>NC_139217.1:56005168-57240168 GCF_055691185.1 Crinia signifera
TCGCCATAGGATCAAATTGTCATGCCAGCCATGACCAGCCTGTATATGATCCTCCTCCCACTTACCCATAAACAGGTTGGCATAGCTGGGTGCCACTTTCGATCCCATAGCGGTCCCAGTGGTCTGTAGGTAATATGTGTTGTTGAACCATGTGTAGTTGTGGTGTAGAATGTATTCAATGGCATTGATGATGAAGTCTGTCTGTTCTGGTGGGAGTTCTGTGTCTTTATCTAGGAAATGTTTGGTGCTTTCTAAACCCTGGTTATGGTTTATGACCGTGTACAGTGATGTGACATCGCTTGTGGCGATCCAGTAGTCTGATTCCCAGTTAATGGTTTGTAGGTGATTGATGATGTCCGTGGTGTCTTTAATGTATGAAGGTAGAGCTTTTACATGACTCTGGAGGAAGTTGTCTGTGTACTGTGCTAGGTTGGAGGTGAGGGAGTTAATGCCTGAGATGATAGGTCTCCCAGGTGGATGTGTTTGGTTTTTATGTATTTTAGGTAGGTAGTAGAAGACTGGTATGATGGGGTGTTGTTGTTGTAGAAAGAGGTATTCATGTTTGTTTAAGATCCCATTATCCCTGCCTGTTGTGAGAAGTGCGTCTAATTCTGTTTTGAAGTTCTGTGTAGGGTCTCCCTTCAGTGGTTTGTATGTGGTGGTGTCATCAAGTAAACGTTGTGCCTCTGTGGTGTAATCTTGTTTGTTCAGTACCACTATGCCTCCCCCCTTGTCTGCTGGTTTGATGATCAATTGGTCATTTTTCTCTAAGTTTCTGAGTTCTTGTAGCTCTTGTTTGGTCATGTTGTTTGTGTTGTGATTAGTGGGTTTGTCTCTCATGTTGTCGAGATCCCTAGCAACGAGGGTCTCGAAAGTTTTAATGTGGTGGGATTTCATATGTGTCGGATAGAAGGTGGACTTGGGTCTGAGTTGTGTGTGTTTGTATTTGTCAACTGCGTCTGTATGGTTTCTGATGATTGGATTGGAGTTGAATACTTCTTGAGAGTCAGTTTCTGGTAAATGATTGTAAGTCACAATATATGTCAAATTTATTGGGTTTTTTTGTTGGTGCAAATTTAAGTCCTTTTGAGAGTACCTGTTCCTGAACTGACGTGAGGGGGGTGCCACTTAGATTAAAGATGGCTGTGCTGTCAGGGTTGTCCTTGTTGTGTTTGTCTGTGTTTGTTCTGGTATGTGTTGTTTCTGTTTTTTTGGTGTTTTTGGAGGAGCCTCCTCTGCATCTCTTCTGGTTTTTGTCTTTTTTTGGTGTTTTTGCCTAGGTTTGGGTTCTGTTGACTGGGTTTTTTAGACAGGCCAGTCTGCCTGTCTCTGTGTCTAAAAATGTTCCCCCCATTCTGCTGTGGGTGTTGGTGTGGGGGGTCGTTACTGTTGTAGTGTTCTGGTAATCTCTAAGTGTTGTGACCCACCCCTGGTCAAAGGACAGCCTTGCAGGTGATCGTACTCTGTGTCGTCGTCTATTTCATGGACTGAAAATGAGGAATCACCCTCTGATTCGGAGTATGTGGTGTTGATGCTAATGTTGCAATCTTCTATTTGTGGATGGTCGGTGGTCGGTATTGTGTTTAAGTCTTTGTTGTTATCACCTGTTGCTGTGTAGTTACCCCCTTTATGTGTGTGCAGTTTTTTCATGTATTGTTGGTATGTGAGTCCTGTGTTTTTGTAGAGTCTGGGTGTGTTCTTGTATTTGTGGGTAGTGTGATGTCTTTTGTTTGGGGTGTGAGGTATGAGGGTCTTACGCTTGAGGTGTTTGCTACCTGTTTGTGTTTTTGTATTATGTCTGATGTTAGGTCTGGTGTTGCTATTGGTTAATTTTGGTTTTAAATCTCTGTGTATTTTATTGATTTTTGTTTTGATTATTTGATCCTCTTTATTCACGAGTCTCTGTTTGGTAATGTCCTCTATGTCTTTATATCCTGGTTCCTTTGTGTAAGGTTCTATGAGTTTGTTGGTGTCTTCTATTTGTGTGTTAAGTGTACTTAATTCTGTGTCGTGCTTTTCTAGTATGATTGAAATGAGTTTGCGTGAGCAGTCGTTCAGTGCCTCATTCCATTTGGACATGAACGTGGTGTCGTCAGTACTATGTGTCGGTGCTTTTCTGATGTGTAGGCCTTTTGGGATGAGGTTGTTGTTGTAGTACCAGTGTAGTATGTGCCTGTCCCACCACACACGTGTCTCTTTCTGAATCAGTGTTTCCAGTTGTCTAAAGTTCTGGAAGAACTCGGAGGGAGGTATATTAGGTGTGGTGGTGTTAATCTCCTCTATGGCTTTAAGAGCCTTCTGACTTCTGGTCAGCCTAATATCAGTTATCCCCATGTATATTGGGATAGTGTACGTGGTGTTTGGGGAAATAGCAGCTAGTAACCAGTGGACTTAGTAGTATAGTAGACAATGGGGGTGGTTACAGCGCTTATTAGCCTTTTGTATGTGGGGCAGCTTAACTTGAGTTGTCCGTGCTCAAAAATGGTATATAATATAGGTTTAAGTTAAGCGCTCTCCTTTGTGTTTGTAAGTAAGTGACAAGATGCTGATAATATGAAATCAAATGTTTCTTTATTATGTAATTGCAAACAGATGTACAAAAGAAATCAGGGTCAATGGTGACAGTGTCGAATGAGCCCCTGTGGGGGAATTGGGGTGCCAGCAGGCCCCTTTCTACCATAAGCCTATCAGGCTTATGTCTCATACAGGTGGGGGTGGTGTGGAGGCTGCCAGTGATAAGCCCTTGCGGGTATAAGGGGTCAGCAGAACCCTTTAACCATAAGCCAGCAGGCTTATGTCTTATGCCGGCAGACGTGTGAGGTGAGGAAATGGGGTAGCGATGGGGCGAGTGAGAGTATAGTCCAGAGCAGTAACAACAATGGCAGCGGCTGGAGGCAAAGTCACTTAATGTCTGTGTGGGTTGCGCTGGGTGGCGGCGTCCCGCTCCCAGGTATCTTACCCAGCTGATGTTCTTGCAGAGTGCTGCGCAGCGGTGCTGTGCTGAGGTCCCGGGGTTTTCTGTACCAGTCCGAGGTGAAGGACGTTCACCCGGCTGGCTGAGAAGTGTGAGGTTGCTCCGTTGGAAGTGCGGCCTGCTCGGACGCTACTTCCGGATTGTCGCGGTGACGTCACCGGGGGGCCGAGCGCTCGACTCCGGCTTGGAGGAGACTTCGTTCTGTATGGTGTTGCAAGCTTGAAGTGCTGTAAGGTGGGGTTTGTATTGTCCAACGCGTTTCAGCCACTGGGGCCTTTATCAAGGATAGTTCAGATGTGGGTAAAGCTTGATTTATGCTGGAGGGGCGTGCCTGTGGACGCAACCATGGAACTTGATTGGTCCGGGTGGTGGGTTTCTCATAGGCTGTTAGGCGGTGTCAATCAGAAAGAACTGTGCTATGTGTGTGTGGGACGGAGGGCTGTTAACCCTGTGAGAGCTGGATGTCAGTTGCTATACGGTGGGTGGTGAAAACTCATTTATTAGGTAATGGAATAAGTATTCATAATATTGTGTTAGAAGGTAATTGCAGGATATATAGTGATAGATGAAAATCAAAGATGAAAATCACAGTGTATGATGTTGGCATTTTATGAATTTTTATGAATAATGGGGTCAGGATCTTTGGGTTCAACCTAAGTGGCTGTTATGAAAATCAATGTTTAGTCCTTTTGGATTCAGTGTCTTGATAGTGTATATCCAGAAGAGCTCTCGTTTATTGAGGGTGTCTATATGGTTTCCCCCTCTCCAATTTTTAGGGGGGGTCTCTATTCCCATAAAGAATAGATTCTTGGGGTCGCAGTTGTGGTGATTTTTGTAATGCAGGGATACACTGTGATTTTCATAGCCTATGCGGATGTTCCTAATGTGTTCATAAATGCGCTGTTTGAGTGTGCGAGTGGTTCTTCCTATGTATTCTAGACCACAGGGGCATCTTAGAAGATATATCACCCCTGTGTGTTCACATGATGTCTGTTGTGTAATTTTGAATGTTTTTCCTGTTGTAGTGGATGTCCAGGCCTGGACTTTCTTAGTGGATTTGTTAGTTATGTTTTTGCAGCCCGTGCATCTTCCACAGTAGTGGAAGCCTGTGGTGTGGTCAATGGTTGTCTGGGTTAGAGTCTTGGGTTTAATGTGGTTGTGTACCAGTTTTTGTCTGATGTCCGGGGCTTTACGGTAGGTGATTTTGGGTTTGTCAGGTATTGAAGGTGTGAGATCAGGGTCCTGTTGTAAAATGTGCCAGTGTTTTCTTAGTATGTTGTGGAATTGTTTCGCTGATTGGTTGTAAGTGGTTATGAATGTAACTTCATTGTTCTCTGACTGATTGGGTTTTGGTCTGGTCTGTAGTGTGGTGGATCTATCCAATGCTGTGACTTCGTTAAGTGCAGTATCGACTATGTGTTGGTCGTACAATTTTTCTTTGAACTGTCCCATCAGTTCCGTGCTCTGTGTTATAAATTCCTCTGTTTTAGAGCAATTCCGTCTGATGCGGCGGAATTGCCCTTTGGGGATGTTCTGCAGCCAGGGTTTGTGATGTGCGCTGGTGTAGAGTATGTAGCTGTTAACGTCTACGTTTTTTCTGTATGTTCTTGTGTGTATGGTGTTGTCTTCTATGTATATGTCCAGGTCCAGAAATTGAACTGATGTTTTACTGATGTTGGTTGTGAAGGTGAGGTTCCTATTGTTAGCGTTGAGATAGTTGGTGAAGTTGGTCAGTGAGTCAAGTGTCCCTTTCCATATGAAGATGATGTCGTCGATGAAGCGCCGCCATAGGATCACTTGACTCACTGACCAACTTCACCAACTATCTCAACGCTAACAATAGGAACCTCACCTTCACAACCAACATCAGTAAAACATCAGTTCAATTTCTGGACCTGGACATATACATAGAAGACAACACCATACACACAAGAACATACAGAAAAAACGTAGACGTTAACAGCTACATACTCTACACCAGCGCACATCACAAACCCTGGCTGCAGAACATCCCCAAAGGGCAATTCCGCCGCATCAGATGGAATTGCTCTAAAACAGAGGAATTTATAACACAGAGCACGGAACTGATGGGACAGTTCAAAGAAAAATTGTACGACCAACACATAGTCGATACTGCACTTAACGAAGTCACAGCATTGGATAGATCCACCACACTACAGACCAGACCAAAACCCAATCAGTCAGAGAACAATGAAGTTACATTCATAACCACTTACAACCAATCAGCGAAACAATTCCACAACATACTAAGAAAACACTGGCACATTTTACAACAGGACCCTGATCTCACACCTTCAATACCTGACAAACCCAAAATCACCTACCGTAAAGCCCCGGACATCAGACAAAAACTGGTACACAACCACATTAAACCCAAGACTCTAACCCAGACAACCATTGACCACACCACAGGCTTCCACTACTGTGGAAGATGCACGGGCTGCAAAAACATAACTAACAAATCCACTAAGAAAGTCCAGGCCTGGACATCCACTACAACAGGAAAAACATTCAAAATTACACAACAGACATCATGTGAACACACAGGGGTGATATATCTTCTAAGATGCCCCTGTGGTCTAGAATACATAGGAAGAACCACTCGCACACTCAAACAGCGCATTTATGAACACATTAGGAACATCCGCATAGGCTATGAAAATCACAGTGTATCCCTGCATTACAAAAATCACCACAACTGCGACCCCAAGAATCTATTCTTTATGGGAATAGAGACCCCCCCTAAAAATTGGAGAGGGGGAAACCATATAGACACCCTCAATAAACGAGAGCTCTTCTGGATATACACTATCAAGACACTGAATCCAAAAGGACTAAACATTGATTTTCATAACAGCCACTTAGGTTGAACCCAAAGATCCTGACCCCATTATTCATAAAAATTCATAAAATGCCAACATCATACACTGTGATTTTCATCTTTGATTTTCATCTATCACTATATATCCTGCAATTACCTTCTAACACAATATTATGAATACTTATTCCATTACCTAATAAATGAGTTTTCACCACCCACCGTATAGCAACTGACATCCAGCTCTCACAGGGTTAACAGCCCTCCGTCCCACACACACATAGCACAGTTCTTTCTGATTGACACCGCCTAACAGCCTATGAGAAACCCACCACCCGGACCAATCAAGTTCCATGGTTGCGTCCACAGGCACGCCCCTCCAGCATAAATCAAGCTTTACCCACATCTGAACTATCCTTGATAAAGGCCCCAGTGGCTGAAACGCGTTGGACAATACAAACCCCACCTTACAGCACTTCAAGCTTGCAACACCATACAGAACGAAGTCTCCTCCAAGCCGGAGTCGAGCGCTCGGCCCCCCGGTGACGTCACCGCGACAATCCGGAAGTAGCGTCCGAGCAGGCCGCACTTCCAACGGAGCAACCTCACACTTCTCAGCCAGCCGGGTGAACGTCCTTCACCTCGGACTGGTACAGAAAACCCCGGGACCTCAGCACAGCACCGCTGCGCAGCACTCTGCAAGAACATCAGCTGGGTAAGATACCTGGGAGCGGGACGCCGCCACCCAGCGCAACCCACACAGACATTAAGTGACTTTGCCTCCAGCCGCTGCCATTGTTGTTACTGCTCTGGACTATACTCTCACTCGCCCCATCGCTACCCCATTTCCTCACCTCACACGTCTGCCGGCATAAGACATAAGCCTGCTGGCTTATGGTTAAAGGGTTCTGCTGACCCCTTATACCCGCAAGGGCTTATCACTGGCAGCCTCCACACCACCCCCACCTGTATGAGACATAAGCCTGATAGGCTTATGGTAGAAAGGGGCCTGCTGGCACCCCAATTCCCCCACAGGGGCTCATTCGACACTGTCACCATTGACCCTGATTTCTTTTGTACATCTGTTTGCAATTACATAATAAAGAAACATTTGATTTCATATTATCAGCATCTTGTCACTTACTTACAAACACAAAGGAGAGCGCTTAACTTAAACCTATATTATATACCATTTTTGAGCACGGACAACTCAAGTTAAGCTGCCCCACATACAAAAGGCTAATAAGCGCTGTAACCACCCCCATTGTCTACTATACTACTAAGTCCACTGGTTACTAGCTGCTATTTCCCCAAACACCACGTACACTATCCCAATATACATGGGGATAACTGATATTAGGCTGACCAGAAGTCAGAAGGCTCTTAAAGCCATAGAGGAGATTAACACCACCACACCTAATATACCTCCCTCCGAGTTCTTCCAGAACTTTAGACAACTGGAAACACTGATTCAGAAAGAGACACGTGTGTGGTGGGACAGGCACATACTACACTGGTACTACAACAACAACCTCATCCCAAAAGGCCTACACATCAGAAAAGCACCGACACATAGTACTGACGACACCACGTTCATGTCCAAATGGAATGAGGCACTGAACGACTGCTCACGCAAACTCATTTCAATCATACTAGAAAAGCACGACACAGAATTAAGTACACTTAACACACAAATAGAAGACACCAACAAACTCATAGAACCTTACACAAAGGAACCAGGATATAAAGACATAGAGGACATTACCAAACAGAGACTCGTGAATAAAGAGGATCAAATAATCAAAACAAAAATCAATAAAATACACAGAGATTTAAAACCAAAATTAACCAATAGCAACACCAGACCTAACATCAGACATAATACAAAAACACAAACAGGTAGCAAACACCTCAAGCGTAAGACCCTCATACCTCACACCCCAAACAAAAGACATCACACTACCCACAAATACAAGAACACACCCAGACTCTACAAAAACACAGGACTCACATACCAACAATACATGAAAAAACTGCACACACATAAAGGGGGTAACTACACAGCAACAGGTGATAACAACAAAGACTTAAACACAATACCGACCACCGACCATCCACAAATAGAAGATTGCAACATTAGCATCAACACCACATACTCCGAATCAGAGGGTGATTCCTCATTTTCAGTCCATGAAATAGACGACGACACAGAGTACGATCACCTGGCAAGGCTGTCCTTTGACCAGGGGTGGGTCACAACACTTAGAGATTACCAGAACACTACAACAGTAACGACCCCCACACCAACACCCACAGCAGAATGGGGGGAACATTTTTTAGACACAGAGACAGGCAGACTGGCCTGTCTAAAAAACCCCAGTCAACAGAACCCAAACCTAGGCAAAAACACCAAAAAAGACAAAAACCAGAAGAGGATGCAGAGGAGGCTCCTCCAAAAACACCAAAAAAACAGAAACAACACATACCAGAACAAACACAGACAAACACAACAAGGACAACCCTGACAGCACAGCCATCTTTAATCTAAGTGGCACCCCCCTCACGTCAGTTCAGGAACAGGTACTCTCAAAAGGACTTAAATTTGCACCAACAAAAAAACCCAATAAATTTGACATATATTGTGACTTACAATCATTTACCAGAAAACTGACTCTCAAGAAGTATTTCAACTCCAATCCAATCATCAGAAACCATACAGACGCAGTTGACAAATACAAACACACACAACTCAGACCCAAGTCCACCTTCTATCCGACACATATGAAATCCCACCACATTAAAACTTTCGAGACCCTCGTTGCTAGGGATCTCGACAACATGAGAGACAAACCCACTAATCACAACACAAACAACATGACCAAACAAGAGCTACAAGAACTCAGAAACTTAGAGAAAAATGACCAATTGATCATCAAACCAGCAGACAAGGGGGGAGGCATAGTGGTACTGAACAAACAAGATTACACCACAGAGGCACAACGTTTACTTGATGACACCACCACATACAAACCACTGAAGGGAGACCCTACACAGAACTTCAAAACAGAATTAGACGCACTTCTCACAACAGGCAGGGATAATGGGATCTTAAACAAACATGAATACCTCTTTCTACAACAACAACACCCCATCATACCAGTCTTCTACTACCTACCTAAAATACATAAAAACCAAACACATCCACCTGGGAGACCTATCATCTCAGGCATTAACTCCCTCACCTCCAACCTAGCACAGTACACAGACAACTTCCTCCAGAGTCATGTAAAAGCTCTACCTTCATACATTAAAGACACCACGGACATCATCAATCACCTACAAACCATTAACTGGGAATCAGACTACTGGATCGCCACAAGCGATGTCACATCACTGTACACGGTCATAAACCATAACCAGGGTTTAGAAAGCACCAAACATTTCCTAGATAAAGACACAGAACTCCCACCAGAACAGACAGACTTCATCATCAATGCCATTGAATACATTCTACACCACAACTACACATGGTTCAACAACACATATTACCTACAGACCACTGGGACCGCTATGGGATCGAAAGTGGCACCCAGCTATGCCAACCTGTTTATGGGTAAGTGGGAGGAGGATCATATACAGGCTGGTCATGGCTGGCATGACAATTTGATCCTATGGCGGCGCTTCATCGACGACATCATCTTCATATGGAAAGGGACACTTGACTCACTGACCAACTTCACCAACTATCTCAACGCTAACAATAGGAACCTCACCTTCACAACCAACATCAGTAAAACATCAGTTCAATTTCTGGACCTGGACATATACATAGAAGACAACACCATACACACAAGAACATACAGAAAAAACGTAGACGTTAACAGCTACATACTCTACACCAGCGCACATCACAAACCCTGGCTGCAGAACATCCCCAAAGGGCAATTCCGCCGCATCAGACGGAATTGCTCTAAAACAGAGGAATTTATAACACAGAGCACGGAACTGATGGGACAGTTCAAAGAAAAATTGTACGACCAACACATAGTCGATACTGCACTTAACGAAGTCACAGCATTGGATAGATCCACCACACTACAGACCAGACCAAAACCCAATCAGTCAGAGAACAATGAAGTTACATTCATAACCACTTACAACCAATCAGCGAAACAATTCCACAACATACTAAGAAAACACTGGCACATTTTACAACAGGACCCTGATCTCACACCTTCAATACCTGACAAACCCAAAATCACCTACCGTAAAGCCCCGGACATCAGACAAAAACTGGTACACAACCACATTAAACCCAAGACTCTAACCCAGACAACCATTGACCACACCACAGGCTTCCACTACTGTGGAAGATGCACGGGCTGCAAAAACATAACTAACAAATCCACTAAGAAAGTCCAGGCCTGGACATCCACTACAACAGGAAAAACATTCAAAATTACACAACAGACATCATGTGAACACACAGGGGTGATATATCTTCTAAGATGCCCCTGTGGTCTAGAATACATAGGAAGAACCACTCGCACACTCAAACAGCGCATTTATGAACACATTAGGAACATCCGCATAGGCTATGAAAATCACAGTGTATCCCTGCATTACAAAAATCACCACAACTGCGACCCCAAGAATCTATTCTTTATGGGAATAGAGACCCCCCCTAAAAATTGGAGAGGGGGAAACCATATAGACACCCTCAATAAACGAGAGCTCTTCTGGATATACACTATCAAGACACTGAATCCAAAAGGACTAAACATTGATTTTCATAACAGCCACTTAGGTTGAACCCAAAGATCCTGACCCCATTATTCATAAAAATTCATAAAATGCCAACATCATACACTGTGATTTTCATCTTTGATTTTCATCTATCACTATATATCCTGCAATTACCTTCTAACACAATATTATGAATACTTATTCCATTACCTAATAAATGAGTTTTCACCACCCACCGTATAGCAACTGACATCCAGCTCTCACAGGGTTAACAGCCCTCCGTCCCACACACACATAGCACAGTTCTTTCTGATTGACACCGCCTAACAGCCTATGAGAAACCCACCACCCGGACCAATCAAGTTCCATGGTTGCGTCCACAGGCACGCCCCTCCAGCATAAATCAAGCTTTACCCACATCTGAACTATCCTTGATAAAGGCCCCAGTGGCTGAAACGCGTTGGACAATACAAACCCCACCTTACAGCACTTCAAGCTTGCAACACCATACAGAACGAAGTCTCCTCCAAGCCGGAGTCGAGCGCTCGGCCCCCCGGTGACGTCACCGCGACAATCCGGAAGTAGCGTCCGAGCAGGCCGCACTTCCAACGGAGCAACCTCACACTTCTCAGCCAGCCGGGTGAACGTCCTTCACCTCGGACTGGTACAGAAAACCCCGGGACCTCAGCACAGCACCGCTGCGCAGCACTCTGCAAGAACATCAGCTGGGTAAGATACCTGGGAGCGGGACGCCGCCACCCAGCGCAACCCACACAGACATTAAGTGACTTTGCCTCCAGCCGCTGCCATTGTTGTTACTGCTCTGGACTATACTCTCACTCGCCCCATCGCTACCCCATTTCCTCACCTCACACGTCTGCCGGCATAAGACATAAGCCTGCTGGCTTATGGTTAAAGGGTTCTGCTGACCCCTTATACCCGCAAGGGCTTATCACTGGCAGCCTCCACACCACCCCCACCTGTATGAGACATAAGCCTGATAGGCTTATGGTAGAAAGGGGCCTGCTGGCACCCCAATTCCCCCACAGGGGCTCATTCGACACTGTCACCATTGACCCTGATTTCTTTTGTACATCTGTTTGCAATTACATAATAAAGAAACATTTGATTTCATATTATCAGCATCTTGTCACTTACTTACAAACACAAAGGAGAGCGCTTAACTTAAACCTATATTATAAACATATATATACGTAGCGCACCTCACACATTTACACATTTGACAGATACACACAACACACATAACACACCACTCACAGTACAACACACCCCCACATTCACTACACACACACACACCCAACAACAGTACAACACACAGAACACAAACTTAAACATTGCACAGATACAGAAACACACACTTAAACATTGCACAGATACACACAGCACACTACACACACATATAGAAGAGAGACTTCTGGTGGGGGCCGGGGATGGTCGCAAGCATGCGAGCTCCCATCCACTGGAACTTCTATCCTCGGCCCCCGGAGAAAGGGTGCGCCATGGATGGGAGGAGGATGGTGAGAAGGCAGAGGAGAAGACCTGGCATAGAAAACAGTGATACCCACTACCCCCGGCCCAGGACAGGGCACCGCCACGGCCCCCGCATTGACCCGGCACAGAGGAGATGCACACGGAGGAAACGGAAGTGACGAGGAGGAGGGGGACCCGGCTCTGGACAGGGCACAGGCATCAGCTTGGCCCCGGCATTGACCTTCAGAGGCTCAGGACATGGCATAGGACCGGGCCGCAGGCGAGCCCCCATCGGCACTGGCGGCAGCACCCACCATATGCTGCAGCACCCACCAATGCTCTGGGAGATACACATCTGCCGGCAGCACCCCCCCAAGGGAGGAGGTAGGATCAGACTATCGGTGGCAGCGGCGTGGAACTCAGCCCAGGGAGGGTCCAACTCCAGCCCCAGGCCTCACTGTCTCTCCCCAGGCCTCAGTGACTCTCTCCCCCCCAGTCCCACCCCCCATCACCACCACCACCACTACAACCCACGCTGGCTCTCCACGCTGGTTACCCTACAGAAAGATGGCCTGTTGAGGCCTTCAAGATGGCGCCGCAAATGGCTGCCAAGGAACTGTGCACTCAGCTATGTAACCCCGTGTCTTTGCTCTACTGTTACCTACCTGGCTGCTGCAGTGACCGGTGGCGCCGCTGATGGCTGCCTAGGCGCTGTGCAGCTTGGGGGGTATGTGTTCCCTGTGTGATCACTATACTGTCCCTGCTTACATTGTTACCTACCTGGCTGCTGCAACTACCAGTGGCGCCGCTGATGGCTGCATAGGCACTGTGCAGCTCGGCGGGCATGTGTTCCCTGCCTGTAATGTCTCAAGGTAATGTATGCAATGTCCCCCCCCCCCCCCCCCCTCATCCCTGCTTGATGCTGCACTGTAATCCACAAAAAATTCCTAGTGTGCGCAAGCACACATGGCCAATGAAGTTGACTCTTATTCTGATATACGTAGCACACTTACACATTGGACAGATACACACATCTCTAACAGTACGACACACACCCACATTCACTATACACACCCCAAAACAGCACAACACACACACTTAAACATAGCACAGATACACAAACACACTTAAACATTGCATAGATACACACAACACATATACTGTATATACGTAGCACACCTTACACACTTACACATTGGACAGATACACACATCCACCCACCCATATACACTACAACAACACACACACACAAAAACAGTACAACACATACAAACACACAGAACACATAAAAAATAAATGCATCATAGCATACCCTCCAACTGTACCGAATTTGCAGGTTTTTTTAACAGTCTTTACTGGCAAATAAAAAAAATTGCACTAAAGTGTCACCATAGGAGGATTCCCAATTGTTGTTACGGTGGTCTTTTAGGGACCCCTTTACAACCCCGTAGGTGTCTTCAGTTGGAGGCTACGGTCTCCCTCAGTGATTGACTATCAATCACTGAGGGAGACCGTAGGCTCCAGGATAAAAGACCTACGTGATTGTAAAGGGGTCCCTAAAAGACCACCTGAACCCCAATTGGGAATTCCCCTATGTTGACACTGTTGTGAATATTTCCCATCAATTGGCGACCCGATGTAGGTCGTCAGTACCAAACCCCAATTAAGCCCACAATATCCATACCCCCTCCTATAGATTTGTTTCGCAACCCATCCCCATCCAAACAATTATCAATTTGAATCAGAACTTTAATTCCTATGCGTAGGGCATAATGTGTAATAGGCATTACGGTGAGGGGAGTATTGTGTAATTGCCATCACAGTGTGGGTGTAATGGGCATCACAGTGGGGGGTCTAATGGGCATTATGGTGTGCGACATAATGTGTAATTGTCATCATGGTGTGCGGCATAATGTGTAATTGGCATCACGGATAAATAGTGTATATTGATTTAAGTAGCATGTCATTGTTTGTCCTTGATCTGTGAGGAGTACTAGGGGCGGGATGTATTAAAATACTTTGCCGCCCCCCAGCCGCGATGCTGCCGCATATGTACAAACATATGCGGCTGGCATCGTGGTGCGGTGACGGAGGCCCCCCGCGATACCTGTACACCGATGTGCGGGGGGTCTCCGTCACCTCCCTGACCTCACGCCGGGGACAGCTATGCATGCTGTCCCCGGCACTTCCTCCTCCCCCCTGCAGCCGGAAGGATGTCCGGCTGCTTCACTAGGGGGAGGCAGGACTTACCTTCCGGGGTCCAGGAGGACCCTTCAGGAAGGTAAGCCAGAGGGGGGGGGGGGGGGTCGGCGAGGCGGCGGGATTGCGTCAGCGGGTGGCGAAAAGAAGCCCATAGGCTTCTATAGGGTATCGCCACCCAAAGGTGGTGATACCCTTCAGTGCGGTATCATTTTTGATACATTGGAAAATGCGGTAAAACCAGGGTTTTACCGCATTTTCCATTTGATACATCTCGCCCTAGGTCACTGTGTGGGCCTTTATATTTTTATGTCACTGTGTGGCCTTCAGCCCAACTTAAGTGCGGGAGGACAATGACAATTCCTGCGGTAACCAATGTCTAGACATGTAGGTTGCAAAAGTGAGATGTAAGGTAATTGTTTTCCTGCGAGACCACGCCCTTATATTAAGCCACACCCCTTTAAAAATAAACCACACCCCTATTTCGGCACGCGCAATTTCTTCTATATATTGGGGGGGGGGGGGCGCATTTTTCATTTCTTTGCACTGGGAGCTAAATTGTCTAGAAACGGCCCTGCATGTACCCGTAGCACATCTACGGACTTGTAAACAAACTACAAATAAACAACAAAGTCAGAACATCACAAGAACTCAATGTTCCTCTGGTTCATGTCCTCTGCAGCGGAACTTCGTCTTAACACATGTATGGCCTTAGGGTACGCCTGCATTATTTGGTTAGGTAATGCATACTTTAACTACAGTTTTAATGTAAGAACTTTGTATCGATCATACTTAATAGCAGCCTGATGCAATTGTTTCTGCAGGGTCACCGGAAGCTTCCTATTGAAACAAAACAAGTTCATACAATACATAAATCATTTTTATCCAGATAATATACAGCTTATGTACCCAACACCTTTTACTGGGTTTAGTTGCAAATATCATGTAATTGTGATGGTTTTATAAGCTGCATCTTTAAATCCTAATCGGTACTTGTGAGTTATCTGGGCGCCCGATTTCTAAATCGGGTCGGATCGGGCACATCGCATCGCATCGCATGCGACCATCGGATGCGATGCGATGCGATGCGATGACCCGATTTTTCCATAGGAATCAATGTTAAAATGGACTGAGTCCATTTTAACATGGAATTCAATGGGAAAAAGGGGTCCTTTTCATACCCCTACTATCCAAGTGGGCATGGAGTTGGATATAAACCTGTGGCGAGCGTAGCGAGCCACCGAGCCCGAAGCGTGGCGAGCGTAGCGAGCCCCGCGAGGGGACACAGAATACCGGCCCCTCGCGGGGCTCGCTTCGCTCGCCACGCTTCGGGCTCGGTGGCTCGCTACGCTCGCCACAGGTTTATATCCAACTCCATGCCCACTTGGATAGTAGGGGTATGAAAAGGACCCCTTTTTCCCATTGAATTCCATGTTAAAATGGACTCAGTCCATTTTAACATTGATTCCTATGGAAAAATCGGGTCATCGCATCCGATGGTCGCATGCGATGCGATGCGATATCGCATCGCATCGCATCTGATTGTATGCCTTAACTTAAGGCATACAATCAAAAAATCGGGCGCCCAGATAACTCATAAGTACCTCATAATCTTATTTATTACTGATATTCATATAACTTGCGGCCCTTATAAGAATCCGCAATCGCATACAAACCAATCGTATACAATCAAATCACATACAATCAATTTGTGCGATGTGTGACCTCTATTAAGAAATGCCTTCATTCACCCGACAGACAAAATGATATCCAGAGACAGACATGTTTATGTCTCTGCAATGGCCGTGGACCACCTGCGATCAGAGCTGCCGGTTCAGCTGTCATCGCTTCCGCATCAGGTTGCTTTCATATCCATGAAACCACTGCAGAGATAAATATCATCTATACAGTGGCGAGTTCAGAGGGAGGACACCAGGGGAAATGTCCCCCTGTCATTTAGGAGAGAAAAACATGCTGTGGTGGTCATGGCTGCATTACTGCTAGGGGCATCGGTCGAGCAGGAGAAGCAGGAGTGTGGCTGCAGAATGCGTGAGGGAGGTGGATGCAGCCCACTGTGAGTCACCGGCAGCTACCAGCAGGGGACACTAGGGTTGTAGGACTGTTGGGTAGAAGTATGAAGCAGTGATAAGGGAGAAGTGAGCCAGCGGAGAAGTGTCCCATGGCAACCAATCAGCAATTAAGTAACATCTATAATTTGCATAATATAAATTTATTCCGAGCAGCTGATTGGTTGCTATGAGCCACCTCCTCTGGCTCACGTCTCCACTCTTACCGCTGCTTCATACATCTACACCTGAGAGAGGCGCTGATACTCCGAACAGTGGAGCGACAGATGCTAAAGTGCACAAGCATACAGTGGACTGGTGAGCGGACAGGGGTTGTTACTAGGACTGTGCTGAGAATTGCCCCCCTCCCCGGTGGCTAAGGTAATTGTAGCAGATACCGGGGGAAATTTATTAAAATGTGTATTCTACTTAACATGTGATGGTAACGTGGCGGGTACGTGCGTATGGTGGTGGTGGGCAGACCCCTCAGCCGTGACCGCTGACGGCCACGGCGCACCCTACACTGACTCTATTGACCTTCTCGGGCAGGTGACCGTAGACTGCGGATTGCTAGGCTTCTCCTGTAGTCGCCGCGTTCAAAGGAGCGAGTTAAGCCCGCTACGACCCCGATGCAACCAGGTCTTACGTGATGACAAGACTACGGTGAACACCAGAGATAGTGCCAAGAGGAGATCTAACTAACTGGCGCTATCTGGGAGGAACACCCTACCTGACGGCACCAGGCCAAGGACAGGGAGTGTGACCCAGTCACAGACACCAAGTTCGGATGGACCGGGGTGCCACCAAAGTAAATACTGGATACACAATAACCAGGGGTACCCCAAAACAGCTGTATACCCACAACCGTGGGCCTCTCTGTACCTGGGAGAGCTGTACCAAAAGTAGACATGAAGTAACAAAGTAAACAGGGCAGCTTGCCCACAGTAATAAAGAAAGAACTATGGCAGCTTGCCAGAACTAGTAAATAAATAAGGAAAAGAACCAGGCTCCACTGGAGCACTTACATGACTGGAACTGGACTCTCAGCTGCACCAGATGGGTAAATGCAGGCTGGGAAGGACTGACGGAACTGGACAGCGATGTTGATCAGGACAGGACAAGACCAGACCAAGACAGAACCAATACTGCAGCAATTCCAGGACACACTGCAGGAAGCAATGAACTGACAGGTGACCGGCAGGAAGCAAAGGACTGCAGCTCTCAGCATCAGGAACAGGAAACTATCACCGGCTTGGTAGTGCTGGGGAGAATGTCTTAAAAAGGGCTCAGGTGATCCAGACACCTGTAAAAATCCAGCCCAACTCCCAAGCTGGGATAACGAGGTCAGGCTTGTGCATAACTAAGCTCACGGAGGATTGAGCTGTAATGGCACAGACTCACCACCGGAGGCCACCAGAGAGTCAAATACCAAATACAGACTGAAAACAACACAGAACAGACATGACAGGACTGAGCCATGATGCTTCTAGAGGGTGCTAAATAAATAAGAAGTAGATTCTGATTGGTTACCCATAGCAACATCACATGTGAGTTAGAATACACATCTTAGTAAATTTCCCCCACTGTCTAATTACTGTGTCAGTCAGTAGTAATCAGGGAGCCTGCGGCAGCCCCCCCATGTAGCTTTAAATACCCCATCTCCCACTGCTGCTTGCTGTCTCTTTTTCAACCTGCTGCCTGCTCCTCAGCTAGCTTCTTCTGATCCTGGCGTCTCCTGGGCCTTGACCCCGTTGACTGATCTAGCCAGTCTCTGCCACAGCTTTCCAACTATATTTAAGGTGTGTTATAATGACAGAAATCCCACTAGCATTATTGGACGCACCAGATCACATGACCGTGCATTTTTCCCAGCGATAACATACCTGAACTATATCCAAGTGTCACCAAAACCTCATCACAGCCTCTACCCCCAAAACCAGTATGTTTCCTATGGTCACATGTAGTCTTAATACATCCCAAGTACAGGATGGAAAGGTCTCTAATGAAGAGGGCTCGTAACTATCGTCTGTCTCAATCATTTTCAAACCTGTCCCCGATAATGCCAAAAGGTGGGTAAGAAAACATGTGCACCTGCTAAATGACACCATTCGCCCATATGCTTCATCACACAAACGGATCATGGCCCTTATTCAGATCTGATCGCAGTACAAATTTGTTCTCAAAATGGGCAAAACCATGTGCACTGCAGGTGGGGCAGATGTAACACGTATAGAGAGAGTTAGATTTGTGTGAGTTATTATGTTTCTGTGCAGGGTAAATACTGGCTGCATTATTTTTACACTGCAATTAAGATTTCAGTTTCAACACACCCCACCCAAATTTAACTCTCTCTGCACATGTTACATCTGCCCCACCTGCAGTGCACATGGTTTTGCCCATCTTGAGAACAAATTTGTACTGCGATCAGATCTGAATAAGGGCCCATGTGTACGATGAAACTAAGAAACTTTTTGTGTGTGGATTAAACGGTGCTCACACAGCCGCCCACCCTTTCTCGCTCAGTGAGTTCCCCCATACGACTGCGGATGGATGTTTTGCATAAACATCCATTTGCAGTCTTGGGTGCGGGGGCCAAGTCATTCGATGGTCACGACCATTGAATGATTTGGGATCAGCACGCAAAACTAAGACGCTCTCTGGTGCTCTAGCTTTGCGTGCTACCTGTACAGGAAGAGGGTGGGCAGCTGAAATCTGGTGATGTCAGCTGCCGGCCCCTGGCAGCCGCGTCACTGCCTAATTCCTGGGAAGGCCTAGCGTTTTCATGGGAACAACCTTCGCCTCCACCCCACAGCCACCAGCAGTTTGCGTGCCCGCTCGCACCCAGCATATGCCCATGCGCAGAAATGACATCGCTCCCCCGTGCGAACGTGCAGGGGAGCGAAGAGATTAAAACAAGGCCCTAATTGCTGGTTGCATCTCCCATTTCACAAATTCCAAAATACAGAATTTGTGGAGCGAGAATGAGACTGTGACACTTTTGCTTTCTGATGCTACAAATTGCACAAGCTTTGTTTCATGCATAAAATGAATATAAAAATATTGTAGAAAATTACCTTGAGACATGGCGTAAATTCATAGTAGGCACCTGGAGGTAAGATGGATGAAAGTGCCTCCTGCCAGCCCCCCCTTTCCTGTGACAACATTATCAGTGCCTCCCCAGGCAGTAGCCTTCTGTTTCTCAAGACAGCTCCTGACTCCTCTGCCAGTACCCTTTTGTCTCTCCAGCCAGCACCCTTCTGTCTCTACAGCCAGCACCCTTCTGTCACTCCAGCCAGCACGCTTCTGTCTCCAGCCAGCACGCTTCTGTCACGCTTCACTCCAGCCAGCACCCTTCTGTCTCTCCAGCCAGCACCCTTCTGCCTCTCCAGCTAGCACCCTTCTGTCTCTTCAGCCAACACCCTTTGGTCACTCCAACCAGCACCCTTCTGTCTCTCCAACCAGCACCTTTCTGTCTCTCCAACCAGCACCTTTCTGTCTTTCCAGCCAGCACTCTTGTGCATCTTCAGTCATCATCCTTCTGTCTCTCCAGCTCTTCTGTCCTAGCCAGTATCCTTCTGCCTCCCCTGCCAGCCATCCTTCTGTCTCTCCTGCTAACCCCTGTCTCCCCAGCAAGCTACCATATCCAGCCCCCCTACTGCCTCATCAGCCAGCCCTGCATCCAGCCTGCCCTCTTGTCTCACCAGCCAGCCTCCTGCAGCCCACTCTCAGTTATCTGCTCCTCTGTCAGCAGTGCAGCGGCTCCTCTGTTAGCATGTGGCCTGTGTGACATCATGATGTTTAAGGCTTGGTTTTACAGAGAAGCAAACTGGAGATGACAAATACTTTTTGGGCGCACTCTTAATGTATATTGAAATTAAGGTACTTATTTCCTAGCACGGTGCCTGCGATCAAGATTGTATCCATCGGGTCCAAAAAAATTGCGTCGATCGCATCGCATGCAACCAACTCGCATGCGATGCGATCGACGCGATTGATGCGATTTTTACATCGGAACCAATGTAAAATGGTCCTTGAGACCCGATTTTACATTGAGCCCAATGTTAAATGCCCCCCAGACCCCAATTTTCATTGTATACCCACCCTGATGGGTCAAATGCCCCCCCCCCATTGTTAACGCTACCCCACGATGAACGACAACCCGAAGTGTGGCGAGCGCAGCGAGCCCGCGAGGGGCGGCGGTACGTGTCTTACGACCTTTTCATACCCCCACTATCCACGTCGGCGTGGAGTTGATTTTATATAGTGTGGCGAGCGCAGCAAACCACTGAGCCCGAAGTGTGGCGAGGGGACGCGGAATACATGTAAAGTAATACCTGTGAAGTAATTACTTCACAGGTATTACACCCAGAGGGTGGCGATACCCTGCCAGGCGAAGACGGGGTGGACGGGTATTGGTACATAGGAAAATGTGGTAAAACCCCCGTTTTACCGCATTTTGGGCAGGATGTACTAAAGGGAAAATGCGGTAAAACGGGGGTTTTAACGCATTTTCCTATTTACCATTACCCGTCCACCCCGTTTTCGCCTGGCAGGGTATCGCCACCCAGAGGGTGGCGATACACTATAGAGGCCTATGGGCTTCTATCGCCGCCTGACGTCCGCGCGCCCCTCCCGTCCTCCTGATCTGCTCCTCCCCCAGCAGGTGTCACAGCCGGGAGGACATCCGGCTGCAGGGGGGAGGAGGAGACGCAGGAAGACACTGGCAGCCGCCGGGATGTGACGGAGACCCCCCGAAGACCACATCACAGGTATCGCGGGGGTCTCTGTCACAGCAACCCAATGCTAGCCGCATATGTTAGTACATATGCAACAGCATCGCGGCGGCTGTCAGGCGAAGGGGTGGTGATGTATATTAATACATCCCGCCCTTTCCCTTTAGTACATCCCGCCTTTAAAAAGTTTCCTCTCAGATGTAGCACTACACACCCATGCTTCCAGGTGCCACGTTCACAATCTCGTTTCACAATCTTTCCATATATGGAACTAGACACGCCTTATGGGAGGAGCATGATACACCCCCTTAATAGGGTGCGGTGCAAAATTCTGCTACCAACTATAATCTCCCTGAAACTAGTTTTCAAAAGTAGGCAAGTATGCGCCAAGTACAGGAGCACGTGGGAACTAAATCTGGAGTTGGCATACTCGGTAATAGTTGCCAACTACGCCTTGCGTGGAAATAAATACTGACAGTCCCAATTCCATTCTTTTTCTCTCCTAACTTAATGTCACTGGCCGTGAGTCAAGACTGGCCAGCCTCTAACAGGGCATGTGTCTGTGTTATCATGCCAATGCAGTTGGCACACCAATACATGAACCTACTGTTACTCAATGAGGTTGTGACCCACTTTGTCTGGGAGGAAGAGGGTCAGGGGTAGAATGACTGTGCCTAGGACATGCACAATGCCCAGACAGTGCCATGTGAGCAGCAAAGTGCAGCCCCTGCAGTGCCACCCTCAGCAGCCCAGCAGCAGCAGGCAGGCAAGCAGGCACTGGGCTTGTGTGGTTGGGTCAGGAGAAGCTGCTGGGGAGGGGCGTGATGTGATGCAGCAGAAGAAGCAGATGACTCTGACAGCAGCAGCAACGAGTCACACACAGCGCCGCCGCTGCCATCTCTGCTGCTGCACCAGGGGCACTGCCACCACCAGTACCCAGCCTGCTGCCCCCGGGGCTCTCACCATGCTGGGCTCAGTGTCCGTCTGTGCCCCCCTTCTCTGCTAGCTGCTGGCAGTATGGATGCTGCTCTTGTGACGACCTCTGCTGAATGCATCAGCCCATTGCGGATGCTGGGCATGCTGACTAATCCTGCTGTCAATGGGCGAGGACGTGGACACGCGAAAAATTAACCACAGCTTTCTCCGGGACCACAACTATGTAACTGAAGGTACCCCATGATTCCTACTACCCCCCTGTGTGCCCCACGCCCATGCATTGTGCTTCCACTATGCCTATGTGTCACAAAGTACCCCTTGGTTTCTACCATCACTCTCTGTGCCCCATGCCCATGCATTGCGCTGCACTGGGTCTATGTGTGTGGAGGTACCCACCTTATGCCAATTCATATTATTGCACCATGTCGATGTATTGTGCTTCTCCAGTGCCTATGCGTTCTTTAGTACCCCCTGATTCCTATCACTACTCTGTGTGCCCCATGTCTATGCATTGTGCGGCATCTTTCTGAGTGCAGGTACCCACCCCATGCCATTTCATATTATTACCCCTTTGTACCCCATGCCCATGTATTTTACTGCATCTGTGTCTATGTGTGTGCAGGTACCCACCCCATCCCAATTCCTATTACCCCACCCCCCTTCCTTGTACACCATGCCCATGTATTGTGCTGCATCTGTGTCTATGATTGTGCAGACACCCACCCCATCCCAATTGTAGCTCATGCACATGTACTGTGCAGCTGCTTCTATGACTGAAAATGAAGGTACCCCCCAACCCATTTACAACCCCCCCCCCCCCCCCCCCATGCCACCCCGTGTGTCCCATGTCCATGTACAGTAATGTGCTTTGTCTGTGTCTATATCATGTGTGCAGGCTGCCGGAATTACATGATAGGGAGATGTGTTGCATGCCACGGGGTGGATAGAGTGCACACAGGCTTCTGTGCAGTGCTGACAGGGTTAACTACTGCAGAGAGGGAACATGCTCGGGGAGATGAAGAGAGGGGATCCGGTCATGCTGTGATCTGTATCATTTTGCAAAATTGTGTCACATGCATGCACACAGCAGTGATCCCAGAAGTGCAATATAATTGTTTTTAGAACTGCATTTTATATTACCCCTGGGGGGATACCTATATATATATGCCCGCTGTATAGCTAGATTCTGTCTTGCATTTATAGGACATTCCATGTATGTTATGTATGTTAGGACTTTTTATTGTTTAGTGTATGGCAAAGTTGTGTATGGGAAAACCAATTCAGCAAGTCATTGTTCTGTATTAAATAAGAGTAAAAGGATTAGATGAGGGAAACACCGGCTCATTCCCATCAGTAAATTACTAGGCTCATCAGTGCAGGCTTGGTGGAGACCAGGCAACACTGCTGCAATGGGGATGTCAATTGTACATCCATAGGTTCCTCTGTAGCACAAGATAGAAGTCCCAGGGTGCAATTTGAACGCTGAATGGCAACATCAGTCTGGACTTGCAAGATTTCAGCAGGGAGGGATGTTCCTGTGTATGTGGTGGTGGTGGTGGTGGTGGTGGTGGTGGGGGTGGGGGGGGGGGCATATCCTCAGATATATAAAGTATATGATAGATTTGTAGTAGATTTAATATCAGTACAAGTACATCCATCTATCTATCTATCTATCTATCTATCTATCTATCTATCTATCTAATGCTGCGTTCTCATTGCCGCCCCTGCAAAATCCTGGGTTTTTGTTCCCGTGTTTTTGGCGGGGCACAGAGCATCTCAGCTCTACAGACCCCATTCATACTGCACCTTAGACCCAGGATATTCCCCTGTCTGCCCCGTTCACACTGCTTCCCCTGGTATGCCTGCCATCAAGTGTGTGGCATCTAAGAGCAGCTTTGATTGGATGTTTAAAAAGTATCTTTGATTGGCTGTTTAAAAAGCAGCTTTAAACAATGCAATGTATTACCCAGGAAAAACCCTGCAAAAAACCCGTGTGTAATTTCCAGGCCACAACACCCGGGAATTTCACAAAGACCCTTAACATTGAGACAGGACATGGGAAATTACTGCTCGCCCTGGCAAATACCTGAATTTTTGCGGCAGTGAGAACGGGGTATAATGCTGTCCCTACCAGCCACTATATTATAACACTGTGCTGTGATCTGACCAGTCTCCCTCTGTGGACGGTTGTTTTCAAGTCAGAATGATGCTGTAGGTGGGAGAGAACTGTAGGCGGCAGTGAGATAAGACAAGTTGCAAAGCAATAGCCACCAAGAAATACAGGAAATAACATTGCAATTAGTTGATTTTAATGGTAATAAATGTAATATATATTTTGGTTATTATGAGAAATAAAAAAAAAAGGTAAAAATACTAAAATTTGTCTTCACGGTCGACGCTTTGTACATTTGCTGTCATGTTTGACAGAGGTTTTTTTTTTGGTGTTGTTTGTTTTTACTTGGTGGCACCGGCATGTTGGCCCAAAGGGTAAAACATTTACGGATGCCAATCTCGGGACATTTTTTCAATCCGGGATTCCTGGGATTGGCATCCCTAAAAGAAAAACACCCCCCTGTCCCCCACATTAACTTATGTGGCGCAGAGTGGTGCAACTGCTGTAATGGAGCTGGGAGCGGGCGGTGATAGAGTTACGGTAGCGAGGTGCATCAGAGCGTCCTGCGCAGCGTGACCTAGTCAAGCTGCGCAGGCCGCACACTGGGGTCGGGAAGAGCATCTGAGCGGCATTAGACTGCGCATCCAGGAATGGATACTTCAATCCCGGGATTGAAAACTGGACATTTTGGGGCCAAATCCCAGGATCCCGCCGATCTCTATCCCTGACATGGTCACCCTAGTTACAGTATACATGATAGACAATGTTTAAGTCAACAGTCGCTAGGTCGACCACTAATGCCCGACAGTGACTAGGTCAACACCGAAAAAAGGTCAACATATTTTAGATCGACTGCCAAAAGGTCGACACAAGCTTATGGTCGATATAGGCAAAGCCGAGAATTAAAAGTTAAGTTAATGAGCTTTTCAGGATTTTTTACAATTTGCATAAGGGAAAAGAAGAACCAATGTTTCATAATATCTAACAGGTAACTAGAACATTTCATATGAGTACATGTAGCTAAAGTTACTCCTTAAATGTCCATACACACTGGGCGATTATGAACATCGTGTATGACTAACGACGATGGGGAAAATCGCTGGGCTGAAGAACGCTCAGGGCATACACACTGAACGATTTTCGCTCTTCCCCACGATTTTCCCTGGGGTGGACAACTTTGGTACTTGTGTATTATCACGGCGCCCCCGATTTCCATCGTAGGGCATTGTATGGGGTTGCATCGCATCGCATTCGATATGATCGCATACGATGCGATGCGACCCGATTTTTAATCGTACAGGCACCCTGATGGGTGATTACTATGTTAAATGCACCCCCATTTTTAACGCCACCCACACTATCAACGCCAACCCGAAGTGTGGCGAGTGCAGGTCGCCCGCGAGGGGCGGCGGTACGCGTCCTTCCGACTGGCCTACGGCACGCACGCCAAAATAGGGGTGTGGTTTATTTTAAAAGGGGTGTGGCTTAATATACGGGGTGTGGTCTAGCAGGAAAACAATTACCTTACATCTCACTTTTGCAACCTGCATGTCCCGACATTGGTTACCGCAGGAATTGTCATTGTCCTCCCACACTTAAGTTGGCGGGCTGAAGGCCACACAGTGACATAAAAATATAAAGGCCCATACAGTGACCTAGGGTGGGATGTATTAATATACATCGCCGCCCTCCGCCTGGCAGCCGCCGCTATGCTGCCGCATAGGTACTAACATATGCAGCTAGCATCGGGTTGCGGTGACAGAGACCCCCACGATACCTGTGATGTGGTCTGCGGGGGTCTCCGTCACATCCCGGCGGCTGCCAGTGTCCCCCTGCGTCTCCTCCTCCCCCCTGCAGCCGGATGTCCTGCCGGCTGTGACACCTGGGGGAGGAGATCAAAGGAGGACGGGAGGGGGGGGGGGGGGGGGGGGCGCGCGGACGGCAGACGGCGGGTGGCGATACCCTGCCTAGCGAAAACGGGGCGGACGGGTATTGGTACATAGGAAAATACGGTAAAACATTTTCCTGTTAGTACATACCGCCCCTACTACGCTTCACAGATCAAGGCCAAACAATGACAGGCTACTTAAATCATTATACACTATTTATCCATGATGCCAATTACACATGACGCCGCACACCGTGTTGACAATTACACATTATGTCGCACACCGTGATGACAATTACACATTATGTCGCACACCGTGATGACAATTACACATTATGTCGCACACCATGATGACAATTACACATTATGTCGCACACCGTGATGACAATTACACATTATGTCGCACACCGTGATGACAATTACACATTATGTCGCACACCATGATGCCCATTAGACCCCACACTGTGATGGCAATTAAACAATTACTCCCCACACCGTAATGTCTATTACACATTCTGCCCCACGCGCCGCTGCTGCACAACAGATGCAGTTTACTAATATGTCCCCACAGTGCCAGATATGCCCCCACAGTGCCATAAATAAATGCCCCCACAGTGCCATACACATATGCCCCCACAGTGCCACACATATATGCCCCCACAGTGACAAATATGCCCCCACAGTGGCACACATATGCCCCCATAGTGGCACACATATGCCCCCACAGTGCCACAGATATGCCCCCACAGTGCCACGGATATGCCCCACAGTGCCACAGATACGCCCCTACAGTGCCACATATATGCCCCCACAGTGCCACATATGCCCCACAGTGCCACACATATGCCCCCACAGTGTCACACATATGCCCCAAAGTGCTAGAAGCAGCACAACTCACTGTCTGGGTCTCACCCTCTGCTGCCATTGTTGTTGCTGCTGCTGCTTTGCTTTCCTGGGGAGGGAAGCGGAGCGCATCGCACGCCTCTCCTTCACTGTGTGTAGCTGAGCCGTCAGCCATTCATAGCTCGCGGGCTGGCTCCTAATTGGCTGCCGGCCCGCGAGCTCACTGATTGGCTGCCGGCCCGCGAGCTCACTGATTGGCTGACAGCCCAGTGAGCAATCGGAAGGAGAGACGCCCGATGCGCTCCCCTCCCCTGGGAAATCAGCTGGGCGCTTGAGCGGCGCTTGTGGCGGCTGGGGAGAGGGGGAAGAAGGGAGGCGGCAGCGTTGGGAGGAGCTGACGGGCGCCCCGGCTGTTAACAGAGGCGGACAAGCCGTGCGGCGCCCCGGGCTGCTGCGCGGCTTGTCCGCCTCTAGAAACGGCCCTGCACATCAATATCTAAAGACCCCCCCCCCCTCCATACACGATTTCACGCGGCGGATCGGGGTGAGAAATTGTGTGACATCGGCCCATATAGCATGTGTCTGGCGGTCCCGTGTGCATCAGATTAGACCCGGAGATGATATGTGCGGCACGTTATGTTGTCACTAAAATCACATTTACTTCCAGTCTGATTACTGTGTTGTAAGCCCCTTTGTAGGACATGTATAATCCTATTTATTACATACTGTATACAGTATCTCCATGTTGGTTAACTAGATAGGTTTCAGATACAGGGCCAGATTTTCTAAGCTTCAAAAGTGATAAAATGTAGAGTGATAAACAGCCAGCCAATCAGCTCCTGTCTGACATTTTTCAAACACAGTCTGTTACATGGCAGGTAGGAGCTGATTGGCTGGCTATTTATCACTCTCCATTTTATCACTTTTGAAGCTTAGAGAATCTGGCCCACAGCCTCTACCAGTTATAGGGGCAGCTACCATTAGAAGCAGAAGCTGTTGGCATCCATTCTGGCATCTTCCGCACTTTGGGGACATTCAGAGTTGATCGATATTGTGCAAATTTGAAATCTGTCCAATCATTGAATGACTGCGCATGTATAACGTACGCATTGGGCGTGCACCAGGCAGGCAGTTTGCCTGACAGGAAAGGGTTTATTTACTATGTTCTATTGAAGATGGGATGTTGCCCATAGGAACCAATCAGATTATGGGCGATGCACTAAGCTTCAAAAGTGACAAAATGGATAGTGACAAACAGCCAGCCAATCAGTTCCTGCCTGCCATGTCACAGACTGTGTTTGAAAAATGTCAGACAGGAGCTGATTGGCTGGTAGTTTATCACTCTCCATTTTATCAATTTTGAAGCATAGGGCACCTGGCCCTATATCTATTCTCTTGTAGAAGGTGCTAATTACATAAAAAGCAGATTCTGAATGGTTGCTATGGGCAAATGCCATCTTCAATAGAACTCGCATTTTAGCAAATAATCCCCCGAAGCCGGCATTTAAGGGTGGTAACCAGATATTTTCTGGGGTGTGACGTTTTAAGGGAGGGTGTGCACATCAGTGCCAGCCTCGCTCAGCGGAAGCAGAGGAAGATTCTGCTCATGGCCTTTGGTGCTGCAAGCGGACTCTGCCTCCAGTATTATTATCTGCGGAGTGCACATGTGCTGCTGTTACATTGCGCACATGCTAAGCAGTGATGGACTGAGAGGGTAAGGGCCCACCGGGGGTACGGCGTGCGATGTCACGATGCCGGGTCGGTCTGGTGTGTGACGTCATGATGTGGAGCAGGTCCGGTGTGTGATGTCATGACGCAGTGAACGTCATGATGACAGCCCACCCATCCGCACAACCTCTCTTATCACTCCCAACCTGCAGCCGTTGCCGGGTCAGCCACCTGCTACTGACTCCCCGCCGTCATTAAGGGTTTGTGCCAGGCCCTGCCCACATAAAAAGTGGGTGGGGTCATAAATCACGGGGGCCTACTGGTGAATCCACCTGCCGGGCCAGTCCAAGCCTGGTGCTAAGGCACCTTCGCGATCATATTGAGATTTCTACTGCATAGTAATTGTCAGGAAGGAATAATTTTAGGGAGGTAACAGGGTATGGCAGCAAAAACACAGTTATTTCATGGCTGTTATATGCCTCCAGCTGTGATCAAGTATGTACTAAAATGATTAGTTTATTATTAATACAATTATTAATGCATACCGGTAGACCTTATATTACATATTCAGTATACAACCCAGGGGCAGTCTAATAAAAAATTTGATTACTTTTATATTTGCTTGAAAATGGATGTGAATAAACATGTTTTAAATGTATAAACAAGATTTATTAAAGATCTCAGTGCAACAATATACAATCAAATCACAACAAGCTGTGATGTATATAGGTATAAGTATGACCCGGCTTGGGTGGTCATTCCATAATGCGGCCAGCTCTCTCTGTGGGTGGGGGCTGTAGTTCCCCCCTTTGACACATTTATGAGATACGTGGGGACTGGCATGCGTTGTTCTCTCTTATAAAAATATTGATAGGTATTAATGTAGGTGGGTCCTTGATGTACTTGTATGTTTGAATTACCGTGCGGAGGACAAATAATATTTAATTAGAACTTGAGTAGCAAACTTTTGCCACTGCTGCTACTGCCAATAATAACTATAATGAATCCCAATGCTGAGTAGGATCTATGAAATATATTAAGGAGGAATTCTAAATCTCCCAGTAAATTTAGCTACAGGTATCATAACAAACACACACACACACACACACATTTCTAAAAGTTAGTTTTTCAGCAAATTCTCCACTGAAATTCAATCTCCTGGTCTTGCTGACACTTCTACTGAACCCCAGGCAGGAACAGTGGGATTAAGGTCATGAGGCTACCACTGAGCCCCAGACAGGAAGAGTGGGATTAAAGTCATGAGGCTACCACTGAACCCCAGACAGGAACAGTGGGATTAACGTCATGAGGCTACCACTGAGCCACAGGCAGGAACAGTGGGATTAACGTCATGAGGCTACCACTGAACCCCAGACAGGAACAGTGCGATTAATGTCATGAGGCTACCACTGAACCCCAGACAGGAACAGTGGGATTAACGTCATGAGGCTACCACTGAACCCCAGGCAGGAACAGTGGGATTTCCATCATGAGGCTACCACTGAGCCCCAGGCAGGAACAGTGGGATTAACGTCATGAGGCTACCACTGAGCCCCAGGCAGGAACAGTGGGATTAACGTCATGAGGCTACCACTGAGCCCCAGGCAGGAAAAGTGGGATTAACATCATGAGGCTACCACTGAGCCCCAGGCAGGAACAGTGGGATTTCCATCATGAGGCTACCACTGAGCCCCAGGCAGGAACAGTGGGATTTCCATCATGAGGCTACCACTGAGCCCCAGACAGGAACAGTGGGATTAACGTCATGAGGCTACCACTGAACCCCAGGCAGGAACAGTGGGATTTCCATCATGAGGCTACCACTGAGCCCCAGTCAGGAACAGTGGGATTAATGTCAGGAGGCTACCAATGAGCCACAGGCAGGAACAGTGGGATTAACATCAGGAGGCTACCACTGAGCCCCAGACAGGAACAGTGGGATTTCCATCATGAGGCTACCACTGAGCCCCAGACAGGAACAGTGGGATTAACGTCATGAGGCTACCACTGAGCCCCAGGCAGGAACAGTGGGATTAACATCATGAGGCTACCACTGAGCCCCAGGCAGGAACAGTGGGATTTCCATCATGAGGCTACCACTGAGCCCCAGGCAGGAACAGTGGGATTTCCATCATGAGGCTACCACTGAGCCCCAGGCAGGAACAGTAAGATTAACGTCATGAGGCTACCACTGAGCCCCAGTCAGGAACAGTGGGATTAATGTCAGAAGGCTACCACTGAGCCACAGGCAGGAACAGTGGGATTAACATCAGGAGGCTACCACTGAGCCCCAGGCAGGAACAGTGGGATTAATGTCAGGAGGCTACCACTGAGCCCCAGGCAGGAACAGTGGGATTAACATCATGAGGCTACCACTGAGCCCCAGGCAGGAACAGTGGGATTTCCATCATGAGGCTACCACTGAACCCCAGACAGGAACAGTGGGATTAACATCATGAGGCTACCACTGAGCCCCAGGCAGGAACAGTGGATTAGCGTCATGAGGCTACCATGGAACCCCATGCAGGAACAGTGGGATTAAAGTCATGAGGCTACCACTGAGCCCCAGGCAGGAACAGTGGGATTAACATCATGAGGCTACCACTGAACCCCAGGCAGGAACAGTGGTATTAACATCATGAGGCTACCACTGAGCCCCAGGCAGGAACAGTGGGTTAGCGTCTTGAGGCTACCACTCATAATTGCTGAAATATAGTCAGGGATACAGATCTAATCACAGCACATGTGGTTAACTATCAATACAACACATTGGAAAGAGAAAATAAGGGCGTAACTATAGCAACACCATGCCACTGCCCTGGAGCCCAATAGGACATAGTAATGTATTCAAACTTCCAAAATTCCTTTTGGTCTGCTCTGTCTGCATATTACTGTATGGGATGTTTCAGATCCAGGAGACACAGGCAATTTGATCGCAGTGTTGAGTGAGCCCAGCCTGATTGACATATTGTTCACTTTGCGGGTAATTACTCCGGGGAAATGACAAATGAGCCAGATTCTCTCTCCCGCATTATATCAGCATCGGCTACACAGCATCAGCTACACAGACTTAATGTCCTTTGTGCTAGAAAAGTGAAAATGTAATGACTGCACTGCAGCAAATTATCATGAGTGGGTATGACAAAATGAGCGGGAAAATAGTTTCTGTGGTATATTATAATCTTTATTTGGGTCGCCTCGTGGCGTCAGGCCCTCCTATTCTCTTGCACATAGCCTCCAAAACTCCCCAAAGGGCAGATAAAAAAGTAGGTTAAATAGTTTGGTGTCTTTTCCTGTTGGCGGGCTTTACATTAAATACATGTTTAAGTATTTTGAAAATAAGAATTTTATGAGTCTGTTTTCATAGTTATATATACTGGCAGACTCTCAATTGCATGATAACACTCAGGTAAGTGGAAGGGAGGGGTAACTTTAAGTAAGAAAAAGCACATTTCCTCCAGCACACTGATACCCCTTTCACACAGAAAAGGAAATTACCGGGTTAAACATTTCTAACGGTAAATTGTCGTTCAACACAGACTTTTTCTTTACCAGCGTCAAGGACCCGGGATTTTTGACCCAGGTTGACCCTTTCACACAAAGGGGGTTATTCTGGCGGATTCGCTCTGCGAATTCGTAACCTTCCGAGTCAACCAGAACCCGCCCTGCGAATGGTGGGATGCCCAACCCCCACCCCCCTCGCAGCTTGTATTCGCACACAGGGGCTGCAAATGGATGTTTAACATAAACATCCATTCTCAGCCTGTGGGTGAATACACACATCATGATGTGGAACGTGAACTGACAGCTGGGCCACACATCGTTACCTCAAGCAGAAGAAACACTGGAAGATTTTGACTAACCTTCTTGGCGATTTTTTGCTATCTAGTCAAAATCTCCTGGCAAAATCATGTTTACAACCCTGTAGTAGAATTCAGAGATCTTGGTTGCATATGTTTGCAAATATATGGGTAACCCCCAAGCCGACTGTGGTCCCTATTGCTTTAACTATTGCTCCGAAAATCAGCATAAGCCCTACTTGCCTACTTTTGATTTCACCTCTCCGGGAGAAGCCCAGAGAGGCAATACGTCAGGGGGGCGGGGACAAGGCTGACATAACTTGGCCCCGCCCCCATTGCGGGAAAAAACGCAGTGATTCGCGGGCCGCGGAGAGGGGGCTTAAATGACGCGAAATGCAGCGATCGTGTCATTTAAGCCCCGCTCCCTCGCTAGCAGACCCGCAACTTATGGTAATTAAACCAGCGGGCAAGGGGGGAGTGGGGGCTATCACTAGAAAGCAGGAGACTTGGCCACCTTCCCTGGGGGGCGGGAGAAGGGAGAAGGACCCGATTTTCGGGAGGCTCGCGGCCATTCCGGGAGGTTAGGCAAGCCTGGCATAAGCCAGAAAATCCAGAGCAATACTAGTGAAATAACTAGAGATAGTAAGTGTAAGAAGACAGAGCTTTGTACAAAAGTGATACAAATATGATGAATAGAATGAAAATATTAAAGGTAGTGTTCATTTTAGCACCCTGCTCCTTGTAAAATCCTTGTAGTTCCTCCGTCCTGCCTGGGGTGTCGCTGTCTGCTGTGGTACTTCAAGAACAGTCTGTTTGTATCTCATTATTGAGATACAAACCAGACTGTTGTAGAAACACCACAGCAGACAGCGACACCCCAGGCAGGGAGGAGGAACTGCAAGGATTTTACAAGGAGCAGGGTGCTAGAATGAAGAAGGAATAGTGTTATGCTGGGTACACACCAGAATGATTTGGGCTCATTTCGACGCGTCTTATGACCAATTGTATGTAAAAAGAGCAGAATTGTGCATGTTTTCAATGCGATACCGATCTGATGCGCGTCCCTGCTGGTAGTTGGGTCGTGTTGAAGATTTTACTTGATGCATTAAAGATTCGTCATCTACATTGGATTGGGTACTGATCATGTGCAGATCGTGTGCTGCAATCCAATCGTACGATTTCAAAGAACGATCATGGTCGTTCTAGTGTGTACCCTACATTAGTGAGATAATTACCGTGTTTCCCCGATAATAAGCCCTAACCAGAAAATAAGCCCTACCCTTGCTTTTGGAAACTAGTCCAAAATAAGCCCTACCCCAAAAATAAGCCCTAGCAGAAAGCCCGAAAAAGATCTGTAGGTGAGGAGCAGGACTCGGGGCATGGTGTCTGTAAAAGCAGGACTGGGGGCATGGTGTCTGTAAAAGCAGGACTGGGGGCATGGTGTCTGTAAAAGCAGGACTGGGGGCATGGTGTCTGTAAAAGCAGGACTGGGGGCATGGTGTCTGTAAAAGCAGGACTGGGGGGGCATGGTGTCTGTAAAAGCAGGACTGGGGTCATGATGTCTAAAAGCAGGACTGGGGGCATGGTGTCTGTAAAAGCAGGATTGGGGGCATGGTGTCTGTAAAAGCAGGACTGGGGGCATGGTGTCTGTAAAAGCAGGATTGGGGGCATGGTGTCTGTAAAAGCAGGACTGGGGACATGGTGTCTGTAAAAGCAGGACTGGGGGGGCATGGTGTCTGTAAAAGCAGGACTGGGGTCATGGTGTCTAAAAGCAGGACTGGGGGCATGGTGTCTGTAAAAGCAGGATTGGGGGCATGGTGTCTGTAAAAGCAGGACTGGGAGCATGGTGTATGTAAAAGCAGGACTGGGAGCATGGTGTCTGTAAAAGCAGGACTGGGGGCATGGTGTCTGTAAAAGCAGGACTGGGGGCATGGTGTCTGTAAAAGCAGGAGAGGGGCATGGTGTCTGTAAAAGCAGGACTGGGGGCATGGTGTCTGTAAAAGCAGGACTGGGGGCATGGTGTCTGTAAAAGCAGGACTGGGGGCATGGTGTCTGTAAAAGCAGGACTGGGGTCATGGTGTCTGTAAAAGCAGGACTGGGGTCATGGTGTCTGTAAAAGCAGGACTGGGGTCATGGTGTCTAAAAGCAGGACTGGGGGCATGGTGTCTGTAAAAGCAGGATTGGGGGCATGGTGTCTGTAAAAGCAGGACTGGGGCTTGGTGTCTGTAAAAGCAGGACTGGGGGGGCATGGTGTCTGTAAAAGCAGGACTGGGGTCATGGTGTCTAAAAGCAGGACTGGGGGCATGGTGTCTGTAAAAGCAGGATTGGGGGCATGGTGTCTGTAAAAGCAGGACTGGGAGCATGGTGTATGTAAAAGCAGGACTGGGAGCATGGTGTCTGTAAAATCAGGACTGGGGGCATGGTGTCTGTAAAAGCAGGACTGGGGGCATGGTGTCTGTAAAAGCAGGAGAGGGGCATGGTGTCTGTAAAAGCAGGACTGGGGGCATGGTGTCTGTAAAAGCAGGACTGGGGGCATGGTGTCTGTAAAAGCAGGAGAGGGGCATGGTGTCTGTAAAAGCAGGACTGGGGGCATGGTGTCTGTAAAAGCAGGACTGAAGCCATGGTGTCTGTAAAAGCAGGACCGGGGTTATTGTGTCTGTAAAAGCAGGACTGGGGGCATGGTGTCTGTAAAAGCAGGACCGGGGGCATGGTGTCTGTTAAAGCAGGACCGGGGGCTTAGTGTCTGTAAAAGCAGGACTGGGGGCATGGGGTGTGTAAAAGCAGGACTGGTGGAATGGTGTCTGTAAATGCAGGACTGGGGGCATGGTGTCAATGTTAATTAAAATAAGCCCTACCCCGAAAATAAGACCTATGGTGTTTTTTCTTGAAAAAACAAAACAAAAAACAAGACAGTGTTAATATACATCGCCGCCCTTCGCCTGACAGCTGCATATGTACTAACATATGCGGCTAGCATCGGGTTGTGGTGACGGAGACCCCCGCGATACCTGTGATGTGGTCTGCGGGGGTCTCCGTCACATCCCGGCGGCTGCCTGTGTCCCCCTGCGTCTCCTCCTCCCCCCTGCAGCCGGATGTCCTCCCGGCTGTGCCACCTGCTGGGGGAGGAGGAGATCAAAGGTGGACGGGAGGAGGGGGCGCGCGGGCGGCGATAGAAGCACATAGGCTTCTATAGGGTATCTCCACCCAGAGCCATGCGGAAACGGGGCGGACGGGTAATGGTACATAGGAAAATGCGGTAAAACCCCCGTTTTTTCCCTTTAGTACATCCCGCCCTAAGAGAGAAGTGTTAAATAGAATGTAACAGTGGAGGTTATTCTGGTTGGTGCGTAAATTTCCGAATTCTTTCGGAGCGGTCCGCACGCCACGCTGTGCGGAGATCGTACAAAGAAACGCCCACCGGTCCACCGCATTCGGACGGACTCACACTTTAAGAAGAGGGCGTGTTTACGGACTACATCCAAACCTTGCGTGTGCGGTGGACACACACATATTCTGCACGACAAAAGAAAGAAGAAAAAGACTCTCTGTTTTTCGGGGCACTCTTTAGTAATTGATAGCGCAGGACAATCCCTGCGTATCCGGAATGGTCAAAAAAATTTTTTTATATAGGATGGGAAAGGGTTACACTAGGTTTAACCTGTTGGGTACATAGATGGAGAAACAATGTCTCTGGTAGTAGAATAACCGTGAATAATTGATCTAGTTTACACAATGTACAGGAGGCTGGGGGAGTTCATGAGGAATTCCCCTCATTCTCCTAGTGAAAAATGGGTTTCTTAAAATATAACTTTTAATAATGTATTACTTAAAAAAGATTACTGGACAAACATGTAACTTGAACTAGACACACATACATAACATAAAAAAGGAAGAAGCAAAGCGGTGCACGATACGGTATTTAACAATTTCCGTCGTGAGATACTTAGTGATTGCCACAGAGGGCAGATACGTACACCGTTTGTCAATCCTTATATAAATATAAATATCCCGTCAGTAGTGAAGTTTCGCCAAATACAGATCTGGGATATCAGTTTAATCGATACTATAAGGGTGCTTCTTTATGTTCACCCAAATTCTGGTATCCGCTAATCTGTTGGTGTCCCACTAGTGCAGCCCGTAAGCTGGATTCTGGTGGATCTCAGCCTAGGATGGCCGGCTAATTGTAAGCTATCCCTAGGAATCTAAGAGGTAGGGTTCTGATGAAGGAAGAAAGATGCAAGAATAGGTGGGTGATCTGAGGATTCCTGTGGGGGTGATGTGAGGTGTTCCCAAACCGACTTTATATACCTTCAACAGACAGGTAGTGGGATCTGGTCAGTTCACAGAAGGTCACCCTTCCTGACTGGCAGGTCCCTCGAATCCTGTGGTCAGCTACCACCAATATAGATCGTGTGGGCTTTCTAGGTATTGTGGGGGAGCACCTCCCCTCCAGGTCTCGAAAAAGTGGTGATTGGCTCTGTATGGGCCCTTGCGTGACAGGCGGCTGCTGCCCAGCTTTATATACCTTATAACCAGACTGGAAATTAATACATGTTATCCGAGGAGGTCTCCCTTCCTCAGAAAATGTTTTCGAACATGCCTGGCAGGCTGCCACCAGTTTAAATTAGGTGGGCCCTTTGGGGTATTGCGGGTGAGCGGGCCTGTGTGCACAGCAGGGGGGTTCCTAAATAGGGAGCCAATAGATAAGGGTGCTGTTGTCCAATTCTCTCCCGCGTCTCCCTGTTGAAAAGAGATTTTCCAATACAGGGAGATACTGAGGGGTAGAGACTGGGTAAGCGACCCTGAAAAAATAGATGAAAGAAAGTGCTGGTGTGGCACGTTGCTGTCCTCCCCTTGTGGCTGACCACAGAGGTGGGGGGTGAGTGCTGCCTACAGTTTAGAGACCAGCCAAGACAGAAAGGAGTAAGTAAATGAGAAACTCGAAAATGAGTTACAGGTAAGTATATAGATTAGAGAACCACTTGTTCTTTGGGTATTTTATGTAACTGGCTGTTGTCTACACGGAGTGGTTATGAATCTAATTATAGATCGAAACTGTCTTAATACAGTTCCAAGCAGTGTGCGTATAAAATATAAGCTATGCGGCTGTAGTTATATGCTGGAGATAACAGGGAAAGAAGCGTTTACTTGTGCTGCATAATAATTATGACTGTATCCATATTACCCCGGAGTAGTACAGTTTACCTTCTGACATGGGTTCATGGATACAACTACACTTCTGAGATAATTGCCCAGACAGTCCAAATACTGTTCCGGGTGATACACTGCAATTAAACGTTGGAGGTCACAGAAACATTGTATTTTTAAAGCGTTTAGATGCGCTACATATGAGTTACTGCTAGATACAATTTTATAGCAGATTAAGACAAATGGTATGATCACAGTGAGTCAAAGGCTCTTGTGTACAGCGTTTATAGCTGTTTGTTACTCAAGAGAAAACGCAACATAGGAGTTTATATATGCAGATTCATTAATTAGCACCTAGGTTGCCACTGGATACAGACACAGCATAGACGTTTAAACGTTGGAGATCACAGAAACAGTGTATTTTTTGAGCGTTTAAGTGCGCTACATGTGGGTAACAGCTGGATACAATTTTATAGCAAGTTGAAACAAATGGTATGATCACAGTGGGCCAAAGACTCTTGGGTACAGCGTTTATAGCTGTTTGTTACTCAAGAGAAAACATAACATAGGGGTTTATACATGCAGATTCATTAATTAACACCTAGGTTGCCACTGGATACAGACACAGCATAGGAGTTTTAAATATGCAAGCCGGTTAATTAACACCCAATGTATGCGCAATAAATTTCTCCAGGTACTGTTGATTTAATGGAGCAGACTTTCTAGGAGTTTTAAATATGCAAACCAATTGAATATCTCCTGGTGTGTACGCAGTAAATATCTCCAGGTACTATTAATTTAGTGAAGCAGACTTTCAAAAAGCTGCTGCTATGTCCGCGTTATAAGGTTACAGGTGATGCCCTGATGCTGGAATGAGCGGTTCCCTGAGAGTTCACAGTGACCAATGCAGATTCATTAATTAACACCTAGGTTGCCACTGGATACAGACACAGCATAGGAGTTTTAAATATGCAAGCCGGTTAATTAACACCCAATGTATACGTAGTAAATATCTCCAGGTACTGTTAATTTAATGGAGCAGATTTTCTAGGAGTTTTAAATATGCAAACCAATTGAATATCTCCTGGTGTGTACGCAGTAAATATCTCCAGGTACTGTTAATTTAGTGAAGCAGACTTTCAAAAAGCTGCTGCTATGTCCACGTTATAGGGTTACAGGTGATGCCCTGATGCTGGGATGAGCGGTTGCCTAAGAGTTCACAGTGCCGCTGTCCCTTAGCAGGGATCAGTATGTGTGCAAATACCTCTGAGCGCGCTGGTGCGCTCGTTGTGCCCGGAGGACCCGGGCGGCTGTTATCTACAGACTGCGGGAACTACGTCCGTGGGAGCGTTGCTCCTGTGTTGCCAGGTGCCGAATAAGCAGTAACTCACAGCCCGCTGTGCTGGTAGGGTCCTGGTAGCTGCTGGCTCTGGCTGCGGGGGATAGTATGTGAAATGGCGACACTCCACTTCCACCGACGGCCGTTTCACCTCCTGCTGAGGCTTCTTCAGGGTGTGTGGGTGTGTGTGCAGGTAAGCCACATGCTGCTTATTTATCTGTACTTGATATCGTGCCATTGGTTGCTGTGTTTAGACGCTATTGGTCCATTCAGGCACATGTATTCAGTAACCTGCATCAGGTGCAGGTAATGGTGTCCAATTATTCCAGCAGAGAGAAAAAATGCTGGATTTAGTTAGAGTAGAAAAAAGAACATAAACTAAGGGGAAATCTATTTGGGAAAAGATATATAGTACTGCAAGACAGGCAGTATAGATCTCAGCAGATAGAATTTTCGCTGGATTGGGTTGAGAAGATGAAGTGAGCAAAAAAGAGAGAACAATAGTGAGGTATAAAAATATATAAACTGGTAAGTAATAATAATAAAATCAAATAAAATAAATTGAATAAAAATAAGAATAAATATAAAAAATGACAAAATGAAGAACAAGAGATGCAGCTGGAGAGAGATAAAATACTGCGGAGCAGACAGTATGTTTTGGGGGCGTTAGAAAAAATGTCATTTTTACACCTGATCTTATAGCAAGTAGTAATGTCATAATTTTATGACAGGGGAGCGGAAATGCACCAGACTTGTGTTGGTGAGAGGAGTGCTGTGTGCCATTAATTCGCAGGTAGCCAATGTAGAGTTGGACATGGTTGATTCCCTCTTATATCTAATATATATGGAGGATAGGCTATTCTGTATTGGTGATCTATATTCTCTAATCTAGATATCTAGAATTAACCAGTGAAATATAGTGTACTAAGTGGGCATCCTGTTAAACAGGGGTGAGCCCGGAGGCTGGAGTGCTGAGCAAGGGACGTGTGGGCTAAACAAGAGATTAATAGATTAATCTGAGGGGGAAGTTCTGGGTAAGACCTCAACAAAGAAGCTGGGCACTTGGGTTGTGTGCCACAGGTAAGTGAAGGTGTGACATAGAAAGGTAATCCTGAGTAAAGGGCAGTGTGCCAGTGTCAAGGTGATGGTGATACTGATGAGGTTGAGTACAAAAACCTAAGTGATATGGACTCATACAGAAAGAGTGTAGTACCGTAATAATATGTGAAAAAATCATCAACAGTGACATTCATATGGAAAAATGTGAACAACAGTGTGAAAAAAACCCGGGACTACTAAGAAAAGCGGGATGGTGCTCCAGTGTGGCATGGTGACATTGTGTAGTTGGGCTGTATGCTAGATTGTTAGATAGGTCTTATCTACAAATTTCCCATTTATTGGTCATGCACATTAGGGGGGAGTGTCGGTGCCTGACAAACAAGGCACATCCGGGTGAGGGGGCAGATGGGTTGGTTCTGCGTAGTTATAAAAATGACCCAAAGCTATTATTTTCATTGAGACCAAATGGGTTAACAGAGTTAAGATTGAAAATCCACTTGCTCTCTGTTTGCTGTAGTAATTTGGTCAGGTCCCCACCTCTGACTCCCATCCTGATGGATTCAAGTCCGAATGCCTTAAGATCTTGTGGTGTTCCCTTGTGTTTTGACAAGAAATGTCTGGCCACAGATGTCAGTTTTTTAAATTTACGGGTGTCTGCCTCCGCATTCCGTATATTGCTGGCATGTTCCAGTAGGCGGAGTTTTAGTTTCCTGCTGGTCATACCTACATATTGAAGGCCACAGGGGCATTCCAAGCAGTAAATTACTCCTGATGTTTCACATGTGATAAATTGTTGGATTTTGATAGTGTTACCAAAACGATTTGTCACTTGGTTCACTTTTTTAATATGTGTACATGCTTTACATTTCCCACATGGGACTGTGCCAGTTACCTTTGGTTTCTTTTTGGGGATCCGCTGAAAGTGGCTGCGGGTAAGTTTGTCCCTTAGATTTTTGGCTCGCCTCCAGCTAAATTGAGGACCAGATGATGTAATGTCCCTCAGATCAGGATCCATTTCCAGGATGTGCCAGTTCTTACGAATAATATCTTGCAAGTCCCTCCACTGGTCACAGAAATTGGTTATGAATCTGGTCACTGGTTGTTGTGTAGTAGTTCTCTTCATGTCTGAGAATAGCAGGTCTTCTCTATGACATTTGAGAGCCAGGTATTTTGCATTTTTGATGGACCTACGACTGTACCCCCTTGTCTGTAACCTTTGGCTCAATTCTTCACTCTGAATCTCGTACATCTCCTTGGTAGAGCAGTTTCGTCGCAGACGCAAAAATTCCCCCTTGGGAAGGTTTCTGATAGTCGGAGGAAAATGTGCACTGTTGCTGACTAGCAGACTATTGGTCGATGTTTCCTTCCTGTAGAGTTTGGTCTCCAATTGGTTGTCATCTGACCGGTAAATTGTTATATCCAGGAAGGTAATTTCGTCATGATGGATACAGTGTGTGAGCCTTAGGTTGAGTTGATTGTCGTTAAGCATGTTAACACATTGAATTAGACTTTCTTCATCCCCTTGCCAGATTATCATGATGTCATCAATATATCTTACCCAGGATACTATCCTGTTGGTATGGGCATCATTGTTCTCAGAAAAGACATGTTCTTTTTCCCACCACCCGAGGAACAGGTTTGCGTACGTCGGTGCGCAAGCCGCGCCCATCGCAGTTCCTCGGGTCTGTAGGAAGTATTTGTCGTCAAATGTAAAGTAGTTTTTATAGAGAACAAATTCCAGTAATGTTAGGAGAAATTCCCCAAAGTCCGTCATCCCCTCCATGGAAAGAAAGTATCTTATGGCCGCTATTCCAAGTTTGTGTTCAATGCAAGTGTAGAGAGATTCTACATCTAGCGTAGCCAGAATTTGTCCCTCCTCCAATTGTACGTCATGGATTCTCCTAAGCACATCCCGTGTGTCCTGGACGTATGATGGGAGTGTAAGGACATGATGCCTAAGGTGTTTATCTAAAAAGATGCTGGCTTGTTCTGATAATCCACCAATTCCCGATACAATCGGTCTTCCTGGTGGGTTAATAAGATTTTTATGAACTTTGGGGAGCATATAAAAAGTCGGGGTTTTGGGGTGTTCAGAAGACAGAAAAGTATGTTCGCTTTTAAGGATAACTCCCGCTTGATATGCCTGATTGATGAGTCTATCATAAATGATTTTGTAGTTGGTAGTGGGGTTAAGGGTCAGTTGTAGGTAGCATTTCTTGTCATGGAGTTGTCTCCTGGCTTCTTGCATGTAGAGTTCCTTGGGCCATAGCACGATGTTTCCCCCTTTGTCTGAGGGTTTGATGACCATCTCGTCCCATGACATAATTTCTCTAAGGGTTTTTCTTTCTGGCTTAGTTAGGTTGTTGTTAATATTCTGACGCTTGTCGATCTGTAGGGTAAGTTTGTTCATATCTCTTGACACCGTGTCAAGAAATACTTTGATTTCTGGGCTCAAGTTTTCTTGAGGCATAAAGTTGCTCTTTTTCTTCAGGATAGGTCGGTTAGTTCCAGTATCTCGAGAAGTAGTGGGGTCTTGTAATTCCTCCAGAATATCTATCATTTGTAGATCCAGTTCCGTGAGGGTCTGTTCCTCAGGAGATTGTGTGGTATCCGTGTCAGATGGATATGTGGGAATGAGATTCTCTTTGTTTGCAAAATACTTTTTTAAGAGTAATTTTCTCCCAAATAGACGAAGGTCTTTTTCCCAGGTGAAGCGATCCATGGAGCTGTTGGGGGAGAAGGACAGTCCTTTCCCTAGGAGTTCATGATGTTCTGGGGATAACTCCTTTTGGGTCAGGTTGATGATGGTGAGCTTGTTGTCCTCTATTAGTTGGGTTTTCGGGTTCTCGATGATTGGCGTTGGGGTTGAGATGGTTCCCACGTCCGCCAATCTCTTCCCCTTCTTCTGTCCTCTCCGGATCGTCCTTTTCCCTGTATTCGTCTGTGGCCTCGATTGCCTGGGCCTTCCTCTAAAAAAGAGACCTGGGATCTGGATTGTGCAGATGCTGGTTCGTCCGTTTCTGATATATCCGTCTCTGAGGAGCTATAATTGTGTATATATCTCCTACTTTGATTTCGGTTCTGATATCGTGTTTGAGTTGTCCATTTGAAGATATTCCCACTGGTGAAATCTTTCCTATCTCTGAGGAACTTGCTCTTCTTTCTCTCTATAATAGTGTCCTCATATCTCTTGAGTTCCTCTTTGTGTTGCTCGAAGTTTTTCTGGAAAAGGGCATCCTTCTCATGGGTTTCCAGTTTGGTTCCCAAATCATCTATTAATTTCTCGCAATCACTGAGGGTTAGCATACTATGCTTGACGAGGATCCCCATGAGCTCGCTTGAGCATTTGAGTAGACATGATTCCCATTCAGATCTCAGGGCATCTGTGGCCAGTTCAAATGTAGGGAAAATTCTAGGTCTCAGACCTCTCGGTACTATCTTGTGTTTAACATAATTGTTTAGAGTGGTAATTTCCCAATTTAATCTTATTTGTTTCTGGAGGGAGTTTTTCAGGGTTTTCAGGTCTTCCTCCCATGTCACATCAGTGGCAGAGTTTGCTGATGTAAATGGGAAGATGTCATCTAGGTTGTCATTCGTATTCCATTTGGATGTTAGTTCTTTTCTCAGACTGAACGCCATGGTGATTTTGTCCAACAGGGTAATGTGTGATCCTTGGAGTATACTTTGTGATCTCAGGATGAGATTTTTGGGTTGAGTATGGGTACCGTGCTACCAAGTCAGTTGGAAACCTGGGTTAACCCAGGTATGTATGGATCGCTTTTAGAAGGGAAAAGGGGAAGTGGAAATGGCGACCGGTGCACAGGTTGGGATTTACAGTAAGGTTTAGTAACTAGGTATATACCTTGACCTTAAGGTAGATAGATGTTCCACAATAGAGGATGTGTTGTCGGAAACAATGTTTTCCTTTAATTTGGAGACGTGGAGGTGCACCCAAGAGAGTGGTTATAGTTAGACAAAAGAAAGAAGAAAAAGACTCTCTGTTTTTCGGGGCACTCTTTAGTAATTGATAGCGCAGGACAATCCCTGCGTATCCGGAATGGTCAAAAAAATTTTTTTATATAGGATGGGAAAGGGTTACACTAGGTTTAACCTGTTGGGTACATAGATGGAGAAACAATGTCTCTGGTAGTAGAATAACCGTGAATAATTGATCTAGTTTACACAATGTACAGGAGGCTGGGGGAGTTCATGAGGAATTCCCCTCATTCTCCTAGTGAAAAATGGGTTTCTTAAAATATAACTTTTAATAATGTATTACTTAAAAAAGATTACTGGACAAACATGTAACTTGAACTAGACACACATACATAACATAAAAAAGGAAGAAGCAAAGCGGTGCACGATACGGTATTTAACAATTTCCGTCGTGAGATACTTAGTGATTGCCACAGAGGGCAGATACGTACACCGTTTGTCAATCCTTATATAAATATAAATATCCCGTCAGTAGTGAAGTTTCGCCAAATACAGATCTGGGATATCAGTTTAATCGATACTATAAGGGTGCTTCTTTATGTTCACCCAAATTCTGGTATCCGCTAATCTGTTGGTGTCCCACTAGTGCAGCCCGTAAGCTGGATTCTGGTGGATCTCAGCCTAGGATGGACTGGGGGCATGGTGTCTGTAAAAGCAGGACTGGGGGCATGGTGTCTGTAAAAGCAGGACTGGGGGCATGGTGTCTGTAAAAGCAGGACTGGGGGCATGGTGTCTGTAAAAGCAGGACTGGGGGGGCATGGTGTCTGTAAAAGCAGGACTGGGGTCATGATGTCTAAAAGCAGGACTGGGGGCATGGTGTCTGTAAAAGCAGGATTGGGGGCATGGTGTCTGTAAAAGCAGGACTGGGGGCATGGTGTCTGTAAAAGCAGGATTGGGGGCATGGTGTCTGTAAAAGCAGGACTGGGGACATGGTGTCTGTAAAAGCAGGACTGGGGGGGCATGGTGTCTGTAAAAGCAGGACTGGGGTCATGGTGTCTAAAAGCAGGACTGGGGGCATGGTGTCTGTAAAAGCAGGATTGGGGGCATGGTGTCTGTAAAAGCAGGACTGGGAGCATGGTGTATGTAAAAGCAGGACTGGGAGCATGGTGTCTGTAAAAGCAGGACTGGGGGCATGGTGTCTGTAAAAGCAGGACTGGGGGCATGGTGTCTGTAAAAGCAGGAGAGGGGCATGGTGTCTGTAAAAGCAGGACTGGGGGCATGGTGTCTGTAAAAGCAGGACTGGGGGCATGGTGTCTGTAAAAGCAGGACTGGGGGCATGGTGTCTGTAAAAGCAGGACTGGGGTCATGGTGTCTAAAAGCAGGACTGGGGGCATGGTGTCTGTAAAAGCAGGATTGGGGGCATGGTGTCTGTAAAAGCAGGACTGGGGCTTGGTGTCTGTAAAAGCAGGACTGGGGGGGCATGGTGTCTGTAAAAGCAGGACTGGGGTCATGGTGTCTAAAAGCAGGACTGGGGGCATGGTGTCTGTAAAAGCAGGATTGGGGGCATGGTGTCTGTAAAAGCAGGACTGGGAGCATGGTGTATGTAAAAGCAGGACTGGGAGCATGGTGTCTGTAAAATCAGGACTGGGGGCATGGTGTCTGTAAAAGCAGGACTGGGGGCATGGTGTCTGTAAAAGCAGGAGAGGGGCATGGTGTCTGTAAAAGCAGGACTGGGGGCATGGTGTCTGTAAAAGCAGGACTGGGGGCATGGTGTCTGTAAAAGCAGGAGAGGGGCATGGTGTCTGTAAAAGCAGGACTGGGGGCATGGTGTCTGTAAAAGCAGGACTGAAGCCATGGTGTCTGTAAAAGCAGGACCGGGGTTATTGTGTCTGTAAAAGCAGGACTGGGGGCATGGTGTCTGTAAAAGCAGGACCGGGGGCATGGTGTCTGTTAAAGCAGGACCGGGGGCTTAGTGTCTGTAAAAGCAGGACTGGGGGCATGGGGTGTGTAAAAGCAGGACTGGTGGAATGGTGTCTGTAAATGCAGGACTGGGGGCATGGTGTCAATGTTAATTAAAATAAGCCCTACCCCGAAAATAAGACCTATGGTGTTTTTTCTTGAAAAAACAAAACAAAAAACAAGACAGTGTTAATATACATCGCCGCCCTTCGCCTGACAGCTGCATATGTACTAACATATGCGGCTAGCATCGGGTTGTGGTGACGGAGACCCCCGCGATACCTGTGATGTGGTCTGCGGGGGTCTCCGTCACATCCCGGCGGCTGCCTGTGTCCCCCTGCGTCTCCTCCTCCCCCCTGCAGCCGGATGTCCTCCCGGCTGTGCCACCTGCTGGGGGAGGAGGAGATCAAAGGTGGACGGGAGGAGGGGGCGCGCGGGCGGCGATAGAAGCACATAGGCTTCTATAGGGTATCTCCACCCAGAGCCATGCGGAAACGGGGCGGACGGGTAATGGTACATAGGAAAATGCGGTAAAACCCCCGTTTTTTCCCTTTAGTACATCCCGCCCTAAGAGAGAAGTGTTAAATAGAATGTAACAGTGGAGGTTATTCTGGTTGGTGCGTAAATTTCCGAATTCTTTCGGAGCGGTCCGCACGCCACGCTGTGCGGAGATCGTACAAAGAAACGCCCACCGGTCCACCGCATTCGGACGGACTCACACTTTAAGAAGAGGGCGTGTTTACGGACTACATCCAAACCTTGCGTGTGCGGTGGACACACACATATTCTGCACGGTCTTACAGCATCTGCACGGTCTTACAGCGTCAGAACGGACGGGAACCTTAAATAAATACATTTTTAATTTGATCCCCAAATGTGTGGTGTTATTGGTAAATGTAAAAGTGACATGTATATTTATATTAGTGATAGGAAGTTCTGTCCATTGCTTGCAGTGTAAATGTGTTTAACAAATGCAGCCGTGCTTTCAGCATAGATTTGTGTGTTTTGTAATGGACCATTTAAGCTGCAAGTTTTCCAATTGAAGCAATGAAAAGAGTGTAATTAATGAGTAATGAGTAGAGGAGTGGATTGTATTGTGTTCAGCTGACATTGGTTTAGGTGCGGGAGTACTAATTGGGCGATCCGAATGCCTAGCGCATGACCGAGTGGTGTCCGCAAAGAAATACTTGCTTATGGACACCGCATATTTCTTGCCTTTTGGTTCGTTTGCAGTCGGTGTTCAGTCCGAATGCACGCCTACCAGAATTAGTGCACTCCCTCGTGTACGCCCATGTTTACGCCCAGTTTAGCCCCGGTGTACTTCCGAATGACGCCCATAATACGCCCATATCTCCCGAGTGAATGCGGTGCACATTTCTGTACGGTATTAGTGAGAACAAGTACGGAGACCTTGCGTGGCACATGTGCATAGCGTTGCCTACGCATGCGCAGACGGCTAAAAAACGCCCTCCGAAAGAATTCGGAAATTTACGCATCAACCAGAATAAGGCCCCGTGTGTCACCTCAGAGCCATCCAGCCGAACTAATCCAGGGGCACCGCAACCACACCCATGTTACCCCAGTGTGGGTCCTATGATGACCTAGTAAAGAGCCACATGTTACATAGTTTATATAGTTAATGTGGCAATTATAGCCTTGTGTTGTTTTATTTTATGTTGTGATGAGTTTACTTTATGCCAGTCATTATAGACCTGATCTTTACTGCAGATGTGTGTATTTAGATACCACATATAAAGGTGATATCTACAATACAGTCTATGCATATGTCTTAGATGGAACCATTTATATTTCCCATTTGCCTGGGTTGTGGTCCTGCGGATGTGTTTCAGGCATATATATTTGGTCATTTATGTTTTTCTGACAGTAACATACTGTAGCATATACATATAATGCAGCCCATATTCACTTCAGTCCCTGTCCTACTGGAGCTTACAATTTATATTCCGTACTGTACCCCACGCTAACACTGGGAGCACATGTAAACTCTACACACTAATAAATTTGGTCAGGAATTGAGCTCATAATCTCAGTGCTGTCAGGCAGTATTGCTAACCACCACACCACCCTTCATGGCGCCTAACATCAACATTCCGTGGCATAACGTTTTATCACCTGATAAGCCACGCCTCCTAAAGAGGACAGATGTGCAAAATTTCCACGTCTGATACATTTCCGCTATAGAATCATCAGCAAGCCATATTTGCCAATGTATGGCCTTACATCCAATTACAGTTTCTCTAGCCAAATCTCATACCTCTTTCACACCACACAAATAACCCGGGTCCGACTCGTGTTGTTGCCAGGTCGAACTGGGTCTCTGTGCTGTATAAAGGGCCATTTGAAAAAACCTGAGTTCAGCAACCCGGCATTCAGACCCAGGTTAAAAGAAAAGTTGGATCCAAGTTGCTGGGTAGTACAAACAGGTAACCCAGGTCGAGCGACCCGGGTCTCGTTCACACTATAGGGAGGAGGCAGCATCAGCTCCAAGTGCTGCCTCCTCCCCTGCTCTATCCCCCCTTCCCCCGATGATGTGCCGCCGCTCCACCCCACCCCCTTTCTGACATCAGCGACCTGGCTTATTGCCGGGTAGGGATGGCCATCAGTGCAGTCGATTCTGCAACCAACCATCGACAGTTACAAATAATGTGATGAATAGTTTTAGCTATCGATGGTCATCCATTCTCTTTGATTGACTGGCCCATAGGCCAGTTAGAACGTGTGTGCTGGGCTTCTGGGTTGTCAGGGGGTGGAGCTATACTTGAAAAAAAAAAAGAAACATTGTTTCTGCTGTGCTATCGATGTAGGGAAACCATCTGGTTCTCCCTCATCGTTGGCAAAAGTATTTGACATCTGCCATGAACCATCGATGATTTGGAATCATTGATGGTCGATGGCCGTCCCTATTGCCGATCTCTGTTGGAGTTAATCATCGCAAATGCCGTGTCGCAAATGCCGGCATTTGTGATGTGAAAGGGGTATTGGTGTTTGCTGCCTACACATGTGGTGATAAAGTAACCGACTTGATGGACTGTACCCGCTCACGTAGAGCCTCTTTTAGGCCACGTGCATCTTTCATCATCAGAGTGGTGCAGGCTCTGTGTGCTGGGGGGGGGGGGGGGGAGTTAGTGACATGATCAGCTGGCCGGGAATCTGAGGTGTGTGAGGTGGCAGATCCATAAGATGAGCCCACACAGATCCTGTGCTTGTTGCTAAGCACAGTCAAATTTCAACTTGTTATTCACCATCCTGGCAGAGACATCATGCCAGATGACGGCATTATTGTTCCTGCCTATTATCCTCGTAGTCTGCATTTGTTGTTGTACAATATTAACTATTGTGATGCTGATGTAACTTCAGTGTAAAGTGTATTGTCAATAAAAAATCTATCTATCTATCTATCTATCTATCTATCTATCTATCTATCTATCTATCTATCTATCTATCTATCTATTGGGAACCCAATCAAGGGTGTAACTACCATAGGTGCAGGGAGTGCAGCTGATATGGGACCCAGAGCTGAGAGGGGCCACCTTGTCTGTCACAGTTACATTTTATTTATTTATTTATTATTTGTATTTATTAACAGTTTCTTATATAGCACACACATATTCTGCAGCGCTGTACAGAGTATAGTTGAACATTCACATTGTGCTGCAGCACGGCGCTCAGTGCGGGTTCTTTAGGGTCCCACCACTTGATGCTTTGTGCAGAGTGTTCATGCTGAGCGGGTGTCCCGCTTTGTGCTGAGCATTCGTGCTGCAACACGGCGCACAGTACGGGTTCTTTAGGGTCCCACCGCGCGATGCGAGTGCAAAATGTTTCAATCGCATCATAAAATTGCGACATTGATAAATGTAGGAGTTAGAAAAAATAATAAAAATTAATTTTTTTCAGGTTTGACTTAAGTTTTCATATGTACAAATAGCTGGTGCAGCTCACCCCTGATCTATAGGCATACCTCCCAACTTCTGTCCTGATGAAATAGCGCCCGAAAAGCTGGGCGTATGCAAATGAGGGCGCGGCTTTTGCTAATTAGCCGCAACCTTATTTTCATACTAGAATAGACGCTGTGCGCATGCGCACAGCGTCTATTCTACTCGATTGGAGGGTCTCCCAACAGCCACCCCCCGCAGCGGGACAATGCCTGCCGTGGGTGGGACAGCAGGACAGGACCCGAAAATCGGGACTGTCCCGCTGTAATCTTGACAGTTGGGAGGTATGTCTATAGGTGTTGGCTGCCTCATAGAAGCTTATGGCTTTCTTTTCATATAGCTCCCCAGAAGGATTAATAGGATTCCTTACAGTGTCCCTCCGTGGCTGGTGCATGCGCTGGTCGGCAACACGCATGCTCATATACCCAGGAATCCCCACACTGCAAAGGGGTGTGGATCATTAGGTCACTAGCATGTTGATCGACAGTCATTAGGTCAACACCATTTGGTCGACATGTATATAGGTCGACATGAGTCTAGGTCGACATGGTCATTATACATGCAGTAAGTGGCCAGTGCATGTGACACATCCCTGCCCAGAATTTAGCTGGAGACCACCGCATACGTCCGACATCCCCGTCCCATCTCTGTGCTGTGTTCTGCACCCATGTCTCAGCATCACAGCTCTGTGTCAGATTCCTTTTTCCTCCATCCACCTGTCAGAAAACAAACAGGAGGATAAGCAGAAATAATCTATGGCTGGGCGCACTCGGCCTAATACATCTGTGAGTTACTGAGCGTGTAGGGGAACACTAGTGACAGCAATCCATATTCCTAAATTACCCACTGATTTTCCTTACAAATGACTTTAATCTGTTTGCTTGTCTGGTAGATCAGCTGCATTTTATGTATTCTTTTTTTAATTCTTTTTTCAAATGTGCTTTATTCTTATTTTATGTTGTTCCCAGAGATAGTACTGCAGGGAATGAATCAGTAGTCACGGAGCATACACTGCTGTCAGTAATCCAATAGCCCCAGTATTGGACACGTCAAGGACATTTGCAGTCAGCGATGATATCACTGCATCTCTATCGATTAGCAATATCTATTTTTATTTACAGACAGCGGTAATTTCCACATGAGACCCCAGCGATCCATCTGCAGAACGCCTGCATCTGTTCTCCAGCAGTGAGTGACTGGAGATAACCCTGGTCACAGCCATCGTGCCACTCTTGTTCCAGCCTGTAGTATCAGGGCTTGTTATCCAGCATCATTTGCAAATATAGTATATCTGTATCATGCTGCTGATCTCTTTATCGGATGCTTAGAGAATGCGCAGATGTGTCCTTAATATGCATTTTTGTGCATGTGCCAAGGTGTAAATACTCTTTTCTGATGGACTAGGTGTGTGTGAGCATTGGTGTCGCACAAAGTGGGGGACTCTGGGGGGGGTGAAACAGCCATTGTATCTGGCTAGCTTCCTGGGACGGCACACTGCAGACAGGATGTTCAGAATAGAGCTGCACTACCCAGTGGAGGTGGCCCCGCCCCCTCTCTGTTTTGTTGTCTTCCTGTTAAGCAGCTGACAGTAGAGATGGCCATCGGTGTAGTCCCCGTTGATGGTTTAAGGGCCCCATACATCAGCAATTAATTGTGACAATTTTCAGATATGGAGATGATTGCCAAAATTAATTTTAGATGTGTGGGCTCCCCCTTTTGGCAATCCCAATCAAAATCGCCAATCGATTGCTTAATCAGGCTTTTAAACATGTTTAATAATCTGGTATTATCTGCAGATCTTTTTTATATGTGTGGGCATTCCCAATTCGTCTTCTTCATCTATTTACATTATGAACAGCTGAAATGACAATCGATTGGGCAATTTCCAGATATGAAGATGCAATCTTTAGATGGAAAAATCTGCCGATCACTGAAATAAATCTGTAATGTGTGGGCAAAGTCAGATAGATTGTAAAATCCATTTATCTGGCCAAAAAATCCCTGGATCTGGAAATCCATAAATTGTGATTGCTGATGTATGGGGCCCATTACATTGATGGTGATATTGCAAGTGTCCATCAATAGCAGCATACTATGCAATGGAAGACCATCGATGCTGCCACCAATTGATGGTCATCTTTTACTAACTGGCCTGTGGACCAATCAGAACCTGGGGGTAGGGCTTCCCATAGGTCAGGGGTGGAGCTATGCTCCGTATCCCAGCACCTTGGGGAAAATAAAATGTAAAAAACTATTTGGTTTTGCTGTGCCATCGATGTAGGGAAACCATCCGGTTCTCCCTCATTGGAGGCAAAAGTATTCTATATGGGCCATAAACCATCAATGATTATGATTCATCGATGGTCTGTGGCCATCCCTAGCTGGAATGCTTGAGTAATACAGGTGACTTGCTTTCAATTCTAAATCAGGCCCTTTCCTGTAATGTTTGGGGGTTTTATTGTATGTAATTTACCAGTATGTTTGAGTCAAATCCTCGCACCGTTGAGTAATTTAATTTAATGCATAAATCTCCCAAAGCTATCCTGTTGTTAAAGATGCCCCAAATTATAGTAATACATCAGTGAGTTAACAATTCACATTATATTACATCACACTATATACCTACATTACAATACATAAACGCTCAGAGAACAAGGCTTGTGTGTAGAAGCCATTGCTGGTGGTGACAGTGATGCTGCTGCAGGGTCTGATGGATGCGTATGAAGGCTGATATAAAGGGAGCTGCCAGGTTTCTGGAAGTGACACACATGGCAAGTGTGGGGACTGTCACCGTGGGTAGGGGACACGAGAATGATGCCTGAATCTAGAGCACTTCTGTAGCTTACTGTACATGAAGGCTTGAGATGTTCTACATAAGCCATAAATAAATGTACCCTTGTATTTTGAGAACAAGTTTTATGATATGACCGGCTGTCTCATTTTACTTATACAATGTTATAACTCCCCAATCTATAATTTATGGTTTTATACAACCAGTGGGGGTCAATTGGGTGGGGTTGCACCTGCGCTGTGATGCTCAAAGTACCGCTTATCGATACTGTGCACATGGACAGGACCCATTCTGCTCATGCAAGAATGGGTCCCGGGACTGTTGCTGCCGTATTGGGGGAGGGAAGATGTCAGGGTTCTTCCTCGTCCTAGGTAGCAGGTTGGACCACTACTGTCTGCTTGTAATAGACACCTCCTGCTGAATTTGAATACAGTGCCATAAATGACCCCCCAGCCCTGTACATGTAGTCACAATATTAATGATTGCAGTACTCTTAGTCAGAGCTAGAGGGCGCTTGTGGTGTTATCATTAGTTGTTCTTTACATCCCGCAAAGATTCACCGCCTAAGAAGCGTATCAGTGGATGCCTCCAAGTCACATTAACATGCCCATTTATATTAAACTTAACGGATGTTGTCCGAACATTACAGATTTATGTTGCCAGGACTTCGTCCGTTCGTAAGACGGACTGCCTGTTTGTTCTGCATGACGCAGGTAAGAGGGGTTGGCATACTTCTAAGCAGACCCTAGCCAGGTGGATCTGTTTTACTATTCATATGGCTTATCTACAGGCGGCTAAGAACCCACCCTCTTCTTTGTCAGCCCATTCTACAAGAGCAGTGGGCGCTTAATGGGCAGCGCACAAAGGTGCTTCTATCTCGCAGCTCTGTAGGGCGGCACTCGCCACACTATCTAAAATCAACTCCACGCCGACGTGGATAGTGGGGGTATGAAAAGGTCGGAGGACGCGTACCACCGCCCCTGCGGGCTCGCCACGCTCGCCACACTTCGAGTTGGCGTTGATAGTGGGGGTGGCGTTGACAATGGGGGTGCATTTAACATTGTTAGTACCCATCAGGGTGCTTGTACAATTAAAAATCGCATCGCATGCCGCTATATTGCATGAGATGCGATGTGATAAGATGCACTTCGATCAAAATCGGGGGTGCCGTTCTAGGAAACAAGTACCATGTGTTTTATTGGCAATGCTATGCGAATAAGACGCACAAGCAAACCTTGCTGATGAAAATGATATGGGGCATGCCTATATTGCTGTAATCCATCCATTATTGACAAAGTGTGCCCCAAAAAGCCGTTGTTGTTCTCTTCGGGTCATTCTTTTGACCTATTCTTTCAGCATTTCCTATAAATAAGCTGCATTTGTGCACAGAATATAGGAATGCCATATATCATTCTAATGAGCAAGGTCTGCTTGTGTGTCATATTCGTAAAGTGATCATCTGAGTATCACTGTGAGCATGTTCGGCTAAAAATGACACCAGACTTTAGCATCACCTCAATGTGTGCAGCCCCGTCTTCAAACCTTGCAGCCTGAATCACCTCCCAATTTAAGGATCCTGACTGCAGTGATGAGTATACCACATACCCGCCAACATTTTTAGGACAGAAATCGGTACACATACGAAAAGGGGGCGTGGTCATGGATAAAGAGGGCGTGGTCACGCCCCCTTTCCGAATGTATACTGGGCATTTTTTCAGATATATGTATTTAAAATGCAGGAGAAGCCATCTTGGTAATTTATTTAATAAATAAGTATTTTAAATATTCTTATTTAATATGCCAGCAGCCCACCAAGCCACCATGTGACATGAGCTGCAGGCAGAGGTGCGTCATACAATGGTTAGAGTCAAGTGAGGAGATTTAGTCAAAGTGCAGCCATATACTTGCCACTGTACTGGAGTCTGATGTGCTGAACAACTTAGTGGCAGGCTCTGTCCGATGCGAAGATGTCGAGATCCCCCGTCACGCGCGGCGGGGCTGGCTACCGCACCCCTCTCCCTCAGGCAGATTCGCACCCTCAGTTTCTCAGTCTGCGCATGCTCAGACAGTGAGGGCTGAGATGTCCTTCCCCTGAGTGTGCGGGTGCGCGGTGCTGTCGCCTGACATCATGACGCACGGGACAGGCCCGCAATGCACTTTTGGGAACGGAGGGGGAGAGGGGAGAGCCGGCGCACCAGGCAGCACATGGAGCGGGGCCCGGAAGCCAGGAGGAATGATTTGCGGTGCACAGTAAGTGACTGACCGCCGGCGCAATGGGGAAAAATTGGTACAAACTATATTTGCCGGTACAGACTGTTAAAAAACGGTACTGTATCGGCAAATTCGGTACAGTTGGAGGGTATGATAACATAGGTATCAATAACATAGTCCAATGATCTGTGTTTGTATTGAGTAAAGCTTCCCAGCATGCAGAATCCCATCAAAGAAATGACGGCGCCTTCATTAGGGGGTTGGAAGCCAGTTCTGTGTCTGATGTCTTCTTTTCCATCTTATCGAATTTCACCCCCATGCAGCAGCATGGAACAGCAGATTCTGTACCGCAATGTGTCTGTTCTGTCATCTCACATGAATCTGTGCAGCTATAATTAGCAAGACATGCATCCCAGGACGCTCAGCCTAGTGTTTGTACATGCCAGCGAGAGAGAGAGACAAGTAGATGCATTGTTATAAGTTACCATACGGTGGTATTGATAATAAGCTCATTTATTTACTTTTCCTAGATCAATAAAACATGTGGAACTAATCCTAAAAACTAAAGTAGTCGTTTCAGATCTCCATAGAAGAGGCGGCGATTTACATATTGAAAGGTAGTAAATTGGCAATATACACTGATTGGCCTGCGGCAGGAATTTAAGGATTGACAGATTCCTTGGGCTTTGTGTCTCTTACGTGCATAATAAAGGGACCTACACACAAGGCGATATGGGGAGATGAGCAGTCTGCGCGATGCTAGATCACTAAGAACACTCAGATCGCTCAGCACACAGCGCTGCACAGCGATGTGTGTGCTGAGCGATCTGTCAGGGCCGGTGTTCTCCGTGAGTTCACTGGTCCTGACCCCAGTGATTATAGATTTATCCAGCATGCTGGATATTAATCGTCAGGTGGTAGCGCCGCATGTGCCGCACATCCCTATCGCAATGCCCCTACACACGTAGCGATGTAGTGGCAGCGGCGTAACTATAGCACCGCAGCCCCCGCCACCGCGGGGGGGGGCGCTGTGCATGTGGGGGCGCCGGGGGCTGCTGTGCTATAGTTAAACCCCCCCTCAATCCCCTGCAGACTTACCTATCGCGCTGGTCCCGGCGGCTCCGTTCTTCTGCTGAGGACCACCACAAAGTGGCGGCCCCCATATAGCACACAGTTCTCTGAAACTGTCTGCTGTATAAGGGCGGCCATTTTCTGGTGGTCCTCAGCAGATGAACGGAGCCGCCGGGACCAGCGCGATAGGTAAGGCTGTGGGGGATTGAGGGGGGGGTTTGCATGGGCGGCGGGGTAGGGGTGCTTGGCGGGGCGGCGACGGACGGGGGGGTGGGCGCCCCCCTTACGGCGGGGGGGGGGGGGGGCGCCCAAAACGTAGCTACGCCACTGTGTAGTGGCATTTTCTAAGTAATCTAGTTGATTAGCTTAGGAAATGATCAGGAATCACTACGTGTGTGGGCCCCATAAGCTTTACTATAATCAAGTTGTTAATTTGGTCGCCTACCTGTTTAGGAGTTCCCCATCTGCCTTTCCCCGACCTTTTTCCACTAGATTAGTAAATCAATCACAAATTTTCTGTATGCAAATTTCCCCTGACCACTCCTCCAGCATTGTCTATCTTTCTGCCAAATTCCTCGCTCTCCTGTGTATAATGGAGTCAGAATTCATTCCAAATATCATCCAGGCCAGGTATTAAGTGTGGTCAAGTCTAAAGCAATCCTGTTTGCAGAAAACCTGTCAATTGGTTTAAATAAAGTGTTCAAAGACATGCGACAGTGCTCCTGATGCTGAACAAGCTGGCCAGGCGATAGGCCTGAAAGTCATTATAGGTCCTGGAACTTACTGGTCTCTGAAGGAATTCACACCTTGTTTGTAAAAGACCTGCAGTGACCTGTGGTAACTTGTTTATGAACTGTTGACATTCTGCTAAGTCTGCAAATCCTGTGGAGAAATAAACCCATTTAATTTGGAATGTCATCCAGTGTATCTGATCCTTGCACATGACATAATTCTTATCAGTAGTCTTAATTTATTCTATAGAATTGTCATGTGAGAAGTGACATCACTAAATATGTTAGCCTATATTTTAAATGAATATCACAACTATACCTGAAGTGTCCTAAGCTATTCAATTAGATACAGTATCAGGTTTACAAAGCTATCACTATAGCAAATGGTCTGTGATTTCATCTTTTGTCATAGATATCTTTAGAGAATGTCTCTGCACACTAGAATCTATATATAAAAATGGAAATTTGCAGTGTGGAAAATGCAATCATCCGTCATTGTTAATAATGAAAAAGCTGCTGATTTTCTATCTTTATCTTTTGTTGTCAGTGAATAATAAAGTTTTCTTTTAGGGTTATATTTGAGAAAAAATAAAGTGGTCTGTTTTGTAGCTATAACCACAATCAAATTGTTAATTGTATTCTAGTAGAGCAGTGGTGTCAAACTCATGGCCCTCCAGAACTACAACTCCCACCATGCCTTGCCACAGTTTTGCTACCAGGGAATTCTAAAGCTATGGCAAGGCATGCTGGGATGTGTAGTTTCACAACAGCTGGAGTGCCACAGTTAGGACATGCCTGTAGTAGTGTGTACTTACTCAGCTGTCCTGAATCCTCTGCTGTTCATCAGTGGGTAGTCGGCAGTGAGATACTGTTCTGTATTTGTGAAATGCCTTTTTTAGTGTGGGAATTAGTGATGTCAAATTCCCTATGGAAATAACGACCCCGTTTTTAAATAAATGATCAGTAAAAAATGTTTGAAGTCATTTTGTCTGCTGCGCAAAATGAACCTAAAAAAGATAAGTGTCTTTATAAATTATGTAATAATTGAAGCCAGACTTGGAAATAAGTTAAAATATATTTTAGTACTCGAAATATGACAAATCAGATGTTCTCCAGTAAAATCGTATGCATGCAGCATAAACAGTAATATTGAGTACAAATAAAGCTGGCCATACACTACTGCGATGTATCGCGGAAGCGTTTGGCCATCCGATTCTCCATCGCATTCGGTGTATGGAATGTGACAGCTGTTCCCAGATGCAGGGAGGGGGGGTCCGAGTCGGAGGTCGGACCAGCATGCAGATCCGACCTCCTGCAACATATTGTAACAACATTTTCTTGCATATCGCCTAGTGTGTACGCACTATGGGGGAAATTTACTAATATGTGAGTTCACATGGGAAGTTTCTATAGGCAACCAATCAGATACTGGGGGAAATTTACTAAGATGTGAGTTCTATTTCACACGGGTTGTTGCTATGGGCAACCAATTAGAATCTACTTATTTAGTACCTTCATCTTGAAGATAAGACATACAATCTGATTGGTTGCCAATAGCAACATCCCATGTGAAATAGAATACACATCTTAGTAAATATTGCTCTATGGGTCTAATTCAGACCCGTGCATAGATGTCCCAAAATCGCAGATCGCAGTTTCAGTTCCGAAAGGTGCTGGTGATGGGGGAATGAGGTGGTGTTGTGGGGGGCGTGAATGTGGCCACAGATGATATCGTTTGTAAATTACTTTATTGTGAATGCACTATATCGTTTTTCCAGGAGTTCGAGGCAGTTGAACAGAAATGGTTGATGACATTGAGATATTTGTAGTGTCGTCTAATGTGTACCCAGCTTAAAACGTTTCAAATCACAGGAGCATCCTTAAACCAGAGAGCATACAAGCCCATACACACTAGAAGATCCCTGCCAACGCCAATATCGGCTGCGGCAGGTGGTAGGCATCGGAAAGTGTGTATGCACGCGAGGGGGCCAACGGGGGGTGGGGGGAGGGGATAATGGTCATGCTGCGGCTTGACCGTCGATAACGAGGTCCGAACATGTTTGGACGAGGGAGCGGGTCGTTAAAGATGTACAGTGTATACACTAGGCCCTTTCCACCTTGTCCAGTGCGCAGCGTATCATTAACCGCTCGCAGTGTGAGTTCCCAGTTCTGCAATCAGGCCCAGTGGCAAAAGTTGGGATTTGAGCTCTCCGGTTTAGCACTACCTGTCCGAGAATCGAGTGTGGTTTAGCACAACAACATTTGGGATTCCGACAGTCATTAGCCCAACATCGGAATCCCGACTGCCTGGACTCAGGCAGCGGGGGGAGCGCAACGGAGCCCCTTGCGGGCACAGTGGCTCTTTGTGCTCACCACCTATTCTATTCTCCCTCTATGCGGGTCGTGGTCCCCCACAAAGAAAAATAGTCGGTGGCCGTGAGGTGGATCCCGAGTGTCGGGAGTTCCGACGTCGGTTTAATGACTGTCAGAATCCCGACTGTCTGTCAGTCATCCAGCACCCAGAGAATCAGGGACACTACATACATTACTGTTAATATATAGCTAAAGATGTAGCATTTTGGAGCCAAATATATCAATGATCTGTACATTGTTAAAGAACAGCCACCACTCACACACGCGCGCGTTTAATGTTTATATCCTCGGTAATAGAAAATAGTCCTCCGGTATAACAGTATACTTTCCCTCAAAACAAAGCTCTGGCAGATCGCCACGGTTACCCCCTGCCAGCGGCCTGTGCAGCAGAATCGCAGGACTGTAAATACAAGCTCAGTGCTGTTAGGTGCACACTGCTCAGTATTCAGGACAGAATGTCGCATGATTCCGTTCTGCTTGCTTTCATTTTTTTCCTATAATGTCACGGATATACAATTTACAATCTCTCCGCATGCCTGAGGAACGCTGACAATGAATTCAGAAAGGGATTCTGGCAAGAGACAAAGGAGTTATCCTCTGACAAATGCTTAGTAACAGCGAAGGCTGTATAGAGATTGCAGATCCTTTACTGTACTTTACACTTTACATGAAGGGGATTCTGTCTTAAGTCAGCCCAGGTCTCTGCACCTGCAATATTAATTTTACATAAAATTACTGAGTGACTCAACAGGGTCATTTGGAAGAGGGGCTGGTAATGGCATAATGCCTGATCCAAAGACACTGGCTAATGCCCCTGCAGCTGCGAGTGGGGGAACAAATATGCAAATGCTGTGTTGCAAGATAGGTGTCGGGGGAGCCAGGAGTCACTGCATCAAAAAAAAAACATATAAATGAATGGGAAGCCACTGATTGGCTGAGAGCTCTCTCAGCCAATCAGCATTCATTTGTATGGGGATGTCAAATACAAGAGATTTGGTCTGTTTTATCGGCCCAATTCGTCGGAATCGGGTCCAATCGGACCAAATCTAGTGTATGGGGGCCTTAACTCCCCACATAGGGAAGGATTTTGATTCTCTCACAAAAGCAAATTCTCTCTCTAATGGACAAACCCATATGCACTGCAGGTGGGGCAGATGTAACATGTGCAGAGAGAATTTAGGTCCATACACACTGGGCGACTATGCCCAGCGTGTATGGACAGCGATGCATACACACTGAGCGGCTTTCCCCCTGCCCGGCGCCGACGGAGGGGGAGGACGGCTTTGCATAGCACAGAGCTATGCAACGCCGTCCTCAAAGACGCTCATCTGCTGGTATTACCAGCAGATGAGCGGCTTTCCTGGCAATGATGCGGGAGCGCGCAGCAGCGCTCACCGCTCATCGCAGGGCCATACACACTGGGCGGCTTTGAGCTGAAAGCCGCTCAAACCTGCTGCTCAAAGTCGCCCAGTGTGTATGGGCCTTTAGATTTGGGTGTGCTTTTTACTTCACACTGATTTCTATATTGCAGTGTAAGAATAAAGCAGCCAGTATTTACCCTGCATTGAAACAAAATAACTCACCCAAATCTAACTCTCCGCACAAGTTACATCTGCCCCACCTGCAGTGAACATGGTTTTGTCCATTGGAGAGTGAATTTGCTTTTGCAAGTGAACCAGAACCAGGCCCATAGTTCCCAACCCCTCCCCTCTCAACGCCTAACCCTTACCTCCTACTAGCCTACAATAAACAATTGGCATTCTGGGGCTTGTTGACATATTGAGCTACGTCAACATTCTAGTGTTGACATTTTTATGTTGACCTTATGAATGCCGACATGATAACTGTCAATGATGTAACTGGATCCCCTCTGGTAGATTTATAGGGGGAGTTGTGCTAATCCTTGGATAGCGATAAAGTGGAGAGAGGTAAAGTGTCAGACAATCAGCCCCTAACTGTCGGCATGTGCAGGGCTGCTGCAGCTGTACCAATGCCTTTGGTGACTATCACAGTCGCCGAGGCGTTCGGACGGTTAGAGGAGGCCGGGAGGGGGCGTGCAGGGGCCGCAGCAGGGAACCGCCCAGCGTTTTATGGACGTCCACATGAAAACATTGGGTGTGCCCCTGGACTTGCAGGCGGGCCAGGGGCGGACAGCTTACGTCACATGGCGTCAGCGGCCGCCCCCTCTTTTGCGGACACCAACGGAAACTAGGGATGGGACATCGAAAGAAAACATTGGTCAAATGATGTTTTTCAACATTGGTTGCAAAACATCATTTAGACCTAAACATTGGTACTGTGAACCCGATGTTAACCGATGTTTCGATATTTTTTAAAATAAACTGGTTACCAAAGCATATAATACACTAATAAGCTTCTGAAATGATAAATAATCCCTCTATTAAGTTTATCTTGTTGGGGTGGGTGCAGTTGCACTCTCAAATCCACCACTTAAGTATAAAAGATGCAACATTGCCAACATCAAACATATGAGCAACCCTATTGTTGCTTAGAATAACCATCAGAACAAAGACGCTGGAGCCAGTGCAACTGCAAATTAATGTTTGAAACACGTCTGCATTTGACAAACCAGCCCCCATCCCCTCCCTCAAATAGAAACTACTGTACCTGTCACTCAGTATCTGCAGCCGCTGTTACTAATAAATCATTGCACAGAAATAAACTGTGCAAATGTCTGCATCCACAACTGAATCAGGCCCTTTGTAAGGTGCTGTGAGATGCTTGCTGCATAATAATAAATCAATTGATAGATTGTAAGCTTGCGAGCAGGGCCCTCATACCTTTGACTGACTGTTAATACCCAGTTTGTTGTATCACTGTCTCCTATTGTAAAGCGCAAGTGAATATTCTGTGCTATATAAGAAACTATTAATAAATAAATAAATATGAAGGGAGTTCACCATAATGTCACTACTAGTGACTATCGTACTATACTGTTCATTCTAGCACCCACTATCTTTGAAAACCCATGCAGTTCCTCTTCCCTGCCTGGGGTGTCGCTGTCTGCTGTAGTGCTTCTAGCACATTGTGGTCTGTATATCAGCACTGACCTGTGCTAGAAACACCACAGCAGACAGCGACAGTGACTCACTAACAGCACTATTTGCAGTGAGGCAGGGGTGGGGCTGTCCTGTGTGCTGCTGCTTAATGGCTGGCCAGACTGTCTTTCACTGTCAGCTACCACCCACAGCAGCAGCACACAGCCACACACACACATATGAAAGCCGTGATACTGTCATGTTTGTTAATGTTTTTTTTATCAGTCTCTTAAGTTTTTAATGAATATAAATCAAGGAGAGAGTGAGCTGGCTGCAGAGCATTGAAAGCAGCACACATTGACACACAAAAGAAAAAACATTGGAAGATTGAGAAAAACATCGGGGGAGAAATCTAGCGATGTTGATGAAACATTGGATCCTCAACATAGCAGGGTTAAACATCGAACATTGGAACCATAAATCCGATGTTACCGATGAAACATCATATGATTACCCATCCCTAACGGAAACACAAGGGGACCATCAAAATCAAATGCTTTCTCCCCTTTGACCGCATTTGATGGGATGTGTTTGTGTTCACCCCCTTGCATGGTACTGATGGTATTCAGTGACAGGGCGACGGAAAGGATGTTTGGCCGGGTGGCAGGTGGTGTTTCAGGGCCCGCTAAGCTTAGCAAACCTTGATGAATCAGGCCCTTTGTCCAGCTCCGCAGCACACCACCACTTTGCCTATGTGAGCACACATCATTAATCCTGGTTTCACCTCTTTGGACATAAGTATAGATGCGTCCGGAGACTTCCCACGGCTTCTGGGCATGTGCAGTGCGAATTCATTACAGCTAGCAGGAATCCACGAGCCAGACGCAAACATGTGATCCGAAGTCTCCATCTGGAGTAATTTATTCCAGTCTCCTGGGACTGAGACACCGCTGGTGGTAAAGCCCATTCCTCTGTGAAATGTGCTGCTTTAATCCTGCCATTGTGGAATAAATTACTGCTTTAGGTGATGTGATGAGCGGTTCTCTCTGAAAAGCTGGAATATGGAGCAATAGCTGGGGAAATACAGTTTGTACAGAATATGCAGATAATATTGCCAACGTATGCAATGTCAATGAGCCTAAGGTTTCTAGTAGTTATCAAAAGTAATCTGTATAGCCAGGAAATAAAATATGTATTTATCTACAAATCCCAGCTCTAATCATAATGTTTTCACTGAACATAATTATAATGCCCTTTTGCTTTTAATATCCCTTCTTAAGGTGCAGCATGCTAGCGTAAAATATAGGGTAAGAGCAAATACTGAGAGTTTTCAGTATACAGCTCTTAGCGGGTCACAGCATTGTGGGGGGATTGTGGTTACAGAAATATGGGGGGTGGTCATGGCATTGTGGGGAGGGGATGTGGCCACAGCATTATGGGGGGTGGTCACGGTTTTGTGGGGAGGGGATGTGGTCAAAGCATTGTGGGGGAGATGTGGTCACAGCATTATGGGGGGTATGTAGTCATGGTATTGTGGGGGGTGGGGGGATTATGTGGTCACAGCATTGCGGGGTGGATGTGGTCACAGCATTATGGGGGGTGGTCACGGCTTTGTGGGGAGGGGATGTGGTCAAAGCATTGTGGGGGAGATGTGGTCATAGCCTTGTGGGGACGGGATGTGGCCACATCATTATGGGGGGCATACAGTCACGGCATTGTGTGTGCGGGATGATGTGGTCACAGCATTGTGGGGGATTGTGGTCACAGCATTGTGGGGGGATGTGATCATAGCATTGTGGTCACAGCATTGTGGGGGGATGTGATCATAGCATTGTGGTCACAGCATTGTGGGGGATTGTGGTCACAGCATTGTGGGGGGGGGATTGTGATCACAGCATTGTGGGGGAGGGTGCTCACAGCATTGGGGGGGATTGTGGTCACAGCATTGTTGGGGATGTGATAATAGCATTATGGGGGATTGTGGTCTCAGCAATGTGGGGAGAAGGATTGTGATCACAGCATTGTGGGGGGGGGGGTGGATTGTGGTCACAGCATTGTGGGGGGATGTGATCATAGCATTGTGGGGGATTGTGGTCTCAGCAATGTGGGGAGAAGGATTGTGATCACAGAATTGTGGGGGGGACGTAGTCACATCATTGGGGTGCGGTAGTGGTAATATCATTGTAGGGAGGATGTGATCACAGCATTGTGGGTGTGGGGGGTGGTTGTGGGGGAATTGTGATCAAAGCATTGTGGGGGGTGTGGTCACAGCATTGGGGGGATTGTGGTCACATCATTGTGGGTGGATGTGATCACAGCATTGTGGGGGAGATGTGGTTAAGACATTGTGAGTGGGAGCATGGTTGTCATATTGCAGCACAGTGTGGTAACACCTCTTCCGCATTCCTGGGACCCTACAGAGGGCTGAGCCCAGGTAATTTACAACCATCCCCCCTATACACACACATACGCGCACACACACCATAATACCCCTGCCCTTACATTGCCTATTACATAGAGAAGCAACATACACCGCATGTACACCGCAACATACAAACCTCCCTTGACTGATATTTTTGCATAAATGCACCAGTTTTTTAGGAAATACACAGATTTGCTTGACAAGATGGTGTTATTATCATTAATATTAGTGCCCCTAATTAATTATTAATAATAACAATAATAATATATGTTATCATTATTATTGTTGTTGCTAAGCAGTGAGACTCTCACCATACATAAATCAGGGACATACAGACACGAATACAAGGGGTGAGGGATCCTCTCATATACTGTAGGCATCCAGGAGAAGCTGAGGTTAATGAGATTCCATGGATGAGGGAGGCGAGCTCACCAGAGACGTTCTCCTGTTTAATAGGTGGCTGCAGAGCGTGTTCCTCCCCGCAGAGGGAATTTGACATGTTCTTGGTGGTGCTGGATATCAGGTCACGGTCTATAATTTTAATGGCGCACCATATGGGAATGGGAATTTATAGCTGCAATTTTGCCATTGAAATTAACACAGTGAACGTACCACAGTGACATGTGTAATACAATTTTAACTGTCCCCTGAAGCCCATTATGCATTTAGGACATAAAATACCGTTCAAAGATGTATGTTATAATGAAAAAATGATAATTATGAAGGGGATAATCCTGAGGTTGATTGGGAGGCGGTGATCACTGCTCCTACCACGGCTGGACCGGCAGAACTGCAGAACATTGCACACGATGATGCTAATATGTGCAGTTTGCCCGAAGCGTATAATCAGAAGAGCTGAACGCTAATAGTATATTTACTCAGCGACACATCATAGCATAAGCCCCGGGGTTATGTCAGGTATTCATCAGATACACTTGTATACACAACCAGGCCATAACACACGTTACAGCACAGTGAGTATTAATTACCCATAATGCATATTGCCTATTTTACATTATTACCCCTATCGCCAACACAACACCAGTGAATCCGCTAGCTATAGGGCCGCTGCAACACCCACACAACCTCCCTATGGGGCAAGTTTACTAAGATGAGTATTCTACTTCACATGTGATGTTGCTATAGGCAACCAATCAGAATCGACTTCTTATTTATAGTAGTATAGATAGTAGACAGGATCTGATTAGCCCCTGTATATTTTTTAAACGCTTATTAGGATATAAAATGTACAATAATAGCAGATAGATGTGAACGAGAGAATTCCACCTGTTTACATGATAAGTTACGGTGTTGTTTGAAGCGGAGACGGGCAGGGAGACGCTGCCCAGCCGCCGTGTTACTGGGACGCGCGTGCACGTGAGACGCACGTGCATCCCAGTCCCTATCGCCGGCGCTCACCAGTGAAAGGGATCTGGCGGGCGCCGGCCAAGGATGAAGTCTGCTACATCTGCATATAGCGCACACATATTCCGCAGCACTTTACTGAGAATATTAGAACATTCACATCAGTCCCTGCCCCAGTGGAGCTTACAATCTATATTCCCTACCACATGTACACGCACACACAAACATTATAGGGTTAATTTTTTTGGGAGCCAATTAACCTACCAGTATATATTTGGATTGTGGGAGGAGGAAACCGGAGCACCCGGAGGAAAACCACGCAAGCATGGGGAGAATATACAAACTCCGCACAGTTTCAGCCATAGTGGGAATTTCACCCATGACCTCAGTGTTGTGAGGCAGTAATGCCAACCGTTATACCACCCGTGCTGCTCTGTAGTCGAACGCAAACATCTATGGATTAGTCACAGCCTTGCCCAACTGAGATACATCTCCACCAGCTGCTGAACTAGATGGTAACGAGGCATTTGTGCGGTGGCTATGTTTGTGAAGTTTAAGTTGAAGGCATGCCACTAGGGGGGATATGTACCAATCCTTGGAGAGAGATAAACTACCAAACAGACGTATACTAACTGTCATTTTTCAAACACAGCCGGTACCGTGGCAGTTAGGAGCTGCTTGGCTTGTACTTTATCTCTTTCTGCTTTACCTTTCTCCATGGCTTGATACATCCCCACTTGTAGTGTGCGCTGTGTGTACAGTCGGTTTTCTTGCACCACAGATAGGGCTCTGCTAATGGCAGTTGGCACATTTGCCCCACCTTGTGGGAAGGGCTAAGCAGCTCATTGGAGACGCATCAGTTTGACCATTCACCATGTTACCTGCTGCACTCCAGTGTGTCCCTGTCCTTGACGTATAGACGCCTACATCTCTAGGAAGCTATTTCATTTAGTAGATGTGAAAGAACAAAGCCTTGTCACTGGAGAACTCCCTACTGCGACAGAGAATGTTCCATGCCCTTTCATCTGCTGCCAAATGTGAACCTCAACAGAATAAGCATATCTGTGTAACTGATTTAATATCCTAGCTGCGACTTTGGCACGTCATTACAGTATCATTTATGTAATACTAATAGCAACCTAATACGACATTCTCCAGTAATGACTGCATTTTATGTTGTTATCCATAATAGCAGCGTTTTTTTTTTTTTATATCCATATTCCCGTAATGCTCATTTTTGGAATCTTACCAGTGTGTTCTCTAGGATTAGACATTCTTTTATCTAAAGCAGCATAATTCAGGGTCGCCTACTTCTCTCGGAAGTCGGGTCCCCCTCCCGGCCCCCCAGAAAGGAGGGCAATCCTCCCGCATTCCCCTGGACATGGTGCTTTTTAGCACCCACAATGTGTTGGTCTGATCTGTAGGTGTGTGCCAGTGGTGAAGCACACCACTGGCACACACCTATGTGCAGCAGCGAGGTCTGGTCAGAGCGGCGGCTGGGAGTTTGTAGTGGTAATTGCCAGGCGGTGGTGTGGGAAGTGCTGCTGATTTTGAAAAAATATTTTGAAAAGACTGGATGCTGATTGGTTGAGAGAATTCAGCTATGATCTTCACCTGGGGGCGGAGTCCTTTAAGTTCTTTTGCGTTGGCCACCGCTCACCCAGAACCTTGGAGTATTCAGGAGCTCTACTCAGCTCCTCATTCACCATTGGGCTGCCAGTCCTCTGTCTCGTGCTGGCTAATATAACCAACCCAAGGAGGCCGGGCGGTGACACGCAAGCCATGGTTGACCCACTGTGGCCATCTTGATTTTTTTTAAATGTTGCCATGTGTGAGCCAATCGCGATTTGCTTTGCCACCAACGCAGTCACTGGCCCTGCTGGCACCACCATCGCTCCCCTTCACCCAGGGCCAGTGTATTGGTGAAGTGTTCGCCCTATTTGCAGATCCTTGCCATACACCAGGAAAACAAAGCCCCGATAAATAAGATATTTAAACAGTAGCCCATACATCATTGATTTATTGTGACAATCATCTCCAGAATGGGGGAGCGATGCAATTTATTGCTGGTGTATAGGCCTTTTAAGCCTTGAAGAGTGATAAAGTGGACAGAGATATAGTACTTAACAATCAGCTCCTAACTGCCATGTTAAGGCCCCCTTACACTTGTCCAGCTTGTTGCCCAACAAGTGGGACCTGATTGACTTGAGATTTATCCTATGTGCAGGAGGTTCAATCTCTTGGTTAGACCCAATGGGCACGGGATTGTGCATTGGGTCCTACACATCAGCCACATCAGATTTTGTCAGATAAATTGCCACAATCCATTTGAATTTGGTCAAAGCTGACAAAATCTCACAAGTGTAAGGGGCCCTTTTTTGTCAGTATTTGAAAAAGGACAGTTGGAAGATGATTGGTTGGTACTTAATCTCATTCTATTGTACCCGCCCAATCTCTCTGCAAGGCTCAGTACATTGGGCCTTATTTTAGTTCACTCTTTCGGACAAAATCCTTCTTAGATGGACAAAACCATGTGCACTGCAGGTGGGGCAGATGTTACTTGCGCAGAGAGAATTAGATTTGGGTGGGGTTTTACTTCAAAGTGAGATCTATATTGCAATGTAAAAATAAAGCAGCCAGTATTTACCCTGCACAGAAACAAAATAATTCACCCAAATCTAATTCTACATCTGCCCCCCTGCAGTGCACATGGTTTTGTCCATCTAAGAAGGAATTTGTCAGAAAGAGTGAACTAGAATAAGGTCCATAGACTCATTTATCACTTCTTTATCATCTGTAATAATTATCAGTGTTATGGGAATGTATTTACTTTATGTCAATCAATTGTACCATAGTGTATCCATGACAATGTCAAGCTGTCATCTTACAGAGGCTCTGGGCTCCGGCTAGTACCATGAAAAATAGAAAATAATAGATTAAGAATCCTGTGGTTTTAAGAAAACAAAAGAAAACTGTGCAGTCTAAGCCTCAGGAGCCGTCGTATTTGAAAGAATTCTAAATGAAAATATATAGGGGATTACTGCTCCAGAAACAGCAGCGTTATTGATGACTGTCACAGTACCCCAACTCCCCTCCTGACCTACCGAACTCACTGCACCCCCTCAGGACTAATATACACAGCAAGCACAAGTACTGTAGTAATGAGAGTCTAAGGGGTGATTTATCGCTATGATAATGTCGGCCCAATCCGCCATGCGATAATTTATTACATTGCACAGATGCAATCTCATCGGAGCACTGATCATCGGCCCCTGAGTAAATATTGTAGACATGTAATACTGTATATTTTTTTTCACATTGTAATCAGCTTGTGTGTCCATCAGACACATATAGCCGATCACACTGCCTGGTGTCCGCACTGCTGTGCAGGGATTTGCAGTGATACCTGATAATCACAGGGCTCACTGCATTTTTTTTTTTACTTTTTTTTTTTTTTAAAGTAAATTCGACCCGGATAGCTTGGGATGTAGGGGAAATACCATCTGTTTTCTTTAAAAAAATGCAAATGAAAGGGTTCGGACCAAAAAATGTATTCAGGTGATACCATTGAGTCTTATGTAAAATGTATAGCTGCTGTTTTCAGGATCGTTTTAATCAGTCTGAACCGGTGTAGTCATTATTTGTATAGTTTGGCGAAATCTTATACTGTATCAGTGGCGTAACTATAGCGACACAGGCCCCGCAACGGCAGGGAGGTGCTGACTAAGTGTGGATGCCGGGGGTCTGTGGGTGCTATTGTTACGCCTCCCAGCGCACCAGCATTGTGGGTTCAGTGTCGCAGGGGAGGTGGTACCCCCTACCTGGGCAGCGTGAAGCGCCAGCGCCCTAGTGTCCGGGAACTGAAGCGCTGAGTGCGGACACTGTGGAAAATTCTTTTGAATTTTCAAACTCTGCTGCCTCTGTCCATCCGCAGTGTCCGCTCTCAGCGCTTCAGTTCCCGGACACTGCTTACTCCACATCCACAGCACCCTTCAGTTCCCGCCGCCGCCGCACCCACAGAACCCGGGCACTGGCACTTCATGCTGACCAGGTTAGGGGTACCACCTCGCCTCCCCCTGCCTGTATCTGTCCCAGTCACAGGGGTCTGGGGTGTGGGGTGGGGGTGCCAAAATTTTCCTGGCGGGAGGTGCATCATTTTTTGATACACCACTGTACTGTATATACTCTCCATTTAGATAGGGTAAAATATCAAGTATATCAATATCAAGTATTGTTGTACTTCGTGTTTGGAGTTTGCGCCTGTGCGTACCCCAGGAGCGAACGGCTGCAGCGGGCTTCACACTAACCGGACCGAAAGCTACAGAGGGGGTAGACGAGGACAGGCAGGGGCTGGAGCAGGGGAACGCGCAGCGTTTTATGGGCGTGCCCATAAAAACAATGGGCGTTCCCCTGGGAGAACACAGAGGTGTCATTGGCTGCTCGGGGCGAGCTTCTGACATCACATGACGTCAGGACCCGTCCTGTATTCGGCGATCAGCGGTGAGAATAAATGCCCGTTCAGACGGACATTCATTACCGAAGGGGAGAAAAATCATTAGATCGTCAGCGACCAGCGAATAATTTCTCTCCCTTTCAGGCCGCATGTGAGGGGGAGGTTCTAGTGCACATCCCCTAGCATGCCAGTGAGGGGATTCAGCAGCACGGGGGGGGGGGGGGGGGGGGGGGGGGGGCAGGCAGGCGGCTGCAAGTATACCAGCCTAGCAAACCTGTCTGAATCAGGCCCTACTCAATACAGTGCTAGGGACTGCATGCCTGGCTGTAATTATCTCAGGGACTCACTGCCACTGCTAAACAGTGCATATGGGTGATACTACCCTGGGGTGAGAGGGGGAAGGGGGGGGGTTTAGGCGCGAGAGCCTTGCAGGCCATACATACAATCTGCCACTGGTCGTAACCTTTATTACAATATGCTGATACCCCTATTCCTGTTACATGCACTGTATAGAAGCACACTGATAGGATCACATTTCCTCCCTCTATAGTAACATACTGTATTCCAAACTCTGTAGTATCACATTTTATATAGCACAAATAAGCCCTACCTTCGAAATGACCCATACGTTTACTGTAGGGCAGAGGTAGCCAGCCCCAGTCCTTGAGAGCTAACAACAGGTCATGTCTTGTCTCCTCACAATGGTCCTTATTCTGATTGAGTCGGACGGCTCTGCGTGCAGTCGGACGGCCGATGGTTGGTGTTCCGTACAGAAAATGATCATACGGAACCATACGAGCAGGGTGTGGAGAGGGGGCGTGAAGGGCTGTTTGGGCTCATTAGATTAGATTAGATACCACTTTATTGTCATCACCCTAATTTAGGGCGACAAAATTCAATTTAGCATCCATCCGAATACATACATACAGTAAAAACTGAATATCCATATACAACAACAGTGAATACTTAAAACCCATCAACCCTCCTCCCCTGTCCTGAATTCGCATTTAATTCAAAAATAGCCCTAGGGAAAAAACTATTCCTCATCCTACTAGTTCTGCACCGCATACAACTAAAACGCCTGCCTGACGGTAGTAACACAAATAAACCATTTGCCGGGTGGGTGTTATCTTTTAAAATGTTATGAGCTCTGCGCAGACAGCGCTTACTCTGAATCTCCTCAGCAGACGGGAGAGTAGTGCCCATTATCCGTTGGGCCAGTTTCATTACCCTCTGTATAAGTTTCCTTTCTGCAGCGGTGCAATTCCCATACCAAACGGAGACACAAATGGTCAAAATACTCTTCACTGCGCATCAATAAAAATTTTACAATATGCGCAGTGACAATTGTTGTTTTTTCAACATCCGAAGGAAAAAAAGGCGTTGATGAGGCGTTCCCATGAAAACGCTGGGCGTACGTATTTTAATGCGGCCGTGACGCACGTGTGGAGGGCGGACAGCTGACATAGCCGGATGTCAGCTGCCCGCCCATATCCCGGCTTTCATACGGAAAAATGTCCGTGTGGTCTGGAGCACTCGGTGCTGCCTGACCACTCGGTCCATCATTCGATGGTCGGCGACCATCGGAGGATGGGGGAGGTTCCCACAGATGGGGGAGTTGTTCACATGAAACATTCACTCGCGGTCCGTTTGATCGGCATCTTACCGCATTCGGTTTGTGTGAGCAAACTGTACGGTAGGCGGGGCTAAGAACACTCGGTTCCTGTCCGAAAAACGCATCCATCTGAATCAACTAGAATAAGGGTCAGATTCAAAAGTGAAGTACACAGCGGCTCCAGACGTGGGACAGGACAGTTCAAAATTCAAATAGGGGAGGCACATCAACTGCCACCATCTGCAATTACAAACTGATTCTTTGGCAGTGGGTGTAGCTCCCATATTTGAATTTTGAATTGTGCTGCCCCATGTTTGGAGCCACTACTGGTTACCATACTTCTCAAATATCCCAATTTTTTCAGAACAGTCCATTTTTTGGGTTCTCAAACTTTTTTTTACCTGAATGTCGACAAGGTCGACATGGACACAGTTGGAAGTCAGTCGCAGCCCCTCGCTTCGCTCACGATGCTTCGGGCACGATGGTAGGGCATGAAATACCACCGGTCGGCACATATCGGTTCATAAAAAACAGTGAAAAAACCCATGGCGACCTGTTGACCTAAACCATGTCGACCTAACGCATTTGTTGACCTTGTCCCATGTCGACCTAGACAGCTGTCGACCTTCTTCCATGTCCACCTAGAACCATGTCGACCTTGTTGCCTGTCGACCCAACAGTGTCGACCTAATTACTGTCGGGTTGACAATACGACCGTATCCCCCAGTAACAGCAAATTGACTGCCACACACGACAGACCGCACAGTAGCACTGCAAAGGCACAACAAGGAAGTGAAGTGACTGTGAACACTGCATTGCGAGCTCCATGTCACTGTAATGTTTATATCCCTGGGAAGGCTTTGAGAGTGTTACGAAGTGGCAGAGGGTGACAGGGGAGTGATAGGTTACAGGAGAGAGACAGTAGGTGACAGGGGAGATACAATTTGAGAGGTGGATGGTGGCAGAATCAATGTGGAGGGTGACAGGGGGGAGAGAGTGTCAGGCGAGAGGTGAAGAATGACAGGGAAGAGAGTGGGTGATGCATGAAGCATAAGAGGACCAGCATCTGGCGGTGTCGGGCACCAGCGGGGACCAGCAGCGGTGGCAGTGGAAGGGAGGCGGCAGAGGTAAGAACCGCCACTGTACATATTCGTACATGAACAAACCCCACACATCAGACGAGGGAGCAAATTAGTCTCTCATTGAGCCGGTCTGAATCGTCCCCTTAGTCTCACTGTCAGATTGCCAGAATTAATGTAATAACATAACAATAAACATTAAAATGATGATTTTCTATTTAAATACATTGCAAAAAAAAAATCTGTTTTATTAACATAATCACTCTGTCTGGTCTGGTCTGGTTGACAGTGAGAAAACATATTGTGAAGGTCTTTTGCCCTGTCATTGTGAGTTTGTTTTTTCAAGATGTTGCTAACGTTTTAAAATTTGCCATGGCAACCACAGTCATGACATGATGTAGGGAGAATTTGAACCACAATTTCCACAGCAAGCTCATTCACTCTCTTCCTTTTTGCTCGGATATCTTGTGACTACAGAAGAAATTCCAATACACTGCTTGTAGCCATTGCATGGCCAACTACAGAGAACCAGGGGCCCATTTATCATTCAATATTTGCGGCTAAATCCCCGTAAACACCCGCTTTCGGGGGTTAGTCGGGTACTTGTTTAGTTTCACGGCGGCAGCATGGCCGCCGTGAACTTCCGGGTACGGCGCTCACCAAACTATCTAAAATAAACGAAATTAACTCTATGCCAACGTAGATAAATCATACCCCCACTATCCACGTTGGCATAGAGTTGATATTAGATAGCGTGGCGAGCGCAGCGAGCCACCGAGCCCCACAAGGGGACTCAGACGCACGGCCGCTGCCGCCGTGAAACGAAACAAGTACCGTTAGTTGCTAAATATTATCTATCGCCCAAATGTATGTAGGTGGGACCGCAGCAGGAATTTTCAATGCGATCCTTGATAAATGGCCCCTTATTACCCTAAGTGCTACTCTACTGATCAGTAAACCAGTAAGTAGCAGTAATGTACATGGGGGGAGAGCTCTGACCCCCTCAAAGCAAGCTTGAGACCAGAGAGACAGCCAAACTCACCTCCGACACAGAAAGAACAAGAAGACATCCAACAAAAATAATATATTCATGCTAAACAGGTACCAAAGAGATGATGTGGTGTGAGAAGAGAACAGCTTCGACTAAGATACAATGTTTCACAACATTAATACAGTATTTTATATGAAGAATCTTGGCCTGGAATGTTGTAGCTGAATAAGATGACCTGGCACGCACTGATTTCACATGACAGTGTTTCTGCAACTGGCTAATAAGACGCCCTCTGATATAAACACCTTAGACTACTGGTATCCAGCTGTTATGGTACTACAAGTCTCAGCATGTTCTGTCAGCCTCTCCATCTTTTGTGGCTGGGAAGGCAATGCTTTAGCAGAGGCTTGGACTTGTGGTTCTACAACCGCTGTATTAGTACCATGGTTTATCTAAGCATGCCATAGACCCTTGATGGCTAACCTTGACACTCTAGCTGTTGTTGAACTACACATCCCAGCATGCTCTGCTTCAGTTTTGCTATTTGGCCATGCTAAATATGATGCAGAGCATGCTGGGATGTGTAGTTCAGCAACAGCTAGAGTGTCAAGGTTAGCCATCAAGGCCGTAGACATTGCTAGTAGAGACCAAGTTGCATGACCTATCTCCTACCTGAGAAAAAGATGGTCAGAACCTTTCCATCTTTTTTAATTTAGGAGAGAAAAGAGAGCGGCCTGTGAGACTCCCAGACTGTGGAGAGGGCATGTACAGCCTACATTGTGGACTTCCCAGAGAGACCAACTCCCAGATTCCCATTGCGCTTCACAAGGGCTGAAATATGAGCTGTGGTGAGTCGCACCGTCAGGGGAGATAGTACAATCTGTGTGTTTATTCATCTTCTTGTACCATCACTGAGGGCGAGGTGTCCTAAGCTTGAAAAGTGATAAAATGGAGAGCGATAAACAACCAGCCAATCAGCTATTACCTGATATTTTTCAAACACAGCCTGTGAGATCACAGGTAGGAGCTGATTGGCTGGCTGTTTATCACTCTCCATTTGATCACTTTTCAAGCTTAGTACATGTGGCCCTGAATGTAAAGTCACACCTCACTGTTCTCAGTCTAGTTTATCAGCATCAGAGACCTTCTTATCTGCGATTGTACACATCCTTGGTACCCATCACCCAAGTAATTGTCTATTTTAGTTCCTGCACTTTACACTTATATTGAGGGTCTAATTCAGCTTGGATCCCTAACGTGAGAATTTGCAGTTGCCTGTGAGGAGAAAGCCGACGCCCAGACAGAAATAAAACCCACCCGAGTCAATTTGCGAAGGGATCTCTACCTGCCGTTGACTTGCAAATCCGTACGCAATTCCCAAACCAGCAGTCTGTGTCTGTGCAGTTCTGACCCTTCCTCTAATCTGTGACTGAGACAGGGTGAAAGTGGTCATCGCTGACATCACAGACCTTACTCATGAAGGCCTGGGAAAGCCTGCGCCAGAAAAGGTCAGGGTTCCACTCCCGTACGGCGGCTACCTAACAGTCATAGGGGGTTATTCTGGTTCACTCGCAAATTCACTCTCTAATGGACAAAACCATATGCACTGCAGGTGGGGCTGATGTAACACGTGCAGAGAGAGTTAGATTGGGGTCGGGGGTTTGTACTTCAAACGGATATCTATATTGCAGTGTAAAAATAAAGTAGCCAGTATTTACCCTGCACAGAAAGAATATAACACCCATATCTAACTCTCTCTGCACGTTACATCTGCCCCACCTGCAGTGCACATGGTTTTGTCTATTAGAGAGTGAATTTGCCTTTGCGAGTGAACCAGAATAACCCCTATAGTCCGACCACATTGCTTTATGATCCGAGCACATTTTATTTCACTAATAACCATCGCCGATGTGCGATGTGTACGGTACACAGGCGTAGTCATTCCATAATCACTGGATTTGCAAATTCTCTAATTAGCGATGGAAGCTGAATTAGCCCCAACATGTAGTTTGTGATCATTTTAATTATTTAGCTAACTCAAAAGTAATGGAAGAACGATACGTTATATAATACGTTCTACTTTTCATACCTTCCCTCCCTGAGATGGTCTGGGCAAGTATAAAGGGGCAGGCGTGATTTGGTAATGCGATCTGCATCGTCACATGGGAAGGGCAAATATGCGCCATGCTGCTACCTAGGGTAGGCGGGGCTTGTTGATGTCACATATGCTGTAATGTGGCCATCCACACCTGGACCTCCAGTGCAGGAGAGTATCCTGATCTCTCTCTATTTATCTCTCTGTCTCCTGTCCAGTAGTTCTCCTATTGCCGGGATTCTCAAATTCAGACCTCAGGACCCCACACAGTTCACATTTTCCAGGTCACAAGTGCATTCATTACTCATTGACACATTTGAATAGACCCACAGGTGCAGATAATGATTTCACTTGCGATTCTGTGAGGTGACCTGCAAAGCATGCACTGCGTGGGGTCCTGAGGACCGAGTTTGAGAACCTCCCCCAACACTGCAGCATGTCAAACATGCTGCACGTGCACAGAATGAATCGTGCAGACCCCCAAACATGAATCATGCCCTACAGTACAGTACATAGCCTATTATATATAAGACACTGAATTGGGAGGCACTAGAAAGCCAATGATGTGATGCGTCACCTGGCTGACAGCCAATCTTTGGGCCTCATTCACCATGGATCACGAATCAGACAATTTGCAGCAGACTGTGAGCAGAAAGCCGCCGCTCAGACAGAAAGAAATGCTGCCCCTTGTAAAATTGTGACTGCATGGCACATAGCGAGATATTTGGAGATCCTTTTGTAAAAACCGACCGCCCCTGACCGCCTCCATCCCCCGCCCCCTTGTGCGAACGTGTCGGCAAGTTGCCGGAGGCATCCGCACAGCGGCCCTGCACATGAGTATATTAGCATGTACGCATGTGCAGAGTGAAACATCAGTCCCCCCCGTTTACATTAACGGATGCCGGACGGGGTCCCGACAGGCATTTACCCGACGTCGGGGAGCCGGGTTCCGGACGGCCACCTGCTATTTTCCCTCGTGGGGGTCCACCACCATGCCCGCAAGGGCTTAGTTGCGCTCACCATGCTGTCTGAGTCCGGACAGTCGGGATCCCGACATTGGGCTAATGACTGTCGGGATCCCGACTGTCGGACCCCTGTACCACACCCACATTAACACATCATTATACACATGTTAAAGGGCTCTAAGCAATTATACAAAATCTGCTGCATATTATTTATATATATATATATATATATATATATATATATATATATACAGTATATATATATATATATATATATGTCCAGTGTCTGTGTGACTCTGAAACACTGCCATCTGTTGGCAGCATGTAAAACTACATCTACTAGCTTTGGAAGCATTTGCTTCAATCGGGCTTACACTGCCATCTGTTGGCAGCAAGTGCAAATTCTTCTGCGGCTTTCTAATCATTAGCTTTGAGCTGGCTTACTAGTTGATATATACAAACCTGAGTATCTCAGGGGAGTGATTGGCGTTCGACTGTGTACATATCTCAGTCACGCATATGCCACGATGAGTGACAGTCAGGGTGTGTTTGGGGGCAGGTAACAGGGAGTAAAATGCAGGTACGCTGCAGCAGAAGACTGCGGCGTCAGTCACATACAGTATGCAGCTGTAATGTCTCCTGCATCTTACCTCATGCGGCAGTGCTGTGCCACCACAATGAACTCGTATAATGGACTGACGGATACTGCACCTTTGTATACAGGGCCTGGGATAGGCTAAGCCACAAGCTATTTTCGCAGACACTGCATACAAATCTACAGCTGTGAATACATTTGTGTCAGGCCATAGAAATGACAAGGTTCAATAGCAATATAGGTTCTGAACGTGTTAGTTCAGAACCTTGCTATTGAACCTTGTCATTTCTGGTGCAAGGTTCCCCAGCACCCTAAGCAATATGTCAGCTTACTGCCCTCCCTGGCAGGAATGAAGGAGCTGGTTCAACCGTAACACAAGATTTGGGGGCACATTTGTCAAAGAATATTTGCGGCTAAATCCCCGATAACAAAAGTTTTCCGGGGTTAGCTGCAAATATTAAGTAGACCACGAATGTATCCCTGCTGCGATCCCCCCTTCGCCGCCGCTGGCTGCATCCCCTATAGGTTTCTATGGGGGATGTGACGCTGACCAATGTATCAACATCGGGCAGCCCGGCTTCGCATCCCTGGGCTATCGCCATTCTGACTAGACTATGACCACGGGATCGCACTGCCTCGGCGGCAGTGCGGTCAGCGGGATCGTGGGGGACCAGTTCTAACCGCGCATGCGCAGACCCCCCAGCTTCGGGCTCCGGACATCGCAGGGGCGGGCTCTTTTCGGAGCCCTGTCCCTTCGCCTCCAACTTTATACATCCCGTTGATGGGATCGCATTTTACAATGCGGTCCTGGGCGGTAACATTCCGCCCAGATTGCATTGTAAATGCAATCCATGATAAATGGGCCCCTTGGGCACATGAGGGGGAGGGACAACATGGGGATATGAGGGACACAGGACATGAGGGAATGACATAGGACCTTAGCACATGAGGGGGGGGGGATATCACAGGACATGAGGGGGAGAAGGGACAAAACACCAGGGGAGAGGAGGGACACAGGACCTGGGGAAATGAGGGGAGAGAGAGGGATAGGAGGGACATAGGACCTGGGGAAATGAGGGGAGAGATAGGGATAGGAGGGACACAGGAGCTGGGGACATGATAGTGGATTTCACTCTAGTGGGGCGGCATCTACATGATCGCTGCCACTGCACATTCCCTCAGGTCTGAATTACCCCTTCATCTCTCTCACTTGCTATAGCAGAGTCACAGCCACATTACCAGTGCCGGCACAAGCAGAGATCTGGTCAGAGAACAACATATTTCATGTGGTGCCAAAATGACTGCTTGTCAGATGCGGTTACATAACCATCCTCTCCACCCAGTGCTCCGCAGTAAGGGCTCCGCACAGTGCTCTGCATGTCAGCCATTTCCACTCCACTGTCGACATGGACACCGTATAAGTGTGCCACATGGCTCTCTGCGCTTGGCACACCATTATATTCCCACTCTATGCCCACTTGCATAGTAAAGTATGAAAAACCACCTTTTTTTGAAAACAAATATGAAAAACTCATGTCAACCTTATTCATGTCGACCATGTCTATGTCGACCATAAGTGTGTGTCAACCTTTTTCCAATGTGTATGTACGACCTTGGGTATGTAAATCATTTCCAGGTGTCCACCTAGTCACTGTTGACCATTAATGTCTACCTAGTGACCGCATACCATGTTTACTCTGATTTCAGCTCATGCCCTTCCTAGATCTACAGATGAATGTCAGATTCTCTCTGCCTTCAGGTCATATACCTTCCAAGTAGATGACAGGTGCAGTGTGTCTGATCACCTATGAGCTCAATGTGTAAAGGCCCCCATCAGGGCCGTTTCTAGACAATTTAGCTCCCAGGGCAAAGGAATAAAAATGCGCCCCCCCCCCCCCCCCCAAAAGTCAACACGACATAGAAGAAATTGCGCTCGCGCGACGAAATAGGGGGCATGGTTTATTTTAAAAAGGGGTGTGGCTTAATATAAGGGCGTGGTCTAGCAGGAAAACAATTACCTTACATCTCACCTTTGCAACCTGCATGTCCAGACATTGGTTACCGCAGGAATTGTCATTGTACTCCCGCACTTTAGTTGGCGGGCTGAAGGCCACACAGTGACATAAAAATATAAAGGCCCACACAGTGACCTAGTACGCAGGATCGGATTGGGAATTAAAAGCAGCCCGGGAAATTATTTGAAGCAGCCCTAGGGGGGCCGAGGGCACCCGTTGCGCGCCGCAGGCGCGCCAACATTTTTAGGGGGCGTAACCTAGTGACATGGGGGCGTGGCCCATTTTTGCCGCTGTGGGGTCATGGCTAGTAGCTCACCCACACCCACAGCCCACCCATTGCCCCGCCTTATTTTTTACATTTGCTTCAATCTTTTCTTGATTTCGCACACGGTTATTCCACATACACGTTACGACACACACTGATGCCCATTATACATTATGGCACACACCGTGATGCCCATTACATGTTACGCTGAAGGCACACACCAAAAATTATATTATATTATACCACATGCCATAGTGCCTATTACACATTATGCCAGGGCTCAACAATTTTTCATAAAAGAAAGACAACAGTGACAGTGCGCACCAGAGGCCATGATGCCCATTACGAGTTATGCCAGGGCTCAACAATTTTTAAAAACCAAGGACAATAGGGAAAGTGCGCGCCAAAAATTTACACCGTTATGCTTGCTACACGTCACACACCCAAAACATATTATACCACGTGCCATAATACCCATTACATGTTATGCAACACACCGTAATTCACACGCAACACGCTATAATGCCCATTACACGTTATACAAAACACTTTCATTCCCATTACACATTATGCCACACATCGTGATGCCCATTACACATTACTCAACACACCGTGATGCCCATTACACATTATGCCCCGCACCGTGATGCTCCATTATACATATTCCCCACACCTTGATGCTCATTATACATATGCCACACACATGATGCCCATTATATATATGCCCCACAGGTTGGAGTCAAAGGCAAATTGAACTACTGCGCGCTTCACAAATAGCCAGCATACACACGGTTTAAAAAAAAAAAAAAAGTTTACCAGATACAAGAGGCCCAATTGGACCAGCGGCGGTGACAAATGAGCACAGCATGAGGCAACGGAGAAGGCGCAAAATCTCACGATGGGGAAGTCACCTCACTCAGCAGAGAGAGGAGGTCACTGCCCCAAGTGAGGACCCGCAATGCGTCGGAGCTCAGCCAAGCTACTGCTGAACACCCGGCGAACCGGACGGGTGGTGACCCTACACACACATTGTATAATGACATGGGGCACGCTGACACACACATTGTATAATGGCATGGGGCACGCTGACACACACATTGTATAATGGCATGGGGCACGCTGACACACACATTGTATAATGGCATGGGGCACGCTGACACACACATTGTATAATGGCATGGGGCACACTGACACACATACAGTACAGCATACAGATGTATGCAATCCCTTGCATCCCTCCTCCCCCAGGATGAATACCTTTGTGGTGTGCAGTGTGCTGCCTGTGCATGTCTTGCAGCTTTTAGTGAGCAGAATGGCCCCAAAACTTAGTGCACATTAGTGAAGGGGGGCTGTGGAGCGACGACAGTGGGCTTGCCATTTTGAAAAGTAAAGTAAAGGTGAACCGCTGATTGGCTGAGAGCCGTGACAGAGGGCTCTCTCAGCCAATCAACGGCCGCTGATTCCCCTGTCTGCCGGATGCTCCTCACTGCGGGGGGGTGGGGGGTGGCGGGGGTTGCTGTCGCCACGGCCAGGGGGGGTGGCGGGTGTGCGGACATCACTCACAGCCGCGCTTCCGTCGGCATCCTGCGTCCACTCCTCAGACAGTGCAGCATTGCCCAAAACCAATATGGCCGCCGCATATGTGCATTTAATATATGCATATATGCGGCGGCCATGTTTGTTGTGGGCAATGCTGCCGTTCATGACCAGGCTGGGCTGCGGCCGCTTCTAACAAAGGTAAGCGGCCCAGCCAGAGTGAAATCTGGTCCGGCCCACCGGGAAATGGCCCGGTTTCCCGGTGGGCCAATCCGCCTCTGCTAGTACGCCTCACAGATCAAGGCCAAACAATGACAGGCTACTTGAATCATTATACACTATTTATCCGTGATGCCAATTACACATGGCGCCGCACACCGTGATGACAATTACACATTGTCGCACACCGTGATGACAATTACACATTATGTCACACACCGTGATGACAATTACACATTACGCCGCACACTGTGATGACAATTACACATTACGCCGCACACCGTGATGACAATTACACATTACGCCGCACACTGTGATGACAATTACACATAACGCTGCACAATGTGATGAGCCCACCAATGTTCGATGCCCACCAATGTATATATTTGTATATGCCCACTGCCCAGCAATGTATATATTTATATATGCCCACTGCCCAGCAATGTATATTTTTATATGCCCACTGATGTATATATTTTTATGCCCACTGCCCACCAATATTTATATGCCCACTGTCACCAATGTATATTTATTTAAACACCACTGCCCACCAATGTTTATTAATAATAGGCAGTAACATATATATTGCTGGCCTGCGCCATTAATTTATACGTTACCACCTATTGTTAATAAACATTGGTGGGCAGTGGTGTTTAAATATACATTGGTAGCAGTGGGCATATAAAAATATATACATCAGTGGGCATATAAAAATATACACATTGGTGGGCAGTGGATATATAAAAATATACACAATAGTGGGCATATAAAAATATATACATCAGTGGGCATATTATAATATATACATTGGTGGGCAGAGGGCATATTAAAATACATACATTGGTGGGCAGTGGATGTATAAATATATGCATTGGTGGGCAGTGGATGTATAAATGTATACATAGGTGGGCAGTGGATGTATAAATGTATACACATTGGTGGGCAGTGAGCATTAGCACACACTGACCTGGCCGGGCATGTGATCACAAATAGCAGCGCTGCGGGACAGGCAGTGCAGTGGCGGCTATTTGATTTTTAAAATACCTGTCAAATGGCAGGCCGTTCTCTGATTGGCTGAGAGCTCTCTCAGCCAATTAGAGAATGGCCAGTCATTTGACAGGTATTTTGAAAATCTAATTGCCGCCACTGCACTGCCCGTCCCGCAGCGCTGCTATTTGTGATCACAGGATACCCGGCCAGGTCAGCAGCACTCGCCGCACCCGGCGGGAACTCATTTGAGAGCCGCCGCCCGCCCCCACTACTGCCGCTGCCTTGCAGCTCCCCATTTGTTTTACATGTGATAAATCGCAAGCAATTTATCACATGTAAAAATTGGCTCATCAAGTGCCAAATTGTATGTGAGCCTCCCGGGGAGCTGCTGGGAAGCTCACAGGAGAATTGGGTCCAACTTGTCCTAAGGACAAGTCGGCCTAATGTATGGGGGCCTTTTTGGTGTTCTTAATTCTTCATCCTCCTTGATCCTGTATCAAAGATCTTTCACTGAAAACTTAATTAAAAAGTTGCATTGTGACTGTGGTGTGCACATACCAGAAAGAAAGGGATAAATTTAATAGGATGAGAGATTCAGAAAGTGAGGGATTTGGTAAGAAGTCTCCAGCTTTTTTTAAAGCGGCAATCATTTACACTGCAAAACCAGTTTGATATTGCAGTGTAAATGATTGCCGCTTTAAAAAAACTGGAAATTTCTTACCAAATCTCTCTTTTTCTGAATCTCTCATCCTATAAAATTTCACCCCAAATCTCTAACTTATTAAATGCAAGAATTGCTTTTCCCCAATCCTCCAAGTGGTGTCAGCCACTGTGACACTAAGGTCGGAAAATACGAGTCAGTCAAATACGACTGATTAGTAAATTTTCCTCCGGAATACAAATTTGCATATGGCTAAAACAGCCGTATACATTCGTATCCATTCGTATTAAGAATGCAAATACGATTTTTCGTATTCGTATTCTTAGTAAATTTTCCCCACTGTATAATTTGCAGTGTCGTCTAATGTGTACCATACTTGCCTACCTGACCCTCTCCATGAGGGATAGAATGCTGTTACTGGACTTCCCTGGTAATGTGTCTTATCAATTACCTAGCTCCCCACAGGTGATGGCAATCATACATTACCAGGGAAGGCCAGGAGCAGAGCATTTTCTCCCTCATGGAGAGGGTCAGTTAGGCAAGTATGATGTGTACCCAGCTTTAGGTTCAAATCCAGAGTACAGGACCCCCAGCCCGGCACAGGCCAATAGCCCCAAGGCCACACCCTAGTGAGAGGTTTATGTGTTACAAGGTGTTACATTAGTTAAGCCTCCTACACACTAGCCAATCCTGGCGGGGGATTGGCTGAGGACTGGATTTGGAAAACACGGCCATAAGCACCTAACCATTTTTTTTTTTTTTAATCACATCAGTAAAACATTTCTGGGACAATCCTCAGAAGACAAAGCCGTATCGTGTGGATGCCACAGCCGTAGATCACAGATTATGCAGGAATAATCACTGTAATACCCCTTTTACAACCTTTTACATTACTAAATTATATTTTTTAATACCATTAACTTAAAAGTTTTATAAACACATTGGGGGATATGTATCAAAACTTGGAGAGAGTTATAGTGGAGTGAAATAATGTACCAACCAGTCAGTTATTATCTCATTTTCCAAACACAGCCTGTGAAATGACAGTTAGGAGCTGATTGGCTGGTCCTGTATCACTTTTTGCTTTATCTCTCCATGCTTTGATACATTTCCACCGTGGCAGATTCTGAATCAGATGCATTGCCATTTTCCTGTTCGACCCGAAGCAGCCTACGCACCCATGCATTCAAAATATCCGTTCAGTGCCGCCCAGTGTTCTCCCATCATCAGCAGTCATCATTAGTATGAGGGCTAGTGCCAGAAACCCCATTATCGGAAAAAAACGTCTTTCTGGCTACTTATTTAGGTACTGGACACCCAGCATTATCCCGCTAACCGTACCACTTAGCAGAGACTACTGAGTGCACCGCTTGCCAATGTATTGTGCCCATTTATGCAATGAAGGGATTTTAGCCTTAAATAGAACTAAAAGCATTTGCAAATTCATCTATTATATAATGCAAAGTGTTCTTTTGCAAGGTTATATTTTTCTCCTCCCAAATAGTCGATATCAGCTATGATCAATAGAGTATTATTTATTCAGTGTTCATGATTCCTGTAAACATCTTTAAAAAGCACCGCAGTGTTATTGCTGCTTTGGAAATGTTCCCACTCTGGGAATAGATTATGTGGGGGACGCTTCCCTCACGCTTAGCTTACACTTAAAGGGCAACATCAAATAGATAATGGAGGTGTTTTGAATAAGTCTGAATGTTAACATCATCTTCGCTGCTATTCGCTGTCCGCAACTGTTCAATATTGTCCGAAAATTGCTGAGATTCCCTTGCAATAGTCAATGTCTTTTTCTTTTGAATTGCAAATGTAAACTAAAACGAATTCAGAATATTGTATAAAGTATGACCTAATCGGCTCCTAACTGTCGTGTTTTGACAGTGAAAGAGCTGATTGGTTGGTACTTTATCTCTCTCCATACATGATACATTTGCCCCCTGTATGTACCCTGCGATATTGGTGGCGACAGGGACCAGGTGGATTGCTGAAATCGGCAAGTGCATACTGTACATACTGGTCAATGCCGGTGGGGAAGGGAGTGACGGCGAGGGTATTGGTGGCCATGATGGAGCGTTTACGACAGTGGTAGCCGACTCCAGACCTCGAGACCCACCAACAGTTCACGTTTTCTAGATCACTTAGCTGCTGCACAGGTGCACTCATTACTCACTAACACATTGTAAAAGAGTCACAGGTGGAGCTAATTACTTCACTTGTGATTCTGTGAGGAGATCTGGAAAACATAAACTGTTGGTAGCTCTCGAGGACTGGAGATGGCTACCCCAGGTTTATGATGCCCTCTATCGTATGAACTGGACAGATGAGGAAGGGGGTTGTTAACAATGCTCGGGAGTGCGTATTGTTAACGATATTGAGTGTACACTCAAGGGGTGCCGGACGGCTCCTCGACAGTCGGGATTCCGACAGTCAGTACTCCGACGTCGGAATCCCGACTGCTCCCTCGTGGGGGTCCACGACCCCATAGAGGGAGAATAAAATAGGTGGTGAGCGCAGCTTGCCACCGTGCCCGCAAGGGGCTTCATTGCGCTCTCCGCGCTGTGCAGTCGGGATTCCGACGTCTGACTAATGACTGTCGGAATCCCGACTGTCGGAGTATTATACCACACCCCACTCAAGGGCCCTTCTGTGCAATATCTTTTACTTTCTCATCTATTGTGTATGGGGCTGAAGAACTGGATGTATCAAAAGGAAAATGTGGTAAAAAAAATTAAATAAATAAATAAACATTTTTAGGGGGCATTTTCCGCATTTTCAGATGTATCAACACGGGACCGCCGCATTTCTGCCATTTTTTTCTCATGTTACCTTATAGAAGATTACGGGCTTCTTTTCTCATCCCCCCCCTACTGCGCCACCTCCCCTCACCTGCTGTCTGGGCAGCCCCCTGCTGTGCTGCCCGGACCCAGTGATCTTCTCCTCCCTGGCAGCAGTACAAATGGAGCGCCGGTCAGCCCGCCTTTAGAATTGCCAGATCCCCTGAGCTGGCGCAGGCTGGCAGATAGGAGCTCCATCTGATTGTGACGCGCCAGCGTCTCACACGCTTGCACGTCCCCGTCAGCACGGTGCTGAAGCAGAGACGGGCAGGGCGAGTGGGGGGTGCGACAGAGAGCCGACAGAGAGCAGCGGTGGGCTCCATCAGAATGGGTCTCCGAGCATCTCATGTGCGCGCCCCTCTTCTGGCGGATATCTGATAGAATTGCCAGAAGCAGCTCCAATGTGAGCTGATCCATCTGTACTTCCCCTTGCGGGTGCAGGGAGGAGGAGCCTGGGAGTCCCTGCAGCTATCTGCAGCAGGAGTCTCCCGGGTGTAGGAGGGACCCTCTCACCCAGTGCCAGCTCCTTGGCAAAGGGCAGCTGTCCTTTGTAATTCTAATAGCATTTGTTCGTACATATGCGATTAGTATAAATGCGATGTGTGGCAGGATGTACGACAATTGCTAAGTACAGATGGAGTACGGGTCATCCTTGCTGGCGGATCGCCAGAACGTCTCGCCAACGAACATACTGAGACGCGCACGCCTCAGGGAGATGGACAGGGTTGGGGGGGGTGCGGGCAGGCGGCGGGGACCCGGGGGAACGGATGGAAGCACTGTTGGAAGGGGACGCGCGCTCCTCTCGTGCGCGCGCGTCCCCTTCTCGCCATCGATATGGCGCTGGCGGGGGATGGTGGCTGGCGTCGCCAGCGCCATCCCCTGCAAGGATGGCCCGTACTCCATCTGTACATCCCACCTTGAGATACAAGTTGACTGAAGAAATATTATCAGTATTATCACTACACTAGTTCCCAGTCCTTCAAAATGATGGAACAACATAGCAGTAATGTCAGAGCCGGTGGCTCCCGAACAGAAGCAACAGTTGAATTGCTCCGTTGGCTGCTATCTAGTGGCCTACAGCATGCATAACACTTAAGGTGCGTACACACGGGGCAATATGATCGCTGGCAATATATTGCTCAGCAATCATATTGCCCCGTGTCCCGTTTTCATCTGCGACCAGAGATGGTCGCAGATGAAAATTTAAACACTGCTGGGTGAAGAGGCAGTGGAAGTCGCTGGTCGGAGGAGCATGTTCCTCCGACCAGCGACCATTCAGGGGCTGAAAACGGGAGCGCGCACCCGGCGATTTATCGCTGGTGCACACTCCAATCACTGGCAATATGGTCGCTCAGCGACCATATTCCCAGCGATTTCAGCCCCTATCGCCCCCGTGTGTACACAGCATTAAGGTGGCCATACACACGCAGATTAATCTTCAGATCTGTCTGGTTGGAACAAAAACATGGTTATGGATGAGAGCAAATGACAGTTGACCATTTGCTTGGAAATACTGGAAAACTGACAAACTGTCACTCATCCATAACCATGTTTTTGTTCCAACCAGACAGATCTGAAGATAAATCTTACTAGTGTATGGGCACCATTACATTCACCCCATGAGTTTGTACCACAGAATTAATAAATAATCTGAAATATGAAAAGTGCATATCCAGGTGCCTTACTTGGGCTTTCATTGGCTATAAAAATAGTTCAACCTCATTTATGGCACTGTGAGCCTTATTCAGGCTTACTCGGAAGGGGCTGAATATGGCCTGTGTTCATTGGATCAGGTCTGAATTAGGCCCTTTGTCTCGTTGGTCTTGTAGAAATAACAATGTATTTATATCAGGAATAATACCAGATTATAAATACACAGTACTGTATATAGGTTTTTTGCTTGTTAAAGCGAGTACACAAAGAAAAGAATTGATCACACAATTATTCACCTTCCTAGCTAAGAAACCCTGGTACAGTTGTCAAGGAGATTTGTCAAATCTCATATGCATTTGTTGGATAATTTGTACTAACATTTGATGTTGCCCTTAGCAACCAATCCGATTCTTTCTATCATTTTCTAGGATGCAATAGAGAAATAAGACAGAATCTGATTGGTTGCTATGGGCAACGTCACCATTTTTAGGAGCTTTAGTAAATTTACCATTTATAATGCAGACCCAAAATATACAAGGGAGTTAGAGTAACATACTGTAGACGTAGAACCCTACAGTATATCAACCAATAAGCAATTCATTTATCTCCAATTACAGATGGAACGCCTCTCGTTCAGTGCCGGCTGTAGCTAGATGCCCTGAGCTGGCAAGATCTGGCAAGATCTGGTGGAGAGGTGCTTCACCTGACGGGGACGCGCAAGCGTCTCACATGCATGCGCGTTCCCGTCAACATGGAGGCAGGAGGAGCTTTCCTTGCCCATCTCCACTTCAGGGAGATAGTCAGAGTTAGGGGGGTGTGGGAAGATATGGGGGAGCGCGGAGGCGGCGGAGGGCTCAGACGGCATGGGGCATGCGGGTGTCTCTTGCGCCCCCTTCCATCTGATGGCGGATCCAGGCGGTTGGCAATAGAATTGCCAGGACCCGCAACACTGAGGGCCACTCCTTCTGTAGTTGACAATAATTTAATAAAAAGGTGCAAAGTGCTGTAACCCATAGCAACTGGTCAGACACAATTTTTCTAATGCTGCTTAATAGTTGAAAGAAAATTGTGCAAACTGAGTTTGATCTAGATTTACGTTGCATTACTATATATGGGGGGGGGGGTATTCAATTAGTTGCGGCACAATGATTCACACATTCAGGGAGGGATACTTATCCCAGATCCCACTGTTTATCACGCAAAAACTCTCATTAATTGAATAGCCCCATAATGACCATTGTTTAAAGATGTGCTTTTAGCTTGTTTTTTTTTTTTCAGATGATAAATAATTATGGCTAATTTAAACACCCCCCATAGAGCTTTGTATGCATTTTAAGCAACAATTAATTATAATTTGATATTTAAGAGCGGACCATTATAGAGAAGCACATATTCCATACTGCAGTATTTATTGTATCTTTCTCCTGTGATTGCATCTGTTATAATTCGTTGCATCATGCCTGTTTTGTATGTGTTTGTCCGTGTGTGTCACCCCCTGTCCCATAACGTACCACTCACAAGTTTGTCGTCAGTGAAGAAAATTGTTGGCCACGTCCGTGTGTAACGTTTGGTGTCTGATTCGGTTCATTGCAGTTAAAAGACTTTAAGTTTGTATTCTTTTTGTTTTGTTCTTTTTGTGCATGTTGCATTAGGCTGCCTTGACATCATAACAACAAGCAATGGTAGGTGCTGACATCTTATTTTATTTCCACAAGCTGAATGTTTATTTCAACTGCATTTATTGATTTATTAACTTGAGTTAGTTCATGGCAAACAAATGTCCTAAATCAGCAATGTATTGTAATGTAACATTGACTAAAGTTTTCAGCAGATTGTTTGTAGCAATATAATATAAATGATGTTAAAAGTAAATACTGTACACTCTTATAGTATAGACCAGGCATGTCCAAACTATGGCCCTCCAGCTGTTGTGAAACTACAAGTCCCATCATGCATTGCCACAGTTTTGTTATTGGGGAATGCTAAAACTATGGCAAGGCATGCTGGGATGTGTAGTTTCACAACAGCTGGAGGGCCACAGTTTGGCCATGTCTGTTATAGGCATATGTAGTGGTAATTCACATATTCTTTTAGATCTAGCACAATATGATATACTGTACTCTTATGTTTAGTCATTTTAATACTATGCTTTACTGATGTCAGTAGATGATATTACTATGTTATTTTCTGTTATTTAGTACTATATGGTGTAAATTTAGTAAGGTGTGAGTTTTTAGAGGTAAAGTTCCCCATACATTAGGCCGACTTGTCTGACGGACAAGTCGGACCGAATTTCCCCTGAGCCCCCCCAGCAGCTACCTGGGAGAGCTCACTTCGATGCGGCATTTTTTACATGCGATTTATCCCATGTAATTCCTGGGGATCTACGGGGGGGCCACGCGGGGTGGCAAGTCAGCAGTGTCCGGGAAGCTGAGCGGACACTTCGGACAGCGGCGGCAGAACGTGAAGAAAATTGTAAAAAATAGACCTACCGCTGATTGGCTGAGAGACAGCGAGACCCCTGATTGGCTGAGACAGGGCACTCTCGGCCAATCAGCTGCAGGCCTATCTTTTTTAATCAAATTCACGTTCTGCCGCCGCTGTCCGCAGTGTCCGCTCCGCACGTCCTGGACACTGCGGACTGCCCGCCCGACAAGCGACGTTGTACCCACAGCCTGGGCCGCACAACGCTGTACCACAGCCCAGACCCCATGCTGCTTGCCCCCTTCACATAGGTGTGTGCCAGCGGTGCTTCACCGCTGGCACACACCTCCGGATCGGACCAACACATCGTGGGTGCTAAAAATCACCGGCGATGTGCCTCTGATGGGCCCGATCCGACAGATCTGTCTGAGAGAATAACAATGTATATACTGTAGTTCTGTTTTTAATATCATTACATTGAAATTGATATTGAATAACCCTTGTTTCCTTTTTATGATGTGTTTTTGCTGATAATTAGAGCATGTATTATTCATTGATGAATAATCATAAGCTAAAACTTTCATTTTCATCTGTCTGCACTTTAATCATGAATTGTTCTTTTAATGTGTAATGTAATTGTTCAAAAGGAAGTTTACTCTTTTTTTTAAGAAAAAAAAGGATAATTATACTTAAACTGACTGCTTAACAGACACTACCGCGATTTGGGCTGATTTCACCGGTTCCCGACGAGAAATCATCCCAAATCGGGTGTGTGTGTGATGTCCCCTCATTTCCGATGCACGGTTCCCTGCGCATTAGACCTGAGTCGAAGGTCGGACCCTCCTCCCAGTACATGGGTCACTTGCAATCCATCACATGTGAAAGGACTGCATGTGATGCATCGCAGAGATCGCAGCAGTGTATGTCCAGCTTCAGTCTTGAAGAGAGATGAAGTGGACAGAGATAAAGTACCAGCCAATCAGCTCGTTTCTCAAAAACAGCCTGTAAGCTATAACTTGGCAGTAAAGAGCTGATTGGCTGGAACTTTCTGTCCTTCCATTTTATCTCTCTCCAGTGATTAGTATCTGGGCTGTAACTAGGTGTGTGCACTGTAGGCGCACCGCTGGCACACGTCCTCCAGGTCTGTCACCGCGGGTTGGGATCTTTTGGTCTACAGCATCTTGGTCGACAAGCATTAGGTTGACACCACTAGGTCGACATGGGGAAAGTTCAACATGGTTCTAGGTCGACATGTCGATAGGTCGACACAAGTATTAGGTCGACAGTGTCTCGGTCGACAATCAAAAAGTCAACGTGGGGTTTTTCAGGTTTTTTTACCCAAATGTCGACACAGTCAACATGGACACAGTTTGAAGTGCACTGCATCCCCACTTCGGGCATGGTGCCTCGCTGCGCTCGGCACACTATTCTATTCTCCCACCGCGCCCTAGTGGATGGTAGGACATGAAATACCGCCTGTCGGCACATGTCGGCTCAAAAAACAGTGAAAAACCACATGTCGACCTTTTGACTGTTGACCTGGACACTGTTGACCTAATTCTTGTGTCGACCTAGAACCATGTCGACCTAGAAGCATGTCAACCTAGAACCATGTCGACCTAATGGTTTCGATCCAATGCTTGTCGACCAACATGCTTTAGACCAAATTAACGTATCCCATCAGCGCTATAGACAGTGACAGCAAGTTACATAGGGGGAGGGGCCCTAAACTGCACACCCTGGACATATGAGGTGCTACCTGCTGAGACCTGTAGTGCAGCAAGCAGGAGGAGAAGTTTGCAGGTGCACACAAAATATAAATGCTAGACCTTTTAATATCATTGCTGTATTGCATTTCTGAGGTTATTAGCATAATGATGGCCATTATTATGGACTTGTCCACCGCGTCCAGGTTACCTCAATAGGACAAGTCCCTAACACTACTCTGAGACAGGTCCAGGGCACAGGGACCCCCAGGCCAGCCCAGCAGAGCCACCCCATGGCATCACATTAGTGTGAAATTGAAGTGATAGTAAAAGGGATAAGGGAAATTATATGTGATAGGACTTACCTAAGTAAGAGGTAATAATAAATGTGAAGGGTGCTACATATATACTAAACAAACTAAAGGGGGTGATGGAAAGTGTACGATATGATGCCATGGAGCAGCCCAGCAACAGCAGCCCAAAGAGCCCTGCGCCCCAAACACAGTCCCACAGACTGTGTTTGGGACAGCAATTTCCCTCCACGCTGCATTGTGTTTCCAAGCCGCCTGCTGAGCAGAGCGCTGAGTCTAGGGCACAGGGGGGAGCGCCGAGATCAGAGGCAGAACTCTGGGAGGCAATGGAGTCATCTGCCGCCGGGCTCCTGCACCCAAGGGGGCACCTCTTCTCCCCTTCAAGTTTGAATCAGTTAATTTAAAGCAGTTGATATTATTATTATTATTATTATTATTATTATTATAATTTTATTTATAAGGCGCCACAAGTGTTTCGCAGCGCCGTACAAAGGAACAATACAGGGAGACAAAACTTGGCATAACATTGAATAAATAACAAAAATACAGTACAAATAAAGAGCACCACAGTTCAATACACATTACAGCTTAAATGTAAGTAGTGAGGACCCAATCAACATACAACTAGAGGCTTGAGGCCAATGATGGAGATGAGTATGAAGATGGTCACTGAGTGTTGGGTAAAGGAGATATTGCTAATGTTGCTGACTCCAACTTCTGACAGCATTTTTGCAAGTGTCACACCCTGTATTAGATCCCATGACCATACTGGAGACAGACACCTTACTGATTGAGCTATTTGGGGGGGAACCAATACTTATCTTGCCTCCGGGCAACTGGGATAAACTTACGCTACTGGCCGAGATAATGCAGATCTCACCCATGTGCCCTAGACTCAGCGCTCTGCTTGGCAGGTGACGCTATGACCGGACCTGTGATACAGTGAGGATTTGCCGGCTGTCAAACAGAGTGCAGCACCGGAGGGGACACACTGTCAGGAGAGCAGCAGGAAGGAACACAAGTGGCACTGGTATGTGAGCCAACACAATGGGGCGGGGGGGGGATGTGACACAGGGGAATAGAGGGGCAGAGGCATAGCTGATTCTGGAGGAAGGGGGACAGGCTGAACACTGAGGGGGGGTAAGGGGACAGGGCTGACATTGGGGGAAGCTACTTCTGTGGTTATTATGCAGTGTGTCTTCCTATACCTGGCGCAGTGTGTCTAAAGGAGCTGTACCTGACGCAGTGTGTATAAGGGGCTGTATCTGGCGCAGTGTGCATAAGGAGCTGTACCTGACGCAGTGTGTGTAAGGGGCTGTACTGGCGCAGTGTGTATAAGGGGCTGTACCTGACGCAGTGTGTATAAGGGGCTGTATCTGACGCAGTGTGTATAAGGGGCTGTATCTGACGCAGTGTGTATAAGGGGCTGTATCTGGCACAGTGTGTATAAGGGGCTGTATCTGGCGCAGTGTGTATAAGGGGCTGTATCTGGCGCAGTGTGTATAAGGAGCTGTACCTGGCGCAGTGTGTATAAGGGGCTGTATCTGGTGCAGTGTGTATAAGGAGCTGTACCTGACGCAGTGTGTATAAGGGGCTGTATCTGGCGCAGTGTGTAGAAGGGGCTGTATCTGGCGCAGTGTGTATAAGGGGCTGTATCTGGCGAAGTGTGTAAAAGTGGCATAATGTGAATTATGGGAACTACTGTGTGATGTAATATAAATTAGTACTCATGTGGCCACGCCCTCTCCCATGAAGCCACGCCCCTAAATAAGGGTAGATGTCCTCATTTAGAGTAAAAGTAAATTTGAAGAATCTACAAAAAGGAGAATGAAAGTATTTGGAGTAGGCACAGCATCGCATCAGTCGGGTTCTCAAAATTCAATAACAGTTTACAATGTTGGACATCTGATCATAAGAATTGTAACTTCCAAATAAATGGTTACATAATAATAGATGTCTTCAGCTGTGCCATTCTCATAGAGAGCACTTCGGTAGAACCCCCTCTGTGTTCAGTGCTGCCCCAGCCTTGCCAGTTCTCCATAATACCTTCCTCTTGTTAATTAATTGCAAGGTTTTTAACAGGTGATTTCAGGCAGTCCTGTTTCAAGTTGTTCCAGTAATGATTTTAATTAGTCACAATCATTTTTTCAGCAGAGTCATTCTTGTAATGGTGATAATAGGTTTTAAAAGCTTTTGTTTTCTAACCGCAGGTTACACTGTGCCGCGCTTGCAGTATTTTCAAATGAAAAAATAAGTGAATTACGTGGAGAAGTTTTATCATCCGTTTCTCAAAGTGCCTCTAAATACAAAACTAGTTGATTAAACATAATGGGGTAAATTTACTAACATGGGAGGTCTATTAAAGATGATACGTTGCTATGGGCAACATACAGATTCTATTATCTTCTCGAATGTGCTAAATAAATGAAAATTAGACTCTGATTGGTTGCTATGGGAAACATCCTATCTTCAATAGAACTCCCATCTTTATAAATTTGCCCCTATGAGTTATAATATTTATGGGGAGAGATGCAATTGGCAGGCTATATGCTGTATTAGAATGGCAGATGATGTCTGTCCGCATCCCAAGTTTTGTCCGCACCCTATAGAGATGTGCAGGGAAACGTGTGATGTCAGAGGTACCGTAACTGGCTGACGTGTGCAGCTGAGTATAGACCCATACACACTAGGCAATATTCAGTTGAAAATCGCCTAGTGTGTATGGGCCAGAGATCCCCGACTAGCGATGATGCATACAGTATGCTGGTAAAACCAGCATGCTTGACGATGATGGTTCATTTTGGAACCATCATCGCTCAGTGTGTATGCGCTGGCTCAATGATGGCCCAAAGATGAAACGCTGCCTCCCTCCCCCTGTCCCCTGTCCTGCTCTCCCGTCAAAGGCACCGTGGCAATTGCACCCTCCCCCCGCTCCCTCCCCCTGTCCTGCTCTCACGTCCAGATAGATTCATCACAGGTGGTGCTGCATTTGTTTTCTCCCCCCCGCTCCCTCCCCTTGTCCTGCTCTCACCGTCCAGATCACAGGCGCCGCTGCACTTGTCCCTCCCCTAGTCGAACTCACCCGCCCTGCCGCTCTGTTCGTCCGTCCGCACGCTGCTTGTCAAGGTGCCGCTGTGGAAAAGAAGCAGCAGCAGCAGCACCACTACAGTGCCATAAGTGAGCATACTGCCACCAATGAATGTGCGACTGTGCACATACAATATTAACAACACTGCCCACAAAAAGTAGCTCAGTGTGTACGTACTACTTTGGTGACAGATATATCTTTCAGAGGTTTTAGCAAAGTCTTTTGAAATGAAAATCTTCTAGTGTGTATGGGCCTTATATCTGCAATATCTCTTATTACATTTACCCTATTTTCTTCCAAATTTGCTGACTGGGGGTTACCATGATAATGTCTTCAAAGTGGATGGTTCTGTACAAAGCAAATGATAGTATCCTAGAGTTAAGTTCCATCAATTATTTATATAGTGTTTCAAATAGAACACTAAGGGGGGTAATCAATTTCGGGACAGGACTGTCGATCTGTCACGACAGCCGTCACCCTGTCCCGTTTTAATTTTGCTCAACATCATATTGCCAGGTGGGATTCAATGTCCTGCCTGCCGATCGGTGAAAATGGGGCTTGACCGCGTAAACGGCCGTGGATTGTCGAGATTCGTTTGTGATCGCGGTCGAGGTCATTGAAGACCGCACACAGTTTCCTCTTGTAGTAAATGCTTGTATTTGTGGTGCACAGTTCATAAAAGATAAATATTCACACTCACCCTCCTGTAGACAGAATAGTGGAGGAACCGGCACTCCAGGTATAAAGATCCAACGTCATTTTATTAAGGCATGAGAGAAATGTACACACACGGCCCAACAGCCTTTTCAACTGCACAGGGCCCTTGATGATGCCACAAAGGGTACTGGTGAGACTGGCAGGCCTTTGTGACCTGCCGGATTGCCTGTGTGCTGAACTTCATTCTGTTCTGGCCCACCTCAAATACACTGATAATAGAAGGCTATTGCAATAACTTGAGGATATGCCAGTTTTCCAGCATTTCAAAGCAAATGGTCAACTGTCATCTGCTCTCACCCATTACCGGGATTTTGTTCCAACCAGACAGAGCAGACAATAAATCTGTAGATGTATGGGTAGCTAGGACTCCTTTGAATGTGAATGCAAGATCCAAATATCCCAAGATCATTCATGGTCCAAAGAGATCTTGAACTCCTGTTATCTGAGCTCAGGAATAAGGCCATCAAGTAGAGATGGGGCATTTATTTCAGCCTCAAGAATGGAAAGCTCCTAATGCGAAAATCACCATCTGACCTCCTGGACTTTTGTACTGTCTTTGATATTCAGACAGTGGTTCTCCAAAACTGGTCGACGGTCAAACATCCTATATTTCATATATATATATATATGTGTGTGTGTGTCTAGTGTCCGTGTGTCTCCAAAACAGTGGTGCTTGAGCATAGTATCTCAACTAAGCCCAACTGGGGCTCAAGTTTACCCCTTTTGTTTTTACTATTGGTGAATTCTTTGTAGTCTGGCATTTATGATTATTTCTGTTGACCCGGACTTGTGCTCCAGCTCCTACCCAATTTCCCTTTTAAATGTACTGTAGATGTAAATTTATTTGTGACCCTAATAGCGAATTGACTGAAAGTCTGGCTCCATGAGCAGATATAATCAAAACCATGTTGGTTTGTAACAGGCAGATAGGCCTGGGGCAATACTAGTAAAGTCATTGACCTGATTCATTCAATATTGGCTTCACGGTATCATACACTTTTGTTGTATAGTGATGCTGAAAAGTGTTTGACTGGTTGGGTTGTAGCTTTCTTGCATGGGTGTTGGAGCACTTAAGCCTTGGTGAATTGTGCCGCACCCACATTTAGTTGCTCTATAGCAGGCATGTCCAACCTGCGGCCCTCCAGCTGTTGTGAAACTACACATCCCAGAAGGCCTTGCCACAGTTTTGATATTAGGGAATGCTAAAACTATGGCAAGGCATGCTGGGATGTGTAGTTTTACAACAGCTGGAGGGCCGCAGGTTGGACATGCCTGCTCTATTGCAACACTTAGCTGAAGTCAAGAAGAATGGGATCCTCTCTGATCCCTTTAGCCTTATGCCTCCCCTATGTTTGAATCTTTCCATCAAAGCCCTGGCAAGGTCTGTTAGTGCCAACCCTGATTTTCGTAAGTTTGGATTCGGGGATCTGAGCACAAACTGGCAATACTGTGGGCCAGATGCACTAAGCTTCAAAAGTGATAAAATGGAGAGTGATAAACAACCAACCAATCAGCTACTGCCTGACACTTTTCAAGCACAGTCTGTGACATGTCAGGTAGGAGCTGATTGGCTGGCTGTTTATCACAGCGTCTGACGTGATCACATGATGTAAGGGCCCGCCCCCTTTTCTGCCACCTCCGTCTGAAATAAAAGTTAGTTCAGACTGCCTTTATTTCCAAATGGGAAAATTTTTTGGCAGGGTCACCGACCTCCGTTCGGCGGCGCTGATGTGTTCACTGTGCTGCGAGTATCCGCAGCCTAGCGAACAGTTCTGAATCAGGACGTTAATATCCTTTCCAACTTGAAGAATTATTTTTTCTATTTGACTGATTTAAGTCTTTTGACCCCACCCCATACAAAAATCACCATGCGACAACCTTTCCCCTACACTAGGCAACCCTCCTATAATAAGTATGTAGCGTAGACATGACAAAATGTCTGGGACATAAACAGAGGATAAGATGCAAGGAAAATAGTCTGATGGTAGTGCAGCTACTGGATATGTGGATTCCTTCTAGGTTCATGGTCTTTGTGATCTTTAAACTACTTTTATTTATAGAGGATGTAAGCTTAGAGGAGACAGGAGGGTCACCATTGTAATTGCCAACTGTCCCCAATTTTTTTTGTCTTGGAACATTCCTAAATAATCAAACTGTCCATTGAAATGTCACAATGTTTCTGTATCGACCAACTGCAGTATCGGGGATTGTGGTTACAAGACCCTCCCAGGGAGTATGTGACAAATGCACTACTGTAGCACTACTGTAGCTGAGCCCAAAGTTCACCTGGGAGGCGATAAAAGATGTCAGCACGGTATCGGTATCACACCACAGAGAAGAAATGCTACATACAGATGTGTCCGCATACTGTCATACATCTAGCCTCCTTTCACGTGAACGAGCCGATTCAGTAGTACCGGTCATATTTTTTTAAAACTTTTTCAATTAAAATGCATCTTATTTCGGAATCTGACTGGGGGAAGATGTTCGACATCATGCTCTTCACAGGCATTGCAGAGAGCAAAGCCATATCTATACACTATAATTATTTACGTCAAATTATAGATTATGATGACATACGTTCTGGTATAAAGGCATGGACATTAATTATGCCCTCATTAACATGTAGTCAGCTGGTTAAGACAATGCAAACATCTAGGAAACTGATCACGGCCATGCAATACCAAGAGATGTTTTTGAACATCTTTCACAAGGCCTATTTCTCCCCACACCGACAATTCCTGGCGGGGATGTCTGAGTCAGCGTCCTGTCCACGATGCCATGATGTCACCGTACTCACGGTGACATCAGCCGTGGAACACATAAAAAGGTATCTTTTCCAATTGTTTGAAGATAAACGATTTTTATTTCACAATCAAAGATAAAAAAATATGAATAAAACCCAGGATGCGGGCAGTGTCAATATTGGAGTCAACACCCAGGTATCCAAGGGTCCGGACCTGGAACCTGTGTGGGCTTCCAATCTCACACTTACCTACTTCTCTGGGGATGATAGCACTAGTCCAGGAACAACATGTTTCTAGACATGTGTCTCTTCCTCAGGCTCATGTCTCGAAACATGTTGTTTTATTCATATTTTTTTATCTTTGATTGTGAAATAAAAATCGTTTATCTTCAAACAATTGGAAAATATATATATATTTTTTTTAATCTTGATCTTTATTTCCTTTTCAAATATAAACACATCAGATTTACACAACGAGGGGGGTGATTAGTCATCCCCTCCCCTCTAATACAGATAGATACCACGACCTTACATCCAAATACATTCATTTATATATTCAATCGGAAAAGAGGGAAGAAAAGAAAAAAGGAAGACAATAACGAGACAATCACATTCAATCCGTGGGGGTCCTATCCCACAAGAGCCTAAGATATTCAGACATTTCACTTTCAGATAGCTAGCCTATAGAAGTAAGATCATATTGCCGCCTCGTATTTCAATATTCCGTCATCGTCTATTCTATGCATTCCTAAATTGAGACCACAGGGACCAGTTTTTAAGTACCCCTTTTCTTGGTGTTCCCCTTTCCATTGAGTAACAATATTCTATTTTTCAGATTATCATGTTTATGCCCGGAATAAGTTCCTGTTTCCACAGCTGTGCTAGGGAAGTTTTGGCCGCCATCAAGATGTGTAATACCATAAATTTCTGGGGATATGCCAGATCTATCTGCAGGAGATGTAGGAGTAGGAGATGGGGTGTAACCTTAATTCTAATCCCACAGACTTTATATATCAGAGTTTCAACCTCTGCCCAATAAGGAATCAGCTTTTTACAGGCCCAAAATATATGAATCATATCGCCCACCCCCTCTCCGCATCTCCAGCAGACATCCGTTGTGTTAGGCCATGCTTTATTCAGCTTAACCGGGGTCCAGTATAAATGGTGAAAAATTCTAATATATCTCTCTATATAATTAGATGAACTGATGGTCTTATGGGTTAATTCAAACATCCGGGCCCATTCTACTTCGTCAATTGAGAGGTCCAGATCCCGTTCCCAATCCTTTTGCCATTCAGTTTTTTCAGAACATTTCCAATCTAAATTATCTTTATATATTAGGGAGATACCTCCTTTTTTACCTCTAGTATTCAAATAGTTAAAGATTTTTTCCGGTATCCTTCTTACTCTCGGTCCCTCCCCAGTAAAGGACTTCATCCAGTGCCGAATTTGGAGATATTTATAAAAGTCATGTTTCACTACCCCAAACTTTTCTGTAATTTGGGAGAAGGTCATAAGTTCCCCATTTATAAATAGGTCTTTTAAAGATAGGATACCTCTCTGTCTCCATCCCTCCAATTTTAAGTCCGGGATAAGGTTGGATATGGCCTGCAATGAAAGTGTTTGGAGGGGGAAGCAAAAGGGTTCCCTCTCCTCCATCCACTCATCCCAAGCTTTAAAAGTTGCTTTAGTGGCTTTCAGGACTGATGTATCCAACCTCCTATTTTTCCCTGGTATACATATCAGATCCCGAAGATTTACTCCCCCTGCCAGGTGTTCCTCCATTCTAGCTGTTGGATTTAAACTATCTACCGGGAACCACTCCTTTATTTGTTCGATTAAGGAGGCCCTCTGATATAACTCCAGATCAGGGACCTCGAGCCCTCCCTGTTTTTTGGATAGATTCAGAAAGATACCTTTTTCATGGCTGATGTCACCGTGAGTACGGGTATGCCACCCAAACTTTAAAGATACAGTACCTAGATAAGTGTATGAAGCAGTTTTTTCAAGTGAGTTGGGTACCCCTGGAGAAAAGAAATTAAAAATAAATCAAAATCATCTAGAAGGGGAGTATATATATATATATATATTTCTTATTTACATGATTAAAAGGTTACTAGATACCTTCAAAGTCCGTGAGGAAAGCGCCTAGGTCCCGAGTACATTACCAAGATTTTATACGTTTGCTAGGGATAAGGGATATATCCCACCACCCGGGACGGGCAAATTCCTATCATAATAGCGCCACAGATTTTTCCCAAATTATAAAAACCTGGATGCACAAGCAGCTTCTGCTGATTAAAATGTCTATATTCAGTGTGTATCTGCATACAAAATGCTTCGCTACAGATTGGAAAAATATCCACAATGCTGTTAATTGGCCTCACTCCAAACAGTAGTATGAGAAATGTAAAGAAGACAACATTGCTATAAAAATGCGTTATGTGTATTGATTTCTGCTTCATATAAATGAATAGCAATATTACACCGTTCTAGTTCTTTCGTTTAGTTCTTTAGTTAAGGTTTTTTTTGTCCCTTTTCACTACTGTAAATACAGTGCTATTTTTAGCACTCTTTTAAACGTGTTGCTCTTATGTTTTTTTATCACTTTTTTGGGGGGAACTTGATTCACTTTTAAACACAAGATCGTAATTGATCTACTTTAGTATTTTTGCCAATGTATGTGGCTTCTGATGGAAGGTCAGTCATTTAGCTGTACAATATGTTTTATCTGGGACAGGCCAATATCAATAGGATGGAGAAGCTGATGTGGTTGATGTTGTTATTAATAACCAATTACCATTCATCCAGTGCACGGTAATAGACCCAGTCATGCGTACTGCCTGGCAGAGGATACCATTGGGGTATATAGAGAGAGACCACATTCTATCTGCTGGCTATAATTGCATTGACAGAAAATAATGCAGATTGGAGCCATTCCATCAGGATTATAAACTCTCCTATCCATTACCGTAATGATTGCGACTCTGCAAAATTCATTATTTCCATGGCGGAGATTTAGGTCAGCTTACCGCTCAATGTCATTGCTTCTTATGTTTTGCTAAATTGCCGCCCATTGTAGGCATTGTTGGCACTGTCTGTGAATTGGCTAAATAATAATGTTACATTTTTATCTGTCGGTAATAAATAACGTCTTCAAAAATCCCACGTGCCTCTATAGCGCCACTGATTTACACGCATACATAGAAGACCTGGCCTCATTCATAGGTAGACTATGATGCAGCCGCAATTAAGGGGGGGTGTAAAAAAAATTCTAAAGGGTGTAGGGGATTACCTGATGAGCCCACTGGTTTGTACATTCAGATCTGCAGCCATGTGTTCCTGCAGTGTTAACTAAGCTTGCCTACTTCTTGGCTAAAGTTGTAGATCAGGGTGTGGTCATAATTTGGTCTACAATAACTAGGTCGACAAGCATTGGGTCGACACCACTAGGTCGACATGCAGCAAGACCAACATGGGTCTAGGCCGACATGGGACAAGGTCGACATGGGTCTAGGTCGACACAGGTTAGGTCAACAGGGTCATTAGCTCCACATCAGGTTGACATGGGCAAGGTCAGCAGTCAAAAATGGGATTTTTCACAGTTTTTTTACACGAATGTCGGCATAGACACAGTTTGAAGAGCACCACATCCCCTCGCATCGCTCGCGATGCTTTGTGCACGGTGCCTCGCTACGCTCAGCACACTATTTTATTCTCCCACCATGTCCTAGTAGATGGTAGGGCATGAAATACCGCCTGTCTGCACATGTCGGCTTAAAAATCAGTGAAAAACCCCAATTCGACCTTTTGACTGTCGACCTTGCCCATGTCAATCTAATGCTTGTGTCAATCTAATGACCTGTCGACCTAAACCCATGTGGACCTAGACCCATGTCGACCTTGACCCATGTCGACCTTGTTGCATGCCGACCTAGTGGTGTCGACCCAATGTTTGTCGACCTAGTTGTTGTAGACCAAATAACTGTATCCCGTAGGGGATGTGGATCATTAGGGTCAAAAGGCAAAAGGTCGACAGAAGAAAAAGGTCAGTATTATCAAAGTGTCGACACACGGAAAATGTCCACATGGAATAGGTCGGCATGGTTTTTCAATGTTGACCTTCTGCTTGTGTCAACCTTCCCCATGTTGATCATTAGTGGTCGACCTTTTGAAAGTAGACCTAGACACTGTCAACCTAATGGCCACATACCGTTTTTGGGGGCACGATAATGCATTTCGGTTCATTACAGCCCCGCCTCCTTATCGCCATGATAACAGTATTAGTATACTTGAGCACCGCCTACGGCTCATGATACAGTGAACTGCGCCCTCTGGCAGCAGGGATAGGGGGCCAGATGCACTCAGCTTCAAAAGTGATCAAATGAAGAGTGATAAACAACCAGCCAATCATCTCCTGTCTGACATTTTTCAAACACACTCTGTGACATGGCAGGTAGGAGCTGATTGGTTGGCTCTCCATTTTATCCCTTTTGAAGCTTAGTGCATCTGGCCCAGGGTCTGAGACTACTGTCCCGATAGTAAGAACTCCCTTCAAAAGTCTCCTAGAATAGGCAAGTATGGTGTTAACTGTGTGGAAGCTTTAATTGCAGTTTACTGCACAGTAGCCAGGTGTAAGATGATCCTGTAAATTGGCCAAATGGAACAGAGCTTGAGGTTGGGGAAAGTGATAATGGTGTCTTATAACTGAATTATATACAGTCTCTGTATATACTGATGTGGGGCTGGAATAATAAATCGCTGTGTCTGCATTTCTGTTATGACACAAATGCTTTGCTCAGATTCTCTAAGTATTATTTGTTACTGTTGGGATACTTTGGGGTAAATGTAATAGGATGAGAGATTCGGAAAGTGAGAGATTTGGTAAGAAATCTCCAGTGTTTTTAAAGCGGCAATCATTTACACTACAAAATCAAACTGGTTTTGCAGTGTAAATGATTGCCGCTTTAAAAAAACTGGAGATTTCTTACCAAATCTCTCACTTTCTGAATCTCTCATCCTATTACATTTCACCCTTAATTTTGACCCAATTTACCAGTGATATGTTACCAGGAAGGCTGAGTAACACTGGCTGGCAGATATAAAAGTACCCTTACAGCTTTACCAGCCAGTCCTTCAATCTAGTGCAAGTGTTACTTAGATATACAGGTTCCCAGTTGTGCAGTGAACTAGAAGCCTATATAAACCATACTTGCAGACTCCCTATTTTTTTGTATGTAGTCCCCCAGATCCATGGCCACATCTCCTGCGTACTACCCTCGTCCTAATGAAGCATGCAGTAACAGGAGATTATACTGGAAATTGCAGCACCATGCAGTGGGCAGGGTTATGTGACACAAAAGTGCATCATTTAGCCCCCTCCCTGTGAACAGGCGAATAGTGGCATCTTCCTGAAAAAGGGGCGGGCCAAGTGAAATGACAGCCCAGCCCCTCGTCCCTCAAGAAGCCAGTGTATCTTCTCCAGACTTCTACAATAGAGGAGACCTTAAAAGTAGGCAAGTATGATAAAAACTATTCCAGAAACACCCAAGAGCGTTGATTCACAGTTGGGAGCAAAGCTACAGTAGGAGCCCATCTCATCTATCTTCCTTAGGCCATGGCTCAGCATAGCTAGCCATGGCTATCCTATTGTTCTCAGCTGCAACACAATACATAGAACAATAGAGTAGGGGATTAGCAGAGTAATCCAATTACTCACTTAATCTTATTATAGAGATAGATGACAGTGGCTCCATCTGTAATTTGCACCTAGGCAAATTGATGTTGCCCTGCAGGTGGGAAATTATGGGCTAGCAAGGGTACATCTTATGCAATGTAATAATAAAGCATGGCGGTATATGAATAGGACATCCCATTGACAAATTTTCATTGATGATGAGAAAATGAAACCCCACAAACCCATACACATCGGACATCAGCTACTGATGTTGCTAACCCTCAATGGTTTATTCAGACTGTCCCTGTCGCAGCCACCCAATCAAAACCCAGCAAGAACCAGGAAGTATAATATAAACCTACCTATAATAACACTTTATTTGTCACCATTGATAGCACGATCAGGCATTGATTTAGACACATGTTTACAGATCATCGATTTCTGGACATTGTGGGCTATGCGCAAATCATTTAAATGTGTACACCGAAATGTCTTCTTAGAGAAAGTGGTAGAGAAAAAGGGTCTGATTCACGTTGGCTCGGAAGAGCCGAACCCGGCCCCGTTCGGCGCGTTAAGGTTCTTGTTAGTCAGAAAATATATCCTATCATTCCCTAATAGACAATCCCACTTATTTGTTTTTCCAATTTTGGGGTTAAAAGAGAAGTGGATCAGTGGAGATGTTGCCCATAGCAACCAAGGGGGTTGCAGAGAGCCACACTTCACCAATCACACACCATACAGGATTTTCTGAATATTTCACACATGCGCAGTAGCAAATAGTCGCTCAGTTACATGAACACTGACATAGCCTGAGTTTGAGTGCACCTCTGAATAAGGCCAAAGTGCTTAGAAATTTGAAAGCTTAGTATTTGGGGATATTCAATCCCGGGACAGGACTGGTCCGACAGCCGTGACCCAGTCCCATTATTGGCCGGCTCGACGGCAGCTCAGCAGTCCCACCTGCCGAGCTTCGAAAAGGGGGCGTGGCCACAAGATACAGCCGTAAATCGTTGAGCTGCGGCCGGGAGCTCGACAATTCCCGGCCGTTCTTGGCAGAACGGGCCTGACTGCTTGTAAAGTTGGGCCCGTTCTGCTGAGATCCCTGTTCAATGCTGTCGGGGAAGACAGCATTAAGTAGGGCCCCGCCGCTATTTCCCCCATCGGGAATAGCCCTGGGAGATTGAATACCCCCCTATGTCTGAGACGTAACACAAGGAGGACATTACTCCTCTGCAAGGCATTAAAACAATTATATGTTCTAGTAATGGTCATTTGTGAGTAGTCGAAGGGTTTTTTAAATTGGGGCTTGCTGCTTATCAGTTTCCCAATGACAACTTGGTTCTGAAATCCAGATATCGTTATGGGTGTGTTCCTTGTTCCGTCATTCTACAGCTGGCTCTGCTTGCCTGAAATCCACAGGGTATTTACTGTATAGTAAAGTCACTTCAGCATTTTTTCATTGAGTTTATTTTCACTTTTTTGTAGAAAAGCAATAAAATGGAAACTTACTAACAATCCATCAAACAAAAGATTACAAAAATAGGGTAAAGCTAAAGCACAATGCAATATTCCTGCGAGTTCGGCCCCGTTCCGATGTTTGTGGGACTGCGTATGGTCTATTATGTGCATGTGCAGTTCCCCTGTGCGAATGCATAGTCGCCGAGCCCTTGGCAAACATCGAGGCGGGCGGCGGTGGGGAACACCCAGCATTTTATGGGCGTCCCCATGAAAATGTTGGGCCTTGCCATGACTGCGCGGGTGGGCCGATAGGATGTCAGCCGCCCACACTGTCTTCATTCCAACGGCCGCAAATAAAAGTCAGTTTCCAGTGGCTTTTATTTGTGAAGCCAGGAGAAATCATTCGATGGTCCGCGACCATCGAATGAGTCTCCTGCTGCGGAGACATCTGAGGGGATGTGTTTTTGTTACACATCCCCTCGCATGTTAAAGAGGAGAATTGAAGGCGGCACTCGGAACGGCGGCGGGCGCGGTCTCTGGTGCTTGGCAAGCTGCAATCCTCGCAGTTTACAGAGCCAACCAGAATGAACCCCTATATTTGTACAATCTCAAAATTTGGAAAAGCTGATATTCATAGAGAGATGATCAGACATGAAAAAGAAAACAAGTAAGTTAGTAAACAACAATTTGTTCATGGCCTATAGAGAGATTGAGAAGCCACACGCATTAAGTACTATTTAGTTCATGGTTGCCTACAAAGAACAATATTGCTGGCGCTTGACTCCGTCGAATAGATGTGACATCAAATAGTGGTCAACATTGGTGATATTCATAAATGAGAAAAATAAATAAAGACGTGTCAGAATTTCTCAAAATGTCATCATTAATAGGGGTGAGGGAAGAAAAATCGTGATGATTCGTGCACCGAACTCACATATGTGTAAGTGAAGTCCCACATATCAAGGTTTCTTTTAGCTGACAGCCCCTTGAATAACTCTAGTGGTTTTGCTCATTGATGGACGTATTTTAAGAGCAAACCCACTAGAGGTTTTCAAGGGGCTGTCAGCTAAAAGAAACCTTGATAGGTGTCCACCTGCAAGACCTGCTGTTAGTACGGTATGCATCCTACAGACTAGACCCCTGCACACCTGGTGGTACCCTTAAAAGATACCTTGATAGGCGTGATACACATAGCTTTGTGAGTCGGGTATGCTATAAAGATTCTCTATGTTCTTTTAAGAAGTAAAACATCTGGACCCTATGCTTGCATAGAAATGTTCTCTTTTCTTCTGATGTATAATGGCTATATGGATCCATACTAATTGAGATTGGAATAAGCGATCCCATATAAAGGAACCGCTCCCCTTACACTTGTGAGATTTTGTGAGATTTGACTCAATTCAGGTGGATTGAGTCAATTTATCTGAAAAAATCTTATGTGCCTGATGTGTAGGACACAATGCACAATCCTGTGCCATTGGATATAAGCAAGAGATTGATCCTCCTGCATAGGATAAATCTCGAGTCAATCAGGTCCAACTTGTTGGACAATAAGTTGGACAAGTGTAAGGGGGCCAGGTTATTTGCTGTAAATACGGTACGCTTTTTCTGGTATTCCTCTTATCTTTCACACAGAAGGTGGACCAATAAAAGAAACCTTTACACACGGGACTTCACTTACACAGACATATGTGAGTTTGGTATGCGAATCATCACGATTGTTCTTCCCTCACCCCTATTCATTATTTTGAGAAATTCTGACACAAGTCTTTATTTTTTCATTCTCATTTATGAATATCACCTTCAGTGTTGACCACTGTTTGATGTCACATCTATTCGATGAAGTCAAGCGCTAGCAATATTTTTCTTTCTTCTTATTCTACAGAAATCCCACCTGTGCTCGGCCAGTGCTCCAGCCTGTCTGTATGTGCTGGCTTCCTGCACTTTGTCTGTGTACCTGCTATCTTTAGCTGCTCTCAGTTGTGGCCCGGTTTAGCTCAAGCCCCATACACTTGATGGCCCCGAGGTGAGCGGTGGAGGGAGCGACGCGACGGATGTGCTGCCGCTGCAGCATGGCCGTTGCTAATGATGCTCTCCCTCATCCGCACATGCCGGATTAGGGGGGAGCATTAACGATGCGCGTGAGTGCGCATCGTTAACGACACTAGAGGATATTATAGCGACACTTATCGTGCAGGTTAAACACTTCTTGTTTCACCTCTGTACCGAGGTAAATCAGGAAGCAGCAGTGCAGAGATAAATGTATAGCTCATCTGCGAGAGCTGAGAGCAAAAACTCCAAGCCCCTCCCCCCCTCCAGTGGTCACTGCCATACCCCCCACAGTGCATCAGCCTATTGCTTACGCACTGTGTGTCTCTCCCCCGACCTGGTCGCTAAGCATGCGCCAGATCTCGCCACTATTGCAAGATCTCGCCTGCATCCAGAGCAGGTGGTATATGGACAACAACACCTGCAGCTGACGAATGAGGTTGCTGCAAGTGTCAGAACAGTCAGTGCTACTGTCAATGAGCACACTTATACCCATTCATACATCAGGCGGGGTGTACTAGACTGAAAATGCGGTAAAAACCCTGTTATCAGGGTTTTTACCGCATTTTGATATGCAGTAAAGCCCCACTTGACCATCCCCCGCTACCCCGTGCGACCCTCGCCGATCCGCGATGCCCCCACTCATCCTCGGAGGTGTAGCCCGGCAGCCTCTGCAGCCATCTGAGCAGGAGGCTGCCGGGCACAGCCGGAGGGGTGAGATCAGCGGAGACGCGCTCACCCCCCCCCCTCGTCTGCTGCTTCGCAAAGGGCAGCTGTTATCATAAGAGCTGCCTTTGCGCTATGCGATTAGTATGATTGCGATGTGTGTTGGGATGTAACTGCTTGGTACATCCCGCCCATGGGGAGAAGCACTGTCAGCCCTTCTTACATCTACAGATGGAGCGCCTGTCAGCCAGCCTGAGGAATCACCAGATCCCCTGAGCTGGCACAGGCTGGCGGACAGGAGCTCCATCTGACCCGGGACCTGCAAGCGCCTCACACGCTGACATGTTCTCGTCAGCACGGCAGCGGGGAGCGGATTCCCTGCCCATCTACGCTTCAGGGACCGCGTTACTGGGGGGCTGCGGGCGGCGATGGAGAGCAGCTGGGAGCCGGCAGAGGCCGGCAGCGTCCTGTGCACACGCGGCCCCCTCTTTCAGATGGCGGACAGCGGCAGATGCCGATTCTATCGCCAAGAACAGCTCTAATGAGAGCTGCTCCATCTGTACCCCAGTGTTCTGTATCCATTAACATCTGTTTTGTACAGATTTGTAAGTACACCATCAGGCATATAACAATTTTTTTTTGTGTGTTTGTAAAGTGACCTCATTTTTCAAATCAGAAATAACCCCTAAACCTTATGACTCAAAATATCGTCATTCCAGCCTACATTTTTCCATAGAAACCAAGTACAGAATGTACCGGAGTTCAGGATGTAGGTGTAAATTACCATTTCAGATCACCACAATCTGTGTGTCTCCAGCACTGACAGTGTGCTTGTATGTTGTATTACAGCAATAGGAAGGGAAAGCTGTGTTTGTTAGCATGGAAATGAACAGTTCCATCTTCAGAACTTGGGGGTCCTGGAGGCCCAAAAAAGGGTCCAACCAATAGACAAAGTGAATCAACATATGGCATAGTTGCATTACATAGAGGGGAAGGAGGACATGGAGTTCAAGAAAAAAAACTGTGGTCAAATCTATAGGCCCCTTTCACTCGCTCCGGCTCCTGCCGGGTGGCGAAACCCTGCACGGCCAAGAAGCCATTCCGCACTGAGAAGTTTACTATGGTAGAGATGGCCACAGCCCGGCAGACGTCCTTTCCAGTGGTGGGATCCGGCTGGGTGGGATCGTGTCCATTATTAACTACTGTGTGCGGCACAGCTTTTGGCCATGCGGGGTTTCGCCGCCCGGCAGGAGCCGGTGTGTGAAATAGCCCATAGGCATGGAGAGCATGTTCAGGGCGGATTTGGATGAGAACTTCAGAGAGGAATGGCAATTTTGTGTATGCCGGGCAGACCTTTGACCTTTGACCCGGGGAGCGCGTTCTGAGCGTGCTTATTAATATACTTTTTTTGGATTTATATATGACCCTCTTTTGATGTTATCAGCACAAACTCTAACTGTTAATAGATGATTTTCTATCTGCGCTGGTTGTCAGCAGTTACAGGGGCCTGATCTGGTTTCCTTCGCTGGCTGAGTTATACACCTTCCCATGCAGATTATTCTCCAGTGCTCTGGAAGTTGCTGAACAGTTTTAATATATAATTAGCTCCCATTTAGACAGCTGAGGATGCACTATTATTGTTAATTAGCAAGCTGCTGAGATGTAATACTGACTTCCAATCTATAGCTACTGCATCTGAAACATTGAGCAAGTACCTGCACCTCTTACATTAAATTTGCAGTGCATTTTACAGTGATCTACAGTATAGTGTGTTATTATACATAGCACTTTTTTGGGTGGGATGTAGCAATCCTAAAGAGATCCAGTCAGCATACTAATGATGACCCGATCCTAAAGGGTTACAGCGGTGGTGGGGAGGGGTTAGGGCTGGGCACTAAGGTAGTATAGTTAGGGTTAGGTTGCTGTGAGTCGGACCCTGGTGTTGGAATTCTGCACATAGGGATAACACTGTTGGTCTTGCGATCACTGGCATCCCAAGCGCCGGCATCCCGATACCATTCCATCCTAAAAATATAGTATAATGGAAAGTACATGTCATTTTTGGAGTTTATTGTAATAAATAGTTGTTACAATATTGGCGATATCTGCTGTGTATACATGTAACAGTCCCTATAGGATTATATGGCATGGCATTGCCCCCATATTTATCACGCTATGGAAAGTATAACTTTCTGGAGCTTGGCCCCAATAAGCGACGTCATCTACAGATAGCATTGCCTGGGGAAGTCTATGGGCTTCGATTCACAAAAGCTCCCTGGAGAGGGATCTGAAGAATCTTTGAGGCGCTGATGCAGAAAGGATGCTGGTGTGTGACAAATCTATTGTACCTAGTATGGGGTGGGTGTATTACAGAAAAGGGTTCAGATCTGGTCACTAAAGACCATGACATATTGATAATATAATTGCCATGTTCATTAATACATATGTACACACGTGATCTGTAGATGGAATCATTGTCATCCTGGTAGACACCCCTCCCTCCGAAAATAACTAATGCAACATGTGTGAAGGTTAAATAGCGGTTAGCTTTGACATTGCCTTCTAAGGGAATGGCTTCACCAAAACCATGCCAAGACAACACAACACACCACACAGAATGCCGACCAGAATCCTTCACTGTTGGAATAGTCATTCAGGGCCCTAGAGTTTTTAAGGTTGGCACCATACATGATACGAATAAAGGATGATTCATTTGACAACATCAACTTCCTACTTTACTTGTAAACATTGACCGATATATTGGCTTTCAACGGGTAATACTGTATATTGTGAATGCGCCAGTTCAAGGTTAGATGAGCTGCTTATTCACAAGTGATATTATCATGATTCTTGTAGACCTAGTCATCAATGGAACTGGCAAACTGACATCATCTTATACAAAGGGCAGGCCAAACTGGTCCTCGAGATCTACCAACAGCCATGTTTCTCAGACCATCATGTGTTTGAAAAAGTGACAGTTATTAATGACTAGGGGTGGCCTTTGATGATGGTTGACATTGATGGTGATACTGCAACCAGCCATCAATGGTAACAAACTACAGTATATGCTGGAAAACCATTGATAACTTTAGCTATCGATGGTCATCCATTTTCTTTGACTGACTGGCCCATGGACCAGTCAGAACGTGGGGGCAGAGCTTCAGGGTTGTCAGGGGCGGAGCTATGCTCTGTATCTCTGCACCTTGAAAAAAAAATACTGGCTCTGCTGTGCCATCGATGTAGGGAAACCATCTGGTTCTCCCACATCGATGGCAAAAGTATTTAACAAAAGCCATAAACCATTGATGATTTAAAATCATCGATGGTCAATGGCGATCAATAGTAGTGACTAGACCCTTGCACAAGCTTGGTGATCTGGAAAATATAAACTGTTGGCAGATCTTGAGGACCGATTCGGCCAGCCCTGCCTTAGAATTTTACAGCAGCTCACTTGCTCATTAAATCTTGCCAAATGCTCCCCTATAATTCACCATCGTCTCATCTGCCAGCAATGCTGCCATAATTCTAGGTATATTTGTTCTGTATCCAGTAACTGTGTTTGTTAATTTCTTCTACCCAACAAGTTTTTTAGTCATCTGTATTTATTAAATCAGTCTCACTTCCAGGGGAACTCTGATATTTATAATGCGTGTTCCCATCTTTATGTGCATTACTGTAGAACATGTACATTAGTAAATAAAAGCATTTTAACTCCGCATAACTTGACATTTCTATAATTTGCGTTGATGTTCCTGTATCGGGCGTCATGCATAATTCATTAGGTAGTTGTGACAATGCTGTTTGCTCTTAGTGGAGTGTCTGCTTTATTGTGTTATTAGCGGAGAGGTTTTTTTTTGTTAGACAAATGCACTATACCCAACCTATCCTAATAATTTAATAGTGCGCTCAGAAAAGCGAGATCTGCCGCCCTAATTTGGCGCCACATAAAGTAACACAGGCGAGTTTTATTCACATAATTACTCACTGCTGCTATCTATGTTTTATTAGTCTGTCTCGGTGCAGCGTGTGCTCTGTCAGAGATGTACACAGTGTGCTATCCTATTATGGGAGGAGAATAAAAATAAATTCACTTCTTTTTTCCTTTTTATTTTAACTCTTATGCTTAGACTCTTAAGCAGCCTATCCCTAACCTTCCCCTGTGGCCTCACCCTAATCCTCCTGACTCTCCCTGCCCACATCCTAACACTCTACCTAGGGGTGTGGATCAGTTGGTCACCAGCGAGTTGGTAGACAGCCATTAGGTCAACATGTGTCTAGGTCGACTTGCAGGAAGGTTGGCATGAGTCTAGGTCAACATGGGTAAGGTCGACACTGAAAAAGTCGACATGGATTTTTTTGGTTACCCTTATTTCCTAGTAGTTGGTAGGGCATGAAATACCGCCTGTCGGCACATGTTGGGTCGACATGGACACCGAACATACTGTACCACCACGTTCTCCCACCAAGCCCTAGTGAATGGTAGAGCATGAAATCCTGCCGGTCGGCACATGTTGGCTCAAAAAAACAGTAAAAAAAAACATGTCGACCTAATGACCCATGTCGACCTAACCCATGTTGACCTTACTGCATGACCCAATGACCGTATTCCCTACCTAACTCCTCTCCTGGAGCCTAAACCTATCCCTCTGCCCGCAGCATAACCCTATCCCTACCCCTGCAGTCTAACCCTGACTCTCCCCCTAGTGCCTAACCCTAATACTCATCTCCTACAGCATTATCCTCCCCACCAGCTGCTAATCGGGGTCAGGTTTTGAGGTTGGATGTGGAATAGGGGTCTGACAGTCGGGATCCTGACAGTTATTATGCCGACGTTGGGATGCCGACTGGCCGGACTCAGACAGCATGGTGAGCGCAACAAAGCCCCTTGCGGGCTTGCTGCGCTCGCGAGCCACCTATTCTATTCTCCCTCTATGGGGGTCGTGGACCCCCACAAGGGAAAATAGCAGGTGGCCGTCGGGAACCCGGCTGTCTGTGTTTTGACAGTCGGGATCCCGACGTCGGGTGAATGCCTGTTGGGATCCCAACTGTCGGGACCCCATCCGGCACCCTTTGAGGTTGACTATGAAAAGTCTACTGAGCTCTAATTGAAACAGGTTTATGCTAATTTATCATGATTTATGAAAATTCCTTAGGGATGGCCATTGACGAATAATCAATGGTTTATGACCGATGTAGAATTGTTTTGCCATGGATGGGGGGAACCTGATGTTTTCCTCCATCGTTGGCAATCATAACCAAATAGTTTATATATTTTTTCTCCCCAAGAGGCCGGGACATTGAGTATAGCTCCGCCACTGACTCCCTTGAAGCCCCACCCTGTGGTCTGATTGGCCAACAGGCCTATCAGTCAATGGATGACCATCGATGATCATCCATTGCATAGTATGCTTCCATCGATGCAATGGCAACGATGGCCATCTCTAAACTCCCATGGGATGGGTGACCAAATCTATAACATACCTAAGGGAACATGTTCCCAAAATCTAAGTAATCTAAATGCTTTTAATTTCTGTACTATCATGCGGAGAATAAGGGAGGACGCAGAGAACTGGTGTAACCTTTACCTTTCATACTTAGGGAGAACAAACTTGGTAAAATGATCTTATTCCCAAGACTTTTATACCCACCTCATTCTCTCTCAATTCTATTGACTAGACATGACACAATGGAGACGAGACGCTAATTAACATGTTTATTTGGAGTAGTAGGAGGCCTAGGATTGGCCTTGTTCAGCTTCAGCAGAGTAGAACCAATGGTGGCATTAATCTCTACTTGCAATGCGTGGCACATTTTGCACCACAGATGCTCGTTGAATTCATACAAATCCCTATTCCTTCCTTTGATAAAGAATCTAAACTTCCAAAATAGGGCAGCGATATATCCTTTCAGCCAATGTGGATTGGATGCGGGATGGTTTGCCGGTGGACCAGTGCTGCCATAGACCCTTTCAATTGGCTATGACAGAAATAAAAAATTCCTAAAAATTCTATACATGCACCATGTGCATTTTCATTTTTCCATATAACCGAGCAAAATACAATGCAGCCCCTGTTCTGGCGAAAGTTTCCATAGGGTTCCAGATGACCTCCCCACAGTCGGGATTCCAACCATCACTAGACTGACATTGGAATCCCAGCAGTCAGAATCCCAATTTACAGGGGCGTGGCTTCTTTCATATGGTGTTGATCCCAGGCATGGCCTCCCCACTATGTTGTTAGCTGTTACAGCTGTAGGGAAGTACGGATGGCGTACCACTGGGAACAAAGTGTTGGGAAGATTCTGCTGCTTCAGGATTTCCTTTTATCAGTAATATATTCATATTATACATACTTTTGTGCTTTAGCCACATTTTGCTGCTATTGCAAACAAAAGGACAAAAGTTCAAGTCTAGAGATAATCAAATGCAAATTGTATTTCTAGTTGATTTCTTGCTTTGGATGGAGATGATGCAAATAAAGCACGTATCATTTGCATTCCCATGTAAATGTAATCAAATAAGAGTCCTGTGATACATCTATAAATACGCGTATGTTGTAAAGCAAATATTTATCAATGTTCTCTTCAGAACAGTTGTTTGGGAAAAAAGCTTCACAGAACAATTACGGCACTCGGGGATCACTAGTTGCAGCGCTACTGGTGCAGTTTTTGCACTGCACATGGCATCGTGGGTAACGTAGGTGCATCAGAGGTAGGTGACTTGTGGTGCTCCAGCTTTCCAGGGACCACATGATCCAGCATGCTTAGAGCTGTTGTGGAGTACAATACATACTGAGACGTGGATGTCTACACCTGCTGGAGATCTACAAGTTGCCTGAGCTATAACACTACTTCCAGAGCCCCCGCCCTGTTGTGATGACCCACCTAATCCTTATCATACCTACCAAGCCCAGACATTGGTGATCAGAGCTCCTGGAGGGCTGTCAGTCCCTGCTGCTGTGACCTGCAGTGCTGTAAAGTGAGCTGCAGCTTTACAGCATCACTAAATTGCACGGGGGGGTCACAAGAGCAGCAAGATGCCCCAATGAGCAGCAGCCCTCAATAGAACTCAGATCACTGGTCTTTGGGGAGGTGAGTGTGAGTTTTAAAATTGTTGTTTTATGTGGGGGGTTTTATACTGTGATCAGCTTGTGTGTCGTTTGTGTACACATAGCTGATCACATTGGCCTGGTCCCCGCCCAGCTTTCTCTGCCCCTAGGCATATTGCAGTAAGCCCTTTTATATCTTTGGCAAGATCATATTTCCAATTATAAGTATGGGAAATGTTATCTGGTTATTAAAAAAAAAAAAAAGATCATCGAATGATTTTTTTCTCCCATCCGCAAATAAAAGTCAGTCTGTGCAGGCTTCGATCCGCCTGCGTTCGCCAAGTGGTTTTCTGGGAGTACCCAGTACCATTTTTGCGGGCACACCCTGCTGGGCATCCCCATTCGCCAGCCCCTTGTCCATTCCCTGCCCATCCCCCCTCTGTGCGTTCACACATTGGATCTGCACATGAATATAGTTGCTGATGCACATGCGCAGGCCCGAAACATTCGCAGGTGAACATTCCAAGCTGAATCAGGCTCCAAGATTTGAATAGTGATAGAGTATGAGAAATACAACACCAATACTTTATCTTTCTCCACTTCGGGAGGAAACCGGAGCACCCGGAGGAAACCCACGCAAGCACGGGGAGAATATACAAACTCCGCACAGTTAGGGCCACGTTGGGAATGGAACCCATGATCCCAGTGCTGTGATGCAGTAATGCTAACCGTCGTGCTGCCCAATGGAAAAATTATAGACATACTCTGAATGGTTGCTATGGAAAACATCTCCTATTTGAATTTTTTTCTAGCTTGAGTAAATTTATCCCTGAATCTTACAATTAATAGGCTTAGACCGAGCATTTTTAAATAACATTGTATAACGAACACAGTCTTAAAATATGGCAACCTAAAAGTACATTTTTCTGCAGTTACAGATTTGATTAGTGACTTTCAGTCTTTGTGTAACGATGTAGCGTCGGGCAACAGCCCAGGCAGCAGAGAATAGGCCTGCAGATGTTTCAGGCTTCCTTCCTGCAGAGCCTGATAATTGTCGTCTATAAAGTGCCATCAGACTCTGTATTGCCTCTAATTAGCTTCCTCTTAGCCTTGGTGCCGTTAGCCGTCCCCCATTATGTCTCCAGCTCCCGTATATATCATGTCAGCGGGGACAAAGAATATATAACCATTGTAAATCAAACTACCACATACAGTATCATGTTATCTTAACAAACCATCTTACAGTTATTATGTGACATCTGTTCTTGCTGTATGTGTAAATAATAATAGCAAGTGGACTACACTGTATCGTAATTAAATATTAATTATTATTATTATTATTATTATTAGCAAAGCTGTATTCATTTCTCACAGTATATACAATACTGTAGTTGTATTTGTTCAGTATCGACCAGAATGCCACCACATCCATCATCCTGAAGCAGACTGTAGAAGGTGCACCGGTGTCAGCAGTGACACAGGGGAAATTCCACTATTTGTTCCTGAGCTGTGATTGGTGCCATGACATGATTCCAGTAGCCGTTCCTGGAAAACATTAAACATGCTTGGGGCCAGATGCACTAAGCTTCAAAAGGCATAAACAGCCAGCCAATCAGCTCCTGTCTGACATTTTTCAAACACAGTCTTTGACATGGCAGGTAGGGGCTGATTGGCTGGTTTTTATCACTCTCCATTTTATCACTTTTGCAGCTTAGTGCCCTATAACTTCTGTGCATGACTTATGCAATTAAGGGGCTCATACATCAGCAGTGAATTGGTGACAATTCTTCATTCTGACGATACCTGGGTAGAATGACCGGCAAAAGCCAACATGTTGGACAATCTCGAGTTCGCCATTTCCGACTCAAAAATGATCAGTACCTCTGAGTTTTTTTTTTGTTTTTTTTTTTAAATGTTGTATTTTTGGCCATCACCCGAAATTGCCACTTAGTGGATCGGCATGGAGGAATCAGGAATGCACCCGTTATGTATGGGTTACATTACTTACATTCTGAATGTAATACTGTATTTCAGATAGTATAAAGAAGGAAGCTGGGATTATTCCAGCATTTAGGGATAAATCAGGCTTCGCTTTGGGTGAGGCTGCATTTAGGATAAGGGCAGTGGTGTATCAATAATGGGTGCAGGGGGTGAGGTGCATTCCTGCACACCCTACAGGAGTTGAAATGGCGGCCATTTTCCCGGTGATTTTGCACAGCTGCCACTGTAAATGTGGGGTATATGGTCGTTGGGTTCGACAAATATAAGGTTGACCACTGAAGGTTGACATGGCTTCGGTGGACACATTAAATAGGTTGGAAGGTTGACACAAGCATTAGGTCGACAATTAAATTACTAGGTCGGTAGTCAAAAGGTCCACATGGGCTTTTCATTTTTGTTTGAGCCGGCATGTACCGACAGGCAGTATTTCCTGCCCTGCCATCCACAAAGGCGTGGAGGGAGAATATAATAGTGCGCCAAGCGTCGCAAAACACAGTGCCATGCGAGGGGGCTCAGTGCACTGATATGGTGACCATGTCAACACCGGGGACAAAGCAGTGGCGTAACTACCTTGTATGCGCCCCCCCGCCGCTAAAATATCGGCGCCCCCCCCCCCCCTTGCCCTCCCCCTCCCCTCGGCGCACCCCCCCCCCGATGCTCTTACCTGCCCGGCCGAATATGCAGTCACGGTCCCGTCGCCGGCAGCTGCTGCTATAATGAAAACGGACTCTTAGAAAATGGCTGCCCCCATACTGCAGACAGAAAACTGTCTGCAGTATGGGGGCAGCCATTTTCTAAGAGTCCGTTTTCATTATAGCAGCAGGAGCCAGTGCCGGGAGACGGAGAGACGGCAACGGGACCATGAAGGCAGGCAAGACAGCAGCGGGTAACTATTGCCCCGCAGACCCCGGCGCCCACATGTTCTCTGCGCCTCCCCGCCACCGCGGGGGCTGCAGAGCTATAGCTACGCCACTGGGACAAAGAAAGAGAAAACCCATGTCGACTTTTGACCTAGCCATTGTCGACCTAATGCTTGTGTCCATTTTCCAACCAGGTCAGCCTACTGGGATGGGGAGGGGGGGGGGGGGGTGTACGAAAGCTGCTCACTGGCCCCTTCGTTTTGCAGGGGGTGTTTTGGGCTGCAATTAGGATTACGCCGAGATTTCAGCAGAAATGGCATTTTACAACTGACATTCACAGGAATATGGTCGGCAGGTCGGCAGTAATTAGTCGACAGCCCATAGGTCGATACATGAAATAGGTTAACATGCCTTATGTCGACTTGTTCAAAAGGTTGACACAAGTAATGGGTTGCCATGAAAATGGTTGACATGAGGTTTTCACTTTTTATACGATGTCCATGTCGACCTATGTCGACATAGACACTCAAGAACCATGAAAACTCATGTCGACCTTTTTATGCTGATCTTTTCCATGTCGACCTATTACTTGTGTCTACCTTTGTACCATGTCAACCTAAGCCACATCGACATTTCTCATGTGCCAACCTAAGGTCTGTCGACCTTTTGAGTGTCAACATTATTATTGTCAACCCTATGACCCATACCCCCATTCATAATGTCAGCATTCTGGCCATGTCAACATTATGCTGTCAACATAATGAATGTCGACATTGTGATCATTGACGTGTGATACCCCACCCAGTAGGAGTACTCTGGCAGTCCATGGAGTGCTACGTTGTCTACCCACTAGAATACAGGACAGCAGCAACGCTGGTACTAAAAATCTGGAGTAAAAGATCTTACAGCAGTGGTGTCAAACTTATGGCCCTCTAGCTGTGGTGGAACTACACATCCCAGCATGCCCTGCCACAGATTTTATATAATCGATTGCTAAAGCTGCAGCAGGGCATGCTGGGACATTCAGTTCCACAACAGCTAGATGGGCCGTGAGTTAGACACCACTGGTCTTAAGAATTCTCAGGAAGTAAACATTTCTGAATTGAAAACAATGGCTTGTAGTAATACAAGATACAAAATAATATATAGAAAATAATGGTTTGTGTAGTAATATTCATATCTGCTGTTTTATGTACATTATGATTGTTATCTGACTAAAGCAACGTTCTCCTACTTCTCTTACAGCTGATATCATTTCTACAGTTGAGTTTAATCACACTGGAGAGCTGCTGGCAACCGGGGACAAGGGGGGTCGTGTTGTAATATTCCAAAGGGAACCTGAGGTAGGTCTCCAGTGTACTAGCCGCCCTATCAGTCATTTCTCTCTGGTGTTGATAGAGAAATTCTAGAATATGTGGAAAAGTTAAAAAAAATAATAATAATTTGTGCCAGACTTTTTCAGATACATAAAAGTGTGTAGTGAACAACTACCGAGTGTTGGTTTTTCTGCAAAAGAGAATGGCCGTACAGAAAATAAAAGACATATATAACATTATTTTTTTATAGCGGATGTTACAAACGACATTCTCATGACATTCACACCATTGATTTAGTACCGTAGCACAGTCAGGTACCCGGAAATCCAGCACATCAATCTCTCTGCCGCCTGCTTGGGTGACAGTTTCATTAGAGTTGTATAACTGTTACACCATGTGTGCAGCATCTCTGCTCCTGCTTGTGTCAGCAGTTCTTAAAGACATGAAACATTAACCTGGCATCATGTATGCAGCAGCAGCAAGGCTGACTTAATCTTCCCCTTTATCTCTTGCGGAGATTTTTGGCCTTATGACCAATACTGCTGATAATTAAGCAGTTATTAAACCGATCCAGTGCCTATTTATTCCTGCTTTGTTATAGTGCAGGTGTAGGCAACCTGTGGCTCTCCAGCTGTTGTGAAACTACAAGTCCCAGCATGACGTGCCACAGTTTTAGCCTCCCGGCTCACTCCTTCCAGGCATCTTGCGGTGCATGTCATATTGAGGCTAAATGTATGAGGTCACGTGTATAGCACATACATGTTCCACATACAGGTAAACCAGGCACGTCCAAACTGTGGCCCTCCAGCTGTTGTAAAACTACACATCCCAGCATGCCTTGCCATAGTTTTAGCATTCCCTATACTGTGGCAAGGCATGATGGGACTTGTAGTTCCACAACAGCAGGAGGGCCATAGTTTGGACATGCCTAATGGAAACTAAACAGTGTAGCTAGGGAACCTGTGTACTCTCAGATTTCCACATTGTTTTATTATTCCGTTATGCTGCTTTCAGACCGCATAACTGCCAAAAAACGGGTCTGCCAGGTAAAACCCCTTTCACACCGCATCGTGCGCGGGGGGGCCCCAGGGGGTGAAGTGCATATGAATATTTAATGAGCGCTCATTAAATATTCACTGCGCTGGGTCCTAATTACCGTTTCAGACCAGATTTTGATGCCAAAATACCGGGTCTGAAACGGGTAGGACCCTCCATTTTAACCGTTTTAAAAAAAACTGCTTTTTTAAAACGGTAAAGTGGTTCTGCACCTTTCAGACCGCACAGATTACCGTTTTAAAACGGTTAAAAATTGGCAAAATACCATTTTTTAATTGCTGTCTGAAAGGGGCATTAGAGGTTTATGCCAGTAAGATGACCAGTGGTCTAATTAGATATACTGGTTAGCACAGATAACCCATACACTCACCGCTTGAGAGAATGCTCAGTGGCTCAGATATTAATGCATACCTCCCAACTGTCACGATTACAGTGGGACAGTCCCGATTTTCGGGTCCTGTCCCGCTGTCCCACCCGCGGCAGGCATTGTCCTGCTGCGGGGGGTGGCAGTTGGGAGACCCCCCAATCTAATAGAATAGACGCTGTGCGCATGCGCACAGCGTCTATTCTCGTATGAAAATGAGGTTGCGGCTAATTAGCATAAGCCACACCCTCATTTGCATACGCCCCACCCCCTTTTCGGGCGTGTCCCTATTTCCCCAACACAAAAGTTGGGAGGTATGTTAATGCCAGCGAATGAATTCAGCCAGGGTACTGGGATTGGGAAGAAGTGGGATACATAGGGACAGAACAATATATCACTGTGGAAATGGGTAATAGGTTTCTTTTACTTTATAACACAGGTCCATTAGCACTGTACAGTATATGATTAATCATCTACCCTGTGTACTGTATGTGTGTGAGTAATGCACTTTCTTCATTGTTTTCTCCTTAGTGTAAGAATGAACCCTGCAGTCAGGGCGAATACAATGTGTACAGCACGTTCCAGAGCCACGAGCCCGAATTTGATTATTTGAAGAGCTTGGAAATAGAGGAAAAAATTAACAAGATTAAATGGCTCCCCCAGCAGAATGCAGCCCACTCCCTTCTGTCTACAAATGGTAGGATCACAGATCATCTGCCTGCTGAGCTGCTGGAGGAGACAAATAGTGATTACTAGAATGTGCGCTCCTCCGCAGAGACACTGTATTTAACACTATGCTCTATAGGACGGATTCTGATTTGGGAATAAAGTAAGAAATAACAAGTAACTCTGCACAATGCTGCATTGCAGGTAGGGCAGATGCAACGGGTGCAGAGAGATTTGGGAGGGGTGTGTCCAAATTCAAATCTCATGCACCTTTCAGACCGCACATATCACCCGGTATTTTGCCGTTTTTTTACCGTTTCAAAACTGTAATATGGGCCTTATTCAGATCTGAGCTCAGTACAAATTTGTTTGGAAAATGGGCAAAACCATGTGCACTGCAGGTGGGGCAGATGTAACCTGTGCAGAGAGAGTTAAATTTGAGTGGAGTGTGCTGAAACCGAAATCTAACTTGCAGTGTAAAAATAATGCAGCCAGTATTTACCCTGCACAGAAACAAAATAACTCACACAAATCTAACTCTCTCTCTATACATGTTACATCTGCCCCACCTGCAGTGCACATGGTTTTGCCCATTTTCCAAACAAATTTGTACTGAGCTCAGATCTGAATAAGGCCCCATGTGCGGTCCGAAAGGTCCAGAGTGAATTTACCATTTCCAAAAAAAGTTATTTGGAAACGGTGAAAAAGCAGGGTCCTACCCGTTTCACACCTGGTTTTTTTTGCAGTCTGAAACGGTATTTAGGACCCAGTCAATAGGGAGCACAAGCTGGTCCCGCTCTGTGCATATCTAATGAGCGGGACCCGCTCATTAAATATTCACTGTGATGTGATTGTATACACATGGAGTGAGGGTAAAAATCACTTCATGTGAGTTATCGAACAGGGAGCTTCAAGGGAAATTGCAGCACAATATTGGGGATGCAGTTTAAATCCCGGCGGTCAGGATCCCGGCGTTCAGAATCCCGACCGCCGAAATCCCGACACTTTCTCCCTCCGTGGGTGTCCACGACACCCCTGGAGGGAGAATAAATTAGCGTGCCGAGCGTAGCGAGGCACCGGGCCCACTGCGTGGCGAGCGCAGAGAGCCCGCAAGGGGGGGCGATCCACGTCCCCCCCTTGTCGGGATTTCGGCGGTCGGGATTTCGGCGGTCGGGATTCCGGCGTCGGGATTTTGAACGCCGGGATCCCGACCGCCGGGATTTCATACTGAATACAATAGCACAGACATGTCCAAACTATGGCCCTCCAGCTGTTGTGAAGTTACAAGTCCCATCATGCATTGACACAGTTTTGCTCTTAGGGAATGCTAAAACTATGGCAAGGCATGATGGGACTTGTAGTTTCACAACAGCTGGAGGGCCACAGTTTGGACATGCCTGCGGAATAGCACATACTGTATGTATGGGCATCATTAGACATTATTACCACATACGGTATATATAATTTTGTACTTTATCATTTCAGTGCCATTTTTTTTGCATTTCAGCCACTCACTAACAGACTTGCGTATTGAGGGCTTAGATTAGGCACTTTTCCACCAATACAGGTTGAGTAGCCCTTATCCGAAAATGCTCGGGACCACGAGCATTCCGGATAAGGGAATATTCCGGTTTTAGGAATATTTCTTTTAGCCATACTTACCTGCCCCTGGTGGGTCCCTGATGGTCCCTCGGCGTCCATGGAGTCCTCCGGCGTCCACGGCAGGCCACTAGCACCGTCTCCGGCGGTCCCAGGAGTGCTTTGCGCAAGTTCCCAGGCGTGCCGGTGACGTCACCGGCGCGCGCGCGCGCACTCGCGCAAAGCACTCCTGGGACCGCCGGAGAGGATGCTGAAGGCCTGCTATGGACGCCGGAGGACTTGGTAAGTATTAAAAGAGGGTTGGGGGGGGGAACAAAATTTTTTTTTTTTAATTATTCCAAAAAAACACGGTTTTTGGAATAATTCGGTTACGGGATGCCCGGATACGGGATACCCGACCTGTAGTAGCAGGTGTAAATAAATCCACATGATGCTGGCAGTGGGGGTCATTCTGGTTCCATCGGCCTCCAGGGTGTTCGCACAGGGGGAGTGTTGATAAGCCTCTGTGTATGCGCCTATTCTCATATGTGCATGTGCAGGGCTTATGTGTGGGCGCCTTTGCCGACCTGCACAGTCGGTGTGGTGCTTGTACAGGGGGTGGCAACGGGGGATGGGTACGGACAGCGTTTCTTGGGCATCCCCATGCAAACGCTGGGTGTTCCCATGCTAATGCAGGCAGGACGCAGTGTGCAGGGGCGGGCGGCTGACTTCACATGATGTCAGCCGCCCGACTTGTCTTCCCCACTGATTTATATTTGCGAGCCCAGGAGAGATCATTCGATGGTCGCCATGCGAGCCGATGCGAGGGGGCGTATTTTCAGCATGGCGGTCTCTTTGGAACTCGTTAAGCTGCGAACTTCACAGCTTACCGAGTCGACCAGAATTAGGGCCGGTGTGTACAGATCTGTTCTGAATACCGTGGTTATGACGCTGTATATTATACGTGATCCCAGAACTGCCCTGCTCTAGCGCCTGCCTGCCGCGCTATCTGTCTGCTACTCTCCATTGCACTCATGGTGTTTACAAGAAAACAATATTTGGGGGAAATATGTGAATGTAACACGGACGTGTTTTCTTTAATTCTAGATAAAACAATCAAGTTATGGAAAATTAGTGAGCGTGACAAAAGGCCGGAAGGTTACAATCTTAAAGATGAAGAAGGGAAAATGAAAGATCTTTCCACAGTGACCTCATTACAGGTAACTATAGCAGTGTGATTGCTGAGGGGCCAGGTAACTATAGAAATGTTTTTTAGGACAAGAGAAAGAAAGAGACTGCTTTCTTAGGAACGCACTGTACTGTATGTAAACGTTTTTAACCCTTATGTTTCGCTGAAATTATTATTCCCACACAGTCAATTTGGGATTATTAAAGATAAATAAATAAAGGTTGCATTTTATGAGTACATTTTTTTCAGTGCGTTCCCCAGAAAGCAGTCCCTTTCTTTCTCTTGTCCTAAAAAAACATTATATGCTTGACTGCTGGGAACAGCACCCCCTCTCATTCATCTAAAGAATTGGGGTCTCTCTTTGAACTACTAAAATTATTTGGTGTGCAGGTGTGCAACAGACTTCCTAGTGGAGTCACAACAAACTATAGAAATGTGACTGGGGTGGGGCCCGGTAACTATAGCAACGTGACTGGGGTGGAGCCCGGTAACTATAGCAACGTGACTGGGGTGGAGCCCGGTAACTACAGTAATGTGATTGGGGTGGGGCCCAGTAACTACAGTAATATGACTGCTGTGGGTTCCAGTAACTAAAGCAATGTGATTGGGGTGGGGCCCAATAACTACAGCAATGTGACTGCTATGGGGCCAAGTAACTATAGCAATGTGGCTGCTATGGGGCCGGTAACTAAAGCAATGTGGCTGCTATGGGGCCCAGTAACTATAGCAGTGGTTCCCAAACTGTGTGCCGTGGCTCCCTGGGGTGCCTCAGGGCACTGGCAGGGGTGCCCTGTGATGGTGGTCCAGGACCAACAAAAAATATTAATGGTGCATTATTTATTAGAAAAACCAGTGCTTGTGGCTGCCAATCATAAAATGTGTACAAACAGAAGCAAACCCTGCCATTTACCACATAACTGACATGAAGAATCGCATATAAACACAATCTAATAAAATAAATTTTGGCCTAGGGATGCCGTGAAAAAATTCTGATACTCTAGGGGTGCCTTGATTAAAAAAAGATTGGGAACCCCTGAACTATAGCAATGTGGCTGCTATGGGGCCCAGTAACTATAGCAATGTGGCTGCTATGGGGCCCAGTAACTATAGCAATGTGGCTGCTATGGGGCCCAGTAACTAAAGCAATATGACTGCTATGGGGCCCAGTAACTATAGCAATGTGGCTGCTATGGGGCCCAGTAACTAAAGCAATATGACTGCTATGGGGCCCAGTAACTAAAGCAATGTGGCTGCTATGGGGCCCAGTAACTATAGCAGTATGACTGCTATGGGGCCCAGTAACTACAGTAATATGACTGCTGTGGGCTCCAGTAACTAAAGCAATGTGATTGCTGTGGGGCCCAATAACTACAGCAATGTGGCTGCTACGGGGCCCAGTATAACTATAGCAATGTGGCTGCTATGGGGCCCAGTAACTATAGTAATGTGACTTTTGTATGGCCAGGTAACTATAGTAATGCAATTGCAATGTTTTTGGGGTGGCAGTGGGTGTGGCTTCTGTATTTGAGTTGTGGACTGTGTCGCAGCCAAACCTCTAGAGCTGCCCCTGGGTACGAGTGTTACCACGCAGACTCCTGGCCTCGCTGCGCCCACTTCCTTCGGTCAGCTGAATAAGCTGGGGCTTACTCAGTTGGCCATTTGCGTGGAACATTGCAACCATCGGATTGTAGCTTGCAACGTCGGTTGCAGTTCTGGGATCGTAGCTGCATGCAGGAGGCGTCTCTTCTATTGGAGACTGAACAGAAATACAATGCTGCTTGCATATGGCATTGAACTTTAATCCATCTCCAAATGTGGCCCATGGATTGTAAACTGTATTGGGGTAGGGGCAAATGGGAACAGCTAAAACATTCTCTGAACCACACTGCATAAATGGTGGTACTTTGCTGATAAATAGACTACCTTTGTACCTGGCACCTGGAAGTGCAATATTAAGGTCAGCCACGCCCCCCTGGTCAGCACTCTCCTCATCTATTACTGGTCATTGCAGCTGACATCCATCTATTCGGGCTGACAGTAGCTGGATCTATGAAGCAGCATGGAGCTGGACTGGAGCAATTAATGATCATGGAGATTAACAGTCTCTTATCCAGCGGACAACAATGCTGTCAGGGTGCTAGTTCAACAGAGGCTCTTTAAAAGCTTGTGTCACAATATCAGCCCTGGTTGAGGTGCCAGATCGAAGCACCAAAACCTTGTTAATTGTTATCGCTGGCAGAGTAGCCAAGGTTCCATCATTTATTCAGATTCTTGGCACAGTTACAAGACTTTCACACTGGTGAACCCCTGCTGTATGTGACTGCTCCTATCCTTGCTAATTTGTTTTGAGGATTCTATCACATCTGGCAAATATCTTTGATCGTTTATGCCACATTAGGAACATCCCTTGTTTTTTTTCTGATTGCTGGAAACGTACCGGATTATTTCTGAGACACCAGACTCCTAAGTATTTTATTGCATAGAACATTCATAGTTACTGCTGATTGCAATATTTGCCCCTGATGAAGTCATGATTTGACGAAACGCTTTGGGCCTTCTATCTGTGATCAAGAAATCTCTGAATTGAGCAATTACCACTGATGTTCACCAATTGTGTATCTGTGATACCCTAATAAGGGTTCTTTTATTATTGTACATGATGTATATGTGTACTTTTTATATTTTATATTAAATATACAATTTTCTAAGTGACATTTATTTTTCATTAGCGCACTCTGATCCCCCCCCTCTTTTCTCATTTCTATTTGACTGGGTCTTGTCTAGCAGAGGACCCTTCAGAGGTGCTGCTTTCATTCCATTAGCGCAGGAAGGGGTCTCTCCTTTTTTGTATATATATATATATATATATTTTTTTTTTTTTAGCTAAAGGTTTTGTGCATGGGGGTGGGGAAGTGCTGCAGTATCACCTATCTGCCAATGTGACAATGATTAATGGTGCTGAGCATCGGGAGCCAAGGCACACTGATTGCACAAGTGTGCAGTGCATTACTGGGAGTTGACTAAGTCCCATGACACTGCACAAGAGGTCAGAGGCTGAGAGGCTTGTGCTGAGCTCTGATTGGTGTAGCTCATCACATGCTTCTCAGGCCCATGTAGGACAGCAGCAGCAGCAGCTGCCTCATCATGGGAGGGGTTTTAATCAGAGGCAGCGCTGAGCCTTTGAGGTCTTCCCCAGAGTAAAATACAGAGGGATAAACACAGGCATTACTAGTGGTATGTGTATATATATATATATATATATATATATTAACCCCCCCCCCCCCCCATCAGTTACTCATTGACCAAGTTGGTATAGCCTTTACTCAGTGTTTTCACAGTGTAATATTCTCCAGTGCCAGTAATGACAAGTCGGAGGGGGCCGGCCCCCCTGTCTAAAGTGACCCGGGCCCCCCGAAGGCTTAATCCTGCTCTGCTCCAGCCAATCAGCTCCTGTCATGTGTCTGAGAAGCCGGCAGTGGGTGTCTCTTGCACAGGATGTCTCCGGCATATTTTCGCATATTTTCGGCAACTGCTGAATCCGTCCAACATATTTACATTTGTTCCGAATACATTTTCAGACCTGGGCCCAAAAGTAATAGCCTCTGACATCGGTGGCCTTTCGAAATGCCGGACAAACTTTTTTTTTTTTTAAAGAGGCAATCACTTACAAAGCATGGTTTTGCCTTGAAAAATTAATTGCCCCTTTAAAAAACCTTCTCAGTTCGGCCGGCATCCCGCACAGCTTTCAAAATCGGAGGCTATTACATCTGAGCCCCAATCATTTTGGAGCGTTTTTCAAAGATTGAAAATAAGGATTATTTGTTTATTGTGTGCTCTCCATATATTATTCCTCAACCAGAACAATGTGTCACATACAATACTCTTATCCTAAGATCTTCTGTTTCCAGGTGCCTGTCCTAAAGCCCATGGATCTGATGGTAGAAGTGTCCCCAAGGAGAATATTTTCTAACGGTCACATGTATCATGTCAACTCCATCTCTGTCAACAGTGACTGTGAGACATACATGTCAGCCGATGATCTCAGGATTAACCTCTGGCACCTGGCAATCACAGACCGGAGCTTCAGTATCCTTTTATACATCAGGAGGGAGTGTGCTCAGCGCTGTCACTGCGAAATTACCAGTAGCGGAAAATAAACAGTTTTATTTTTTGCATTAAAACAGCTCTGTTTTATTTAATTTTTTTTGCATTAATGTTTTAATGGGGAAAAAAATGAATCCCATTTATAGCAATACTGTGAAACAGTTCTGTGTATTAGAAACCTTGGTTGCCAATGTTTTAATGCTTTCTAACAATAACAATCCCAAGATTTTTGGCTTTGATATTATTTATTATACATCTTGAAATCAAAATCAACTAGTTTGTTACTGCTTATTATTCTTATTACAACTGAATTAATGTAGATAGATTAAACATTAAAACTTACAAGGTGCAGATGATGGAATTGAAAGTAAGAATGTTGGTTGTTTTCTCCTGTCTTAGGGGGGGTATTTAATCGCCGGCAACCATATCCCCACGGGGGAGATGACCGCCGGGCCCTATTCAATGCTGTCTTCCCTGACAGCATTGAGCAGGGTTTCTCGGCAGAACGAGCCCCACTTCACAAGCTGTCGGGCTTGTTCTGCCGACAACGGCCGGGAAGTGACGAGCTGCCGGCTGCAGCACGCCTCCACGCCCCATTCTCGCTTCCCGGCTGGCGGCACATTGAATCCCGCCTGCATGTTCTCGGTCACGCTGACCGAGAACGGGACAGGGTCGCGGCGGTCGAGCTGTGACCTAAACATTGAATACCCCCCTTAATGTATTGTTGGGGGAGGAGTTTGTGGAGTCTTAGCCGATGCTAGGCAAATTTAGTAGCTCACTGATCTGGTTCACACCCTGCCTTCCGTATCTCTCTCTGTTGTTTGTGTGAATTTACTGCATTGGTTCAGCTCACTCAAGTGAAAACCACAAGCAACAAGATTGTGGAATAATACCAGGGGGATAGTCTTTATCTAAGAAGTCATGGTGCCGTGCCTATAGTCACGGTTTTACTTAGTAATCCATAGTTTAAACCATGATTTAAACCAAGGTGGATTAAACCAGCCAACCCTGTAAAAATCGCAAAATTCTGTTGAATGGGTAAATAACCCTTAAGCGATTTTGAGCTTAAAGCCGCTCAAAACACCAAGTTTGAGCGGCTTTCATCTCAAAGCTGCCCAGTATGTATGGCCCGGTGGTGAGCGGTGATACACGCTCCCACATCATCACCGGGAAAGCCGTTCATCTGCTGGTATTACCAGCAGATGAGAGGATTTGTGGATGGCTTTGCATAGCGCTGCGCAATTCAAGGCCGTCCACCCTCCGCTGACAACGTCGGGCAGGGGGAAAGCGACTCAGTGTGTATGTACTGAGCGGCTTTCCCCCCAGCAATGACAGCGCTCATCACTGTCCATACATGCTGGACATAATCGCCTAGTGTGTATGGACCTTTATACCCCTTTCAGATCACAGTTATAACTGAGTAATTGCCAGGTCAACCTGGGTCAAAGTGTGGTGTGAAAGCACCAAATTTAATAACCCGGGTCGTGCAACCCTGCAATTCATCCCGGGGTTATAAGGCTTAACCCTTCTTTTAACCCAGGTCTGAATCCCGGGAAATTTGAAAAGGTCCTTTCACACCACACAGAAACCCGGGTCGACCCGACAACAACCTGGGATCAACCCTGGTTATTTTTGAGATGTGAAAGGGGTATAAAAGGGTCGGGCCAGATCAAAATCCGGCATATTAGATGTCATCTTCTTCACATAAACGGTAAACCTGTTATGAAACTACAGTAATTGGGGTTTTCAAATAATTCTGTAGATCCTGAGTTATTGGGCACATAACTCTGGGAATATAACTCTTTACTAATAAACACTGTGGCTCTGTGTGTCCATACACTTACTGTATGTTTCCAAGGCAGTGTTTTTTCTCAATATATGTTCAACTTTAAAATGTAGAGTTTACATGCAGCACAAATGATGCCATTGTCAACATCAACAAAATCCAACACATTTCTGGGCCTATGGTTTACCTGCGTCTCCACGTCCCTAATATACACTTTTAATTAAGCATTTTTGTTCACATGCATAGTTTAGGAAAACCGTATTATAACCCTCCCCAAATGGACTTGCTAAGATGAAATTGCAAGATCCTGCCCTTCCCAAACCTAGTAACTATACCCCCTTATTTTATTATTTATTTACAGTTTCTTATATAGCGCAGCAGATTCCATTGCGCTCTACAATAGCAAACAGTGATAGAACAAACTGGGTAACAACAGACAGACTTGGAGGTTAGAGGGCCCTGCTGCAAGCTTACAATCTATAGGGATATAGGAGGGAAACACAAGAACAGGCACCAGTAATAGCATAACAGTCCCCCAGTTACAAGTCCAGAAGAGAAGCTATATAATACATAAGTGCCTCAGAGGGTTATGCATGTAGAACTTAAACATTATAGGCTTGCCTGAAGAGGTGAGTTTTCAGGGAACGCTTGAATGTTTGGAGGCTATTGGAGAGTCTTATTGTGCGTGGAAGGGCATTCCATAGGATGGGAGCAGCCCGATGAAAGTCCTGTAATAGTGAATGGGAGCTGGTGATCCGTGCAGAAGAGAGACGCAGATATTGTGCAGAGCGGAGTGGTCGAAATGGGAGATATTTTGTGATAAGTAGAGAGATATATGCTGGTTGGGTACTTATGTAGTATCTGGGCGTCCGATTTTGTGATTGTATGCCTTACCTTAAGGCATACAATCAGATGCGATGCGATTCGATGCGATTTTGCATAGGATTCAATGTTAAGAAGGTCCTGTTCATTTCCCCACTATCCAAGTGGGCATAGAGTTGATTTTATATAGCGTGGCGAGCGCAGCGAGCCACCGAGCCCGAAGCGTGGCGAGCGAAGCGAGCCCCGCGAGGGAACGCATATTTCTTAAAAAGTATTTTGTGTCCCCTCGCGGGGCTCGCTACGCTCGCCACGCTTCGGGCTCGGTGGCTCGCTACGCTCGCCACAGGTTTATATCCAACTCCATGCCCACTTGGATAGTGGGGAAAGGAAAAGGACCCCTTTTTCCCATTGAATTCTATGTTAAAATGGACTTAGACCATTTTAACATTGAATCCTAAGGAAAAATCTTGACCATTGCATCGCATTTGGTCGCATGCGATGCGATCCGATTTCTAAATCGGACGCCCAGATACTACATAAGTACCGCTGGTTGTCACACCAGGGGTCTGAGTCGACGAGACTGAGACCTCTGGTGGGGACCTGGACCGGTACCTAAACCGGGGAGGTTGGAGAGGACCCTTACGCATAGAATGCGTGACAGTGCACCCAAAGCCAATGAACAGTCAGTAATAAAATACAACCAAGTTTTATTAGCAGATGGTTGTAAATGGACAGGCAGTAAAGTATGCAGGAGATATGATACAATCTATGCAGATAGCGATACTTTACTGATGGATGATGATGATATGGAATCGATGGTGGAACATCGGATCCGGAATGTCGGATATGGAGTGAAGACTGTGGGTCCGGAATGACGGACGGAAACAGGGAACAGGAGATCCGGAATATCGGACTTTACTGACGATGATGGAACATCGATGGTGAGCGATGATGGAACATCGGAAGGACCAGAGTCCCAGAGCTAGGCTTGAGTGCTGGGCTGTAGAAGCAGGATCACAGGAGATGGAATAACCTGGACTTCACAGGAGATGGAATGCCTGGAATACACTGCAGCATAGAGGAGACAACACCAGCAGGAATACACTTGCACGGAGACAAGGACACACACTGGAGACAACTGAAGCACTAGCAATGGTTCTGAGAGCTCCCAGCATACTTATACCCACTGAGTGGCCAGGATTGGCCGGGCAGGTATGACTGGGAGATCAGAACCATCGGGATTGGACAGAGCAAACATGTGACTGGGAAAAACATGGCAGCCCCCATGTCTGCTATGGCGGGAAAGTGTGTTTGTGCACGCCATGCTTGTGACTGGGAGCAATGGCGGCGGACAGACGGATTGCCGTGCACTGGACACTGTCACTGTGGGTAAGGAGAGCGGTGCGCCGCGCAGCCGCGGACTCAGCAGCGCTAAGAGGACTGGAGGATGGCAGCGGTGATGGCGCACGGCAGACAGGACGCCGGCAGGGATGACACTTGAACCGCAAGCTGAGCCTGCGGAGGCACTTAGCCGGTAAGATAGTCTGTCTGAGAGCTCGGATCGTGACACTGGTGCAGTATAGGTAATAGCTTTATATGCGAGTCTAAGTGTTTTATAGTGAATACGGTAAGATACAGGCAACCAATGGAGGGACTGGCAGAGCGGATCAGCAGACGATGAGCGTCTTGCTAGGTAGATCAGCCAAGCAGCAGCATTTAGAATGGATTGCAGTGGTGAGAGTCTGTTCTTGGGAAGACCAATCAGGAGACTATTGCAATAATCAATGCGGGATATAATGAGTGCATGGATAAGAGATTTAGTAGTGTCTTGTGTGAGATACGGTCGTATTTTGGATATGTTTTTTAGATGCATGTAACATGATTTGGTGACAGATTGAATGTGCGGAACAAAGGACAGTTCAGAGTCGAGGATGACCCCTAAGCAACGAGCTTGTGGGGTATGGTAGATTGTCGAGTTATCAACAGTTATGGAGATATCAGGATGGTAACTGTTCTTGGCTGGTGGGAATATAAGTAATTCCGTTTTGGAAATATTGAGAAGAGTCATTACAGATTTCTTAACAAACTGTGTAAATTATTACACACTATACACAATCCATAATGTTCAGCCAGATTATGATCAGAGCAAGCTACAGTATTTTCTGTGTATGCTAGAGATGGATGACAGAGATGTTGTTAAGCAGAAGACGGCAGACAGTTGTTAAAGAAAGTATGTGGGTAATCCATGAGCCCAAATTTTGGAGTCTTCTCTGTAATGTTTTCTATGTCCAACAGATTTGAAAAGAGAGAAGATAACGAGCTCCGTTTTATACATGTTGAATTTTAAGCAGCAGGAGGTCATGAAAGAACACAGCTGCAAGGACGGCAGGAACATGAATCATTAGAGATGAGAGATAAGAAACTGATAGATTTGAACATCACAAGCACATACTGTAGATGATAATGAATCCCAGAGGACTGAATATGCTGACCGTGACCATATTTATAAATGGGGAACAGGACAGGTCCAAGCAACAGAGAGTGAGTTTTAATAATCGGATAGAGAGAAGGTAGATCTAGGGTTGGAGACGGTGTAACGGTTAGCATTGCTGCCTCACAGCACTGAGGTCATGGGTTAGATTCCCACCATGGCCCTAACTGTGTTGTGAGGTTTCCTCCCACAATCCAAAAATATACTGGTAGGTTAATTGGCTCCCAACAAATTAAACCTAGAATGAGTGTACGTGTATATGTGGTAGGGAATATAGATTGTAAGCTCCACTGGGGCAGGGACTGATGTGAATGTTCAAATATTCACTGTAAAGTGCTGTGGAATATGTGTGCGCTATATAAATAACTGGTAATAATAATAATAATATTTATTAAGCTCGATGAAGTGATAATGTGGCTGGTACTTTATCACCAGCCAATCAGCTCCTAACTGAAGTTACAGGCTTGTTTTGAAAAATGACAGGTAGGAGCTGATTGGCCGATGATAAAGACCAGACACTGGACATTAGAGCCTTGGATTCCTAAATAAGAGAGATATTTGTATTTCAGATAATGAACAATTGCGTCCTGGACTGCAGGTAAATAGTGTGTGTGACTTGTAGACATTGCAAGTAAATTTGGTGAGGGAGAGTAGGGCATAATGACATCATGAGGGTCGGCTTCAAGAGAACAGTTGGGAAGTAGAGACAAAAACTGTTAACTGGGACAAAGATACATTTGATAAAATAGGGGATTTTGCTTTTTTTAAAATATTCATATTTGCCGTAATGTCCTAGTTACATGACAGCTACCAACCGCTGTTATTGCCATTTTAATAGTTATTATTTAGAGTTTTTTTATATTATTATTTAATGGTTTATGGTAATGGTATCTATATAAAAAAAAGATACAGAAAAAAATATGTGTATGTAACATATTATAAGGTTATTTTTCAATGAAAGGATTTGGTTATTTTCATTATTTCTAATTATAATATATATATATATATATATATATATATATATATATATATTTTTTTTTTTTTTTTTTTTTTTTAAATGACAGTGTATTTGACACAAATCCAGGTCAACTTATTCGTTCGGTGCTAAAATATGTTTTGCTGCCTCCAGCAATAGAATTTAAATTTATTCTGCAAGGAATATTTTTCTTCTGTGATCTGTGTTGTATTATTAATAGTACTCTGTCCTAAGAATATACAATGTTCAGAAGCAGAAAAAACTGTGTGATAGTGATATACTGTAGACACTGTGTTCAGGGGAGGAATATACTGTGTTAGATAGATAGATAGATAGATAGATAGATAGATAGATAGATAGATAGATAGATAGTATTCTGTATTGTATTCTATTTAACAACAGGTAGCTTTCCTGTCTTTGTGGCTCCTAAGGTTTTGGATCAATCAAAAAATCAACAGAACCCTCCCATTTTAATGAGCAAAATGTTCTGTGTGCTTTCAACCTCTTCTGAGATTGCTTCCATCAATAAATCCTCAATCTCCTGCTGATCTCTGGGTATAAATCTTATCTGAATCAAGGTCAATATAAATCGAGTAATCTGATAATAGACTAACTTTGTACATTTGGAGAGACGCACAAGCTATATATTTTGAGTGTTTTCTATTTTCTAACACATCAAAAAATATATAATCAATAACATCACACATTATAATGCACAGCACTTTTGTGACATCTTCATGATTGGTTGCATGGCACATGTGTTTGGACACAGGGGTTTAACCAGATATTCCTAGGCCCCATAGCAAATGTTTGTAAGAACCCCTAAATACAGAATAATGGCTATAAATGTATACAGCAAATATAACTTATACAGTAAAGATGGGCCCCCTTCAGCTCTGGGCCCCATAGCAGCTGCACCCCTTGCACCTATGGTAGTTACACCCTTGTTTGGACTGATTCCTTATTAGAGGAGAACAGATTATAGTTTACCCACCGGTAGAGAAGTACGGTTTTCTGTCCACTTTTCCATTCCCTTATAACCAGGCTCAGCATTACATGAGCCAAATTATTCCAAATTTCTCAGAACAAGACTGGGACAATACTCTGGATACAATTTTATCTTATATCCAGCCAGTATACAAGGCAACTTTTAAGCACTATAATTGTTAGCGGAACAATTTAGATTATGACAATATCCATACCGGCCTGCCCCAGTGGTTGCACCACTTCCCTGACCTAACTGTTAACATATTATTACTGAAAATATTTTTTCACTCTTGTTGTATTTTATCGCTAGTTCTTACAGAAATTTGTTTTTGAATATATATTACAGAACAGATATTAGTCCACACTGTAGTTTATCTCATATGTGCCCTAAGTGTCAGTAGATTAACGCTGATCTCTACCATTGTCTGTGGTCTTGCCCTATGGTCAGACTATTCTGGTTCCAAATGCGTAGATATGCCCTTGATAATCGGGATAAGTATTTGCTTTGTAATCCTGCATGGAACGTATTGGAAGTCTTGCCACAGGTTCAATGGATGTCAAGTAGTTGTAGTAAACTTTTATTGGCGCTGAGTTCGGCTGCTAAAAAAAAAACTATTTTACAAGTCTGGACTCAGCCTGGAGTGCTTCCTTTTTTCACTTTCAGGAAATATGATTTTACTAGTCCCGTATGGATTGGTTGGAGGCTTCCTTGGCTAAGGAGTCCAGAGCAGTAAATTTAATAAGGTTTGGGAGAGTTACATACTGTATCTGTTCTCTGTTCACAGACACAACGAGGGATGCCAATCCCAATTCATTTTTTTTTTAAATCCTGGGAATTGGGATTGATAAATGCTCAATCCTGTGATTGCCATCGGTAAAAGAAAATTGCCCCCCCCGGGGCAGCGGGGTAGTCGGCGGGTGTGATAGCGGGAGGCGGAGGTGCTTGTGTGCCGGCCGGGAGCAGCGGTGCTGCCTGCGCAGAGTGACCTATAACCAATGTTCAGATGCTGCCCAGCATTAGACTGTGCATGCGCAGTCTAATCCCGATATCCTGGGATTGGATATTCCAATCACGGTATTGAAATCCTGGACATTTTTGGGCCAAATCCTGGGATCCCACCGATCAAATTCCCAGGATTGGCCACCCTAGACACAACAACTACCTGTTTCTCATCAAACTTTTTAACGGATCTTCTAGTAAATGATCCCCCTAATCCATAGGGATTTATCCTTATAATTTGCACAGCATGTCTCCCAATTAATTTGTTTTTTATAGTTGTCAGATCAAATGTATAATAGCCATCGATCATTTTTGTGAGTTGTTATTATTATTGATTGTACCACTTTATTATCTAATTTGATATTGTGTTACATGCAATATCTTTGTTATGCTTCAATAAAAAAACATACATTTTTTAAAATTAATAATCAAACTCAGAACATGACCTCTCCTCTGTTAAGTGTGCCAGGTGACTTCAAGCAGTGGAGATCATGTACGAATTGCACTTGTTGCTTGCAGCACATGAACTTGGTTTGGAACCAGTGCCCGGATGGTGCATTTGATGCCTTCACAAAGTAGAATGGAACTATTTTGCAGAGATGCGGTAAATCTCTAGAGACGCACTGCGAAAATAATGAAAAACCTCAATTTCCATAAGCTTTCGCTTTCCCTTCCCCTAAAAAAATAGACTTGTCAGCTATCGTCATAGGAGTATATGTACTAAAGGTCAATGTTGGTTGATTTTTTTGTTTCAGATACAGTATATAGAAATTTTATTTCATTTTTGAAATTTTTATTTTTAAATCAACGGTTGTCGATTTAAAAAAAAATATTTTACTTGGTGACGGTCTTCCAGGGCTAAATCACAAATTTACTGACAGATTAATTTTTTTATTCATTTTAAAACGGTAGTACAAGCCCTGAATGTCCAACATCAAAGCTTCTTGCTCACATCCGCTATGCAGTTACCAATTTGTAGGCATTTTCCAATGTACAAGTTTAAATAGGGAGCTCTAGTAGTGGATTGGATGTGTCATTAGAGCGTAAGGATGCTTTTTTTATGGCTGGATTGGCTTAGCTGACCTTAATCAAGATGATGGTGCCCTTGCTGAATCATACTGCAGCCACAGGTTATTCCTGATATGACTGGCCAGCTGACATTTGCAAGCAGCACTGGCTAAGGTGAGAGGGGTTATGTAGCTTCATTGTGACAGTGCTCTGTGCATTTATTACACCTTCATTGGTTGCGATCAATGCATGTCATATTTCTCTTTAAAAATGTCTCCCTGGAGAGCAAAACTGCATTGATTTGTCCTGGCTGATAATTGCTGAGAACCCTGGATCAATAGCACAGATCCATCTCTTTCTTTTTACGCATTTAGAATCAGCTATACTAACCCTGTTTATAAGGCCACCTTTGCTATTCTTCAGGGTTTTCATAATTGCATTATGGTATTTAAAGAGGAATCATTGTATTAGTATAATAATTAATTACTATTCTGCCACTTAACATTATGGATCTTTGACATCACAGTAAAGTTCTGTGGAATCTATAACAGGATTTAGGTGTAGAGTTTGAGGCTGGTGCAGGTTTGGACATACTGTAAGTCAGCTTGTGGAATGCACTGTATTTTGACTAGGGATGGCCATCGTTGTCTTTACTATCGATGGTTGCCATCGATGGCAAAAGTGCAACGGGCCATCGATAGTGTAGTACTATTCATGTTTTTACATCTTGATGGTCATCCATTTTCTTTGATTCATTGGTCTGTGGGCCAATCAAAATACGGGGGCGGGGCTTCGCAGGTGCCGGGGGTGGAACTATGCTCCGTGTCCTGGCACCTTGGGGAAAAAGATAAATCTAAACTATTCGTTTAAGCTTGACATCGATAGTGGGAAACCATCTGGTTCTCCCCCATCGATGACAAACCTATTAAACATCGGCCATAAACCATCGATGATTGTCATCATCAATGGTCGATGGCCATCCCTAATTTTGTCTGTCTTCACTCATTGAATGTTCTAGAACCTACACTTGTAACTGAAGGGATGCGCCTGTCCTATAATGGGGTGGTCTCACATAGGTAATGTTCAGTGAGGGGTGCCAAATTGAATTGTATATACTACAGATGCGTAGATTATGTGACATCATTGTCATCATTAAGCCCTAAATATGATCGGGGGCCAGGGATGCACCTTTATAGAGCCTTAGACATTTTGGGATAGCTGTCTTAGGTAACCCATTGTGTTGGCAGTAAGCACGCTTGCCAACTTCAGCAACAGATGAGATCCATTAGTTTAGCTTCTGCTCCAAGCTGGCTCCACAAACAAGACAAACTCCTGCTCCAGGAACCCTGTTGCCAGGGCCGGCTCTACCATTAGGCAGCTTAAGGCAGTTGCCTAGGGCGTCGGGCTCTGAGGAGGGCGTCACCAAGTCTGCCTATCAAAAAATGAAGGGTGTCTATGAGGCTCCTTGTTGTACTTAATGAAGGTGTCTGCTCTGGAATTTCTAAGACCTCACCTCCATACTTTCCCTCGAGGCATACTACCCTACTTTGCTGCCCCCTCCTCCTTGTACTCTGTTGTGGGTGGCAAAGCGGGGCCTTCAGGGAAAGCAGGGGACTTGCCCACCTTCCCGGATGGGGCTGGTAGGACCACCCAGTTTTTGGGAGCCCCCCCGCCATTTTGGAATGTTAGTCAAGTATACCTTTAGGGGTTGGAAAGTGGGTATTGATGTCAGTATGGGGGAGGGGAGGGGGGTGCAGTAGGTTGAAGTTTTGCCTAGGGTGCTGAGAAGCCCTACACCAGCTCTGACTGTTGCAATTCTTTAGATTTAATGTCTAATTATCTGGATACATTTGTCAGTATATATTACATTTAGCTTTAGAATTAAATCTTAATATTGGGCAGACCAGCGCCCGCCCCCCCGTGTAAAAAAAGAGACCAACTATTTAAGACCCCCAGCATAGCCCTGTCCCTTATCATTAGTCCCCTCTGTGGCAGATGATCTCTGCATCATAGTTGTGGTGGGGAGGTGAATTATGTTCCCCTCCTAGCACACGCACCCTATCATGCTGCACAGAAGGCCACCTGGGGCATGATTTTAGGAGTGATGTCATGATCCCAAACTGCTGCATTATTTCCGGGGTGCCGCAGCAGCAGCAGGAGGAAGTCTGTTCTGTGCTTGTGCATTGAAGAAGGGGAAGCAGCAGGCCAGACAGACATAAGTGATAGCTCCTGTGCAGCTCTGCTAATGCCAGGTGTCTTTGTTGCTAACAAATGAGTCTTAATTGCAATGGAATGTGACAAGGACTCACGAGGAGACTGTGCTGAGTCATGTGATATGTAACACCTGTATTCCGTGTGTGACTGAGTCTTGTATATGGAGCAGAGGAGAACTTATTCTCGAAAAAACTGTGGCTGCTACATAATGGTGCTTCATGTACAGACTCAGAGACTCTGGTACCGTGACGGTGACTGTGGAATTCTGCGAGGGGCTAACAGTGGCTTCAGCAGCACCTCGGCAAGCGGCGCTGGCAGTGGCTGTGAAGTGGGGGAAACACAGCTGAATCATTCTCTGATTTCAGTACCAGCAGCGTGCGCGATTCAGGTGGAGAGTATGGGGGCCCAAATGACGACCGCCCCTGTCACCCCTCCTTGGATCCTACCATGGCCTCACGTGCCTAATGTGAGATTCACTCCTGCTCGCGTGCATATACAGTATATTATTAATATTGCAACATATGAAAAAGGGGATACCCTTATCAAAAATAAGTTAGCCCCCCCCCCCCCCCCCTACCTGTTAAGGGGCCTTCTTTTGTATCGTAATTTTGCTACATTGTAGTGTATTATATATATTATTTTTTTTACCAGTACTATTTGTGACACTTAACGACTGTATACAACTAAATAAACTTTCATTATTCTCTGCCTTTAGCCCAGGCATGACCAAACTATGGCCCCTCCAGCTGTTGTGAAACTACAAGACCCATCATGCCTTGCCACAGTTTTGCTATTAGGGAATGCTAACACTATGGCAAGGCATGCTGGGATGTGTAGTTTCACAACAGCTGGAGGGCCACAGTTTGGCTCTAGCCTCATCATTTATGGTTTAGTGACCTACAATGCAACCGACTTATCAAACACTTTACATTGCACTATGGTTTGAGAATGGTGAGAAATCGGCATCTGTACAAGGGCACATTCAGCTTCTCAGTAACGTGTACACAGAACTCTGTCGGCAGCTGCTGTTCCTATGTAACAATTGCAAGTCCATTAAAGCGAGTCCTTCTCTGTTAGCGCATAATAGCTAATGCTGATAACTGGAAATGACTCTGGTAATTTCCTGGAATCGCTTCTACGCTACCTCTCCTCATATGCAAAGGAGACAATTAGAGCACTATTATTATTGTTACAGCTTTCTACATGAAGGGGAGTTACATCCGATTCCCTAATTGCCCACAAAAGAGCACATGAATCTGTTGGATGTAAAATTACTTTTCTTAATAACCTCCAAAACCAGACATTGTAGACATCAAGCCGGCAAACATGGAGGACCTGACCGAAGTGATCACAGCAGCCGAATTTCATCCCTATCATTGTAACCTGTTTGTGTACAGCAGCAGCAAAGGGTCCCTGAGGCTGTGTGACATGAGAGCATCTGCATTGTGCGACCAGCACTGCAAACGTAAGTGTCATACTGATGTGTATTATTACTGTACGTGTCATACTAATGTGTATTATTACAGTACGTGTCATGCTAACAGTTATTATTACATAGGAACATGCTAAAACAGAGTAGGGGTGTTCTGTTCGCCTCACTGCAAATTCACAATGGGGACCAATGTTGATTATTTGTTTATTAACAGTTTCTTATATAGCGCAGCATATTCCGTTGCGCTTGGCCTGTACATGCGCATAATTGCTTATTATGCACTGCGGGCACACCGAGGTGCTCACAGCGCACGAGGGGGCGTTCACATACGAATGCCCTGTGTTTCCTGGGCGTAACCACGAAAATGCTGGGTGTCCTCATGTGAATGGGGACGGCCCCCTGCCTTCCGGGACAGGCGGCTGACATCACCGGATAATCGCTGCCCCCCGCCTTGTTCTCAGAACAGGGCACCAATGATCTAAGCCAGCAGAGACTGACTTAGATTTGCGAGCGTCACAGAAACTATTCGATGGTCGGCAACCATCGAATTATTTTGGGCTTGCACGCAAGCCTGCGAATGAATTTATGCAAAACATCCATTCGCAGTGTTGCGGGAAAATTCAGCGATTCGTCGTTACCTGGCGCACAGAGCAGGGAACTAATGCTGCTTTGTGAGCCAACCGTAATCACGGCCATATGCTAAAGTGTATTACATAATGTCACACTAAGAAGTATTAGAAAGTGTCATTCTACAATATGTTATAATTAATTATGTTGCCAATAAAGAGCCTAATTCAGACTGGATCGCAAAGCACATTTTTCTTTAATGGACAAATCCATGTGCACTACAGATAGGGCAAATGTGACATGTGCAGAGAGAGAGTTAGATTTGGATGGGTTATAATGTTTCTGCGCATGGTAAATACTGGCTGTTTATTTCTACACTGCAATTTAGATTTCAGTTTCAACACACCTAACCAACATCTAACTCTCTTTGCACATGTTACATCTGCCCCACCTGCAGTGCGCATGGTTTTCTCCATTAGAGAAAAAAGTGTTCTTTGCGATCCAGTCTGAACTAGGCCCATAATAAGATATGTTTGCTTAATTTAATTGATCAACTGTTGAACAGTGGTTTTATGAGATTAATAAGGGTTCTAGAGATGAGCGGGTTTGGTTTTACTCTGATTTTCTCTGTTCTTATCGCCAAATTATTGTTATTTCGGATTTTTCCGATTGGCTATCGGCTGTCACTAGTTTTGGATATCCAATAAGATTTTTGATTAAATCCGAGTAAAACCGAACCCGCTCATCTCTAGATTTTATCAGTTATGATGGAATTCCAAGTAGAGCAGTAGCTTTCATTACAATAGATCATACTAAAATACTTGGGGCGAGATGCAGCAAGCGGACAAACCTCAAAAAAATGCTTTTTTTGTGGATGATTGGCCACATAGATACCAATCCTGGAATCCGATAGATTCCAGGGCTTGGATGCAGCGGGCAACGCCATCTTCAGATGCCAATTGGCCACATACAGTATACTGATTTGGGAGTTTGGTAACCAGATTTGTTCTTTGTACAGTATAACTTTGTGTATTTAACTAGTAGTATTGATTTATGTTTGCATGCATGTTTACATCTCTTATATATTTAGCCAGATCTGTCACTCATCCCCTGTGTATATAACGTTCCCGCCCAGCAGGATACACAAATCCGCCCCCCTAGGGACATCACCTCCCCCCGCCCAGCCAGGGCTACAGTACACGCCCACCATTACTCCACAGACACCATCCACCATTACTCCCCCCCCCCCCCCCCCCCCCCCCTCTGCCAGCAAACCTTCCCCCCGGACACCCACGACCCCCCTCCCACGATTCGCAGACCCCCCATTCGCGGGACCCCCGCGACACCCCCCCTCCCACAATTCGTGGGACCCCCCTCCTGCAATTCGCGGCACCCCCGCGACCCCTCCCCCCCATTCGCAGGCCCCCACGACCCCCCCTCCCCTTATTCTCGGGACCCCCGCGACCCCCCTCCCACAATTCACGGAACCCCCGCGACCCCCCTCCCGCGATTCGCTGTACCCCCGCGACCCTCCCCCCCCATTCACGGGACCCCCGCGACCCCCCCTTCTGCGATTCGCGGGACCCCCGCGACCCCCCTTCCGTGATTCGTGGGACCCCCGCAACCCCCCTCCCGTTATTCGCGACACCCCCCGTGACCCCCCCTCCAGCAATTCACGGCGCCCCCCCCTCCCGTGATTTGCGGACCCAAGCCCCCTCCCGCGATTCACGACCCCCCCCCCCCACTATTCATGGCACCCCAGCGGACCCCCTCCTGCGATTTGTGACCTCCCCTCCCGCGATTCGTGGCACCCCCGCGATTCACGGCACCACCGCGCCCCCTCCCGTGATTCGCCGCGCCCCCCCTCCCGTGCTTCGCTGCACCCCCTCCCGCGATTTGCAAACCCCTGCCCCCTCCCGCGATTCACGGCACCCCCTCCTGCGATTTGCACCCCCCCGCGATTCTAGCACCCCTCTTCTGCGATTTGCGCGCCCCCCCGCGATTCTAGCCCCCCGCGCCCCCCCTCCCACGATTCGCGGCCCCCCCCCCCCTGGAACTTGCGAACCCCCTCCCGCAATTGCGAACCCCCTCCTGCGATTTGCGGACCCCCTCCCGCAATTCATGGAACCCCACAGCACCTCCGGCGCCCCCTCCCACGATTCGCGACCTCCCACGATTCACGGCACCCCCTGCACCCCCTTCCTGCGATTCGCGGCCCCCCACGACCCCCCCTCCCGCGATTCATGAACCCCTGCGCCCCCCTCCCGCAATTTGCGGACCCCCCCACGCCCCCATCCCTTAAGTCACGGCACCCCGCGCGCCCCTCCCGCGATTCACGGACCCCCACAACCCCCCCTCCCGCAATTCACTGACCCCCACAACCCCCCTCCCGCAATTTGCGGACCCCCCCTTCCAGCGATTCATGGCCCCCCCGCGCCCCCTCCTGCAATTTGCAGACCCCCGCCCCCTCCCGCTAATCGCAGATCCCCCCCCTCCCGCAATTTGCAGACCCCCCAGACTCCTTTCCGGCAATTCCACCCCCAGCAGACCCCCGTGACCCCGCTCCTGCATTTCAAATACCCCCGTGAGAATGGGGGATCCTGTACCGCCACAAGCAGGTGCCGCCCCTAGGTGGGAAATCCGGCACTGGCTGCTGCGCTGCAGGTTCCCCCACTGCCAGAAGTGTCCCCACAGTCCTCTGCACCAGCGCCACAACTTTTATCAATGTCTTGCCCACATACCACTATTATACAGCCTCCTGCTCTCATACACCCTGCTCACCCACTGCCGGGAGCTGCATACTGTCCCCCACCCTCCTCCAGTTCTAGGGATGCCCATTGACCATCAATGATTTCAAATCACCGATGGTTTATGGCCGATAAACCATCGATGATGGTTTATGGCCCCCACACCCGGAAGTCCCGCCCCCGAGTTCTGATTGACCCACGGCCTATTCAGTCAGATATATTGGAAGACCATCGATAGCTACAACAATCGATGGTTATCCATGTAATATGTTACTACTATCAATGGCATGGTGCAAAATCACCATCAATGCCAACCATCGATGGCGTCTGCACCAATGGCCATCCCTACTCTGCAACAGCCAAAAACCTTTACTAACCCTCATGCCCACACACCTCTATCACTGCCCTGCCTCCTGTTCTCCTGCCCCGTAACTTCCACCAGTGGGAAGCCACTCACCCTGTGTTGCCCACATTCCCCCATCATGCTTTACCACCCAGCCTCCTGCTCTCATGCACCCTAACTCCCACCCAGTAGGAGGAGACACTGTTGGGAATTTACTAAAGGAAATTTGTAAAAAAAAATAGGTGTATTTGTATCCAGAAATACACTTATTTTTGACATTTACTATCCCGAAAATAGGGCAATTCGTATTCATATTGATAGCACATCAATATGACTACGAATTGCCCTATTTTCGGGTGCACTCCTTACTGACTGACACATTCTAAACAGGGCCGGTGTAAGGCATCTCAGCGATTCACCTACCTCCATATCAAATACAGTATATGTTGCACACTGGAGTGATGGAAAGTCCACAAATCGTAGAAAACAGCCACAGATTGCCGAAAAACGGCCATGAATTTGTCAATCTGCGGTTATTTTGACAAAACAGACCCAACTTTTTAGTTGGATCGGACACCCTTCAATGCTGTAGTTAACGGCAGCATTGAATAGGTGAGTAACGCTATTTCCCCGGTTGGAATATATCGTCACAAATGTCCCCGCAAACTTGCTAATTAATATTGACCTTAACAAGTGAGTAGAGCTTGCCAATACTGGCTTCAATACTGACGCACATGGTGAATACTACATCTCTGTGCTGCTTTGTCTAGGCAGAAATCCAAACAAAATGCCACTTATAAATAATGCTAAGGGATGCCTTTATTCTCTTATGTGACTTAAAAGGGCTCAATTATATTTCTTTCTTATGCCAAAATCAATAATAACATGATGTGAAAAGTATCGTTATTAACTTTTCTGCTAGGTTCTGGTGGAAAAATGAGTTTATACCGACATGTATCAATTCAGTTTGAAAACATATTAGTCTGAGGATAAGCTGCCTCGCCTCCCCCTTCCTTCATTGCACCCTTCCATAGAAGTTGGCGAACAGTCACAACTAATGTTCAGGGGGAAATATTTCAGATGGAATGTTGCTATGGGAAACCAATCATATACAGATGGAGCCAGGGGCGGAACTCTGGGAGGCAATGGAGGCTCCCGCCGCCGGGCGCCAAGCCCTGGCGGGGGCACTTCCACTCTATTGTCACAGCCAGAGTCTGGCTCTGGAGGGCAAGTATCCCTGGGTCCCCCTGAAAACTCACGACTCACCCCCACTTTTGTAAATTTCCCCTTCAATGTCAAATAAAAATGTTTGCTGATCATCTTCAACAATTGGGGAGGTTTTATTATTATTTTAATTTGATAACTTTAATTAAAAAGTTCACACTAGCAGAGTGCGTAGGCCTTGTCCAGTGCATTCATCGCCCGTCTCCTTTGATGGTGCAGTCTGCAGATATCCACGAGATCAGCGCACATTCCCCACTTGCGCATAAATCAGGCCCTATAAATCCTGAATCTTATTTTCCTAAGATTGACATCCCCGAAAATGCAGATAGCCAGATACCGTTATTCTTCCTGCACTTGTCAAGCAAGGAGAAAGCCAGCGGTGGTAAGCGCAGATGGAGAACGTGTCATGTCACATCTTTCGGCTTTAAACAATAGAGGGCTTTTCGCAGAGTGTAAAAATTTGGGATGTCTTCCAAGTCATTTCGTAGCTTGTTTTGTGACACCGTGCAGAGATTTCCATTCTGGTTGTAGCATAGAAATGAGCAATTAGACAGATGTGGGGTAAAATGTCATTATCAGCCTCTTGGCGCTGTAGAATTATTTATGACGGCTTTACAAAGTGAAACGTATAATTTAGAATAAGAATTCCTGCCGAACGATCACAGTGCATTAGCGAGTGTAGCAGTATGGGTCCTCTAAATGTGTACTTAGCGCTCTTTGGGTATTGTGAACAGAACGTTATAAAAATATAACCCGGTGTATTGTTCTATTTATGTGTGAAATATAGTAAGCTGTAAATAACCTAATCCGGCTTTAGCAGCCTGTGATACTCTATGTGTATATATGCCATGTCTATACACTAGACAGAATCTAGTATCAAATCTCAATGTAAGCTAATGCCATGTTTTAAGGTGGCCATACACTACAGCGATGTATTGCAGCAGAGTATGGCCATCCAACCCCCCCCCCCCCCCCCCTGAGGCGGGAGGGGGGCCAAGTGGGAGATCGGATGGGAAGCAGGTCTGACCTCCAGCACAGGTCCAATGCACACAGAACTTTGCATTAGCCCCGAGGGGGATGTCAAACATCCGATTTGGGATGATTTCTCGCTGTAATCGGTCCAAATCAGACTAGTGTATGGGTACCTTTGGTCTTGTCATTCCCAACCTCTGTCCCCAAGGCACAGTAAGGCTGGGTACACACTTGTAGATATATCTGCAGATCAATCTGTCAGGACTATCATCACAACTGGGCAGGCTTAGGCTTTGGGTTGGGAGTGATAGGTTTAGGCTGCGGTGTAGGAAGGTTAGGGTCAGGCACTAGCGGGGAGGGTCAGGATTATTCTGTGTTGTGGGTGAGGTTTAGGCTGACGGGTGGGGGGGAGGGATGTAAGTATACTTACCAGACAACTGTTGAGATTACCTTCATTGGGATGCTGGCGTTGGTAATCTGGCTGCCAGCATCCCTATCTCTGGTAATCTGTATTCCTTCAATCAGGCATTCCCCAAACCTTTTAGATAGTAAGCTCTCAGGCAGAGCCGTCTTTACGCTCTGTCATTGCATGCAATTTACTTCTATCGCAAGTCCCTGAATGTACAGAACTGCATATCATGAGTCCCTGAATGTACAGAACTGCATATCACGAGTCCCTGAGTGTACAGAACTGCATATCACGAGTCCCTGAGTGTACAGAACTGCATATCACAAGTCCCTGAGTGTACAGAACTGCATATCACGAGTCCCTGAATGTACAGAACTGCATATCACGAGTCCCTGAGTGTGCAGAACTGCATATCACGAGTCCCTGAGTGTACACAACTGCATATCACAAGTCCGTAAATGTACAGAACCGCATATCACGAGTCCCTGAGTGTACAGAACTGCATATCACGAGTCCCTGAATGTACAGATCTGCATATCAAAAGTCCCTGAATGTACAGAACTGCATATCACAAGTCCCTGAATGTACAGAACTGCATATCACGGGTCCCTGAATGTACAGAACTGCATATCACAAGTCTCTGAATGTACAGAACTGCATATCACGAGTCTCTGAATGTACAGAACTGCATATCACGAGTCCCTGAATGTACAGAACTGCATGTCACGAGTCCCTGAATGTACAGAACTGCATATCACGAGTTCCTGAATGTACAGAACTGCATATCACGGGTCCCTGAATGTACAGAACTGCATATCACGGGTCCCTGAATGTACAGAACTGCATATCACAAGTCTCTGAATGTACAGAACTGCATATCACGAGTCTCTGAATGTACAGAACCGCATATCACAAGTCCCTTATAGTGAATGATATAAATGACAGGAGCGTATTACTGTAGAGTACAGTACTGATACACGTACTTGAGTGTGATTAATTATGAGAGCTGTATATTAATACTGTAAGCAGCAGGAATTACTGGGGTGGGCGCAGTGTAAATAGCACTATTCGGTTTATCCTATAAAATCTGGAGACAATTTGCAACCATTAACTATTCAATTTGAATCCGATGAAATAAATGACCACCTTCAGCGTTAGAGATCTGGTAATGTGATCTACTTTCTCTGCATTCAGTGTACGAAGAACCAGAGGATCCCAGCAACAGGTCATTTTTTTCTGAAATCATCTCATCAGTCTCCGATGTAAAATTCAGCCACAGCGGACGCTACATGCTCACACGCGATTACCTCACTGTCAAAGTTTGGGATCTGAACATGGAAACCAAGCCTATTGAGACGTACCAGGTAAATGTTTCTAAGGTGCTACAGTATGTTCTAAGTGTTGTGTTGAGATAAGCGGCTTTGACTACAGTGACTGCCAATGCTACACGCTGCATCGTTCAATGTAAACTTGAATGATTTATTGTCTGAACGTGGAATGGAACATGCAGACAGGAATCACTATAAAGAAAACCAGGTACTCCCTTAGTGGCAGATGTGAGTGACAATGAGATCTGATTGTTGGAAGGGAAGGACTGTCTATCTAGTGTCACTATTGAGCTTTCAAAGCCGTTGGTGATGAGAGGATTCTACCAATTGATTTCAAACAGCATCTGTTATACCGATCCAGCATGTATTACAGTTGCTAATTTGCAATCTGTCAAAGCCGGATCATTAAAGCCCCCAAGGCCAATAATGGTTTGCAGCCATCAATGTTTTGTGGCGAATGGTTTTTAAATCAGCGATGGAGGTACAGTGATACACATAGAGGGCAAGCCACCATCGATGGTTTCATGCCATGATTTTAAACAATCAAATAGCCCTAAGTGTCCACTGCTAGTCAGACCGTGTTCTGTGTTTAGCATACATCCCAACATGACCCTCTCCAGGAGGGACACATCGCTCTGTTCCTGGACTTCCCTCTTAATCTATGATTGCCAACACCTGTGTTGAACATGTTAATTGGTGAGAAAGGTGTTTCAACACAGGTGATGGCAATCATACATTAAGAGGGAAGTCCAGAAACAGAGCGATGTGTCCCTCCTGGAGAGGGTCATGTTGGGAGGTGTGGTTTAGTGTCCGAGGTGGTTTCAAGCCAATGTTTGTATAATAAAGGGATATCATTGACTTGTGTCAATCCCTGGCTCTCGCACATCCCACCTCGTATAGATAAAGGTGATCAGAACATGTGCTCTACTTGGCCTGTGCATAAGGCCTCATTATAGCCTCATCTGGCGGCTTGCTGGCTGTGAGAGAAGACTAAGCACTACAGGTCACTGACACTATGGGGAATAAGCACACCATAAATATAATAATAATGATTATACTGCAGAGCTGCTGGTGGCTAATTGAATTTGACCCTATAACCCTATATATCTGTGTGTGAAACATCAGCAAGTCAATTTACATAAGCTTACATGTATATAAACATGTGTCAGTGTGTTCGAAGACTCCAGAATACAAAGATTAAAGAGTTAGCTCTCTCTCTTTCTCTTTCTCTCTCTCTCTCTCTCTATATATATATATATATGGTACTCTTTACTTAGAAGGGCGCCCATCTCGGGCATCTCGGGGATTGAATGCACTAAAAAATCGGGTGCGATCAACCGACGAGATGCCCGAGATTTCCCATAGGGAACAATGTTAAATGTCTCAATTGACCCGATTTTCCTGTTCAATGCCTCAATTGACCCAATTTTTCCATAGGAAACAATGTTAAATGGGCCACAGAGGCCAAATAGGCACCCTGAAGTGAATAATGGCCACCCGAATTGTTAACGCCACCCCACGATCAACGTCAACCCGAAGCGTGGCGAGCGCAGCGAGCCCGCGAGGGGCGGCGGTACGCGTCCTACGACCTTTTCATACCCCCACTATCCACGTCGGCGTGGAGTTGAGAATAGAAAGTGTGGCGAGCGCAGCGAGCCACCGAGCCCGAAGCGTGGCGAGCGCAGCGAGCCCCGCGAGGGGACGCGGATACCTTCACAGCTGTCCGCGTACCCTCGCGGGCTTCACAGCTGTCCGCGTACCCTCGCGGGGCTCGCTGCGCTCGCCACGCTTCGGGCTCGGTGGCTCGCTGCGCTCGCCACACTTTCTATTCTCAACTCCACGCCGACATGGATAGTGGGGGTATGAAAAGGTCGTAGGACGCGTACCGCCGCCCCTCGCGGGCTCGCTGCGCTCGCCACGCATCGGGTTGACGTTGATCGTGGGGTGGCGTTAACAATTCGGGTGGCCATTATACACTTCAGGGTGCCTATTTGGCCTCTGTGGCCCATTTAACATTGTTTCCTATGGAAAAATCGGGTCAATTGAGGCATTGAACAGGAAAATTGGGTCAATTGAGACATTTAACATTGTTCCCTATGGGAAATCTCGGGCATCTCGTCGGTTGATCGCACCCGATTTTTTAGTGCATTCAATCCCCGAGATGCCCGAGATTTTTTACTAACGATGCCCACGATCAAAATCGTGGGCGCCCTTCTAAGTAAAGAGTACCATATATATATATATATATATATATATATATATATATATATATATATATATATATATATATATCTATATATATAAACAAACACATACATACATACATTTGTAGAACACTGCAGGAAAATGGATTTGAACACAAATCCTCTTTATACCACATTCATGAACTTAACTTGAGAGCTCTTGTTATTCAGTTACAGTACCCTTTAGTAAATGACACAATTCAATATACAGCAATACACATTCCAGTCAAACACACCACTCAATGCGCTATTTGATCCTGCATGAAAACTTTTGAGACTAACTATATAAAACTACTTGTACTATGTAAAAAAATAAATAATAATCCTCATTCTAATTGAACAGATCTATGTAGTGTGCAGCAACACATCCAATCCAGTGCAGCCACACATTACATAATTCATTCATTAAAAAAGATAATTGACAAGTGCCGCCAACAACACTTCCTACCCTGTGAACCACCCGGGTTACAGGCTGCTGAGAGGGGCTGTTTGGCATGTGTGCAACAAAGATGTAGCAGGACTCATCTGTATCTATCACTTAGATCAGGCATGTCCAAATTGCGGCCCTCCAGCTGTTGTGAAACTACACATCCCAGCATGCCTTGCCATAGTTTTAGAGTTCCCTAATAGCAAAACTTTGGCAAGGCATGATGGGACTTGTAGTTTCACAACAGCTGGAGGGTCATAGTTTGGACATGTCTGCCCTTAGTGGTCCACAACACAACCCTGTGCACATGGAATGCAATTTAGTGCTTTGCAGTGTAATTTTGTGTTGAAAAACACTTCATACATGGAAACGTGACACCTAAATGTAGTGGATGCGACCATTTTGTGGGTTGGATAAACATTTCTTATAAATGCAGAATATAAGCCAAGCAGTGCCTTCTCTGGTTCTTAGCACATAGGTACTGGTTCTCTTTGTGTAGGGGACGGTCCATGTGAATAAAAGGGGTAATAGGATAGATAGTTTGTGCCTCACACACATTTCTCTTTATCCCTCAGGTTCATGATTACCTCAGAAGCAAGTTATGCTCTCTGTATGAGAACGACTGTATTTTTGACAAGTTTGAGTGTGCCTGGAATGGATCAGACAGGTAACCCTGTTTATTTGCTTTTTATGCTTTTCATTTTTCATGAAAACTGCTTTGATACCATTTGTTTTTGAATTATCAGTGGGTGGTGATATTGAAGACTGCAATCTTACAAAGCAGAGTATCAAATGCAAATTAGAATGTGGAGCCATAGGGCCTGATTCAGTACCGCTCGCTAAACAGCGGTCACCCGCTGCTTAGAGATCGGCTTAACGCCGCCTGGCCGAATTAACCCCCCCACCGACGAATCGCCTCAGTACCATCCATTCGAGGGGATGTACACAAGTCACTCCTTCACATGTGGCCAAAGGGGAGAGAAATCGCAAGCCGCCCGCCACGAGCAGGCATCGGCCCGCCTGGGGACACCCATAAAATGCTGGGAAATACTCTCAGGTGCAGACCCCCCCACCATCAGAATGGGGCCGAATTCCACCACGTCCAATTACTAATGAATCGCCCCCATGGTTCAGAGTTGGGAGATGCATCAAGCAGTAAAACAGTGGAGAAGTTGCCCATAGCAACCACACACTTCTACAGTACCTTTCACTTTATAGAATGTACTTGATAATTTAGGTGATAGTATTGTAATTGGGGTAATTGGAGCAACTGACTGCACTACATTAAGGAACCAGGACAAGTTCATTAGGACACTGGTAACAAGTGAGCTGAAAGAATGATACACCTACAAAGGAGTAAAATTCGATTAGGGAAATGTGAGACATTTGGAGTTGAGATTCATGGCCACATAAACAAGACAGCCAGTGGTTTGTGCCTATTGGTGTAGCCAAGGAGCCCAGACCTGAATGTGTTTCTTATCATGTAGAAGAAAAGATACAGTAGCGCCTGCATCTGAATCCTAATAATAAAGGTCTGCCTCATAATGTGGTATGGAACCCCTTTGCAAATCGTAGATTTTAGGTATACAGTAATTCTCGGAGTAGTCTCCACCATGCATCAATGTCGCTTTCCACAATGGTAGATGGTAGAAGAGAGAGCAGACAAGACAGTGTAATACATTAATTAACTTTAAATATATGCCCATACAATTAAAAGAATTAGAAATAGTTTACCTGAAAGTTCCCTTAATCTGCAGGAGGATCAGGTAGTGGTCGTGTGAACATGTTTTGTCCTTCACACATGTAGCTGGACATTTATCAGGAGTGTTAGGCATAGTGTCCCTTTAGCTGTGTTTTGACCCCATACAATTAATTAGGCCAGGGGACAAGTGTACCGTCCGAAAACCCAGGTGAGCGTGTCACTTCCTGTGTATGTCCACAGGAAGTGTACAAGTTGTAATAGTAAATTGTGTTCCCCAGAAACGGAACACTGGTATAACGCTGGTTAATGATATTGCTCGGTTGTCCAGATGACGGCCCAGAAAATGTATTATATCGATAATGTGCAGAAAGAAGCACAGTTGGGCTGTTTCCATCAAACATTTACAGCAGCTGCTGATAGAATGTGAGAGGTGAGCTAGATTGGGTACTTGTTTCCTAGAACGGAGCCCACGATTTTGATCTTAGGCATCGCAAGGAAAAAAATCGCGTCGGTCGCATCGCATGCGGCCAAAAAATCGCATGCGTTGCGACCGATGCGATTACCGCGATTTTACATAGGGAACAATGTTAAATGGCCCACTTGACCCGATTTCACATAGGGAACAATGTTAAATGGCCCACAGACCCCAAATACCCACCCTGAAGTGTGAAATGGCCCCCCCAATTGTTAACGCCACCCCACGATCAACGTCAACCCGAAGCGTGGCGAGCGCAGCGAGCCCGCGAGGGGCGGCGGTACGCGTCTTCCGACCTTTTCATACCCCCACTATCCACGTTGGCGTGGAGTTGAGAATAGAAAGCGTGGAGAGGGGACGCGGAACACGCTCCCGAAGCGTGGCGATCGCAGCGAGCCCCGCGAGGGGACACGGATTACTTAACATGTATTCCGCGTCCGCTCGCCACGCTTCGGGCTCGTATTCCGCGTCCGCTCGCCACGCTTCGGGCTCGGTGGCTCGCTGCGCTCGCCACACTTTCTATTCTCAACTCCACGCCGACGTGGATAGTGGGGGTATGAAAAGGTCGGAGGACGCGTACCGCCGCCGCTCGCCACGCTTCGGGTTGACGTTGATCGTGGGGTGGCGTTAACAATTGGGGGGGGCCATTTCACACTTCAGGGTGGCTATTTGGGGTCTGTGGGCCATTTAACATTGTTCCCTACGTAAAATCGGGTCAATTGGGCCATATAACATTGTTCCCTAGGTAAAATCGGTAATCGCGACTGTCGCATCGCATGCGATTTTTTGGCCACATGCGATGCGACTGACGCGATTTACATTTTACCATGCATTTCTATGTAAAATCGCGGCGATGGGCGCCGTTCTAGGAAACAAGTACCCTAGATTGTGATGAGGGTAGCATTGGAAAGGATCAGGGGGCCTTTAAGTGAAGCACACAGGAGAAGTGAAGTCAAGAGGGGATGTAGTGGGCATCCTGGTGCTCAGGATGTTGATGGATGGAAGACTAGTGTTAGGCTGTGCGAAAAGAGGGTTAGGCCGTGGAGAAATTGGGTTAGGGGTTGGAGGGGAGATGGTTAGAATACTTACCTTAGAAATGTCAGGATAGTGGCCATTGGGATGCTGGGGTCTTCTGACCTCCAGCATTCCCAGCACCTGGATCCCATACCCAACCCATCTGGAAGGTCTAGATATTATTTCCAGAATACCGCAAGATATGCAGGAAGTTGGACAGCTTGCCTGGGTAGTAACACCACCTGAAGTAAATTGCATTTAGTCAGACTGGCCCATAGGGGTTCAGGTGATAACTCCCATATGGCTCCAGTGCCTATGAGCACCAACTCCTCCTGATGTCGGCTTCCAGGCTGTGTTACTCACTTATCTCAGGGGTAGAGTAGTTCCTGGTACAGCAGAGGCATGTATGAACATGGCTGCTTGGTTTATTTGTATAGAAACTCCACCTAGATCCGCCCTTGGTGGTGTACATGACCTTAAAAAGTTTGCAGGAGATGAGATTTATAGAATTTTTAAAGGATTAGAAGGACATTTTAGCCAAAAAAAAGAGTGAAATATCGCTTTCTAGGTCTAGGTCACATCTCCAAAGGAGGATCTCATAGTGGCTGCCAAAGGTTCTGTAAGTTGGGTAAAAGGAGCTAAACTGAAACCCTTGTCTTGTACCATTGTGGATATTAACTGGATCAGATGGAATGCCATTTATAATTACTATAGCAATTGAGCAGGAGAACATTTCCAGACTGTCCAAATTGGTTGCACATTCTGGATGTATCTTTAGCTTTAATGTAAACATGTAGAGAAATCTGTGTATAGAATGTCCTCGTACACCAAGCCTCAATATGCCATATAGAGTGTGTCGCCAACACAGACGTGCTGCCCAGGACCTATTGTGCCAAGAGGGGTTGTTTTTGCACAACTGTGGCTATGATGTATGAGACACCATCTGTAGGATGATTTCTGTCTACCTTCAAGGACAATATTGTCTTTCTTTTTCCTTTAGTGTCATCATGACTGGTGCGTACAATAACTTTTTCCGCATGTTTGACCGGAACACAAAGCGAGATGTCACCTTGGAAGCCTCACGCGAGAGCAGCAAACCAAGAGCCGTCCTTAAACCCAGAAGAGTGTGTGTCGGTGGCAAGAGAAGAAAAGATGACATTAGTGTAGATAGTTTGGACTTCACCAAGAAGATCTTGCACACAGCTTGGCACCCAACCGAGAACATCATTGCCATTGCAGCGACAAACAATCTGTATATATTCCAGGATAAAGTGAACTCAGATATGCACTAGGATTACCAAGTTTCTAGAATTCCTCAGCTAAACTTTCCAGGGGGATCACATTTTGATAACCTGTACAGGAAAGTCTTGTTGGTGACAGAATTCTTATATTTGTGTTTCTAAACTCCTTGCATTGTATAGCTAATCCTCAAACAATTATTTTTCATTGTCCATTAAATATTTCCTTTTTAATTATTGCAAGACATGAACTGTGCTATAAAAACTGATCTAATATTATTGAATGGAAAATGTTGGCCTAATTTTAATTGCCAAAGAGATTTTTAGGCAGCAGAGGTTGAAACCTTTTTTGTAGTTTTACTTTATTTACTTTGTGTAGATTTTGTTATACAAGTACGTTATGTTTAATATTTGAAACTTCCCACAGGATTTTAACGTTTAATCAGTTTTAAACTGTTTTTATCATGAATAACTGTCATGTTACTGTATTTCTTTTATTTTCAGAAACTACAAAGTGACATCTGCAAAATAAATTTTAATGCAGTTTGAAGAGAAATATTCAGTATACAAAAGACTGATAAATAATTTATCAGATCATGTAAATGTCATCTTCACATTCTATTAAAAAAATTTCAAAAAATAAAAACTTAAAAGACATGCACGAACCATAATCTGGTCAAATTTATTATATTCTTCAGAATACAGAGAATATATTATAGTTTTACCCAAAGTGATCTATAAGAAGTATCATTTAAGGGGTAAAAAAGTTTTTATTCCATCGACGCATGTGTAAAGTTTGATAATGACAGTTTTATGCTTAGTCTCATAAATATAAAAAGTGTAATCAAACCTAATATAAAATTACCAATCAGTGCATAAAAATCTGCATTCTGACTAAAACTACAGTATTTGTTATTTTAATGTAAAGGAAAAAAAATTAGGTTTCTGGAAAATAGATTTTTCACCATAACAAAAAAGACTAACTTAACTTAACTTAAGAAAATAAAAAAAATGCATTTGCTTTTCACAAAACATATATGAAATATATAACTTCAGAAAAATTTGGACTCGAACTACTCCTTAATTAAAAATAAAATAAAAAAACACCCTAATAATAATACTATAAGGAGAAAGATGTTAATAAACTTAAGGTTGAGAAAAAGTTATAATTAAAAATAAATCTACAACCCCATTCCTATTTCTGTTTTGTTTTTTAATTGTAAAAATATATATGGTCTTTATGCATGCTTTTATTAACCAAATAGGAAAGCTATTTTTTTTTCCTCACAGCTGCTGCTCTATTTTGCTCAAAACAGCATTTTATACATGATAACTTTATTTCATTACTACAGTATATTGCTTAGGAAGTAGAAGTACTCTGATTTGTGAGGTAAGTACTGATTGCTTAGGCACAGTACAAAATGGCTGCTCAGTTGGTACCTTATTGCATTTTTACTGAGGAAGTGAAGGCCCGTGAAGTTCACAATCTCTATGCAGGTTCACTATTTAGGAATCTCAAACGTACATTTTAAATAAAGAGAAAAACCGTAACAAGAAATGTTTACATTGAATAACCTTGGTGTTCTGTGTGGCGGACAGGTTTGTGATCATTTACAGGATTGTACTTAAAAGTGTGTCACCTACACACACTGGTGGCATCCATTTTGTTGGCTGAATTGATAGGCTGCATCCTGAATACTATTAGTTTATCTTACAAAATGGCTGCCTCCATGTGCATATTGTAAACCTGTCAACAGCGAATTAACTAAATATGCATGTTTTTTTATTATTTGGTTTTGGGAAGGGGGGCGGCTGCTGCTTTCAAGCGAGACAAGCAAATCTTTTTATATATCTATATTTCCTGTATGACAAGATGATACATACAATGTGTATGTTATAAATTTTCTTTTTTAAACTTATGCTGTAAATAAATGTGTGAAGCACAACCGCATGTGCACCGATTTTCAGCCATACTGCACACAATATAAAATGTGTCAGCTTTCGTTCAAGGAAATGAGGAATGTCTGTTTATATTGTATAATCTACTCAATAAGGACAATATATGTACATATTTACCGAACTAAGGTTTTTCTTCTGTAAAAAAAAATATATATATATAATTTTAAAGATTGTTCTGATAACATGGACAAATGAATGACAGAAAACAGCAAATATGATCGCTTTTTATTTGTTTACAGTCTCAGAATCAAATTTGCATCTAAATTAAAATGACATATAATTTGGATATTTTGTGAGGATTGCATTTTAATGGTCAGCCCCTCACTTTTAATAATTACATTATTTGTCTTTTTTTTTTAAGTTAAATAAGTGTCTCCCTCCATGATAGATATATGTGTGTAAATATACACACACACACCAGATATCAGTCTCAACACAACGTTGTTTATATTTATTTATTAACAGTTTCTTATATAGCGCATACATATTCTGTAGTGCTTTACAGAGGATATTTGAACATTCACATCGGTCCCTGCCCCAGTGGAGCTTACAATCTATATTCCCTACCACATGTACACACACACACAGACATTCTAGGGTTAATTTTGTTGGGTAGCCAATTAGCCTACCAGTATATTTTTGGATTGTGGGAGGAAACCAGAGTACCCGCACGCAAGCACGGGGAGAATATACAAACTCCACACAGAGCCACGGTGGGAATCGAACCCATGACCTCAGTGCTATGAGGCAGTAATGCTAACCATTACACCATCTGTACTGCCCTAATTTACTCAGTTTTATCAGAGCCAAGTGTTCATATACAACAAATGGGGTGTACAGACGTGTCGATTCGATATCCACGGCAGGCGGGAGCCAGCATCGAAGAGGAAGGAGGGAGGGACAGGCAGCACATGGGGGGATGCTGCAGAGAGCAGTATTACTTTGCCTTCAATCTTCCAGATCGAAGCAGAAATAGACTTGTCAGGCAAGACTATTTCTGTTTTCGATCCTGATGCTGCAGCACTTTGATTCGATTTAGATTTGATTTTGCTTCTAGAAGCAAAATCGAATAAAAAACATGTCCAAACGAAGTGTGCCAATAAACACTGTGGACTTCTGAAAGTAGTGTTTTTAGCTACATGCACTGAAACACGTTTTTAGTAAAGATAAATAAAATACCACCATCGAAACAGGATGACGTCTAGACTCTTGTACCCTACGTGTCCTATTCTAGTTCAGGGTGAATCATTGTGATCCAGCATGATGGCTTTTGTGATGGCTAATGAGTTTGGAAGGCTGTAGTCCAGGAGACAAGTATAAGATGATTATTTGATACAGTATGTGCTGCTCTAATTAGGCGCAGTATGCAGGTGTATAAAAAAGAAAAAGTGCACCTACAATGCTTCATTATCTAGGTAGATGATAAATGGAATCCTTTCCCCGATCATTATATACTGTAGTGCAGAAACAACATCCCTTATCTGCAGAGCACTGTACTAAATGGATCCAATGCACAACTAAAAAGGCAAAACTGCAAAGCAGAGCATACCAGTTCATTCACTCCAGTACCCTGGCCCTGTAATCCATGCAGGGCATTTCCTTTACATGGAAACAAGCCAGTCACTCTCAATCTAGATTGCTGCTGTTGCATAATAACGTTAGAGGAAGAAGCACCACCTGTCTTATCAATGTTTCGCTTTTCTGACCTGTAGACATCGTGGGGGTCATACTTAAGTAAAATATGTAGTTCAATATTTAAAGGACCATTTAAATCAAGTCTGTACTATTTATGAAATACCAGAGTGAGTGAAAGTAAGGCTGCGTAACTATGGCAGCCAATGGACCAGGGGCTTTGCGCAATGAATGGGACAGATGACAGAATTGGGCATCGGGTGAACTGTATTCTGCTCCTTCCCCAAAGTCCACCATTGTTGAATCACCAGGGCTTCGGACCTCTTAAATTTCAGAAGTTCGCAACACCCTGGCAGAGCCATCTTAACAGCACATTATACTGTATGCCACTGTTTCGAACTTGATTGATACATAACCCCACAATAACCATAACACAAACGCATATTATTTATTTCATTTAAAACTGTTAACAGAGGCTTTCATCATTATCAAAGTCAACAATATCCTTTACTTGCTCTTCAATTGGTTCTAGAGGTGTATTAATCCTTGGAGATAAATTGGAGAAGTTGTCCATAGCAACATTTATCTATGTAGCATCATCTTTAAAATTCCAGACACTGATTGGATACTGAAAAAAAGTCTCCACTTTCTCTCCAAGGGGCTATAAATCTTCATCATAAATCTTACCGGCATTATACCCTGTGGTATTGAAACTGACACTGATAAAACAATGGGAAAGGTGTCTATAGCGGTAAGTTGAGTGTAAAAATATTACTATTTTAATATGTATATATTGTGACACCATATACAGTATGTACGTGGTTACATTTACATTTTTCTGCACACATCCCCAGTGCCAAACGGAATTGGTGGCTTTGCAAGACTTCGATTTCAACATCAGTTTATTTATTTGTCAGCAGAGGGTGCTTCCTTGTATATTACATTTCACTTTTTACATTTTCAATGTGTTATATGTGTAAAATAGGCATACGAAGGCAGAGGCCAAAACATTCTTATTCACACACAATGGTGATGTAGCTATCCTATCCTCCACCATCATTTTTCAGTGCCGTACAGTAGCAAAAAGCGCCAGCATTGCTCAGTGTATTGCATTATGGAACTTTTTTGTAAAGGAAATGTTTTCCCCAATATATACTTTACACTTAAGATGTGGGCTATTCACATAAATTACATTTTTCAACTTTGCTGATCATGTAAATCAGGCTTTTAATGGATCAATACATCATAACATGGGAACCTCCTGCACCAAAGAACCAGTTTCTACCGATTCTGGACCATTAAGAGTATAGGATCCACTTTCACCTCTAGTTCTTACTTTTTGTTTTAATATCTCTTATGAAGTCAATGTTAAAAAATACAAACAGTTATGTTGAACTTTTAACAATTCCTGTCTCAGTTCCTGCTAAAAATCAAAAAGTTTCCTCATTTTTAACCTCAGAATTGATAGACGAGGTACCGAGAAGAAATCCAAATGTTTTAAATCCATTGACAATGGAATGTTGAGTAGTACGTATGTCATGCCGTTTTCAAACTGTATAGAAAACCGATTGTTTGGCTTGATTTTCATTTACACAGTCAAATGTTTTCCATTATAGTGGATCCCACCACGGCACACGGTAGTGGCAGCCATTTTGTGATACTACTGAGACATGGGGCACCTCATACCTCATGCCTTCATGCCTTATGCGTCAGTGATGGTTGCAAGCCAAATGAAATATTTATCACAGAAATTGCTGCTTCCGCTGTGTGATGGGTCCGCTGTAAGGGAAGACCTCCATTTTGAGGAGATTGTTTATTCTGGCAACATTTATGCTATTGACTTGAGAGATGTATTTTTTAAAGAAAACTTGATTTACAGAATGTATATTTTGACCTTCTTTTTTTCCCTTTCTTCGCTTGTTCTGAGTGCTGTAAAGTCATTGAAGTAAGCTTGATTTAGTCTGAATATTATGAAAGATGTTCTTATGACTATTGTGTTTCAAAAATTATAAATATGTTAATAACATTTTTTAAATAAAAATGTCTAACTGCCTATCATTTCCGTTCACAAGTCTTTGTTTCTCTACGAGGTGGTGTTATTTTAAGAAAAAGATGTAATTGCCACACGGCAGTCTCTTCAGCCACACAAATGCCTGTGCACCCAGAAGTACAGGGCTAAAGAACACTTAAGAATTCTACAAGGTTAAGCAACGCAGCTGCGTCTGTTGGTCGGCCGTCTGCAACTTTATTGCTACAAACAAATACGCTTGTGTACATCCCTGCGGCCAAGTGTGCACGGACTGAGATGTTCACTTAAACCTTAAACAGAAATAAACATGAGGGCGATAAACATCTAGCCAATCAGCTACCAACAATCATACTAAAGGCTTTGTTTGAAAAACAGCAGTTAGGAGCTGATTGGCTGGAAATTTATAGCTTTTGATCACCCTCGCGTTTATCTCTTTTAAGGCTTAATACATCTTCCTCTGTAATACAAATTGGTGTGCACTTATACAAAACCATTTAACGAGATGCAGTCCGGTGGTCAGGATGTTGGTGTTCAGTATACCGTCACCAGCAGCCTGACTGCCGTCTAAACACCGATGCCTCAAAAGGACCAGGTGTGCGATTCCAGAACTCTTAGGTAACCGAGGGGTTAGGTCTAGTCACTAGTGGGGGGACTTAGGGTAAGGCTGTGTGGGGGGGGGGGGGGGGCTAGGGTCAGAATGCTATAAGGAAGGGGTAAGGGGGGGGGGGGGGACAATGTGAGGGTACAGTAAATATACCCTGCCAGGATTTCCTCTTTCAAAATGCTGTCATCGTTATTCTGGCCACTAGCATCCTGACTGCCGGTCATGCGTATCTATCCCCCATTGGTCGCACTATGGCCCTTATTCTGGTTCACTCACAAAGGAAAATTGCTTCTCAAATGGACAAATCATGTGCACTGCAGGTGGGGCAGAGGTAACGTGCAGAGAGAGTTAGATTTGGGTGGGGTTTTTCTTCAAAGTGAGATCTATATTGCAGTGTAAAAATAAAGCAGTCAGTATTTACCCTGCACACAAACAAAATAACTCACCCAAATCTAATTATCTCTGCACATGTTACATCTGCCCCCCCCCCTGCAGTGCACATGGTTTTGTTCATTTGAGAAGGAATTTGCCTTTGCGAGTGAACCAGCGTAAGGGCCTATATTCACTCGCATTAGCCCTATGATATCCTTTTACCACAACATTTGTGATACAGGGCCTCTCAGTCGCAACAGTGCCTTTGGGCATACACTCTGGGTAACACATGTGCCTTAGGAGTTTTGAAGGATTTGTATTCATTTAGCCACAAGAGGTCAGGTGATATTAATTATACAATAATGTTTGAAAAATGATTGGAGTCAACTGTAACAGTCACATTTCCTAAAAAGCTTACAAAATCTTCCTGGTACTTATAAGGTGTTAGAACTTCTTCTGTAGTAGCTGCTGGCATCAGTAAAAGGTAACAATCCCAATGGTGATACTTGTAAACAGTTTCCTGGTGGGAATATGTAGCAACAGACAACCAAACAAACAATAAGCATATGCCTGTGGGCCTAATTCATGTTTGTACACAAATGCAATTTGGATTTTCTAGACCTGGGGTAGCCAACCCTAGCCCTCAAGAGCTACCAACAGTGCATGTTTTGCAGGTCTCCTCACAGAATCACAAGTGAGCTAATTAGCTCCATCTGTGGATCTTTTAAAATGTGTCAGTGATTAATGAGTGCAGCTGTGCAGCAGCTAGGTTGTCTGGAAAATGTGAACTGTTGGTAGCTCTCGAGGGCTAGGGTTGGCTACCACTGTTCTAGACTATACAACTGCTACAAGTCACAATGCTACCCAGGAATAAAAAGGCAGGTTTACCGTTTATTGCAAGCTCGTTAGCAATTGCATATACATTGGGGGTATGAGTTGGTATATGACTATGCAGTCTGGATACAGCAGTAGTGATGCTGGTACCATGTTTTTGCATGTACTGTACGAGCTCACAGCGGTTGGCAGATAAACACACTGAAAATGGCCATGGTACACCTATATTTTCCAAGTCCCTCCCCATAAACACTCTGTTTATCCCAAAAGGTGTTTGATGAAGTTGAGGTCAGGGCACAATGCTGGTCTGGAAAATAACTAAGATTATACACTTGGTAGAGTAATAGGTCACCTTAATGTTTCACATAAAAAAACAAGGTTGCCATCAGAAATGATGGGGCCCGGGGCTGAAAATAGGCAGTGCCCCCACCACACACACACTGCCCCATAGCTACACCTTAGCCACACACAAACTTTCTGCACCACCCCATGCAGCAGCAGCCTCTCCTTTAACCCCCCACAGATTACCATTGAGAGGGGACCAGGTGGCAGAAATGTGAATCGGGCCAATCAAGAGCTGCAGTCGGAAGCTCCTGATTGGCTGCTGGTCAGTAAGTTCCAATTGGCTTATTGCCTGCTCTGTCCATCTGTGGTTGCCCTCTAGTGCACAGCTGGCATGGCCCTGATCCACACTGCCGTCACCCGGGCACCCTATTGTCCCGGGCCCCGGATTGTAGTCCCAACAGTCCATCCCCGATGGCGGCGGCCTTGTAATAATTACCCCAATAGGTCATCAAACCATAGTGCATAATAACACTAGTAAACCTATAGCTATATATGCATGTCATGGAAGCATTTACCCAGAAGACAATGCATGCAGGATCCTCTGAGCGTCAGTGATCCCATGTGACAGGTACAAGCAGTACTATCGCAGGTTTTATTTCTCACTTAGGGCCAGATGTATCAAGCTGCAAAAAGTGATAAATTGAAGAGTAATAACAAGTAGGAGCTGATTGGCTGGCTGTTTATCACTCTCCATTTTATCAATTTTTGAAGCTTGATACATCTGGCCCTCAGTAATGGGATCTATGCTCTTTGCTTTAAAGTGTACAGGGCAGTATAGAGCCTGGCTGGGCCCAGGTACTTTTCAGGGGGTGTGGCCTAATTGCAGGAGGTGTGGCCATGCACTCATAAGGCCCCCATACACTATGCGATTTGGTAAAAATCGACCCAAATAGCATGTGTCTGATGTCCGATCCGATGCGCGGTCCAGTGTGCATCAGATTGCCCCTGGAGATCATATGTAAGATCTTCGAGTCGGACCCCCACCCGGTGACAGGGAGCAGGGATTGCATGTGATCACATGCGAACCTGCTGCCCGAGAGGGTTGCAGGCGGCGGAAGGGGGATTGGGTGCGACTTCTCTGAGGAGAAAAGTCGCATAGGGGGTTATTCTGGTTCACTCTTTCTGACAAAATCCTTCTTAGATGGACAAAACCATGTTCACTGCAGGTGGGGCAGATGTAACATGTGCAGAGAGAATTAGATTTGGGTGGGGTTTTACTTCAAAGTGAGATCTATATTGCGGTGTAAAAATAAAGCAGTCAGTATTTTCCCTGCACAGAAACAAAATAACTCACCCAAATCTAATTATCTCTGCACATGTTACATCTGCCCCACCTGCAGTGCACATGGTTTTGTCCATCTAAGAAGGATTTTGTCAGAAAGAGTGAACCAAAATAACCACCATAGTGTATGAGAGCCCTTAGAATAAAATACAGCTGCTGCTGTCAGGTAACAGGGGCCCCACTGGGCCTGGGTAATTACTATCCCTCCCCCACTCTCTGCACCACTGCCCCCAACACTTTGCAGGCAGCCACATTGTAGACTGGAGGAAATATTCAGTCAGAACCAGCACATCATGAATGCTAAGCATTACCTCAGCAGATGCCTAAACCCACTTCATAGCCGCCCATTTGCACATTTTCTGTGCTCCAACTGCTTATTCCGCTCCCCACGACACACCATACACTGTCTGCGATCAAAGTCTCACAACGGTCAACAAGAACCAACCAATTACATGTTTCCCTCTCCCTGATGAAGCAAGCAGGGCTTAAGGCAGAGGCTTGAGACACATCTCACTGTGAAATTCTGCCAGCACCTGGTTCTCAAGTAGTGAAGGCTGCAGGGTATCAGCACAGTCACAATAATAAGGCTCAGAAGCGTTTGACTGGCGGAAGTAACGGGCAGAGAGCGATCCTGCAGGCTCACTGTGCAGAGACACAAATAATGCAGACACCGCATTGTGCATGAAATACATACATGCTCGCTGCATAAGTCTGACCTATTTATACTGCTATTGTTGGAGGAAGAAAGACGCCTTATAACAGGAACAGGTAGATGTGGCCGTACGGGAGGAAGACTGCATACAGAAGCTGAAATAGAATCTCCGCTCACTTTTAAATCATTGAATTATTTATGCCGCTGTTACAAATGGAATCAACGTTAATCTCATCACAGGATAAAACGGACTCCAGGAATACAATAAATTACCCAATATTGAAAGGAATAATCCATCTTTTTAAATGTTACCTAATACCTACCCACCCAGAATGGCCGGGAGGCTCCCGAAAATCGGGACTGTCATTTTCCTGACCCCCCGGACCTACTGCCCACTTCACGGCATCGCCCTGTGTTCACGGCAGTGCGGAGAGGGGGCGGGGCTAAAATAACATGAATCGCACCATTTTTGCCCCGACCCTCTCCGTTAATGACATCATCGCCAGGAGAGGAGCACACGAAAGTAGGCGAGCCTGTGTTACCCACTGCAATGAAATGTAATAGCCAAGATATTATCTGGGATTTATTTACTAAAATGAAAGTTATATTGAAGATATTGCTATGAGCAACCAATCAGATTCTATGTATTATCGTCTAGAACAGGGGCGGGCAACAAGTGGCCCTCCAGCTGTTGATGAAGTACACATCCCAGCATGCCTTGCATCAGTTTCAGCATTGCCAAATAGCAAATCTAAGGCAAGGCATGCTGGGATGTGTAGTTCATCAACAGCTGGAGGGTCGCTTATTGCCCACCCCTGGTCTAGAAGGTGCTAAATAAATAAGATGTAGAACCTGATTGGTTGCTATGGGCAACATCCTATCTTCAATAGAATGCCCATCTTAGTTAATAAACCCCTCCAAGTTCAAGCCTGCGATTACCCAATAGAGATTAATGTAAATGCTAATGTCACAGGAGGAGACTGAAGAAAAGAATTAAAGATGAATTTGCAGATCAGAGGGCTGCATCCGAAGACACATGACTCACCATTGCATCCATGGACGGAAGGAGCGGTCGCCCTGGAGCCTCCACACTCTCCCACTGAATAGCGCATACCACTTGTACTAAAATCGGAGCACAGGATGATTCAGCTGTGTCTCTTATGTCTCCATTATACCGCCTCTGCCAGTGCCGCCTGCTGAGGTGCTGCTGAAGTCACGGTCAGCCTCTCGCGGGATGTCACTGTCGTGGCCGCTGGGATTTCTGTGATGACTAGGAGTGGGGTGAGGCGGCGCCATTTCACTCAGTGTCAGCTCCTTCCTCAGAGGCGGCAGCAGCAGTGTGTGACTGGCTGGCAGCGGGCTTTGAGTTGTGTGGTGCCATTACATATCAGTAATTGTGAATTATTCATAGACAACAGCATTATGGGCCTTATTCAGATCGGAGCTCAGTACAAATTTGTTTGGAAAATGGGCAAAACCATGTGCACTGCAGGTGGGGCAGATGTAACATGTGCAGAGAGAGTTAAATTTGGGTGGGGTGTGCTGAAACTGAAATCTAAATTGCAGTGTAAAAATAATGCAGCCAGTATTTACCCTGCACAGAAATAAAATAACTCACACAAATCTAACTCTCTCTCTGTACATGTTACATCTGCCCCACCTGCAGTGCACATGGTTTTGCCCATTTTCCAAACAAATTTGTACTGCGATCAGATCGGAATAAGGCCCTATATACGGTTTTCTATTAGGTAACGAAGTTTATTTAACTACTAATATTTTGTGAGCTTCCTTTGGAATCTTATGATGTCTGTCCATCTTCTTCCTGTTTTTGTTAACCCATTACTTACTGTATGTTATTTGTATGTTCTTAGAATAAATGCACCAAAGATTCATTGGTACATTTCAATAAATATATAACATGGAATAATCGATAAGTGATGCCGATGTATTGTGTTATTCTTTATATTATTAAAAATATTTGGAGCATTAGGGTACATTTTGTAAAGTGTGATTTGCATTTTGGTTTTCAAAAATAATACTACAGGCCAAATGTAATAGGGTGTGAGAATCAGAAAAAAAAAAAAAAAAAAAAGAGATATTTTGGGGGAGTTTCCTATTTTTTTAAAGCAGCAATCATTTACATTGAAAGGGTCTACATTGGGGATTTTTTTAAAGCTTTTTGGGGTGTCAATTTTTACCTAATAGCACATGGACCCCCAATTAGTATACTGCTTAGCTCGCCATGCTGCAGGTAAGTATTCTCAGTTGTAGTCCACATGGATGGTAAAGTATTGAAAAGTAAAAAAATAAATAATGTGACAAACACGTCAACCATACACTTTGTCCAGCATTGTCATGTTGTAGTTTTTGACCATGTCGGACGACTGAGTGCCGACCAGTAGTGTGTGACCTATTGTCCACATACTTAGAATTGTAATGGCATCTAGTGGCGATAGAAGTAAAATAAAGAGGCGGGGTAAGCCGCTGATTTGGCAGGTCTGGGACCTAAACTCCCATGATCAGATAAGGCGTACAGAGAATGATTTGGCAGTCAAGAGGCACCAACAGTAAAATGATGGCGGGCGACTGATAATATTGTGCCTAGGCTGACCCCTAATTTTGCTCCTGCCTAATCCCTCTGAGGAAGGAAGCATCGATTTATCCCGTACTTATCTATAAATCACTGGTGGACTTCATTGAAAAAATTGTACAAATCACATTTTTTATCACACAGTAAGTTTTGTGCCACACCGTACCCTCAAAGCCTTACAATCAGGGCCGGCGGAACCCACTCAGCGAGGGATGCAAAGCAGGGAGGCGCCGGCCAGCAGAGGCGCTCTCCCTGCCCTGCACCCTGCTCCTGTCGGCTGCCGCTACCTGTTGCAATACGGTACACTTCTATCATGGTTTTGGGTTTTTGCAGCAGATTTGTCAGACCAGGTAATGGGTTTATAATCTTCCAATGGCCATGGTTGGTGAGCCTCTGCCCTAGGCACTTTATTGTTCTAAAGGTCCATACACACTGGGTGATTATGCCCAGCATGTATGAAGAACAATGATGGCGAAAATCGCTGGGCTGAAAAACTCTCAGTGCATACACACTGAGTGTTTTTTCACAGTTCCTGGGGGGCTACTTTAAATAGCAAGACCCCAGGTAACACCAGCAGATGAGCGGCCGCCACCAGTGAGGATGCAGGAACGTGCAGCAGTGCTCATCTTTGCCCGGAACACGATGGGCAGCATTCCAGCTGAGAGCTGCTCAGCTGCTTTTAGCTGAAAATCGCCCAGTGTGTAACAGGGCTTCAGCTGCCAGGAGCGGAACCCAGATTGATGTTATGCCGTTGTAGCCTATCCACTACATGGTTTTGCTGACCGCTTATCATGGTGTTTTTGCCCACAGAACACCATTTCTCTGTATGTTGTTTTTTTTTTTGTACACTTTATATACTTAATCCAGCATGTCTTTCACCAACAATCATGCCACAGTCAAAATCAAATTGTCACATTTCTTTCTCTGCTGATTGGTCTGAACAACAACAACAACAACAATTAAACCTCTTGACCACATCTGCATGCTTTATGCATGGAGTTGTTGCCACACAATCGATCATTAGATATTTTAATTGACAAACGTGCCTTATAAAGTGGGCACTGACACTATGGCCTTTATTCAGATCTGATCGCAGTACAAATTTGTTTGGAAAATGGGCAACACCATGTGCACTGCAGGTGGGGCAGATGTAATGTGCAGAGAGAGTTAGATGTGTGAGTTATTTTGTTTCTGTGCAGGGTAAATACTGGCTGCATTATTTATTTTTACATTGCAATTTAGATTTCAGTTTCAACACAACCCACCCAAATTGAACTCTCTCTGGACATGTTACATCTGCCCCACCTGCAGTGCACATGGTTTTGCCTATTTTCCAAACAAATTTGTACTGCGATCAGATCTGAATAAAGGCCTAAGGTAGGATATTTCCCACCTTTTGAAAACTAGTTTCAGGGAGATTATAGTTGGTAGTAGAATTTTCCACAGCACCCCTTTGAGGGGGCGTGTCATGCTCCACTTAAAGGGCGTGTCTAGTTCCATATATGGAGAAATTGTGAACGTGGCCCTTAGAAGTGTGGGAGTGTACTGCTACAGTACATCTGCAAGGACTCTTTTAAAATGCATTATATCCAAATGTAGATGAGCCCCAAAGTGCTGGGAAATAGCGCTGATGATTTAATGTAAATGTATCTATCTCTCATTCCTTTTTTCCCCAAAGAATGTAACAGCGTAATGTGGGCTAGTTGAAATGAGGGAGATTGGTAGACTAATGAGGGAGAGAGGGAGATTGCTGTTATTTCAGGGAGTCTCCTGCAGAATGCAGGAGGGGAGGTAACTATGATATGGATGCATTTTAGCCCAGCTGACAACAGCTCTGTACAATGGTTGTGACAGTAAATGACACCTCCTATTATCTGTTTTAGCTTTATAAGCATTAACCAGCATAAACAGTACAGGTGTGCAGCCTGTGACATCAGCACAGAGCCACCTATAGATTGGCTCCAGCAGCTGGGAATTGTAATTATGCAGAGCTCTATAGAGAGTACAACACAACTGGGAGTTATACGGTGTCAGTTTGTGCAGAGTTCCCAGAGGCTGCAGGGAACAGCAAACAAATAGTATTGCTCCAAGGCTGGCCGGGAATGGCTAAATGCAACAAGCTGTGGTGTTCATTTTAGCACCCTGCAAAATCTGTGCAGTTCCTGTTCCCTGTCTGAGGTGTCGCTCACTACTGTGGTGCTTTTAGCACAGTGTGGTCTGTATTTCAGCTCTGATAAGCAGGCCAGACCTGTAATAGAAGCACCGCAGCATAGAGTGACACCCCAGGTAGCTAAGAGGAATTACACGGGTTCTGAGGCGCAGGGTGCTAGAATGAACACTAAACCTGTAAATTGTCATTAATAAACCTTCCACATTTGCATACATTTTTTTTTTCCAAATATGACCATGGTTTCAACCATGTGCATTTGTCATGAGGTAAATGCATAGAACGCCACAACATGATACTGGCCTCTGTCCCCTCCACACTACTGCATATATCTTTAAATAAGAAATAAGGGCAATAAACCACTAGTCACGTTCTTGGAAGATATTTAAAACACATTAATGTAGGGTAACAATGTGTTTGTAATGAATGTGCACAGGGGTCATGAAAAGTACCCAGCACCCAAGCCAAGTGTAGCAGAAGTAGTAAGCCTCGTAAAGTGATTAAGGGGGGTATTCAATCGTTATCGAAATGGTTTTTTTCACGTGTTTTTTTTCACTTTTTCACATCGGAGAGTCCTCAGCTATTCAATCTAGTCATTTTTCGAGTATGTGAAATGTTTTTTTTCACGATGCATTTTCGTTTGATTCGGTAGCGATATTTCCACTTTTTCACTTTTTTTTATAGCTTTTTTTCGACTTTTCACTCAGACATATTCAATGATATGATACCGATATGAATGTTTCCGCGTGTATGCTCTTCTTCTCAATTTTCCTTTCACCATGTCACGGGTGATGAATTCATAGATTCAACTCTGTATTTTGTTAAGTAACGGCTCGTTTGCTCTCCAGAATAAAATATATGCAGGATTGTTTGCCCTTATTTGGTTTTTTGCTTATTTTGTGTGAAATATTACTTGTTTTCTTACAATTCACTTCCCAGCATGCCTTTCTTTTCTCCCATCATGCACTTCACCACACCTCCTCACTCCTGCGTTTGGGATTTCATGGAGTAGCAGCCTTGTGCAGTCAGCTGTATTTGGAAGCGTTTTTATAGGTCAATTTGCGTTTTTGGATACAAATTCCTTCATTTTTTATCACTGTCTCAAAGAATGGATTATTTTGCTGACTTGCTTGTGATGTTCATGATCGTGTCAACATACCTGATGCGCTGTCGACGTCGTCGTTTGGCAAGTGGCTATCGGTGTCCTGTTCAGGGCCGTGGATATCATCATCGTGGTCAGCATCTTACTCCTTCTGGTGAGTCAGTGCGTGTTTCAATTCCACGTCCACGCCAGTATCGTACTAGGCGTGTACTGGATGGTCTCTCTGAGACGGAAGTGATTGGTACCTTTCGCTTGTCGTCTCAGGATATATATTCGCTGTATGATCTGTTGGAAGCTGACCTTGAGCCCCGGGTACGGTCAAACCATGCAGTCAGCGGTTTCCAGAAACTGCTGGCTGCATTGCAATTTTTTGCGTCTGGCACCTTCCAGCCAACTTTATCCCAGACATGCGGTTTTTCCCAGCCAACGATGTCTTGCTGTTTATCTCAGGTCATTAAAGCTTTCCGTAAATTAACGGCCCAGGTTATAAAATTTCCAGACACTGACAGCGAATGTAATGAGATCAAATTTGGCTTCTTTCAAAAATGGAGATTCCCCAATGTGCTGGGCGCGATTGACTGCACCCATGTGCAACTCACACCTCCCAGGGAATCGGAAGAATGTTATCGGAATCGAAAACACTTCCATTCCCTGAATGTCCAGATGGTGTGTGATTCCACAATGAGGTTATTGGACATCTGTGTGGGTTTTCCTGGGTCGACCCACGACTCCTTCGTTTTAAGCCAGTCATCTATTTTCCGTGATTTTGAGGAAGGAAGAATGCCAGATGGCTGGTTGTTAGGTATGTAATCTATATATATATATATTTTATAATGCATAAGTTATTAGCAAATATGTTACAACTTTTTATTGATATTTTAGGTGATGCGGGTTATCCGAATAAACCGTGGCTGTTGACCCCATTGCTTAATCCTGTAGGTGATGCTGAAAAAAGGTACCAGGAGTTACACATTGCATCGAGGGGTGTAATAGAAAGGACCTTCGGTGTACTTAAGAGCCGGTTTAGATGTTTAGACATCTCCGGTGGTAGCCTCTTATATTCTCCGGGAAAAGTCTGCGGCATTATTAATGCCTGTTGCATTCTGCATAATATCTGTGTCGCAAGACGTTTGCCGGTGAATATTCGTGCTAGTGTTAACCAGCATGGGGATCTTTCTTCAGTGTTACCTGTGGGCATGGACGAAGGAGCAGAAACCAGAAGAAATCTGATCAATACTTTTTTCGCATGTGAGTATTTCTGTGTTTTTTTTTCGTTTAAACAGATATCTCTATATATCATGATCCGTATCATTAACGATACATATGTATATACACACATGTCTGTATGGTTGACAGACCTTGTAATATTATTGTTTTAACGATTGCTATCGTATTGGGACATGTGTGTATAGCACACATTAGTTCTTTACATGTAAATGCACATGGACTTTACATATATATATTTGGTGTTTGTAATGTGATGCAATGGAACTGATTTTTCCGTGGTATTCAATTTGTACAATATTTAACTACGCATGGCGGTGGATAGAAACCTGTGCCAAGGGTAGTGACCCTCCGTGGCCCAACGAGGCAAGCACAGCGAGCCCTGCAAGGGGACGTTGTTTTGTTTTTAACTAATCAGCATCCCCTTGCGTGGATAGCTGATCATGTCCCCGATCTGGGTGGGTGCCTCTTGACGCTTGTCCCAGGTTTAGATCCAACTGAATGCCTTGTTGGATAGTGGGGATTTGCAAAGCTTACTTCCCATACAACCCTTTGAAAAATCGGGACCATCACATTGCATCGCAGTGCATATAAATTTGTTACATGCGATGTGATGCGATTATGGAGTTGCAACACACCAGATTGTGTGCCATGTTTCTGAACAAGTCCCTGAATATTTTTTAACGATATACTTTATCCCTTTCTAATTACAGAGTTGATCCATGTTGGTTCTTGTTGGCCTAGTTGGTTCTTGTTGGCCTTGTTCGGCTTGAAGTTTTCTGTCTTTTTTGGAGTTGTTGATTCAAAGTTTATTTTCGAAAGAGTCTGCATCACAAAATTATTGGGGTTCATTTGCAATGGATGTAAGTAGCAAACTGCCAGGTGTAACTCGGTGCCATGTCCGTGTGCAACAGGGCCACTACTGACCAGCACGCTATGTTCCCATTCATGTTTCCCCCTGCAGGTCCTTATGTCTCCTGCTGCCTCTGCAAACATCCCTTTGCAGTTTGATGTCTGCCTTCACGCCACATCCAGTTCATTCCCAAGTGCCAGAGACAGGCCCCACTTCTCAGCTGCTGTGTGAAATTGGTAAGTAGCTCATTCATGTGCCCCCGCAACACTGGTGTTCAACCTGTGGCACTCCTCAGGGAGGGCCACAGGTTGAAGACCCATCCCCTAGGTTAAACCCCAAACAAACCAAGGGCGCATGCGCTGTGTGCCAGGTGTACCTCGGTGCCATGTCCGTGTGCAACAGGGCCACTACTGACCAGCACGCTATGTTCCCATTCATGTTTCCCCCTGCAGGTCCTTATGTCTCCTGCTGCCTCTGCAAACATCCCTTTGCAGTTTGATGTCTGCCTTCACGCCACATCCAGTTCATTCCCAAGTGCCAGAGACAGGCCCCACTTCTCAGCTGCTGTGTGAAATTGGTAAGTAGCTCATTCATGTGCCCCCGCAACACTGGTGTTCAACCTGTGGCACTCCTCAGGGAGGGCCACAGGTTGAAGACCCATCCCCTAGGTTAAACCCCAAACAAACCAAGGGCGCATGCGCTGTGGGCCAGGTGTACCTCGGTGCCATGTCCGTCTGCAACAGGGCCACTACTGACCAGCACGCTATGTTCCCATTCATGTTTCCCCCTGCAGGTCCTTATGTCTCCTGCTGCCTCTGCAAACATCCCTTTGCAGTTTGATGTCTGCCTTCACGCCACATCCAGTTCATTCCCAAGTGCCAGAGACAGGCCCCACTTCTCAGCTGCTGTGTGAAATTGGTAAGTAGCTCATTCATGTGCCCCCGCAACACTGGTGTTCAACCTGTGGCACTCCTCAGGGAGGGCCACAGGTTGAAGACCCATCCCCTAGGTTAAACCCCAAACAAACCAAGGGCGCATGCGCTGTGGGCCAGGTGTAACTCAGTTCCATGTCTGTTTATAACAGGGCCACTACTAACCATTAATTTTTCCCCTTGCAGGTCCATATGTCTACTGCTGGCCACACAGAGAACACTGTGCTTGATGACCGGTTGAACCGATGGCAAAATCTTTGCATTACACCACTTGCATCGTGTGTCATAAAATTGTATTGTTATACTATAATAGTTCAATGTAAATAATTGTATACGAAAAATGATTCTTGAAATGTTGTTTGGTTCAATAAAATTTTATTGAACAATTTTGGATTTTCGACTGACATGAATCATGACCTTTGATGTTGTTTCATTTATAAATAGTTAGAAAGATATAAAAACGCTCAAAAAATGAGAAAATATTCAAAGTGTTTATAGAAACAGAGAACCAAGATACGCCACAAGGTAAAGTTTCAGAACTGTCATTTGTTTGTAACAATGACCATTGTCACCACTGACCACGCTGCTCCTTCCAAATGTGCAGTGCGTCACATCTGGGGGGAGAAGGTTGGCCAGTGTTGACAATGGAACATTGAAATCAGCACAAATGATATACGCCACAAGGTAAAGTTTCAGAACTGTCATTTGTTTGTAACAATGACCATTGTCACCACTGACCACGCTGCTCCTTCCAAATGTGCAGTGCGTCACATCTGGGGGGAGAAGGTTGGCCAGTGTTGACAATGGAACATTGAAATCAGCACAAATGATATACGCCACAAGGTAAAGTTTCAGAACTGTCATTTGTTTGTAACAATGACCATTGTCACCACTGACCACGCTGCTCCTTCCAAATGTGCAGTGCGTCACATCTGGGGGGAGAAGGTTGGCCAGTGTTGACAATGGTTCCTATGTTGCTGCATTGAAAAAAATAACTTATAGATAATAAACAATAAAAACTTAAATAAGTGCAATTTCACAATAAAAATACCTATTCCTTCCTAAAGAGACCAGAGTCAGATCTGGATGGAGATGGATGTTACAAGTTATTACTGTGAAAACATTGTAATTTTAAACTTTTTATAATTCCTGTGAAATCTGAGTTTCATCGTCATCGTGTGTAGGTGCTGATAATGACAGATCGTTAGCTAACGATTCAGGTTGCACACAAGATGTTGTCGCATGATCTGGCTCTCTAACATTTGGAAACATGCCTGAATATCCTGTGTACATTTGGGAATAGGAATAGGTATTTTGTGTGGGAAATACACCCCCTTTCCTCTCGTTTACTGATGCTTTTCTTTGTTTTTCACTTATGTTTTTTTTGTGCGACTTTGCAATCATGTCCTCTGCAATTAACTTCAGAGAAGTAGCAATCAACCCTGTACTGGCAGAAGTTTGTCGATGGCACTCTAACATGATATCAAAGGTATTTGCTGATTGTGCATTAGCATCTGAAATTTTCATTAAACTGTGTGCGTGGCTAGTTGTATTGTCAACCAATTTGTTGATTGACACAGCTATAATATTCAGTATATCCTGAGTAGTTTTGTATTGGCTCTGGCGGTTTACATCAATCTGTTTTACTATGTCTATAAAACCTTTAAAAGTGTTTTCTAAGCTATCTAGTCTTTTGTTTAAAACTTTTTCAAAGTCAACATGTCTCCGCTGCATTTGATCTGCCAAAGCTCTGATTTGCAGATATTCTGGTTCTTCTGATGTGTCGTTGTTTCCAAGCTGCCTTGCTTGAGATGCTGTAAGGATAGAGAAATTTTGAAGAACATTCAATTACTTGATTTTATTTGTAAATAATGAAGAGTGTAGTAGAAAACCAAAGATATTGCTGAAATATATTATTACTTACGTATAGGTGTTGATTCCGATTGTCGCACCTCCACATCTCCATCCTCAGACAAATTTTCAATTAAATCAGGCCTAAAAAAACGACCAATTCCGGAGGAAAGTCCTCCACTTGTCATAGGCATATCTTCTGTAATTAAAATTCCCATTAAATTTATTATAAACAAATAAATCACACTTTTCATGTAAGGAGTGCATAACATTTCCAAAAAAGTATTACTGTTTAATAAAATACATCCCTTGATTATAAACTGGTTTTATGCCGCAATACACAGCTATTTTTTTAAAAAAAACTAACCTTTTTCTTTTGGATTTACAGTACTCTCGCATTCCATCTGTTGAGAATTTCTCTCCCTTGAGGATCGGTTACCGGAATAATTATCTATGGAACTGCTGTTGAAACCCTCAAACGTTACGTCGGTTACATCAGATGATTCAAGGAAGCATGTTGGTATACTTTGCAATTCAGCCATACCACTGCCATCATTATCTTTCGAACGTTCAAGAACTCGATTGCTGGAATTATTGTGCCTTCTTTCCGCTTGCATTAAATGTTGACGCTCATCTAATGAAGGTAAAAATATTATTAATAACATTTCATTACATTTTGGTACATAGATTTTATGCTATTAAATTTTTACCATTTTTACTAGACATATTTTTCTCATTGCTAATTCTGCTGCCTCTTTTCTTTCTAGGATTCTCCTCTTCCTCCTGAATGCCTCCTCGTCTAGAGTCAACACCTCCTTTCACTCCATAAATCATTATTGGGTTTAATCGTTTCTTGATTATTTCCTCCCAGGAAAGCCACTTTATTTTCATCTCCGGTCCGCCACCTGTACCTATCTCATGTCTTCTTTGCATACCCATTTTTTTTTTAGTTTGCCTGCGGCAGTCACTATACCTTTTGATACAATGTTTGGAATCTCTTTGAACACCTGATATAGAGGTGACTTTTTCGGCAATATTATTCCACATCTTTCTTTTCAATTTTGGAGCTGTAGTTGGTGCCCTTGGACCAAACAACATATCATAATATCTATCAACTGCCTCCACCAGAGCATAATTCTCGGACTCATTGAACCGTACGCCACGTTGAGCCTTTTTCAGATTTTCACCACCGGATCCTTCACCAGAAGAATGATGAGATGCTGAGTCATCAGAAAACCTTGCAACCTCATTTGTATCACTTTGCATGCTTTCTTGACTACGGATATTTGATCGCTGCCTATCATTGGGACGCTTCTTTTCTTGACTGTTTTGTGGCCGGCTGTGATGAACATTTTGTAAATGTTGCCTTTTGCTGTGGAACATCTGCAAACAGAATGAGAATTTACAATTTAAACATCATTACATTGCAAAATTGAAATCATCTTTGGTTGAATTAAAAATAAATACCTTCGAATGTCCACTTGTGGTGGCTTTTTGTTTATTGCGCGATGCTTCAACTTTCGCCCTCCAGATTCTAAATTCGGCACTTTGCTCCCAATCCTCCTCAAATCTTTCAAAATCTTCCTCCGTTGTAGAAATATCGGAACGATGTGGGCTTCTCAATGTAGGAGACTGTATAAAAAAGATGTAGTGTTATTGTTTTTAAACAAGCACATAATAAAAATTATTTGCCATGTTCAATTTGCCCTTAGTTTACCTATCTCTTTCAGGAATTTTTCTTGTATGTCTAAATAAAAGGCATGTGTGCCAATGACATTCATTGATCACCCAGTTTAATAAACCATAATGGTTATAGACCCAGCACCCACCCATGTTTTACCAAAGCACACCAAGCTGTAACCGCTACTTTTTGCCTTATAGAAGGCTGCTGTGTCTGTTCCAACTTCTCGAATAATGTGTTGTACTTGTGAGAGCCAAATACCATTTCTTCCAATAAATTATGGTTGGATATTAGGACAACATTTTAAGAAATTGGTGTGTTATAAAATCACCATAAACAAATAAATGGATGTTAGTATTGATGTACCGACACATGGTGATTTTTAAAAACGCATTGGGGCGTGGTGTGAGCGTTGTTGGGGTTGGAATATCATATAGGAGGGTTCACTCTGAGGTGGCAACAGTATGAGCCGCACACCCACAGGCCTTGTCCGTGACACTCAATGCAATGCATATTTACTGATCCAGACTATCATTACATATTGGTGATACTATATTCATAAACCCAAAATAATTTTAATTACCCGATGTCTTCCATTGCTTTTCTTTCTAGTTCCAACAAGGCTTGTTGTCTTCAAAGCCATCTCATCCAGTTCTTGATGTTCTGTATTTTTATTCACTGAATCTTCTGAAGAGGAATCCACTGGTGAAAAAAGACTTCTTTCTGTAGACATTCCTAATAAATACAAATGTCATGATTGAGCATGGTCGATTCAATGTACAACAAAAGATCCCCATGTGCTAAACTTGCACAGTGAATACACCCAGTTGAATAACTTTATAACAGATGCCCATAGGCGGGGTGTGGATCATGTGTGAGAATGAAATTATATATGTACAGTCATAAAGTCGTCCCCACTAGTGCAACTTCCCTGGAAGGTCGACCTGACTTAGGTCTTATGTTGGAATTTGAATAGAGATCGACAGGTCATAAGATGAGCAGGGAATTTCCAGCACTTATGTGGGCACGACATATAACTGTAGAAATAAGGGCAGTCTGATTGATTACCGCTTCTATTAGAATGACTACTGTTTATGCCAGACTAATATACAGACACACCCGCATAGGCACACACAGCAACTCACACAAATATAAAATCCACATATATAGAAACTGCAACATACTTCACATGTACACACATAACAGGACGGACATATGCACATACACCAACAATTCATATATGGCATTAACAGACACAAATCCATGTATACACACAACAACATATGCACATACACCCACATCCATACACACAGCGTTATATGCACAAGAACCACCATCTATACACACTTCCACAAACATCACATGTATACACATGCAGTTGCTACAGATGCACATACACCCACAATTATAAACTGCAACTTTCAGGTACACAGACACATGTATACCCACAGCTACATGTGCCCATACATCCACATGTACTGTAGACCAACCTCTCTAAATACAGTGACATAATAGCCCTTACATACACACAAGCAACACATACATAAATAAACAAAGCAGCATCTACATAAACACACAATACACATACAAATCCTCACACACTGCGACTGCCCCCTCACACCTCTAAAAGAGCCATCTAGCTATTTCTTTATTCATAAGATAGTTGGAGGTGGTCAGCTGGATGGGCTTTATGGCTGCGAGGAAGACACAGGGGCTTTCTGCGTGTGACAGGAAGTCACGTCTCCTCCTGTGACTGAGCTCCTCCAGCAATGCTGCTATTCACTGCAGCGCTGCTCCATCACAAAGCATTCTGGCTGGCACGCAGGGGCTGGAGTTTAACAAATGCTGCTGGTCAGGCAGGGTGCACCCTTAAGACGTTCCCCAACAAGAAAGTGCAAAGCTTTGAAAAGTGGCCATGCTGACCCACCCCAACCATGCACACTTCAAAGCTCATATAACAGTACAATTTGAATTTATCCCCTTAACAACCAAGCACTTAAAAGAACCAATTTGGAAATATGAAAGACATGCCACACACAAGGAGAGTATCGTTTAAAGGACATGCTAAAATCTCACTAACAACGGACAAAACTAAAAAGCCCTAACCTGTGGTTAAATTCAAGGACAACGCTGTCGAGCAGAAGGTTCCATTTTAAAGAAAATAAACAATAGAAACAGCGCAGCAATACTGTACAAAACAACTAATAAAATAAAGGATATTACTCACTCTGTTTGAAGACACGCGGTCCGAACGTGGAAGGGGGCTGCTGTGATCCACTGCACTACGGCCATTAGACACAACACTGTCGGCATCCCAAAATGGTGGATGCGTTGCGCAGCACGTTCTTTTTATACAATACGCGTAAGTTTCGCTTAGCGAAAAAGTCACGCCCATTTTTCGATACATTTCACTTTTTTCACTTCTTGCTGTCTCCGGAAAAAAAACCTTTGAATACCTCGAAAAAAAAAATAGCGAAAAAGGATTCTTGATGCGAAATAAACGAAAACATAATGTTAAACGTAAAATAGTTTTTTTCGGAGCACATTGAATACCCCCCTAAGTGGAGGGTGATAATTTAGCAGCCAATCGGCTCCTGTCATTTTTCATTCAAACCCAGCCTGTATCTTGACAGCTAGGAGATGATTGGCCGCTGCATTATCACCTTCCACTTTGTCACTTCACCAGACTTAATACCTCTGCCCCAGAGAAACGGGACACACACACACACACACACAATGAACCAGCACATTGCACATGCCTATGTATAATGCACTCTCCTGACTTGTCTTTACAGCACATTCATAATGCACAAGAACCTATGTAAAGATTATTGTGTTACAGACCGGACCAGGCCTCTATTGAATTTGCAAGGCAGATTAATGCAAATCCTGCCACTTGTGTGTGCGCATCCCACATCCTAGTTTATAAAACAAAAATGGTATACCCCTTGTGCCTGTTCTGGAGGGGGAACATTGTGCTTTCAGAGCTTGTGTCACAGAATTCAGATCACTGACAAAGCAATAGATTTCTACAATACATTGGACTGTGCAAACTCAGAGCAAACAAATCAAGCGATCATTTATAGTACTGGTACTATTAGACAGAGGCCTGTACATTGTCTGTGTGCACCAGCACGGCCCAAGGGACAATTCTAAATCTCTACAGGTTTAGGGGCAAGCTATAGCTAGGAGCTCATTACTGACTTTGCCCCTGGCAATACCCGGAGGCAGAGATACTCAAATCCCATTAAATATATATAACATTGATCGGACTGATATCAGACCAGCTCCACTTGTGAAAATGTCCTATATTGGCTTTTGTGCAACAGTAAAAACAGAATTCCATAATAATGTAATAATGCATTGTGTGGGGAGTCAGCACAGTACAGCGTGTCTTATATTTGAACCAATGGCAATCAGCCTATGGAAAAAAAAATCAGATCGTTTTCACAACACAAAGAAAGAAATGACCAAATCATGTTTCCTAGAAACTGACAGCGACTTTCTATTTAAAATACGAGGCACAAGATGAAGGGAAGAGGCGGAAGTCGCAGATTTGTCATAGTAACGATTATCATATTAATGACATCAGTCTATGACTGCCCTCTGCTGGGAGACTTGTGAACTGCCAGAGAAATATCTCTATTTTTATTTATTTTCAGTCGAAACACTTTAAATTACATTAATGTAGATAAAGTTTATATTCCTGGAGCAAGATTGTGTCACGAGGTAACTTTGGGCCTGATTCAGTATCAGTATTCAGCCCGCCCTCAAAAGTACAAACAGATTCATCTACCATACGGACTTGCATTCAACCCTGCAGTGTGGCTACAGACACTGCTTTCAGCTGGTATTTTGCAGTGCATTATCCCGCAGAGAGTTGGACAGAGAGGGCCTGATTCAGATGGAAGTGCATCGCTACTGCACATTTAAACCCCACTAGAGGATATAGGAAAGAGATCGCTAAGAAAGGGCTTTCTGTGCATCATCTACACGTCGTTAACGATGATTGAGGTCTGCTATACATGCTGGTTAAATTGGCTATATAGCGAAAAGAGCTGCGTGTTTAGCGGATCCCGGTGACATCACTGAACGATATTATTCAGTGTGTAAGCACACTATCGGATGACCGCAACCATGGACGATATAGTTAGTGTGTATGGGGCTGTATGCTAATGCCACAGACAATAGGCCGTCTGCTGAGACGCTCACCTGCTGCAATAGGCCGCCTGCTGAGACGCTCACCTGCTGCAATAGGCCGCCTGCTGAGACGCTCACCTGCTGCACTAGGCCGCCTGCTGAGACGCTCACCTGCTGCACTAGGCCGTCTGCTGAGACGCTCACCTGCTGCACTAGGCCGTCTGCTGAGACGCTCACCTGCTGCAATAGGCCGTCTGCTGAGACGCTCACCTGCTGCAATAGGCCGTCTACTGAGACGCTCACCTGCTGCAATAGGCCGTCTACTGAGACGCTCACCTGCTGCAATAGGCCATCTACGGAGACGCTCACCTGCTGCAATAGGCCGTCTACTGAGACGATCACCTTCTTCAATAGGCCGTCTACTGAGACGCTCACCTGCTGCAATAGGCCGCCTACTGAGACGCCTGCTGCAATAGGCCATCTGCTGAGACGCTCACCTGCTGCAATAGGCCGTCTGCTGAGACGCTCAGCTGCTGCAATAGGCCGTCTGCTGAGTCGCTCACCTGCTGCAATAGGCCGTCTGCTGAGTCGCTCACCTGCTGCAATAGGCCGTCTACTGAGACGCTCACCTTCTGCAATAGGCCATGTACGGAGACGCTCACCTGCTGCAATAGGCCGTCTACTGAGACGCTCACCTGCTGCAATAGGCCGTCTACTGAGACGCTCACCTGCTGCAATAGGCCGTCTACTGAGACGCTCACCTTCTGCAATAGGCCGTCTACTGAGACGCTCACCTGCTGCAATAGGCCGTCTACTGAGACGCTCACCTGCTGCAATAGGCCATCTACGGAGACGCTCACCTGCTGCAATAGGCCGTCTACTGAGACGCTCACCTGCTGCAATAGGCCGTCTGCTGAGACGCTCACCTGCTGCAATAGGCCGTCTACTGAGACGCTCACCTGCTGCAATAGGCCGTCTACTGAGACGCTCACCTGCTGCAATAGGCCGTCTACTGAGACGCTCACCTGCTGCAATAGGCCGTCTACTGAGACGCTCACCTGCTCCAATAGGCCAAATAGGTATTTTACCAGATAAACTACAGTAAGAGGGACATGAGGGAAAATGTCGCGTCAGTCAGGGCATTTAGCAGTCGGAATTCCGATATCAGAGAAACGGCTATCAGAATCCCGACTGTCGGAGCGTCACCCGGCACCCCTCTCGCTTGTCCCCTGCTTTTACCCAGTGCGTACCAACAAGGCACAAGGTGCATATGTACTGTATCAAACTTTGTCCATGACCCCCACAGAGGGAGAACAGAACCTGTGGCGAGCGCAGTAAGCGTCCGTATTGGGCTTTTTTGAGCTTGCCCCCTTGTTGGACTACCGACGGCCGGGTTCTGAGGTCAGTATACTAACCGTCGGCCAGTCATACCACACCCATCAGACTCACCACTGTATAGAATAATAGCATAGGAAACATATGCACTTGAAGAGAAAAGTTTAATATACTGTACAATATAAGCCATCATTTAACGGAAAAATCACACAAGGCCTATTACAATACTGTACTTATAGTCTACATAAAGAGGTGATGTTAGTTTTATACTGTTTAGCGGTTGGTTTACTTCGTTCCCATGTTTAAGTGCAGATAACAGACTAAAGCAATATATCCATCCTAGGCACAGTGGAGGCAGCCATTTTGCGATTGAAACTTGTGACTTCACAAAGGGCCACAAAATGGCCGCATTTATTTAGGCATCATATATACTCCGGATTGACCTCGCAATTTTCAGAAAAGCCATTATATAGTCTCCATTTCAATATATATTCTCATTACAAAAAAAAAATTATATATGCTATTCTACAAATTCCTTTAATGTTAGACCATGTTTTAGTGGTCTTAGTACTCTACAACGTAAACATTTTGGATATAATAACAGCAGTGAGCACCCAGTGTCATAACATAATTACCTTATTCTTGTCATAATTCCTATAAAACAGGGCATACTTAGCAATACAGAAGCTGATAACAACGCTCTCGTTCTCAATGGGCTGTAACACCTAGCAACCAAACTTTGGCATTCATTTCTTATTCTGCAGGAGAACATTTTCGCTAGAATCAGGTTGGTTGCTATTGGTTACAGCAGACGTCAATTATACACTCGTTTATTAAGAAAGACCACTTTTCCTTAGTAAGGCACTGAAACCAAAGACTGTAGGCACATTCCCTGTTCATTTAATAGTGTTGTGCAGTCAAATAGAAGCATTATATGTGATTAAAAGCATAAAAAAAAATCATAGTTACAAGAAACTTATTTCATGACTGAAAACTTATTAGAAACCGGAATTGACAGATGGATTTTGGGCAGGGATTATGTTCAATAATTAACCTCTATTAAGTGATGAAGTTCACATTACTATTCTTGCAAGTATATATAGTTATACACATGATAAAACATGTAGGTTTTTAACTTCTGTCTTACAAAATGCAATGGATTATATGATATTCACCAGTGTTCTTCTTCCTGTAGAGACATTTGAGGCCTAAACCTCATTAAACAGTTACACAGAACCACACTGTAAAGTGTACATACATGCGGAAGGACTAGCAACACCTTACTTACTCTAAGGACCTTACTCAGGTTTGCAAGCAACGTAGACAAAACCATGCTGCACTGAAGGGAGCAGATGTAACATGTACAGAGAGCGTTAGATTTGGGCGGGGCTTTAACTAACTGAAATCTAAATGGCAGTGTAAAAATAAAGTGGTCTATCCTTTGTGGGCTACATACAAAAGCAGCCAGTATTTACCCTGCGCATAAAAAAACATAACCTAATAAACTCAAAATCTCTCTGCACACGTTACATCTTACACCTTCAGTGCAGCATGGATTTGCCCATTTCTGTGCTTCATTTGCAAACTCGAATCAGGCCCCTAGTCAGGTAGCCTATTATGAAAGGAGAACGGCTTGCAGTCCAGTAACAGGCCCTCTGCACACGAACATGGCAGTTATGACGTACAAGTGTAAAACGCCTGAATGTATTAACACTACAGCACAAGCAGCGTGTGTAAGAGATGTACATAATACATATATTAAGCTGCCTCGTCTAACCAACAAGGGTGGAGACAAATGTCATTGCTGACATACACGTAATCGTTCCGTTTGTGATTAATAACAGATATTAGATTGTAGAACTCTATGATTTAGTGGTTAATTAAACAGGTATAATTATATTGTGCGGTTACGTTCAGGAGTGTGATTTGTTTAGAGATTGGTGTAGAAAAAGATGGGGCGCTTCTTTATCTCTGCTGCCTATACCCCAGGATCAATCCTTTTGATCCCAAAAGAATACAATGGTCAAGTTGGCGAAGTTCACTTGTTTGTTAAAGAAGACTCAAGTCCAAAGATACCTTTAGAGGAGTATACATACTTTGAACATGGAGAGTATGGGTACGCACCCTTAAAGAAACCTTTATAAGTGTCCCTAGCTACACATGTGTAAGTTACGCCAATCATGAATACCTATAGTTAACTGTTGTATCAAAACAATATTACACATTGATATATACTGTACATATTTTGCAATTATTCTTATTTTTCATATTTGGAAACTCTACCACCATATACCCGAGAGAGGAGATATCTGAAAAAAGAAAAAAATATATACTATTACTTCAATTCTCTCAGCGCCCTGTCTATATACCCCTTCACCAACTTGACCATCACGTTCAGGAGTATCTTCTTGCAACTGCTGTATACAGAAAACCGGTTCATTAATTCATATTTTTTGTAGTGTTAAAAGGGAACTCCAACCCCAAGAACTGTCTCAGTACACAACCTTTATCCCCTAATTATTGTTGTGCTGTTTGTCTGCCTTACTAGAACTAGAACGAAAACCTTGCAACAATATTAACCGTATCTGTGTTCATCCAATGGCTTCACCTGGTCACTTCAGGCCATGAGCAGGACAGTATAAGCATTGCCCAACATTATGGATGTATTGAAGAGTTTGCCCAGATATATATGTGTTAATGCACACATAAGGCTTTAAAAAAAAATGTTAGGTTGGCGTTCTCATTTGAACCGTGAAAGTATAAGCTGTAAGTCATTACATAGTTTAAGAGGTAGCAATAGAACTAGCTATAATAGTAAATATTAAAGGCATTATCTTTGGTTGGCAACCAGACCACCAAGGAGATATATCAACCCCTCTAAACAGGATAGGTGATGTTAGAAGATTTCTGTAGGTTCGGTACAGACCCAGGTCACTAACCTAACGACCCGAGCCAAGGTGAGGTGTGAAAGCAGCAAACCATATAATAAGGGGCAAACCGGGTTGCCCGCTGAATAATGGGTTTAATGTGAATGTGCTGGACCAGGAATTGCTATACCGGGTCCGTACCGGCTTTGCGATGTTAAAGGGGTTAAATGGCGGCTACATGAAGTAGTTTTTGATGATTTTGTGAACAAACAATAGGTAAATAAAGTCGGTTTGCACCCCCCCCCCCCCCCCCCAAAAAAAAATAAAATAAAGTGTCAGGTCTCTGTAAACAAAATAAAACATGCGCACAATGACATGTTCCTGATGTGTAACGAGATGACAAGAATCAATTAGTACTCCTCCAATACACACATACAAATTCTGCCTATACAAGTAACAAAGTGCAAGTAGTACTAAGCTAGAAGAAAACTCGCTTTGGTTTTAGCATATTGACGTGATTGCAGTTAATAGTTCCTATGTGGACTTGTTCATACAGCAGAGAGGAAGGGAGAAAAGAAAAAGTCAAAGGCGAATTTAAAGGCCGCGTGGACATTGCGTCTCCAGTCGTCCTCAATCTTGACGTGCCTGGAAGCTGGAGTGAGCTTGGTCATGCAATTTAAGCAGCTAATGGCCTTCAGTTCAAAGACCGGCCACTTGCTCCCTAGTCGTCCCTCTAGTATGGTGCTGAATTCGATCATGCTCCCCTGCCGCAAGCTTAGCAGCACCGTTTTGAACTCATTGCTGGCTTTCAGCACTATATCTTTAGTGGCATCATCTTCTTCCAGCGTCCGGTTTCCATTTTTGCCATTTAAGGGCATACCGACCGATATCTCAAACTTGTACCGGTCAAACCTCTTCATGTGGCAGGTATGTTTTGACAGGAACTTGAGGCGACAAAGTTCTTCTTCTTCTATGGTGACGTTCTGTGGATCGCAAGATGGGTATAGCTCTCCGTACAAGCATCTCATCCAGTCTCCGATAAGGAGGGGTAGCATGTTCACGGCAGACTCGGCACTGTTGTCAATGTCCGTGATTCGGACGTATTTGAACCTCCCAGTCCAAGTCACCCTGTGACCTTCCAAATGGCTGCATAAAATCTGGGTCCTTGCCATGTTGGTCTCTTTCCATGACCTAGGGCCACACAAAAAGCCATACTGTTGCCAAGTCAGTGTGGAGTTATAAACCTTCATTCCTTCTGAGCGGTAGACGTATATCCAGCAAAACATGACAATGGCCGTGATCCACACCAGTATCAGCTTCACTATGGAGCTTTTAGTGAGCGTCTTGACCATTTCGACCAATGAATAGTTGGCTTTGGACCACCAACGGAGAAGCAGTGGAATCGTGCACAAGACAAGGGTCACCACAATCTTGGTCAGCTCTAAACACAGAAACCACTTTATGAAATGGACGACAAGCATGACAGCAATGCCAACGAGGAGTATGGGAAGGGCAAAGAGAAATAGGAAATAGCCAATAGATGCGCGGATAAGGCCAATGGTAGTAGATTCACGAAGAATGACAACTGAAAGCTCGCACCACATGAAGCACACCAGATATGGGACCAGATAGCAGTAGACGCCCTTGAAGCCACGCAGCTGTGCCATCCTGAAGAAGATGTAAAACAAGTAGATGAAGAGTATACAAGGGATGCTTATGTGGAACTCAATCAAATGCCCGACTGGCAAGGTAAAGAACGTTTTGCAAAGTAATCCAACGTAGGGCACAGATTTCGGCAGCAATTTCACAAAGGTGAGTGCTCCAGCAGACACTTCCGTTATTAAAGCTCTCCGGGTGTACGGCTCAGCACTTGTGCTCAGGCTCAGATAGCTGGTAACCGTGAAGAAGATGGAGATGATCGCCAGCTCCGAGCAGGGTATCCAATGTCTGTCCGATATTGGGAATGAAAAGATGACGAAAAAGACGGATATCAGGAAGTAGAGATACGGTTCTAAATGGTTCCACCCGAAATTCACTTCCGCTTGTTCAACGTCCAGGTTCGGCTCGAATCGAAGCAGTAGGTCTGTCAATGCACGGAAGTTCTCCCAAGCTTTGCTGTCCTGGAAAACTTTCAGGGTGCAAATGACCATGGAGATGAAGGACAAGTAGAATATGACCAGAGGGATGAAAAAGGCAAAAAACTCTATGGTGAGGTTACTGATTATGAAGAAAAAGATGAGCGCATTGATGTGGTGTGTCGGTATAATTGTGGACAACCAGTGCATTCCGGCCTTTGATCCCACATCTATGAGGTACTCTTTAAGCTCCATAATGACGTGCAGTGGATATTTCATAATCTGGGGGAAAGAGAGAAATATGAGGATAGGCAGCAATCTTTTACCTAAGCATAATGAGAACAAAATTCAGGTCCCTCACATAAAAGTCATCAAGACTCGATTTTGTTTGCCATCCCTTAACCATAATTTAATAAATACAACAACAACAACTTCTGCTACTTCTTACTGCAAAGCAAATCGCGCCTCAGCAGGGTCTTATTGGAATCTCGGTATAACTAGCCGGAGAATAACACTTTACCGAATACCACTTTTACACCAAAATCCCGGATTTGACCAGGTATTCGGAACATGGTTCCAATTTTCCCCGTTTACACCGCGGTGCCAACCCGGAATATTCCCGGGCCGGCACCGTTTACACTGCACACGGGTGTAGGGTGTGGGACTTGGAGGGGACATCATCTCCAAGCACCGAAACTGTCGATGGCTGCGCTGCGGGCAAGCCCAGCACCAAGGTAAGTTGCTGGGCTGCCCCAGCCTCCATGCAACCCCTAGCCCCCTTCCACGAGGTGAATGGATGCCGCACACAGGCATCCATTCACCTCCACCCTGGCTCCGCTGCTGTCTGCACAGTACAGCAGACAGCAGCGTAGGCTGCGTGCACCCCTGCCCAACCGCCATAAGCAGGACATTGCGGTCGGGAGGTTGGGCTCCCCCATTGGTGTAAACGGTAGTCAGGTCAATGACCCAGCATACCTGTTTACACTGCCCCATGACCCTTTTTTTCAGTACCCCTTTTACACTGATGCTGACCCGGGTCCATGAGGCAAAAACCCGTGTTTTTGCCTCGGTGTAAAAGAGGTATAACAGAAAATGCCTGAATATCGCTCTGTGTGTAGGGCCTATTAGGTTTGGGTGGGGTGTGTTCAAACTGAAATCTAGATTGCAGTGTAAAAATAAAGCAGCCAGTATTTACCCTGCACAGAAACAAAAGAATTCACCCAAATCTAAAGGGGCCTACACACATAGCAATATACAGGCATTTTCTGAGCGCAGCCCTGAACATCGCTAACGCGCGGCGATTGATAACCAGCACGCTGGTTATTAATTCAGAGCACACTGACGCCGACAGATCGCCCAGAATACAGTTCTGACACATCACTGTATGCCGAGCGATCATGCTACAGCGTTCTGAGCGATCTTACTCTGTCTGCACATGTAGCATCTGCCCCACCTGCAGTGCAACATGGTTTCGACCATTGGAAACTAATTTGTCCTGCAAACAGGTGTGAATTAGACCCAATGTCAAGGTCAACAGCCATTAAGGCATCCTAGACATTGTCGACATGGAAAAGGTAGACATGAGTTTTTTTTCACGTTTTTTTTCATGTCAGTGTCGACTCCTCAGCATGGAAACCCCAATTAGCGTACCACGCACCCAATCCTGAAAAACTCATGGCAACCTTTCTATATGTCCACTATTAGCAGGCCAACATATTGCTTGTGCCGACCTAGAGATTTCTGTCATCCGGCTACCATACGAACTAAAAGCCTCATTTGCAAACAGTGGCTGTGACATTTGCATGTTTTAGCACATCAGCTGCCTACTGAATCACCGCTGCGAGCGTTTGTTTTCATCTCCGAATCAGGCCATACGCAAAAATAAGAGAAATAAGTGCGCAGCAGCGGAATCGGGCGCAAAAGGAAGGCACACCTGCGACATACTAAGAACTATTACTACCCCCGATATACCTTTTGTTGAAGGGGCAGCTCCTCTGGGCTCTTCCCAGCAAACTCATCATCCTCGTCGTCATGCATGAACAAGTAGGACGGCACGATCCCTTTCGCATATTTTTTGGTGATTTCCACAAAATCATCAACGGCAATGAAACTTTTAGCTGTAAAAAGATTTTTAAAAAATAAAAAATTCAAAAAAGAGCAAAATAACGTAAAAGGGTTTTTGTTCCGTCTCTTAGAAGGCCAGATGTATCAAGTTTCAAAAAGTGATAAAATGGAGAATGACAAACAACCAGCCAATCAGCTCCTACCTGTCACGTCACAGGCTGGGTTTGAAAAATGAAAGGTAGGAGCTGATTGGTTGGTCGGTTATCACACTCCATTTAGAACTTTCTGAAGCTTGATACATCTGGCCCATTATCACAATATCAGTATTTAGGAAATCTAACCTCCCCCTCCCCCCAGTACAAAGCTGCATATTAGATGGCATAAGAATCTCCAAACCCCCTACTCACCTTCACTACTGACCAACCGCTCAAGCACCCGGCGCTCCTTCTGAGCAGACTTTGGGATCGGCCCGGGCTGTTGTTCCCCATCTAGAACACAAAGTAATTAGTGAAAGCGCCATGGAATATGCTGCCGCTATCTAAGTAAATGATAATAAGAACAACTACAGATCACTGGGATATTCTGTAACCATCAGCTATCAGTTTACACGCACACACACACACACACACACACACACACACACACACACACACACACAGGAAGATGCAAATATATAACAGTTATTACATTTCACCAACCTTCAGCATTGACATGTCCGACATTTTCCAGTAGCTCAGACACGGACAGCTGCTGCTTCTTCTTTGGGTTCATTCTCCAGTACATAACTAAGGCGGCCTTCCTCACAGCCCTCTCCAAATCGGTTTCTGTGGAAAGCTTCTTCACTTCGCTCTCATTTTCATTTGTGATTCCTAAACAAACAGAGCATGGGTGGACATTGCTGTAATCTGGATGTTAATAAAACCTACCAAGAAATATCTTACGCAATATGCTGCATTTCCATTGGCTTAGCCGTGCATCGGCTGCTTAGTCACAATAGGGGGAAACCACGAGGTCATGACCAATTAGTCACCAGATGGCTGCATATTCGTACATGGCGATTGGCTCGGCTACATCTGTATATATGTAAAAGATTTTTTTTCATTAAAAAGTAATGATAGCTACACCAGGAACACAAACATATACTTGGTTGCTGTGGGTGACAGCAGCTTTTCTGCAACAAGGGATCCAAACTTTGGGTTGACATTGTCAATAGGTCGGCCACTATTGGTTTAAATGAATTAGGCCGACATGGATAAAAGGTTGGCACATGGAAAGGTCGACGTGAGTTTTTTTTTTTAAAGTGCATCTAGCCCTGTCGGGATTCCGATGGTAACTTTATCGACCTCGGAATCCCAACTTTCAGGGGCTATTCTCCCTTGTGGGGGTCCATGACATCCATACAGGGAGAACAGAACCTGTGGTGAGCGCAGCGAGCCACCGATCCCGCAGTGTGCAGAGAGCTGGCAAGCGGCTACTTTGCACTCGCCCCCTATAGGAGAACTGGCAGCTGGGATTCCGATATCGGTATACTGACAGTCAGCCCAGCATACCACACCCCTTGTCCCAAGCCACTCCTACGCTTACTGGTCTCCATATCTCCTAGTGTCAGGAGACCACCTAAAACAGGCTTTAATCATAAATGTGGGCAGATCTGTGTGGCACCCAGATAAATGGCTGTGTATAATAAGGACGTATGGCAGCAGGTGAGTCTATTGCTCTGGTATATGAGAGAACGAGTCATTATGGCAGCATTGCAATACTCAATAAATACACACAATTATTAGCAAATATTACTATTGCTCAGAACAGGCCATACCCTCCACACAAAACAAATCCCAGCTTGCCCTGCATCAGTTTTAGCATGGCCAAATAGTAAAACTGTAGCAGGGCATGATGGGATGTGTAGTTCAACAACAGCTGGAGTGTCAAGGACTAGAACATTGCCTAAGAATATGTGATTTTCTTTTTCTTTCATTGCCTGCACCCTAGTTTCTTCGAATATATACGAATAGAAAACATCAGGGTTTACAGTATGTAACAGATTTGGAGGAGCCGGTGTGTTTTCTGCATATTTACCGCTAAATTTAAAGCAGCAATTTGTTATGAGGCTGGTTTTGACCTTATGCGAAATGTAGCTTTCAATTTAGAAGCGATTGGAATGACCTTACGGTACCATCAGCTATATGAGTAACCTTCAGGTTTCTCGGATTGGCCACCAAACCGCCGTAAACAATGCCAATAAATATGTCGGAAGAAGCAGACCCTGGCACTCCTAGAAAATAGAAAAGCTGGCCGGCACTACCGCCTCCCCACCCTCCGTAAATCAGGATGTAGCTGCCAGGCATGGCGAGTGGATTTGCAAATGTGCGGAACAGGTCCTGTACACGAGCAGATCACCGAGCAATGGATTTGTACATCGACCATCCGGTTTGTGTACCAATCCTAATCCGGCCCTAAACAGGATGAATTTGTAGATTCCCATTTCACTAAATGAAACCAAATATAGCCAGAGGGATCCCTGCATCGTGTAACTGCTGGAGGGCAGAATTCAAAAACTGTACCCACCATAAACCACTGTAGCGGTGCGGCTTACATCTCCTGCTCTCTGAGCCTGCATGTTCCTTTCTCCGGGATTGTGTTACCCATATATTCTATTTTAGGGTCCACCTGCTGCATTCGTACGGTTACGGTGCAGCCAATCAATAAATTCCACTGTCAGATTCACACATAAAAATTCTGGATGTGACAGACAGCAGTTTGCGTGTCAAACAACCCTCCAAGGGTCCTAATTATAACACATCCCTCTGAGCTAATGCTGGACATGGTGAATACTTTACTTCTAAGGACAGTGTTTATGCACCTCTTCTGTCTGCCAAACATTTCCGCAGGAGCTTCACCGCCTCCCTCCGACCTTGCTTGGCAGACTGGATCAGCCAGTTTACTGCAGCACAGCTGTTCGCTTCTTCATCCCGCTCTTCAGCAAGTTTCAAGTAGTATTTTCCCACCTGGAGCGAAATGAATTGTAAAAATCAGACAGTGTTTTAAAGGGGCTTCATCTAACAGTCATCTAAGTGGGCTCGGCATCACTCAACCCCAAATGACCCCCACAGTGACCATTCCAATGGGGACCTCTGCACTACGGGAGGCTTGCTCACCCTGAGGCTGCTGTGCAGAAGAAACATGACACTGTAGTTTATTCGGCAGAACAACCAGTTCCCATCCGCAGGATCACAAAAGGCCAGTCTGCATAAGAACTACAATACATACAGGGCCTTATTCTAGTTCACTCTTTCTGACAAAATCCTTCTTAGACGGACAAAACCATGTCCACTGCAGGGGGCAGATGTAACATGTGCAGAGAGAATTAGATTTGGGTGAGTTATTTTGTTTCTGTGCAGGGTAAATATGGGTGTGGTACAGGGGTCTAACAGTCGGGATCCCGACAGTCATTAGCCCGGCGCCGGGATACCGACTGGCCAGACCCAGACAGCATGGTGAGCGCAACTAAGCCCCTTATTCTATTCAACTAAGCCACCTATTCTATTCTCCCTCTAAAATAGCAGGTGGCCATCGGTGTTTTGACAGTCGGTATCTCGACGTCGGGTAAATGCCCTGTTCGGCACCCGTAAATACTGGCTGCTTTATTTTTACACTGCAATATACAGTAGATCTCACTTTGAAGTAAAACCCCACCCAAATCTAACTCTCTCTGCACATTTTACATCTGCCCCCCTGCAGTGCACATGGTTTTGTCCATCTAAGAAGGATTTTGGCAGAAAGAGTGAACTAGAATAAGGCCCAGTGTCCCTAGACAAATATAGTCTTTGGTGTAGTGTTCCGTTAAATCCAAGAACTAAAGGAATGATTTGTGATGGAGTGACCTTTACATTACCGCTTCACAAAAGCTCCACAAACCAAGGCGCCAAAGGCAGTATGAAACCCATTCGCCTAGAAGTCTACTGTTGATGGTTAATAGGTCGACAAATGTCAACACTTGGAAAATGTTGACATAACCATTAGGTTTAGGGGTTAGGATAAGGATACACTTGCTGTAAAGACACAATGTCGATATAATAACCATGTGGACATTATATCAGCAATGATCAGGTAAATGGGAACTTATGATCATGTCAGCAGCCTCTTGTTGACATTGTGACTTCTTCTATTGCATTGCTAAAAAAACCAGGGCCAGATGTACCAAGGGGCCGATTCTGGATCGCACGTAGTGATCCCAATGCGGCCCCTGCCCCCATGTGCAAACCCCGACTGCAGACGTCCGCGGCAATTTGCTCACTCGCCGGGCAGTTCGCAGAGGGAGGGACTAGTGGGGCGCTGGGCCATGGGAACACCCAGCGTGTTATGGGCGTACCCATGCAAATGCTGTGCGTTTACATGGGTATGGCGGGCGGGCCGATTCACAGGACATCAGCCTTCCGCCCTGTCTTTGTCCTGGCTGGCCACAAATAGGTCAGTTCACAAACGTCTGAGTTTTGTCACCTTTTCCCCCCTCCCCCCAAAATACTCTGCCTGTACAGACTTTACAAAGAACTCCTTACTATGACCATTGGAGGTGCCTGTGCAGTGCTACTTGGATGCATGTAAAGTTGCAACCAAAAAAATAAAAACCTTTGGGTATATTGTATCATGTATTTAAATTCAAATATTGAATGGAGCCGCTGTAAGTACTGTAGTCTGCCTCTTCTGTTTTATCAATGCACTGGGTCACCAGACTGCCCGCTGCTCTACTTATCCCCGTCTCTGGTTCTGTACTGCCCCACCCCTTCCTGCTCAGTCTCACTACAGCAGCTGCATGCTTAAGCATCACTCTTGGGTCATCCTCCACTCCACGTCGCTGCAGCAATTGGAACCATTGGAGGGGCGTGGAATAAAAACCTATAGGGGTACCACCTGCTCTGCTTACCTTGAAGCACATTCCTGGATTTATATTTATGTATGTTTGACATGCGTAATGAAAGGTCTGTTACTTGCTTATATATGTTAATCCCTGTCCTAACTTGCTCTCACAGTACATTGGAAAGGTCATCAGCAATGTGACGGCCTAAATTAGATCTTGTTTATAGCACCTCTGTTACGTGGTGGTGACACGGAGCCCTGAAGGCTGTCAGACGCAGACATTAACTGCCGAGCACTGAGCTCAGAGATAGGTATCCAAACAATAGCATAGTGCAATGGTTCCAAAACTTTGAATCACAGCACTTTTTTCCATTGCACCCCTAGGCCAAATGTTTCATATTGAGAAATTTTAGGTTTAATTATGTCCACATACTTTATGATTGGCAGCCACCTGTACTGGGTTTGCCTATGCTACATTGTCCAATAATTATATGAATTGATCCTGGACCGGCAATCCAAGGGTGCCACGGCTTACAATTTAGAAACCAGTGGCTTAGAACTTTCTGTACAGGACTATGACATTAAATTTACATGAGCATTAACAAATACTAAGCTAATGTACAAAAGAGGACAGGAATTACACAGTCGCCACATTCATTTGGTTATACAGTACAACTGTACAGTGTAAAGCAGAATAATGTCTGCACAGTGAATCATTCTGATTGTTTCATGCAGAGAGAATTCCAGGCCAGAGCAATCAACTTCCTATCTGTTACTACAGCAATGATCAGATTTACCTCACTCTGCGCCTTTGCGTCCCCGGTCCTAGCCTTCTCCAGCATCTCCTGCATCATGGGATCCTCATCCTCGTTCAAGTCCTCTGCAACAAGACAACATATCAAATGCTTTTGTTTATTTAACACCAAAACCGGATCGAATATTTCGCTTTAGTAATCTCTTAGTGTTCATTCTAGCACCCGCCATCTTTGAAAACCCATTCAGTTCCTGTTCCCTGTCTGGGGGTGTCTGCTGTGGTGTTTGTAGCACAGGTCTGGTTTGTATATCACTGCTGATATACAGGCCACTCTGTGCTAGAAGCACTACAGTAGACCGCGACACCCCAGGCAGGGAAGAGGAACTGCATGGGTTTTCAAAGATGGCGAGTGCTACAATGAACACTATTCTCTAACTCCCCATTACAGGTCCTCTCATCCAAGTATTGCCTATTCTGCTACAGTAGAACTTATAAAGAGCACCCAAGATGGCTGCCTCACCTTCACAGGCAGGGTAAATAACTCATGGAATTTATGATGCAAAATGGCTGCTTAAATGCTGTATATGTGCCAATCTAATTTATTACTGTAGTTTACTTTCCCTCAGTCGTCGGCTACCCAGGATAAACAGATTTGATTCTCGTATCATCCATACTGATATAAGATTTGGTCTCGCTATCAGTAACACTGAATACATAGCACTGTTATCAGGACAGTTGTTCTATTCTTGTGATCAGCCAGGTCACGTGAGACTGGACAGCTCTCATATCAAACCACAAGACAACAGTCTCAGTCGTATGACTGCAGGACATGCCCAGATCAAGAAAACCGCAATAGCTTTCTGCAGAGATGTGGAAGTAAGGGGTATGAAAAAGAACAAAAAACGATATTCTCAAATTGAACCAATACATGTCGGCTGGAATTTCAAGCTCACAAATTATAGTAGAAATTATCCTCTTCTATTCATAAGGCGCGACAAAGGTTCCACTGCGTTGTATAGGGGTGAAAACATATTAGAATTACAGAGCACTACACAGGTAACCGGCCGAGAAGTACACACTTTTACTATAACACACGATAGGCGGGTCACAGATGTAGAGGACAACTAAATTCTACCAAGCAATTACAAATAGAGAAATAGTAGGCAGAGGAACTATGGCATAGGACATAGTGGAGGGACTAGTACACACATAACCATTATGCAGGGTCTATTTTATAAGCCTGGAATAGAGATAGATAAAGTACCAACCAAGCAGCTCCGAACTGTCATGTTACAGACAGTTTAAAAATGGCAGTTATGAGCTGGCTCCTTATCGCTCTCCAATTTATCTTCATCCAAGGCTTAGTATAAGCCTAAAATAACAGGAGGCAGCTTGGTCAATTCAGTATAAGACACAGGTCATACACCATTCAAAGTGCACCTACATTATCACCTAATCACAGCGGAAGCAGCGATTTTTGATGTGTTGGAGCAATACATTCATGAATGCTGCCTCCTAGGTCACCACGGAAACAGCTCATAAAACACCAAGGCATCATGGATAGATTATGTCACTTAAGATTGGTCATGTTTTTGAGAGAGAGCAGGAAATAAAGTGGAGACGTTGCCCAAAGCCACCAATCCTCTTCGGTCTTACCGAAAATAATCTTTAAAATAATAGTTAGAAGCCGATTGTTATTTTTCAACAACTACACAATTATATCTCTCTCCAAGGCTAGATACTCCATGCCAATACTAGTTAACTTATAGGCTGCAAAATGGCCGTTTCTATTGAGTGCAAGTGGCAGATGCTCTATCTAGAGACTTGTGGTTCCACCAGAATTCATCCTTTTAATGTGTACCTGACAGGTCTATTTTAATCTACTATTAATACTACAGACGGATTCAGTATTAAATCCCGGCGGTCGGGATCCCGGTGTTCAGAATCCCGACCGCCGAAATCCCGACAAGGGGGGGGGGGGGGACGTGGATTGCCCCCCCTTGCGGGCTCGCTGCGCTCTGCAAACTAATTGATTCTCCCTCCGGGGGCGTCGTGGACACCCCCGGAGGGAGAAAGTGTCGGGATTCTGAACGCCGGGATCCCGACCGCCGGGATTTACACTGCATCCCCTACAGACCAGTGGTGGCCCCAGAGAGGGGCTGCAGTACAGTTCAAAATTCAAATAGGAGAGAAACACTAACTGTCAATGAGGCAGTTTGGAATGGCAGTTGGTGTGGCTACCCTGTTTGAATTTTGAACTGTGCTCCATTTGGTGTGAAGATTATGTATCTCTAAGATCATGCGACTACTCAATGCCAGTCAGATGACATAGGACAGACTTTGTACACTACCATGACGCTAGAGAACACTTCCGCAGATCCAGTACAGCGGGCATGTCCAAACTATGGCCCTCCAGCTGTTGTGAAACTACAAGTCCCACCATGCCTTGCCACCGTTTTGCTATTAGGGAATGCTAAAACTATGGCAAGGCATGCTGGGATCTGTAGTTTCATAACAGCTGGAGGGCCACAGTTTGGACATGCCTGCAGTACAGGGATGTTACACACTCACAGTATAGCGACAGCCAAACCTATAAACAGTAGCTTTGCACCATGCTCGATGTGGACCAGGGGACTAAGCATGTGTCATAAATGTCTCTGACAGGAACCTCACCCATTTGGGTCACCTAGACACCCTCCCATAATATTCAGTTAAAACAAGATACACTATAAAATGCCACAACAGCCTCCAGACAACAAGCACGTCCACAAGCATCCTCTATATACACACACCAACAGCCTGAACATGCCCAGAGCTTAGCTTGGCAAACAGTTTTTGTGGGTTCTCTTAGAAAACAAAATATGTAACAAACAGGTTAATGCGCATCTCTAGAATACTAATATTAACCGCTTCACACCTGGAGATACGGCACACCTTCACCGTTTAACAATTTAGAGAAAAAAAAATGATTATATACAGTATATATATATATCGTTCATTATGAAGCCATTATACAACCTCTGTATACAACATTATAGTTTTTTTTTTGTCGATGGTTTTGGCTGTGGTCTCACATGTTAATACTGCCATATAAGATGGTGATATCAGGTTTAATCTGTACAATACGGATATCTCATTATACAAAGTTTGTGTGTGTGTGTGTGGGGGGGGGGGGGTTTGCAGCACAGTTCGAAATTCAAATAGGGGAGCCGCACCCACCTCCAGTGAGTCAGTCTGGAATGACAGTTGGTGCAGCTCCCCTATTTGAATTTTGAACTGTCTTGCAGCCCCACCTCTGGTGCCTCCCCTGGTGGTCACCTCATATTACAGGATGGCGGCCCCTTTATTGGGCTTGCTGTCCCTCCCCTCGCACATTGCTGGGCTGTCCGCATTGACTGCGCAGTCTATGGCCAGCTTTAGAGGGATACAGATGTATCACCTCTCAGCCAGCTCAGGGAATCGCCAGATACCTTGAGTTGGCGCAGGCTGACAGAGAGACGCTGCGTTAGATGGGGACCTGCAACCGTCTCACACACACATGCGTGTCCCCTTCACACAGCGGTGGGGAGTGGATTCCCTGCCCGTCTCCGCTTCAAGGAGATGGGCAGGCTTAGTGCGGTATGCGGACAAGCTACAGAGGGGAGCAGTAGGTTCCGTCAGAATGGGGCACGCGAGCATCTCATGCTCCCCCTTCTGGCAGGCAGCAGACGATGGCCTTTGGTGATAGAAATCACCAGGAGCTGCTCGAATAAGAGCTGCTCCGTCTGTACTCAATAAAGTTTTTTTTTTTTTTTTTAACTGCATATATTGTCAAACCATGCGTCCGATTGGTCAATTCTGGAAAATGTCACAGTTAATAATGGTAGTATCCAAGTGCATTACATGCGCAGATTGCTCATTTCCGCATGAGGAAAATTACTTTTTACTATAAGTCATTATATTTTGTTACATTACAATTTTGCAATAAATATGAAGGCAAGAAACCACAGATCTTAACAGGCAGTACAGAAGATGGCAAAAGCACGCATGACATTGTCGTTCAATCACAGGCACAGCTGCGGGGACAGATGTGGATGAAATTACAAATACACAAAGGTTTGTGTATTGGTGTATAAACACATTCCAGAGCAGAGCTTATATGTACCTGATACAGCTGCAAATACCCCGGCAGACCCGGGAGTGGACGGAGCTGATTTCTGGGTTTCTTCATGTCCGTCAGTAGCAGCATTAAGCTGTGATCTGCCGAGTACATGTGGGGCAGAAGGGGAGTCAGACTCCATGCTTTCTGGAAGAGAGAATATAGAGAATGTCACTCAGCAACTTCCTTCTGCCAGGGAGATTTCATAAACACAACCCAACTACAGATGGTCCTGCCGCTGATAAAACGGGAACTGTTGTAACACAATCTAGGAGATTGCAGCAACCAAGTACTCAAATAAACCGGGCTGGTAGGAAGCCAGATCACCGCCCATTGCATTCTGTGAAGTAACTGAGGTTTTGTGCAGAAACTACAACTTCCTGGTCCTCACATCAGCGGAGCACCGGCCAAATCACAGCAAAGGGTAAACATTACCATGTAGGATATTACCTTTGGTTGAGTTAAGGAACAGAAAAGAAGACAGCGATTAAGGTCAAAGCCATCTAATGTTTCCCACACATGCAGACATACGGTCTCTTCAGAATAAAATGGTCCAATACTATATTGCTGTCATGTCAACAAATGCACAAAATAATTAAAGCTGGCCAAAGGCATGAAGAAACCCAGAAATTTGCCAAAAGGCCTTCATCAGTGTACATGTGCTTTTGACCAGGAAGTACAATAGCATACGTCCCAACTGTCTCGCTTTCCGCGGGAACTTCCCGCATTTTGGGGGGGGGCATTCCTGCGTCCCTCCCGGGGCCAGCAGTCTCCTGCGCACGGGGGAGCAGTTGGTAGTCCGCCCCTCCGAGTTGTGGCATTGCGAGTACTGGCCACACCCCATTCACTAGGCCACTCCCCCAACAATTTTCAGGTGACAGTGTCCCTCCTCAATGTTGCATACCTCCCAACTGTCCCGCTAAACGCGGTAACGTCCCAGTTTTTGGGGACGTTCCCGCATCCCCCCCCAAACTGACAGAATAGAAACTGTGCGCATGCACACAACGTCTATTCAGCGGCACAGTGGCCGAAAATGGGGGCACGGCCTGATTTGCATAAGCTGTGCCCCTTTTCGGGCGAAGCCACGCACATTTCCCTATTGTTCAATTTAAAAAGTTGGGAGGTATGCAATAGGGGTACACTGATACCGGGATGACCTGTGTTTGGGATGTCTGTATCCTGAAGTAGGGAATACTGACAGGGGTCAAGTAAGTGTACTTTCCCTCCCCTGCCCCGGCTAATCCTCCCTTCCTGCAGCTTGACCCTTACCCCCGTACCCTGGCACATAAACGTAACCCGCAGCCTAACCCTGTTGCTAGCAATACCTTCGGTAGACATGCACCAAAGTGTGGGAAGTGACAAAACCCACAGATACGCATTGTACAACATTGTATCCATTGCATTAATTAATCGGTTAGCCCTAGTTAGCATTTAATAAGGTCTTATTTTTATGAACTACCCTAAATTGTTTGGAAAACATGTAAACTCCAAGGCTTTAGTTACTTGCTTCAATGTAGAAATATATAATGAAAGCAGCGATATGAAATTTAGGAACATCCACGTGTTTTAAAACATGGACTGGCATCAGTCGTGAAGTGACCACTAATTCAATTACTTCACCTGTCCTATGGGACATTGGCACGCTATCGCAAATGCGCTGTCATGTGCGGCCATTGCTGGTGCCCTACGGATCCCTTTCATGGTAAATGTTACATGTAAGGATATGGAGTCTACATACTTAGCCTTGGAAAAATATAAAGTGGAAGGAATTCCCGGCCAATCAGCTCCTGTAATTTTTCAAACACAGCCTGTATCATGGCAGTTAGAAGTTGATTGGTTAGTGCTTTCTCTCCATCCACTTATTCACTCTAGTACATAGACCAAGCTTGGTAAATAGCCCCCTACAAGTTGAACTAATCAAATGTTTAGTTGCAAGCCAAGAAGATTCATGTTCTGCGTAAACCAACACAAATCCATAAAAGCACCCGAATTCCAGATCTGTAAACAATAAGCAATGTTAATAAATACACACACACACACACACACACACACACACACACACGTCACAAGCTGTGGAGTGTTCTGGATGTACACAGACACCATGCTTGTCTATCAGCATACAGCAAATAAAACATGAGGGCTGGGTCTCGGTACTCGCCCAGAAACCTGCCACTAACCACTAACCCATTGCATACAGGAAAAGTACAGATCACACAGATCCTAAATCAGAAGAAAAGAAAATAGTCACCATGTCACTTTGTCCTCCAACCTACTGTGCATTGCAGACCTCACACTGCTACCACCTAGGATTGCCAATGCCCAGTGCCCTCCCTGTCCTGCAGCAGCCACATTACCCAGACCGTCAGCCCTGATCAGCAAGCTGCATCCTCATTATTATCATTAATAAACCCACTCCCCAGCTGCAGCCTTTCCTGCAAGTAGCTACAAAGATCACCCATAGCAGACACATCATATATACAGTTACAGTAACAGCATGCTGGCAACATAAACAGCCATGTAACCAATCCAAGGCAGTGTCAGCCCTAGTGCTGTATATACTGCATGCACTACTGGAGAGCAGCAGCAGGGCCCTGCATTTCTCAGTGACAGCAATCCCTGATAATTACCAGGCAGACAGCTGCAGGGGATCCTTCCTGGGTGCACTGGGGAGTTATCCTGCAGTGTCAGTGCTGGGAGAGCCGGTGCCACTTATCTCAGAGTGCTGCCATGCTCCCAGCCTCATTACTTCCCTTCCATCAGAACTGCTGTGCACAATGTAGCTGTAGCCCACTCTGTAAGTCTGCAACTCCTCCCATCCCACCGCTGTCAGCACTGGCAGGCTGACAAGTCTACCGTGCTCTAGCTGACTCATAGACTCCGACCGCAATCATGTGCCGCACTCGATTGCTTTTCACTGTGATCATCTCCAGCAGCAGTGACACAGTGAATACACTGAGTTCTAAATAAAGAGTTTAATTTATGACATTGCTGGCCCTGTGCTGTGAAGGCATGTCTGCTTACTGTACAAGTATTTACCCAGTGACAGGCTGACAATGGCATCCAACCTGAGCTTCTTGTCAGTGACTTTTACAATGTCTGACTCAACAAGCCAGAGATGAACCATGGGATAGTTACTTAGTGCAATAACTATTGTTTATAAATATAAGACACATATCTCACTGGACAGTCTCTGTTGGTTTTATTATAGTAAAGTTATTTAAGGAGGAATATTTTCAATGTCAATAAATTATATAATAATAATAAACCATGTACAAATCCAGGTGCACTAGTGCACCGAATGGAAAAGGTGCACCTCCCAAGACATATCCCTTGTCAGTTAAGTTGGCCATACACCTAAAGATTTATTGTCCAATCTGGATGGTTGGAACACAAATCTGGCCATTTATGGTAGCAAATGACAGTTGACATTTGCTTCGAAATGTTGGAGGACTGACAAAAATGACCATTCAGATATTAGCAGAACTTTGGGTCTGATTCAGGCCTGTTTGATAGGCTGCATAAGTTGTCAGCCTAGCGAACAGGTAAACGCCCCCCCCCCCCACACACACACACACACACACAGAGCGAATCCCTGCATTTGTGTACGAGGGCATGTGTACGCTTACATTCCCTCGCATGCATCCACGCAGACCGAAAAATCATGCTATGCTTTTTTTTCCCATTCGCAGATAAAAGTCAGTCTAGACTTGGCCAAATTTGGGGCAGCGCTGATGTCATGTGACATCAGCCCCACGCAGGCATCGTCAAGCCTCCATGTGCAGGGGAATGCCCAGCATTTTTATTGGTAGGCCCATAAGCGCTGGGCATTCCCCTGCTGGCATTCCCACCCCTCCTAGAGCGAACAGCTCATCGAGTGTGAAAGCTTTCACCTCCGGTCTTGAAAAGTCTAGGCGTGACTACAATGACGTATTTTAGTGAGAATTGCATCATCAGCCTCCCCGGACTGCCCCGTTTCAGTGACAGCTTCAGAGTGGTAAGGGAGGTTGAGATAGGCGTGATTGGTTCTGGGAGGCTTTCCTACCTTTACTGGGTGAGGCGGGATCTCCACCCAATTTTCTGGAGCCTCCAATCTGGAAGAGTGGGAGAGCATGGCCAATGGCCAGTCAATAGTTAAGTAGCAATGTTTTTATTTTTACAAAAAACAATATTCAGCAGCCTGGTGAGCGAACCCGCATGGGGCCTCTTTGCACGCTCAACCCTGCTAGAGTACTGGCGGTCGAGATTCCGATATCGGTATACTGACTGTCGTAATCCCGACTGAGAGGCCATCATACTACATCCGTAAATTACTTGATTTTCCCGCATATCCTACAGATGCTTAATTGGAGTGAGAGCTGGAGAATTTGGAGGCCAAGTGAACTGATTGATCTATTTGTAATGTTCTTCAAACTATTCCTGAACAGTATTTGCAATGTGGCAGGGCACAGTATCCTGCATAAAGGGCCTCTGCCATCAGGGAATGCCATTACAAAGATGGAGAGTATATTCTACATGATTCATGAATGCCAGGACCCAATGCTTCCCTGCAGAACATTTTCAAGAGCATCACACTGCCTCCGCTGGCTTGGACCCTGGTGCAATCTCTTCCCCATATAAATGATGCACCTGGTCATCTACATGATGTAAAATAAAATATGATTCATCAGAACCAGTGGCGTAGCTACGTTTTGGGTGCCCCCCCCCCCCCGCCGTTAGGGGGGGCGCCCCCCCCCCCCCGTCGCCGCTCCGCCGAGCACCCCTACCCCGCCGAGCACCCCTATGGCCGCCCCCATACAGCAGACAATTTCAGAGAACTGTGTGCTATATGGGGGCGGCCATTTTGTGGTGGTCCTCAGCAGAAGAACGGAGCCGCCGGGACCAGCGCGATAGGTAAGTCTGCGGGGGATTGAGGGGGGGGGGGGGTTAACTATAGCACCGCAGCCCCCGGCGCCCCCACATGCACAGCGCCCCCCCGCGGTGGCGGGGGCTGCGGTGCTATAGTTACGCCCCTGATCAGAACAGGTCACTTTTCACATTGCTCCATGGACCAGTTCTGAAGCTCACTTGCCCATTGTAGGCACTTTCGGTGTGTGACAGTGGCCGTTCTGCAACAATGCAGCTGTGTGTTCTGACAACATTCTATTATAGTCAGTGTAAGAACTGGGACTGGATCGGTTTGTATTCCTGGACTAGGATTAAAAGGCTTGGAGTTGCAGGAGCAGTTTAGTGTTGGAAACTGGCCTTTTGATTATTCTGTGCATATGCCGAAACTAGGAACACTGCAGAAGAGAACTAGTAGACTGAGATTACCACTGGTACTGTAGACTTTATGGTACTAGATAGATCTAAATAGTCACAGGAGGTCTGGAAGTACCGTCTGGACATTGCCTCGGATCCAGGGAAGTCCTGCTATAAAATGTGCTAGATTTATGAGACTAGAGAAAACACTGAGTAGATACTGTTGAGATGCTAGCCTGGACATCAGGCTGGTACTGGGGATGTGTTGGGCTCAACACCAGCCTGGAACCAGTGAGATGCTGCTGAATACCAGGTTGGTCCTGAGGATGTGTTGGGATGAACACCAGGCTTCTACCGATCAGTTCTTTGACTGAACACCAGGCTGGAACCGATGAGATGCTGCTGAATACCAGGTTGGTACTCATGAGATGTTTGACTGTACACCAAAAACTAGCTCACTATTAGCATAATCTTTGTCATCTGATCTGATATGACTGAATATCACTATCACTACTTAGGCCTTGTCAAGGTCTTTCAGATCATTTTGCTTGCTCATTCTTCATGCACACATAAACTTCTAGACCTGATGGATAACTTGTTGTCTAATATATCCCACCCCTTGGCAGTGACATTGTAACAAGATGATTTGTGGCAGAAGGGGATGTATTTGGTCTTCTTTTCTTTCTTTCTGTAACTTCTCCATAGTCCAGTGGTTCCCAACCTGGGGGTACACTGCAGACCGGTTGGGGGTACTTGAAAATAATATTGGTAATGGTGGAAGAAGAGGAACCACATGGCGTTACTTCCGGTTCCGTCTAGTGTCATCAGTCTCTCCTTGTACTTTTGGCAGACCAGCAATCCAATGGGAGCTATCCGCACTGCCCACAGACATCAGCGTTCGTCTGCCCTGAGCTGACATTGGTCGAGGAAGCAGCAGCATTAATCCTGCAGACATTAGCGAGAACCGATTCCTCACTGCATCCCTACGCTACTCCTTAACCCCTTCCTGACAGAGCCAGTTTTTGCGTTCCTGACAGAGCCCTTTTTTTCAAATCTGACATGTATCACTTAAGTGGGGATAACTTTTTTTTGCTTTTACTTATCCCAGTGATTTTGAGATTGTTTTTTCGTGACACATTGTACTTCAAATTAGTGGTAAATTTGGGTCGATACAGTCTGTGTTTTTTTGTGAAAAATACCAAAATGTCGTAAAAAAATGGAAAATTTAGCAATTTGCAAAATGTTAAATTTTCTGCTTGTGAGACAAATAATCATACCACTCAAAATAGTTAATAACTAACATAGACCATATGTCTACTTTATGTTTCCATCATTATTTCAACTTCCTTTTAATTTTTTTGGACACTAGGAGGCTTACAATATGAATAGCAAATTCTCAAATTTTCAAGAAAATTTCAAACACTGATTTTTTTAGGGACCAGTTCAGTTCTGATGTGACTTTGAGGGACTTGTATGTGAGACACCCCCATAAATGAAACCATTTCAAAAACTGCACCCCTCACAGTATTCAAAACAGCATTTTGGAAGTTTGTTAACCCTTTAGGTGTTTCACAGGAATTAAAACAAAGTGTAGGTGAAATTTCAAAATTTCATTTTTTTTGCAGATTTGCAATTTTAATACATTTTTCTAAGGAACACAGTACATTTTACTAGAGAAATGTGACTGAAAATTGATTCCCCCAATTCTTTTGTTTTCATAAATATCCTATATGTGGCCCTAGTGTGCACGTTGACCAAACCACAGGCTTCATAATAGAAGGAGCACCTACTTGATTTTGGAGCCTCCTTTTTATGAGATTATTTTTTAGGCACCATGTAGGTTTCTAGGCACCATAAGATGCTAAAAGTTAGGAACCCCCCCACAAGTGACCCCATTTTGCAAACTACACCCCTCAGGGAATTCATCTAGGGGTATAGTGTACATTTCAAACCCCCAGGGGTTTCACCAATTGTGGTACAACTGGGCAGTGAAAATGAAAAATTATTTTTTTTACACAAAAATGCAGTTCTGGCTCCAAATTTGTCATTTTCAGAAGGTATGAAGGAGACAAAGCACCCCAAAATCTGTGCCCCAATTTCTCCCGAGTACGGCAATGCCTCACATGTGACCAAAAAATACCATTTGGGTGCATGGCAGGACTCAGAAGGGAAGGAGTGATTTTTGGATTTTGCAGCTCAGATTCTGGTGGAATTTTGGTGGGTGCTATGTCGCATTAGCAAGACCCCCCAAGCACCAATACAGTGGAACCCCCCACAAGTGACCCCATTTTGCAAACTACACCCCTCAGGGAATTCATCTAGGGGTATAGTGTACATTTCAAATCCCCAGGGGTTTCACCAATTTTGATACAAGTGGGCAGTGAAAATGAAAAATTACATTTTTTACACAAAAATGCAGTTCTGGCTCAAATTTTTTCATTTTCAGAAGGTATGAAGGAGAAAAAGCACCCCAAAATCTGTGCCCCAATTTCTCCCGAGTACGGCAATGCCTCACATGTGACCAAAAAATACCAGTTGGGTGCATGGCAGGACTCAGAAGGGAAGGAGTGATTTTTGGATTTTGCAGCACAGATTCTGGTGGAATGAATGGTGGGTGCTATGTTGCACCAATACAGTGGAACCCCCCCACAAGTCACCCCATTTTGCAAAGTACACCCCTCAGGGAATTCATCTAGGGGTATAGTGTACATTTCAAACCCCCAGGGGTTTCACCAATTTTGATACAAGTGGGCAGTGAAAATGAAAAATTACATTTTTTTACACAAAAATGCAGTTCTGGCTCAAAATTTTTCATTTTCAGAAGGTATGAAGGAGAAAAAGCACCCCAAAATATGTGCCCCAATTTCTTCCGAGTACGGCAATGCCTCACATGTGACCAAAAAATACCAGTTGGGTGCATGGCAGGACTCAGAACGGAAGGAGTGATTTTTGGATTTTGCGGCTCAGATTCTGGTGGAATTTTGGTGGGTGCTATGTCGCATTAGCAAGACCCCCCAAGCACCAATACAGTGGAACCCCCCCACAAGTGACCCCATTTTGCAAACTACACCCCTCAGGGAATTCATCTAGGGGTATAGTGTACATTTCAAACCCCCAGGGGTTTCACCAATTTTGATACAAGTGGGCAGTGAAAATGAAAAATTACATTTTTTACACAAAAATGCAGTTCTGGCTCAAAATTTTTCATTTTCAGAAGGTATGAAGGAGAAAAAGCACCCCAAAATATGTGCCCCATTTTCTCCCGAGTACGGCAATGCCTCACATGTGACCAAAAAATACCAGTTGGGTGCATGGCAGGACTCAGAACGGAAGGAGTGATTTTTGGATTTTGCAGCTCAGATTCTGGTGGAATTTTGGTGGGTGCTATGTCGCATTAGCAAGACCCCCCAAGCACCAATACAGTGGAACCCCCCCACAAGTGACCCCATTTTGCAAACTACACCCCTCAGGGAATTCATCTAGGGGTATAGTGTACATTTCAAACCCCCAGGGGTTTCACCAATTTTGATACAAGTGGGCAGTGAAAATGAAAAATTACATTTTTTACACAAAAATGCAGTTCTGGCTCAAAAATTTTCATTTTCAGAAGGTATGAAGGAGAAAAAGCACCCCAAAATCTGTGCCCCAATTTCTCCCGAGTACGGCAATGCCTCACATGTGACCAAAAAATACCAGTTGGGTGCATGGCAGGACTCAGAAGGGAAGGAGTGATTTTTGGATTTTGCAGCACAGATTCTGGTGGAATGAATGGTGGGTGCTATGTTGCACCAATACAGTGGAACCCCCCCACAAGTCACCCCATTTTGCAAAGTACACCCCTCAGGGAATTCATCTAGGGGTATAGTGTACATTTCAAACCCCCAGGGGTTTCACCAATTTTGATACAAGTGGGCAGTGAAAATGAAAAATTACATTTTTTTACACAAAAATGCAGTTCTGGCTCAAAATTTTTCATTTTCAGAAGGTATGAAGGAGAAAAAGCACCCCAAAATATGTGCCCCAATTTCTCCCGAGTACGGCAATGCCTCACATGTGACCAAAAAATACCAGTTGGGTGCATGGCAGGACTCAGAACGGAAGGAGTGATTTTTGGATTTTGCGGCTCAGATTCTGGTGGAATTTTGGTGGGTGCTATGTCGCATTAGCAAGACCCCCCAAGCACCAATACAGTGGAACCCCCCCACAAGTGACCCCATTTTGCAAACTACACCCCTCAGGGAATTCATCTAGGGGTATAGTGTACATTTCAAACCCCCAGGGGTTTCACCAATTTTGATACAAGTGGGCAGTGAAAATGAAAAATTACATTTTTTACACAAAAATGCAGTTCTGGCTCAAAATTTTTCATTTTCAGAAGGTATGAAGGAGAAAAAGCACCCCAAAATATGTGCCCCAATTTCTCCCGAGTACGGCAATGCCTCACATGTGACCAAAAAATACCAGTTGGGTGCATGGCAGGACTCAGAACGGAAGGAGTGATTTTTGGATTTTGCAGCTCAGATTCTGGTGGAATTTTGGTGGGTGCTATGTCGCATTAGCAAGACCCCCTAAGCACCAATACAGTGGAACCCCCCACAAGTGACCCCATTTTGCAAACTACACCCCTCAGGGAATTCATCTAGGGGTATAGTGTACATTTCAAACCCCCAGGGGTTTCACCAATTTTGATACAAGTGGGCAGTGAAAATGAAAAATTACATTTTTTACACAAAAATGCAGTTCTGGCTCAAAATTTTTCATTTTCAGAAGGTATGAAGGAGAAAAAGCACCCCAAAATCTGTGCCCCATTTTCTCCCGAGTACGGCAATGCCTCACATGTGACCAAAAAATACCAGTTGGGTGCATGGCAGGACTCAGAAGGGAAGGAGTGATTTTTGGATTTTGCAGCACAGATTCTGGTGGAATGAATGGTGGGTGCTATGTTGCACCAATACAGTGGAACCCCCCCACAAGTCACCCCATTTTGCAAAGTACACCCCTCAGGGAATTCATCTAGGGGTATAGTGTACATTTCAAACCCCCAGGGGTTTCACCAATTTTGATACAAGTGGGCAGTGAAAATGAAAAATTACATTTTTTTACACAAAAATGCAGTTCTGGCTCAAAATTTTTCATTTTCAGAAGGTATGAAGGAGAAAAAGCACCCCAAAATATGTGCTCCAATTTCTCCCGAGTACGGCAATGCCTCACATGTGACCAAAAAATACCAGTTGGGTGCATGGCAGGACTCAGAACGGAAGGAGTGATTTTTGGATTTTGCGGCTCAGATTCTGGTGGAATTTTGGTGGGTGCTATGTCGCATTAGCAAGACCCCCCAAGCACCAATACAGTGGAACCCCCCCACAAGTGACCCCATTTTGCAAACTACACCCCTCAGGGAATTCATCTAGGGGTATAGTGTACATTTCAAACCCCCAGGGGTTTCACCAATTTTGATACAAGTGGGCAGTGAAAATGAAAAATTACATTTTTTACACAAAAATGCAGTTCTGGCTCAAAATTTTTCATTTTCAGAAGGTATGAAGGAGAAAAAGCACCCCAAAATATGTGCCCCAATTTCTCCCGAGTACGGCAATGCCTCACATGTGACCAAAAAATACCAGTTGGGTGCATGGCAGGACTCAGAACGGAAGGAGTGATTTTTGGATTTTGCAGCTCAGATTCTGGTGGAATTTTGGTGGGTGCTATGTCGCATTAGCAAGACCCCCCAAGCACCAATACAGTGGAACCCCCCACAAGTGACCCCATTTTGCAAACTACACCCCTCAGGGAATTCATCTAGGGGTATAGTGTACATTTCAAACCCCCAGGGGTTTCACCAATTTTGATACAAGTGGGCAGTGAAAATGAAAAATTACATTTTTTACACAAAAATGCAGTTCTGGCTCAAAATTTTTCATTTTCAGAAGGTATGAAGGAGAAAAAGCACCCCAAAATCTGTGCCCCAATTTCTCCCGAGTACGGCAATGCCTCACATGTGACCAAAAAATACCAGTTGGGTGCATGGCAGGACTCAGAAGGGAAGGAGTGATTTTTGGATTTTGCAGCACAGATTCTGGTGGAATGAATGGTGGGTGCTATGTTGCACCAATACAGTGGAACCCCCCCACAAGTCACCCCATTTTGCAAACTACACCCCTCAGGGAATTCATCTAGGGGTATAGTGTACATTTCAAACCCCCAGGGGTTTCACCAATTTTGATACAAGTGGGCAGTGAAAATGAAAAATTACATTTTTTTACACAAAAATGCAGTTCTGGCTCAAAATTTTTCAATTTCAGAAGGAATGAAGGAGAAAAAGCACCCCAAAATCTGTGCCCCAATTTCTCCCGAGTACGGCAATGCCTCATGTGTGACCAAAAAGTTGCAGGACTCAGAAGGGAAGGAGTGATATTTGGATTTTGCAGCACAAATTCTGGTGGAATGATGGTGGGTGCTATGTCGCATTAGCAAGACCCCCAAAGCACCAATACAGTGGAACCCCCCCACAAGTGACCCCATTTTGCAAACTACACCCCTCAGGGAATTCATCTAGGGGTATAGTGTACATTTAAAACCCCCAGGGGTTTCACCAATTTTGATACAAGTGGGCAGTGAAAATGAAAAATTACATTTTTTTACACAAAAATGCAGTTCTGGCTCAAAATTTTTCATTTTCAGAAGGTATGAAGGAGAAAAAGCACCCCAAAATCTGTGCCCCAATTTCTCCCGAGTACGGCAATGCCTCACATGTGACCAAAAAATACCAGTTGGGTGCATGGCAGGACTCAGAAGGGAAGGAGTGATTTTTGGATTTTGCGGCTCAGATTATGGTGGAATGAATGGTGGGTGGTATGTGGCATTAGCAAGACCCCCGAAGCACGGTGAAATTATGAACCTAATAATCCATAGATGTGTGGTATATTTTAAAACACTCCTTTATACATAGGCCGGGTTTGTCGGGGCAAGTGTCACACTGGAAAATAGTTTGCTTTCTTATTCCCTTTTTATAGCAAACTTTGCACCTTTTTTGTGTCCTGCCCTTTTTTCCAGTGGAGGGGATTTCATCAGGAAAATGCTGCCCTGGTACAATACGGGGGCCAGTACTAGAAGTACTGGGGCCCTCAGCCTGCTGGTTCCCAAATATTAGGCCCTTTATGACTTCCTCTTGAAAGTGCATAAATGTCCCCCTCTGGCCGGTAGAACGGAATAGCACGTAAGCGTTATACAGTGCCATCTGGATGATATACACGGCCAGCTTCTTGTACCAGATTTTTGTTTTCCGCAGGGCACTGTACGGCTTCAGTACCTGATCTGAAAGATCCACTCCGCCCATGTACCTATTGTAATCCAGGATACAATTAGGTTTGGAGGTGTGGGTACTGGTACCTCGTACAGGGACGGAGGTGGTACTGTCTCCGTGAATTGTTGTCAGTATAAGGACATCCCTCTTGTCCTTATATTTGACCAACAACATATTTTCGGTGCATATTCCCCTGCTTTCACCCCTTCTCATTACTTGGGCAATGTGCGTTTTTGGGAGGCCTCTTTGGTTCTTGCGCACAGTACCGCAAGCTGCTGTACCTCTTGAACCAAGGGCCTTAAACAGGGGGATGCTGGTGTAAAAGTTATCCACATAGAGGTGATAACCTTTATCCAGGAAGGGGTGCACTAAATCCCAGACAATTTTTCCACTAACACCTACGAGGGAGGGGGGGCATTCTGGCGGTTCAATTCTTGAATCCTTCCCTTCATATACCCTAAACCTGTGGGTGTACCCTGAGGTGCTTTCACACAACTTATACATTTTTATGCCATACCTTGCCCTCTTACTGGGAAGGTACTGGCGGAATTTAACCCTTCCTTTAAAATGTATAAGGGACTCGTCTATGCAAATGAATTTATCTGGGATGTACATGTCTTCAAATTTGGCACTGAAATGATCAATGACCGGCCTGACTTTGAATAGCCGGTCAAAGGTGGGATCATCTCTGGGTGGGCACTGTGCATTATCGTTGTAATGCAAAAATTTAAGGATCGTCTCAAATCGAGCCCGGGGCATGGCCATACGGTAAAATGGGGTGCTGTACAGAACATCTGTACTCCAATATTGCCTAATTTCTGGCTTTTTTACTATGCCCATATGAAGCACCAGACCCCAAAACGTCATCATCTCTACTGCATCTACAGGGGTCCACCTTGCAAATGATGACGTGGGGTTTTGAGCAATAAACTGCTGGGCATATAAATTAGTTTGGTCCACCATTAAATTTATAAAATCATCAGAGAAAAATAATTTGAAAAAGTCAATTTCTCTGAGACCTGTGGAATCAAATTGGATTCCTGGCATGGCCAAAAACTCAGGAACCTGGGGCTCAAAATTGTCTGGTGGTGGGGTCCATACGAGATCAATTATTGGGGGGGGGTCTCAGCTGCTCTACGGGGGCGTCTTTGAGGGGGTCCCTCATCACCAGAGGAGGAAGAGGAGCTTAAGGCGAATCCTTCAAATTCCCCGCTTGCATCACTGGCTGTGTCAGAGTCAAAAGCAAGCAGGGCATATGCCTCCTCCGCTGAATACATTCTTCTGGATGACTGGGATGACATTTGGGATGACATTTGGGATGCCATTTTTATTTTTGTGTTACTGGTAGTGAATTGTTTCAACACGTGTATAGTGTAGGGGGGGGGTACAAACTTTATTTCAACCCGGGGGGTATGTAGTGTGTAGTGTGTATGTAGTGTGCAGAAAAAAAAAATGCTTTATACAAAAAAAAAAAAATGGAGGGGTTAAAAAAAATAAAAATTGAAGGGGTTAAAAAAAATAATTGAAGGGGTTAAAAAAAAAAATTGAAGGGGTTAAAAAAAAAAAAAAAAAGGTCCTGCGCCAAAAATTGAGCACAGATGTTGGTCAGTAACGTCCGTCACTGAACAGCGCTGAAAGGCAACAGGAATTTGATAAAAAAAAAAAAAAAAAAAAATAGATCAACCCTGTGCCGAAAAAGATGATCAGTGATGTACGTCACTGATCCGCGCACAGCGGCCACAGGACACCCACAAAATCACAGTGTGTGTAAAAAAAAAAATTAAAAAAAGACCCCACAGCACACACACAAAAAAAAAAAAAGGTGATCAGTGATGCGACACTGATTACCAGTGAGGGGCAGCAGGGGCAACTGACAGTGCAACTGGCAGGTATATATAAAAAAAAAAATAAACCTCTGCACCCCTAAAAAGTTGCTGATCACCTCAGATATAGTGATCAGCACAAAAGGCGGGGGCAGCAGACACAAAATTTAGCACTCTCTATCACTCTCTGTCACTATCTCTCTCTATCTCTCTATCTCTCACTATCTAACACTCTATGACACTGCAGCAGCAGCAGTGACAGGTATATATATATATATATAAATACCCTGCGCCCCCAAAAAGTTGCTGATCAGTTAATTTATACTGATCAGCACAAAAGGGGGGGCAGCAGTCAGTTATATAAAAAATATATAGCACAATCTGTCACTATCTCTATCTCTCTCTCTCTATCTCTCTCTATCTCTCTCTCTCTATCTATAACTATCACACTGCAGCAGCACAAAATATATCACTCTCTGTCACTAGGCCTCTCTATCTCTCTCTCTCTATCTCTCTCTATATCTCTCTATCTCTCTCTATCTCTCTCTATCTCTCTCTATCTCTATCTCTCTCTATCTCTCTCTCTATAACTATATCACACTGCAGCAGCACAAAATACAGCACTCTCTGACACTATCTCTCTCTATCTCTCTCTATCTAACTAACGCTATTACACTGCAGCAGCACAAGTTCACAGGAAGTCACAAGTAACAGGATCCAGGAAGCATCCAGCACACTACAAGCACAGATGAAGCAGCCAAGATATTTGCAAGGATCAGGTAAGTATTTTGCCAGGTTCTGGTCAGTATATCGCGGCAGATTGGCACGGTGACCGCACTGCACGCAATTCCAGACCGGAATGGCGTCTGCAGTGCAGTCACCGTTAGTTTAAACCCCCCTCCATGGCTGTGATTGGTCCGTCGGTCCGACGGACCAATCACGGCCTTTGGGGGCGGGCGGGGTGAGGTGGGGTGACACCAGTGTCACCCTTACACCCCGCGGTGATTGGTGCTGTACTTTACAGCACCAATCACCTCCGATCGCGTGTCACCGGCGAACGTTATTCGCCGGTGACACAGAAAACGCTGTAATTGGCTGTTCACACTGAACAGCCAATCACAGCGATCACCGACGGGGGGGCGGCATCGCAGCCCCCCCTGGGCATGCACGGACATGTCTGCTGTCAGGGACAGCAGACATGTTGAAACTGTCACCGCGTCTATAGACGCGGTGACAGTTAAATGCCATGACGTACATTTACGCCATGTGTCGGGAAGTACTTCCCGACCATGACGTAAATGTACGTCAATTGTCGGGAAGGGGTTAATATAAGGAAACGCATAAGGATACGCATACTCACTTCCATTCCACTCGTAAGCACTGTGGATATTTCAAATTGAGAGGAGGGGAGACTTATAGATAAAAAGCCTAATCAAGGTACAGGAGAGAAAAAAGGTTGGGAAACACTGCCATAGTCCATCCACATGGAAAGGTTGCATACTGTAACTAATCAAAGGAAATCTCTAATTGTTAAGGCCCATACACACTTGCCGACATTAAGCTGAAACTCGCTCAAAACAGCCGTTTTGAGTGAGTTTCAGCTTAAAGTCGGCAAGTGTGTATGGACCACCGATGCCCAACTAGCAATGAAGCGCGCTCTGCATTATCGCTAGCAGTGGGCCGTCTGCTGGTTTTACCAGCACGTCTGGCGATGATGGCTCATATTTGAGCCATCATCGCCAGGTGTGTATGGCAGCCGGGCTTCTAAGGTGTATAGTCTCCTATTTTTATGTCTCTGATAATTGTATTTTGTTTTTTTGTGGTTTTTAAAGAAATGTCAATCTGCTTCCATGGTTTACTGAATTTATGCCAGGCCAACCTTGGAATGTGTAGTACGGATGGTGTAATGGTTAGCATTACTGCCTCACAGAGGTCATGGGTTCCATTCCCACCATGACTCTTACTGTGCAGAGTTTGTATATTCTCCCAATGCTTGCGTGGGTTTCCTCCGGGTACTCCGGTTTCCTCCCACAATCCAAAAATATACTGGTAGGTTAATTAGCTCCCAAAATAATGAACCCTATAATGTCCCTAGTGCGTGCGTGTGCATGTGGTAGGGAATATAGACTGTAAGCTCCACTGGGGCAGGGACTGATGTGAATGTTCAACGATACTCTGTAAAGCACTGCGGAATATGTGTGCGCGCTATCTAAGAAACTGGTAATTAATAAATAAAATAAATAGCGGGAAGTTTTCAGCATGAATATGCAATCTACCAATCTGTAGCAACGATGTGATGTTATTATGTCAATATGGAAGAGAATCTCTAAGAAATGCTTACAGCCTCTTGTGGAATTAATGCCAGAAACAATGCAGGCATCTCTGGGGGCAAAGGGTGGACCTACAGTACAGTACTTAGTATTTGCCTAATGTAGTGCCCACTGAGTCCATAAGGAATGCTGTTATGAAAAATAACCACAAGATGGCAATAAATCACACATATATTTTAAATGGTCTAGCCTGCATCTTATAACTATTACCTATTGGGCCTGATTCAGACCTTCTCGCTGAGCTGAGAGTGTTCGGAGCCCATTGAGCAAGTAACCGCTGGCCCCTGCCCCGCATTTCGTTGGGCGTGCCCACCGTTTTTGTGGGCACGCCCATGAAATGACCGCAAACCACCCCCCCACGCCCACTCTCTGTCAATCACGCTGCAAGCAGCTTGCAAATGGAAACATTTGCCGAAGCCGCTCGCAGCCGGGCCTCGCGCATGCACACCGCAACCAATCTGTATGCGCAGTAGCGCAACCATCGGCCAGCGTCCAAATTCGGCACAAAAATGTGGCACATCGCATGCGCTCCATGGTATGTGTGCACAACAACGATGTTGCGATTATCTCGGAAAATATTGGAATACAGTATATTGGGCGTTCCTGAGCGAAGACTGGAAGACTATTCAGACACACAGATATGGACCGTCTTATGGGCGTGTAATAAGAATGTCATTGTCATGTCGCAGAAGTGATTATTCTGATGGAGAATCTGCACCTATCATGGGCAGTGCAAATTACGATGGGTAGTGTCTAAAGACGCACTAAGCCGGATTGACACACGAAAGGAGTGTTAGATCCAGGCTTGTACACAGGGCTGCCACTACCACTAGGAATTTTGCGGCCCGGGACTGATTTCCAGCCCCCCCCCCCCCCCCATCTCCCCCCCTCCCCCATTTCCCCCCCCTCCCTTCACTTACCGCCCGACTCCTGCTGCAGGTCCCAAAGCAGAGGCTTCTTCAATTCAGGTCGCCGGCGGCCAGTTAAAATGCTGGTGAGACATTCAGAGCTCATGTACCGGCAGCCGCTCTGATTGGCCAACGGTGGCTCTGATTGGCTCAAAAGCCGGTGCAGTATTTTAATTGGCCGCCGGTGTCCTGTATTGAAGAAGCAGGCTGCACAGCGGAGGCAGTCGGGGGGGGGGGGCAAAATGAGTTGCGGTGGGCAAAATGAGCTGCGTGCGTACAGCTGGGGGACAGTGCATCAACTTCACCAATACTCCAGACTATGGTCTTCATTCAGATCTGATCGCAGTACAAATTTGTTTGGAAAATGGGCAAAACCATGTGCACTGCAGGTGGGGCAGAAGTAACATGTGCAGAGAGAGTTAGATTTGTGTGAGTTATTTTGTTTCTGTGCAGGGTAAATACTGGCTGCATTATTTTTACACTGCAATTTAGATTTCAGTTTCAACACACCCCATCCAAATTGAACAGTTTCTGCACGTGTTACATCTCCCCCACGTGCAGTGCACATGGTTTTGCCCATTTTTCAAACAAACTTGTACTGCGATCAGATCTGAATAAGGGCCTATGTGTCAGCATTCGGTACAAGTAATAGTCATCCAGTAAAGCTCCCTGATAAGCAGCTGTCCAGCAAATGCAGGACCTTGCTCTTTTGCCACAGAGTCAGTTCACTGTTGAGCTCTGTCTCAGCAGTGTTCCTGAGCATAAGACTGCAGAGGACAGCTAGTCTGGCCAAATGCAGCATAAACTCACCAGGTTGATGCAGGAATCCTTAGCTTGCCATGTCGGAGCTGGGGGGAGTGACGGTTTGTTTGGAGAGGCGGGCGGTTGATTTGCATGCCGGAATCTGGTTGGCCCTGGGGAGGTTAGGAGGAGCTTGAAAGGTTTGAATGCTCTGGTTTCTGGAAGATTCTGCCTCTTTCTGCTTGAAGACTTGGAAGAGTGAAGACTCTGAGGATCTGCAAGTATAAAGCTGGTTATTGTGGTATCACGGTAATTGTGTCGCATTTCTTACCCTGTCATTCTACCTTTATCTTTTCTATTCCCCTATCAATAAAACATTCACTGTCTCTCCTTACTCTTCTTTACTTCACCCCCTTTAGTCTATCCTATCTTGCTAATTATGTCTGCCAGGCCCAGGCGCTCGGTGGGAACCCCAGCTCGCTATGTGGATTCAGGCGAGGGTGGGGGCCTGCAGATGAGGGCTAGGGCCAGGGCTCCCAGTCGGGGGGACGAGCGTTTGGGGTCCCCTTCTCCCTTAAGGAGATCCGCCAAGCGGCGCACTCCGGGTGCGGCTGGAGGCCCGGGCGTTGTTGAGAGCCGGGCGGGGAGCTCTGTGAATGCGGCCGCTGGGGCGGCTATTCGCGGTAGCCGGACGGCGGCAGGAGGAGCAAGGAGCCAGCCGTCACCGGCTCCCGTCGCGGGTGCGCGCCCGAGGGCGCGGGATCGGGGGATACGGGGGCGGGCGGGAGCGCCTTCCCCCCCACCCGGTCAGTCGGCTGCGGCACAAGTTGTGAGGAGACGGGCGGGCGCCAGAGATCCGCCCATCTCCCAGGTTAGTGATGAGGCCGGCGCTGAGGCTGTGGACGGGGTGAGCTCCCGTCCTAGTCGCTCAGCGCCGGTCAAAGGTAAAAAGAAAAAGGGGAAAAATGGCGGCCGTCAAAGACAGCCAGCTAAGGCTGATAATGGCGGCCGCATCCTTAAGAAAAATAAAGCTGTGGGAGGGGCTGTAAGGGAAGCAGCCAATGCTGTACCCATAGGCAGGGGAAGGCCAAGAAATAGCAGGCAGCCTTCTGCTGCTGATGCAGCTGCAGCGCCATCTATTGGCAGTGGGGAAAGTAGCTTAAATGATGCACAGCTCCTAAGTCAGCTCAGGCAAAGGCTTACTGACAGGGAGCTGGCCTTGCTTGGGCTGACAGTGCCAGACTTGGGGGCTCAGGAATCCAGTGTGTCCTATGAGGGTACTGGGTCCTTAGAGACTAGTGGGTCAGAGGCGTCGTCACATAGTGGTGACTGTGAGGGGAATGATCAGACTAGAGGGGTAGGGCCAGCTGGCGTGGCAAGGACCAACGCCAGAGCACGGCGCAGGGAGAGAAGGAGTTTAGTCGCGGGGCAGGCGAGTAGTGGCGTGGTGGCGGTTAGGCAGGGCTATGAGGTACAGCCTAACCACTCCTTTGCGGACGTAGTTAGAGGTACTAGGCCGGCAGGAGGCGCGGTAACCCTTAATGCTTCGGCACTGACGTCAATTTGCGCAGCCGTGGTTTCGGCGGTGGCTCCCATGCTAACCACCGGGCCAGGTGGGCATGGGGGGGCGCTCCCGGAACTTTCCGTGACGGCAGTGTCTGACGCAATAGCCAGGTCCATTGGGCCCTCGCTTATGGGCAGCGCGGCTGGTCGGGAGGCATCGACGGAAGTGAGGAATTTAGGGCCGGTAACAATAATGGCTGAAAACATTAATGACAATCTGTTAGCAGGTCAGAGGGCAGCCAGCTCGAACATGGATGCAGCTCTGAGATCGGGAAGAAGGACAGAGAGAGTTGTCACAGAAGCTCATCAATCGGGTTCGGGTGAGTCCACGAGTGACCCTGACTGGGCTAGCGGGGAGGAGACAGGCAGTCAGGGGGATGGTTCGGGTAGCACATCATCAAATTCCACGCATAAAAAGCATAGGAAGACTGGGAGTTCACGTAAGAGAAAACGTAGAGAGAGGGATTCTGATTCCTCCCTTGCGTCAACATCATCCGAGGAAAATTCGTCCTCGGATGGTGGTGTGCGCCGCTCGAAGCGTAGGAGGCGCAGGCCCCGCCGATCACCAAGTTCAGGTTCCTCAAATGTATCAGTTGAGTCGGATACGGTCCACTGTGCGAACACTGCGGTGAAGCGAGGTTTGCGTCCCAGAGCTCGGGACCGTATAAGGAAAGGGCGCTATGTCGATATTTTTGCACTTACTAGCAAGGATAGACGAGCGCTTCTTGCAGCCCGAAAAAAGGGTGGTTCGAGTGAGGAGGCACTCAGGTCGTACAGCAACTGGGTAAGAGGCATACTGATCTTTGCAGCCTGCTACCTGGAAACCCATCCTGACGAATACATTAACCTGGTGAGATACCAGTTCTTGATCCACAAGCTGTATTCGTCATACATGGGTTATGCATGGAGAACTTATGATGAAGAATTTCGTCGTAAGCAGCACGGGAGGGAAGTATTCGATTTCGGGAAAAAGGACGTAGAGTTATACGTTGAGGTCACGGAATCAGCAACGCCGATGAGGTCGGCTGAAAGTAAAGGCTGGTTTAGACAATATAGGAATCGCCCCGGGAATGGTAGGGGGAACTCGACTAAGCCTGGCCACGGAAAATGCTTCTCCTTCAATAATGGACAGTGTAATTTGGGGGTTAAATGTCGTTTTCGCCACCTATGCATTAGATGCAGTGGGACGCACCCCATTAAAGATTGTACCAAGCCAGCCACAGGGGGAGGTCCAGGGGCGGCAACCACGGCAAGGCAAAGTCGCGGTCCAGCGGCACCTGCCGTTGGTTAAAGCCCACACCCCAGTAACTTTAGAAAGGATGCTACCATGGTTGGCTCGTTACCCCGATAGACAAGCGGCCGAGTTTTTGCGGTCAGGTTTTTCAAAAGGTTTTTCCTTACCTGTGTCAGGCACGGTGGTGGCTAGTGCTAAGGGTAATTTGAAGTCGGCCATGGAGCATCCGGAAGTTATCAGGCAGAAAGTGGAGGCTGAGGTTTCCTTGGGACGTATGGCGGGCCCTTTTGAAGAGGCTCCGGTGGCGGATTTAGTATTGTCCCCCATAGGGGTAGTTCCAAAGAGGGTTCCTGGAAAATTTCGGCTCATCCAGCATCTATCTTGCCCAAAGGGGTCCTCAGTAAACGATGCCATTGCAGAGGAATTGTGTAGGGTACAGTATGCCCTATTTGAGCATGCTCTGTCCCTTGTAAGGTGTGTTGGCAAGGGGGCCCTTATGTGCAAGCTCGATGTTGAATCAGCTTTCCGCTTACTGCCATTGGATCCTTCCTCTTTTAAGTACATGGGTTTTAAGCTTGAGGGAGGATTTTATATTGACAAGTGTTTACCCATGGGTTGTTCCATATCATGCTCTTTCTTTGAACGTTTTAGTACATTTCTGCAGTGGTGCGTGCAGGAATTGACTGGATCGTCAAACATAACCCATTACCTGGATGATTTTTTGTTTGTAGGCCCATCCAGCTCAGACGAGTGCGTGAATCTCCTAGAATCAGCACTTTGCTTGTTCAAGGATTTTGGGGTGCCTGTGGCAGAGGATAAGACCGAGGGGCCTGTAACCAGGTTGGTGTACCTCGGAATTAAAATAGATTCGGAGATTGGGTTGTGTAGGCTTCCAATGGATAAAGTTCAGCGATTACACAACGAAATCCTTTATGCCATAGGCGCAGCCAAAATAACTTTGAGGCAGGCCCAATCAATTTTGGGCCTCTTTAATTTTGCAAGCAGGGTAATACCCATGGGTAAAACTTTTTGTAGAAAGCTACAGAGGGCCACCGTGGGGATTCGCAGGCCGCATCACTTCCTTCGTTTGTCGGCGGAGTTGAAGCAGGACCTGCGAGTCTGGGACGTTTTCTTAACACGTTTTAACGGAGTTTGCATTTGGCTAGCACCACCGGTGGCAAACTCTGTTATCGAGCTGTTTACGGACGCCGCAGGGGCTCATGGTTTCGGGGCTTTCTTTAAGGGGCGATGGTGCGCAGAGAAGTGGCCCGAGTCGTGGATTCAAATGGGATCGGTTAAGAATATGCTGTTGTTGGAGATTTTCCCAATAATGGTAGCATTGGAATTGTGGGCACAGGATTTGCAAAATAGAGAGGTGAATTTTTGGTGTGACAATTTGGGCGTGGTACATGCGATTAATCACCAAAAATCCACCTCTTGGCCAGTGCTCCGTATACTGGCGCGCATAGTTTTACTATGCCTGGTGAACAATATTAAATTGAACGCCAGGCATGTGCCTGGCGTTGAAAATTCAGTGGCCGACGCGTTGTCCCGTTTCGATTGGCCAAGATTTAGAATGCTTGCACCAGGCGCTTGCTCTATGGGTGAGCAGTGTCCAATTTTTCTATGGCAGGTACCAGAGGAGGGGTGGAGGATCTGGCCCTGCGGTCCCTTGCGCCTGGGACTTTGAGAGCATACCTGTCGGCATGGGAGCGGTGGAACGCTTTTGTGCTGGAGCAGGGCTCCAGAGGTAAGAGCAGGCGAAAGCTTATCCTTAACTTTGTTTGGAAGATATATTCCGAAGGGAAGTCGAGGAGTTTCGTCGGTCGCACACTGGCCGGAATCTCATTCTTTTTGCGCCTTGGGGGGAACAGAGACATCACTAAGTCTTTTGTCCTTTCAAGGGTGCTTAAGGGATGGGCCCGAACTCGTCCGGCTTTGCCTGACAGGAGACGGCCGATTGACGCCAGTTTATTGAGGCGGATTTTGTGGTCCCTGGGGGAGGTTTGCTCCTCTGAACACGAAGTCCTACTTTTCAGAATGGCTTTCTCAATGGCCTTTCACGGTGCCTTCAGGGTGGGCGAACTGGTGTCAGTTTCCAGAGCATCTTCTTCGCCCATGCTGGCACAGCACATCGACGTTCGCCCCGACGGTGTTTGGTGTAGGATTCAGCGGTCGAAGACTGACATAGTTGGCAGGGGCCAGTGGGTGCATTTGCGCCAGGGCAGCGATCATCGGACTTGTCCGGTGGCAGCGGCAAGGGCGTATTTGGGCTCTAGGCCTTCCTTGCAGGGCGCATGGTTGATGCATATTGATGGTTCGCCCCTTACCAGATTTCAGTTTCGGTCGGTCTTCCAACGTTGTATCCTGCACCTGGGTCTTTCTCCGGGCGACTTTGGGACACACTCTTTCCGTATCGGCGCTGCATCAGTCGCCGCTGCGGCGGGTTGGTCTCACAGTAGCATCCGGGCACTTGGTCGATGGAGGTCTGGTGCATATAAGCGTTACATCAGGCCTTTGTAGGCCGGTGCGCCCCTTTTGAGGAGTAGCCGCTCGCTCAGATGCGCTTTAGCGTCTGGGGGGCCTTGAGGAATTTTTGTTTTACCACCGGTTATAACCTCGGCTTCTGCCGGCTGGTGGATGTTTTGCAGTTTTTGCCTCAAGTCAAACTGGGCGACCCAAACCCCCCCCCCCACACACCCACTTTAAAATTCTATCCACTTTACATGGTGGTAGTTAGCAACAGTATAATTTTAATTCCCGGGGTTAAAATACATTAGAGTTCAAATAGGTTCCCCATTCACAATTTATGATTTAATCAATCTAATTGTCAGGTTTAATATCACCTTTAAGGGTTTTTTCCCGGGCTACCCCCTTTTTACAATTCTCACTAGATTATTACTAATGTTGTTTTGAAAATTTTGATTACAGGTTGCAAGTTGGATCCCAATTGCATATGGATTGTGGGACATTCCTATGTTTATTGGTTGTCCATTTCTCCAGTTGCAGCGGATGTGGAACGCTTCCCTGAAGCACGACTCATCCGTTGGTTGGGTTTTAGGGGGATGAGGTGGTCTGCTTTGCGCAGTAAGCTGGAAGAGGCGGTTGGGTGTTACGGTTACCCCGTTTTCTTGGTAGTGCATCTCGGAGGCAATGATTTGACGCACGATTCAGGTCTAAATATTAGATTTGAAATTAAGAACGGGCTCTTAGCATTGTTTTTTTTTTTTTTTGTTAAACATTTTTTATTAGATTTTTGACATAGAAAAACAGTACACAGAAAAAGTGGTATTATGAATGACAAATAAAGAAACGATACCCCATCCAATTCTCGTTTTGTCCGTCTGTCTTCGCCTATGTGGAGTGGTTGCAAGGCAACTGCAGATTCTTATATCTAAAGGAGCTAGTATATCGCCCCTTCAGTTACTAGTCATGGTGGAAAGGGGTATACAGGACATAAGTTATCATTGTCATCAGCAATTATATTGCTTCCACCATTGGCGTTTATACCATTGTCAGACTATCGTATGGATCCTCATAAAGCATTACAAAACATTGGGGGGGTATCTGGGTTATAAACAGTCTCCACGTTACTTAAACAGTACAATTATAAAGGTAAAAGGAGGGGGGTGGGAAGCGAGGAAGGGGAAGGTTGGGGGGGACACAACACAAATATTTTGTCGGGGATAGCTTTGCCGATATAAAAGGCCTCATGGTAAGTATCTTAAATACATTGCTGTATATGTGACTAGCCAATTAATCTGTCAGGAGATCCAGCTGCTCATCCAACTAAGTGACAGCTGCAGGTAAGGTCAGTTGACGTGTCATGAACCAGGTTGTATTTTCGAAGATTTTCTGTATAGCGGTTTGTATTGACGCGTCAAGTGTCAAGATGTAAACTTCCCACTTAGCGTAAAAGCGCGCCACCCCTTTTTCTATGTCGGACAATGCAGCCTGCCGTTCAAAGAAAAGGATTTTTAGAATTGAGTTTTTAAGTTCGGTAAGCGAGGGGGGGTTTCTATGTATCCAGTGTGTCAGTATCAACTTCTTCGCTAAACCTAATATTAGTGTGAGTAGTGGGGTGATACTTTTTTTGTTTGTACCCAAGTCCCATTCTGCGTAGTAAAAGAACAGGAAGGGGAGAGGGCTATATGTCAGCTTCAATCTAAAGAGTTCATTCAGGAAACCCAGGAGCCTTCTCCAGAATGTTTTCACCAGGCCACACTCCCAGAAATTGTGGAAGAAAGTGGCGCCTCTTATTTTGCATTTGGGGCAGAGGCCTGGGTCATCAGGTATGAAGTGGCTTCTCTGCTGTTGAGAAATATAGGCTCTGTTTATAAATTTCAGGTGGGTTTCCTGAAGGGAAGCCGCTTGGAGGTATTTCAATGAGTATGGGAGTGTTTTAAAAAGAGTTTTATATGGGGGAAGCGAAGGTATATCTACTTGCCATCTAAGGGTTAATTGGTGCATTAGCTTTTCTTGTGGAGTTGTTACTAGATGTTGGTATAGGTTCCTAATTCTGTACCCCAATATATTGTGTGGGGCTAGTAGTGAGAGGATCGGGTCTGGGGTAATGGGGGTGGTGAACGGCTTTGGCAGGGATTGGGCATAGTGTCGTGCCTGTAAGTACATAAAAAATTGGGTGTGGGGTATGTTTTTTTCTGAAGTCAGGTAAGAGAAGGGATGTATGGAGGAGCCTCCTGGATCAAATATGTTGCGTATGGAAGAAATGCCCTTCTGTCTCCACTCCTGGTATATTTTGTTTTCCAAACCTGGGATGAAACAGGGGTTGCCCCAGAAAGTGGAAAAGGGTGAGCTCATAAAATTCCTACCGAACTGTCTATTGATTGCAGTCCACATTCTATATGTGTCTTTAAAAAGGATATTCTCCTTTATCTGGTCAGGGATTTTCCCCCGTGGAGTATGTAATAGAGCTGCCGGAGAGTAGGGGTCAAAAAGGGCCAATTCTAGGGTATTATTAGTGTAGTTAGATTTCTGGAAGAACCAGTCAGTTGCGTATCTGAAAAGTGCTGCGTACGAGAACGCCTGGGCCTGAGGGAGTCCGAAACCTCCCTCCGATTTAGGGAGGAATAGTCTCGTCATTGCCATTCTAGGTTTTTTAGACGCCCATATGAATTTTGATATCATGGTGTTATATTTAGAGGTATCTTTCTTAGATAATGAGAAAGGTAGCATTTGTAACAAGTAAGACAACTTCGGGAATAAGACGCTTTTTACCACTGTTACGCGGCCATATAGTGAGAGGGGAAGTGTCATCCACCTGTCTATTAATTTGGACATTGCCTGTAGTGCTGGTTTAAAATTAGTGGCATACAGTGCTTCTAATTGCAATGGGATTAATACCCCCAAGTATTTGAGGTGTTGTTGGCATATGCTGTATTGCTGTAAGGACGGACATGCCTCCACTAAGGAAGAGGGCATGGCTATAGGGAAGAGTTGTGATTTAGAGTGATTTATCTTGAAGCCTGAAAAAGTGCCAAAGGAGTCTATAATGGACATGGCCGCTGGTATAGAGATCTGTGGATTAGAGAAAAATAAGAGCATGTCGTCGGCAAACATGCTAAGTTTGACTTCTGTTGCGCCTATTCTGATACCTGTAAAGGAGGGGGAGTTGCGTAGTCTAACTGCTAGGGGTTCGAGGGCTAGGGCAAACAGCAGCGGGGAGAGAGGGCAACCCTGTCGGGTGCCTCGGAGTATCGGGAACGGGGGGGATAAATAATTATTGGCTAAAACCTGAGAGCTGGCATTTGTGTACAGATTTCTGATTGCATTGGAAAAGGCCTCCGGTACACCAAACTCCCCCAAAGTGGTAAAAAGATGGTCCCATGAGATCATGTCAAAAGCCTTTTCGGCATCTAGTGACAGCACAGCATGGGGTAGTCTGGTCCCCGAGGCCTGTAACCACTGCAGAGCCAAAATCAGTTTTCTAACATTTAATACAGAGTGCCTACCCCAAATAAACCCAGTTTGGTCCTTATTTATTACTGAGGGTAAGAGGAATTTAAGCCTATCTGCTAGCAGTTTGGTGTAGAGCTTATAGTCTGTATTAAGCAGGGATATGGGTCGGTAGGAGGAGGGCTGTGTGGGGTCGCGTCCTGGTTTTAATATGACTTTAAGTAGGGCTGAGTTAAAATAGGCAGGCTGAGGGGCACCCTTTAGCAGGGAGTTAAAGAAGGCCGTTAGTGGGGCTGCCAGTTTTGGGGCCATTAATTTGTAGTATTCATTGGTCAGACCGTCAGGGCCTGGGGCCTTTCCCGTTTTGAGTTGTCCAATTGCTCGGGCTATTTCTTCTTCCGTGAAATCTGCCAATAGTGGACTGGTTTGGTCCGACGTTAAGGTCGGCAAGGTGACCGAGGCCCAGAAGGATGCCTTTTTCGGTTCATCAATAGGGGAAGGGGCGTAGAGTCGTGAGTAGAATGAATGTAGTATATTTGAAATGTCCTGTCCTTTGTGTGCCATCGTGCCCTTGTCGTCAGACAGGGCTGTAATAATGGTGGGGGGGTGTTGGCCTTGGAGAATATTGGTCATTAACCGGTTTGATTTACCCCCAAATTTGTGGTACTTATTTTGTGTTTGGAATGTCATACGTGTTTCCATTTTTGATAATAAAGCATCAAACACTGTTTTGGCCTGGGTAAATGCAGTCTTGTTTGGTGTGGTAGGGGTAGTTTTAAATGTTTGGTAGGCAGAGGTTAGGGCTGTCTGGGCTTCTAGATATAGTTTCGCCTTTTCTTTGCGAATGTGGGAATTATAGGAAATGATAGTTCCCCGAAGCACTGGTTTGGATGCCTGCAGGGCTCTTAGCATTGTTAAGGGAATGGAGGTTTTGTAGGATCTTCTGGTCGGAGATAATACCTAGACGTAGTTGGAGAGATGCAATTAATCCGGGTGCCATTGACCAGGTTAGGAGAAGGGTGAATTCCGTCGTCGGTAGGGCTATTGTTCCTGAAGGGGGGGTGGTCGTGAGACACAAAGCCATCTCTTTTAGGAATGAGACCCAATATCGAACTGACGGAGTACATCTCTCATTGGTCGGTATGGATCTGTTCCTTAAGGACATCATAGATGCATTAAGGGCACTTGGGGGTTAGTTCTAAGGGGTAGTGTAAGATTCGTGGTGGCGGGTCAGTTTGTGAGGCAAACTGATGTGGCCGGAGAACGGTGAATTGTTTTAAGCGGTCTCAAGTTGTGGTTTAACAGTAATGGCGGGACGTGGGCATCACCGATCCAGGTGGGTCCACGTTTTGTCCTTAGCAGTAGGTTACAGTTTAATGACAGACCGTTGGTAGGTGAAGCTGTTATATGAGGGCAGGTGGCCCAATTTTTGAAGTGTAAGGGTGGAGTTTAGCTTTGCCTTTATGTGGTAGTTAGGGTCAGGGGCAAAGGCAGATGGTCAACCCCTGACCTTAGGGGCAGGTGGCCCCTCTTTGGCATTCAGAATGTTGAGGAGTGCAGTTGTCGAGGACGCTGGCCGGTCCTCGAAAAAAGGGCAGTTGGCCCTTATCCTCACCGTTTGTTATTTTCATTATTTTGTTATTTTATAGTATAAATTGCTGATCACCGTTCTTACCCGCCACCTTAGTTTAGAGCAGGGAGGTAAATAATTTAGTTAGATGCAAATAGGCCGCCCTGCTTTAAATAAATAAGCCGTCCCATTTAAGCCCAGCTATGGTGTCCGTGTCTTTATTTTAGATAAGTGGTGAAGTGTGGATGAATGCAGTTGACTGTGTGAGGTTTAAGACTGCAGAGGACAGCTAGTCTGGCCAAATGCAGCATAAACTCACCAGGTTGATGCAGGAATCCTTAGCTTGCCATGTCGGAGCTGGGGGGAGTGACGGTTTGTTTGGAGAGGCGGGCGGTTGATTTGCATGCCGGAATCTGGTTGGCCCTGGGGAGGTTAGGAGGAGCTTGAAAGGTTTGAATGCTCTGGTTTCTGGAAGATTCTGCCTCTTTCTGCTTGAAGACTTGCCCACCCACCCATCCCTTTGTTTTGTTGTTAAGGATTGTTGTTTGTTACGAGGAGAATTTTGGCGGCTTATTGGTGGCCGGAGAACGGTGAATTGTTTTAAGCGGTCTCAAGTTGTGGTTTAACAGTAATGGCGGGACGTGGGCATCACCGATCCAGGTGGGTCCATGTTTTGTCCTTAGCAGTAGGTTACAGTTTAATGACAGACCGTTGGTAGGTGAAGCTGTTATATGAGGGCAGGTGGCCCAATTTTTGAAGTGTAAGGGTGGAGTTTAGCTTTGCCTTTATGTGGTAGTTAGGGTCAGGGGCAAAGGCAGATGGTCAACCCCTGACCTTAGGGGCAGGTGGCCCCTCTTTGGCATTCAGAATGTTGAGGAGTGCAGTTGTCGAGGACGCTGGCCGGTCCTCGAAAAAAGGGCAGTTGGCCCTTATCCTCACCGTTTGTTATTTTCATTATTTTGTTATTTTATAGTATAAATTGCTGATCACCGTTCTTACCCGCCACCTTAGTTTAGAGCAGGGAGGTAAATAATTTAGTTAGATGCAAATAGGCCGCCCTGCTTTAAATAAATAAGCCGCCCCATTTAAGCCCAGCTATGGTGTCCGTGTCTTTATTTTAGATAAGTGGTGAAGTGTGGATGAATGCAGTTGACTGTGTGAGGTTTATGTAACATTAGAGTGTGTACAGAAGTGTTGAAAGGAGCTGAAGGGATCTGAGCAGTGGTGACTCCAGAGGAGGGGCTGCAGAGCAGTTCAAGATTCAAATAGGGGAGCCACACCCACTGCCCCCAACTCCTCCGTGATGTGTGGGGCCCTCTCCATGATGGCTTTCAGACCCGCTCACTAAGCAGCGTTATTTTGCTGCTTAGCGAAAGGGTAAATGCTGCTCACGGGCAAGCGAACACCACCTACCTCTCCAACGCCGGCGAGAATGTGCGCTTACCGGCATCCAAATGGTTGTGTACGCTTACACATCCAATCACATGCGGGCGTATGGGCAAAAAATCATTTGATGGTCGCCGACCATCGGATGATTTTTTTGCCCGTTCGCAAATAAAAGTCTAGACAGACTCTTATTTGCCTCAGAAATGGCCGAGAACGGGACAGGCGCTGATGTCATGTGATGGCAGATGCCAGCCCTGTGCAGGCTTTGCCTTGCCTGTGTTTGCATGGGAATGCTCAACCTTTTTCTGGGCACATCCACCGTTTTTGTGAACATGCCCAGGAAACTCTGGGCGTCCACATGCGCCAGCCCTCTGTGTGCAAATGCCTCAGCAACAGTGATAGTCACCGAAAGCGTTTGCACATCGGGTCTGTACATGCATTTATTCACTGATACGCATGCGCAGACCCAAAACAACTGTCCCCGCAGCAAATTTGCGAGAAAATAAAGTGGACAAACTTTTTTAAAGCTACAGTATATATGTGAAAGGTGAAAACTGAATAAAGGTATAGTAAGATATAACATAACGAGTTTGGTGGAAGGAGAAATGGCAAGAAAACCACCTAAATATTTTTGCTCAGTATTCACTACAGAAGTAGAGATGAAAGGGTCAAAGTTAAGATGCCAGGACATGACTGGCTGGCAGCCGAGCAGACAGGACGCATATCACATCAGCTCCTCAGCCTCAGTGCCCAAAACCACCCTAAATAACCCTATATTCCTCCACACCCGCTTCCTGCCCCAGCCCCTTCCTCCTCCATCTGTGCCCAGATGCCGGAGAAGTTGCGCCGCAGAGCCGGGGAGCACTTATAAGTGCTCCTGCAGGTTGCGGCCTTACCACAGGGCTGAAGCCGGGGCCTCGATTTTCGGGACAGCACGCCACTCGTGGCGTCCGGAGCAGAGAATCGTGGGACAGGTCCCGTGACATCGACGGGGGCAGAGACGGAGAGAGCCGGCAGCGGTCACCTACCCGGAGCTCCGGAAAGCCAAGCAGGGGCCCAACACGCTGATACTCCGGAGCACTCGGCAGAGACTCCGGGGTCACGTGCAGGCGGCCAGACGCTACCGCTAACACTCAGGGCCGGCAACAGAAATCTTGGGGCCCTGTACAATTATATTTCTGGGGCCCCCCACCTAATCTCAAATCCACACAATGCTCTTCTGCATGAGCCTCATTTAACCTTTTGCTGCTTCAGATCCTCCTTTCTCGTTCTCAGTCTCGACCCGCGCATGCGCAGTAAAAGTACAGGCACCAGTGGAGGGTACGGCTGTGCGCCTGCGGCCCCAGGCCATGCGCACACACAGAGTAGATGGCTCTGTGCACCAAGTGGCAGGGTGCATACACACCGTAGATGGCAGTGGCACACAGTGAGTGAGTCAGTCAGACTCAGCCAAAAACAAATGGTGCACAGTAGATGGCCAGGCTGCAAGGGTCACTGACAGGCCAGCTAGTACAGGCAGTGGCCATGCCGGGGTATGGAAACTCTGGGGCCCTTCATATCTCTGGGGCCCGTCACACTTGTCCCCCATGACCCCCCCTGTCGCCTGCCCTGCTAACACTACACACATACCAGCCCATGGTGACTACCAGCACACCAGCCTGCCAGTTAAACTCAGGGCATTAACCCGATCCGTCCCTCCGGCCTCCCTGCGCTGGAAGCTTGGGGAGGAGGTGGGGGGGGGGGGAGAAGGGAGACACCACCGGTGGCCATTTTAAATACAGATACCCCTGGAGCTTACACCCTATTCGGGCCACATACAGGACTCTGCTCCCTTTAATATCCAAAGCCCCGAACCACATACTCACAGTGAGACCCCCGGCTTCACTCCACAACCCTTACATGTATAGGCACAGCTAAGTGCCCACCTGGCTGGCAAACAACTAGCCATTCCAAGCCGAGGCGCCCACACTACTGCAATTACCTCTCCTTGCTGGGCTGAGACCTTCATCATTCGCATACGGTCACCTGCTGTAGCTGCCCTTTAGGCACAGAATTGTGCCACAGATCTGCCAAGTATTCCAACATAGTGTGGCCGCCACCCCTCACTGTACACGGCTACACGGCTTCTTTTCAACTCTATCTCTCTCCCTGTGTTGGGGGGAAGAGCTGTGTACGCAATTGGATAACCTTAACATTGCACCCATAAGATTGGCCCAACATGGCTGACACTGCTGCTTACTTATATGCTGTCTCTATTCACTTGCTGCTTTAAAATGTGATTGTAATACACTTGGCCTCAGATGCTAAAGTGGATACTAGCTGTTACGACCTCTGGTGTCACGCTGCCTGGCGAGGCACCGCGTGACACTGCTAGTGGGAGGTACAGACTGTTCAGAGTCACGCTGCCTGGCGAGGCACCGCGTGACACTGCTAGTGGGAGGTACAGACTGTTCAGAGTCACGCTGCCTGGCGAGGCACCACGTAACCCTGGGTAACGGGAGGAAAGTGGTCAGGTGTGAACCTGTGGCCGGGACCGCTGATTAGAACGGCCACGGCAAAACCCTATGCTGACTCTGTTGAGTCCCCCGGGCAGCTGGAATGCCCCTGCGGTGATGCTAGGCTTCGCCTGTAGCCGCCGCGTTCGAATGAGCCGGTTAAGCCAGCTCAGACCCCGATGCAGCCAGGTGTTATGTGGAGACAAGGGGGAAGCGATCGCCAGGGGTGATCTCAAGAGGAATGACTGACTACGGGCCTATCTGATCCCAAACCCCTAACTAGCCGGCACCGGGCCAATGACGGGACAGTGCGACCGAGTCGCAAACACCTGTAGGACGGGGAACACAGAACTGGACCCAGAAGGAAGAAGTTCCCCAAAACCGGGCACAGAAGAGAAAGGGGAACACCCCTACCTACGGCAAATCTGATGACAAGAGACGGGATGAAGTACAGAGACGAGGACACTGATGAATAATACAGAAGAGACTGCGGACGCACAGAAGGATATGACCACGGCGGGCACCATAAGAGTACAGAAAAGAACCAGGCTCCACTGGAGCACTTACGTGACCCCTGGTAGGGCCCCCGAGGAGTCCACGTAGGCAAGATGGTACCGCCGGCTGAAATGACACGGAGCCGCCGAGGCCACCAGAAGATCCGCAGATGCCAGGAACCAGGACACAGGAACTGATGACACAGAACGCAGGAGGAGACGACGAGGACACAGGGACAAGGAATGCAGGGATGAGAGCAGGAAGCTCGGAAGAACCACCCTGAAGCGCAGAGCACTGGCAGCAAGTCCAGGCTCCAGGGACCGGCACAGGTATTAACGCTATAACCGGCGTCTGTGCCCAGCAGACGCCGGCTATTTATTGGAACTAAGCGCCTCTGTGACGCAGGCGCGCCGGGAGGACGTTCGGGGCCGTTGCCTAGCAACGCCCCGACGCCCCGCTGCGTCTGACGCCATCCGTGACGTCAGACGCGGCCTAAGCTGGGCGGAAGTTCGGGGCCGTTGCCTAGCAACGCCCCGCCGCCCGGCTTCCGACGGGGACCTGGGATGCTGCTCGGCCGCGTCACCAGGCTCCCCGCTAGCCCCCGCACTCGCCGTCCGTCCGGGTGCTGGGCATCCCGGACGGCGGCGCCTGACAGTACCCCCCCCTTGAGGAGGGGTTAACAACCCCTTACCACCGGGTTTGTAAGGAAATTGTTGAAAGAAGGACCTCCTGAGACTGGGCGCATGTAAATCCTCATCAAGAACCCACGACCTCTCTTCGGGACCAAAGCCCCTCCAATGAACAAGAAACTGCAATGAGCCTCTCACAAACTTGGAATCAAGAATCTTCTCCACACGGAATTCCTTCTGCCCATTTACCATTACTGGAGAAGAACCGCCCCTGAGCTTCCGTGGAAATCGTCGTGAAAAGATCACAGGCTTAAGAAGTGAAGCATGGAAGGTATTCACAATTCTGAGGGACTTAGGTAGCGCAAGCCTGAATGCTACCGGATTAACCCTCTTGATAATCTGAAACGGACCGATGAATCGAGGCCCTAACCTCGCCGATGATTGGTGGAGCTTGATATTCCGGGTTGAGAGCCACACCCAATCACCAACCTTAAAACGGCAAGGACGTCTGAATCTGTCCGCAAGTACCTTCTCTTTCAATGAAGCCTCCTTAAGCGCAGAGTGGATCTTTTTCCAAATGGCTCTGAGTCGGACCACAGTCGACGATGAGGACTCAGAGACCTCTGATCCAAGCGAGTTGGCCCGCGGATGAAAGCCATAAACTGCAAAAAAAGGTGACGTTTTAGAGGCCGAATGCCACGCATTGTTGTACGCAAATTCGGCTAAAGGGAGACACTCAACCCAGTCATTCTGCAACTTGGACACAAAACACCTGAGGTACTGTTTGAGAGACTGATTCAAGCGTTCCGTTTGTCCGTTGGCCTGCGGATGGAATGCAGAAGTGAGGCTGGTCTTAACCTTAAGGGCGGAACAAAACAGTCTCCAAAATTGTGCCACAAACTGCGGGCCTCGGTCTGAGACAATGTCCACGGGTAATCCATGCAGCTTGAAGACATGCTGCACAAACAGGGTGACCAACTCTTTCGCAGAAGGTAATTGTCTAAGGGCCACAAAATGGGCCATCTTAGAAAACCTGTCGACGACTACCCAGATGACGGTACAATGAGCAGAGACAGGTAACTCCACGATAAAATCCATGGCCAGGTGGGACCACGGTCTGACCGGAATGGACAGTGGCATCAACTCCCCTATTGGTCGAACCCGTGGAACCTTATGTCGGGCGCACACCGGACAGGAGAGGACAAACTCCTTGGTATCTCGCGTCATGCCGGGCCACCAGGCCACACGGGACAGAAGCGCCAAAGTTTTGGCTACCCCAGGATGACCGGCAGTCTTAGAATCATGACACTCGGCCAACACCTTCCGTCTGAGAGACAAAGGAACAAACAATTTGTTCTCCGGAGTCTGGGGCGGAGCGTGACTCTGAGCCTGAAGAAGAAGACCTTCCAAGGTCTGGTGAATGCCCGCGTGGATACAAGAAGACGGGACGATGGGTTCCTGGCTAAATCTGCTCTCATGTTGGGGAATGAAACATCGAGAGAGAGCGTCCGCTCGGGCGTTTCTTGAACCAGGTCGAAAAGAGATGACAAAATTGAACCGCGTGAAGAAGAGAGCCCAGCGGGCTTGCCGAGCATTCAACCTCTTGGCGGATTCAATGTACTGAAGATTTTTGTGATCGGTCAGCACCAAAATCTGATGGGAAGCCCCCTCCAACCACTGTCGCCATTCGTCAAAGGCCCACTTGACAGCCAGTAACTCTCTATTGCCTACATCGTAGTTGGACTCCGCTTGAGAAAATTTCCTAGACATGTAGGCACATGGATGGAGCATCAAAGACTCGGGATCCTTTTGGGACAAAACTGCTCCGGCCCCAACTTCGGAAGCATCCACTTCAACGATAAAAGGCAAATCCGGATTTGGATGTTTGAGGACCGGTGCCGAGACAAAGGCCTGTTTGAGGGTCCCAAAAGCCTGCTCCACTTGAGGGGTCCACTGGGAAGGATCAGCCCCCTTCTTGGTCAGGGCTACTAGCGGAGCCACGATGGAGGAGAACGAATGGATGAACCGCCTAAAGTAGTTAGCGAACCCGAGGAATCGTTGGATCGCCTTCAGATTCGTGGGTCGGACCCAGTCCACTACGGCTTGCACTTTTTTAGGATCCATTTGGAACCCCTGGGATGAAATTATGTACCCTAAAAAGGATACCTGAGGCACCTCGAACTCGCATTTCTCCAGCTTAGCGAATAAATGATTCTCCCGCAACTTCTGGAGAACTTGACGAACTTGCGCCCGGTGCGACACTAAGTCCTGAGAAAAGATTAAAATGTCGTCTAAATAGACAACTACAAATCTCCCCAAAAAGTCCCGAAGGACATCGTTTATTAAATCCTGAAAGACGGCCGGGGCGTTGGAAAGGCCGAAGGGCATCACCAAGTATTCGTAATGCCCCGTCTGAGTACTAAAAGCCGTCTTCCACTCATCCCCCTCCCTGATTCTGATCAAATTATAGGCGCCTCGGAGATCAATCTTGGAGAAGATGGTGGCAGACCGTAATTGGTCAAAAAGAACCGTGATAAGGGGAAGCGGATAGGTATTTTTTACCGTGATTTTATTGAGTGCGCGGAAGTCAATACACTGTCTTAACGTGCCATCCTTCTTGGCCACGAAAAAGAATCCAGCACTAAGAGGAGATTTGGATGGCCGAATGAAACCTTTCGTGAGGTTCTCTTGGATATAGTCATCCATAGCCTTGGTCTCAGGGGCGGACAAGGCATACAATCTGCCCTTGGGTAAGGGCGCATCCGGGATCAACTGGATGGCACAGTCATAGGGACGATGAGGCGGTAACAAGTCAGCCTTCCCCTTAGAAAAGACGTCTGCGAAGTCCAGATATGGCTGTGGAATTCCGAAAAGCGACAGGGAACCCAGGGGAAGCGAAAAAGAAAAACAATGCTCGTGACAAGACTCATTCCAACGCGTAATCTCCCCTTGACTCCAATCAATGAGTGGGTTGTGCTTCTTAAGCCATGGGAACCCCAACACAATGGGAACTGCAGGGCAGGAGGTCAAATAAAAAGTAATTTCCTCTTGATGGAATAACCCCACCGACAACTGAAGTGGGGGTGTTTGTAAGGAAACCACCCCGTTGGAAAGAATACTCCCATCCAAACCCCGTAGAGTAATCGGTATAGGGAGCTTTACCTGGGGAATTCCCAATTCTTGGGCCGGTTATAATGTTACGACCTCTGGTGTCACGCTGCCTGGCGAGGCACCGCGTGACACTGCTAGTGGGAGGTACAGACTGTTCAGAGTCACGCTGCCTGGCGAGGCACCACGTAACCCTGGGTAACGGGAGGAAAGTGGTCAGGTGTGAACCTGTGGCCGGGACCGCTGATTAGAACGGCCACGGCAAAACCCTATGCTGACTCTGTTGAGTCCCCCGGGCAGATGGAATGCCCCTGCGGTGATGCTAGGCTTCGCCTGTAGCCGCCGCGTTCGAATGAGCCGGTTAAGCCAGCTCAGACCCCGATGCAGCCAGGTGTTATGTGGAGACAAGGGGGAAGCGATCGCCAGGGGTGATCTCAAGAGGAATGACTGACTACGGGCCTATCTGATCCCAAACCCCTAACTAGCCGGCACCGGGCCAATGACGGGACAGTGCGACCGAGTCGCAAACACCTGTAGGACGGGGAACACAGAACTGGACCCAGAAGGAAGAAGTTCCCCAAACCCGGGCACAGAAGAGAAAGGGGAACACCCCTACCTACGGCAAATCTGATGACAAGAGACGGGATGAAGTACAGAGACGAGGACACTGATGAATAATACAGAAGAGACTGCGGACGCACAGAAGGATATGGCCACGGCGGGCACCATAAGAGTACAGAAAAGAACCAGGCTCCACTGGAGCACTTACGTGACCCCTGGTAGGGCCCCCGAGGAGTCCACGTAGGCAAGATGGTACCGCCGGCTGAAATGACACGGAGCCGCCGAGGCCACCAGAAGATCCGCAGATGCCAGGAACCAGGACACAGGAACTGATGACACAGGACGCAGGAGGAGACGACGAGGACACAGGGACAAGGAATGCAGGGATGAGAGCAGGAAGCTCGGAAGAACCACCCTGAAGCGCAGAGCACTGGCAGCAAGTCCAGGCTCCAGGGACCGGCACAGGTATTAACGCTATAACCGGCGTCTGTGCCCAGCAGACGCCGGCTATTTATTTGAACTAAGCGCCTCTGTGACGCAGGCGCGCCGGGAGGACGTTCGGGGCCGTTGCCTAGCAACGCCCCGACGCCCCGCTGCGTCTGACGCCATCCGTGACGTCAGACGCGGCCTAAGCTGGGCGGAAGTTCGGGGCCGTTGCCTAGCAACGCCCCGCCGCCCGGCTTCCGACGGGGACCTGGGATGCTGCTCGGCCGCGTCACCAGGCTCCCCGCTAGCCCCCGCACTCGCCGTCCGTCCGGGTGCTGGGCATCCCGGACGGCGGCGCCTGACACTAGCTGCACCTCTGTGAATAATATCACCTCAGTGAAATGTGACTTGCTCTCCCTGCTTAAGCACGCCTGCAACAGTCATCCCATATATCCCTGCATTGGCCAGTACCTATCGCCCATACCTGCCGGAGGGGGTGCATGGAAAAATTCTTAGTGCCTTACTCAATGTCCTCCACAGGTTCCTCTTGTATCCCGCCTACTGACTCCCAGTGTGGTTATTCGTCAGATTCTGACCGCTCCATTACTCGCCTAACCTCTCAAAAGAAAAGAAAAGCCACAAACACACCCAGATCTTCTAAAATGAAACCAGCAGATATTGTGGCCGTTATAGGCCCAATGCTAGATGAGAAGTTGGCGGGGCTCAAGACCTCCATTGACTCCACCTTGGCTCAACTCACTCAACACTCCCAACGCCTAGACGCTGCTGAACAAAGAATTTCCTCTCTTGAAGATGATCTCCAGGCCGCACAAATCACAATGGCCACACATTCCAAGGAAATACTTACCTTGTCTGAAAAATTAGATGATTTGGAGAACTGAAATCGTCGTAATAACCTGAGGGTGGTGGGCATACCGGAGTCAGTTAAGGGTCATGAACTTATGGACCTCCTTGCTTCATGGCTCCCAGAGCAATTAGCACTGGACCTCAAAGGGTCGCCTTTGGCAATTGAGAGGGCGCACAGAATCGGTCCAGACAGGCCTAACCCCAATGGCAGACCAAGGCCAGTCATCATGCGCATCCTTAATTATGCCGATAAAGTTAAAGTCCTGGATCACTACCGAAAAACGGACAGTATCACATACAAGGGCGACCGTCTCCTCATTTTCCAGGACTTCTCTAATCTGGTGGCCTCTAAACGCAGGGACTTCGCGCCTATATGCAAATATCTCATTGATGCTAAGATTAAATTTTCACTACTGTATCCGGCTCGCCTTCGTGTGTTTGGGGATAGCCAGACTCTTTTTTTTTATGACCCTGCAAAAGCCAGGGCTCATTTTTCAATCCCCGAGACTTGACTGGGAGGTCTGGCGTCCCTGGACACTTGAGGGCCCGCTGATATGTGCCTTTATATTTTTTCATTGCGAACACATGTTGTAGTATGTGCTCCTAATTTTTCTTCACTGAGAAGATATATTGATTTAGCCGCTGAACATCTGATAGGCTTAGATTTATGACTTTTCTACTTTTACTACATGTTTTGTTGTTATGTTATGTACCTGCCCGTCCTTTTAACGGACCCCGTCCCACTATGGGCTTACCCCCCTCTGCTCGCTGGGACAAAGAGGGGCTCCTATTTCTGATAATATTCAATTTCACTATGATCCGCCCAGCGGGAATTGGCTGATATGACCAGTCAATTACCCTCTTTAAATACAACAGGAGAAGATTCCACACGTCTTACCTTTAATATAGTCTCTTGGAATGTCGAGGGCCTTAACCACCCCATCAAACGTAAAAAGGTTATGTCCCATCTTAACCGTATAAAACCCCATATCGTTTTTTTGCAAGAAAGCCATTGGGTGGAGGGCTCCCATACCTCTCTCAAGGCCCCATGGCTGGGAGAATGCATCTCGGCATCCTGTACTAACAAGACCAGGGGAGTAGCTATTCTGTTTAACAAGGGCCTTCGATACTCCATAACTAGACGGTTTATAGACCCAGAGGGCCGATTTATTATTTTAGATGTACTTCTAGATGACACTCAATATACAATGCTAAATGTTTATGCTCCAACTAACCCTGATGCATAATTTTTCGCTATCTTATTACAGAAATTGCTGTCATGGGGTTATACCAACCTTATTTTGGGTGGAGACCTCAACACGGTCGTGGACCCATCCATGGACAGATCCGGGGTGAATACTGTCAGATCTCAAACTTCTTCTACCCTCCTCTCTCCTTTATGCTCTCAACTAGGCATCAGTGATCCCTGGCGCATATTTCACCCCCTACAACACGACTACACATTCTACTCACATCCACACTCAACACACTCCAGAATAGATTATCTCTTTCTCTCTGATCATCTCCTCTCCAAGGTGACGCTCACGGCTATACATGATATAATAATATCCGATCATGCACCTATATTACTGACCATACAATTGAATAGACCCCAAAACCTTCACTAAATGCTGGCGGTTCCCTGCACACCTATTCCACTCAGAAGACTTTCTTCTACATCTTAAACAGGCATGGTCCAACTTTGTCATTGACAACTCAGCTCAGGCAGATAATCACCATGTATACTGGACCGCATCGAAAACGGTGCTTAGGGGACATATTATGTCATATGTTCACTCCAAACAGAAAAAATTCACAACCCAACTACATACCCCTAGTACTGCATTAACCTCGGCATATAACACATATAAGAGACAGGACACCCCGACTCATAGGGAGGAATATCTGGCCGCGAAACAAATATATGATACTTTCCTTACCGAACAAGCCCAATGTTCGCATAATTACTATCGCAATAAATTAATTAAATTTGGTAATAAATCGGGGAAACTATTAGCCAACCTAATGAAGGGCCCCCAATCCCATACATGGGTCAAGAATATTAACAACTCCGGTATCCTTGTCACTGATCCTAACCAAATAAGCAGTGAATTCTCTAAATTCTGTGAATCCCTATATTCTCAAGAACCATCTGACACACAGGCTAGTGAGGCATTTATGGCAGGAACCTAACTGCCCACATTGACCCAAGAGGAAAGAGACCTTCTAGATTTTCCAGTCACAGAGGAGGAGGTGATGGACACCATTAAAGTTCTACCCAATGGCAAAAGCCCTGGCCCGGATGGATACGGGGCAGAATTTTATAAACTATTAAAGGGAGACATAACACCAACCCTTACACTACTGTATAATCACCTAATTACAACTGGAGAAATGCCACTCAGATTCAACAAAGCTAGAATAATAGTCTTATTAAAACCAGGTAAAGACCCCACTTTAATGGGTTCATATCGCCCAATCTCTCTGTTAAATCAGGATTTTAAAATCTTAACCAAATTAATGGCTAACCGCCTACAAAAATGTCTACCTCGCCTGATCTCGCCAACCCAGTTGGGATTTGTGAAGGGCAGACAATCGGTAATGGGCGTTCGTGCGGCCATAGCGGCAATAACGCACACCCGACTTCACAACCTCCAAACCAATATACTTATCAATCTAGATGCCGAGAAGGCTTTTGATAAGATTTCATGGACACATCTACAAAACATACTATCCAGGCAACTCTTTGGGAGACCCTTCAGGGGGCTGATTCAGGCGATGTACACTCTCCCTACAGCCCAAGTGATGGTAAATGGCATAGCATCCCCGGCCTTCTGTCTTGAACGGGGTACAAGACAGGGCTGTCCCCTCTCACCCCTACTTAAAGGTTGTCGCATTTGCGGATGACGTCCTCCTCTTCCTATCTAACCCAAAACATTCTGTCCCTTACCTTATAGACGTCATAACACACTTCTCTTCATTTGCTTTGCCAAATCAGAAGCACTGGCCATTTATGGCCAAGTTAGAGCTGATTGGACCACCCCCTTTCCCTTCAAATGGGCCACAACATACATCACATATTTAGGCATAGCTCTGCCTCCTCATCCCCATAAATAATATATGAATAATATCACCCCGGTCATTCATAAAATCCAAACAGAACTTAACTTGTGGCAAAACCTGCCACTGAACTTATTAGGTAGATGCATTCTATTCAAAATGGCCAGCTTTCCAAAATTACTTTATGTGATGCAGATGACACCAGTTCTGATTTCTAAATCGGACATATCCTCAGTCCACTCCATACTTACCAAATTTATTTGGAATTCTAAAAGACCTCGAGTCAGCCTCTATAAATTGATGCAGACAACTCAGAGGGGTGGCCTTAATCTGCCTTACATAAAGTATTATAATCTGGCATGCATCCTCCGCTTTGCAGTGGACTGGATCAATGACACCGCCATCTACACCAATGCGGCCCTGGACTCACAGCTGAGTGCACCTCTCTCGCTTAGCTTTCTTCTACATGCACGACCCATCACAGTTAAATGCACCTCAATTCGATAATCCTCTATTGGCTTCCACTATTTATGCCTGGAGACGTGCGAGAAAATTCCTGGGCTTAAAACACTTCTATTCTCTATCCCTCCCATTGGTTGGTAATTTGGAGTTCCAGAGGGGAGACGCTAGATCACCTTTTGTGGCCTGACGATTCCATGGCATTTCATGTCTAAGACATCTACTTAATACTTCTAATACCCCACTCACATTCGAGGAAGCGACACAACGATATAAACTTTTGCCTAGCCATGCCTTTTCATACACTCAAGCCACTCATTACCTCAGATCTGTCCTAGATAAACTCCAACCCCAGGATATCACAAATCCATTAGATTCGGTGATCCGCACCCAAACGCACTCTGTTTCCAATATTTATGGACGTATACGCCCGGAGCTAGACCCCGATACAGATTTGCCGGCACTCACGAAGTGGGCCTCCCAATTTTCCTCTCTAGATTCTGAGGCCATACTAGACACTTTCCTCATTAATTTTAAACTTGTCACGGCCAGCTCATACCAGGAAATGCTATATAAAATCTTCCATAGAGCCTATTTCTCACCCAAATGCTGCTACCTGATGGGCACAACTGAAAGGTCAGATTGCTCCAAATGCCATGCCCCGGAAGCAGATATTCATCATTGTCTTTGGCAATGCCCCCACATACAGACTTTCTGGCACGCGTTACATAATTATGCTATGACCACACTTAAACTATCATTTAGCTGCACTGATTCCTGGGCTCTTTTTGGTCACATTGCTGATCAACCTAACATACCTAAAAATGACAAAAAACTACTGGTACTCCTCTCAGTGGTAGGCAAAAAGGCGATTCTGCAGCAGTGGATACAAAGCTCTGCGCCGTCGGTAGAAATGGCAACTTTGCGCCTTCTCTTCCTGTTCACAATGGACTGGCTGGAGACCTCGCTTCATAAGGAACTCCTCACCCCCAAATTATTTACCTGTTGGAACAAATTCATTCATACCCTCCCCTCCCGTACTAAACAGGCCATTCAGGGTTGTTTTCAAAATACATCCTGGTATTCCCTTCAACAATTGCAGAACGCTCCACCCATTATCATCAATCATTGATCGTTGATCAAACCCCCTTACACTAACCTAGACATACACTCCCTCCCTCCCTTTTCATTCTTCCACCCTCTCCTCTACTCCTAATTCTTGATTCTCCTTCTCCTTATAACTTGTGCACCGATTGGATCTCTCCGTGGATGGGTCGGCGGTCCGGGACGGCTGCTGGGCAGGTACTTTGGTTCAATTTTTTTGGTTGCCTGCCATGTTAGGGTAGGACCAGAAAGTTTGTTTGTAAGTTTTACTTACTGCTATTCATAGCTCATTTGTTTGTTTGTTTTGTTTACTTTATTTCTGATTTCAGACATTTTGATCACTATGTCAATTTAATGATATAGCCGGGTTGATAAATGGGGAGTTTATCCTAAAAATGACCTGTTAAAAATTATCAACAACACTGCTTACCGTCTTTCTGACTCGTCCTACCTATATGGTGAACCGTTATAGAAAATGTTAGAAAATGCTTTTGGATTCTCATTGATACTATTGTAATATCATCATCCGAGCTTGGATGTGCTGTATTATTGCTTTATTGTATGAGATTCAATAAAAAATATTTTGGAAAAAAAAAAAAAAGATGCCAGGACATTCATAAAAATAAGTACTGTAGATGAAGGTCCTAACAGAATGCTCAAAACTGAAAGTGAATAAATCAATGGGGCCAGATAGGATACACCAAAGATACTGGAAGAGCTTAAAGATGTGCTGGTAGCACAATTAACAGAATAAGTGAAAGGGTCAATAGCTACAGGGGTAATTCCAGAGTACTTGAAAAAGGTGAATGTAATGCCACTGCACAAAATTGGAAGCAAGGAAATTCATCTAATTTGCTGTTTTAATGTTTTGTCTCCTACTGTCTGTGTCTGGTTGGGGAACCCTTGCCTCTCTGCCATTAGTTACTGTCAGCTTTAACTTGCACCAAACAATTTGTATCTTTACCAATGGGTTATTCCAAATCCATACATCACTACCTGTAAGTGATATCAGATGATGCACATAATGTTGCAGAGGTTTTCTTTAGAATTCATTGTAAGCATATAATTACCATTGAGATCTCCACTCCGAGCAATATAGCCAGCAGACGCAAGGGCAACTCACCCCCCCCCCCCTTCCCCCCCGGTTGTGGTCCTGCATTATTCTTGCCTACCCTACTGGAAGCTGCAGGAGACTCCCATTTTTTGGAATAGTCCGCCGCAGCCCTGGAGTGATAGTTGGATCTCCCGCAACCTGCTGTTTAATCCCAGATTATGAAGATAAATGTGCTGCAAAGGCTGAGCTGAAATATGCAAATTGTATCATTTAGCTATGGTCCCTTGAATAGCAGGCAATTTCCCTATTGGGGGTGGGGCCTACTGACATGGCAATCTGACCCCGCCCCCAAAGTCTCTGCTGCATTTCATGTTGATCTATAAAGCATTCATCCATAAAGATCCAGTTAGTACACAAGGTAGATCAGTTCTAGCTGGTGCTATACCTTCAGTACTGTGTTTTCATGGAGAGAGGGAGTCATCCAGAGGCCATGAAGAGATTTACGCCACAAAGCCAGTTCATGCATCTGATGAGTTGGTTAATCTGAGATTAGCAGTGATACCATGTAAGCGATCGCAGTCAGGAGACCCGAGCACACTACAGTATCACACCAAGATGTTCACAAAGAACAAAATGATTGTATGAGAGAATCCAGCTCTGACCATATCTTATAACCTATTGCTACTGATGCATTTCCATCCCAACGTACTGCTCATACAATAAAAACTGTACTCCCATAGGAAATCAACACGGTTCTCATGCTCCAGTTTTATCTTTTACTGTGTTTCCTAAGAGCAGGGGTTAAAGTGGGCCGGAACGCACCGGAACTGAGTTCCGGCAGTTCCAATTGAAGCCGGAACTCTGTTCCGCCTCCTTCAGCCAGCCTGCTGCTGCTGCCGCCCTGCCAAGAATCCATATGGATCTCAATGCGGGGACACGCGGCGTACGCCGATGTGGGTGCTGCGGCTGCCGTGAGACTGAGTGCAGCGGTCCCAGGAAAGCACCGTGGCTGGTGCGTGGGTGCACGAGTGATGTCACCGCGCACCGCTAGTGAGGAGGAGCTATGGTGACGCGTACGACTGGTGAGTCTGCCTTGTGCGGGTGCAAAGACTCACGGGGATCAGCGGCTGCCGGAAGGCTCATGGAGAGCAGTGGCAGCAGCGGCGAGCTGGGACCGGGAGGTAACTTCATTGTTTGGGGCCGCTGGCTTGCTGTAGCTGCATGCTCCATATGCCGGGATATCGCTGCATGGTCCGCAACTGTTCTTTACAGTGAGTGCCTGTTTGGGTCCCACCTCCTTCCCTGCTGACAGGCAGCCTCACTCTCACTGTTTTTTATGCCTGCCCTGTAAGAATAAATACATGTCTTTGTACCTACTACTACCTTATGTGGCCATGTCCAGCCAGGCAATTACTGTCCCAGAGCATCAAATGTGGACCCTGCAGCTGCTGTGGAATGTCTGGAAGGGATTGAGTCTTATGGGCAGTGTGTGCATTATTCGATTATAAGTGTTAGTGACAAATCTAAAATTATATTAGCAATTTACAGTGTGTCAAATGAGCTAGATCTGGCGCAATTTGACACTTTTACCAATATACTGATATGGGAGCATTTGTGGGAGATAAAATCTACATACTACAGTCTGCATTATTGATATTGCCTCCACCATACTGCTTTATGGCAACTGTATTCTGGCAGCATTTCATAAAGAATAATAAGCTCACATTTGTGGTTTATTGTTTTCCAAATATCAGCAGAATTACAACACAGTGGGTGGGATGTACCAAGCAGTAATGGCACATCCCACCACCCATCGCCATTATAGGGTGGTGGGCTACATTGCATATTAAAAATATCGCATATTAAAAATGTTGCATATAACAGATATATTTTTTATATGTCCATGTGCCCTAATGTGAATTTTGGCACATACCCTGTGTCCTGATGTGAATTTTGGCTCATACCCTGTGTCCTGATGTGAATTTTGGCTCATACCCTGTGTCCTAATGTGAATTTTGGCTCAAACCCTGTGTCATAATGTGAATTTTGTCTCCTACTGTGTGGCAAATGTGAATTTTGGTTTAAAACCTGTGTTCTGATGTGAATTTTGGCTCATATTGTGTGGCAAAATGTGAATTTTGGCTCATACCCTGTGTCCTGATGTGAATTTGGCTCATATGCTGTGTCCTGATGTGAATTTTGGCTCAAACCCTGTGTCACAATGTGAATTTGGGATCATACTGTGTGTCCAAATGTGAATTTTGGCTCAAAGCATGTGTCCGGATGTGAATTTTGGCTCATGTGTGGCAAAATGTGAATTTTAGCTCATATGCTGTGTCCTGATGTGAATTTTGGTTTATATGCTGTGTCAGGATGTGAATTTTGGCTCATACCGTTTGTCCTAATGCAAATTTTGGCCTATTCTGTGTGGCATAATTTGTAAGGGGCATATTGCACTGGGAAGGGAATATTTTTTGCACATGGAAAATGCCAGTAGATCACCGGTAAGTAAGTGTACAAAAAGTAGATCCTGGGTAACAAAAGTCCGGCCACCCCTGCTCTATTGAGTGACAGGCGGCTGTGACTATGAGCGCCGAGCGGTACACAGCGCCGGGCGGGGACTGACCTGACTGCCTCCCCCTCCTGCTGTTGGGATTGGCCACCAAGGGGACAGAGGAGGGACCTGCGCTTATGCGCAGGCTGTCACTCAGAAAGACACAGACCGGCAGCAAGCTAGAGCGGACGCTGTGCAGCCTTTAGCTTACCACACGCTGCCTCCGCTGGACGCTAATTGCAGTAGCCCCCGCCAGTTTCCCGGGTATTTCAAGTACAATTTTCTCTATTGTATCTTATATGGTTAAAAACTTATGTTATTTGTAAAAATAAAAGAACAGCTGATCCTCCTACTGCGTGGATATAATTTAAAGTTCAATAGCAAATGGGTAAACAATGAATATACTTAAAGGGGCGTGGATATGGGCGTGGCTTCTGCCAGGTGGGAGGTGCTAGGGGTGTGGCCCACAAGGGTGGGTCTAGAGGGGTGAGTTCCACCACCTCCCTTGGACCACTTTAAGCACTGCCTAAGAGGTAAAAATGTGGAGAAAATATAGTACATTCTATATGACATGTATTCAATGCTCCTATGTCGCCGTAAATAACGGTGAGTATGCATGTTTTTTGGAGAGTAGTGAACTTTTCTCTCATATTTTGTGCTTCCCTGTATTCAGCTCTGTTACTTCTCCAAAAATATTTTGCGAAGCTAACTCAGTTTACCCTGCACTTCTCCCCGGTGTTCGCAATGTCTGTTCAATGGGGATTTTAGTGTCTCTGTCAAAAAGTGTATTCAATGCACAAATTGCGAGTCCTGCTGGTTTCTTTTTTTAGAGATGTTCTCCATTTTACCCTCGGCATCTTTTTTAGGTGAACTGTAAGGTTATCTTTGTTGAAGTTGTTATTTTTTTTGTTTTTTTATGGCTTATAAATTAAAAAAAAATGTACTCTAATGTATTTATTGCAAGTGCCATAATGCTGTACTTCTATATTAATTTATTTGAAATTTAATAAGTTATTTTAATGGTAACCAATAAGAAATCATTTTGGAATGCTCCTAGTAATTTCCCATGCTTCCTCTCTTCTTCCTCACCTAACCCCCAAACAGGCTTTTAAACACGCTAACAATTATAAAATAAATTAAATAAAAACACAGGGCAAAGAAACAATGCTAAAAGCACAACACAAGGATAAAGGCCAAACAGAACAAAATACACCCGTCTGCACAAACCCAATTAAAATAGTCACACAGCCATTTGTTGTAAAATAAATACTGAACAAAACATTAACCTTTCTAAACCTTTGTAAAAAAATACAAGTCCACAAATGAGAGGAACACACTGCTGAGATGAACACCCTGCTCAGAAATATCCCAGTCTGACCAGCTCACGTGGAGAGCAGGAGAAAACAGTTACAGCACTCCCATTTGAACTCGCATAATTATGCTAATTTCGCAAAAGGGGCCGGCGAGCTGGCCACAAGTTGAATACTGAGGAAGTCAGAAATGAGGAGATAAGAAAAAGTGCCGAGCACTTCAGCGAGATCACAGGGACACAGAACAGTGAGCGGTGAGCCAGACTCTTAAAAAACAGTGAATATAACTCTACTAGGCATACTTGCAAACAACAGCACACCAACAAGGGGGTATATCTAGCTTCACATATGGGTGTGTCTATGCTTAAATGGGAAGTTTTACAAGTATTGATACTACCATTGCTATCTGCGATATGTGGTTCCTTGTTTGCAACTATATATGTGTTGTGATATTTCCTTTCTTCGCATTCAGCACAGTATACATGAATAATGTGATGCATATGCAATCAATTCTAAATGCTATTTGACCTTGTGTGAATTCATCCCTAACCGTATTTATTTAATTATAAATTAACAGCTTCTTATACAGCGCAGCAGGTTCTGTTGTGCTTTAGAATTAGAAACAGGTATAAAAGAAATTGGGTAGTTACAGACAGTAAAATGCTCGCAATTAGCATACATTTTATAGCATAAAAGTATATTTTTTGGTGTATTAAATGTTACTGGACTGTATGCACTTGTAGGCATTACCTATATTTATTGGATGTTCTGTTTTCTATACCATCATAGCATGAGCCAAATCAGTATGGACACCAGATGCATTAATGAAACAACTGTGCTTAACTATAGGAAGATTACTAGCAAAAAATTGTATCCTAATAGCTACTAGCAGCAGTAACATGCTATGGGTCAGTGCACACCAGCACAAATAAGAAATACCCTGAATGATCATTGTTCTGCTGTCTCTCTCCTGTCAGGGGTTCTGACAGAAGATACACCTGACCTAAGCAGCTATAGCAAATCATAATGGTTACAGCAAATTACTGTTATCGTAAAGAAACCCAATGCAGAATCTGAAGGATCTGGGAGATTAGGAGGTCAATACAGGGCAGCAGGAGATTTTTGATTGAAACAGGAACCTCCTGCATAATTCAGGAGGATAGGCAACTAAGCTTCTAGGTACATCTGTGCCTAAATGTCATGTACTCAGTGCTGCTTTATATTATATTCTCACAGTGTATAGTATCTGGGGAATCTTTGACTGTTGTATTTAACTTGAAATAGTCTACTATTGTCTCTGGAATTTACTATGAAGACACAGCAGCTAAAGAAGGCTGGAGAAATGTGGGTGTTCTAGAATTATGTCTGATAGTGCTATTTTCTGCAGCACAAGCAATGAAAGATTAATTTAAATGGACAATGCTCTTTCCATATCTCCAGCTGTGAAAATGCTGCAAACAGCATTTAAACTCTGTGGTTTATCTGAGTTGTGATGTACTACGTACATTACCAGCATGATACCGGCCTTAGACTTGTCTTATGTATAATAGCCAAGTCTCCCTAATTTACATGGGCAGATGCTGGATTTGCAGTATCGATTCTCTCATAGGCCTTTATTCAGAGCTGATCGCAGTACAAATTTGTTTGGAAAATGGGCAAAACCATGTGCACTGCAGCTGGGGCAGATGTAACGTGCAGAGAGAGTTAGATTTGTGTGAGTTATTTTGTTTCTGTGCAGGGTAAATACTGGCTGCATTATTTTTACACTGCAATTTAGATTTCAGTTTCAACACACCCCACCCAAATTTAACTCTCTCTGCACATGTTACATCTGCCCCACTTGCAGTGCACATGGGCCCTTATTCTAGTTGACTCGGACGGATGTGTATTTTCGGACAGCCACCGAGTGTTCTTAGCCCTGCCTACCGTACGGATCGCTCACACCGTCCGAATGCGGTAAGACGCTGAGTGAACGGACCGCGAGTGGATGTTTCATGTGAACAACTTCCCCATCTGTGGGAACCTCCCCAGCTCCGAGTGCTCCAGACCACTTAGACATTTCTCTGTGTGAAAGAAGGTATATGGGCGGCAGCTGGCATCCGGCTATGTCAGCTGTCCGCCCCCCACACGTGCGTCATGGCCGGATTACCATACATACGCCCAGCGTTTTCATGGGAACGCCCATGAAACGCGGGGCGTACGCATATGGTAATGAGCCCCTCTCCACCCCCTGCTCAGATTGTTTCGACCGATCCTTTTCTGTACGGAATTCACGCCGTATTCGGACGTGCGCGGCATTCGCACATGCGCAGAAACGCCTTTGCACATACGCAAACACAATACATCGGCCCTCCGACCGAACATGCAGCCGTCAGACTCAATCAGAATAAGGGTCATTATGTGGAAGCAATTCACAATCATTAATTATTCTCCTGGCATTTTAAGTTATTATTTATTATGGATAAATACTTTAAATACAAAAGCAATATTTTACTAGTTGAGACCGTAGTATAGAACTCTTATGCATGGGTTTTGGCTAAAGTACTCAGTGATGCACACAGGAGGGTTTAAGAGTATCTAGAAACAAGGACTTATTAAGAGAGAAGGAGGCCCCTGTGCAGTCTCTGTCCAACCCCCACCTTTCTAGTGGGCAGCCCTTAGTGGCAGTGAATAATAGGTGGTGTGACTTACTGTATTGCTCAGAGTCAATGCTGCTGGACCACAGAGATTTTAGTATTGAAAAATATGAGTGCATGGGCCCCTGGGTCCCTCCTGACCTAGGGGCCCTTGTTCACCATATACACTGCACTTATTATAGATATGCCACTGCGGTGGGTGACAGTGGCATAACTAGAAATTTTGTGTCCCCCTGCCCAAAACATTTTTGTTCCCTACCCGGGTAGGTATATATGTTGCTACCCAGAATCTGTAATATCCATTTAGCGATATACCCTACCCAGTAGGACCACTTGCATTCATCCATCTGTCCAGTATAGGACCTCTAACATCTGTCTCCTCCAAGGCGGCGGACATTTTTGGAGGGACATGTTCAGAAGATTCCAAACGTACATCCCGTCCCATCAGAATCTGCAGAGATTCCTCACAGCGCCAGCTCCCCCAAGCCATCGCTTGGCCTGCAGTACCATTGTTGCACCACCGGTGGGTGGGCACGTGTGGGCGTGTTTTGCATATACATAAAATAGGAAACCTCCAGCTTGGTAGAGACGGCTGCACTGCTGACAGCTAGCAGCAGGAGATGTGGGTGATTGGTGAGCATTACTGCAGATTACATGCATGACTGTCTAGAACATGAGCTCCCATTGAGCTGATTATCCCTAATTCATAGAGACCGAAGATTATGAGTAAAAATAGTAAGGCGATAGGAGAGTGCAGGGCGCCTGGCGGCTCTCTCCATGACTAATGACAATTTGTAAGATGATTCAGTTCCCTGTACATGAGAGGGGAGCAGATTGAGCTGACATGCGAACAAAGCCGCGGCATTAATACTTTTAGACAATATTGCCATTTTCCTGGATCTGACATATAAAGACCATTGTTAGAGACGGCAAATTAGGAAAAGCCTCAGTCATCCTATACATCTGTTACTGTAGCAGAAATGCTTCAGACAACGGCTGACGATATAAGAATGTGGATTGGTTTATAATATTTAGAGGGTATTTATTAAAGCATGGAGAGAGATAAAGTGGAGACAATCGATATATCAAGCTCTAAGCAAAAGGTTCCTAACAGTCATCTGTTATGTAGGGTACACACCAGGACGACCCGCTCACGATGCACATCGTGAGCGGGTCGTCAGTGTCTCGTCCGACCCGCTCACGGTGACGCGGGGGGGCACGACCCGCTCACGATGTGCACTGTGAGCGGGTCCGATCCGATGGCGACCCGCACCCGGCTGTATGGTCGTCATTGAGATCCTACCTGCAGCAGGTAGGATCTCAATATCGACCGACCGACCGACCCGCGGGACCGCGCATCGGATCGGTATCGGTCCACACCAGGACAGAAAAGGGCCCAATCACCACACAATCTACATCCAATTGGTCGGAATTGGATCTAGATTGAGGGGATCGGGCCCTAGTCGTCCTGGTGTGTACCCAGCATTAGGAGCATTTTGAGCCCATCTGAGCAATATTGTTGTTTAAAAAAAAAAAAAAAAAAAACATTGTTAATGGTGATGTTGACTATATCGTCATAATCATTAGGTCGACATTAATAGGTCAACCACTATTGGTTGACAGGCAATTGGGCGAAGCATGAAAAAGGTTGACGGATTTAGGTCGACGTTAGCAAAAGGTTGACGCAACCAAAATGTCAACGCGAAAATGGTCGACACAGAAAAAAGGCAGACATGAGTTTCCACTTTTTTGAGTGTCTATGTCGAAATCTTCCTACATGGACACTGTATAGTTGTACCGCGTCCGCTATCCATGCTTTGGGCACGGTGCCCGATGCTCTTGGCACACTTTTATAATCTAACTCTATGCCCAGTTGGATCGTGACGTAAGAACAGGTTAGAATTAAAAATAAAAGATGCATGTCGATCGTTTTCTGTGTCGACCATTTTAATGACGGCCTTTTGCTTTGATAAATATCTTCCTTAATTCTAGGAAATGATTTTTTTATATAAGGGTTCCTTCATGGGAAGCCAAATAACCTTCAGACAATGATGTCGTGCTCAGATCTGTAACTAGACCTACTGTGCTGGCGACGTCCTGTGCCAGAATTTTTCAAACAGGGGGATAAAGCAAGCCCTAGTAGCCATGTCATGATGCCCCATTCCACATGACATATATACATTTATTGAACAACTATACATACAGAACAAGCCCAAGAAAATGCATTTTGGACACCAATCCTCTTATATCATTATTTATGTACTTCATTTAAGAGCTATTTGCCATTTAGTTTCATTATCCTTTAATATCACACAATTCTTCCTCCGTCACATCCTCCTTTATTGAAAGAACACATTTACTGTCATACAAAGGATTCAAACTCATGACATTTTATATTGTGGTCAGACACCTTACTCACAGAGCTATTTGCACCTGCATGGAAAGTAGGAGAATATTTTGAAATGTGTGCCTTAAATAAAGGACTGTGCTTAGGGACATAGGGACCAGATGGGGCAGCCAGGTGATCCTGGGGATTGAAGAGGATTAATTCGCGAATGAGAATGATAAAAAAAAAAAAAAACATTGACAGGTGCTGCAGGACATTGAACCCTGCCTTGCGGTGCCCTGTGTCATTGCACATGCCACACCACCCCAGTTATGGCTCTGATTGTGGATGTTGTAAATTAAAGACATAGGGGGTTATTCTGATTCACTCGGAATTCAATGACTATTAATTAGTTCTGATTTGAAGGATATGCCACACCAGTGATTAGAACAGCATTGTTTAAATTAGTTATTTGGTCCTTATCGCCCCTTCATTGCTACTATCATTATCATAGGCGATGTGAACACGTCAGAAGTGTAATCAGCAGTAACCAGGGATTTGGAGGTGTTTAATTTATGGGCCGTTGTCTTCACCTGGATGAAAGCAGCCACGGAGGTTGCGATCAGTAAACATAACAGTATTTACTAATGCCATAAGCGTGAAGAAAAATTGTTAGAAGGAGTTTTGGGTTTAGGATCTGGGAGTGCTTCTGCGCATGTGTCAAGTGATGCACACGTCACGCGGGATACTGGGATGGATCCTATTAATGTTTCCCAGGGGGAAACGCGAATAGAAGCTCATAGGTTTTTCTGGGGTAACGCCATCCACGCATCCAAACTTCGGAATGTAAGTGGCCAACCTCTGAAAAATAACAGTTTTGTAGCTTGACCGCAAAGTAAGCTTTGCTGCATCCCAGAGCGGAGTGAGGCGAGTGCTGGTCCTCCCCCATTGCAGAGGGCGGAGCTATAAATCAGCTCTGTAAGCTGTACCTGCCTCACCTGCTTGCACTCCTGGCAAATGCTTCTTACTTCACCATCCATGTAATAATAGAGAGAGAATATAATATGGGCCAGGCGTAGCGAGGCACAAAGCCATTCAGCACCACGTGGAGACTACTCCTGTAATGCATACACTCAGGGGCGGATCCAGGATAAAATGACAGGGGGGGCACCATGATAAAAGAGGGTATAGGTGGGGGAGGGCCAGTGTTAGTGGTGCCAGTGTACATGCTAAGAGAGCGGCAGAGAGAGGATGGCAATGGGATTAAAAATAGGTCCTGGCATTTAAAGTACACAGGCCCACCATGGCAACAAAAGTGAAGGATGTAGTTGTGTGCGCGCCGAAGGCGCGCTCTGGAAAAGGGTGTGTGGCCACTCAACAGGGGGCATGTCCTTGAGTGTAGTGTACAACACCATATACAACTTCTACACATTATACAACAAAATACTAGACCCCATTATACTTGCCCCTTACACATGATGCCAAATGGAATGAGCCAAAATTCAAACAATGCCACATGGATTGTGTCAAAATTCACATAATGCCACACGGATTGAGCCAAGATTTACATAACACACGGATTGAGCCAAAATTCACATAATGCCAAATGGATTGAGCCAAAATTCACATAATGCCAAATGGATTGAGCCAAAATTCACATAATGCCACATGGATTGTGTCAAAATTCACATAATGCCACACGGATTGAGCCAAATTCATAAGATGCGATATGGATTGAGCCAGAATTCACCTAATGCCACACAGATTAAGACAACATTCACAATATGCTTCATAAACAGGGACATTGTCCACCAAAGGCGCACATTAACCCCTTCACGACATTGCCTTTTAAGGTAATTTTTTTTTTTTTTTTCCTCCTTGTGTTCAAATAAGCGTAACTTTTTTAATTTTCCGGCTATATAGACACATGAGGGCTTTTTTTTTGCGGGACAAGTTGTACTTTCTAATGGTACCATTTACTATACCGTATAATATTCTGGGGAATCAGGAAATAATTCAATGTGGGGTAAAAAAAAAAAAAAACGCAATTCCACAATTTTGCGCTGGTTACGGTTTTTTTGGAGTTCATAGTTCGTTTAAAATGATGGGTTATCTTTATTCTATGGGTCGTTACGATTCCGGTGATACCAAACTTATATAGTTTTCGTTACATTTTACCACTAAAAAAAAAAATAGAAAATGTTACGGTTTTTCGAATTTGCGTCGCGTCGCCATGTTCTGCGGCTTATAACTTTTTTATTTTTCCACCTACGGACCTGGGTGAGGGCTCATTTTTTGCGGGCTGAAGTGTACTTTTTAATTAATACCATTATGGGATATGGGCGACTTTCTGATCTCTTTTAGCTATTTTTTTTTGGGTAGGCGATGCGACCAAAAAGCGTAGTTTTGGCGTTGGGGATTATTTTCCGTTTACGCCTTTAACCGTGCGGGATAACTAATGTTATATTTTAATAGATCGGACTTTTAGGAACGCGGCGATACCAAATATGTTTATTTTTTTTATTATTTATTTATTTTTATTTGGGAAATGGGGAAAGGGGGGTGATTTGAACTTTTAATATTTTATTATTTTTTTTTTATTTTTAAACTTTATTTTTTTTTTTTTTTTACTTTTACTACAAGGCCCCCTAGTGTACTTGACCACTAGGGGGCGCGATCGCCTGTACTAGGTTCAGCCATAGAGCTCTATGGCTGAACGTAGTGATTTTTTTCACTTCCTATTACATCCTGCCTGAGGCAGGATGTAATAGGTATGAATACACGGACAGCACAGGGGTCTACATTAGACCCCTGGCTACCATGGCAACCGATCGGCACCCTCCGATCGCGCTGCGGGGGGCCCCGATCGGCGCCGGAGGGGGGCGCCCCCCCTCCGATCAGCTATTTAAGCACTGCGGGCGCTTTGCCCGCGGTGCTTAAAGGGTTAAACGGCCGCGATCGGCGAACTCGCCGCTCGTGGCCGTGAGAGCAGGGACATGGCTGTAATATACAGCCATTACCTGCTCTCTATCAAGCCAGCTCACTCCGTGAGCTGGCTTGATTCACCCCCAACCGACATATGACGTATATATACGTCATATGTCGTGAAGGGGTTAAACATTTACACCATAATGTCCATTGCACGTTAAGTTACACGGCATGATGTCCATTATGTATTATGCCAAACACCATAATGCCTATTAAAAATTATGCTACCTACAGTAAGTGCTGCTTATCTACATGCTCATTGCCAAGGGTTCCATGCTCATTGCCAGAGGTTCCATGCTCGTTGCCATGTGGGATTATATGCTCATTGCCAACGGGGAATACATGCTCGTGGTAAATGGGGGACAGCCGCCGTCAGGCAGAAGTGATAGCCACTGACAGTGGCAGAGCCTGGCTGTATTCCGAGCACTGCAGGTCCCAGCTATTTGAAATTATACCCATTTCACACCAGAAAATGCGTTCCCAGGTTGGCCCCTTTTACACCAGCCTAGTCCCTGCATTTTCTGGTGTGAGGGGGAGAGAAAACCACCCCTCCCCCCCTTTAACCAGTTATCTCATTTAACCGGCTATATCTTCGGAACTAACTGACCCATTTACATGAGACAAGTATTATATTGAAGAACTTTTGAGTGGGCTTTGAATGATTTTGGTCCAGTGAAACTGGAACGTTTGGTTCCAGAGTAATCTGCCCTCAAAGAACATGAACAGCCATGAAATTACATTTCAAAAATAAAAAAAATCGATTTACATGCTATATCTCTGGAACCGATTGACCGATATGGACCATCCTGGTATCATATTGAAGGCCCAGCGATTTGGAATTGAATGACTTCAACCACAAGCTCCTGTGATGCCAGGGGGGAACTGGCAGCCGTCGGAACCGGGTGGGGGTCGGAATTGACGGGTCCCATATTATCCTATGGGGAAAAAATGTTACAGCTTTGCCAGGCGATATCTCCGGTTCCCGGGGGGCTAGAGACATGGGGCTGGGCTCGTTGGAAAGCCCTGGTCCTCAGCTACAAAATTAATGACAGGGGGGGCACGTGCCCAGGTGCCCCCCCCTGAATCCGCCACTGCATACACTAGGCTACATAGTATGCCCATTAACAAGATTCACAGGCCTGCTGGCAAAACAGGCTTGAATGCAATGCAGCTCCAAACCGGACCCTAATGGGGTGTACACATGCCTCGATTTTGACAGGTTTTCGATTTGATTTTGCTCGTAGAAGCAAGATCGAACATTTTTTCAGACACTTTCAATCCGCATTCGATTCGGTGCGCGCTCCCGTTTCCCCTATATCGAAAAGAAAAATAGACTGTGCAGGCAAGGAAATATATCCAATTCCATCCAGTAAATGGAATGTGCACACTGCGGCTTGAATGCAGATCGAAATCGATATCGAAATTGTTGTCGAATACAAAAGTGCAGATTGAATGTGAAATCAAATGGAAAGCAAAGGCCAGATCGAAAGGGGGGTGGAATTGGGGAAATTGAAAGCAAATCGAATCGAAATTGAATCAAAAGTAAATCGATGCCTTCGTACACACTGTAAGATTTGATTGCTATGCAAGTTTTGCTAACTCATGTGCTATTGACATTTAATTCATTCTATCTACATTCAGGGCATTATTCTAGTTCACTCTTTCTGACAAAATCCTTCTTAGATGGACAAAACCATGTGCACTGCAGGTGGGGCAGATGTAACTTGTGCAGAGAGAATTAGATTTGGGTGGGGTTTTACTTCAAAGTGAGATCTATATTGCAGTGTAAAAATAAAGCAGTCAGTATTTACCCTGCACAGAAACAAAATAACTCACCCAAATCTAATTCTCTCAGCACATGTTACATCTGCCCCCCTGCAGTGCACATGATTTTGTCCATCTAAGAAGGATTTTGAGGGATACGGTCATTGTGTCACCAGCATGTTGTTCGACAGTCATTAGCTAGACACCATTTGGTCGACATGCATTTAGGTTGACATGAGTCTAGGTCGACATGGGTTAGATCAACAGGGTCATTAGGTCAACAGGGTCATTAGGTTGACATGGGTTAGGTCGAGAGTCAAAAGGTCGACATGGGGTTTTCACAATTTTTTGGAGCCGACATGTGCCGACAGACGGTATTTCATGCCCTACCATCCACTAGGGCGTGGTGGGAGAATAAAATAGTGTGCCGAGCGTAGCAAGGCACCGCACACGAAGCATGGCGAGCGCATCGACTGCCATTCAAGGGTACATGGTGCTATGTCTCAGTGTCCACGTTGACTGCGTCGAAATTCGGGACAATTTTTTTTAAAAACACCCATGTTGACCTTTTGACCGTCGACCTAACCCACGTCGACATTCCTGCATGTCGACCTAGACTCATGTCGACATAAATGCATGTCAACATAAATACATTTTCGACCTAATGGTGTCGACCTTATGACTGTGGACCAACATTGTGGTGACCTAATGATCCATACACCCCTTCGATGTCTATGCGATACCCTATGCTGACTTTTCTGGGTTAGCCCATGGAGTATGCACCCACACAGCCATTACAGGCAGCCCGTACCTACTGCGTCTCCTTTTCGCATCTCACCTGGGAATAGAAGATGTGAAAGAGCTGTGTACGAATAGAACAGCTTCACATCACCCATCTGGTATTCTGAACATGGCTTCTTCCTCGGGAGCTAGATGAGGCTGCCCTGCCACCCAGCAGGTAAATATTCTACATCTGGGGGCCGGGGGTAGTATATGGCAGGGGATCCCATACTTATGTCCTTATGTCAGCACTTCATTTCATTACAGTTCATGTTTTCCGAACCCTGTAGATTTTTTAAATGTGATCGTTGGTGATAAAGAGTGTACCTGCCGGGAGACCTGGAAAACATGAACTGTTAGTCTACCTTGAGGATTGCGTTTGGGAACCACTGACCTACAGTACTGATATATCCTATTGCTAGGTTAACTATGTCATGGTGGGGGTGGCATAATTAGCCTATTTCCAGAGGGGGTTGACATTGAACATGTCGGCATCTGCAGAATGTCAACATGTTCATAATATCAACATGTGAAATACCAATATTCTGCATGGACCACCAGCAGAAGTCAGAGTTGGCTACAGAAGCAGAAGGTTAGGGTCAAGTGTGAGGAGGGGGATTAGGGTTAGACTATGGGAGGGGAGGATTAGGGTTAGACTATGGGAGGGGAGGATTAGGGTTAGGCACTAGAGCAGGGTTGCCGACTTTTAAAAGTCCCTCTCCGGGAGAAGCCAGGAGAGGAGACTTTCAGCAGGAGTTCGGGGGCGGGGCTTAAACGTGATGTCATTAAGCCCTTCCCCCATGAAGGAACGGTACTCAATTTGCCTATCTTGGTGGAGGGGGCGGGGCTAAATGATGCAATCAGGGGGGGGGGGGAGCGGGGGGCCCCAGAATCCGGGAGGGTTGCCCACCTTTCCGGGGGGCTGGGAGGGTGACCCGATTTTCGGCACCCTCCTGGCCATTCCGGGAGGGTTGGCAACCCTGCACTAGAGCAGTGGTTCCCAACCCTGGTCCTCAAGTACCCCCAACAATGCACGTTTTCCAGGTCACCCAGCAGGTACACAGATTATTCAGGCACATTTGAAAAGATCCACAGGTGGATCTAATTATATCACTTGAGACATGGAAAACGTGCACTGTTGGGGTCCTTGAGGACCAGGGTTGGGAACCACTGCACTAGAGGAAAGGTTAGGATTAAGCATACTTATTACCAGGAGTTACACAGGATCCATCTGATGTGTCACCACTGGACCCAGAAGAAACCGCTGGAGCCGTTGGATCAGGTATGTCATTAATGCACCACCAGGGACATGTTGTCATCATTCTAATAATAATATCAACATTTTAGCAGTGTCAACATGATGAATGTCGATGTCGATGTGTCGATGTGATCAATGTCGACATGTCAGAAAGAGGATAAACATGCCATAATAAATACGCTTAAGTAATATAACCATCAGGTGATAGAACAACTTTCTATGCACACATTCTCAAACCTTATATTAAGATGCCTGTCTCTAGTTGCTGGCAGCTGCTCTCTAGTCTCTATAGTCCAGTGCACTCAATGAGCACTCAGATTCACAGTAGATGGTAGGAGAAGCTGCTTCCACTAAACATATGCAGTAGCTCTGTCCCATCCCTTATAAAGATATTGTAATTGTGATATGAGACTGGAGCATGAGGTTTGATGTGTTCTGGGCAACTGGAAACCCCCTCATGCATTTGAAAACGGTTTAAATCAGGGGTCCCCTGGTTTGAACCAACCTGCAAAGCACTGCATGCATAAGATCAATCAGACAAGTGTGTGGGTATATATACAGGTGTGTAATACTATAGTACTGTATATACATGAATGAACATCAGGGAGGAGAGGAGATTTGCACACGCACCACTAGGTGGCGCAGCTCTCCCTGGCAGCGTCCTGGAACTAGAAGCACGTGGTGCATGCTCTGCTGCTTCCCAGCCTGTATGCACAGACAGCAGCACTGCAGCAGCACCCAGTACAGAGGGACAGCTCCTCCTGACGGGATGGTGAATGGAGGACTCATTCACCCTCCTCCGTGTACCACCATACGCCCAGCATCTCCTGTAAGTGCAATCTAAGCCATGATCACATAGAATGGGGATGGAGGAAGGGGGAGGCTTTCTGTGTGCAGGCTCTGCAGGCTATTTCTGCAGTGCAACCTCCCCTCACCATCCATATACAGTATATGTATAGAACACCCAGTGATAAAGTCTATAGGATGCATCTGCAGTTACAGTATGCATGGGATTGCTGTATAGTGGGCTGCTGCTATGCTATGTGCTTTGACCTTCTTGGCATGAGCTGGGCAGGAGAAGAGACCCACCCTTCACCCTTCATTGCTGATTAAGGGGTTCACACAGTCTGCACAAGCGGTGCTTATGTTTAATGAACTGCAGTGTGTCCATGGTGGGTCTACAGCAATACCGATATATTGTATTTAGGATCCAGGCATATTTGCAGTAGAGCAGCCTGGCTGTATATTTCTGTATCCTGATTCTTGCATGTCTGTCTGACACAGATAAGCTGCAGCCTGGTGTATTGCTATGTAATGAGGGTGTGGTGGGGAAAAGCCTGTACTGTGACATCTCATACAGGGGAAGCTAAGAATTCTACAGTATATGCTGCTGGGGGATGCACCTGCTGTTACAGTATACCCTAGTGCTGCATGTGTGTGTGGATAATGTAGTTTATATATGCTGTATATGATTATAATGGTCACTTTAGACTGAATACGCTCTTAGGTTTCAATAACTTTATTAGCAATGTTCTATATTTTCCTTACTCTGTTAGATCACTGTGTTGGGTTCTATATATAAATTGATGCCTGTTTATGATATTAATATCAGGAATGGATGTTCTTTCAGTAACTGTACATAGGTTTAATTGGAATGACAGGCGTTACGGGTGGAAGTTTTAGGAGGAGATGAGGGAAAGGTCTATATGGGTATTTTATGATATAGACCTGGTGACAGACTCTGGGCCAGATTTATCAAGCTTCAAAAAGTGATAAAGTAGAGAGTAATAAACAATCAGCCAATCAGTTCCCAACTGTCAGTTTTCAAACCCGGCTTGTAACATGGCAGTTAGGAGCTGATTGGCTGGCTGTTTATCGTTCTCCATTTTATAACTTTTTGAAGCTTGATATTTCTGGCCAACTGAACTGTGGTTTACAAGCCCAAAGTCTTGTCAAATTATCGGGTGCTGCCAATTGATGGGTATTCAGTGCTCTGACGTGGAGCTATGACGGCAAGCAGGTGCCTCCCCTTCCCTGGTTCCATACGGCAAGTGGAAACGCAGAGTGTGGCCATTAAAACGGCGCTGCTCACAACAACATGCAGCGGACTATATTTGCGGTGAATCTCACATTTGGTGCATATTATTGGCCTTCATTTAGATCCCGAGAGATCTGCAGCACATGCCGTGAAGTATAGATGCTTGGTATTTTACACATGCGCTGGGCCTGGACTGTAAATGTGCCGTATATGGGCAGTATTCAATGCTCCCGATTCACCATTTTTTGGGGGCGATTCGGGCTGTTTTCACTCGTCTGCAACACTGATAGAGATCCTGAGGCCCTTTGGGGGCAGGGAGTGGGCAGCGAGGGCCTCCATTTCTTAAAACTTAGCTGAGGGAAGAGGCCAAGATCTCCATCAGACGATAGAGATTTCATGGCCTATGTGTTATGCAACCAGCCAATGGTGTCGGAGTCCTAGGGTGCAGCTCGAACTGGTAATGCATGCAGGAGGCATGACACCTCCCACTGCATTACCATATCAGTGTTGTCGCTGCTTCTATTGCAGCCGCAGAGATAACGCCTCCAACCACATATAAGTGAGGTCCATTGTGCTTAATAAATGCAATAAGCCTGATTCAGAAATATTTTCTGCAACAGTGTCGGTGTCTTTATGCAAATGTCACAGCTGATTCCCAGCAAACTGAGATGGACACAGGGGCGTGTCACACTGCCCACGGGGTGTGTATAGATCATATGGGTGTATCTATGCTTAAATGCTTGATACGAACATTGCTGTCTGCAAGATGGGGCTTCTTGCTTGCAACTTTATATTGGCTGTAAATACTTCATCATGTCTTCATCACTGTTCAGATTTACTTGTGTGCAGCCCTTGGGACCAGGAAGCTGAGCTCTTGAAGAGTCTTAAGGACATGTACCTGCAGGCACCCTGGCAGGCAAATGCTGTCAGGGTACAGTGACGATGACTCTGTCTTGCGCTCTGTGCTTGTCCACTGCTTGCACACCATTGGCTGCAGCCTTCGTCATGTGTATTTAACCGTTCCACTTCATTGGTGTAGTGGGATGCTACAGAAACCATAGTAACTTCCCAGTATCACCTTCTTTGACATATTGTGCTTGATAAATTAGGCCATATAGCACTGCGCACAATCCATAGCATTTAACTCCTTTGTAATAACACAATCATATGGATCAATAAATTATTTTAAAAAAGGTATTAAGGTACTTGTTTCCTAGCACGGCGCCCACGATATTCAGTCGTACGGCATTGCATCGCATGCCATATGCCGGCATGCAATGCGTTTTTAAATGGGTGCCCTAATGGGTGCTTACAATGTTAAATGCACCCCCACGCCACCCCCACTATCAATGCGAACCCGAAGCGTGGTGAGTGCAGTGAGCCCGCGAGGGGCGGTGGTACGCATCCTCCGACCTTTTCATACCCCACTATCCACGTTGGCGTGGAGTTGATTTTATATAGTGTGGCGAGCGCAGCGAGCCACCGAGCCCGAAGTGTGGCAAGCGCAGCGAGCCCCGCGATGGGACGCGTATTACTTTACATGTATTCCGCGTCTGCTCGCAACGATTCGGGCTCGGTGGCTCGCTGCGCTCGCCACACTATATAAAATCTACTCCACGCCGACGTGGATAGTGGGGGTATGAAAAGGTCGTAGGACGCCTACCGCCGCCCCTTGCGGGCTCGCTGCCCTCGCCATGCTTTGGGTTGGCGTTGATAGTACGGGTGCCATGAGGGTGCTTTTTACATTGTAAGCACCCATTACGGTGCTTATACAATTATTTATCTTATAGGGAGCACATTTAACATTGAAAACACCCATTAGGGTGCTTATACAATTTTAAATCGTATACCATTGTATATGGCATACAATGCGATGGTATATGATTTAAAATTGTATAACATCGGCTGCCATCGCGTAACATCGCATACCATCATATGCCCTATGCCATGGGTCCTCAAACGGCGGCCCTCCAGATGTTGTGAAACTACATATCCCAGCATGCCTTGCCACAGTTTTAACACTCCCTTATAGCACAACTGTGGCAAGGCATGCTGGGATTTGTAGTTTCACAACATCTGGAAGGCCGCAGTTTGAGGACCCATGCCTTATGGTATGCGATGCGATGGGCGCCATGCTAAGAAACAAGTACCGGTATTAATAATAATAAAATAGCATATTGATGGCACATTCATTGTGCAGCACTGTCCTTGTGTGTAAGTCAGATAGAAGATTGAGTTCTCGCATAGCGTACAAAACGTCCAATTACCCTTTATAGGAGCACTAAGCAGTTTCAAAATGCAAAGATGCCTTTAATTATCTTTTAATGAGAATCGATAGCAGCGCTGAGGATGTGCATAGGCGCCGTACAGTTCACCCATAGCGTTTGCGTTACAGATGAAAGCTGCATTACGTTAAGTATTGCTGGCATAGTTGGCAGTCCACTGGGATCCTGTCCTGCTCTACACACTCACAGCTGACTATTACATGTGAACAAACGTTTAGAGACTTGTTGAAGTCACTGTAAGGAATTAAGGGGAAGATTTATCAAATATTGGAAAGAGATAAAGGTACTAACCAATCCGATTCTATCGGCTTCTTACCGCATCCCCCTCTGCCCCACATGGATCCCCGCCACCCCGCATTGGCCGTTCCACTCCCTCCTCACCTATGTCCGGGCAGCCTCCTCCCTAGTCCCGTACTTCCACTTCCTGGTGCAGGGAGGAGAGCCCTGCAGCAGGCGGGCAGGAGGAGGGGGGAGAGGTGCCGGGGACCCGCCCACCCACTACTTGCTGCTTCACAATGGGCAGTCCTTATCGCGAGAGCTGCCCTTTGCGATACCAATCGCATATGTTAGAACATATGCGATAGTATTGATGCAGTAGCCAGCGGAGGGGGTGGTAGGGGTGGCGGATGTTAGTGCATCCCGCCCTAGGTTTGAAAAATGACCATTGCGACCTGATTTGTTTGTGCTTTATCTCTCTCCAATTGAATTTCCAAGGCTTGATGAATCTGCCCATTTATTTTTGTGCATTTATTTTGCTTTCATTCATTAATGTTTTATCTTTAGTTTAAGCAGAGTTTAACTACCTGATAACACAGAGCAATAGCTCACAGTTATATGAACAGAGAACATACAAGGGCTGTAGATTCCTCAGGACACACGTATTGGGTGATTCAGAGGTTGACACATAGAAATCACGCGATTCCGATATTCTGGCCAGTGACTAAAGTGATAAAGTGGAAGGTGATAATGCAGCAGCTAATCAGCCACAAACTGTCATTTTTCAAACCCAGACAGTAACTTAACAGTTAGGAGATGATTGGCTGGATATATATATATCACTATTTGAAGCTTGTCGCATCTAGCCCTATGAGGCTGGGCGTGTCCTTATCAGCATCTGCTTGTAAAGGCTCAGTTCCCCTGACCACAGGCAGAACTACCATTGGTGCAACAGGTGCAGTGCACTGGGGCCCCTGAGGCCCACTGCTGCCCCTGTCACCCTCTTCCTGGCACCCACTGTTTTTCCCTGCCACACTCTGCTTCCCCCTGCCTGCACCTGTCACCCACTGCCATTTTGCATATTGTGAACTTGAGTTTGGGTGGAGGAATGGGGCCCAGATTGTACTTTTGCAACTGGGCACACCACCCACAGGTTCTGCCACTGCCCCTGACACCAGCAGCAAAGGACCCACAGAGATTCTGCATATTCAGTACCATACAGGGACTCTACGTTCTCCCCTGAATCAGGCCCTTAGCCTGTCACTTTTGTATATTTGGAATGCTGGCTCCTTACAAAGACCCTTTGGAGTAAATTGCATTACTTATTGTCACAATAAAGTGGGTGATGCCGCTCAGATTGGGGCTGTTGTGCTACAGGAACTATTTTTTTTCTTTATATTTGTTTGTAAGTGAAGGATGGACACAAGCACTAGGGATGGGTAAATAGGTGAATAGAAGTCAATCATTCAGAAGAGATACTGTCTACTATGTGCAAGTGGTCACTGCAATAGAGACCTTTGCCTTAAGAGAATGTTTACTACATGGTTCCATGCTTCCTTGTTGCCCTGGAAACCTGGCAACACGAGAGAGAGCATTTTGTTCTACAACATGGCCCCTGATGCAGAGTTATAAATCCTGCGCCAGCGCTCCTGCATCACACGGAGGGTAAAATCACGGGATAGTCTGCAGAATTGGTCACACCTTGGCCCTCATCCATAAGTTTGGTTAGCTGCTCATCATCATTGTGCAATAAAGCTTTATACACACTGTGGGTGGGATGTACCGAGCAACTGCGGTATATCACGCCACACATCGCACAGACACTAATCACAGATGTACTAACATGCGATTAGTATTGCAAAGGACAGCTCCAGTAATAAGATCTGCCCTTTGTGAAACAGCCGGCGGGGGGTGAGCAGATCCCCGCTTCTCTCCCCCTCCTCTTCCTGCTCAGACGGCTCCACCTCCTCCCTGCACCCGGAAAGGGGGGTTGTTCTGGTGCTAGGGAAGAGGAGGTCATTGGACCGGGCAGCACAGCAGGAGGCTGCCCGGACATCAGATGAGAGGGGGTGGGGCGGCGTGGGCAGTGTGTGACGGCGGGGGTCGGTGCAGGGTGGCTGGGGTCATGAAAAGAAGACCATAGTCTTCTATTGTGTCCCCATGCGCTAGCCCCTTGTCCCCCCACCGCCCACCCACCTCTGCGCAAGTAACTCGGCGACTGTGATAGTCATCGAAGGCGCTCACACAGCAGCCCTGCACATGCGTATATTTACCAATACACATGCGCAGAGCTGCACCTTCGGTCTGAGGACCGAATACTAGTTTGGCTGGTCATGCTTTGGGCATGTCTGTGATTCAACAATTTGAAGCTGTTGGCCTTAAGCACTGTCGGTCTTTCATCTGCCAACCTAATGCATGGTGACCTGTACCATTTTTATCCATCATCCAGGTACCGTGGGAGCCCATGCTGGGCATACATTATACATATACCTAATATCCCAGACAATTGTACAGTGTGTTACCAAGACCAATGGCCATCTTTTCTCTTTACACTGCTTGATACATAACCCCAAAAGTACAGAGTCATCAGCTCCAAAGGGGGAAATGTACTAAGATGGGATGCTGCTATGGCAACCATTCAGATACTTTCTATTATCCTCTGGAAGGTGCTAAATAAATAAGTAGATTCTGTTTGGTTGCCCATAGCAACATCCCATGTGAAATTTTCCTAATTTGTCAGCAATAACTAAAATATTAGTTAAGGCGGCTTTATATGCAAATGTGTCTGGGGTTTACCAGGACTGTAGACGTGTGTGTGTGTGTGTGTGTGTGTGGGGGGGATATTTTCCCACACTCGGCAGACTTCCTGTTGGTAATCCCACCTCAGGACTCTGCATTCAGCCTTTTCTCCACCAACCGTAATCATAGGAAAAATGTTGACAAAGTCTTTTACGTTCCAGCTCCTATCAATAGGACGATGAGAGGTTCACATGAGCGAATCCGGGGATCTTGGTCAGCTGAGTCTGCACACAGCACACTGAGAACGACTGCTGTGCTAAGACCCTCTCCAAAACAGGTCTTCACAATGGAGATCTTGTTTAATTAGATGATGGATTAAATGTTTCTTAGAAAGATTGGCTGCATTTAAATAAGAGAGGACGTCTTCCCCTTAACCCTTTCATGCTTTATTGAATCCCTCCTAACAGTCTAAAAAGCAGCCCAACAGTTCAGGTTTTAGGGATATCCCCATACCTCCCTCTAATTGGTTACTATACTGCTGTGCCACCGGTGGGTTGCAGTGTCCCGCGGGCATGGGGGAAAATTGGGAGAGGCAGTGTTCACTATCAGAGCCGCCATGCTAGCCCCCTTCTTCTCCAGCTAATTCGTCAGCACGTCCCCTAGGCTTCTATGGAATATCGCCAGCATTAATATTCAGCGGTGTCTCAGATAGTACACAACCTTTGTTTCATGTTTTTAAACCACAATATATTTTGTGTGTATTGTAGTTTTTAAACCACAATATATTTTGTGTGTATTGTATGTGTTTGATGTGTTCACACATGGGTCCCGTCCTCAAGATACAGTACCGCATTGAATCATAACAAGTATACTGAAATACGAAATATTCCGTTATCCAAAATGCTTCTGGTCCCGAGTATTTTGGTAGTACCTTCTGTAAAGTGCCTTAAGTCCTATTGGAAAAAATTGCCATATAAATAAATCTTCTCCTTCTTCTTCTTCTTCATCTTCTTATTCTTATTAGTATTATTATTTGTCAGGAGTTTACCATCCATATATCATGACAGAACTCACACCTTTTCCTTGCACAGGAAGGCACACCTACCCGGGATTCTTGCCAAAATCCTGGGTATGACCTGGTATTTTGGTGGAAAAGGGGTGTAAGCTGACCTTTCACCCTCTCCCCACCATTGCATTACTGTCCATAACCAACTCTCCTCCAAGTTACCTCACAAGACCTCACTTCTGCTTCTTCACCTCTAAGTGCATTTATCAATAAAAAATAGAGACAACTTTAAGCAAAATATATGTGTGAAATAAAGGGTTTTTATTTTATTTTAAAAAGGGAATTCTGGGCCAAGATTGATATAAAGTTCTTACAAACTTGTCCTATAAGAGGAACAAGATGGCGGAAGCCTCATGACTCACTAAAGAATCATCCTTCAGCACTCAGGAGAGGAAAAACCCCCTGTGGGGGAAACCTCTGGGGACCCATGGCTGAAGAACTGCCCGTCCCTCTGGGCATTAAGAAGCTATGATATATCTAGAAAAAACAGCGAGAGACTCGAAAAATGGGTAAGGGAGACTAAGAAACAAGGTAAAGAAAAAGAGAGAAAGATAGATAAATAAAAAAAGAAAGTAAACAAAAAAGAGGGAGAGAAAGAGTGAAAGTAAGAAAGAAATGAAAAAAAGGACTCCTGCCAGTAAACTGTGCATTTCCAGGTCCTTGGGTCTGTATGACTGAGCCAACAACAGCATAGTCATTATGTAGGCAGTAACCATTATGACATCACAGCATCATTATGACATCACAGCAGCATCACTCCACAGATCCCAATAGACAGGCCATGACTGGTTAATTCTGGTTTGAGGCCCCTGTTGTCTTTTTCATGACTGACTTGTGGGATTTTAATCCTTAAAATGATTACAGTACATTCAAAATATCATTTTTTTGCCAGGATTTCCCCTTGAATCTTTTCCTCCAATATTCAGTGTGGTTATTTTGTTTATTTAAATCACATTGTATCATTGATTGCCTCAGTTACAGATAAACATTCACCCCCCCCCCCCTCAGTGGTATTGGGAGACTTTAAACATCATAGTTACCATAAATATCAACACCCTCCCTTCCCCTTAAAGGTGCGTACACACGGGGGAGACATATTGCTCAGCCATATATGGCTGAGCTATATATGGCTGAGCAATAAATTGCTCAGTTTCTCCTTTACATCAGCGACCAGAGATGGTCGCTGATGAAAAAGAAACTGCCGGGGGGAGCCCGGCAGTGGAAATCAGTTGGTCGCAGGAGCATGTTCCTGCAACCAGCGATCACCACAGGGGCAAAAACGGGAGCGCACACTCGGCGATATATCGCCGTTGCACGCTCCCATTGCGGGCAATATGGTCGCTCAGCGACCATATTTCCCGCGATTTTGCACTAAATCGCCCCCGTTTGTACGCACCTAAAGTTTCTCCTTTTCATCAGCGACCAGAGATGGTTGCTAATGAAAGGGAACCTCTGCCGGTGGTGCCGCAGAGGTAATCAGCTGGTCGCAGGAGCAAGCTCCTGCGACCAGCGATTAGAATGGGGCTGAAAACGGGAGCGCGCACCCGGCGATTTATCGCTAGGGCACACTCGCATCACTGGCAATATGGTCGCCAGCGACCATATTTCCAGCGATTTCTGCCCCTATCGCCCCCCCCGTGTGTACACAGCTTTAGGATCAGAAGAGCGATTATGGAAACTATTGTCCAATATGGAAACTTAAGATTATGGAAACTATTGTCCAATTACTATTGTAAAATTAATAACAATTAATAGATAAATGAATACAGCGACAAAACAATAAAAACAAAACAAGTACAATATCAGTTGTCAAAAGCCACAAGGCCAGCAAGTGATCAGACCTATAAAAGGGTCCCAATAGGCTGGTAACCACGATCAGTGATCCAGTCAGACTAGGCCTTGTCTAATCTTTGATTTAATAACTACAGGCTATGGTGCTTACACTTTGCTGAATGTATTCATTTAATGCTGATCATTACCCCCAAAAAAAGATAAATGAGCATTGAATTTGACAGATGTCGTCTGCTTTCTGACTTGGAAACGTTAATGCAGCAGACACTACTCCTAGTCCAAGTTGCACAGATCCCACCAATCAGAGCTCTTGCTGGTTCTGATATGAGCCTCTCTATGCCTTGTATTTATAATCAAATTGGATATGTCGGTACACCATGATATAATCAGACATAGCTTATACTGTGTACCCATACATTTAGGGCAGGCATGTCCAAACTATGGCCCTCCAGCTGTTGTGAAACTGCGGGTCCCATCATGACTTGCCACAATTTTGCTAATCGGGAATGCTAAAACTATGGCAAGGCATGCTGGGATGTGTAGTTTCACAGCCAGCCAATTTTCCAACCAGCCAAATCGGGCAATAAATCTTTAAGTGTATGGCCATCTTTAGTGATTCATTCGCAAATTTACACAAGTGTTTTTTTTCTGTGTCTGGACGGTGGCTGTCTCCTCGCAGTCCACTGCGAATTCGCACATTAGCAAGCTGAATTAGGCCCCCAGTGCAGTGGGGTATGAATCATTTGTTCAACCCATATTAAGTAGACATGAGTTTTTCACGCTTTTTTCCAGAATGTCGACAAAGACACTGTCAAAGTGTACCGCATCCGCTCGGCACCATATTCTATTCTCTCTCCACACCCTAATGAATGGTAGGGCATGAAATACTGCCTGTGGGTACGTCAGCTCAACCCCCCCCCCAAAAAAATCATAATACGTGTGACAACCTTCCAACCCTGTGGACCTATTTCGTATGTCGACGTGCGCCATGTGGACCTTATATGGGCAAACCTAATGACCATATACCGTGCAATAACTAATTATGCAAATCCACGGCAAGAGAAGTGACTCCTTGGGGAAGGGATATTTCAACAGGGGGTGTACACCCCCTGTCACTTTATGCATTTGTTGTGGTTTTTGTTTAAATATCTCCTTACACACTAAACACACTTCATTTTTCTAATTATCATCAATTACATATGAATTGCCTATTGCTAATCTCCCGATGAGGGCAATATCTATCTCGCATAGTAGTTCATACTAAATGTAATTGTCTATAAATATATTCAACAAGGTATGCGTTGTTCCTTAGCCAGCTACTATTAATAGGATAAAAGACCATGGCTAAAATGAACAAAAATACCCTAGTAATAATAATAATAATAATAATCGTACAATGAGTCCTTTCAGCAGCATCCAAGTTAATAGAGTGATGACATATTTTAAACTTCATTCATCTCCCTATACTCAATATAACCACACTGCTGTATTACAGGGGAATATTTAAAATGACGTGGGGGTAATACAGTATGTGCGTGTTTCTCTACTCTGCCGTATATGTCGTGAATGCCAACATGAATAAGATTTTGTAGGTTTTATTAAAATAACCTGTCCGATGGAAATTCTAATTGCCCCTGATTCTTACAGGATGGCAAATACGGATCATGGCTAACAGTCATGGCTTAAAAAAAATGCAGTGATAGAGTTAACTATGGACTTTCTTGCTGCAGGAAGTATTCACCTGATCTTCTCTCTGTTTTAAAAAAAAAAAGAAGCTTATGCCCAGGGCATATAAATTATGCCGCTCATACACGGGGTGTTATTCTGGGTGACTCACAAGGCTGCGAATTCACCGAATGCCAGGCCCACTCGCCCCCCCCCCCCCCCTCGCAGCGCGGGTTAGCCTGCACTGGCTGCGAATGGCTATTTTTTTTTTTTTTAATTCAATATTTTTTATTGAGATTTTTAAAAGTGCATACAAATAACAAAAACTCCCTGTATGGACATAGGGTATAGTAGACACAGACATTAAACAACATGCGTGATGAAATAACGTCACAGGGTTCTTGTACAATGGGACATGGTCAGGATGCCGTTGGCAACATAATGTTGAGTGATAACAGCAATGGGTCGAGGGTGTTAAGTGTGGGCATATCCATTATAATCACTTAATTGCAGGATATACGGGATCCTAGTTCCCAAAGGCGCCATTTGGGTTCCAGAGGATCTCAGGTATATATTACACATACATTTAATACATTTAAACCACACTAAAATAAATCAGAATTACAAAATTACCAATAAGGAAGTCTGCTATATTAGTACGTTCCCCAGTGAAAAAAAAAGAGCATGTCGTGGGAGAAATTATCATTAGAAATATCTGATGTCTGGTCAACCAGGGGATATAAAATAAAGGAAAAAAAAAAAAAAAAGAAAGACGAAATATATATATATAAATTAACAAAGTCCCCCCCAAAGACCCCAAAACAAACCATACCTATAACCCCCCACCCTGTACAACCCACCCCAACTAGGCGTACTTGGATCCCTTAACCATACCTCCCAGCTAACTATACTAACTAACTATTCCCCCCTCCCCCCCCCCCCACGCACGCACACACACACACACACACATATACATATAGGAGAGTAAACGGATAATAGTAGGGGCGAAATTGTCAGGATAATTGAGCTAGGTTAACTCCGGCCTACCCCAAGCGAACATATATATGAGACGGTCAATACCACTTAACGAACAGCAAAAGAGAGAAACTTGCTTGCATTATATTGAAATGTGGTATAACATGTAGTACAGACCAAAAATAAAAGAACATTGTGAGCAAATAGTATGATAGGTAGATGTAGTAGGGCGTATATAAGCTGAAACAGCATTATAATGTAAATAAATGATTAATCTGGCCATTTCTCAGTCTCGCTATGAAGCAAAATTGGGTTCCTGTAGGAGGGATTAGTCTCTTGTATATATCTAGAGTAGAATCCGGAGCACATATAGTTCCATATATAGGAGGCAAACATAGGCTTCATTATCCTAGCTTGGATCTGAAGGCAAGCTGTAACATCAGTGATGCATATAGGGGTAATATCCAAATCAGTCATACACTCGTATAGGCCAGCAGAGATGTATGAGTCCATTGAGGTAATCATACCCATATCAGGATAGGCCAAAGGAATTGGAGACTTGTATACCTCACAGGTGTTTATTATATCTCTTCCTCTGGAGGTAGAGAGAGAGGATGGGTCTTCCTTCCAATCTTCACACAGGATTTTATAATCCAGGGATATAGCAGGAGAGGCCAGAGGTTTCATGCATGTAGTGGTATCGCCCACATGCGAATGGCTATTTAACATAAACTTCCATTCGCAGGCTCTGGGGACACACCCCCATCATTTGATGGTGGCCGACCATCGAATGATGGTGAAGGCCTACGCATATGTAAGGTTGCTCTGAGCAACCTATAACATCCTATTATTGTCCGACATACCGCCCTGTGATGTCCCCTGTATACAGCAGTCTGGGGAACACAGCTCAGATATGAATACAGTCAGTGATAATATCCGGTTATCGCCGGCATTTTGCAATTCTCTTTGCTGAAGCGCTGAAAGAGGCGGGAGAACAACATATGACGGAAAGGGGCGTGGCCTTGTTTCGTCACACAGCACCCCTGCGTATTGCTTATCCCTGGCCCTCCTGGGCTCAGCCATTCACAGTTTGGCGCACAACCTCCAGTACTCCTGGTACAGGGTTTTCCTCCTCGCCTTCCCTTTTGGTTGTTCCTCTTCCCTCCGCCTCTGGCGCAACTGGGAGGGGCCCGATCTGCGCACGCAGACCAGCATCAGGGAACCTAGCCGCTCTTAACAACAGTGCTGATGTTGGCTGCAGAGGAGTGGCGGGTACCGACAATGTCCCTCCCTCAAACGCCTTCACATCCACCCCACTTGGGTCTGAAACCTCCCCCAGCCCCTGAAGCTGCTGGGCCTCCCCTGGGCAACCTTCCATCCATGTCTGTTCATCCACCTTGCAGGGCCTCAGCACACTCTGCCCCCAGCTGCCCTCAGCAGTAGGCAGTGGCCCAGGGAATTCTCCTTCACACCATGGCTGCAGAAGAGCAGGGGGTATCCGCAAGTCTCCCCATGATTTACCCACAATCCCCCCCCTTGAGTCGAACACCTCCCCCAGCCCTTTGAGCAACAACTGCTGGGCCTCACCTGGGCAAACTTCCATCTTCCCCAGTGTGCACTGCTTCCCCAGCCTGGCTATGAGAGGGACTGGTGGGGTGGCATTGTACGGCAGCACTGCTGGCATCTCCCTCACAGCCCCAGGTGCAAACTCACATTCCCTTGCTCGTGCCATGCTGGGTGGTGAGGTGTCTTCCTCTGAGGCGCAGGGGGGTGATGAGCTATGCCTCTGACCATCCCCTCCATGTTTGCTTGCTTGGCTGCCTGTTTGCTGCAGCGGCTCCCCAGGCACATAATTACAGTCAGTCACTCTTGCAGGGTACTCACAGTAGCGCTGCACCCCAGCCTCTACTACCTGCTCGTATCTTGATGCGACAGGCTCTGGAAACACAATAGCCAGTATTAGCTCATGTTTGAGGGACATTGTAACCATTGTTCCTAACAGGGATGCCGGGGAGAAGAAAAAGTATAATTTGTGAGGGCATTAAGCGAGGGAAGAATTCCGCTTAAGTGCCGGCTTGTCCAGGGGTCAATCCCTGCAAGCAAGGGAACGGCGGAGTGTGCCGTGCTCGCCTTTGGACTTTTTCTAATTCTATGATGTCCTTTTTATAGTGTGGGGCCCAGAACTGTACTCCGTACTCGAGGTGAGGTCTCACCAATGCTTTATATAGTGGCATAATTACCCTTGAGTCCCTAGTTTCCATTCCCCTCTTAATACATGCCAGAATTTTGTTGGCCATTTTTGTAGCTACATTACAATGGGCACTACATCCCAGTTTGCTGTCTATTTGGACTCCTAGATCCTTTTCAAGTATGGAATTACCCAGTTCCTCTCCGCTAAGGTTGTAACTTGCACACTGGTTGTGTCTCCCAAGGTGCATAACCTTACATTTATCTACATTGAACCTCATCTTCCATTTTTTTGCCCACTCATCTAGAATTGCAAGATCATTTTAAAGCATGGTGACATCTTCTGATGATTTGATGACTTTGCTAAGTTTTGTATCGTCCGCAAAGATGGATACATTGCTGAGTAACCCTATCCCAATATCGTTAATAAAAATGTTAAACAAAATGGGCCCCAAAACCGAACCCTGGGGCACTCCACTTAGTACCGGTATCATATCTGATACGGCACCATTCACAACCACTCTTTGTTCTCTATTACATAGCCAATTCCCTACCCATCTGCAGATATTTTCACCCAATCCTAGGTTCTCCATTTTATTAATCAATCTCTTGTGTGGGACAGTATCAAATGCTTTAGCGAAATCTAGGAAAATCACATCTACAGCATTTCCATTATCAAGGTTTTTGCTAACCTCTTCATAGAACCCTAGTAGATTAGTTTGGCATGAAAGATTTTTCACGAACCCATGTTGGTTAGTACTGAGTAGACGGTGATGATCTAAATATTCCTGGATACCATCCCTTAAAAATCCTTCAAATAGTTTACCCACAATTGATGTTAAACTAACGGGTCTGTAATTAGCGGGATCTTCCTCTTTTCCTTTTTTGAAAATTGGCACTACCTCTGCTATTCTCCAATCTTTTGGTACTATACCTGACGATAGTGACTTGCTAAAGATATAATGTAGGGGGGGTAGCTAGTTCATCCCTTAATTCCATTAATACCCTCAGATGAATCCCATCTGGCCCTGGTGATTTATGTGTTTTGAGTTTGCTTAGCCTCAGTATTATTTCCTTCGGCGTGAAATCCACAATGAGATCTGGCTTATTTGTCCCGTTTGTGGTAAATGTTCGTTCCACAGTCTGCTCTCTCTTAGTAAATACTGATGAGAAGAACTCATTTAACAGTTTTGGTTTTCCCTTGTCCTCAGTAACACTTTTTCCACTAGTATCAGTTAGTGGGCCTATGTTTTCCTTAATTAAACGTTTACTATTTATGTATTTAAAAAACTTCTTTGGGTTGGTTTTGCTTTCAGTGGCTATGCACTCTTCATATAATATTTTAGCTGCTTTGATTACCCCTTTACAAGTTTTGTTTGATTCTTTGTATTTTGCGAACGCCTCCTCATTCAAGTTATTTTTATAGAATTTAAAGGCTCTGGTTTTATTGTTGATAGCTGACCTTACTTCTTTGTCCAACCATGGTGGCTTTTTTTTGTTGAATTTACCTTTAGTTACTTTAGGAATGTATTCAATAGTTAGTGAATCAAGCACCTTTTTTAGAGTATCCCACATTTCCTCTGCATTTTTTTCCCCCCATAACCGTTTCCCACCCAATTCCTGTTAGGGCTTCCCTGAATAATTCAAAGTTCGCTTTTCTGAAGTTTAGTATTTTTGCAGATCCTTTTTGATGTAATTTACTGAAGTTGATTTCCAGTGAAACCATATTGTGATCACTGTTCCCTAATTGTTCAATTACTTTTGTGTTTGAAACTAAGTCTATGTTATTTGTTAATACTAAGTCCAAGAGTGCCTCACCACGAGTTGGAGTTTCTACCGTTTGTGTAATAAACTGGTCTTTAAGTAAGCTCAAGAACCCATTGCTTCTTGCTGATTTACCTGTTTAGTTTTCCCAATCAATGTCGGGTAAATTAAAATCCCCCATAATTAATACCTGACCCTGATTTGATGCTTGTTTGATTTGGTTTAAAAGAAGAGACTCTTCCCTTTCATTTATATTTGGTGGTCTATAGCATACCCCTATTATAAATTTGTTTTTTGTTTTTTTTTATTATTGTCGGTTATCTCTGCCCACACTGTCTCCGAGTTGTCTTCTTCCAGGTCTGTGCTCATATTTTTCTCACATGATGTTAAGTTATTATTTACATATAGGCACACCCCCCCGCCCCTTCTATTTTCCCTGTCTTTCCTGTAGAGTGTATATCCCTCCATGTTTAATGCCCAGTCATGCGAGTCATGCACCATGTTTCTGTAATACCAATGATGTTGTAGTCGTCCCTACTGATCACCGTTTCTAGCTCCCCGATTTTACTCACTAAGCTTCTTGCATTAGCCAGTAAGCATTTTAATTTATGTTTATTTTTAGATATGGCTCTAATATTGTGATTAGTTTCACCCCAGGACCCATTTGAATTCTTTACTAGCTTCCTCTTTCCCCTCTCCCCTTCAATAGACTCTCTACAGGCCTCCCCACCATGCACACTGCCTGCCCTCTTTACAGTTCTGGGAATTCTTCCTCTGTCCTTCCCTCCTTCCCGTATACTAAGATCATCTGTACCTAAGAACTGTAATGGGGTAACGTGACTGTTACAACATGACATTCCTGACGCACCCTGAGAGTTACCCCTGATTATACCCTTGTTATGTCCCAGGACATGGCATGGGTCCTCAAACTGCGGCCCTCCAGATGTTGTGAAACTACATATCCCAGCATGCCTTGCCACAGTTTTAACACTCCCTTATAGCACAACTGTGGCAAGGCATGCTGGGATTTGTAGTTTCACAACATCTGGAAGGCCGCAGTTTGTGGACCCATGCCTTATGGCAGGGGTCTTCAACCCATGGCCCGCGGGCCACTCGTGGCCCGCGAAGCTGATCTCAGTGGCCCCCTGCCTGCCGGCCCACCATGCATAGGATTTTTTTTTTTTAAGTAAAAGAAAATGCTGCCGAGGGAGGCAGTGTAATGGAGTCCCCTTGGGTGCCACCTACCCGATTTCTATTGGCTGCAGGCAGGGCAGAGGAGTGGATCCAGCGCGGCTGAGGGAGGAGGAGGCACGTCTGGTCACGAGCTGGGGAGTTGGGACCTGGCGAAGCTGCGGGAGGAGGAGACGCAGCTGGCGGGAGCAGGGGACCCGGCACTGGAACTGCAGGAGGAGGAGGCACAGCTGGCGGTGGGGACCCGGCAAAACTGCAGGAGGAGGCATGGATGGTGGAAGCAGGTGACCCGTCAAAGCTGCAGGAAGAGGAGGTACATCTGGCGGGAGCAGGGGACCTGGCAAAGCTGCAGGCATTACTGGGGGCATTACTGGGAGCATTGTGTGTGAGGGGCACTGCTGGGGCATTGTGTGTGAGGGGCACTGCTGGGGCATTGTGTGTGAGGGGCACTGCTGGGGCATTGTGTGTGAGGGGCACTGCTGGGGCATTGTGTGTGAGGGGCACTGCTGGAACATTGTGTGAGGGGCACTGCTGGGGAATTGTGTGTGAGGGGCACTGCTGGGGCATTGTGTGTGAGGGGCACTGCTGGGGCATTGTGTGTGAGGGGCACTGCTGGGGCATTGTGTGTGAGGGGCACTGCTGGGGCATCATATGTATAAGCAGGAGTACTGCTGGCATTATGGTCTGTGGCATAATGGGCAGCAGTGTGGGGCATAATGTGCAATGGGCATAATTTTTGTGGATTAATGTGTAATGGTCATCACGGTGCGGCATAATGAGTAATGGGCATTATGGTGTATGACATAATGTACAACAGGTATTACGGTGTGTGGCATAATGTCTAATGGACACTATGGTGTTATGCACAATGTGTAATGGGCATTACGGATAAACTGTGTAACAGTGTATATTGATTTAAGTAGCCTTTCATTGTTTGGGTTTGATCTGTGAGGCATACTATTTCACTGTGTGGGCCTTCATGTTTATATGACATTGTGCAGCCTTCAGTCAACTTAAGCGTGTGAGGACAACGACCATTCCTGCGGTAACCAATGTTTGGTCATGCAGGTTGCAAAAGAGGTGTCAGGTAATTGTTTTCCTGCTAGTTCACACTCGTTATAATTAGACCACGCCCCTTATAATTAGGTCACTCCCGTTTTTGGGAGCGCGCCTATGGCGTGTGCAATTTATTCAATATCAAATTATATATGGGGGGGGCACATATTTTACTGTTTGCACTGGAACCCAAATTGGCTGCTGATAACTATTAGGGTGTGTGTGTGTGGGGTTCTGTGCTGTGTATGGGCGGCTGTGCCAACTATCTATGAAGGACTGTGCTGACGTTATAGGGGAGCTGTGATTCTATGGGGCTGTCCGAAATTCCGTAGGCGATTTTAGTGGCCCTCGGGCTTCACTGGATTTTTTTAGGTGGCCCACTCTGTCTTAAAGGTTGAAGACCCCTGCCTTATGGTATGCGATGCGATGGGCGCCATGCTAAGAAACAAGTACCGGTATTAATAATAAAATAAATAAGGTATTAATAATATAGCACATTGATGGCACATTCATTGTGCAGCACTGTCCTTGTGTGTAAGTCAGATAGAAGATTGAGTTCTCGCATAGCGTACAAAACGTCCAATTACCCTTTATAGGAGCACTAAGCAGTTTCAAAATGCAAAGATGCCTTTAATTATCTTTTAATGAGAATCGATAGCAGCGCTGAGGATGTGCATAGGCGACGTACAGTTCACCCATAGCGTTTGCGTTACAGATGAAAGCTGCATTACGTTAAGTATTGCTGGCATAGTTGGCAGTCCACTGGGATCCTGTCCTGCTCTACACACTCACAGCTGACTATTACATGTGAACAAACGTTTAGAGACTTGTTGAAGTCACTGTCAGGAATTAAGGGGAAGATTTATCAAATATTGTAAAGAGATAAAGGTACTAACCCTTCCGATTCTATCGGCTTATTACCGCATCCCCCGCTGCCCCACATGGATCCCCGCCACCCCGCATTGGCCGCTCCACTCCCTCCTCACCTATGTCCGGGCAGCCTCCTCCCTAGTCCCGTACTTCCACTTCCTGGTGCAGGGAGGAGAGCCCTGCAGCAGGCGGGCAGGAGGAGGGGGGAGAGGTGCCGGGGACCCGCCCACCAACTACTTGCTGCTTCACAATGGGCAGTCCTTAAGGCGAGAGCTGCCCTTTGTGATACCAATCGCATATGTTAGAACATATGCGATAGTATTGATGCAGTAGCCAGCGGAGGGGGTGGTAAGGGGTGGCGGATGTTAGTGCATCCCGCCCTAGGTTTGAAAAATGACCATTGCGACCTGTTTTGTTTGTGCTTTATCTCTCTCCAATTGAATTTCCAAGGCTTGATGAATCTGCCCATTTATTTTTGTGCATTTATTTTGCTTTCATTCATTAATGTTTTATCTTTAGTTTAAGCAGAGCTTAACTACCTGATAACACAGAGCAATAGCTCACAGTTATATGAACAGAGAACATACAAGGGCTGTAGATTCCTCAGGACACACGTATTGGGTGATTCAGAGGTTGACACATAGAAATCACGTGATTCCGATATTCTGGCCAGTGACTAAAGTGATAAAGTGGAAGGTGATAATGCAGCAGCTAATCAGCCACAAACTGTCATTTTTCAAACCCAGACAGTAACTTAACAGTTAGGAGATGATTGGCTGGATATATATATCACTATTTGAAGCTTGTTGCATCTAGCCCTATGAGACTGGGCGTGTCCTTATCAGCATCTGCTTGTAAAGGCTCAGTTCCCCTGACCACAGGCAGAACTACCATTGGTGCAACAGGTGCAGTGCACTGGGGCCCCTGAGGCCCACTGCTGCCCCTGTCACCCTCTTCCTGGCACCCACTGTTTTTCCCTGCCACACTCTGCCTCCCCCTGCTTCCCCCTGCCTCCACCTGTCACCCACTGCCATTTTGCATATTGTGAACTTGAGTTTGGGTGGAGGAATGGGGCCCAAATTGTACTTTTGTACCTGGGCACACCACCCACAGGTTCTGCCACTGCCCCTGACACCAGCCAAGGACCCACAGAGATTATGCAGATTCAGTACCATACAGGGACACTACGTTCTCCCCTGAATCAGGCCCTTAGCCTGTCACTTTTGTATATTTTGAATGCTGGCTCCTTACAAAGACCTAATTTAAAATTGGGTGGCACAAAGAAATGATTAGGATTAGAGATATTAAAATGTAGTGTGATCCTTGTACTGGTTTAGTTCAAGGAATATTCGCAGATTGGTCACACCTTTAATATGTAATTTAAGCACTGTTTTTATCAGAGGTACAATTACCAGTGATAGTAGGCAGTGAAAATGATTCAATTCCCCTCAAATGCACAACAATTAATGCTTAATAGCGTCAAGTAATATACCTGAATTGGTAGTATGAGGAGAAAAAAGTTACACAACCTCGGTATATAATTATGGTTCTTTAATAAACACTCACTCTGGCAGTCATTGTTGCAGGTATTTATTTGATACGGCGGCTCCTACCCCTAGTTTTGATGTTGCCACACCTGGGCTTCCCCGGGGGTCTCCCACCTGGGTACTGTCCTGGCCCTCCACTGCTTGGCTTCCAAGTTCGGAGAGGGTTTGGGCAGACCAGTGGGGTATGGTGGCAATATCTTGGGGTTTAGTGTCCCATCAAATGTGGCACTGCAGGAAGAAGCCCGATAGGCGAAACACGTGTCCAGTTGTAAGTTCCAGCCTCCCACTCCTCCGGCCATCTAGCAAGCACATCAGCGGCAGCCCCCGGCTCCTACACGCCGCTACCCATACGCTCACCAGCGAGCTCCGGCGCAGCCAAGCAGCGAATCCGACGTCTCGAAGTCCTCACCTACGGCTCCGTCACACAGCATCCAGCGGGTCACCTCTCCACATGTGAAATCAGCTGTGCGGGACTATCGATCGTTCCACGTCAGCCGCTAACGTAGGCAGCGGCAACAGGTCAGACAGGCGCTCCCTCACTGCTGCCAGCAGCGAGGTAGCGGTCTTGATACACACAGCGACTTCTGCACTAATTGTATCCCTTTCAACTTTGCAACGAATTATCCATGCCTCCTTCAAAGCATTGCCACTAACTGTATGAATACTATTTGTAACCATATCTCAAAATCTGCAACCACACAGTGTGTGGCGTTACCTCAAACAGTGCAAATATCGCTTGTAACTATATCCCCATAACTTCACGATCAGCAAACAGGCAACTGCCACAGGTTGATGATAATATAGCAAGTTGGATAAACGCTCCCCCACCGCTGCAAGCAGCGGGGTAGAGACCCTAATATCTACAGCTACCTGTGCCTTAATTGTATCTATTTCATCTGTGCCACCAAACCATCTATGCCTCCCTGAATTGTTATTGTCTGGATAAGCACCATTGTTAAGTGTATCCCCAATTGCATGGTGTGTGGCGTCATCTCAAATGGTGCAATTATCGCTTGTGACCATATCTTTAAAATTCTTTAAAATTCTGCCACCAGCAAACAGCCAACTGCTACATTTTTGTGATCATACTGTGCTCTCAGCCAAAACATACTCTACCTAATTAATGTATCTATAGGAATATTAGAGTTAGTTTTATGATCATACTGACCAACTTGTGTCCAATTGCCTAAATTATCCAGGGACATTTAAATCCCCAAACCGATATATATCTGTATATTTTTCTTAGACCCAGCATCCATTAGGATTCACCTGTTGCGCCTGGTGAAGTGATCCCCTCTTGCAGCCCTACAGGCCACATTTGATGGGACACTAAACCCCAAGATATTGCCACCATACCCCACTAGTCTGCCCAAACCCTCTCCGAACTTGGAAGCCAAGCAGTGGAGGGCCAGGACAGTACCCAGGTGGGAGACCCCCGGGGAAGCCCAGGTGAGGCAACATCAAAACTAGGGGTAGGAGCCGCCGTATCAAATAAATACCTGCAACAATGACTGCCAGAGTGAGTGTTTATTAAAGAACCATAATTATATACCGAGGTTGTGTAACTTTTTTCTCCTCATACTACCAATTCAGGTATATTACTTGACGCTATTAAGCATTAATTGTTGTGCATTTGAGGGGAACTGAATCATTTTCACTGCCTACTATCACTGGTAATTGTACCTCTGATAAAAACAGTGCTTAAATGACATATTAAAGGTGTGACCAATCTGCGAATATTCCTTGAACTAAACCAGTACAAGGATCACACATTTTAATATCTCTAATCCTAAACAATTCTTTGTGCCACCCTATTTTAAATTAAGTCTAAAATAAAACTTATGTATTAATTATCTAATTTAATCATTTACAAAAGAGTGCGCCCAAAAAGCGTTTTCTCTTTCTTTTTTTGTCAGCCTCTTTTTCCTGACAAACAAACCCCCAGTGTCTAACCATTGATTTTTAAACGCTGGGCGCACCACCAACCCCCTAAACTACCAGAATTCATCAAGCCCTGTAGTTTTTCAAGTTGGTCAAATAAGTATTACACAGATTTAGAGTCTGTGCGGATCTTCAACCCTTCTCTTGTTCTCCTTACAAAGACCCTTTGGAGTAAATTGCATTACTTATTGTCACAATAAAGTGGGTGATGCCGCTCAGATTGGGGCTGTTGTGCTACGGGAACTATTTTTTTTAAATATTTGTTTGTAAGTGAAGGATGGACACAAGCACTAGGGATGGGTAAATAGGTGAATATAAGTCAATCATTCAGAAGAGATACTGGGGCAGATTTATTAAGCTTGGAGAAGAGATAAACTGGAGATAAAGCGGAGAAAAGGTAAAAGGAGATAAAGCACCAGCCAATCAGCTGTGTTTTGAACAAGACAGTTGGGAGTTGATTGGCTGGTGCTTTATCTCCTTTTACCTTTTCTCTGCTTTATCTCCAGTTTATCTCTTCTCCAAGCTTAATAAATCTGCCCCACTGTCTACTATGTGCAAGTGGTCACTGCAATAGAGACCTTTGCCTTAAGAGAATGTTTACTACATGGTTCCATGCTTCCTTGTTGCCCCGGAAACCTGGCAACATGAGAGAGAGCATTTTGTTCTACAACATGGCCCCCGATGCAGAGTTATAAATCCTGCACCAGCGCTCCTGCATCACACGGAGGGTAAGATCACGGGATAGTCTGCAGAATTGGTCACACCTTGGCCCTCATCCATAAGTTTGGTTAGCTGCTCGTCATCATTGTGCAATAAAGCTGTATATACACACTGTGGGCGGGATGTACCGAGCAACTGCGGTATATCACGTCACACATCGCACAGACACTAATCATATATGTACTAACATGTGATTAGTATTGCAAAGGACAGCTCCAGTGATAACAGCTGCCCTTTGTGAAACAGCCGGCCGGGTGTGAGCAGATCCCCGCTTCTCTCCCCCTTCTCCTCCTGCTCAGACGGCTCCACCTCCTCCCTGCACCTGGAAAGGGGGATGTTCTGGTGCTAGGGAGGAGGAGGTCATTGGACCGGGCAGCACAGCAGGAGGCTGCCCTGAAATCAGATGAGAGGGGGTGGGGTGGCGTGGTCAGTGTGTGACGGCGGGGGTCGGTGCAGGGTGGCTGGGGTCATGAAAAGAAGACCATAGGCTTCTATTGTGTTCCCATGCGCTAGCCCCTTGTCCCCCCACCGCCCACCCACCTCTGTGCAAGTAACTCAGCGACTGTGATAGTCATCGAAGGCGCTCACACAGCAGCCCTGCACATGCGTATATTTACCAATACACATGCGCAGAGCTGTACCATCGGTCTGAGGACCGAATACCAGTTTGGCTAAGCCTACGTGAATCACACCATCACTTTGCTGGTCATGCTTTGGGCATGTATGTGATTCAACCATTTGTAGCTGTTGGCCTTAAGCACTGTCGGTCTTTCATCTGCCAACCTAATGCATGGGAACCTGTACCATGTTCATCCATCATCCGGTTACCGTGGGAGACGATGCTGGGCATACATTATACATATACCTAATATCCCAGACAATTGTACAGTGTGTTACCAAGACCAATGGCCATCTTTTCTCTTTACACTGCTTGATACATAACCCCCAAAGTACAGAGTCATCAGCTCCAAAGGGGGGAAATGTACTAAGATGGGATGTTGCTATGGGCAACCATTCAGATACTTTCTATTATCATCTAGAAGGTGCTAAATAAATTCTGATTGGTTTCCTATAGCAACGTCCCATGTCTAATAGAACTGTCTTAGTAAATTTCGCCAACTGTCAATTCACAGAAGGTTGCTACGATCAACTACTCCACCTTATCTATCTCCAACATTTGATAAATCTACCCCACAATGTTACTTCCTACTTCATTACACGCAGATCTGTATAACCCAAACTCGTCAGGGGGTATCAAAGCTCCTAAAGCGTGGATAGGTTACCCACAGCTCCTACCTGCCATTTACCAAGTACATTTTCTGAAATGATAGGTAGAAGCTGATAGGCTGTTATCGGCAACTTTAGCACTCTTTGGGGGGGTGCATCAAGTCTTGGAGATATATACAGTGGAGAGAGATAAAGGGTCTGATTCCTATTTGTGCGCATTGATCTAAATATTCCTGGATACCATCCCTTAAAAATCCTTCAAATAGTTTACCCACAATTGATGTTAAACTAACGGGTCTGTAATTAGCGGGATCTTCCTTTTTTCCTTTTTTGAATATTGGCACTACCTCTGCTATTCTCCAATCTTTTGGTACTATACCTGACGATAGTGACTTGCTAAAGATATAATGTAGGGGGGGTAGCTAGTTCATCCCTTAATTCCATTAATACCCTCGGATGTTTCTCATCTGGCCCTGGTGATTTATGTGTTTTGAGTTTGCTTAGCCTAAGTATTATTTCCTTCGGCGTAAAATCCACAATGAGATCTGGCTTATTTGTCCCGTTTGTGGTAAATGTTCGTTCCACAGTCTGCTCTCCCTTAGTAAATACTGATGAGAAGAACTCATTTAACAGTTTTGCTTTTCCCTTGTCCTCAGTAACACTTTTTCCACTAGTATCAGTTAGTGGGCCCATGTTTTCCTTAATTAAACGTTTACTATTTATGTATTTAAAATACTTCTTTGGGTTGGTTTTGCTTTCAGTGGCTATGCACTCTTCATATAATATTTTAGCTGCTTTGATTACCCCTTTACAAGTTTTGTTTGATTCTTTGTATTTTGCGAACGCCGCCTCATTCAAGTTATTGTTATAGAATTTAAAGGCTCTGGTTTTATTGTTGATAGCTGACCTTACTTCTTTGTCCAACCATGGTGGCTTTTTTTTGTTGAATTTACCTTTAGTTACTTTAGGAATGTATTCAATAGTTAGTGAATCAAGCACCTTTTTTAGAGTATCCCACATTTCCTCTGCATTTTTTCCCCCCATAACCGTTTCCCACCCAATTCCTGTTAGGGCTTCCCTGAATAATTCAAAGTTCGCTTTTCTGAAGTTTAGTATTTTTGCAGATCCTTTTTGATGTAATTTACTGAAGTTGATTTCCAGTGAAACCATATTGTGATCACTGTTCCCTAATTGTTTAATTACTTTTGTGTTTGAAACTAAGTCTATGTTATTTGTTAATAGTTACTAAGTCCAAGAGTGCCTCATCACGAGTTAGAGTTTCTACCGTTTGTGTAATAAACTGGTCTTTAAGTAAGCTCAAGAACCCATTGCTTCTTGCTGATTTACCTGTTTAGTTTTCCCAATCAATGTCGGGTAAATTAAAATCCCCCATAATTAATACCTGACCCTGATTTGATGCTTGTTTGATTTGGTTTAAAAGAAGAGACTCTTCCCTTTCGTTTATATTTGGTGGTCTATAGCATACCCCTATTATAAATTTGTTTTTTGTTTTTTTTATTATTGTCGGTTATCTCTGCCCACACTGTCTCCGAGTTGTCTTCTTCCAGGTCTGTGCTCATATTTTTCTCACATGATGTTAAGTTATTATTTACATATAGGCACACCCCCCCCGCCCCTTCTATTTTCCCTGTCTTTCCTGTAGAGTGTATATCCCTCCATGTTTAATGCCCAGTCATGCGACTCATTGCACCATGTTTCTGTAATACCAATGATGTTGTAGTCGTCCCTACTGATCACCGTTTCTAGCTCCCCGATTTTACTCACTAAGCTTCTTGCATTAGCCAGTAAGCATTTTAATTTATGTTTATTTTTAGATATGGCTCTAATATTGTGATTAGTTTCACCCCAGGACACATTTGAATTCTTTACTAGCTTCCTCTTTCCCCTCTCCCCTTCAATAGACTCTCTACAGGCCTCCCCACCATGCACACTGCCTGCCCTCTTTATAGTTCTGGGAATTCTTCCTCTGTCCTTCCCTCCTTCCCGTATACTAAGATCATCTGTACCTAAGAACTGTAATGGGGTAACGTGACTGTTACAACATAACATTTTATTACATGACATTCCTGATGCACCCTGAGAGTTACCCCCGATTATACCCTTGTTATGTCCCAGGACATGGCATGGGTCCTCAAACTGCGGCCCTCCAGATGTTGTGAAACTACATATCCCAGCATGCCTTGCCACAGTTTTAACACTCACTTATAGCACAACTGTGGCAAGGCATGCTGGGATTTGTAGTTTCACAACATCTGGAAGGCCGCAGTTTGAGGACCCATGCCTTTTGGTATGCGATGCGATGGGCGCCATGCTAAGAAACAAATACCGGTATTAATAATAAAATAAATAAGGTATTAATAATATAACACATTGATGGCACATTCATTGTGCAGCACTGTCCTTGTGTGTAAGTCAGATAGAAGATTGAGTTCTCGCATAGCGTACAAAACGTCCAATTACCCTTTATAGGAGCACTAAGCAGTTTCAAAATGCAAAGATGCCTTTAATTATCTTTTAATGAGAATCGATAGCAGCGCTGAGGATGTGCATAGGCGACGTACAGTTCACCCATAGCGTTTGCGTTACAGATGAAAGCTGCATTACGTTAAGTATTGCTGGCATAGTTGGCAGTCCCCTGGGATCCTGTCCTGCTCTGCACAATCACAGCTGACTGTTACATGTGAACAAATGTTCAGAGACTTATTGAAGTCGCACATATTTACTAGAAGGAATTAAGGGGAAGATTTATCAAATATTGGAAAGAGATAAAGGTACTAACCAATCTGATTCAATCGGCTTCTTACCGCATCCCCCGCTGCCCCACATGGATCCCCGCCACCCCGCATTGGCCGCTCCACTCCCTCCTCACCTATGTCCAGGCAGCCTCCTCCCTAGTCCCGTACTTCCACTTCCTGGTGCAGGGAGGAGAGCCCTGCAGCAGGCGGGCAGGAGGAGGGGGGAGAGGTGCCGGGGACCCGCCCACCCACTACTTGCTGCTTCACAATGGGCAGTCCTTAAGGCGAGAGCTGCCCTTTGTGATACCAACATATGCGATAGTATTGATGCAGTAGCCAGCGGAGGGGGTGGTAAGGGGTGGCGGATGTTAGTGCATCCCGCCCTAGGTTTGAAAAATGACCATTGCGACCTGTTTTGTTTGTGCTTTATCTCTCTCCAATTGAATTTCCAAGGCTTGATGAATCTGCCCATTTATTTTTGTGCATTTATTTTGCTTTCATTCATTAATGTTTTATCTTTAGTTTAAGCAGAGTTTAACTACCTGATAACACAGAGCAATAGCTCACAGTTATATGAACAGAGAACATACAAGGGCTGTAGATTCCTCAGGACACACGTATTGGGTGATTCAGAGGTTGACATATAGAAATCACGTGATTCCGATATTCTGGCTGGTGACTAAAGTGATAAAGTGGAAGGTGATAATGCAGCAGCTAATCAGCCACAAACTGTCATTTTTCAAACCCAGACAGTAACTTAACAGTTAGGAGATGATTGGCTGGATATATATATCACTATTTGAAGCTTGTCGCATCTAGCCCTATAAGGCTGGGCGTGTCCTTATCAGCATCTGCTTGTAAAGGCTCAGTTCCCCTGACCACAGGCAGAACTACCATTGGTGCAACAGGTGCAGTGCCCACTGCTGCCCCTGTCACCCTCTTCCTGGCACCCACTGTTTTTCCCTGCCACACTCTGCTTCCCCCTGCTTCCCCCTGCCTCCACCTGTCACCCACTGCCATTTTGCATATTGTGAACTTGAGTTTGGGTGGAGGAATGGGGCCCAAATTGTACTTTTGCACCTGGGCACACCACCCACAGGTTCTGCCACTGCCCCTGACACCAGCACCCAAGGACCCACAGAGATTCTGCAGATTCAGTACCATACAGGGACACTGCGTTCTCCCCTGAATCAGGCCCTTAGCCTGTCACTTTTGTATATTTGGAATGCTGGCTCCTTACAAAGACCCTTTGGAATAAATTGCATTACTTATTGTCACAATAAAGTGGGTGATGCCGCTCAGATTGGGGCTGTTGTGCTACAGGAACTATTTTTTTTTTCTTTATATTTGTTTGTAAGTGAAGGATGGACACAAGCACTAGGGATGGGTAAAAAGGTGAATAGAAGTCAATCATTCAGAAGAGATACTGTCTACTATGTGCAAGTGGTCACTGCAATAGAGACCTTTGCCTTAAGAGAATGTTTACTACATGGTTCCATGCTTCCTTGTTGCCCTGGAAACCTGGCAACACGAGAGAGAGCATTTTGTTCTACAACATGGCCCCCGATGCAGAGTTATAAATCCTGCGCCAGTGCTCCTGCATCACACGGAGGGTAAGATCACGGGATAGTCTGCAGACTTGGTCACACCTTGGCCCTCATCCATAAGTTTGGTTAGCTGCTCGTCATCATTGTGCAATAAAGCTTTATACACACTGTGGGCGGGATGTACCGAGCAACTGCGGTATATCACGCCACACATCGCACAGACACTAATCACAGATGTACTAACATGCGATTAGTAGTGCAAAGGACAGCTCCAGTGATAACCGCTGCCCTTTGTGAAACCACCGGCGGGGGGTGAGCAGATCCCAGCTGCTCTACCTCTACTCCTGTGCCAGGCAGCCTCCTGCTCAGACAGCTCCACCTCCTCCTCCCTGCACCCGGAAGGGGGATGTTCTGGTGCTAGGGAGGAGGAGGTCATTGGTCCGGGCAGCACAGCAGGACGCTACCCGGACATCAGGGGTGGGATGTATTATAATCCATCGCCGCCTGCCCACCGCAATGCCAGTGCATATGTACTAACATATGCGGCTGGCATCGCGGTGTGGTGATGGAGACCCCCCATCATCTCCCTGCCGTCTGCTTCTCCCCTCACGCCGGGGACAGCTAAGCAGGCACCTCCTTCTCCCCCCTGCAGCCAGAAGGACGTCCGGCTGCGTTACTAGGGGGAGGAAGGGCCTACCTTTCGGGTCCAGGAGGACCTGGGTTACTTACCGTATGTGTTATCCAGGCGCCCACGATGGTGATCATACGGCATTGCATCGCATGCAATATAGCGGCATGCTATGCAATGTGATCAGATGGGATTTTTAATTGTACAAGCACCCTGATGGGTGCTTACAATGTTAAATGCACCCCCATTGTCAACGCCACCCCCACTATCAATGCCAACCCGAAGCGTGGCGACTGCAGCGAGCCCGCAAGGGGCGGCGGTACGTGTCCTCCGACCTTTTCGTACCCCCACTATCCACGTCGGCGTGGAGTTGATTTTAGATAGTGTGGCGAGTGCAGCGAGCCGCCGAGCCCGAAGCGTGGCGAGCGGACGTGGATTACTTTACATGTATTCCTGGTCCCCTCGCGGGGCTCGGTGCGCTCACTGTGCTCGCCACACTATCTAAAATCAACTCCACGCCGACGTGGATAGTGGGGGTACGAAAAGGTCGGAGGACGCATACCGCCGCCCCTCGCGGGCTCGCTGCAGTCGCCACGCTTCGGGTTGGCATTGATAGTGGGGGTGGCGTTGACAATGGGGGTGCATTTAACATTGTAAGCACCCATCAGGGTGCTTGTACAATTAAAAATCCCATCTGATCACAGTTTTAATACATAGGAAAATGCAGTAAAATGGTTTTACCACATTTTCCTCTTGGTACATCCCGCCCCAGGGGAGAGGGGGTGGGGTGGCGTGGGCAGTGTGTGACGGCAGGGGTCAGTGCAGGGTGGCTGGGGTCATGAAAAGAAGACCATAGGCTTCTATTGTGTCCCCATGCGCTAGCCCCTTGTCCCCCCACCGCCCACCCACCTCTGCGCAAGTAACTCGGCAACTGTGATAGTCATCAAAGGCGCTCACACAGCAGCCCTGCACATGCGTATATTTACCAATACACATGCGCAGAGCTGCACCTTCGGTCTGAGGACCGAATACTAGTTTGGCTGAGCCTACGTGAATCACACCATCACTTTGCTGGTCATGCTTTGGGCATGTCTGTGATTCAACCATTTGTAGCTGTTGGCCTTAAGCACTGTCGGTCTGTCATCTGCCATCCTAATGCATGGGGACCTGTACCATGTTCATCCATCATCCGGTTATCGTAATGGAACTATCTTAGTAAATTTCCCCAACTGTCAATTCACAGAAGGTTGCTACAACTACTCCACCGTATCTATCTCCAACATTTGATAAATCTACCCCACAATGTTACTTCCTACTTCATTACACGCAGATCTGTATAACCCAAACTCGTCAGGGGGTATCAAAGCTCCTAAAGCGTGGATAGGTTACCCACAGCTCCTACCTGCCATTTACCAAGTACATTTTCTGAAGTGATAGGTAGAAGCTGATAGGCTGTTATGGGCAACTTTAGCACTCTTTGGGGGGGGGGTGCATCAAGTCTTGGAGATATATACAGTGGAGAGAGATAAAGGGTCTGATTCCTATTTGTGCGCACTCCGATGGTATACACATTGGTTATATCATGTATATTCTCCATCTCACTCAAATCAGTAAACGTTACCGCCTCTGTTTGGAAAAGGGCAAAAGGAGGTATGTGTGATGATGTCATTGTGACATCATAGGTCCGGCCCCCCCAAACCCCCACCCACCCCCACTGTGCAGTGATGCAATTTGATAATAGCTATATAGTTCAACAATTTGTTCTCAGTGGGGGGAAATTTACTAAGATGGGAGTTCTAGTTCACATGGGCTGTTGCTATAGGCAACCAATTAGATACTATCCGTTATCTTCTAGAAAGGGCTAAATAATTAAATAAGTAGTAGATTCATGTGAAATTTTCCTAATTTGTCAGCAATTACTAAAATATTAGTAAAGGCGGCTTTATATGCAAACCTGTCTGGGGTTTACCAGGACTGTAGACGTGTGTGTGTGGGGGGGTATTTTCCCACACTCGGCAGACTTCCTGTTGGTAATCCCACCTCAGGACTCTGCATTCAGCCTTTTCTCCACCAGCCGTAATCATAGCAAAAATGTTGACAAAGTCTTTTACGTTCCAGCTCCTATCAATAGGACGATGAGAGGTTCACATGAGCGAATCCGGGGATCTCGGTCAGCTGAGTCTGCACACAGCACACTGAGAACGACTGCTGTGCTAAGACCCTCTCCAAAACAGGTCTTCACAATGGAGATCTTGTTTAATTAGATGATGGATTAAATGTTTCTTAGAAAGATTGGCTGCATTTAAATAAGAGAGGAAGTCTTCCCCTTAACCCTTTCATGCTTTATTGAATTCCTCCTAACAGTCTAAAAAGCAGCCCAACAGTTCAGGTTTTAGGGATATCCCCATACCTCCCGCTAATTGGTCACTATACTGCTGTGCCACCGGTGGGTTGCAGTGTCCCGCGGGCATGGGGGAAAATTGGCAGTGATCACTATCAGAGCCGCCATGCTAGCCCCCTTCTTCTCCAGCTAATTCGTCAGCACGTCCCCTAGGCTTCTATGGAATATTGCCAGCATTAATATTCAGCGGTGTCTCAGATAGTACACAACCTTTGTTTCATGTTTTTAAACCACAATATATTTTGTGTGTATTGTATGTGTTTGATGTGTTTATACAACATAACTGCATTTTGTGTTCACACATGGGTCCCGTCCTCAAGATACAGTACCGCATTGAATCATAACAAGTATACTGAAATACTAAATATTCCGTTATCCAAAATGCTTCTGGTCCCGAGTATTTTGGTAGTACCTTCTGTAAAGTGCCTTAAGTCCTATTGGAGAAAATTGCCATATAAATAAATCTTCTCCTTCTTCTTCTTCATCTTCTTATTCTTATTAGTATTATTATTTGTCAGGAGTTTACCATCCATATATCATGACAGAACTCACACCTGTACTTCACCTTTTCCACTGACGTAAATATCCTGGGATTTTTGCACAGGAAGGCACACCTACCCGGGATTCTTGTCAGTGGAAATTGTGATGAGATAAAAATCCCAGATAAAGTTGCCTGGGAATTTTTCCCCTGGTCACAGGGTTTTTAGCGGGTCTTTCCTGCGTAATGAGCAGTGGAAACACCTCTTACCCAGGATTTTCCACCCGAGCAAGGGAGTTTAGCCATTGCGCAGTCTGCCCGCCGGCTACCTGGCCACCTACCGTTGACAGCCTGCTGGTGCCCGCATTCCACCGCAGACCGTCAACCCGGCTGTGCCCGCCTGCTGCCCTGCTTTCTCGGGTTTCCCTTTTCTGTGGAAATGGTGTCAACTTGTGAAAAACTCGATAAAACAGGGCAGTGGGAACAGGGACATGCAAGTGGAGACCCGCCAAAATCCTGGGTATGACCTGGTATTTTGGTGGAAAAGGGGTGTAAGCTGACCTTTCACCCTCTCCCCACCATTGTATTACTGTCCATAACCAACTCTCCTCCAAGTTACCTCACAAGACCTCACTTCTGCTTCTTCACCTCTAAGTGCATTTATCAATAAAAAATAGAGACAACTTTAAGCAAAATATATGTGTGAAATAAAGGGTTTTTATTTTATTTTATTTTAAAAAGGGAATTCTGGGCCAAGATTGATATAAAGTTCTTACAAACTTGTCCTATAAGAGGAACAAGATGGCGGAAGCCTCATGACTCACTAAAGAATCATCCTTCAGCACTCAGGAGAGGAAAAACCCCCTGTGGGGGAAACCTCTGGGGACCCATGGCTGAAGAACTGCCCGTCCCTCTGGGCATTAAGAAGCTATGATATATCTAGAAAAAACAGCGAGAGACTCGAAAAATGTGTAAGGGAGACTAAGAAACAAGGTAAAGAAAAAGAGAGAAAGATAAATAAATAAAAAAAGAAAGTAAACAAAAAAGAGGGAGAGAAAGAGTGAAAGTAAGAAAGAAATGAAAAAAAGGACTCCTGCCAGTAAACTGTGCATTTCCAGGTCCTTGGGTCTGTGTGACTGAGCCAACAACAGCATAGTCTTTATGTAGGCAGTAACCATTATGACATCACAGCATCATTATGACATCACAGCAGCATCACTCCACAGATCCCAATAGACAGGCCATGACTGGTTAATTCTGGTTTGAGGCCCCTGTTGTCTTTTTCATGACTGACTTGTGGGATTTTAATCCTTAAAATGATTACAGTACATTCAAAATATCATTTTTTTGCCAGGATTTCCCCTTGAATCTTTTCCTCCAATATTCAGTGTAGTTATTTTGTTTATTTTAATCACAGTTTGTCATTGATTGCCTCAGTTACAGATAAACATTCACCCCCCCTCAGTGGTATTGGGAGACTTTAAACATCATATTTACCATAAATATCAACACCCTCCCTTCCCCTTAAAGGTGCGTACACACGGGGGAGATATATTGCTGAGCTATATATGGCTGAGCAATATATTGCTCAGTTTCTCCTTTACATCAGTGACCAGAGATGGTCGCTGATGAGAAAGAAACTGCCGGGGGGAGCCCGGCAGTGGAAATCAGCTGGTCGCAGGAGCATGTTCCTGCAACCAGCGATCACCACAGGGGCAAAAACGGGAGCGCACACTCGGCGATATATCGCCGTTGCACACTCCCATTGCGGGCAATATGGTCGCTCAGCGACCATATTTCCCGCGATTTTGCACTAAATCGCCCCCGTTTGTACGCACCTTAAGTTTCTCCTTTTCATCAGTGACCAGAGATGGTCGCTGATGAAAGGGAACCTCTGCTGGCGGTGCCGCAGAGGTAATCAGCTAGTCGCAGGAGCAAGCTCCTGCGACCAGTGATTTAGAATGGGGCTGAAAACGGGAGCGCGCACCCGGCGATTTATCGCTAGGGCACACTCGCATCACTGGCAATATGGTCGCCAGCGACCATATTTCCAGCGATTTAAGCCCCTATCGCCCCCCCCGTGTGTACACAGCTTTAGGATCAGAAGAGCGATTATGGAAACGATTGTCCAATTGTGAAGTAGAATTTGTTAATAACAATTAATAGATAAATGAATACAGCGACAAAACAATAAAAACAAAACAAGTACAATATCAGTTGTCAAAAGCCACAAGGCCAGCAAGTGATCAGACCTATAAAAGGGTCCCAATAGGCTGGCAACCACGATCAGTGATCCAGTCAGACTAGGCCTGAGTGTATTTTGGGGATTTATTATTAAAATATACATTCACTGTTTCTAAGGAAACCATTGCTGAGATTGAGTCCCAAGCATTTCCATTGGCTCAGAACCAACTTTATTTACTGTAAGTACATCATTAATACGTCAAAGTACAAAAATGTCATCTTTTTGTGTGAAAAATGTATATATAAAAGGTTAACTACTCCTCTCTATGAGGTAAAGTACCTTCGGTGTCCACTAGAGGCCACTCAACTGATCAAATTACTCCTTTGTGTGCCAAAAGATGTCATAACAGAAAATTAGTGAAAACATACCGTATTTATCGGCGTATAACACGCACCGGCGTATAACACGCACCTTCATTTTAAGAGGGGATTTCTAAATAAAAACTTTATTACAGTGTTTATTAACATAATTGATTATCTGTAAAAGAAAAAAAAAAATCCACCTTGAATAACAGAAGCAGGGCAGCACAGTTAGCACAGAAATCCTTCTCCTCCTCCAGGCTACAGCCAGCGCTTGGGAAGGCTGATGACGCTGCTGTAGCCAGGGAGGAAGGAGTCACTGTGCAGGGAGGAGTTTTAAGTGTGCTGCTGCTGCGAGGACCCGACGGTGAGCAGCAGCAGCAGAGAACACGCGATTAGTAGGCGCCCCGTGGATGACAGGGAGGAGTTTTAAGCGTGCTGCTGCTGCGAGGACCCGACGCTGAGCAGCAGCAGCAGCAGCAGAGAACGCGAGATTAGTAGGCGTCCCGTGGATGACAGCAACGCGCATAACAGCAACACCCGGCATTACAGGCATTACAGGTACCCGCCGGGTGAAATTACCGCCGTATAGCACGCATATCGGCGTATAACACGCACCCATCTTTTCCCTCTATTTTCAGGGGGAAAAAAGTGCGTGTTATACGCCGATAAATACGGTACTTGCCTACCTGACCCTCTCCTTCAGGGAGAAAATGCTCTGTTCCTGGACTTCCCTGGTAATGTATGATTGCCATCACCTGTGGTGAAACACCTTCTTATCAATTACCCAGCTCACCACAGGTGATGGCAATCATACATTACCAGGGAAGCCCAGGAACAGAGCATTTTCTCCCTCAGGTTGGCAACCATGAGCCATCCTCACCATACAACCCCCCTCACCGGCCGCATTGAATATACCCCTTTGAATGACCTACAAGGTCTATATTAAATGTCATTATAGGACAAATATGCATGGACACAAGCTAAGTACACCTGTCTATATTCACACTTGCCAACAGCAGAATTAGTGTCAGGTGTGTGACTCCCACTAGTTGTCTCAGAAGAGGTAGAAGCAGACTACTGGAGGCAGCATGTGGTAAGTGCATCAAAGTGTCTTATACATTATTTGTACTATGCCGCTGTGTCCCAAACATTTCTGAATCCTGTGACCCTGAGTATCAGAATTTCTTTCCTGGCACCCATAACTCAAATGCTTCTCAATGAGAAAGTCAGAAAAAATATATAAAATGAAGTAAATGGTGTTTCCTTTATATGTTATCCTTGTTGTCAGTTATGTGGTAATGGACAGGATTCACTTGTTTGTCAGCAATTTGCCTGTTACATTGGTCATAAATAATTTGAATTGGTCATGGACCACCAAACCAGGGCACCCCATGCATGTCCCCCAAGGCACCGTAAGGTATCACGGCACACGTTTTGGGAACCACTGTACTGCGCTAATACTGACATCGAAAAAAAATGCGTAAAACTCATGTTGACAATTTGTCATAGTCGACCTTGTGCTGTTGATCTTCTCTGTGAGCGTTGCCGCACCTGTGATGTGGGACAAGATTCATTTCTGTTTGTCCACATGTTTTTATGTAAGCTATTCTTTTTTACATAAAAGATTTGAATTTGTTCTGGACCAACAATCCAAGGCACCCCAGTGTCTTAAGGCACCCCGGGGTGCCACAGTCCTGAACATTGGCCCTTATTCTAGTTGACTGGGACGGATGCGTATTTTCGGACGGCCGCCGAGTGTTCTTAGCCCCACCTACTGTACGGATCGCTCACACCGTCCGAATGGGGTAAGACGCCGAGCGAACGGCCCACGAGTGGATGTTTCACAACTCCCCCATCTGTGGGAACCTCCCCCATCCATGGTGCTCCAGACCACTCGGACATTTCTCCGGAAAGGGATATGGACGGGCAGCTGGCATCCGGCTATGTCAGCTGTCCGCCCCACACACGTGCGTCACGACCGGATTACCATACGTACGCCCAGCGTTTTCATGTGAACGCCCATGAAACGTGGCACGTACGCATATGGTAATGAGCCCAAACAGCCCTTACAGATGTAACGTGCAGAGAGAATTAGATTTGGGTGGGGTTTTACTTCAAAGTGAGATCTATATTGCAGTATAAAATAAATCAGGCAGTATTTACCCTGCACAGAAACAAAATAACTCACCCAAATCTAATTCTCTCTGCACAATTACATCATCCCCACCTGCAGTGCACATGGTTTTGTCCATCTGAGAAGCAATTTGCCTTTGTGAGTGATCCAGAATAAGGGCCATAGTGCATGGGGAAATGTGACAAAACTCCCGATAATGGGGGTTTTCCTCCTTTTCCCTTTAGTGCATCTCTCCCACAACCTGTTCCATGTATATCCTCCCACCAATGTTTGGACAGCCTAAAGGTCCATACACACTGGGCGATTTACGGCCAGCGTGTATGGACAGCGATGATCGCTATCATCGCTGGGGGGAAAGCCGCTCAGTGCATACACACAGAGCAGCTTTCCCCCTGTCCGGCGCTGTCAGTGGGGGGAGGACGGCTTTGCGTAGTGCAGCGTTATGCAAGGCTGCTCATCTGCTGGTTGGTATTACCAGCAGATGCGCAGCTTTCCCGGGGATGATGTGGGAGCGCGCAGCAGCACTCACCGCTCATCGCTGGGCCAAACACACTGGGCGGCTTTCAGCTCAAAGTCGCCAAGTGTGTGTGGGCCTTTACTATGAGCTGAGTCATGGGTGGTTCTTGGCTATGAGGTAATGTGTGACTGACTACTGACTGAATGTTACAGGCAGAGGTTTTATTAAGGTCTGAGGTAAGGTCCTCTGTGAGCATGCGGTTAAACAGGTTCTAATGTGCAGCTGAAGGCTATACAGTAGGTTGGGGAAAGTAACATAAGATTTTTTTTTTTTTTTTAAGTGAACATTACTGTATTTTAAAATGATGGCAAATCATAGTAACTACTATGCAATTTATCCATTGAAGCTAAAATGTGTTAGAACTGGGTCAAATATGATCCTTTTTTTTGTCTAATCTTTGATTTAATAACTACAGGCTATGGAGCTTACACTTTGCTGAATGTATTCATTTAATGCTGATCATTACCCCCCAAAAAAGATAAATGAGCATTGAATTTGACAGATGTCTGCTTTCTGACTTGGAAACGTTAGTGCAGCAGACACTACTCCTAGTCCAAGTTGCACAGATCCCACCAATCAGAGCTCATGCTGGTTCTGATATGAGCCTCTCTATGCCTTGTGTCTATAATAATGTCTGATTGCATGATATAATCAGACATTACTTATACTGTGTACCCATACATCTAGGGCAGGCATGTCCAAACTATGGCCCTCCAGCTGTTGTGAAACTGCGGGTCCCATCATGCCTTGCCACAATTTTGCTAATAGGGAATGCTAAAACTATGGCAAGGCATGCTGGGATGTGTAGTTTCACAGCCAGCCAATTTTCCAACCAGCCAGATCGGGCAATAAATCTTTAAGTGTATGGCCAGCTTTAGTGATTCATTCGCAAATTTACACAAGTGTTTTTTTTTCTGTGTCTGGACGGTGGCTGTCTCCTCGCAGTCCACTGCGAATTCGCACATTAGCAAGCCTTCCAACCCTGTTGACCTATTTCGTATGTCGACGTGCGCCATGTGGACCTTATATGGGCAAACCTAATGACCATATACCGTGCAATAACTAATTATGCAAATCCACGGCTAGAGAAGTGACTCCTTGGGGGTGGGATATTTCAACAGGGGGTGTACACACCGTGTCACTTTATGCATTTGTTGTGGTTTTTGTTTAAATATCTCCTTACACACTAAACACACTTAATTTTTCTAATTATCATCAATTACATATGAATTGCCTATTGCTAATCTCCCGATGAGGGCAATATCTATCTCGCATAGTAGTTCATACTAAATGTAATTGTCTATAAATATATTCAACAAGGTATGCGTTGTTCCTTAGCCAGCTACTATTAATAGGATAAAAGACCATGGCTAAAATGAACAAAAAAACCCTAGTAATAATAATAACAACAGTACAATGAGTCCTTTCAGCAGCATCCAAGTTAATAAGTGATGACATATTTTAAACTTCATTCATCTCCCTATCTCCTATATATTTGGCTACATCTGTCACTCAAAGTGGGTGTCTGTGTCTATAACGCTCTGTTCCTGGACTTTCCTCTTAATGTGTTATTGCCTTCATCTGTGCTGAACACCTTTCTGAGAAATTAACCTGTTTAAAACAGGTGATGGCAATCATACATTAAGGGGAAGTCTAGAAACAGAGCATTGTGTCCCTCCTGGAGAGGGTCATGTTGGGAGGTATGTGACAGAGAACCAGCCCAGTGAGCCCACAGACAGTGCCAGACACCCACTGCCTTCCCATGTTGCCCAGCACTGCTACTCCACAGCCACCAGGTGAGCGCCCCCCTCCCGCGATTTGCGGCAAACACCCCCCCCCCGCGCCCCCCCTCCCGCGATTTGCGGCAAAAATACCCGCTCCCCCGCGACCCCCCCTACCGCGAATCGCAGCAAAAACACCCCCGCGACCCCCCCTCCCGCGATTCGCTGCAAAAAGAACCCCCCCCCACGACCCCTCCCGCAATTCGCGGCATAACCACCACCCCGCGACCGCCCCCTCCCGCGAATCGCGGCAAACCCTCCCCCGTGACCCCCCCCCCCCCCGATTTGCGGAAAAAACACCCCCCCGCGACCTCCCTCCCGCGATTCGCGGCAAAAAGGACCCCCCGCGACCCCCCCTTGCACGATTGGCGGCACCCCCCCTGCGACCCCCCTCCCGCGATTCGCGGCACCCCCCCCCCGCAATTCGCAGCAGCCCCAGGATTAAATGGCACATGCAAAACACTGACATGGCTATGGTCGACAATGAAAAAGGTTGACATGAGTTTTTGAAGATTTATTTTAAATTTTTTTAATTTTTTCATATTCATTGTCATGTGTCGACATGGACACCAATGAAGTGGCACACTTATGTCAACATTTACATGTGTTGACCTTTCTGTGTTGATTTTTTCTTGTGGCGATTCGCGTCACACCCCCCGCAACCCCCCCTCCCGCGATTCGCGGCACCCCCCGTGACCCCCCACCTCCCGCAATTCGCGGGAACCCCTGTGAACCCCGCCCTCCCGCGATTCGCGGCACCCACCCCCGCGACTTCCCCTCCCGCAATTCGCGGCACCCCCCTCCCGCGATTCGCGGCACCCCCCTCCCGCAATTCGCGGCACCCCCCGTGATTCGCGGCAGCTCCAGAATTAAATTGCACATGGAAAACACTGACATGGCTATGGTCGACAATGAAAAAGGTTGACATGAGTTTTTGAAGTTTTTTTTTTTTCATTTTTTGAATGTTTTCATATTCATTCTCATGTGTCGACATGGACACCAATGAAGTGCCACACTTATGTCAACATTTACATGTGTTGACCTTTCTGTGTTGATTTTTTCTTGTGGCGATTCGCGTCACCCCCCCCCCCCGCAACCCCCACTCCTGCGATTCACGGCACACACACACCCCCCCCCCCCCCGCGATTCTCGGCACCCCACCCCGTGACCCCCCCTCCCGTGATTCACGGCACATCCCCCGCGACCCCCCCTACCATGATTCGCCGCAACCCCCGCCCCCGTAACCCCCCTCCCGCGATTTGCGGCAACCCACCCCGCGACCCCCCTCCCGCGATTCTCTGCAATCCCTCCCCTCCCGCGATTCGCAGCATCCACCCCCCACAACCCCCCCTCCTGCAATTCGCGGCACCCCCCGCGACCCCCCCTCCTGCAATTCGCGGCACCCTCCGCGACCCCCCCTCCCGCGATTCGCGGACACCTAAGTTGCAATACAGGGCATCTTTCATACAATTCTAACCATATTTCTCATATACAAACGTTCACAAATTAAGGGGGCGCAGCCCCTTACGACGGTGTGAAGAGCGCCCGTAGGGCGCGATGAATCACCTAGTACTCAATATAACCGCGCTGCTGTATTACAGGGGAATATTTAAAATGACGTGGGGGTAATACAGGATGTGCGTGTTTCTCTACTCCGCCGTATATGTCGTGAATGCCAACATGAATAAGATTGCGTATTTTCGGACGGCCGCCGAGTGTTCTTAGCCCCACCTACTGTACGGATCGCTCACACCGTCCGAATGTGGTAAGACGCCGAGCGAACGGCCCACGAGTGGATGTTTCACAACTCCCCCATCTGTGGGAACCTCCCCCATCCCTCCTGGAGAGGGTCATGTTGGGAGGTATGTGACAGAGAACCAGCCCAGTGAGCCCACAGACAGTGCCAGACACCCACTGCCTTCCCATGTTGCCCAGCACTGCTACTCCACAGCCACCAGGTGAGCGCCCCCCTCCCGCGATTTGCGGCAAACACCCCCCCCCCCCGCGCCCCCCCCTCCCGCGATTTGCGGCAAAAATACCCGCTCCCCCGCGACCCCCCCCCTACCGCGAATCGCAGCAAAAACACCCCCGCGACCCCCCCTCCCGCGATTCGCTGCAAAAAGAACCCCCCCCCCCCCCACGACCCCTCCCGCAATTCGCGGCATAACCACCACCCCGCGACCGCCCCCTCCCGCGAATCGCGGCAAACCCTCCCCCGTGACCCCCCCCCCCCGATTTGCGGAAAAAACACCCCCCGCGACCTCCCTCCCGCGATTCGCGGCAAAAAGGACCCCCCCGCGACCCCCCCTTGCACGATTGGCGGCACCCCCCCTGCGACCCCCCTCCCGATGATTCGCGGCACCCCCCCCCCGCAATTCGCAGCAGCCCCAGGATTAAATGGCACATGCAAAACACTGACATGGCTATGGTCGACAATGAAAAAGGTTGACATGAGTTTTTGAAGATTTATTTTAAATTTTTTTAATTTTTTCATATTCATTGTCATGTGTCGACATGGACACCAATGAAGTGGCACACTTATGTCAACATTTACATGTGTTGACCTTTCTGTGTTGATTTTTTCTTGTGGCGATTCGCGTCACACCCCCCGCAACCCCCCCTCCCGCGATTCGCGGCACCCCCCGTGACCCCCCACCTCCCGCAATTCGCGGGAACCCCTGTGAACCCCGCCCTCCCGCGATTCGCGGCACCCACCCCCGCGACTTCCCCTCCCGCAATTCGCGGCACCCCCCCGTGATTCGCCAATGAAAAAGGTTGACATGAGTTTTTGAAGTTTTTTTGTCATTTTTTGAATATTTTCATATTCATTCTCATGTGTCGACATGGACACCAATGAAGTGCCACACTTATGTCAACATTTACATGTGTTGACCTTTCTGTGTTGATTTTTTCTTGTGGCGATTCGCGTCACACCCCCCGCAACCCCCCCTCCGGCGATTCGCGGCACCCCCCCGTGACCCCCCCCCCCCTCCCGCAATTCGCAGCAACCCCCCACCGGAACCCCCATGAACCCCGCTCTCCCCGTGATTCGCGGCACCCCCCGCGATTCGCGGCAGCCCCAGGATTAAATGGCACATGCAAAACACTGGCACGGCTATGGTCGACAATGAAAAAGGTTGACATGAGTTTTTGAAGATTTATTTCATTTTTTGAATGTTTTCATATTCATTGTCATGTGTCAACGTGGACACCAATGAAGTGGCACAGTTATGTCAACATTTACATGTGTTGACCTTTCTGTGTTGAGTTTTTCTTGTGGCGATTCGCGTCACACCCTCCCGCAAACCCCCCTCCCGCGATTCGCGGCACCCCCCGTGACCCCCCACCTCCCGCAATTCGCGGCAACCCCCCCACCGGAACCCCTGTGAACCCCCCTCCCGCGATTCGCGGCACCCAACCCCGCGACCCCCCCCTCCCGCAATTCGCGGCACCCCCCGTGATTCGCGGCAGCTCCAGAATTAAATTGCACATGGAAAACACTGACATGGCTATGGTCGACAATGAAAAAGGTTGACATGAGTTTTTGAAGTTTTTTTTTTTCATTTTTTGAATGTTTTCATATTCATTCTCATGTGTCGACATGGACACCAATGAAGTGCCACACTTATGTCAACATTTACATGTGTTGACCTTTCTGTGTTGATTTTTTCTTGTGGCGATTCGCGTCACACCCCCCCCACCCCCCCGCAACCCCCACTCCCGCGATTCACGGCACACACACACCCCCCCCCCCCCGCGATTCTCGGCACCCCACCCCGTGACCCCCCCTCCCGTGATTCACGGCACATCCCCCGCGACCCCCCCTACCATGATTCGCCGCAACCCCCGCCCCCGTAACCCCCCTCCCGCGATTTGCGGCAACCCACCCCACCCCTCCCGCGATTCTCTGCAATCCCTCCCCTCCCGCGATTCGCAGCATCCACCCCCCCACAACCCCCCCTCCTGCAATTCGCGGCACCCCCCGCGACCCCCCCTCCTGCAATTCGCGGCACCCTCCGCGACCCCCCCTCCCGCGATTCGCGGACACCTAAGTTGCAATACAGGGCATCTTTCATACAATTCTAACCATATTTCTCATATACAAACGTTCACAAATTAAGGGGGCGCAGCCCCTTACGACGGTGTGAAGAGCGCCCGTAGGGCGCGATGAATCACCTAGTACTCAATATAACCGCGCTGCTGTATTACAGGGGAATATTTAAAATGACGTGGGGGTAATACAGGATGTGCGTGTTTCTCTACTCCGCCGTATATGTCGTGAATGCCAACATGAATAAGATTTTGTAGGTTTTATTAAAATAACCTGTCCGACGGAAAATCTAATTGCCCCTGGTTCTTACAGGATGGCAAATACGGATCATGGCTAACAGTCATGGCTTAAAAAAATGCAGTGATAGAGTTAACTATGGACTTTCTTGCTGCAGGAAGTATTCACCTGATCTTCTCTCTGTTTTTAAAAAAAAAAAGAAGCTTATGCCCAGGGCATATAAATTATGCCACTCATACACGGGGTGTTATTCTGGGTGACTCACAATGCTGCGAATTCACCGAATGCCAGGCCACTCGCCCCCCCCCCCCCCCTCGCAGCGCGGTTCGCCTGCACTGGCTGCGAATAGATATTTAACATAAACTTCCATTCGCAGGCTCTGGGGACACACCCCATCATTTGATGGTCGCCGACCATCGAATGATGGTGAAGGCCTATGCATATGTAAGGTTGCTCTGAGCAACCTATAACATCCTTTATTGTCCGACCATACCGCCCTGTGATGTCCCCTGTATACAGCAGTCTGGGGAACACAGCTCAGATATGAATACAGTCAGTGATAATATCCGTTAATCGCCGGCATTTTGCAATTCTCTTTGCTGAAGCGCAGAAAGAGGCGGGAGAACAACATATGACGGAAAGGGGCATGGCCTTGTTTAGTCACAAAGCACCCCTGCGTATTGCTTATCCCTGGCCCTCCTGGGCTCAGCCATTCACAGTTTGGTGCACAACCTCCAGTACTCCTGGTACAGGGTTTTCCTCCTCGCCTTCCCTTTTGGTTGTTCCTCCTCCCTCCGCCTCTGGCGCAACTGGGAGGGGCCGGATCTGCGCACGCAGACCAGCATCAGGGAACCTAGCCGCTCTTAACAACAGTGCTGATGTTGGCTGCAGAGGAGCGGCGGGTGCAGAGGAGCGGCGGGTACCGACAATGTCCCTCCCTCAAACGCCTTCACATCCACCCCACTTGGGTCTGAAACCTCCCCCAGCCCCTGAAGCTGCTGGGCCTCCCCTGGGCAACCTTCCATCCATGTCTGTTCATCCACCTTGCAGGGCCTCAGCACACTCTGCCCCCACCTGCCCTCAGCAGTAGGCAGTGGCCCAGGGAATTCTCCTTCACACCATGGCTGCAGAAGAGCAGGGGGTATCCGCAAGTCTCCCCATGATTTACCCACAATCCCCCCTTGGGTCGAACACCTCCCCCAGCCCTTTGAGCAACAACTGCTGGGCCTCACCTGGGCAAACTTCCATCTTTCCCAGTGTGCCCTTTTTCCCCAGCCTGGCTATGAGAGGGACTGGTGGGGTGGCATTGTACGGCAGCACTGCTGGCATCTCCCTCACAGCCCCAGGTGCAAACTCACATTCCCTTGCTCGTGCCATGCTGGGTGGTGAGGTGTCTTCCTCTGAGGCGCAGGGGGGTGATGAGCTATGCCTCTGACCATCCCCTCCATGTTTGCTTGCTTGGCTGCCTGTTTGCTGCAGTGGCTCCCCAGGCACATAATTACAGTCAGTCACTCTTGCAGGGTACTCACAGTAGCGCTGCACCCCAGCCTCTACTCCCTGCTCGTATCTTGATGCGACAGGCTCTGGAAACACAATAGCCAGTAATTGGCCAGTATTAGCTCATGTTTGAGGGACATTGTAACCATTGTTCCTAACAGGGATGCCGGGAGAAGAAAAAGTATAATTTGTGAGGGCATTAAGCGAGGGAAGAATTCCGCTTAAGTGCCGGCTTGTCCAGGGGTCAATCCCTGCAAGCGAGGGAACGGCGGAGTGTGCCGTGCTCGCCTTTGGACTTTTTCTAATTCTATGATGTCCTTTTTATAGTGTGGGACCCAGAACTGTACTCCGTATTCGAGGTGAGGTCTCACCAATGCTTTATATAGTGGCATAATTACCCTTGAGTCCCTAGTTTCCATTCCCCTCTTAATACATGCCAGAATTTTGTTGGCCATTTTTGTAGCTACATTACAATGGGCACTACATCCCAGTTTGCTGTCTATTTGGACTCCTAGATCCTTTTCAAGTATGGAATTACCCAGTTCCTCTCCGCTAAGGTTGTAACTTGCACACTGGTTGTGTCTCCCAAGGTGCATAACCTTACATTTATCTACATTGAACCCTCATCTTCCATTTTTTTTCCCACTCATCTAGAATTGCAAGATCATTTTAAAGCATGGTGACATCTTCTGATGATTTGATGACTTTGCTAAGTTTTGTATCGCCTGCAAAGATGGATACATTGCTGAGTAACCCTATCCCAAAATGGTTAATAAAAATGTTAAACAAAATGGGCCCCAAAACCGAACCCTGGGGCACTCCACTTACCACAACCACTCTTTGTTCTCTATTACATAGCCAATTACCTACCCATCTGCAGATATTTTCACCCAATCCTAGGTTCTCCATTTTATTAATCAATCTCTTGTGTGGGACAGTATCAAATGCTTTAGCGAAATCTAGGAAAATCACATCTACAGCATTTCCATTATCGAGGTTTTTGCTAACCTCTTCATAGAACCCTAGTAGATTAGTTTGGCATGAACGATTTTTCACGAACCCATGTTGGTTAGTACTGAGTAGACGGTGATGATCTAAATATTCCTGGATACCATCCCTTAAAAATCCTTCAAATAGTTTACCCACAATTGATGTTAAACTAACGGGTCTGTAATTAGCGGGATCTTCCTTTTTTGAATATTGGCACTACCTCTGCTATTCTCCAATCTTTTGGTACTATACCTGACGATAGTGACTTGCTAAAGATATAATGTAGGGGGGTAGCTAGTTTATCCCTTAATCCCATTAATACCCTCGGATAAATCCCATCTGGCCCTGGTGATTTATGTGTTTTGAGTTTGCTTAGCCTCAGTATTATTTCCTTCGGCGTGAAATCCACAATGAGATCTGGCTTATTTGTCCCGTTTGTGGTAAATGTTCGTTCCACAGTCTGCTCTACCTTAGTAAATACTGATGAGAAGAACTCATTTAACAGTTTTGCTTTTCCCTTGTCCTCAGTAACACTTTTTCCACTAGTATCAGTTAGTGGGCCTATGTTTTCCTTAATTAAACGTTTACTATTTATGTATTTAAAAACTTCTTTGGGTTGGTCTTGCTTTCAGTGGCTATGCACTCTTCATATAATATTTTAGCTGCTTTGATTACCCCTTTACAAGTTTTGTTTGATTCTTTGTATTTTGCGAACGCCTCCTCATTCAAGTTATTTTTATAGAATTTAAAGGCTCAGGTTTTATTGTTGATAGCTGACCTTACTTCTTTGTCCAACCATGGTGGCTTTTTTTGTTGAATTTACCTTTAGTTACATTAGGAATGTATTCAATAGTTAGTGAATCAAGCACCTTTTTTAGAGTATCCCACATTTCCTCTGCATTTTTTCCACCCATAACCGTTTCCCACCCAATTCCTGTTAGGGCTTCCCTGAATAATTCAAAGTTCGCTTTTCTGAAGTTTAGTATTTTTGCAGATCCTTTTTGATGTAATTTACTGAAGTTGATTTCCAGTGAAACCATATTGTGATCACTGTTCCCTAATTGTTCAATTACTTTTGTGTTTGAAACTAAGTCTGTGTTATTTGTTAATACTAAGTCCAAGAGTGCCTCATCACGAGTTGGAGTTTCTACCGTTTGTGTAATAAACTGGTCTTTAAGTAAGCTCAAGAACCCATTGCTTCTTGCTGATTTACCTGTTTAGTTTTCCCAATCAATGTCGGGTAAATTAAAATCCCCCATAATTAATACCTGACCCTGATTTGATGCTTGTTTGATTTGGTTTAAAAGAAGAGACTCTTCCCTTTTGTTTATATTTGGTGGTCTATAGCATACCCCTATTATAAATTTGTTTTTTGTTTTTTTATTATTGTCGGTTATCTCTGCCCACACTGTCTCCGAGTTGTCTTCTTCCAGGTCTGTGCTCATATTTTTCTCACATGATGTAAAGTTATTATTTACATACTAGGTGATTCATCGCGCCCTACGGGCGCTCTTCACACCGTCGCAAGGGCTGCGCCCCCTTAAGTTGTGAACGTTTGTATATGAGAAATATGGTTAGAATTGTATGAAAGATGCCCTGTATTGCAACTTAGGTGTCCGCGAATCGCGGGAGGGGGGGTCGCGGAGGGTGCCGCGAATTGCAGGAGGGGGGGTCGCGGGGGGTGCCGCGAATTGCAGGAGGGGGGTTGTGGGGGGGTGGATGCTGCGAATCGCGGGAGGGGAGGGATTGCAGAGAATCGCGGGAGGGGGGTCGCGGGGTGGGTTGCCGCAAATCGCGGGAGGGGGGTTACGGGGGCGGGGGGTTGCGGCAAATCATGGTAGGGGGGGTCGCGGGGGATGTGCCGTGAATCACGGGAGGGGGGGTCACGGGGTGGGGTGCCGAGAATCGCGCGGGGGGGGGGTGTGTTGTGCCGTGAATCGCGGGGAGTGGGGGTTGCGGGGGGGTGGGGGAGTGTGACGCGAATCGCCACAAGAAAAAATCAACACAGAAAGGTCAACACATGTAAATGTTGACATAACTGTGCCACTTCATTGGTGTCTATGTCGACACATGAGAATGAATATGAAAACATTCAAAAAATGAAAAAAAAAACTTCAAAAACTCATGTCAACCTTTTTCATTGTCGACCATAGCCATGTCAGTGTTTTCCATGTGCAATTTAATTCTGGAGCTGCCGCGAATCACGGGGGGTGCCGCGAATTGCGGGAGGGGGGGGTCGCGGGGTTGGGTGCCGCGAATCGCGGGAGGGGGGGTACACAGGGGTTCCGGTGGGGGGGTTGCCGCGAATTGCGGGAGGTGGGGGGTCACGGGGGGTGCCGCGAATCGCGGGAGGGGGGTTTGCGGGAGGGTGTGACGCGAATCGCCACAAGAAAAACTCAACACAGAAAGGTCAACACATGTAAATGTTGACATAACTGTGCCACTTCATTGGTGTCCACGTTGACACATGACAATGAATATGAAAACATTCAAAAAATGAAATAAATCTTCAAAAACTCATGTCAACCTTTTTCATTGTCGACCATAGCCGTGCCAGTGTTTTGCATGTGCCATTTAATCCTGGGGCTGCCGCGAATCGCGGGGGGTGCCGCGATTTGTGGGAGGGGGGGTTGCGGGGGGGTGGGTGCCGCGAATCGCGGGAGAGCGGGGTTCATGGGGGTTCCGGTGGGGGGTTGCTGCGAATTGCGGGAGGGGGGGGGGGTCACGGGGGGGTGCCGGGGTGCCGCGAATCGCCGGAGAGGGGGTTGCGGGGGGTGTGACGCGAATCGCCACAAGAAAAAATCAACACAGAAAGGTCAACACATGTAAATGTTGACATAAGTGTGGCACTTCATTGGTGTCCATGTCGACACATGAGAATGAATATGAAAATATTCAAAAAATGACAAAAAAACTTCAAAAACTCATGTCAACCTTTTTCATTGGCGAATCACGGGGGGGGTGCCGCGAATTGCGGGAGGGGAAGTCGCGGGGGTGGGTGCCGCGAATCGCGGGAGGGCGGGGTTCACAGGGGTTCCCGCGAATTGCGGGAGGTGGGGGGTCACAGGGGGGTGCCGCGAATCGCGGGAGGGGGGGTTGCGGGGGGTGTGACGCGAATCGCCACAAGAAAAAATCAACACAGAAAGGTCAACACATGTAAATGTTGACATAAGTGTGCCACTTCATTGGTGTCCATGTCGACACATGACAATGAATATGAAAAATTAAAAAAATTAAAAATAAATCTTCAAAAAACTCATGTCAACCTTTTTCATTGTCGACCATAGCCATGTCAGTGTTTTGCATGTGCCATTTAATCCTGGGGCTGCTGCGAATTGCGGGGAGGGGGGGGGTGCCGCGAATCGCGGGAGGGGGGTCGCAGGGGGGGTGCCGCCAATCGTGCAAGGGGGGGTCGCGGGGGTCCTTTTTGCCGCGAATCGCGGGAGGGAGGTCGCGGGGGGGTGTTTTTTCCGCAAATCGGGGGGGGGGGGTCACGGGGGAGGGTTTGCCGCGATTCGCGGGAGGGGGCGGTCGCGGGGTGGTGGTTATGCCGCGAATTGCGGGAGGGGTCGTGGGGGGGGGGTTCTTTTTGCAGCGAATCGCGGGAGGGGGGGTCGCGGGGGTGTTTTTGCTGCGATTCGCGGTAGGGGGGGTCGCGGGGGAGCGGGTATTTTTGCCGCAAATCGCGGGAGGGGGGGGCGCGGGGGGGTGTTTGCCGCAAATCGCGGGAGGGGGGCGCTCACCTGGTGGCTGTGGAGTAGCAGTGCTGGGCAACATGGGAAGGCAGTGGGTGTCTGGCACTGTCTGTGGGCTCACTGGGCTGGTTCTCTGTCACATACCTCCCAACATGACCCTCTCCAGGAGGGACACAATGCTCTGTTTCTAGACTTCCCCTTAATGTATGATTGCCATCACCTGTTTTAAACAGGTTAATTTCTCAGAAAGGTGTTCAGCACAGATGAAGGCAATCACACATTAAGAGGAAAGTCCAGGAACAGAGCGTTATAGACACAGACACCCACTTTGAGTGACAGATGTAGCCAAATATATAGGAGATAGGCACACACCCCCGCCCCTTCTATTTTCCCTGTCTTTCCTGTAGAGTGTATATCGCTCCATGTTTAATGCCCAGTCATGCGACTCATTACACCATGTTTCTGTAATACCAATGATGTCGTAGTCGTCCCTACTGATCACCGTCTCTAGCTCCCCGATTTTACTCACTAAGCTTCTTGCATTAGCCAGTAAGCATTTTAATTTATGTTTATTTTTAGATATGGCTCTAATATTGTGATTAGTTTCACCCCAGGACCCATTTGAATTCTTTACTAGCTTCCTCTTTCCCCTCTCCCCTTCAATAGACTCTCTACAGGCCTCCCCACCATGCACACTGCCTGCCCTCTTTATAGTTCTGGGAATTCTTCCTCTGTCATTCCCTCCTTCCCGTATACTAAGATCATCTGTACCTAAGAACTGTAATGGGGTAACGTGACTGTTACAACATAACATTTTATTACATGACATTCCTGACACACCCTGAGAGTTACCCCTGATTATACCCTTGTTATGTCCCAGGACATGGCATGGGTCCTCAAACTGCGGCCCTCCAGATGTTGTGAAACTACATATCCCAGCATGCCTTGCCACAGTTTTAACACTCCCTTATAGCACAACTGTGGCAAGGCATGCTGGGATTTGTAGTTTCACAACATCTGGAAGGCCGCAGTTTGAGGACCCATGCCTTATGGTATGCGATGCGATGGGCGCCATGCTAAGAAACAAGTACCAGTATTAATAATAAAATAAATAAGGTATTAATAATATAGCACATTGATGGCACATTCATTGTGCAGCACTGTCCTTGTGTGTAAGTCAGATAGAAGATTGAGTTCTCGCATAGCGTACAAAACGTCCAATTACCCTTTATAGGAGCACTAAGCAGTTTCAAAATGCAAAGATGCCTTTAATTATCTTTTAATGAGAATCGATAGCAGCGCTGAGGATGTGCATAGGCGACATACAGTTCACCCATAGCGTTTGCGTTACAGATGAAAGCTGCATTACGTTAAGTACTGCTGGCATAGTTGGCAGTCCACTGGGATCCTGTCCTGCTCTACACACTCACAGCTGACTATTACATGTGAACAAACGTTTAGAGACTTGTTGAAGTCACTGTAAGGAATTAAGGGGAAGATTTATCAAATATTGGAAAGAGATAAAGGTACTAACCAATCCGATTCTATCGGCTTCTTACCGCATCCCCCGCTGCCCCACATGGATCCCCGCCACCCCGCATTGGCCGCTCCGCTCCCTCCTCACCTATGTCCGGGCAGCCTCCTCCCTAGTCCCGTACTTCCACTTCCTGGTGCAGGGAGGAGAGCCCTGCAGCAGGCGGGCAGGAGGAGGGGGGAGAGGTGCCGGGGACCCGCCCACCCACTACTTGCTGCTTCACAATGGGCAGTCCTTATCGCGAGAGCTGCCCTTTGCGATACCAATCGCATATGTTAGAACATATGCGATAGTATTGATGCAGTAGCCAGCGGAGGGGGTGGTAAGGGGTGGCGGATGTAAGTGCATCCCGCCCTAGGTTTGAAAAATGACCATTGCGACCTGTTTTGTTTGTGCTTTATCTCTCTCCAATTGAATTTCCAAGGCTTGATGAATCTGCCCATTTATTTTTGTGCATTTATTTTGCTTTCATTCATTAATGTTTTATCTTTAGTTTAAGCAGAGCTTAACTACCTGATAACACAGAGCAATAGCTCACAGTTATATGAACAGAGAACATACAAGGGCTGTAGATTCCTCAGGACACACGTATTGGGTGATTCAGAGGTGGACATATAGAAATCACGCGATTCCGATATTCTGGCCAGTGACTAAAGTGATAAAGTGGAAGGTGATAATGCAGCAGCTAATCAGCCACAAACTGTCATTTTTCAAACCCAGACAGTAACTTAACAGTTAGGAGATGATTGGCTGGATATATATATCACTATTTGAAGCTTGTCGCATCTATGAGGCTGGGCGTGTCCTTATCAGCATCTGCTTGTAAAGGCTCAGTTCCCCTGACCACAGGCAGAACTACCATTGGTGCAACAGGTGCAGTGCACTGGGGCCCCTGAGGCCCACTGCTGCCCCTGTCACCCTCTTCCTGGCACCCACTGTTTTTCCCTGCCACACTCTGCCTCCCCCTGCTTCCCCCTGCCTCCACCTGTCACCCACTGCCATTTTGCATATTGTGAACTTGAGTTTGGGTGGAGGAGTGGGGCCCAAATTATACTTTTGCACCTGGGCACACCACCCACAGGTTCTGCCCCTGACACCAGCAGCCAAGGACCCACAGAGATTCTGCAGATTCAGTACCATACAGGGACACTACGTTCTCCCCTGACTCAGGCCCTTAGCCTGTCACTTTTGTATATTTGGAATGCTGGCTCCTTACAAAAACCATTTGGATTAAATTGCATTACTTATTGTCACAATAAAGTGGGTGATGCCGCTCAGATTGGGGCTGTTGTGCTACAGGAACTATTTTTTCTTTCTTTATATTTGTTTGTAAGTGAAGGATGGACACAAGCACTAGGGATGGGTAAATAGGTGAATAGAAGTCAATCATTCAGAAGAGATACTGTCTACTATGTGCAAGTGGTCACTGCAATAGAGACCTTTGCCTTAAGAGAATGTTTACTACATGGTTCCATGCTTCCTTGTTGCCCTGGAAACCTGGCAACACGAGAGAGAGCATTTTGTTCTACAACATGGCCCCCGATGCAGAGTTATAAATCCTGCGCCAGCGCTCCTGCATCACACGGAGGGTAAGATCACGGGATAGTCTGCAGAATTGGTCACACCTTGGCCCTCATCCATAAGTTTGGTTAGCTGCTCGTCATCATTGTGCAATAAAGCTGTATATACACACTGTGGGCGGGATGTACCGAGCAACTGCGGTATATCACGCCACACATTGCACAGACACTAATCACAGATGTACTAACATGCGATTAGTATTGCAAAGGACAGCTCCAGTGATAAGAGCTGCTCTTTGTGAAACAGCCGGCGGGGGGTGAGCAGATCCCCGCTTCTCTCCCCCTCCTGCTCAGACGGCTCGACCTCCTCCTCCCTGCACCCGAAAGGGGGATGTTCTGGTGCTAGGGAGGAGGAGGTCATTGGACCGGGCAGCACAGCAGGAGGCTGCCCGGACATCAGATGAGAGGGGGTGGGGCGGCGTGGGCAGTGTGTGACGGCGGGGGTCGGTGCAGGGTGGCTGGGGTCATGAAAAGAAGACCATAGGCTTCTATTGTGTCCCCATGCGCTAGCCCCTTGTCCCCCCACTGCCCACCCACCTCTGTGCAAGTAACTCAGCGACTGTGATAGTCATCGAAGGCGCTCACACAGCAGCCCTGCACATGGGTATATTTAGCAATACACATGCGCAGAGCTGCACCTTCGGTCTGAGGACCGAGTACGAGTTTGGCTGAGCCTACGTGAATCGCACCATCACTTTGCTGGTCATGCTTTGGGCATGTCTGTGATTCAACCATTTGTAGCTGTTGGCCTTAAGCACTGTCGGTCTTTCATCTGCCATCCTAATGCATGGGGACCTGTACCATGTTCATCTATCATCCGGTTACCGTAATAGAACTATCTTAGTAAATTTCCCCAACTGTCAATTCACAGAAGGTTGCTACAACTACTCCACCGTATCTATCTCCAACATTTGATAAATCTACCCCACAATTTTACTTCCTACTTTATTACACGCAGCTCTGTATAACCCAAACTCGTCAGGGGGTATCAAAGCTCCTAAAGCGTGGATAGGTTACCCACAGCTCCTACCTGCCATTTACCAAGTACATTTTCTGAAGTGATAGGTAGAAGCTGATAGGCTGTTATGGGCAACTTTAGCACTCTTTGGGGGGGGGGGGGGGGTGCATCAAGTCTTGGAGATATATACAGTGGAGAGAGATAAAGGGTCTGATTCCTATTTGTGCGCACTCCGATGGTATACACATTGGTTATATCCTGTATATTCTCCATCTCACTCAAATCAGTAAACGTTACCGCCTCTGTTTGGAAAAGGGCAAAAGGAGGTATGTGTGATGATGTCATTGTGACATCATAGGTCCTGCCCCCCCAAACCCCCACCCACCCCCACTGTGCAGTGATGCAATTTGATAATAGCTATATAGTTCAACAATTTGTTCTCAGTGGGGGGAAATTTACTAAGATGGGAGTTCTAGTTCACATGGGCTGTTGCTATAGGCAACCAATTAGATACTATCTGTTATCTTCTAGAAAGGGCTAAAGAATTAAATAAGTAGTAGATTCTGTTTGGTTGCCCGTAGCAACATCCCATGTGAAATTTTCCTAATTTTCCCACACTCGGCAGACTTCCTGTTGGTAATCCCACCTCAGGACTCTCAGGAAAAATGTTGACAAAGTCTTTTACGTTCCAGCTCCTATCAATAGGACGATGAGAGGTTCACATGAGCGAATCCGGGGATCTCGGTCAGCTGAGTCTGCACACAGCACACTGAGAACGACTGCTGTGCTAAGACCCTCTCCAAAACAGGTCTTCACAATGGAGATCTTGTTTAATTAGATGATGGATTAAATGTTTCTTAGAAAGATTGGCTGCATTTAAATAAGAGAGGACGTCTTCCCCTTAACCCTTTCATGCTTTATTGAATTCCTCCTAACAGTCTAAAAAGCAGCCCAACAGTTCAGGTTTTAGGGATATCCCCATACCTCCCGCTAATTGGTCACTATACTGCTGTGCCACCCGTGGGTTGCAGTGTCCCGCGGGCATGGGGGAAAATTAGGGGAGACAGTGATCACTATCAGAGCCGCCGTGCTAGCCCCCTTCTTCTCCAGCTAATTCGTCAGCATGTCCCCTAGGCTTCTATGGAATATCGCCAGCATTAATATTCAGCGGTGTCTCAGATAGTACACAACCTTTGTTTCATGTTTTTAACCCACAATATTTTTTGTGTGTATTGTATGTGTTTGATGTGTTTATACAACATCACTGCATTTTGTGTTCACACATGGGTCCCGTCCTCAAGATACAGTACCGCATTGAATCATAACAAGTATACTGAAATACGAAATATTCCCTTATCCAAAATGCTTCTGGTCCCGAGTATTTTGGTAGTACCTTCTGTAAAGTGCCTTAAGTCCTATTGGAGAAAATTGCCATATAAATAAATCTTCTCCTTCTTCTTCATCTTCTTATTCTTATTAGTATTATTATTTGTCAGGAGTTTACCATCCATATATCATGACAGAACTCACACCTTTTCCTGTACTTCACCTTTTCCACTGACATAAATATCCTGGGATTTTTGCACAGGAAGGCACACCTACCCGGGATTCTTGTCAGTGGAAATTGTGATGAGATAAAAATCCCAGGAAAAGTTGCCTGGGAATTTTTCCCCTGGTCACAGGGTTTTTAGCGGGTCTTTCCTGCGTAATGAGCAGTGGAAACACCTCTTACCCAGGATTTTCCACCCGAGCAAGGGAGTTTGGCCATTGCGCAGTCTGCCCGCCGGCTACCTGGCCACCTACCGCTGACAGCCTGCTGGTGCCCACATTCCACCGCAGACCGTCAACCCGGCTGTGCCCGCCTGCTGCCCTGCTTTCTCGGGTTTCCCTTTTCTGTGGAAATGGTGTCAACTTGTGAAAAACTCGATCAAACAGGGCAGTGGGAACATGGACATGCAAGTGGAGACCCGGCAAAATCCTGGGTATGACCTGGTATTTTGGTGGAAAAGGGGTGTAAGCTGACCTTTCACCCTCTCCCCACCATTGTATTACTGTACATAACCAACTCTCCTCCCTCTCTCTCTCCCTGATCCACGTTATATCTAAACGGGAATACACCCATTTCTTTGAGCCATACAGGCTAATAAAACTGATTGGGATAATAGATAGTGGGGTTTCCACTAGGTGTAAGGATTTTTTATCCTTTTTTATCTCACTACATGTTGTCTTATGTCTTGTCAATTCCTTTTTATATTCGCAAACTATTTTAATGAATTAAATAAAAGTGACGTTTTATTATATATCTTTATCTCCTGGTGCACCAACAAAAGACACTCTTTTCTTTCCTCTAACTACATAACCAACTCTCCTCCAAGTTACCTCACAAGACCTCACTTCTGCTTCTTCACCTCTAAGTGCATTTATCAATAAAAAATAGAGACAACTATAAGCAAAATATATGTGTGAAATAAAGTGTTTTATTTTGTAAAAAAGGGAATTCTGGGCCAAGATTGATATAAAATTCTTAAAAACTTGTCCTATAAGAGGAACAAGATGCCTCATGACTCACTAAAGAATCATCCTTCAGCACTCAGGAGAGGAAAAACCCCCTGTGGGGGAAACCTCTGGGGACCCATGGCTGAAGAACTGCCCGTCCCTCTGGGCATTAAGAAGCTATGATATATCTAGAAAAAACAGCGAGAGACTCGAAAAATGGGTAAGGGAGACTAAGAAACAAGGTAAAGAAAAAGAGAGAAAGATAAATAAATAAAAAAAGAAAGTAAACAAAAAAGAGGGAGAGAAAGAGTGAAAGTAAGAAAGAAATGAAAAATAGGACTCCTGCCAGTAAACTGTGCATTTCCAGGTCCTTGGGTCTGTATGACTGAGCCAACAACAGCATAGTCATTATGTAGGCAGTAACCATTATGACATCACAGCATCATTATGACATCACAGCAGCATCACTCCACAGATCCCAATAGACAGGCCATGACTGGTTAATTCTGGTTTGAGGCCCCTGTTGTCTTTTTCATGACTGACTTGTGGGATTTTAATCCTTAAAATGATTACAGTACATTCAAAATATCATTTTTTTGCCAGGATTTCCCCTTGAATCTTTTCCTCCAATATTCAGTGTGGTTATTTTGTTTATTTAAATCACAGTTTGTCATTGATTGCCTCAGTTACAGATAAACATTCCCCCCCCCCCCCCCTCAGTGGTATTGGGAGACTTTAAACATCATATTTACCATAAATATCAACACCCTCCCTTCCCCTTAAAGGTGCGTACACACGGGGGAGATATATTGCTCAGCCATATATGGCTGAGCTATATATGGCTCAGCAATATATTGCTCAGTTTCTCCTTTACATCAGCGACCAGAGATGGTCGCTGATAAAAAAGAAACTGCCGGGGGGAGCCCGGCAGTGGAAATCAGTTGGTCGCAGGAGCATGTTCCTGCAACCAGCGATCACCACAGGGGCAAAAACTGGAGCGCACACTCGGCGATATATCGCCGTTGCACACTCCCATTGCGGGCAATATGGTCGCTCAGCGACCATATTTCCCACGATTTTGCACTAAATCGCCCCCGTTTGTACGCACCTTAAGTTTCTCCTTTTCATCAGCGACCAGAGATGGTCGCTGATGAAAGAGAACCTCTGCCGGCGGTGCCGCAGAGGTAATCAGCTGGTCGCAGGAGCAAGCTCCTGCGACCAGCGATTAGAATGGGGCTGAAAACGGGAGCGTGCACCCGGCGATTTATCGCCAGGGCACACTCGCATCACTGGCAATATGGTCGCCAGCGACCATATTTCCAGCGATTTAAGCCCCTATCGCCCCCCCCCCCCCCCCGTGTGTACACAGCTTTAGGATCAGAAGAGCGATTATGGAAACTATTGTCCAATTGTGAAGTAGAATTTGTTAATAACAATTAATAGATAAATGAATACAGCGATAAAACAATAAAAACAAAACAAGTACAATATCAGTTGTCAAAAGCCACAAGGCCAGCAAGTGATCAGACCTATAAAAGGGTCCCAATAGGCTGGCAACCACGATCACTGATCCAGTCAGACTAGGCCTGAGTGTATTTTTGGGATTTATTATTAAAATATACATTCACTGTTTCTAAGGAAAACATTGGCTGGGAACCAACTTTATTTACTGTAAGTACATCGTTAATACGTCAAAGTACAAAAATGTCATCTTTTTGTGTGAAAAATGTATATATAAAAGGTTAACTACTCCTCTCTATGAGGTAAAGTACCTTCAGTGTCCACTAGAGGCCACTCAACTGATCAAATTACTCCTTTGTGTGCCAAAAGATGTCATAACAGAAAATTAGTGAAAACATACTTGCCTACCTGACCCTCTCCTTCAGGGAGAAAATGCTATGTTCCTGGGCTTCCCTGGTAATGTAGGATTGCCATCACCTGTGGTGAAACACCTTCTTATCAATTACCCAGCTCACCACAGGTGATGGCAATCCTACATAACCAGGGAAGCCCAGGAACAGAGCATTTTCTCCCTCAGGTAGGCAACCATGAGCCATCCTCACCATACAACCCCTCTCACCGGCCGCATTGAATATACCCCTTTGAATGACCTACAAGTTTAAAGATATGTGTTTATTTGAGGTCTATATTAAATGTCATTATAGGACAAATATGCATGGACACAAGCTAAGTACACCTGTCTGTATTCACACTTTCCAACAGCAGAATTAGTGTCAGGTGTGTGACTCCCACTAGTTGTCTCAGAAGAGGTAGAAGCAGACTACTGGAGGCATCATGTGGTAAGTGCATCAAAGTGTCTTATACATTATTTGTACTATGCCACTGTGTCAAAAACATTTCTGAATCCTGGTGACCCTGAGTATCAGAATTTCTTTCCTGGCATCCATAACTCAAATGCTTCTCAATGAGAAAGTCAGAAAAAATATATAAAATGAAGTAAATTGTGTTTCCTTTATATGTTATCCTTGTTGTCAGTTATGTGGTAATGGACAGGATTCACTTGTTTGTCCGCAATTTGCCTGTTACATTGGTCATAAATAATTTGAATTGGTCATGGACCACCAAACCAGGGCACCCCCTGCATGTCCCCCAAGGCACCGTAAGGTATCACGGCACACGTTTTGGGAGCCACTGTACTGCGCTAATACTGACACCGAAAAAAATGCGTAAAACTCATTTTTACAATTTGCCATATACCTTGTGCTGTTGATCTTCTCTGTGAGCGTTGCCACACCTGTGATGTGGGACAAGATTAATGTCTGTTTGTCCACATGTTTTTATGTAAGCTATTCTTTTTTTACATAAAAGATTTGAATTCATTCTGGACCAACAATCCAAGGCACCCCAGTGTCTTAAGGCACCCCGGGGTGCCACAGTCCTGAACATTGGCCCTTATTCTAGTTGACTGGGACGGATGCGTATTTTCGGACGGCCGCCGAGTGTTCTTAGCCCCACCTACTGTACGGATCGCTCACACCGTCAGAATGTGGTAAGACGCCGAGCGAACGGCCCACGAGTGGATGTTTCACAACTCCCCCATCTGTGGGAACCTCCCCCATCCTCCGATGGTCGCCGACCATCAAATAATGGACCGAGTGGTCAGGCAGCACCGAGAGCTCCAGACCACTCGGACATTTCTCCGGGAAGGGATATGGACGGGCAGCTGGCATCCGGCTATGTCAGCTGTCTGCCCTACACACGTGCGTCACGGCCGGATTACCATACGTACGCCCAGCGTTTTCATGTTTCATGGCACGTACGCATATGGAAATGAGCCCAAACAGCCCTTACAGATGTAACATGTGCAGAGAGAATTAGATTTGGGTGGGGTTTTACTTCAAAGTGAGATCTATATTGCAGTATAAAATAAATCAGGCAGTATTTACCCTGCACAGAAACAAAATAACTCACCCAAATCTAATTCTCTCTACACAATTACATCAGCCCAACCTGCAGTGCACATGGTTTTGTCCATCTGAGAAGCAATTTGCCTTTGTGAGTGATCCAGAATAAGGGCCATAGTGCATGGGGAAATGTGACAAAACTCCCGATAATGGGGGTTTTCCTCATTTTCCCTTTAGTGCATCTCTCCCACAACCTGTTCCATGTATATCCTCCCACCAATGTTTGGACAGCCTAAAGGTCCATACACACTGGGCGATTTACGGCCAGCGTGTATGGACAGCGATGATCGCTATCATCGCTGGGGGGAAAGCCGCTCAGTGCATACACACTGAGCAGCTTTCCCCCTGCCCGGCGCTGTCAGTGGGGGGAGGACGGCTGTGCGTAGTGCAGTGTTATGCCAAGCTGCTCATCTGCTGGTTGGTATTACCAGCAGATGCGCAGCTTTCCTGGGGATGATGCGGGAGCGCGCAGCAGCACTCATCGCTGGGCCAAACACACTGGGCGGCTTTCAGCTCAAAGTCGCCAAGTGTGTGTGTGCCTTTACTATGAGCTGAGTCATGGGTGGTTCTTGGCTATGAGGTAATGTGTGACTGACTACTGACTGAATGTTTACAGCCAGAGGTTTTATTAAGGTCTGAGGTAAGGTCCTCTGTGAGCATGCGGTTAAACAGGTTCTAATGTGCAGCTGAAGGCTATACAGTAGGTTGGGGAAAGTAACATTAGATTTTTTTTTAAGTGAACATTACTGTATTTCAAAATGATGGCAAATCATTGTAACTACTATGCAATTTATCCATTGAGCTAAAATGTGTTAGAACCGGGTCAAATATGATCCTTTTTATTTGTCTAATCTTTGATTTAATAACTACAGGCTATGGAGCTTACACTTTGCTGAATGTATTCATTTAATGCTGATCATTACCCCCCAAAAAAGATAAATGAGCATTGAATTTGACAGATTTCTGCTTTCTGACTTGAAAACGTTAATGCAGCAGACACTACTCCTAGTCCAAGTTCCCACCAATCAGAGCTCATGCTGGTTCTGATATGAGCCTCTCTATGGGCGGGATGTATTAAAATACATCGCCGCCCTTCGCGCCCCCCCCGCCGCGATGCCGCCGCATATGTACTAACATATGCGGCTGGCATCGCGATGCGGTGACGGAGCCCCCCCGTGATACCTGTACTGTGGTCTGCGGGGGGGCTCCGTCACCTCCCAGCCGGCTTCTGCAGCTTTCACGCCGGGGACAGCTAAGCAAGCTGTCCCCGGCGCTTCCTCCTCCCCCTGCAGCCGGAAGGACGTCCGGCTGCGTTGCTAGGGGGAGGAAGGGCTTACCTTCCGGGGTCCAGGAGGACCTGCAAGAAGGTAAGCCCAAGGGAGGGGGTAAGGGGGGGTCGGCGAGGCGGCGGGGTTGCGGCGACGCGGCGGGTGGCGAAAAGAAGCCCACAGGCTTCTATAGGGTATCGCCACCTTTGCCCTGCGAAACCGCTGCGAACGGGTTTTAGTACATAGGAAAATGTGGTAAAACGGGGGTTTTACCGCATTTTCCCTTTAGTACATATCGCCCTATGCCTTGTGTCTATAATCAAATTGGATATGTCGGTACACCATGGTGTTGCATGATATAATCAGACATAACTTATACTGTGTACCCATACATCTAGGGCAGGCATGTCCAAACTATGGCCCTCCAGCTGTTGTGAAACCGCGGGTCCCATCATGCCTTGCCAATTTTGCTAATAGGGAATGCTAAAACTGAGGCAAGGCATGCTGGGATGTGTAGTTTCACAGCCAGCCAATTTTCCAACCAGCCAGATCGGGCAAGAAATCTTTAAGTGTATGGCCAGCTTTAGTGATTCATTCGCATATTTACACAAGTGTTTTTTTTCTGTGTCTGGACGGTGGCTGTCTCCTCGCAGTCCACTGCGAATTCGCACATTAGCAAGCTGAATTAGGCCCCCAGTGCAGTGGGGTATGAATCATTTGTTCAACCCATATTAAGTAGACATGAATGGTAGGGCATGAAATACTGCCTGTGGGTACGTCAGCTCAACCCCCCCCAAAAAAAAAAAACCCCATTAAACTCATGTTGACCTTTTGACTGTTGACATAATACTTGTGACAACCTTCCAACCCTGTTGACCTATTTCATATGTCGACATGCGCCATGTGGACCTTATATGGGCAAACCTAATGACCATATACCGTGCAATAACTAATTATGCAAATCCACGGCTAGAGAAGTGACCCCTTGGGGGTGGGATATTTCAACAGGGGGTGTATACACCCTGTCACTTTATGCATTTGTTGTGGTTTTTGTTTAAATATCTCCTTACACACTAAACACACTTCATTTTTCTAATTACCATCAATTACATATGAATTGCCTATTGCTAATCTCCCGATGAGGGCAATATCTATCTCGCATAGTAGTTCATACTAAATGTAATTGTCTATAAATATATTCAACAAGGTATGCGTTGTTCCTTAGCCAGCTACTATTAAACTGTTAAAAAAAAAAAAGAAGCTTATGCCCAGGGTTTGATTCTGGGTGACTCACAAGGCTGCAAATTCACCGAATGCCAGGCCACTCGCCCCCCCCCCCCCCCCCCCTCGCAGCGCGGGTTCGCCTGCACTGGCTGCGAATGGATATTTAACATAAACTTCCATTCGCAGGCTCTGGGGACACACCCCCATCATTTGATGGTGGCCGACCATCGAATGATGGTGAAGGCCTACGCATATGTAAGGTTGCTCTGAGCAACCTATAACATCCTATTATTGTCCGACATACCGCCCTGTGATGTCCCCTGTATACAGCAGTCTGGGGAACACAGCTCAGATATGAATACAGTCAGTGATAATATCCGGTTATCGCCGGCATTTTGCAATTCTCTTTTCTGAAGCGCAGAAAGAGGCGGGAGAACAACATATGACGGAAAGGGGCGTGGCCTTGTTTCGTCACACAGCACCCCTGCGTATTGCTTATCCCTGGCCCTCCTGGGCTCAGCCATTCACAGTTTGGTGCACAACCTCCAGTACTCCTGGTACAGGGTTTTCCTCCTCGCCTTCCCTTTTGGTTGTTCCTCCTCCCTCCGCCTCTGGCGCAACTGGGAGGGGCCGGATCTGCGCACGCAGACCAGCATCAGGGAACCTAGCCGCTCTTAACAACAGTGCTGATGTTGGCTGCAGAGGAGCGGCGGGTACCGACAATGTCCCTCCCTCAAACGCCTTCACATCCACCCCACTTGGGTCTGAAACCTCCCCCAGCCCCTGAAGCTGCTGGGCCTCCCCTGGGCAACCTTCCATCCATGTCTGTTCATCCACCTTGCAGGGCCTCAGCACACTCTGCCCCCACCTGCCCTCAGCAGTAGGCAGTGGCCCAGGGAATTCTCCTTCACACCATGGCTGCAGAAGAGCAGGGGGTATCCGCAAGTCTCCCCATGATTTACCCACAATCCCCCCCCCCCCTTGGGTCGAACACCTCCCCCAGCCCTTTGAGCAACAACTGCTGGGCCTCACCTGGGCAAACTTCCATCTTCCCCAGTGTGCACTACTTCCCCAGCCTGGCTATGAGAGGGACTGGTGGGGTGGCATTGTACGGCAGCACTGCTGGCATCTCCCTCACAGCCCCAGGTGCAAACTCACATTCCCTTGCTCGTGCCATGCTGGGTGGTGAGGTGTCTTCCTCTGAGGCGCAGGGGGGTGATGAGCTATGCCTCTGACCATCCCCTCCATGTTTGCTTGCTTGGCTGCCTGTTTGCTGCAGCGGCTCCCCAGGCACATAATTACAGTCAGTCACTCTTGCAGGGTACTCACAGTAGCGCTGCACCCCAGCCTCTACTCCCTGCTCGTATCTTGATGCGACAGGTTCTGGAAACACAATAGCCAGTAATTGGCCAGTATTAGCTCATGTTTGAGGGACATTGTAACCATTGTTCCTAACAGGGATGCCGGGGAGAAGAAAAAGTATAATTTGTGAGGGCATTAAGCGAGGGAAGAATTCCGCTTAAGTGCCGGCTTGTCCAGGGGTCAATCCCTGCAAGCGAGGGAACGGCGGAGTGTGCCGTGCTCGCCTTTGGACTTTTTCTAATTCTATGATGTCCTTTTTATAGTGTGGGGCCCAGAACTGTACTCCGTACTCGAGGTCAGGTCTCACCAATGCTTTATATAGTGGCATAATTACCCTTGAGTCCCTAGTTTCCATTCCCCTCTTAATACATGCCAGTATTTTGTTGGCCATTTTTGTAGCTACATTACAATGGGCACTACATCCCAGTTTGCTGTCTATTTGGACTCCTAGATCCTTTTCAAGTATGGAATTACCCAGTTCCTCTCCGCTAAGGTTGTAACTTGCACACTGGTTGTGTCTCCCAAGGTGCCCACTCATCTAGAATTGCAAGATCATTTTAAAGCATGGTGACATCTTCTGATGATTTGATGACTTTGCTAAGTTTTGTATCGTCTGCAAAGATGGATACATTGCTGAGTAACCCTATCCCAATATCGTTAATAAAAATGTTAAACAAAATGGGCCCCAAAACCGAACCCTGGGGCACTCCACTTAGTACCGGTATCATATCTGATACGGCACCATTCACAACCACTCTTTGTTCTCTATTACATAGCCAATTCCCTACCCATCTGCAGATATTTTCACCCAATCCTAGGTTCTCCATTTTATTAATCAATCTCTTGTGTGGGACAGTATCAAATTCTTTAGCGAAATCTAGGAAAATCACATCTACAGCATTTCCGTTATCAAGGTTTTTGCTAACCTCTTCATAGAACCCTAGTAGATTAGTTTGGCATGAACGATTTTTCACGAACCCATGTTGGTTAGTACTGAGTAGACGGTGATGATCTAAATATTCCTGGATACCATCCCTTAAAAATCCTTCAAATAGTTTACCCACAATTGATGTTAAACTAACTGGTCTGTAATTAGCGGGATCTTCCTTTTTTACTTTTTTGAATATTGGCACTACCTCTGCTATTCTCCAATCCTTTGGTACTATACCTGACGATAGTGACTTGCTAAAGATATAATGTAGGGGGAGTAGCTAGTTCATCCCTTAATACCCTGGGATGAATCCCATCTGGCCCTGGTGATTTATGTGTTTTGAGTTTGCTTAGCCTCAGTATTATTTCCTTCGGCGTGAAATCCACAATGAGATCTGGCTTATTTGTCCCGTTTGTGGTAAATGTTCGTTCCACAGTCTGCTCTCTCTTAGTAAATACTGATGAGAAGAACTCATTTAACAGTTTTGCTTTTCCCTTGTCATCAGTAACACTTTTTCCACTAGTATTAGTTAGTGGGCCTATGTTTTCCTTAATTAAACGTTTACTATTTATGTATTTAAAAAACTTCTTTGGGTTGGTTTTGCTTTCATTTTTATAGAATTTAAAGGCTCTGGTTTTATTGTTGATAGCTGACCTTACTTCTTTGTCCAACCATGGTGGCTTTTTTTTGTTGAATTTACCTTTAGTTACTTTAGGAATGTATTCAATAGTTAGTGAATCAAGCACCTTTTTTAGAGTATCCCACATTTCCTCTGCATTTTTCCCCCCATAACCGTTTCCCACCCAATTCCTGTTAGGGCTTCCCTGAATAATTCAAAGTTCGCTTTTCTGAAGTTTAGTATTTTTGCAGATCCTTTTTGATGTAATTTACTGAAGTTGATTTCCAGTGAAACCATATTGTGATCACTGTTCCCTAATTGTTCAATTACTTTTGTGTTTGAAACTAAGTCTATGTTATTTGTTAATACTAAGTCCAAGAGTGCCTCATCACGAGTTGGAGTTTCTACCGTTTGTGTAATAAACTGGTCTTTAAGTAAGCTCAAGAACCCATTGCTTCTTGCTGATTTACCTGTTTAGTTTTCCCAATCGATGTCGGGTAAATTAAAATCCCCCATAATTAATACCTGACCCTGATTTGATGCTTGTTTGATTTGGTTTAAAAGAAGAGACTCTTCCCTTTCGTATACATTTGGTGGTCTATAGCATACCCCTATTATAAATTAGTTTTTTTTTTTTTTTTTTTTTTTTTTTTTTCCAATATATATTTTATTGAAGCTTAAGTAATGAGACAGTATACAATAAAAGTGTCCACATATATAATGCACAAGTGATCAAACAATAAATTGTACATGTATGTCTTGCACTGGTCTAAGACAATGAGAAGCTTCAAGTAACTTTTTTCTAACTTAATATAACAGCTCGAATCATAAGGGCAACACACACACACCTCTATAGCGATGATCTATCTTAAAAGATGCTGGTTGTGCGGTACACAACAGGTTTAGTTTATGCGTATACCATATAACATTATAACAATAATTTGTCATAATCTTTGTATTACCCAGAGAGACGTGCGTGTATAGCCATAATACTTTTTGTCCAAAACAGAGGACAAAACAATATAAGCAACTTTAATAAAACGAACCATTGCTGCCTACCCGGTTCCCAAGGCAGTTTTTTGTTTTTTTTATTATTGTCGGTTATCTCTGCCCACACTGTCTCCGAGTTGTCTTCTTCCAGGTCTGTGCTCATATTTTTCTCACATGATGTTAAGTTATTATTTACATATAGGCACACCCCCCCGCCCCTTCTATTTTCCCTGTCTTTCCTGTAGAGTGTATATCCCTCCATGTTTAATGCCCAGTCATGCGACTCATTGCACCATGTTTCTGTAATACCAATGATGTCGTAGTCGTCCCTACTGATCACCGTTTCTAGCTCCCCGATTTTACTCACTAAGCTTCTTGCATTAGCCAGTAAGCATTTTAATTTATGTTTATTTTTAGATATGGCTCTAATATTGTGATTAGTTTCACCCCAGGACCCATTTGAATTCTTTACTAGCTTCCTCTTTCCCCTCTCCCCTTCAATAGACTCTCTACAGGCCTCCCCACCATGCACACTGCCTGCCCTCTTTATAGTTCTGGGAATTCTTCCTCTGTCATTCCCTCCTTCCCGTATACTAAGATCATCTGTACCTAAGAACTGTAATGGGGTAACGTGACTGTTACAACATGACATTCCTGACGCACCCTGAGAGTTACCCCTGATTATACCCTTGTTATGTCCCAGGACATGGCATGGGTCCTCAAACTGCGGCCCTCCAGATGTTGTGAAACTACATATCCCAGCATGCCTTGCCACAGTTTTAACATTCCCTTATAGCACAACTGTGGCAAGGCATGCTGGGATTTGTAGTTTCACAACATCTGGAAGGCCGCAGTTTGAGGACCCATGCCTTATGGTATGCGATGCGATGGGCGCCATGCTAAGAAACAAGTACCGGTATTAATAATAAAATAAATAAGGTATTAATAATATAACACATTGATGGCACATTCATTGTGCAGCACTGTCCTTGTGTGTAAGTCAGATAGAAGATTGAGTTCTCGCATAGCCTACAAAACGTCCAATTACCCTTTATAGGAGCACTAAGCAGTTTCAAAATGCAAAGATGCCTTTAATTATCTTTTAATGAGAATCGATAGCAGCGCTGAGGATGTGCCTAGGCGACGTACAGTTCACCCATAGCGTTTGCGTTACAGATGAAAGCTGCATTACGTTAAGTATTGCTGGCATAGTTGGCAATCCACTGGGATCCTGTCCTGCTCTACACACTCACAGCTGACTATTACATGTGAACAAACGTTTAGAGACTTGTTGAAGTCACTGTCAGGAATTAAGGGGAAGATTTATCAAATATTGGAAAGAGATAAAGGTACTAACCAATCCGATTCTATCGGCTTCTTACCGCATCCCCCGCTGCCCCACATGGATCCCCGCCACCCCGCATTGGCCGCTCCACTCCCTCCTCACCTATGTCCGGGCAGCCTCCTCCCTAGTCCCGTACTTCCACTTCCTGGTGCAGGGAGGAGAGCCCTGCAGCAGGCGGGCAGTAGGAGGGGGGAGAGGTGCCGGGGACCCGCCCACCCACTACTTGCTGCTTCACAATGGGCAGTCCTTATCGCGAGAGCTGCCCTTTGCGATACCAACATATGCGATAGTATTGATGCAGTAGCCAGCGGAGGGGGTGGTAAGGGGTGGCGGATGTTAGTGCATCCCGCCCTAGGTTTGAAAAATGACCATTGCGACCTGTTTTGTTTGTGCTTTATCTCTCTCCAATTGAATTTCCAAGGCTTGATGAATCTGCCCATTTATTTTTGTGCATTTATTTTGCTTTCATTCATTAATGTTTTATCTTTAGTTTAAGCAGAGTTTAACTACCTGATAACACAGAGCAATAGCTCACAGTTATATGAACAGAGAACATACAAGGGCTGTAGATTCCTCAGGACACACGTATTGGGTGATTCAGAGGTTGACACATAGAAATCACGCGATTCCGATATTCTGGCCAGTGACTAAAGTGATAAAGTGGAAGGTGATAATGCAGCAGCTAATCAGCCACTAACTGTCATTTTTCAAACCCAGACAGTAACTTAACAGTTAGGAGATGATTGGCTGGATATATATATATCACTATTTGAAGCTTGTTGCATCTAGCCCTATGAGGCTGGGCGTGTCCTTATCAGCACCTGCTTGTAAAGGCTCAGTTCCCCTGACCACAGGCAGAACTACCATTGGTGCAACAGGTGCAGTGCACTGGGGCCCCTGAGGCCCACTGCTGCCCCTGTCACCCTCTTCCTGGCACCCACTGTTTTTCCCTGTCACCCACTGCCATTTTGCATATTGTGAACTTGAGTTTGGGTGGAGGAATGGGGCCCAAATTGTACTTTTGCACCTGGGCACACCACCCACAGGCTCTGCCACTGCCCCTGACACCAGCAGCCAAGGACCCACAGAGATTCTGCAGATTCAGTACCATTAGGGTGACCAACTCATCCCTTTAATCCGGGACACATATTAATTACACAGGTTCTGTGGCTGGCTTTCACCTGGTTTTAAACTGCCACACCTCAAGACTCCATTTCACCTGGTTTTAAACTGCCACAGAACCTGTGTAATTAATATGTGTCCCGGATTAAAGGGATGAGTTGTTCACCCTAAGTACCATACAGGGACACTACGTTCTCCCCTGAATCAGGCCCTTAGCCTGTCACTTTTGTATATTTGGAATGCTGGCTCCTTACAAAAACCATTCGGAGTAAATTGCATTACTTATTGTCACAATAAAGTGGGTGATGCCGCTCAGATTGGGGCTGTTGTGCTACAGGAACTATTTTTTTAAAATATTTGTCTGTAAGTGAAGGATGGACACAAGCACTAGGGATGGGTAAAAAGGTGAATAGAAGTCAATCATTTAGAAGAGATACTGTCTACTATGTGCAAGTGGTCACTGCAATAGAGACCTTTGCCTTAAGAGAATGTTTACTACATGGTTCCATGCTTCCTTGTTGCCCTGGAAACCTGGCAACACGAGAGAGAGCATTTTGTTCTACAACATGGCCCCCGATGCAGAGTTATAAATCCTGCGCCAGCGCTCCTGCATCACACGGAGGTTAAGATCACGGGATAGTCTGCAGAATTGGTCACACCTTGGCCCTCATCCATAAGTTTGGTTAGCTGCTCATCATCATTGTGCAATAAAGCTTTATACACACTGTGGGCGGGATGTACCGAGCAACTGCGGTATATCACGCCACACATCGCACAGACAATAATCACATATGTACTAACATGCCATTAGTATTGCAAAGGACAGCTCCAGTGATAAGAGCTGCCCTTTGTGAAACAGCCGGCGGGGGGTGAGCAGATCCCCGCTTCTCTCCCCCTCCCCCTCCTCCTCCTGCTCAGACGGCTCCACCTCCTCCATGCACCCGGAAAGGGGGATGTTCTGGTGCTAGGGAGGAGGAGGTCATTGGACCGGGCAGCACAGCAGGAGGCTACCTGGACATCAGATGAGAGGGGGTGGGGCGGCGTGGGCAGTGTGTGACGGCGGGGGTCAGTGCAGGGTGGCTGGGGTCATGAAAAGAAGACCATAGGCTTCTATTGTGTCCCCATGCGCTAGCCCCTTGTCCCCCCACTGCCCACCCACCTCTGCGCAAGTAACTCGGCGACTGTGATAGTCACACAGCAGCCCTGCACATGCGTATATTTACCAATGCACATACGCAGAGCTGCACCATCGGTCTGAGGACCGAATACTAGTTTGGCTGAGCCTACGTGAATCACACCATCACTTTGCTGGTCATGCTTTGGGCATGTCTGTGATTCAACCATTTGTAGCTGTTGGCCTTAAGCACTGTCGGTCTTTCATCTGCCATCCTAATGCATGGTGACCTGTACCATGTTCATCCATCATCCGGTTACCGTGGGAGCCGATGCTGGACATACATTATACATATACCTAATATCCCAGACAATTGTACAGTGTGTTACCAAGACCAATGGCCATCTTTTCTCTTTACACTGCTTGATACATAACCCCCAAAGTACAGAGTCATCAGCTCCAAAGGGGGAAATGTACTAAGATGGGATGCTGCTATGGCAACCATTCAGATACTTTCTATTATCCTCTGGAAGGTGCTAAATAAATAAGTAGATTCTGATTGGTTTCCTATAGCAACGTCCCATGTCTAATAGAACTGTCTTAGTAAATTCCCCCAACTGTCAATTCACAGAAGGTTGCTACAACTACTCCACCTTATCTATCTCCAACATTTGATAAACCTACCCCACAATTTTACTTCCTACTTCATTACACGCAGCTCTGTATAACCCAAACTCGTCAGGGGGTATCAAAGCTTCTAAAGCGTGGATAGGTTACCCACAGCTCCTAACTGGCATTTACCAAGTACATTTTCTGAAGTGATAGGCTGTTATGGGTAACTTTAGCACTCTTTGGGGGGGGGGGTGCATCAAGTCTTGGAGATATATACAGTGGAGAGAGATAAAGGGTCTGATTCCTATTTGTGCGCATTCCGATGGTATACACATTGAAAACACAAATTGACACATACATACACAAACATGTATTTAAAACGGGATAAAGCTATCCCTGCAACGTGAGACCCCACTGTTGCCTGTACCTTCCAAATAATATTTATAATTTTGGTACTTATGTAGTATCTGGGCTGCCGATTTTTTGATTGTATGCCTTAAGTTAAGGCATACAATCAGATGCGATGCGATGCGATATCGCATCGCATCGCATACGACCATGCGATGCGATGCGATGCGATGACCCGATTTTTCCATAGGATTCAATGTTAAAATGGACTGAGTCCATTTTAACATGGAATTCAATGGGAAAAAGGGGTCCCTTTCATACCCCTACTATCCAAGTGGGCATGGAGTTGGATATAAACCTGTGGCGAGCGTAGCGAGCCACCGAGCCCGAAGCGTGGCGAGGGGACGGTATTCTGTGTCCCCTCGCGGGGCTCGCTACGCTCGCCACGCTTCGGGCTCGGTGGCTCGCTACGCTCGCCACAGGTTTATATCCAACTCCATGCCCACTTGGATAGTAGGGGTATGAAAAGGACCCCTTTTCCCATTGAATTCTATGTTAAAATGGACAGAGTCCATTTTAACATTGAATCCTATGGAAAAATCGGGTCCATCGCATCGCATCGCATGCGATATGGTCGGGTGCGATGCGATGCGATGGACCCGATTTCAAAATCGGCAGCCCAGTTACTACATAAGTACCATAATTTTAATATGACAATTTTTCAAAATAAATGCTTGGTTTTATACTGTTGTCTGTTTTTTACACATGGGCATTGGTGGTTCGCAAATATGTTTCTCTGTAGTGGGTATCACAGTTTATTTAGTTGACACTCACTGTGTCAGTAAATCTGATTATTTTTATTCCTCTGTGATATATCGAGGTGATAGAGAATTTTTACAGTCACTGGCCATGATTTTAATAATGTGTTCGGGGTTTTGACATATATACGTCCCCCGTAATTCTGCTGCTGAGGAATGAGACCCGAAGCAGACCGTGGTCTGTCTTCTGTATCTCGTCTCCGACGCAGTTTCTAATAGCCGCCAGAGACTATCACGAAGGCTGCAAACGCCGGGGAACGGATACCACCGGGTGTGCGCCTAAGTTAGCTGGGAACAGAGGTCGCGGTCACGGACGTCAAGTGCCGCGCCTCTGGTTCAGCTACTACAGAGTGTGATGCACCACTTAGCGATGCAATCATTGGTCCTGACGAAGCTCCCCAGCGAAGCGTGCACTGACCAAACACTCCGTGTGACCCCCTGTTCCCTTCCCCAATTTGAATGCATTTTGATCTGTTTAGATAGGGCATAGTATCTAAGTGGTGCATCGCACTCTGTAGTAGCTGAACCAGAGGCGCGGCACTTGACGTCCGTGACCGCGACCTCTGTGCCCAGCTAACTTAGGCGCACACCCGGTGGTATCCGTTCCCCGGCGTTTGCAGCCTTCGTGATAGTCTCTGGCGGCTATTAGAAACTGCGTCGGAGACGAGATACAGAAGACAGACCACGGTCTGCTTCGGGTCTCATTCCTCAGCAGCAGAATTACGGGGGACGTATATATGTCAAAACCCCGAACACATTATTAAAATCATGGCCAGTGACTGTAAAAATTCTCTATCACCTCGATATATCACAGAGGAATAAAAATAATCAGATTTACTGACTTACTGACACAGTGAGTGTCAACTAAATAAACTGTGATACCCACTACAGAGAAACATATTTGCGAACCACCAATGCCCATGTGTAAAAAACAGACAACAGTATAAAACCAAGCATTTATTTTGAAAAATTGTCATATTAAAATTATAAATATTATTTGGAAGGTACAGGCAACAGTGGGGTCTCACGTTGCAGGGATAGCTTTATCCCGTTTTAAATACATGTTTGTGTATGTATGTGTCAATTTGTGTTTTTATTTCGCTCCTTTTTAGAAAATAATAAATTAAAAGCTATATTTTATGTAATCCTTCTTCTCTGGTGCGCCACACAGAGACATTCCTTTCTCTGTCCATCGTCTTTCTGTCATTATCTGATGTCCAGTGGCAGCACACCCTCCTGTTAGTATCCATAATCAATTGTATTATATCACAACTGAGGGGTCATACATCTCATTTCCGAAATTCTTTCCAGTGCGATTGGTCCCTGCTTGTCTTTGGTATACACATTGGTTTTATCATGTATATTCTCCATCTCACTCAAATCCATAAACGTTACGGTACTCTTTACTTAGCACGGCGCCCACGATTCTGATCGTGGTCGTCGGGGGTAAAAAATCGCGGCCATCGCATGCACTAAAAAATCGGGTGCGACGCGATGCCCGCGATTTCCCATAGGGAACAATGTTAAAAGTCTCAATGGACGCGATTTTACTGTTCAATGCCTCAATGGACCCGATTTTTCCATAGGAAACAATGTTAAATGGGCCACAGAGCCCAAATAGGCCACCTGAAGTGTGAAATGGGCCCCACAATTGTTAACGCCACCCCACGATCAACGTGAACCCGAAGCGTGGCGAGCGCAGCGAGCCCACGAGGGGCGGCGGTACGCGTCCTCCGACCTTCTCATACCCCCACTATCCACGTCGGCGTGGAGTTGAGAATAAAATAGTGTGGCGAGCGCAGCGAGCCACCGAGCCCGAAGTGTGGCGAGGGGACGCGGATACCTGTGAAGCCCGTGAAGTGACGCGTTTACCTCGCGGGGCGCGCTGCGCGCGCCACGCTTCGGGCTCGGTGGCTCGCTACGCTCGCCACACTATTCTATTCTCAACGTGGATAGTGGGGGTATGGAAAGGTCGTAGGATGCGTACCGCTGCCCCGCGCGGGCTCGCTGCGCTCGCCACGCTTCGGGTTCATGTTCATCGTGGGGTGGCCTTAACAATTGTGGGGGCCATTTCACACTTCAGGGGGCCTATTTGAGCTCTGTGGCCCATTTAACATTGTTTCCTATGGAAAAATCGGGTCCATTGAGGCATGGAACAGTAAAATCGCGTCCATTGAGACTTTTAACATTGTTCCCTATGGGAAATCGCGGCCATCGCGTCGGTCGCGTCGCACCCGATTTCTTAGTGCATTCAATGGCCGCGATGGGCGCCGTGCTAAGTAAAGAGTACCAACGTTACTGCCTCTGTTTGGAAAAGGGCAAAAGGAGGTATGTGTGATGATGTCATTGTGACATCATAGGTCCTGCCCCCCCAAACCCCCACCCACCCCCACTGTGCAGTGATGCAATTTGATAATAGCTATATAGTTCAACAATTTGTTCTCAGTGGGGGGAAATTTACTAAGATGGGAGTTCTAGTTCACATGGGCTGTTGCTATAGGCAACCAATTAGATACTATCTGTTATCTTCTAGAAAGGGCTAAATAATTAAATAAGTAGTAGATTCTGTTTGGTTGCCCGTAGCAACATCCCATGTGAAATTTTCCTAATTTTCCCACACTCGGCAGACTTCCTGTTGGTAATCCCACCTCAGGACTCTCAGGAAAAATGTTGACAAAGTCTTTTACGTTCCAGCTCCTATCAATAGGACGATGAGAGGTTCACATGAGCGAATCCGGGGATCTCGGTCAGCTGAGTCTGCACACAGCACACTGAGAACGACTGCTGTGCTAAGACCCTCTCCAAAACAGGTCTTCACAATGGAGATCTTGTTTAATTAGATGATGGATTAAATGTTTCTTAGAACGATTGGCTGCATTTAAATAAGAGAGGACGTCTTCTCCTTAACCCTTTCATGCTTTATTGAATTCCTCCTAACAGTCTAAAAAGCAGCCCAACAGTTCAGGTTTTAGGGATATCCCCATACCTCCCGCTAATTGGTCACTATACTGCTGTGCCACCCGTGGGTTGCAGTGTCCCGCGGGCATGGGGGAAAATTGGGAGAGACAGTGATCACTATCAGAGCCGCCATGCTAGCCCCCTTCTTCTCCAGCTAATTCGTCAGCACGTCCCCTAGGCTTCTATGGAATATCGCCAGCATTAATATTCAGCGGTGTCTCAGATAGTACACAACCTTTGTTTCATGTTTTTAAACCACAATATATTTTGTGTGTATTGTATGTGTTTGATGTGTTTATACAACATCACTGCATTTTGTGTTCACACATGGGTCCCGTCCTCAAGATACAGTACCGCATTGAATCATAACAAGTATACTGAAATACTAAATATTCCGTTATCCAAAATGCTTCTGGTCCCGAGTATTTTGGTAGTACCTTCTGTAAAGTGCCTTAAGTCCTATTGGAGAAAATTGCCATATAAATAAATCTTCTCCTTCTTCTTCTTCATCTTCTTATTCTTATTAGTATTAATATTTGTCAGGAGTTTACCATCCATATGTCATGACAGAACTCACACCTTTTCCTGTACTTCACCTTTTCCTGTACTTATAAATATCCTGGGATTTTTGCACAGGAAGGCACACCTACCCGGGATTCTTGTTAGTGGAAATTGTGATGAGATCAAAATCCCAGGTAAAGTTGCCTGGGAATTTTTCCCCTGGTCACAGGGTTTTTAGCGGGTCTTTCCTGCGTAATGAGCAGTGGAAACACCTCTTACCCAGGATTTTCCACCCGAGCAAGGGAGTTTGGCCATTGCGCAGTCTGCCCGCCGGCTACCTGGCCACCTACCGTTGACAGCCTGCTGGTGCCCGCATTCCACCGCAGACCGTCAACCCGGCTGTGCCCGCCTGCTGCCCTGCTTTTTCGGGTTTCCCTTTTCTGTGGAAATGGTGTCAACTTGTGAAAAACTCGATAAAACAGGGCAGTGGGAACATGGACATGCAAGTGGAGACCCGGCAAAATCCTGGGTATGACCTGGTATTTTGGTGGAAAAGGGGTGTAAGCTGACCTTTCACTCTCTCCCCACCATTGTATTACTGTCCATAACCAACTCTCCTCCAAGTTACCTCACAAGACCTCACTTCTGCTTCTTCACCTCTAAGTGCATTTATCAATAAAAAATAGAGACAACTTTAAGCAAAATATATGTGTGAAATAAAGGGTTTTTATTTTGTACTAGGGAATTTGTCCTATAAGAGGAACAAGATGGCGGAAGCCTCATGACTCACTAAAGAATCATCCTTCAGCACTCAGGAGAGGAAAAACCCCCTGTGGGGGAAACCTCTGGGGACCCATGGCTGAAGAACTGCCCGTCCCTCTGGGCATTAAGAAGCTATGATATATCTAGAAAAAACAGCGAGAGACTCGAAAAATGGGTAAGGGAGACTAAGAAACAAGGTAAAGAAAAAGAGAGAAAGATAAATAAATAAAAAAAGAAATTAAACGAAAAAGAGGGAGAGAAAGAGTGAAAGTAAGAAAGAAATGAAAAATAGGACTCCTGCCAGTAAACTGTGCATTTCCAGGTCCTTGGGTCTGTATGACTGAGCCAACAACAGCATAGTCATTATGTAGGCAGTAACCATTATGACATCACAGCATCATTATGACATCACAGCAGCATCACTCCACAGATCCCAATAGACAGGCCATGACTGGTTAATTCTGGTTTGAGGCCCCTGTTATCTTTTTCATGACTGACTTGTGGGACTTTAATCCTTAAAATGATTACAGTACATTCAAAATATCATTTTTTTGCCAGGATTTCCCCTTGAATCTTTTCCTCCAATATTCACTGTGGTTATTTTGTTTATTTAAATCACAGTTTGTCATTGATTGCCTCAGTTACAGATAAACATTCACACCCCCCCCCCCCCTCAGTGGTATTGGGAGACTTTAAACATCATATTTACCATAAATATCAACACCCTCCCTTCCCCTTAAAGGTGCGTACACACGGGGGAGATATATTGCTCAGCCATATATGGCTGAGCTATATATGGCTCAGCAATATATTGCTCAGTTTCTCCTTTACATCAGCGACCAGAGATGGTCGCTGATGAAAAAGAAACTGCCGGGGGGAGCCCGGCAGTGGAAATCAGTTGGTCGCAGGAGCATGTTCCTGCAACCAGCGATCACCACAGGGGCAAAAACGGGAGCGCGCACTCGGCGATATATCGCCGTTGCACACTCCCATTGCGGGCAATATGGTCGCTCAGCGACCATATTTCCCACGATTTTGCACTAAATCGCCCCCGTTTGTACACACCTTAAGTTTCTCCTTTTCATCAGCGACCAGAGATGGTCGCTGATGAAAGGGATCCTCTGCCGGCGGTGCTGCAGAGGTAATCAAGCTCCTGCGACCAGCGATTAGAATGGGGCTGAAAACGGGAGCGCGCACCCGGCGATTTATCGCCAGAGCACACTTGCATCACTGGCAATATGGTCGCCAGCGACCATATTTCCAGCGATTTGAGCCCCTATCGCCCCCCCATGTGTACACAGCTTTAGGATCAAAAGAGCGATTATGGAAACTATTGTCCAATTGTGAAGCAGAATTTGTTAATAACAATTAATAGATAAATGAATACAGCGACAAAACAATAAAAACAAAACAAGTACAATATCAGTTGTCAAAAGCCACAAGGCCAGCAAGTGATCAGACCTATAAAAGGGTCCCAAAAGGCTGGCAACCACGATCAGTGATCCAGTCAGACTAGGCCTGAGTGTATTTTTGGGATTTATTATTAAAAAATATACATTCACTGTTTCTAAGGAAACCATTGCTGAGATTGAGTCCCAAGCATTTCCAATGGCTGAGAACCAACTTTATTTACTGTAAGTACATCATTAATACGTCAAAGTACAAAAATGTCATCTTTTTGTGTGAAAAATGTATATATAAAAGGTTAACTACTCCTCTCTATGAGGTAAAGTACCTTCAGTGTCCACTAGAGTCCACTCAACTGATCAAATTACTCCTTTGTGTGCCAAAAGATGTCATAACAGAAAATTTGTGAAAACAATTTTTGCAGGGAGACTTTTCTGTTTCAAACTTGCAGGATATGGGGCATACTTGACTACCTGACCCCCTCCTTCAGGAAGATAATGCTCTGTTCCTGGACTTCCCTGGTAATGTATGATTGCCATCACCTGTGGTGAAACACCTTTCTTATCAATTACCTAGCACCCCACAGGTGATGGCAATCATACATTACCAGGGAAGCCCAAGAACAGAGCATTTTCTCCCTCAGGTAGGCAACCATGAGCCATCCTCACCATACAACCCCCCTCACCGGCCGCATTGAATATACCCCTTTGAATGACCTACAAGGTCTATATTAAATGTCATTATAGGACAAATATGCATGGACACAAGCTAAGTACACCTGTCTGTATTCACACTTGCCAACAGCAGAATTAGTGTCAGGTGTGTGACTCCCACTAGTTGTCTCAGAAGAGGTAGAAGCAGACTACTGGAGGCAGCATGTGGTAAGTGCATCAAAGTGTCTTATACATTATTTGTACTATGCCACTGTGTCCAAAACATTTCTGAATCCTGGTGACCCTGAGTATCAGAATTTCTTTCCTGGCACCCATAACTCAAATGCTTCTCAATGAAAAAATCAGAAAAAATATACAAAAGTAAATTGTGTTTCCTTTATATGTTATCCTTGTTGTCAGTTATGTGGTAATGGACAGGATTCACTTGTTTGTCTGCAACTTGCCTGTTACATTGGTCATAAATAATTTGAATTGGTCATGGACCACCAAACCAGGGCACCCCCTGCATGTCCGCCAAGGCACCGTAAGGTATCACGGCACACGTTTTGGGAGCCACTGTACTGCGCTAATACTGATACTGACACCGGAAAAAATGCTTAAAACTCATGTTGACAATTTGTCATAGTCGACCTTGTGCTGTTGATCTTCTCTGTGAGCGTTGCCACACCTGTGATGTGGGACAAGATTCATTTCTGTTTGTCCACATGTTTTTATGTAAGCTATTCTTTTTTACATAAAAGATTTGAATTCGTTCTGGACCAACAATCCAAGGCACCCCAGTGTCTTAAGGCACCCCGGGGTGCCACAGTACTGAACATTGGCCCTTATTCTAGTTGACTGGGACGGATGCGTATTTTCGGACGGCCGCCGAGTGTTCTTAGCCCCACCTACAGTACGGATCGCTCACACCGTCCGAATGTGGTAAGACGCCGAGCGAACCGCCCACGAGTGGATGTTTCACAACTCCCCCATCTGTGGGAACCTCCCCCATCCATGGTGCTCCAGACCACTCGGACATTTCTCCGGGAAGGGATATGGACGGGCAGCTGGCATCCGGCTATGTCAGCTGTCCGCCCCACACACGTGCGTCACGGCCGGATTACCATACGTACGCCCAGCATTTTCACGTGAACGCCCATTAAACGTGGCACGTACGCATATGGTAATGAGCCCAAACAGCCCTTACAGATGTAACCTGTGCAGAGAGAGTTTAGATTTGGGTGGGGTTTTACTTCAAAGTGAGATCTATATTGCAGTATAAGATAAATCAGGCAGTATTTACCCTGCACAGAAACAAAATAACTCACCCAAATCTAATTCTCTCTGCACAATTACATCAGCCCCACCTGCAGTGCACATGGTTTTGTCCATCTCCGAAGCAATTTGCCTTTGTGAGTGATCCAGAATAAGGGCCATAGTGCATGGGGAAATGTGACAAAACTCCCGATAATGGGGGTTTTCCTCATTTTCCCTTTAGTGCATCTCTCCCACAACCTGTTCCATGTATATCCTCCCACCAATGTTTGGACAGCCTAAAGGTCCATACACACTGGGCGATTTACGGCCAGCGTGTATGGACAGCGATGATCGCTATCATCGCTGGGGGGAAAGCCGCTCAGTGCATACACACTGAGCAGCTTTCCCCCTGCCCGGCGCTGTCAGTGGGGGGAGGACGGCTGTGCGTAGTGCAGTGTTATGCCAAGCTGCTCATCTGCTGGTTGGTATTACCAGCAGATGCGCAGATTTCCCGGGGATGATGCGGGAGCGCGCAGCAGCACTCACCGCTGGGCCAAACACACTGGGCGGCTTTCAGCTCAAAGTCGCCAAGTGTGTGTGGGCCTTTACTATGAGCTGAGTCATGGGTGGTTCTTGGCTATGAGGTAATGTGTGACTGACTACTGACTGAATGTTTACAGGCAGAGGTTTTATTAAGGTCTGAGGTAAGGTCCTCTGTGAGCATGCGGTTAAACAGGTTCTAATGTGCAGCTGAAGGCTATACAGTAGGTTGGGGAAAGTAACATAAGATTTTTTATTTTTTTTAAGTGAACATTACTGTATTTTAAAATGATGGCAAATCATAGTAACTACTATGCAATTTATCCATTGAGCTAAAATGTGTTAGAATCGGGTCAAATATGATCCTTTTTATTTGTCTAATCTCTGATTTAATAACTACAGGCTATGGAGCTTACACTTTGCTGAATGTATTCAGGGCCGGTGCAAAGCGCCTCAGGGTTGGGGCGCCACGGTGCCGGGGGGGGGGGGGGGGGGGGTGTACCTGTCCTTCGGCTGTGTATATAAAGCTTGCGGCAGCGGGGGGTCCCTGCAGTCAAGAAATAACGAGCGCTATCCGCCTGGCTACGCGGAAGCGCTTCTGTTGTGAAAACACTGGCCGTACGGCGCACGCTGATTGGCTGAATCTCAGCCAATCAGCGTGCGGCCAGTGTTTCCACAACCGAAGCGCTTCCGCGTAGCCAGGCGGATAGCGCTCGTTATTTCTTGACTGCAGGGACCCCCCGCTGCCGCCGCAAGCTTTATATACACAGACGCAGGACAGGTACCCCCGCGGCACGGAGGGGGCGAAATGCCGCCCTCCAGTGGCCGGCGCCCTAGGCAAATGCCTAGATTTGCCTAGTGGTGGCGCCGGCCCTGAATGTATTCATTTAATGCTGATCATTACCCCCAAAAAAAGATAAATGAGCATTGAATTTGAAAGATGTCGTCTGCTTTCTGACTTGGAAACGTTAATGCAGCAGACACTACTCCTAGTCCAAGTTGCACAGATCCCACCAATCAGAGCTCATGCTGGTTCTGATATGAGCCTCTCTATGGCCCTTATTCTGGTTGGTGCGGTCGAGCCGCATATGCGGCTCCGACCGCACCAGACGAATCCCCGCCTACAAGACGGATCGGCACGGCCGTCCGTACACGGACGGCTGCCGATCCGCATGAAAATGGCGGGGCGTACGCCTCCACCATGTTGGGAGCTGCCCCCTGCATTCGATGGTCGATGACCATCGAAGGCAGGGCCGCACGCTCCCCCCGCTCACGCAAGCTTAGAGCACACGGACAATCGTCCGTGTGAAAGCTTGTATTGGGGCGGGCAGCTGACATCCGGCGATGTCAGCTTTCCGCCCCCATCACTGGCGTCATAGCCTCATTACCATGCATACGCCCCGCGTTTGCATGGGAACGCCCATGAAACGCTGGGCGTATACATAGGGTAATGAGGCTATTAAGCCCCTCACACCCCTATACGCCCCCTTTGCGGCGTCTAAATTTTTTACTCGGCGAATTCCCCTGCACATGCGCAGAGTGACCTCTGCGCATGTGCAGAGTGTAAACATCGGCGGTACGGCCGCACGCGGTCCGTACCGCTCAGATCAAAATAAGGGCCTATGCCTTGTGTCTATAATCAAATTGGATATGTCGGTACACCATGATATAATCAGACATAGCTTATACTGTGTACCCATACATCTAGGGCAGGCATGTCCAAACTATGGCCCTCCAGCTGTTGTGAAACTGCGGGTCCCATCATGCCTTGCCACAATTTTGCTAATAGGGAATGCTAAAACTATGGCAAGGCATGCTGGGATGTGTAGTTTGCCAGCCAATTTTCCAACCAGCCAGATCGGGCAATAAATCTTTAAGTGTATGGCCAGCTTTAGTGATTCATTCGCAAATTTACACAAGTGTTTTTTTTTTCTGTGTCTGGACAGTTGCTGTCTCCTCGCAGTCCACTGCGAATTCGCACATTAGCAAGCTGAATTAGGCCCCCAGTGCAGTGGGGTATGAATCATTTGTTCAACCCATATTAAGTAGACATGAGTTTTTCACACTTTTTTTTCCAGAATGTCGACAAAGACACTGTCAAAGTGTACCGCATCCGCTCGGCACCATATTCTATTCTCTCTCCAAACCCTAATGAATGGTAGGGCATGAAATACTGCCTGTGGGTACATCAGCTCACCCCCCCCCCCCCCCCCCCCAAAAAAAAAAAACCCTATTAAACTCATGTTGACCTTTCGACTGTTGACATAATACTTGTGACAACCTTCCAACCCTGTTGACCTATTTCTTATGTCGACGTGCGCCATGTGGACCTTATATGGGCAAACCTAATGACCATATACCGTGCAATAACTAATTATGCAATAATAATCGTACAATGAGTCCTTTCAGCAGCATCCAAGTTAATACTGATGACATATTTTAAACTTCATTCATCTCCCTATACTCCATATAACCGCGCTGCTGTATTACAGGGGAATATTTAAAATGACGTGGGGGTAATACAGTATGTGCGTGTTTCTCTACTCCGCCGTATATGTCGTGAATGCCAACATGCTCTAGGCAACCTTACATATGTGTGTCCGCTCGGGGGGAAGTAGGTGGGCAGCTGACATCCGGTGATGTCAGCGGCTAGCCCCCCACCTGTCCGTCAAGCCCACATTACCATGAGAACGCCCACGGAACGCTGGGTGTTCCCATATGGTAATGAGTCTGCCCCAGGCCCCTCTCCGCAGCGCTGTGTAGGGTTGGTCGGGCTGTGAACGTGTTCTGGTTGCTAATCAACCAATATAGGTTCCACGGAGCAATAAACTCCATGCGTTTTGAACTAGATTGCATCTCCTCTAGTTTGAAACGCATGTGATTGGCTAAAGCACCACGCGTTCTGAACTAAATGCAATGCAATCTAGTTCAAAAAGTACTTGCAGCACATTCTTTATGTGCTGTACGATGGGATGTGCGCGCATCGCACCTGTCCATCGCACTGTGGATGAGCAGTGCTGTCATTCTGTAAATCCTTTCCAACATCCCACCCCTTATCCCATACATCTCAGCATTTATTAAAGTTGCATGCATGAATAATTACACAAGGGACATCTCTGCTGATAAGATGGAACTTGGAGATAAACGCTTGGACAGTGCTGCGCGTCAGGAACCAGCTCTGGAAAGTATTTCCGGAGCTTGATTTATTCCATCAGATATTGGGCGGTATTCAATGAGGCTGATTCGCCAGGTTTTTATGGCGGTTTTGTGCTGTAAGGCGAATTTCTGACTAAAACGGTTAATCACCCTATTCAATGACCAGATGGCGAATACATTTCAAGGTTTTTTTCGCCATGATTCACCGAGTAGCAATCGCTATCTTTTTATGGTGAAGTGGAAGGTGAACTTTTAAAATAAAGTGTTTTTGTTTTTTACAATTGGTGTAAAAAAATCTGGAATTTTATTCTGAGGAGGGGCATGCTATTTTCATTCATTTTTATTCATGTGCTTTTTTTTTTTTTTTTTACACAGACCAGCCAGCAGGGGGCCGAAGCCGAGCCGCTCATTAGATATTCATATATTCACTTCACCCGATCATTACATATTCATGGTCGGGTGTAGTGAATATACCCGGTCCCCTGCTGGCACCCCCGGGGGGCAGCCTGTGCTGCCTGGCTCCCGGGGAGCCCACCTCCCCCCCACAAACGTTCTGGGGCAGGCAGGGAGACTTCCATCTCCCTGCCTGCCGCCGTCCTCAGGCTCCCTGCGGCGTCCGCCGCAGGAACTCAAATTCGCCGGTCAGGGGCAGCGAGCCCCTGACTTATTGAATACCGGAGCCGGCGAGGCTCCGGAACGCGGCGAGCAGTGGCAAATGTGCTAAACAGGATTCGCTGCACGTCGCCGGTATTCACATTGAATACCACCCATTGAGAATCCGTTATGTGCAGTTCGGGTAGGCAGAGCCTCACCTGTCATTACAGCGCTACCCAGGATTAGATACAGGGTATATTTATTGTGTACACCTCAAAGTATATTAAGAGGGGTACGGTGCACATTCCCTTATAGCAGCCATTGACCACCGTTCGGTAATAAAATAAATTATATGTATGTGTAAACCGGGCTGCGATACTAAGCCGTTGGTCTCACTGTTAAGAATGTGTCAAAACTCAGAAAACGACAGTTTTTGAATTCTTTCACCTCTATCTTTGAGGATCGTGCTCCACGCCCATAGGGGGTTATTCTGGTTAATTCGCAAGGATGCAAATTCGCAGCCTTGCGAATCCCCCAAACCCAGGTTGCCCACCACCCATTCCCAAGGCAAATTCGCTCGCAGGGCACACGGATGGATGTTACACAGTAAAATCCATTCGCAGCCTGGTGCAATCCGCCCCATCATTCGATGGTCTCCGACCATCAATTGATGGCGAAGGCTCACACATATTGTGGGAGTAGGCAGGCAGCTTACATCTGCTGATGTCAGCTGCCTTCCCCCCACCCGTCCGTCATGCCTCATTAGCATGAGAACACCCAGAGTTCTCACTGGAACACCCACGAAACGCTGGGCGTTCCCAAATGGTGATGCTTTCGTGCACCCGGCAAAGACTCTGTTCGCCATGGCCACACTCAACAAGCGCGTGTGCAGAAATGCCCATGTGCAATAAAAAAAATCCTGCGAACGAGCGGCGATTGCGAACGGACCTGAATAAGTTCCACAGTCTGTTAAACTGGGTACACACCTAAAGATTAATCTGTCCAATCTTGTTGAAAAATTAGGGAGTTTGAGGGGGGGGTCAGTCACACAGAATTTGAGAGAAATAGATGATATACTATGGGTGGCCCCCTGTGGGCTATGGGTAATGAATATAATCAACGTTAGTATTACAGGGGTGTGCTACCACGGACAAAGGGACTGACAATTGAAAAGAGACAAGGTTTAGTTTGTCACGATGTGGTGCACAATAAGAAAAAATTGGACACAATAAAATATACCTTTTTAATAAGTATCAATTAAAATTGCGAAATATGACAGACTGTTTTGAGCGACTTTCAGCTCAAAGTTGCCCAGTGTGAATGGACCTTTAGATATTCGGTGAAACTCTGAAGATTATGAATGTAAATCACATGTAATGAGTATCTCAGAGTAAGGGATTTCGATCTGTATGTGACTCAAGGCAACACTTTATAACGTCATTTAAGGCCCATACACACTTGAAGATTTTCATTTCAAAAGACTTTGCCAAAATCTTTGATAGATATATCTTTCACCAAAGTAGTGCGTACAGACTGAGCCATTTTCCCAAAGAGCAAGAGATTATCAGGAGGCGAAAGACTTTGCTGAAAATCTTTCATTATAAATGGGCTGGGTTTGAATTCCAAGGGTTCCATATATACAGTACATTGGTGACAGTGGGCATATGAATATATAAACATTGGTGGGTAGTGTTGGCACTAATTTATGCATTGCTGGCACAGGCCAGTAATGTATACGTTACCGCCAACACTGCCCACCAATGTATATATGTGTATAGATAGATAGATAGATAGATAGAGTTAGTAGAAGAAGGGCACTCAGGGACTAGAGAAGCAGGTGAACGTAGGACAATTTTATTGCCTGGTAGTCTACGTTTCGGGGTCTCCCCCGTCGTCAGGACAAAACATTATTGTTTTGTCCTGACGACGGGGGAGACCCCGAAACGTAGACTACCAGGCAATAAAATTGTCCTACGTTCACCTGCTTCTCTAGTCCCTGAGTGCCCTTCTTCTACTAACTCTGTCTGTCTGTCTGTAAGTCCAAGTTCAGACAAATCTTAAAACACATGGCAACATATTGAAAAAAAGACAATAGCAGTGGGTCACTTATCCATAACGGGCAAACAGCATGATACCCGTGGAACTCCACGCTGGTCCCATAACCAGTCAGCTCGACAGCCTGTTTCGGTGTGTTACCACCTTTTTCATGAGCACAACCATATCTAAACAGTTTACCATATAAATAGGGCACAGAGACCCGCCAAAATCAAAGCAATATGTCTCACCTGTGGCTGGCGTACAAGGAGTGTAAACCTCATAACATCTTTACTCCATGTTCCTGCAGTGGAACGCACACCGCGACGCGTGAGACGCACGCACTTCCGCTTCCTGTGTGCTTGTATACCTGAGCCTCCGTCTGCCACTGGCCGTACAACCCGCCTCTCAGCACAAAACACAGAGAGCACCAGAGTGGGGACTACACTAAGCAGCCCACACTCTGTGCTCAATCTGTGATATCGGTGTATACGCAGTATAAGGCACTTGGAACGCTTGGCAAGTGGCCGTGGAACGCACAGCCATCTTGCCTGCATCAACCAATGCCTGACCGCATTCTAGGTCACATGGTGTCCGGCTGGGCAATAACTCAGCTTTATTAGCTACAGTAACTTGTGCACAATGAAGGTAATAGACGAAGATATTTAAATCAAAGAATATTGCCACATAATGGAGAACTAATATAGCTTCTGATATGGCGAATCTCAGGTCCATAACTTTAGACAATTATTGTGGTAATCAGCCATCACCATATAAAGCATGAAATAACCTATAGTGATAAAAACGTGAAAAACATACTGACCTCTAGCAATATATAGAATATTATAAGTGGTTTATATGAGAATGTCAAGCAGGAACAGTCCATTAAGACATTATACCATAATAGTGACACTATATGCACTAATCATAACATCAAAAGAAACCCATGCAAGCATTCCCTTTTAAAGAAATACATTTAAATTGAGTTCCTCATTAAGGCCAGAGGGACTGAGGGAATTAAGGTCATATATAAATTCACTCTCCTTGCGTAACAAGGTCAGGTGACGATCACCCCCTCTCTTGGGATTCTTTACATGGTAAAGTGGCATAAATTTAAAGTCCTTCATGGTATGTCCAGCATCATAAAAATGTCTAGCGACGGGAGGTGTAGTTTGGTCGCGAATTGTCATTGCTTTTTTTATTGAAGATCGGTGCATGCCGATCCTCTCCTTCAGCATCCTAATTGTTTTACCAACGTACAAGTGAGGACAGGGGCAAACAATGACGTATACGATGTATTTGCTCTCACAAGTCATACGATGTTGTAATTTGTATTTATAATTCGTTGTTGGATGCTTGAAGATTTCCCCCATGATCAAGTGCTGGCAATTAACGCACCCACTACATTTGTAGGCTCCGTTCTTCATGCTCAACCAGTTAGAGTTGTCAGGAGTAAAACCGATATCCGAATACGTGATCTCATCTTTCAAGTTTTCACTCGTCTGCAACACTGATAGAGATCCTGAGGCCCTTTGGGGGCAGGGAGTGGGCAGCGACGGCCTCCATTTCTTAAAACGTAGCTGAGGGAAGAGGCCAAGATCTCCATCAGACGATAGAGATTTCATGGCCTATGTGTTATGCAACCAGCCAATGGTGTCGGAGTCCTAGGGTGCAGCTCAAACTGGTAATGCATGCAGGAGGCATGACACCTCCCACTGCATTACCATATCAGTGTTGTCGCTGCTGCTTCTATTGCAGCAGCAGAGATAACGCCTCCAACCACATAGTGAGGTCCATTGTGCTTAATAAATGCAATAGGCCTGATTCAGAAATATTTTCTGCAACAGTGTCGGTGTCTTTATGCAAATGTCACAACTGAGATGGACACAGGGGCGTGTCACACTCTGCCCACGGGGTGTATATAGATCAACATATGGGTGTATCTATGCTTAAATGCTTGATACGAACATTGCTGTCTGCAAGATGGGGCTTCTTGCTTGCAACTTTATATTGGCTGTAAATACTTCATCATGTCTCAACTGTTCAGATTTACTTGTGTGCAGCCCTTGGGACCAGGAAGCTGAGCTCTTGACGAGAGTCTTAAGGACATGTACCTGCAGGCAAATGCTGTCACGGGGCAGTGACGATGACTCTGCCTTGCGCTCTGTGCTTGTCCACTGCTCGCACACCATTGGCTGCAGCCTTCGTTATGTGTATTTAACCGTTCCACTTCATTGGTGTAGTGGGATGCTACAGAAACCATAGTAACTTCCCAGTATCACCTTCTTTGACATATTGTGCTTGATAAATTAGGCCATATAGCACTGCGCACAATCCATAGCATTTAACTCCTTTGTAATAACACAATCATAGGGATCAATAAATTATTTTAAAAAAGGTATTAAGGTACTTGTTTCCTAGCACGGCACCCACGATATTCAGTCGTACGGCATCGCATCGCATGCCATATGCCGGCATGCGATGCGATTTTAAATGGGTGCCCTAATGGGTGCTTACAATGTTAAATGCACCCCCACTATCAATGCGAACCCGAAGCGTGGCAAGTGCAGTGAGCCCGCGAGGAGCGGCTGTACGCATCCTCCGACCTTTTCATACCCCACTATCCACGTTGGCGCGGAGTTGATTTTATATAGTGTGGCGAGCGCAGCGAGCCACCGAGCCCGAAGCGTGGCGAGCCCCCGAGCCCGAAGCGTGGCGAGCCCCGCGATGGGACGCGTATTACTTTCCATGTATTCCGCGTCCGCTCGCAACAATTCGGGCTCGGTTGCTCGCTGCGCTCGCCACACTATATAAAATCTACTCCACGCCGACGTGGATAGTGGGGGTATGAAAAGGTCGTAGGACACGTACCGCCACCCCTTGCGGGCTCGCTGCACTCGCCACGCTTTGGGTTGGCGTTGATAGTACGGGTGCCATGAGGGTGCTTTTTACAATGTAAGCACCCGTTACGGTGCCTATACAATTATTTATCTTATAGGGAGCACATTTAACATTGAAAACACCCATTAGGGTGCTTATACAATTTTAAATCGTATACCATTGTATATGGCATACAATGCGATGGTATATGATTTAAAATTGTATAACATCGGCTGCCATCGCGTAACATTGCATCGCATACCATCGTATGCCTTATATAGTTACATAGTAGGTAAGGCTGAAAAAAGACTTGCGTCCATCTAGTTCAACCTGGTATAGAATAGATATCCATTGCTGATTTGGTAGGTTCTGGTATTTTACAGACAAATTATATTTCTTATTTGTACCCATGGATGTTTTTCTCCAGTAAATGTTTGTCCAACTTTGCCTTGAATGCATTTAATGAGCCAGCCATTACCACCTCTCTGGGAAGAGAGTTCCAGAGTTTGACTGTTCTGACCGTAAAGAAATTCTTTCTACTAGCTGAATGAAATCTTTTTTTCTTCTAATCTATACTCATGCCCTCGTGTCCTAGATTCCTTTCTAGTAGAAAAGAGGGTGTGTGACAGTTCCTTATATTGGCCCTTGATATACTTGTACATGTTGAGCATGTCCCCCCTTAAACGTCTCTTTTCTAATGTAAATAGTCCCAAATTGCTTAATCTCTCCACGTAGCTTAAATTCTCCATTCCCCTAATAAGCTTTGTTGCTCGCCTTTGGACTTTTTCTAATTCTATAATGTCCTTTTTATAGTGTGGGGCCCAGAACTGTACTCCGTACTCGAGGTGAGGTCTCACCAATGCTTTATATAGTGGCATAATTACCCTTGAGTCCCTAGTTTCCATTCCCCTCTTAATACATGCCAGAATTTTGTTGGCCATTTTTGTAGCTACATTACAATGGGCACTACATCCCAGTTTGCTGTCTATTTGGACTCCTAGATCCTTTTCAAGTATGGAATTACCCAGTTCCTCTCCGCTAAGGTTGTAACTTGCACACTGGTTGTGTCTCCCAAGGTGCATAACCTTACATTTATCTACATTGAACCTCATCTTCCATTTTTTTGCCCACTCATCTAGAATTGCAAGATCATTTTGAAGCATGGTGACATCTTCTGATGATTTGATGACTTTGCTAAGTTTTGTATCGTCCGCAAAGATGGATACATTGCTGAGTAACCCTATCCCAATATCGTTAATAAAAATGTTAAACAAAATGGGCCCCAAAACCGAACCCTGGGGCACTCCACTTAGTACCGGTATCATATCTGATTCGGCACCATTCACAACCACTCTTTGTTCTCTATTACATAGCCAATTCCCTACCCATCTGCAGATATTTTCACCCAATCCTAGGTTCTCCAATTTATTAATCAATCTCTTGTGTGGGACAGTATCAAATGCTTTAGCGAAATCTAGGAAAATCACATCTACAGCATTTCCATTATCAAGGTTTTTGCTAACCTCTTTGTAGAACCCTAGTAGATTAATTTGGCATGAACGATTTTTCACGAACCCATGTTGGTTAGTACTGAGTAGACGGTGATGATCTAAATATTCCTGGATACCATCCCTTAAAAATCCTTCAAATAGTTTACCCACAATTGATGTTAAACTAACGGGTCTGTAATTAGCGGGATCTTCCTTTTTTCCTTTTTTGAATATTGGCACTACCTCTGCTATTCTCCAATCTTTTGGTACTATACCTGACGATAGTGACTTGCTAAAGATATAATGTAAGGGGGTAGCTAGTTCATCCCTTAATTCCATTAATACCCTCGGATGAATCCCATCTGGCCCTGGTGATTTATGTGTTTTGAGTTTGCTTAGCCTCAGTATTATTACCTTCGGCGTGAAATCCACAATGAGATCTGGCTTATTTGTCCCGTTTGTGGTAAATGTTCGTTCCACAGTCTGCTCTCCCTTAGTAAATACTGATGAGAAGAACTCATTTAACAGTTTTGCTTTTCCCTTGTCCTCAGTAACACTTTTTCCACTAGTATCAGTTAGTGGGCCTATGTTTTCCTTAATTAAACGTTTACTATTTATGTATTTAAAAAACTTCTTTGGGTTGGTTTTGCTTTCAGTGGCTATGCACTCTTCATATAATATTTTAGCTGCTTTGATTACCCCTTTACATGTTTTGTTTGATTCTTTGTATTTTGCGAACGCCTCCTCATTCAAGTTATTTTTATAGAATTTAAAGGCTCTGGTTTTATTGTTGATAGCTGACCTTACTTCTTTGTCCAACCATGGTGGCTTTTTTTTTGTTGAATTTACCTTTAGTTACTTTAGGAATGTATTCAATAGTTAGTGAATCAAGCACCTTTTTTAGAGTATCCCACATTTCCTCTGCATTTTTTCTCCCCATAACCGTTTCCCACCCAATTCCTGTTAGGGCTTCCCTGAATAATTCAAAGTTCGCTTTTCTGAAGTTTAGTATTTTTGCAGATCCTTTTTGATGTAATTTACTGAAGTTGATTTCCAGTGAAACCATATTGTGATCACTGTTCCCTAATTGTTCAATTACTTTTGTGTTTGAAACTAAGTCTATGTTATTTGTTAATAGTTACTAAGTCCAAGAGTGCCTCATCACGAGTTGGAGTTTCTACCGTTTGTGTAATAAACTGGTCTTTAAGTAAGCTCAAGAACCCATTGCTTCTTGCTGATTTACCTGTTTAGTTTTCCCAATCAATGTCGGGTAAATTAAAATCCCCCATAATTAATACCTGACCCTGATTTGATGCTTGTTTGATTTGGTTTAAAAGAAGAGACTCTTCCCTTTCGTATACATTTGGTGGTCTATAGCATACCCCTATTATAAATTTGTTTTTTGTTTTTTTTATTATTGTCGGTTATCTTTGCCCACACTGTCTCCGAGTTGTCTTCTTCCAGGTCTGTGCTCATATTTTTCTCACATGATGTTAAGTTATTATTTACATATAGGCACACACCCCCGCCCCTTCTATTTTCCCTGTCTTTCCTGTAGAGTGTATATCCCTCCATGTTTAATGCCCAGTCATGCGACTCATTACACCATGTTTCTGTAATACCAATGATGTCGTAGTCGTCCCTACTGATCAACGTTTCTAGCTCCCCGATTTTACTCACTAAGCTTCTTGCATTAGCCAGTAAGCATTTTAATTTGTTTATTTTTAGATATGGCTCTAATATTGTGATTAGTTTCACCCCAGGACCCATTTGAATTCTTTACTAGCTTCCTCTTTCCCCTCTCCCCTTCAATAGACTCTCTACAGGCCTCCCCACCATGCACACTGCCTGCCCTCTCCATAGTTCTGGGAATTCTTCCTCTGTCATTCCCTCCTTCCCGTATACTAAGATCATCTGTACCTAAGAACTGTAATGGGGTAACGTGACTGTTACAACCTAACATTTTATTACATGACATTCCTGATGCACCCTGAGAGTTACCCCCGGTTATACCCTTGTTATGTCCCAGGACATGGCATGGGTCCTCAAACTGCGGCCCTCCAGATGTTGTGAAGCTACATATCCCAGCATGCCTTGCCACAGTTTTAACATTCCCTTATAGCACAACTGGGGCAAGGCATGCTGGGATTTGTAGTTTCACAACATCTGGAAGGCCGCAGTTTGAGGACCCATGCCTTATGGTATGCGATGCGATGGGCGCAATGCTAAGAAACAAGTACCGGTATTAATAATAATAAAATAGCACATTGATGGCACATTCATTGTGCAGCACTGTCCTTGTGTGTAAGTCAGATAGAAGATTGAGTTCTCGCATAGCGTACAAAACGTCCAATTACCCTTTATAGGAGCACTAAGCAGTTTCAAAATGCAAAGATGCCTTTAATTATCTTTGAATGAGAATCGATAGCAGCGCTGAGGATGTGCATAGGCGACGTACAGTTCACCCATAGCGTTTGCGTTACAGATGAAAGCTGCATTACGTTAAGTATTGCTGGCATAGTTGGCAGTCCACTGGGATCCTGTCCTGCTCTACACACTCACAGCTGACTATTACATGTGAACAAACATTTAGAGACTTGTTGAAGTCACTGTAAGGAATTAAGGGGAAGATTTATCAAATATTGGAAAGAGATAAAGGTACTAACCAATCCGATTCTATCGGCTTATTACCGCATCCCCCGCTGCCCCACATGGATCCCCGCCACCCCGCATTGGCCGCTCCACTCCCTCCTCACCTATGTCCGGGCAGCCTCCTCCCTAGTCCCGTACTTCCACTTCCTGGTGCAGGGAGGAGAGTCCTGCAGGAGGAGTGGGGAGAGGTGCCGGGGACCCGCCCACCCACTACTTGCTGCTTCACAATGGGCAGTCCTTATAGCGAGAGCTGCCCTTTGCGATACCAATCGCATATGTTAGAACATATGCGATAGTATTGATGCAGTAGCCAGCGGAGGGGGTGGTGAGGGGTGGCGGATGTTACTGCATCCCGCCCTAGGTTTGAAAAATGACCATTGCGACCTGTTTTGTTTGTGCTTTATCTCTCTCCAATTGAATTTCCAAGGCTTGATGAATCTGCCCATTTATTTTTGTGCAATTATTTTGCTTTCATTCATTAATGTTTTATCTTTAGTTTAAGCAGAGTTTAACTACCTGATAACACAGAGCAATAGCTCACAGTTATATGAACAGAGAACATACAAGGGCTGTAGATTCCTCAGGACACACGTATTGGGTGATTCAGAGGTTGACATATAGAAATCACGCGATTCCGATATTCTGGCCAGTGACTAAAGTGATAAAGTGGAAGGTGATAATGCAGTAGCCAATCAGCCACAAACTGTCATTTTTCAAACCCAGACAGTAACTTAACAGTTAGGAGATGATTGGCTGGATATATATATCACTATTTGAAGCTTGTCGCATCTAGCCCTATGAGGCTGGGCGTGTCCTTATCAGCATCTGCTTGTAAAGGCTCAGTTCCCCTGACCACAGGCAGAACTACCATTGGTGCAACAGGTGAAGTGCACTGGGGCCCCTGAGGCCCACTGCTGCCCCTGTCACCCTCTTCCTGGCACCCACTGTTTTTCCCTGTCACACTCTGCCTCCCCCTGCTTCCCCCTGCCTCCACCTGTCACCCACTGCCATTTTGCATATTGTGAACTTGAGTTTGGGTGGAGGAATGGGGACCAAATTGTACTTTTGCACCTGGGCACACCACCCACAGGTTCTGCCACTGCCCCTGACACCAGCAGCCAAGGACCCACAGAGATTCTGCAGATTCAGTACCATACAGGGACACTACGTTCTCCCCTGAATCAGGCCCTTAGCCTGTCACTTTTGTCTATTTGGAATGCTGGCTCCTTACAAAAACCATTCGGATTAAATTGCATTACTTATTGTCACAATAAAGTGGGTGATGCCGCTCAGATTGGGGCTGTTGTGCTACAGGAACTATTTTTTTGGTACTTGTGGAGTATCACGGCTCCCATCGTATGCCATCGGATGCCATATGTAGTGGCATACGATGCAATGCGATGTTTTACTGATTTTTGAGCATTTTTGCTCAAAAATCGTATGGCATCGTATGCCATCGCATGGCATTGTATGCCATCGCATGGCATCGTATGCCATATGTAGTGGCATACGATGCGATACGATGTTTTACCGATTTTTGAGCAATTTAGCTCAAAAATCGTATGCGATCGCATCGGATGCCATACGATGGCATCTGATGCGATGCGATGGCACCCGATTTTGCACTGAAATGCATCAGAATGCACTGAAATGTGTATTAAAGTAGTGAAATGCCCCCAAATGCCATTTTTCATAGTACACCACCCCCACTATCAACGTCAACCCGAAACATGGCGAGTGTAGCGAGCCCGCGAGGGGCGGCGGTACGCGTCCTACAACCTTTTCATACCCCGACTATCCACGTCGGCGTGGAGTTGAGAATAGAATAGTGTGGCGAGCGCAGCGAGGCGAGCGGACGCGGATACCTGTGAAGCCCGCTAGGGGACGCGTATAGCTGTGAAGGTATCCGCGTCCCGTTGCGGGGCTCGCTGCGCTCGCCACGCTTCGGGCTCGGTGGCTCGCTGCGCTCGCCACACTATTCTGTTCTCAACTCCACGCCGACGTGGATAGTGGGGGTATGAAAAGGTCGTAGGACGCGTACCGCCGCCCCTCGCGGGCTCGCTGCGCTCGCCACGCTTCGGGTTGGCGTTGATAGTGGGGGTGGTGCACTGTGAAAAATGGCATTTGGGGGCTTTTCACAAGTTTAATACACATTTCAATGCATTCTGATGCATTTCAGTGCAAAATCGGGTGCGATCGCATCGCATGCGATTTGATCGCATGTGATGCGATGCGATTTTTAGCATACGATCTGCATACGATGCAGGTCGTGGGAGCCGTGATACTCCACAAGTACCATTTTTTTTTCTTTATATTTGTTTGTAAGTGAAGGATGGACACAAGCACTAGGGATGGGTAAAAAGGTGAATAGAAGTCAATCATTCAGAAGAGATACTGTCTACTAGGTGCAAGTGGTCACTGCAATAGAGACCTTTGCCTTAAGAGAATGTTTACTACATGGTTCCATGCTTCCTTGTTGCCCTGGAAACCTGGCAACACGAGAGAGAGCATTTTGTTCTACAACATGGCCCCCGATGCAGAGTTATAAATCCTGCGCCAGCGCTCCTGCATCACACGGAGGGTAAGATCACGGGATAGTCTGCAGAATTGGTCACACCTTGGCCCTCATCCATAAGTTTGGTTAGCTGCTCATCATCATTGTGCAATAAAGCTTTATACACACTGTGGGCGGGATGTACCGAGCAACTGCGGTATATCACGCCACACATCACACAGATACTAATCACAGATGTACTAACATGCGATTAGTATTGCAAAGGACAGCTCCAGTGATAAGAGCTGCCCTTTGTGAAACAGCCGGCGGGGGGTGAGCAGATCCCCGCTTCTCTCCCCCTCCTCCTCCTGTTCAGACGGCTCCACCTCCTCCATGCACCCGGAAAGGGGGATGTTCTGGTGCTAGGGAGGAGGAGGTCATTGGACCGGGCAGCACAGCAGGAGGCTGCCCGGACATCAGATGAGAGTGGGAGGGGCGGCATGGGCAGTGTGTGACGGCGGGGGTCGGTGCAGGGTGGCTTGGGTCATGAAAGAAGACCATAGGCTTCTATTGTGTCCCCATGCGCTAGCCCCTTGTCCCCCCACTGCCCACCCACCTCTGTGCGAGTAACTCGGCGACTGTGATAGTCATCGAAGGCGCTCACACAGCAGCCCTGCACATGCGTATATTTACCAATACACATGTGCAGAGCTGCACCATCGGTCTGAGGACCGAATACGAGTTTGGCTGAGCCTACGTGAATCACACCATCACTTTGCTGGTCATGCTTTGGGCATGTCTGTGATTCAACCATTTGTAGCTGTTGGCCTTAAGCACTGTCGGTCTTTCATCTGCCAACCTAATGCATGGGGACCTGTACCATGTTCATCCATCATCCCGTTACCGTGGGAGCCGATGCTGGGCATACATTATACATATACCTAATATCCCAGACAATTGTACAGTGTGTTACCAAGACCAATGGCCATCTTTTCTCTTTACACTGCTTGATACATAACCCCCAAAGTACAGAGTCATCAACTCCAAAGGGGGAAATGTACTAAGATGGGATGTTGATATGGGGGGGAGGGGGGTATTTTCCCACATTCGGCAGACTTCCTGTTGGTAATCCCACCTCAGGACTCTGCATTCAGCCTTTTCTCCACCAGCCGTAATCATAGGAGAAATGTTGACAAAGTCTTTTACGTTCCAGCTCCTATCAATAGGACGATGAGAGGTTCACATGAGCGAATCCGGGGATCTCGGTCAGCTGAGTCTGCACACAGCACACTGAGAACGACTGGTGTGCTAAGACCCTCTCCAAAACAGGTCTTCACAATGGAGATCTTGTTTAATTAGATGATGGATTAAATGTTTCTTAGAAAGATTGGCTGCATTTAAATAAGAGAGGAAGTCTTCCCCTTAACCCTTTCATGCTTTATTGAATTCCTCCCAACAGTCTAAAACGCAGCCCAACAGTTCAGGTTTTAGGGATATCCCCATACCTCCCGCTATTTGGTCACTATACTGCTGTGCCACCCGTGGGTTGCAGTGTCCCGCGGGCATGGGAGAAAATTGGGAGAGACAGTGATCACTATCAGAGCCGCCATGCTAGCCCCCTTCTTCTCCAGCTAATTCGTCAGCACATCCCCTAGGCTTCTATGGAATATCGCCAGCATTAATATTCAGCAGTGTCTCAGATAGTACACAACCTTTGTTTCATGTTTTTAAACCACAATATATTTTGTGTGTATTGTATGTGTTTGATGTGTTTATACAACATAACTGCATTTTGTGTTCACACATGGGTCCCGTCCTCAAGATACAGTACCGCATTGAATCATAACAAGTATACTGAAATACTAAATATTCCGTTATCCAAAATGCTTCTGGTCCCGAGTATTTTGGTAGTACCTTCTGTAAAGTGCCTTAAGTCCTATTGGAGAAAATTGCCATATAAATAAATCTTCTCCTTCTTCTTCTTCATCTTCTTATTCTTATTAGTATTATTATTTGTCAGGAGTTTACCATCCATATATCATGACAGAACTCACACCTTTTCCTTGCACATGAATGCACACCTACCCGGGATTCTTGTCCGTGGAAATTGTGATGAGATAAAAAATCCCAGGTAAGGTTGCCTGGGAATTTTTCCCCTGGTCACAGGGTTTTTAGCGGGTCTTTCCTGCGTAATGAGCAGTGGAAACACCTCTTACCCAGGATTTTACACCCGAGCAAGGGAGTTTGGCCATTGCGCAGTCTGCCCGCCGGCTACCTGGCCACCTACCGCTGACAGCCTGCTGGTGCCCGCATTCCACCGCAGACCGTCTACCCGGCTGTGCCCGCCTGCTGCCCTGCTTTCTCGGGTTTCCCTTTTCTGTGCAAATGGTGTCAACTTGTGAAAAACTCGATAAAACAGGGCAGTGGGAACATGGACATGCAAGTGGAGACCCGCCAAAATCCTGGGTATGACCTGGTATTTTGGTGGAAAAGGGGTGTAAGCTGACCTTTCACCCTCTCCCCACCATTGCATTACTGTCCATAACCAACTCTCCTCCAAGTTACCTCACAAGACCTCACTTCTGCTTCTTCACCTCTAAGTGCATTTATCAATAAAAAATAGAGACAACTTTAAGCAAAATATATGTGTGAAATAAAGGGTTTTTATTTTATTTTATTTTAAAAAGGGAATTCTGGGCCAAGATTGATATAAAGTTCTTATAAACTTGTCCTATAAGAGGAACAAGATGGCGGAAGCCTCATGACTCACTAAAGAATCATCCTTCAGCACTCAGGAGAGGAAAAACCCCCTGTGGGGGAAACCTCTGGGGACCCATGGCTGAAGAACTGCCCGTCCCTCTGGGCATTAAGAAGCTATGATATATCTAGAAATAACAGCGAGAGACTCGAAAAATGGGTAAGGGAGACTAAGAAACAAGGTAAAGAAAAAGAGAGAAAGATAAATAAATAAAAAAAGAAAGTAAACAAAAAAGAGGGAGAGAAAGAGTGAAAGTAAGAAAGAAATGAAAAAAAGGACTCCTGCCAGTAAACTGTGCATTTCCAGGTCCTTGGGTCTGTATGACTGAGCCAACAACAGCATAGTCTTTATGTAGGCAGTAACCATTATGACATCACAGCACCATTATGACATCACAGCAGCATCACTCCACAGATCCCAATAGACAGGCCATGACTGGTTAATTCTGGTTTGAGGCCCCTGTTGTCTTTTTCATGACTGACATGTGGGATTTTAATCCTTAAAATGATTAGAGTACATTCAAAATATCATTTTTTTGCCAGGATTTCCCCTTGAATCTTTTCCTCCAATATTCAGTGTAGTTATTTTGTTTATTTAAATCACATTGTATCATTGATTGCCTCAGTTACAGATAAACATTCACCCCCCCTCAGTGGTATTGGGAGACTTTAAACATCATATTTACCATAAATATCAACACCCTCCCTTCCCCTTAAAGGTGCGTACACACGGGGGAGATATATTGCTGAGCTATATATGGCTGAGCAATATATTGCTCAGTTTCTCCTTTATATCAGCGACCAGAGATGGTCGCTGATGAAAAAGAAACTGCCGGGGGGAGCCCGGCAGTGGAAATCAGTTGGTCGCAGGAGCATGTTCCTGCAACCAGCGATCACCACAGGGGCAAAATCGAGAGTGCACACTCCCATTGCGGGCAATATGGTCGCTCAGCGACCATATTTCCCGCGATTTTGCACTAAATCGCCCCCGTTTGTACGCACCTTTAAGTTTCTCCTTTTCATCAGCGACCAGAGATGGTCGCTGATGAAAGGGAACCTCTGCTGGCGGTGCCGCAGAGGTAATCAGCTGGTCGCAGGAGCTTGCGATTAGAATGGGGCTGAAAATGGGAGCGCGCACCCGGCGATTTATCGCCAGGGCACACTCGCATCACTGGCAATATGGTCGCCAGCGACCATATTTCCAGCGATTTAAGCCCCTATCGCCCCCCCGTGTGTACACAGCTTTAGGATCAGAAGAGCGATTATGGAAACTATTGTCCAATTGTGAAGTAGAATTTGTTAATAACAATTAATAGATAAATGAATACAGCGACAAAACAATAAAAACAAAACAAGTACAATATCAGTTGTCAAAAGCCACAAGGCCAGCAAGTGATCAGACCTATAAAAGGGTCCCAATAGGCTGGCAACCACGATCAGTGATCCAGTCAGACTAGGCCTGAGTGTATTTTGGGGATTTATTATTAAAATATACATTCACTGTTTCTAAGGAAACCATTGGCTGGGAACCAACTTTATTTACTGTAAGTACATCGTTAATAGGTCAAAGTACAAAAATTGCATCTTTTTGTGTGAAAAATGTATGTATAAAAGGTTAACTACTCCCCTCTATGAGGTAAAGTACCTTCAGTGTCCACTAGAGGCCACTCAACTGATAAAATTACTCCTTTGTGTGCCAAAAGATGTCATAACAGAAAATTAGTGAAAACATACTTGCCTACCTGACCCTCTCCTTCAGGGAGAAAATGCTCTGTTTCTGGACTTCCCTGGTAATGTATGATTGCCATCACCTGTGGTGACACCTTTCTTATCAATTACCCAGCTCACCACAGGTGATGGCAATCATACACTACCAGGGAAGCCCAGGAACAGAGCATTTTCTCCCTCAGGTAGGCAACCATGAGCCATCCTCACCATACAACCCCCCTCACGGCCACATTGAATATACCCCTTTGAATGACCTACAAGGTCTATATTAAATGTCATTATAGGACAAATATGCATGGACACAAGCTAAGTACACCTGTCTGTATTCACACTTGCCAACAGCAGAATTAGTGTCAGGTGTGTGACTCTAGTTGTCTCAGAAGAGGTAGAAGCAGACTACTGGAGGCAGCATGTGGTAAGTGCATCAAAGTGTCTTATACATTATTTGTACTATGCCGCTGTGTCCCAAACATTTCTGAATCCTGTGACCCTGAGTATCAGAATTTCTTTCCTGGCACCCATAACTCAAATGCTTCTCAATGAGAAAGTCAGAAAAAATATATAAAATGAAGTAAATTGTGTTTCCTTTATAGGTTATCCTTGTTGTCAGTTATGTGGTAATGGACAGGATTCACTTGTTTGTCTGCAATTTGCCTGTTAGATTGGTCATAAATAATTTGAATTGGTCATGGACCACCAAACCACGGCACCCCCTGCATGTCCCCCAAGGCACCGTAAGGTATCACGGCACACGTTTTGGGAACCACTGTACTGCGCTAATACTGACACCGAAAAAAATGCGTAAAACTCATGTTGACAATTTGTCATAGGCGACCTTGTGCTGTTGATCTTCTCTGTGAGCGTTGCCACACCTGTGATGTGGGACAAGATTCATTTCTGTTTGTCCACATGTTTTTATGTAAGCTATTCTTTTTTACATAAAAGATTTGAATTCGTTCTGGACCAACAATCCAAGGCACCCCAGTGTCTTAAGGCACCCCGGGGTGCCACAGTCCTGAACATTGGCCCTTATTCTAGTTGACTGGGACGGATGCGTATTTTCGGACGGCCGCCGAGTGTTCTTAGCCCCACCTACTGTACGGATCGCTCACACCGTCCGAATGTGGTAAGACGCCGAGCGAACGGCCCACGAGTGGATGTTTTACAACTCCCCCATCTGTGGGAACCTCCCCATCCATGGTGCTCCAGACCACTCGGACATTTCTCCGGGAAGGGATATGGACGGGCAGCTGGCATCCGGCTATGTCAGCTGTCCGCCCCACACACGTGCGTCACGGCCGGATTACCATACGTACGCCCAGCATTTTCATGTGAACGCCCATGAAACATGGCACGTACGCATATGGTAATGAGCCCCAACAGCCCTTACAGATGTAACGTGCAGAGAGAATTAGATTTGGGTGGGGTTTTACTTCAAAGTGAGATCTATATTGCAGTATAAAATAAATCAGGCAGTATTTACCCTGCACAGAAACAAAATAACTCACCCAAATCTAACACTCTCTGCACAATTACATCAGCCCCACCTGCAGTGCACATGGTTTTGTCCATCTGAGAAGCAATTTGCCTTTGTGAGTGATCCAGAATAAGGGCCATAGTGCATGGGGAAATGTGACAAAACTCCCGATAATGGGGGTTTTCCTCATTTTCCCTTTAGTGCATCTCTCCCACAACCTGTTCCATGTATATCCTCCCAGCAATGTTTGGACAGCCTAAAGGTCCATACACACTGGGCGATTTACGGCCAGCGTGTATGGACAGCGATGATCGCTATCATCGCTGGGGGGAAAGCCGCTCAGTGCATACACACTGAGCAGCTTTCCCCCTGCCCGGCGCTGTCAGTGGGGGGAGGACGGCTTTGCGTAGTGCAGCGTTATGCAAGGCTGCTCATCTGCTGGTTGGTATTACCAGCAGATGCGCAGCTTTCCCGGGGATGATGCGGGAGCGCGCAGCAGCACTCACCGCTCATCGCTGGGCCAAACACACTGGGCGGCTTTCAGCTCAAAGTCGCCAAGTGTGTGTGGGCCTTTACTATGAGCTGAGTCATGGGTGGTTCTTGGCTATGAGGTAATGTGTGACTGACTACTGACTGAATGTTACAGGCAGAGGTTTTATTAAGGTCTGAGGTAAGGTCCTCTGTGAGCATGCGGTTAAACAGGTTCTAATGTGCAGCTGAAGGCTATACAGTAGGTTGGGGAAAGTAACATAAGATTTTTTTTTTTTTTTAAGTGAACATCACTGTATTTTAAAATGATGGCAAATCATAGTAACTACTATGCAATTTATCAATTGAGCTAAAATGTGTTAGAACCGGGTCAAATATGATCCTTTTTATTTGTCTACTCTTTGATTTAATAACTACAGGCTATGGAGCTTACACTTTGCTGAATGTATTCATTTAATGCTGATCATTACCCCCAAAAAAAGATAAATGAGCATTGAATTTGACAGATGTCTGCTTTCTGACTTGGAAACGTTAGTGCAGCAGACACTACTCCTAGTCCAAGTTGCACAGATCCCACCAATCAGAGCTCATGCTGGTTCTGATATGAGCCTCTCTATGCCTTGTGTCTATAATCAAATTGGATATGTCGGTACACCATGGTGTTGCATGATATAATCAGACATAACTTATACTGTGTACCCATACATCTAGGGCAGGCATGTCCAAACTATGGCCCTCCAGCTGTTGTGAAACTGCGGGTCCCATCATGCCTTGCCACAATTTTGCTAATAGGGAATGCTAAAACTATGGCATGGCATGCTGGGATATGTAGTTTCACAGCCAGCCAGATCGGGCAATAATTCTTTAAGTGTATGGCCAGCTTTAGTGAATCATTCGCAAATTTACACGAGTGTTTTTTTTTCTGTGTCTGGACGGTGGCTGTCTCCTCGCAGTCCACTGCGAATTCGCACATTAGCAAGCTGAATTAGGCCCCCAGTGCAGTATGAATCATTTGTTCAACCCATATTAAGCAGGCATGAGTTTTTCACGCTTTTTTCCAGAATGTCGACAAAGACACTGTCAAAGTGTACCGCATCCGCTCGGCACCATATTCTATTCTCTCTCCACACCCTAATGAATGGTAGGGCATGAAATACTGCCAGCTCCACCCCCCCCCCCCAAAAAAAAAACCCCATTAAACTCATGTTGACCTTTTGACAACCTTCCAACCCTGTTGACCTATTTCGTATGTCGTCGTGCGCCATGTGGACCTTATATGGGCAAACCTAATGACCATATACCGTGCAATAACTAATTATGCAAATCCACGGCTAGAGAAGTGACTCCTTGGGGGTGGGATATTTCAACAGGGGGTGTATACACGGAGCATGCGTTTTGAACTAGATTGGATCTCCTCTAGTTCGAAACGCATGTGATTGGCTAAAGCACCGTGCGTTCTGAACTAGATGCGATGCAATCTAGTTCAAAAAGTACTTGCAGCACATTCTTTATGTGCTGTAGGATGGGATGTGCGCGCATCGCACCTGTCCATCGCACTGTGGATGAGCAGTGCTGTCATTCTGTAAATCCTTTCCAACATCCCACCCCTTATCCCATACATATCAGCATTTATTAAAGTTGCATGCATGAATAATTACACAAGGGGCATCTCTGCTGATAAGATGGAACTTGGAGATAAACGCTTGGACAGTATTTCCGGAGCTTGATTTATTCCATCAGATATTGAGAATCCGTTATGTGCAGTTCGGGTAGGCAGAGCCTCACCTGTCATTACAGCGCTACCCAGGGTTAGATACAGGGTATATTTATTGTGTACACCTCAAAGTATATTAAGAGGGGTACGGTGCACATTCCCTTATAGCAGCCATTCACCACCGTTCGGTAATAAAATAAATGATATGTGTGTGTAAACCCGGCTGCGATACTAAGCCGTTGGTCTCACTGTTAAGAATGTGGCAAAACTCAGAAAACGACAGTTTTTGAATTCTTTCACCTCTGTCTTTGAGGATCGTGCTCCACGCCCATAGGGGGTTATTCTGGTTAATTCGCAAGGATGCAAATTCGCAGCCTCGCGAATCCCCCAAACCCAGGCTGGCCACCACCCATTCCCAAGGCAAATTCGCTCGCAGGGCACACGGATGGATGTTACACAGTAACATCCATTCGCAGCCTGGTGCGATCCGCCCCATCATTCGATGGTCTCCGACCATCAATTAATGGCGAAGGCTCACACATATTGTGGGAGTAGGCAGGCAGCTGACATCTGCTGATGTCAGCTGCCTGCCCCCCACCTGTCCGTCATGCCTCATTAGCATGAGAACACCTAGAGTTCTCACTGGAACACCCACGAAACGATGGGCGTTCCCATATGGTGATGCTTTCGTGCACCCGGCAAAGAATCTGTTCGCCATGGCCACACGCAACAAGCGCGTGTGCAGAAATGCCCGTGTGCAATAAAAAAGATCGGACCCCTGCGAACGAGCGGCGATTGTGAACGGACCTGAATAAGTTCCACAGTCTGTTAAACTGGGTACACACCTAAAGATTAATCTGTCCAATCTTGTTGAAAAATTGGGGGGTCAGTCGCACCGAATTTGAGAGAAATAGATGATATACTATGGGTGGCCCCCTGTGGGGTATGGGTAATGAATATAATCAACGTTAGTATTACAGGGGTGTGCTACCACGGACAAAGGGACTGACAATTGAAAAGAGACAAGGTTTAGTTTGTCACGATGTGGTGCACAATAAGAAAAAATTGGACACAATAAAATATACCTTTTTAATAAGTATCAATTAAAATTGCGAAATATGACAGACTACATGAAACATGTGAATATAGTGCAAATTAAAACTACACGCACGGAGGCTCCATGTGTCTATTGTATGTTGTCTTGTTTATTCCTTAATTGATGGCTACACAGCCATATTCATTTGTAAAGTTAGAGATATATACTTAAGGTCCATACACACTGGGTGACTATGCCTAGGGTGTATGGACAGCGATGATCGCTATCATCCCTGGGGGGAAAGCCGCTCAATGCATACACACTGAGCGGCTTCCCCCTGCCCGGCGCCGGCGGAGGGGGGAAAGATGGCATTGCATAGTGGAGCGCTATGCAAAGCCGCTCTGAAAGCCGCTCATCTGCTGGTATAACCAGCAGATGAGCGGCTTTCCCCGGCCATGATGCAGGAGCGCGCAGCAACGCAATTGCTGGGCCATCGGTTTGAGCTGAAAGCCGCCCAAACCTGCTGTTTTGAGCGACTTTCAGCTCAAAGTTGCCCAGTGTGAATGGGCCTTTAGATATTCGGTGAAACTCTGAAGATTATGAATGTAAATCACATGTAATGAGTATCTCAGAGTAAGGGATTTCGATCTGTATGTGACTCAAGGCAACACTTTATAACGTCATTTAAGGCCCATACACACTTGAAGATTTTCATTTCAAAAGACTTTGCCAAAATCTTTGATAGATACAGACTGAGCCATTTTCCCAAAGAGCAAGAGATTATCAGGAGGCGAAAGACTTTGCTGAAAATCTTTCATTATAAATGGGCTGGGTTTGAATTCCAAGGGTTCCATATATACAGTACATTGGTGACAGTGGGCATATAAATATATAAACATTGGTGGGCAGTGTTGGCACTAATTTATGCATTGCTGGCACAGGCCAGCAATGTATACGTTACCGCCAACACTGCCCACCAATGTATAGATAGATAGATAGATAGAGTTAGTAGAAGAAGGCCACTCAGGGACTAGAGAAGCAGGTAAAAGTAGGACAATTTTATTGCCTGGTAGTCTACTTTCAGGGTCTCCCCCGTCGTCAGGACAAAACAATAATGTTTTGTCCTGACGACGTGGGAGACCCCGAAACGTAGACTACCAGGCAATAAAATTGTCCTACGTTCACCTGCTTCTCTAGTCCCTGAGTGCCCTTCTTCTACTAACTCTGTCTGTCTGTCTGTAAGTCCAAGTTCAGACAAATCTTAAAACACATGGCAACATATTGAAAAAAAAAGACAATAGCAGTGGGTCACTTATCCATAACGGGCAAACAGCATGATACCCGTGGAACTCCACGCTGGTCCCATAACCAGTCAGCTCGACAGCCTGTTTCGGTGTGTTACCACCTTTTTCATGAGCACAACCATATCTAAACAGTTTACCATATAAATAGGGCACAGAGACCCGCCAAAATCAAAGCAATATGTTTCACCTGTGGCTGGCGTACAAGGAGTGTAAACCTCATAACATCTTTACTCCATGTTCCTGCAGTGGAACGCACACTGCGACACGTGAGACGCACGCACTTCCGCTTCCTGTGTGCTTGTATACCTGAGCCTCTGTCTGCCACTGGCCGTACAACCCGCCTCTCAGCACAAAACACAGAGAGCACCAGAGTGGGGACTACACTAAGCAGCCCACACTCTGTGCTCAATCTGTGATATCGGCGTATACGCAGTATAAGGCACTTGGAACGCTTGGCAAGTGGCCGTGGAACGCACAGCCATCTTGCCTGCATCAACCAATGCCTGACCGCATTCTAGGTCACATGGTGTCCGGCTGGGCAATAACTCAGCTATATTAGCCACAGTAACTTGTGCACAATGCAGGTAATAGACAGGTAATAGACGAAGATACTTAAATCAAAGAATATTGCCACATAATGGAGAACTAATATAACTTCTGATATGGCGAATCTCAGGTCCATAACTTTAGACAATTATTGTGGTAATCAGCCATCACCATATAAAGCATGAAATAACCTATAGTGATAAAAACGTAAAAAACATACTGACATCTAGCAATATATAGAATATTATAAGTGGTATATATGAGAATGTCAAGCAGGAACAGTCCATTAAGACATTATACCATAATAGTGACACTATATGCACTAATCATAACATCAAAAGAAACCCATGCAAGGATTCCCTTTTAAAGAAATACATTTAAATTGAGTTCCTCATTAAGGCCAGAGGGACTGAGGGAATTAAGGTCATATATAAATTCACTCTCCTTGCGTAACAAGGTCAGGTGACGATCACCCCCTCTCTTGGGATTCTTTACATGGTAAAGTGGCATAAATTTAAAGTCCTTCATGATATGTCCAGCATCATAAAAATGTCTAGCGACGGGAGGTGTAGTTTGGTCGCGAATTGTCATTGCTTTTTTTATTGAAGATCGGTGCATGCCGATCCTCTCCTTCAGCATCCTAATTGTTTTACCAACGTACAAGTGAGGACAGGGGCAAACAATGACGTATACGATGTATTTGCTCTCACAAGTCATACGATGTTGTAATTTGTATTTATAATTCGTTGTTGAATGCTTGAAGATTTCCCCCATGATCAAGTGCTGGCAATTAACGCACCCACTACATTTGTAGGCTCCGTTCTTCATGCTCAACCAGTTAGAGTTGTCAGGAGTAAAACCGATATCCGAATACGTGATCTCATCTTTCAAGTTTTCACTCGTCTGCAACACTGATTGAGATCCTGAGGCCCTTTGGGGGCAGGGAGTGGGCAGCGACGGCTTCCATTTCTTAAAACGTAGCTGAGGGAAGAGGCCAAGATCTCCATCAGACGATAGAGATTTCATAGCCTATGTGTTATGCAACCAGCCAATGGTGTCGGAGTCCTAGGGTGCAGCTCGAACTGGTAATGCATGCAGGAGGCATGACACCTCCCACTGCATTACCATATCAGTGTTGTCGCTGCTGCTTCTATTGCAGCAGCAGAGATAACGCCTCCAACCACATATAAGTGAGGTCCATTGTGCTTAATAAATGCAATAGGCCTGATTCAGAAATATTTTGTGTAACAGTGTCGGTGTCTTTATGCAAATGTCACAGCTGATTCCCAGCAAACTGAGATGGACACAGGGGCGTGTCACACTCTGCTCACGGGGTGTGTATAGATCAACATATGGGTGTATCTATGCTTAAATGCTTGATACGAACATTGCTGTCTGTAAGATGGGGCTTCTTGCTTGCAACTTTATATTGGCTGTAAATACTTCATCATGTCTTAACGGTCAGATTTACTTGTGTGCAGCCCTTGGGACCAGGAAGCTGAGCTCTTGACGAGTCTTAAGGACATGTACCTGCAGGCACCCTGGCAGGCAAATGCTGTCACGGGGCAGTGACAATGACTCTGTCTTGCGCTCTGTGCTTGTCCACTGCTCGCACACCATTGGCTGCAGCCTTCGTTATGTGTATTTAACCGTTCCACTTCATTGGTGTAGTGGGATGCTACAGAAACCATAGTAACTTCCCAGTATCACCTTCTTTGACATATTGTGCTTGATAAATTAGGCCATATAGCACTGCGCACAATCCATAGCATTTAACTCCTTTGTAATAACACAATCATAGGGATCAATAAATTATTTTAAAAAAGGTATTAAGGTACTTGTTTCCTAGCACGGCACCCATGATATTCAGTTGTACAGCATCGCATGCCATATGCCGGCATGCAATGCGATTTTAAATGGGTGCCCTAATGGGTGCTTACAATGTTAAATGCACCCCCACTATCAATGCGAACCCGAAGCGTGGTGAGGGCAGTGAGCCCGCGAGGGGCGGTGGTACGCATCCTCCGACCTTTTCATACCCCACTATCCACGTTGGCGTGGAGTTGATTTTATATAGTGTGGCGAGCGCAGCGAGCCCCGCGATGGGACGCGTATTACTTTACATGTATTCCGCGTCCGCTCGCAACGATTCGGGCTCAGTGGCTCGCTTCGCTCGCCACACTATATTAAATCTACTCCACGCCGACGTGGATAGTGGGGGTATGAAAAGGTCGTAGGACGCCTACCGCTGCCCTCGCCATGCTTTGGGTTGGCGTTGATAGTACGGGTGCCATGAGGGTGCTTTTTACATTGTAAGCACCCATTACGGTGCTTATACAATTATTTATCTTATAGGGAGCACATTTAACATTGAAAACACCCATTAGGGTGCTTATACAATTTTAAATCGTATACCATTGTATATGGCATACAATGCAATGGTATATGATTTAAAATTGTATAACATCGGCTGCCATCGCGTAACATCGCATACCATCATATGCCTTATGGCATGGGTCCTCAAGCTGCGGCCCTCCAGATGTTGTGAAACTACATATCCCAGCATGCCTTGCCACAGTTTTAACACTCCCTTATAGCACAACTGTGGCAAGGCATGCTGGGATTTGTAGTTTCACAACATCTGGAAGGCCGCAGTTTGAGGACCCATGCCTTATGGTATGCGATGCGATGGGCGCCATGCTAAGAAACAAGTACCGGTATTAATAATAATAATATAACACATTGATGGCACATTCATTGTGCAGCACTGTCATTGTGTGTAAGTCAGATAGAAGATTGAGTTCTCGCATAGTGTACAAAACGTCCAATTACCCTTTATAGGAGCACTAAGCAGTTTCAAAATGCAAAGATGCCTTTAATTATCTTTTAATGAGAATTGATAGCAGCGCTGAGGATGTGCATAGGCGACGTACAGTTCACCCATAGCGTTTGCGTTACAGATGAAAGCTGCATTACGTTAAGTATTGCTGGCATAGTTGGCAGTCCACTGGGATCCTGTCCTGCTCTACACACTCACAGCTGACTATTACATGTGAACAAACGTTTAGAGACTTGTTGAAGTCACTGTCAGGAATTAAGGGGAAGATTTATCAAATATTGGAAAGAGATAAAGGTACTAACCAATCCGATTCTATCGGCTTCTTACCGCATCCCCCGCTGCCCCACATGGATCCCCGCCACCCCGCATTGGCCGCTCCGCCGCTCCACTCCCTCCTCACCTATGTCCGGGCAGCCTCCTCCCTAGTCCCGTACTTCCACTTCCTGGTGCAGGGAGGAGAGCCCTGCAGCAGGCGGTCAGGAGGAGGGGGGAGAGGTGCCGGGGACCCGCCCACCCACTACTTGCTGCTTCACAATGGGCAGTCCTTATCGCGCGAGCTGCCCTTTGCGATACCAATCGCATATGTTAGAACATATGCGATAGTATTGATGCAGTAGCCAGCGGAGGGGGTGGTAGGGGGTGGCGGATGTTAGTGCATCCCGCCCTAGGTTTGAAAAATGACCATTGCGACCTGTTTTGTTTGTGCTTTATCTCTCTCCAATTAAATTTCCAAGGCTTGATGAATCTGCCCATTTATTTTTGTGCATTTATTTTGCTTTCATTCATTAATGTTTTATCTTTAGTTTAAGCAGAGTTTAACTACCTGATAACACAGAGCAATAGCTCACAGTTATATGAACAGAGAACATACAAGGGCTGTAGATTCCTCAGGACACATGTATTGGGTGATTCAGAGGTTGACACATAGAAATCACGCAATTCCGATATTCTGGCCAGTGACTAAAGTGATAAAGTGGAAGGTGATAATGCAGCAGCTAATTAGCCTCAAACTGTCATTTTTCAAACCCAGACAGTAACTTAACAGTTAGGAGATGATTGGCTGGATATATATATCACTATTTGAAGCTTGTCGCATCTAGCCCTATGAGGCTGGGCGTGTCCTTATCAGCATCTGCTTGTAAAGGCTCAGTTCCCCTGACCACAGGCAGAACTACCATTGGTGCAACAGGTGCAGTGCACTAGTGGCCCCTGAGGCCCACTGCTGCCCCTGTCACCCTCTTCCTGGCACCCACTGTTTCTCCCTGTCACACCCTGCCTCCACCTGCCTCCACCTGTCACCCACTGCCATTTTGCATATTGTGAACTTGAGTTTGGGTGGAGGAATGGGGCCAAATTGTACTTTTGCACCTGGGCACACCACCCACAGGTTCTGCCACTGCCCATGACACCAGCAACCAAGGACCCACAGAGATTCTGCAGATTCAGTACCATACAGGGACACTACGTTCTCCCCTGAATCAGGCCCTTAGCCTGTCACTTTTGTATATTTGGAATGCTGGCTCCTTACAAAAACCCTTTGGAGTAAATTGCATTACTTATTGTCACAATAAATTGGGTGATGCCGCTCAGATTGGGGCTGTTGTGCTACAGGAACTATTTTTTTTTTTTTATATTTGTCTATAAGTGAAGGATGGACACAAGCACTAGGGATGGGTAAATAGGTGAATAGAAGTCAATCATTCAGAAGAGATACTGTCTACTATGTGCAAGTGGTCACTGCAATAGAGACCTTTGCCTTAAGAGAATGTTTACTACATGGTTCCATGCTTCCTTGTTGCCCTGGAAACCTGGCAACTCGAGAGAGAGCATTTTGTTCTACAACATGGCCCCCGATGCAGAGTTATAAATCCTGCGCCAGCGCTCCTGCATCACATGGAGGGTAAGATCACGGGATAGTCTGCAGAATTGGTCACACCGTGGCGCTCATCCATAAGTTTGGTGAGCTGCTCGTCATCATTGTGCAATAAAGCTTTATACACACTGTGGGCGGGATGTACCGAGCAACTGCGGTATATCACGCCACACATCGCACAGACACTAATCACAGATGTACTAACATGCGATTAGTATTGCAAAGGACAGCTCCAGTGATAAGAGCTGCCCTTTGTGAAACAGCCGGCGGGGGGTGAGCAGATCCCCGCTTCTCTCCCCCTCCCCCTTCTCCTCCTGCTCAGACGGCTCCACCTTCTCCCTGCACCCGGAAAGGGGGATGTTCTGGTGCTAGGGAAGAGGAGGTCATTGGACCGGGCAGCACAGCAGGAGGCTGCCCGGACATCAGATGAGAGGGGGTGGGGCGGCGTGGGCAGTGTGTGACGGCGGGGGTCGGTGCAGGGTGGCTGGGGTCATGAAAAGAAGACCATAGGCTTCTATTGTGTCCCCATGCGCTAGCCCCTTGTCCCCCCACCGCCCACCCACCTCTGTGCAAGTAACTCAGCGACTGTGATAGTCATCGAAGGCGCTCACACAGCAGCCTTGCACATGCGTATATTTACCAATACACATGCGCAGAGCTGCACCATCGGTCTGAGGACCGAATACGAGTTTGGCTGAGCCTACGTGAATCACACCATCACTTTGCTGGTCATGCTTTGGGCATGTCTGTGATTCAACCATTTGTAGCTGTTGGCCTTAAGCACTGTCGGTCTTTCATCTGCCAACCTAATGCATGGGGACCTGTACCATTTTTATCCATCATCCGGTTACCGTGGGAGCCGATGCTGGGCATACATTATACATATACCTAATATCCCAGACAATTGTACAGTGTGTTACCACGACCAATGGCCATCTTTTCTCTTTACACTGCTTGATACATAACCCCCAAAGTACAGAGTCATCAGCTCCAAAGGGGGGAATGTACTAAGATGGGATGTTGCTATAGGCAACCATTCAGATACTTTCTATTATCATCCGGAAGGTGCTAAATAAATAAGTAGATTCTGATTGGTTGCCAATAGCAACGTCCCATGTCTAATAGAACTATCTTAGTAAATTTCCCCAACTGTCAATTCACAGACGGTTGCTACGATCAACTACTCCACCTTATCTATCTCCAACATTTGATAAATCTACCCCACAATGTTACTTCCTACTTCATTACACGCAGATCTGTATAACCCAAACTCGTCAGGGGGTATCAAAGCTCCTAAAGCGTGGATAGGTTACCCACAGCTCCTACCTGCCATTTACCAAGTACATTTTCTGAAATGATAGGTAGAAGCTGATAGGCTGTTATGGGCAACTTTAGCACTCTTTGGGGGGGGGGGGCATCAAGTCTTGGAGATATATACAGTGGAGAGAGATAAAGGGTCTGATTCCTATTTGCGCACTCCGATGGTATACACATTGGTTATATCATGTATATTCTCCATCTCACTCAAATCAGTAAACGTTACTGCCTCTGTTTGGAAAAGGGCAAAAGGAGGTATGTGTGATGATGTAATTGTGACATCATAGGTCCGCCCCCCCCCAAACCCCCACCCACCCCCACTGTGCAGTGATGCAATTTGATAATAGCTATATAGTTCAACAATTTGTTCTCAGTGGGGGGAAATTTACTAAGATGGGAGTTCTAGTTCTAGTTCACATGGGCTGTTGCTAAAGGCAACCAATTAGATACTATCTGTTATCTTCTAGAAAGGGCTAAATAATTAAATAAGTAGTAGATTCTAAATATTAGTAAAGGCGGCTTTATATGCAAACATGTCTGGGGTTTACCAGGACTGTAGACGTGTGTGTGTGTTTGTGTGTGTGTGTGGGGGGGGGGGGGGTATTTTCCCACACTTGGCAGACTTCCTGTTGGTAATCCCACCTCAGGACTCCGCATTCAGCCTTTTCTCCACCAGCCGTAATCATAGGAGAAATGTTGACAAAGTCTTTTACGTTCCAGCTCCTATCAATAGGACGATGAGAGGTTCACATGAGCGAATCCGGGGATCTCGGTCAGCTGAGTCTGCACACAGCACACTGAGAACGACTGGTGTGCTAAGACCCTCTCCAAAACAGGTCTTCACAATGGAGATCTTGTTTAATTAGATGATGGATTAAATGTTTCTTAGAAAGATTGGCTGCATATAAATAAGAGAGGAAGTCTTCCCCTTAACCCTTTCATGCTTTATTGAATTCCTCCTAACAGTCTAAAAAGCAGCCCAACAGTTCAGGTTTTAGGGATATCCCTATACCTCCCGCTGATTGGTCACTATACTGCTGTGCCACCCGTGGGTTGCAGTGTCCCGCGGGCATGGGGGAAAATTGGGAGAGACAGTGATCACTATCAGAGCCGCCATGCTAGCCCCCTTCTTCTCAAGCTAATTCGTCAGCACGTCCCCTAGGCTTCTATGGAATATCGCCAGCATTAATATTCAGCGGTGTCTCAGATAGTACACAACCTTTGTTTCATGTTTTTAAACCACAATGTATTTTGTGTGTATTGTATGTGTTTGATGTGTTCACACATGGGTCCCGTCCTCAAGATACAGTACCGCATTGAATCATAACAAGTATATTGAAATACTAAATATTCCGTTATCCAAAATGCTTCTGGTCCCGAGTATTTTGGTAGTACCTTCTGTAAAGTGCCTTAAGTCCTATTGGAGAAAATTGCCATATAAATAAATCTTCTCCTTCTTCTTCTTCTTCATCTTCTTATTCTTATTAGTATTATTATTTGTCAGGAGTTTACCATCCATATATCATGACAGAACTCACACCTTTTCCTGTACTTCACCTTTTCCACTGACATAAATATCCTGGGATTTTTGCACAGGAAGGCACACCTACCCGGGATTCTTGTCAGTGGAAATTGTGATGAGATAAAAATACCTGGTAAAGTTGCCTGGGAATTTTTCCCCTGGTCACAGGGTTTTTAGCGGGTCTTTCCTGCGTAATGAGCAGTGGAAACACCTCTTACCCAGGATTTTCCACCCAAGCAAGGGAGTTTGGCCATTGCGCAGTGTGCCCGCCGGCTACCTGGCCACCTACCGTTGACAGCCTGCTGGTGCCCGCATTCCACCGCAGACCGTCTACCCGGCTGTGCCCGCCTGCTTTCTCGGGTTTCCCTTTTCTGTGGAAATGGTGTCAACTTGTGAAAAACTCGATAAAACAGGGCAGTGGGAACATGGACATGCAAGTGGAGACCCGGCAAAATCCTGGGTATGACCTGGTATTTTGGTGGAAAAGGGGTGTAAGCTGACCTTTCACCCTCTCCCCACCATTGTATTACTGTCCATAACCAACTCTCCTCCAAGTTACCTCACAAGACCTCACTTCTGCTTCTTCACCTCTAAGTGCATTTATCAATAAGAAATAGAGACAACTATAAGCAAAATATATGTTTGAAATAAAGTGTTTTATTTTGTAAAGAAGGGAATTCTGGGCCAAGATTGATATAAAATTCTTACAAACTTGTCCTATAAGAGGAACAAGATGGCGGAAGCCTCATGACTCACTAAAGAATCATCCTTCAGCACTCAGGAGAGGAAAAACCCCCTGTGGGGGAAACCTCTGGGGACCCATGGCTGAAGAACTGCCCGTCCCTCTGGGCATTAAGAAGCTATGATATATCTAGAAAAAACAGCGAGAGACTCGAAAAATGTGTAAGGGAGACTAAGAAACAAGGTAAAGAAAAAGAGAGAAAGATAAATAAATAAAAAAAGAAAGTAAACAAAAAAGAGGGAGAGAAAGAGTGAAAGTAAGAAAGAAATGAAAAAAAGGACTCCTGCCAGTAAACTGTGCATTTCCAGGTCCTTGGGTCTGTATGACTGAGCCAACAACAGCATAGTCATTATGTAGGCAGTAACCATTATGACATCACAGCATCATTATGACATCACAGCAGCATCACTCCACAGATCCCAATAGACAGGCCATGACTGGTTAATTCTGGTTTGAGGCCCCTGTTGTCTTTTGCATGACTGACTTGTGGGACTTTAATCCTTAAAATGATTACAGTACATTCAAAATATCATTTTTTTGACAGGATTTCCCCTTGAATCTTTTCCTCCAATATTCAGTGTGGTTATTTTGTTTATTTAAATCACAGTTTGTCATTGATTGCCTCAGTTACAGATAAACATTCACCCCCCCCCCCCCCCCTCAGTGGTATTGGGAGACTTTAAACATCATATTTACCATAAATATCAACACCCTCCCTTCCCCTTAAAGGTGTGTACACACGGGGGAGATATATTGCTCAGCCATATATGGCTGAGCTATATATGGCTCAGCAATATATTGCTCAGTTTCTCCTTTACATCAGCGACCAGAGATGGTCGCTGATGAAAAAGAAACTGCCGGGGGGAGCCCGGCAGTGGAAATCAGTTGGTCGCAGGAGCATGTTCCTGCAACCAGCGATCACCACAGGGGCAAAAACGGGAGCGGGCACTCGGCGATATATCGCCGTTGCACACTCCCATTGCGGGCAATATGGTCGCTCAGCGACCATATTTCCCACGATTTTGCACTAAATCGCCCCCGTTTGTACACACCTTAAGTTTCTCCTTTTTATCAGCGACCAGAGATGGTCGCTGATGAAAGAGAACCTCTGCCGGCGGTGCCGCAGAGGTAATCAGCTGGTAATACAGCGACAAAACAATAAAAACAAAACAAGTACAATATCAGTTGTCAAAAGCCACAAGGCCAGCAAGTGATCAGACCTATAAAAGGGTCCCAATAGGCTGGCAACCACGATCAGTGATCCAGTCAGACTAGGCCTGAGTGTATTTTGGGGATTTATTATTAAAATATACATTCACTGTTTCTAAGGAAACCATTGCTGAGATTGAGTCCCAAACATTTCCATTGGCTGAGAACCAACTTTATTTACTTTAAGTACATCATTAATACGTCAAAGTACAAAAATGTCATCTTTTTGTGTGAAAAATGTATATATAAAAGGTTAACTACTCCTCTCTATGAGGTAAAGTACCTTCACTGTCCACTAGAGGCCACTCAACTGATCAAATTACTCCTTTGTGTGCTAAAAGATGTCATGACAGAAAATTAGTGAAAGCAATTTTTGCAAGGACACTGATCTGTTTCAGACTTGCAGGATATGGAGCATACTTGCCTACCTGACCCTCTCGTTCAGGGAGAAAATGCTCTGTTCCTGGACTTCCCTGGTAATGTAGGATTGCCATCACCTGTGGTGAAACACCTCCTTATCAATTACCCAGCTCACCACAGGTGATGGCAATCCTACATTACCAGGGAAGCCCAGGAACAGAGCATTTTCTCCCTCAGGTAGGCAACCATGAGCCATCCACACCATACAACCCCCCTCAACGGCCGAATTGAATATACCCCTTTGAATGACCTACAAGTTTAAAGATATAAGTGTTTATTTGAGGTCTATTTTAAATGTCATTATAGGACAAATATGCACAAGCTAAGTACACCTGTCTGTATTCACACTTGCCAACAGCAGAATTAGTGTCAGGTGTGTGACTCCCACTAGTTGTCTCAGAAGAGGTAGAAGCAGACTACTGGAGGCATGTGGTAAGTGCATCAAAGTGTCTTATACATTATTTGTACTATGCCACTGTGTCCAAAACATTTCTGAATCCTGGTGACCCTGAGTATCAGAATTTCTTTCCTGACACCCATAACTCAAATGCTTCTCAATGAGAAAGTCAGAAAAAATATATAAAATGAAGTAAATTGTGTTACCTTTATATGTTATCCTTGTTGTCAGTTATGTGGTAATGGACAGGATTCACTTGTTTGTCCGCAATTTGCCTGTTACATTGGTTATAAATAATTTGAATTGGTCATGGACCACCAAACCAGGGCACCCCCTGCATGTCCCCCAAGGCACCGTAAGGTATCACGGCACACGTTTTGGGAACCACTGTACTGCGCTAATACTGACACCGAAAAAAATGCGTAAAACTCATGTTGACAATTTGCCATAGTCGACCTTGTGCTGTTGATCTCTGTGAGCGTTGCCACACCTGTGATGTGGGACAAGATTAATGTCTGTTTGTCCACATGTTTTTATGTAAGCTATTCTTTTTTACATAAAAGATTTGAATTCGTTCTGGACCAACAATCCAAGGCACCCCAGTGTCTGAAGGCACCCCGGGGTGCCACAGTCCTGAACATTGGCCCTTATTCTAGTTGACTGGGACTGATGCGTATTTTCGGACGGCCGCCGAGTGTTCTTAGCCCCACCTACTGTACAGATCGCTCACACCGTCCGAATGTGGTAAGACGCTGAGCGAACGGCCCACGAGTGGATGTTTCACAACTCCCCATTCTGTGGGAACCTCCCCCATCCATGGTGCTCCAGACCACTCGGACATTTCTCCGGGAAGGGATATGGACGGGCAGCTGGCATCCGGCTATGTCAGCTGTCCGCCCCACACACGTGTGTCACGGCCGGATTACCATACGTACACCCAGCGTTTTCATGTGAACGCCCATGAAACGTGGCACGTACGCATATGGTAATGAGCCCAAACAGCCCTTACAGATGTAACATGTGCAGAGAGAGTTAGATTTGGGTGGGGTTTTACTTCAAAGTGAGATCTATATTGCAGTATAAAATAAATCAGGCAGTATTTACCCTGCACAGAAACAAAATAACTCACCCAAATCTAATTCTCTGCACAATTACATCAGCCCCACCTGCAGTGCACATGGTTTTGTCCATCTGAGAAGCAATTTGCCTTTGTGAGTGATCCAGAATAAGGGCCATAGTGCATGGGGAAATGTGACAAAACTCCCGATAATGGGGGTTTTCCTCATTTTCCCTTTAGTGCATCTCTCCCACAACCTGTTCCATGTATATCCTCCCACCAATGTTTGGACAGCCTAAAGGTCCATACACACTGGGCGATTTACGGCCAGCGTGTATGGACAGCGATGATCGCTATCATCGCTGGGGGGAAAGCCGCTCAGTGCATACACACTGAGCAGCTTTCCCCCTGTCCGGCGCTGTCAGTGGGGGGAGGACGGCTTTGCGTAGTGCAGCGTTCTGTAAAGCTGCTCATCTGCTGGTTGGTATTACCAGCAGATGCGCAGCTTTCCCGGGGATGATGCGGGAGCGCGCAGCAGCACTCACCGCTCATCGCTGGGCCAAACACACTGGGCGGCTTTCAGCTCAAAGTCGCCAAGTGTGTGTGGGCCTTTACTATGAGCTGAGTCATGGGTGGTTCTTGGCTATGAGGTAATGTGTGACTGACTACTGACTGAATGTTTACAGCCAGAGGTTTTATTAAGGTCTGAGGTAAGGTCCTCTGTGAGCATGCGGTTAAACAGGTTCTAATGTGCAGCTGAAGGCTATACAGTAGGTTGGGGAAAGTGAACATTACTGTATTTTAAAATGATGGCAAATCATTGTAACTACTATGCAATTTATCCATTGAGCTAAAATGTGTTAGAACCGGGTCAAATATGATCCTTTTTATTTGTCTAATCTTTGATTTAATAACTACAGGCTATGGAGCTTACACTTTGCTGAATGTATTCATTTAATGCTGATCATTACCCCCAAAAAAAGATAAATGAGCATTGAATTTGACAGATGTCTGCTTTCTGACTTGGAAACGTTAATGCAGCAGACACTACTCCTAGTCCAAGTTGCACAGATCCCACCAATCAGAGCTCATGCTGGTTCTGATATGAGCCTCTCTATGCCTTGTGTCTATAATCAAATTGGATATGTCGGTTCACCATGATATAATCAGACATAGCTTATACTGTGTACCCATACATCTAGGGCAGGCATGTCCAAACTATGGCCCTCCAGCTGTTGTGAAACTGCGGGTCCCATCATGCCTTGCCACAATTTTGCTAATAGGGAATGCTAAAACTATGGCAAGGCATGCTGGGATGTGTAGTTTGCCAGCCAATTTTCCAACCAGCCAGATCGGGCAATAAATCTTTAAGTGTATGGCCAGCTTTAGTGATTCATTCGCAAATTTACACAAGTGTTTTTTTTCTGTGTCTGGACGGTGGCTGTCTCCTCGCAGTCCACTGCGAATTCGCACATTAGCAAGCTGAATTAGGCCCCCAGTGCAGTGGGGTATGAATCATTTGTTCAACCCATATTAAGTAGACATGAGTTTTTCACGCTTTTTTCCAGAATGTCGACAAAGACACTGTCAAAGTGTACCGCATCCGCTCGGCACCATATTCTATTCTCTCTCCACACCCTAATGAATGGTAGGGCATGAAATACTGCCTGTGGGTACGTCAGCTCAAACCCCCCCCCCCCCCCCCCCCCCAAAAAAAAAAACCCATTAAACTCATGTTGACCTTTTGACTGTTGACATAATACTTGTGACAACCTTCCAACCCTGTTGACCTATTTCATATGTCGACGTGCGCCATGTGGACCTTATATGGGCAAACCTAATGACCATATACCGTGCAATAACTAATTATGCAAATCCACGGCTAGAGAAGTGACTCCTTGGGGGTGGGATATTTCAACAGGGGGTGTATACACCCTGTCACTTTATGCATTTGTTGTGGTTTTTGTTTAAATATCTCCTTACACACTAAACACACTTCATTTTTCTAATTATCATCAATTACATATGAATTGCCTATTGCTAATCTCCCGATGAGGGCAATATCTATTTCGCATAGTAGTTCATACTAAATGTAATTGTCTATAAATATATTCAACAAGGTATGCGTTGTTCCTTAGCCAGCTACTATTAAACTGTTTAAAAAAAAAAAGAAGCTTATGCCCAGGGCATATAAATTATGCCGCTCATACACAGGGTTTGATTCTGGGTGACTCACAAGGCTGCGAATTCACCGAATGCCAGGCCACTCGCCCCCCCCCCCCCCCTCGCAGCGCGGGTTCGCCTGCACTGGCTGCGAATGGATATTTAACATAAACTTCCATTCGCAGGCTCTGGGGACACACCCCCATCATTTGATGGTGGCCGACCATCGAATGATGGTGAAGGCCTACGCATATGTAAGGTTGCTCTGAGCAACCTATAACATCCTATTATTGTCCGACATACCGCCCTGTGATGTCCCCTGTATACAGCAGTCTGGGGAACACAGCTCAGATATGAATACAGTCAGTGATAATATCCGGTTATCGCCGGCATTTTGCAATTCTCTTTTCTGAAGCACAGAAAGAGGCGGGAGAACAACATATGACGGAAAGGGGCGTGGCCTTGTTTCGTCACACAGCACCCCTGCGTATTGCTTATCCCTGGCCCTCCTGGGCTCAGCCATTCACAGTTTGGTGCACAACCTCCAGTACTCCTGGTACAGGGTTTTCCTCCTCGCCTTCCCTTTTGGTTGTTCCTCCTCCCTCCGCCTCTGGCGCAACTGGGAGGGGCCGGATCTGCGCACGCAGACCAGCATCAGGGAACCTAGCCGCTCTTAACAACAGTGCTGATGTTGGCTGCAGAGGAGCGGCGGGTACCGACAATGTCCCTCCCTCAAACGCCTTCACATCCACCCCACTTGGGTCTGAAACCTCCCCCAGCCCCTGAAGCTGCTGGGCCTCCCCTGGGCAACCTTCCATCCATGTCTGTTCATCCACCTTGCAGGGCCTCAGCACACCCTGCCCCCACCTGCCCTCAGCAGTAGGCAGTGGCCCAGGGAATTCTCCTTCACACCATGGCTGCAGAAGAGCAGGGGGTATCCGCAAGTCTCCCCATGATTTACCCACAATCCCCCCCCTTGGGTCGAACACCTCCCCCAGCCCTTTGAGCAACAACTGCTGGGCCTCACCTGGGCAAACTTCCATCTTCCCCAGTGTGCACTGCTTCCCCAGCCTGGCTATGAGAGGGACTGGTGGGGTGGCATTGTACGGCAGCACTGCTGGCATCTCCCTCACAGCCCCAGGTGCAAACTCACATTCCCTTGCTCGTGCCATGCTGGGTGGTGAGGTGTCTTCCTCTGAGGCGCAGGGGGTTGATGAGCTATGCCTCTGACCATCCCCTCCATGTTTGCTTGCTTGGCTGCCTGTTTGCTGCAGCGGCTCTCCAGGCACATAATTACAGTCAGTCACTCTTGCAGGGTACTCACAGTAGCGCTGCACCCCAGCCTCTACTCCCTGCTCGTATCTTGATGCGACAGGCTCTGGAAACACAATAGCCAGTAATTGGCCAGTATTAGCTCATGTTTGAGGGACATTGTAACCATTGTTCCTAACAGGGATGCCGGGGAGAAGAAAAAGTATAATTTGTGAGGGCATTAAGCGAGGGAAGAATTCCGCTTAAGTGCCGGCTTGTCCAGGGGTCAATCCCTGCAAGCGAGGGAACGGCGGAGTGTGCCGTGCTCGCCTTTGGACTTTTTCTAATTCTATGATGTCCTTTTTATAGTGTGGGGCCCAGAACTGTACTCCGTACTCGAGGTCAGGTCTCACCAATGCTTTATATAGTGGCATAATTACCCTTGAGTCCCTAGTTTCCATTCCCCTCTTAATACATGCCAGAATTTTGTTGGCCATTTTTGTAGCTACATTACAATGGGCACTACATCCCAGTTTGCTGTCTATTTGGACTCCTAGATCCTTTTCAAGTATGGAATTACCCAGTTCCTCTCCGCTAAGGTTGTAACTTGCACACTGGTTGTGTCTCCCAAGGTGCCCACTCATCTAGAATTGCAAGATCATTTTAAAGCATGGTGACATCTTCTGATGATTTGATGACTTTGCTAAGTTTTGTATCGTCTGCAAAGATGGATACATTGCTGAGTAACCCTATCCCAATATCGTTAATAAAAATGTTAAACAAAATGGGCCCCAAAACCGAACCCTGGGGCACTCCACTTAGTACCGGTATCATATCTGATACGGCACCATTCACAACCACTCTTTGTTCTCTATTACATAGCCAATTCCCTACCCATCTGCAGATATTTTCACCCAATCCTAGGTTCTCCATTTTATTAATCAATCTCTTGTGTGGGACAGTATCAAATGCTTTAGCGAAATCTAGGAAAATCACATCTACAGCATTTCCGTTATCAAGGTTTTTGCTAACCTCTTCATAGAACCCTAGTAGATTAGTTTGGCATGAACGATTTTTCACGAACCCATGTTGGTTAGTACTGAGTAGACGGTGATGATCTAAATATTCCTGGATACCATCCCTTAAAAATCCTTCAAATAGTTTACCCACAATTGATGTTAAACTAACGGGTCTGTAATTAGCGGGATCTTCCTTTTTTACTTTTTTGAATATTGGCACTACCTCTGCTATTCTCCAATCTTTTGGTACTATACCTGACGATAGTGACTTGCTAAAGATATAATGTAGGGGGGGTAGCTAGTTCATCCCTTAATTCCATTAATACCCTCGGATGAATCCCATCTGGCCCTGGTGATTTATGTGTTTTGAGTTTGCTTAGCCTCAGTATTATTTCCTTCGGCGTGAAATCCACAATGAGATCTGGCTTATTTGTCCCGTTTGTGGTAAATGTTCGTTCCACAGTCTGCTCTCTCTTAGTAAATACTGATGAGAAGAACTCATTTAACAGTTTTGCTTTTCCCTTGTCCTCAGTAACACTTTTTCCACTAGTATCAGTTAGTGGGCCTATGTTTTCCTTAATTAAACGTTTACTATTTATGTATTTAAAAAAACTTCTTTGGGTTGGTTTTGCTTTCATTTTTATAGAATTTAAAGGCTCTGATTTTATTGTTGATAGCTGACCTTACTTCTTTGTCCAACCATGGTGGCTTTTTTTTGTTGAATTTACCTTTAGTTACTTTAGGAATGTATTCAATAGTTAGTGAATCAAGCACCTTTTTTAGAGTATCCCACATTTCCTCTGCATTTTTTCCCCCCATAACCGTTTCCCACCCAATTCCTGTTAGGGCTTCCCTGAATAATTCAAAGTTCGCTTTTCTGAAGTTTAGTATTTTTGCAGATCCTTTTTGATGTAATTTACTGAAGTTGATTTCCAGTGAAACCATATTGTGATCACTGTTCCCTAATTGTTCAATTACTTTTGTGTTTGAAACTAAGTCTATGTTATTTGTTAATACTAAGTCCAAGAGTGCCTCATCACGAGTTGGAGTTTCTACCGTTTGTGTAATAAACTGGTCTTTAAGTAAGCTCAAGAACCCATTGCTTCTTGCTGATTTACCGGTTTAGTTTTCCCAATCAATGTCGGGTAAATTAAAATCCCCCATAATTAATACCTGACCCTGATTTGATGCTTGTTTGATTTGGTTTAAAAGAAGAGACTCTTCCCTTTCGTATATATTTGGTGGTCTATAGCATACCCCTATTATAAAAAAAATTTTTTTTATTATTGTCTGTTATCTCTGCCCACACTGTCTCCGAGTTGTCGTCTTCCAGGTCTGTGCTCATATTTTTCTCACATGATGTTAAGTTATTATTTACATATAGGCACACACCCCCGCCCCTTCTATTTTCCCTGTCTTTCCTGTAGAGTGTATATCCCTCCATGTTTAATGCCCAGTCATGCGACTCATTACACCATGTTTCTGTAATACCAATGATGTCGTAGTCGTCCCTACTGATCACCGTTTCTAGCTCCCCGATTTTACTCACTAAGCTTCTTGCATTAGCCAGTAAGCATTTTAATTTATGTTTATTTTTAGATATGGCTCTAATATTGTGATTAGTTTCACCCCAGGACCCATTTGAATTCTTTACTAGCTTCCTCTTTCCCCTCTCCCCTTCAATAGACTCTCTACAGGCCTCCCCACCATGCACACTGCCTGCCCTCTTTATAGTTATGGGAATTCTTCCTCTGTCATTCCCTCCTTCCCGTATACTAAGATCATCTGTACCTAAGAACTGTAATGGGGTAACGTGACTGTTACAACATGACATTCCTGACGCACCCTGAGAGTTACCCCTGATTATACCCTTGTTATGTCCCAGGACATGGCATGGGTCCTCAAACTGCGGCCCTCCAGATGTTGTGAAACTACATATCCCAGCATGCCTTGCCACAGTTTTAACACTCCCTTATAGCACAACTGTGGCAAGGCATGCTGGGATTTGTAGTTTCACAACATCTGGAAGGCCGCAGTTTGAGGACCCATGCCTTATGGTATGCGATGCGATGGGCGCCATGCTAAGAAACAAGTACCGGTATTAATAATAAAATAAATAAGGTATTAATAATATAGCACATTGATGGCACATTCATTGTGCAGCACTGTCCTTGTGTGTAAGTCAGATAGAAGATTGAGTTCTCGCATAGTGTACAAAACGTCCAATTACCCTTTATAGGAGCACTAAGCAGTTTCAAAATGCAAAGATGCCTTTAATTATCTTTTAATGAGAATCGATAGCAGCGCTGAGGATGTGCATAGGCGACGTACAGTTCACCCATAGCGTTTGCATTACAGATGAAAGCTGCATTACGTTAAGTATTGCTGGCATAGTTGGCAGTCCACTGGGATCCTGTCCTGCTCTACACACTCACAGCTGACTATTACATGTGAACAAACGTTTAGAGACTTGTTGAAGTCACTGTAAGGAATTAACGGGAAGATTTATCAGATATTGGAAAGAGATAAAGGTACTAACCAATCCGATTCTATCGGCTTCTTACCGCATCCCCCGCTGCCCCACATGGATCCCCGCCACCCCGCATTGGCCGCTCCACTGCCTCCTCACCTATGTCCGGGCAGCCTCCTCCCTAGTCCCGTACTTCCACTTCCTGGTGCAGGGAGGAGAGCCCTGCAGCAGGCGGGCAGGAGGAGGGGGGAGAGGTGCCGGGGACCCGCCCACCCACTACTTGCTGCTTCACAATGGGCAGTCCTTATCGCGAGAGCTGCCCTTTGCGATACCAATCGCATATGTTAGAACATATGCGATAGTATTGATGCAGTAGCCAGCGGAGGGGGTGGTAAGGGGTGGCGGATGTTAGTGCATCCCGCCCTAGGTTTGAAAAATGACCATTGCGACCTGTTTTGTTTGTGCTTTATCTCTCTCCAATTGAATTTCCAAGGCTTGATGAATCTGCCCATTTATTTTTGTGCATTTATTTTGCTTACATTCATTAATGTTTTATCTTAAGTTTAAGCAGAGTTTAACGACCTGATAACAGAGCAATAGCTCACAGTTATATGAACAGAGAACATACAAGGGCTGTAGATTCCTCAGGACACACGTATTGGGTGATTCAGAGGTTGACACATAGAAATCACGCGATTCCGATATTCTGGCCAGTGACTAAAGTGATAAAGTGGAAGGTGATAATGCAGCAGCTAATCAGCCTCAAACTGTCATTTTTCAAACCCAGACAGTAACTTAACAGTTAGGAGATGATTGGCTGGATATATATATCACTATTTGAAGCTTGTCGCATCTAGCCCTATGAGGCTGGGCGTGTCCTTATCAGCATCTGCTTGTAAAGGCTCAGTTCCCCTGACCACAGGCAGAACTACCATTGGTGCAACAGGTGCAGTGCACTGGGGCCCCTGAGGCCAACTGCTGCCCCTGGCACCCACTGTTTTTCCCTGTCAAACTCTGCCTCCCCCTGCCTCCACCTGTCACCCACTGCCATTTTGCATATTGTGAACTTGAGTTTGGGTGGAGGAATGGGGCCCAAATTGTACTTTTGCACCTGGGCACAACACCCACAGGTTCTGCCACTGCCCCTGACACCAGCAGCCAAGGACCCACAGAGATTCTGCAGATTCAGTACCATACAGGGACACTACGTTCTCCCCTGAATCAGGCCCTTAGCCTGCCACTTTTGTATATTTGGAATGCTGGCTCCTTACAAAAACCATTCGGAGTAAATTGCATTACTTATTGTCACACTAAAGTGGGTGATGCCGCTCAGATTGGGGCTGTTGTGCTACAGGAACTATTTTTTTTTCTTTATATTTGTTTGTAAGTGAAGGATGGACACAAGCACTAGGGATGGGTAAAAAGGTGAATAGAAGTCAATCTTTCAGAAGAGATAATGTCTACTATGTGCAAGTGTCCGGTGCAATAGACACCTTTGCCTTAAGAGAATGTTTACTACATGGTTCCATGCTTCCTAGTTGCCCTGGAAACCTGGCAACACGAGAGAGAGACATTTTGTTCTACAACATGGCCCCCGATGCAGAGTTATAAATCCTGCGCCAGCGCTCCTGCATCACATGGAGGGTAGGATCACGGGATAGTCTGCAGAATTGGTCACACCTTGGCCCTCATCCATAAGTTTGGTTAGCTGCTCATCATCATTGTGCAATAAAGCTTTATACACACTGTGGGCGGGATGTACCGAGCAACTGCGGTATATCACGCCACACATCGCACAGACACTAATCACAGATGTACTAACATGCGATAAGTATTGCAAAGGACAGCTCCAGTGATAAGAGCTGCCCTTTGTGAAACAGCCGGCGGGGGGTGAGCAGATCCCCGCTTCTCTCCCCCTCCTCCTCCTGCTCAGACGGCTCCACCTCCTCCCTGCACCTGGAAAGGGGGATGTTCTGGTGCTAGGGAGGAGGAGGTCATTGGACCGGGCAGCACAGCAGGAGGCTGCCCAGACATCAGATGAGAGGGGGTGGGGCGGCGTGGACAGTGTGTGACGGCGGGGGTCGGTGCAGGGTGGCTGGGGTCATGAAAAGAAGACCATAGGCTTCTATTGTGTCCCCATGCGCTAGCCCCTTGTCCCCCCACTGCCCACCCACCTCTGCGCAAGTAACTCGGCGACTGTGATAGTCATTGAAGGCGCTCACACAGCAGCCCTGCACATGCGTATATATACCAATACACATGCGCAGAGCTGCACCATCGGTCTGAGGACCGAATACGAGTTTGGCTGAGCCTACGTGAATCACACCATCACTTTGCTGGTCATGCTTTGGGCATGTCTGTGATTCAACCATTTGTAGCTGTTGGCCTTAAGCACTGTCGGTCTTTCATCTGCCATCCTAATGCATGGGGACCTGTACCATGTTCATCCATCATCCGGTTACCGTGGGAGCCGATGCTGGGCATACATTATACATATACCTAATATGCCAGACAATTGTACAGTGTGTTACCAAGACCAATGGCCATCTTTTCTCTTTACACTGCTTGATACATAACCCCCAAAGTACAGAGTCATCAGCTCCAAAGGGGGAAATGTACTAAGATGGGATGTTGCTATGGGCAACCATTCAGATACTTTCTATTATCCTCTGGAAGGTGCTAAATAAATAAGTAGATTCTGATTGGTTTCCTATAGCAACGTCCCGTGTCTAATAGAACTATCTTAGTAAATTTCCCCAACTGTCAATTCACAGAAGGGTGCTACAACTACTCCACCTTATCTATCTCCAACATTTGATAAATCTACCCCACAATGTTACTTCCTACTTCATTACACGCAGATCTGTATAACCCAGACTCGTCAGGGGGTATCAAAGCTCCTAAAGCGTGGATAGGTTACCCACAGCTCCTAACTGGCATTTACCAGGTACATTTTCTGAAATGATAGGTAGAAGCTGATAGGCTGTTATGGGCAACTTTAGCACTCTTTGGGGGGGGGGTGCATCAAGTCTTGGAGATATATACAGTGGAGAGAGATAAAGGGTCTGATTCCTATTTGTGCGCATTCCGATGGTATACACGTTGGTTATATCATGTATATTCTCCATCTCACTCAAATCAGTAAACGTTACCGCCTTTGTTTGGAAAAGGGCAAAAGGAGGTATGTGTGATGATGTCATTGTGACATCATAGGTCCTGCCCCCCCAAACCCCCACCCACCCCCACTGTGCAGTGATGCAATTTGATAATAGCTATATAGTTCAACAATTTGTTCTCAGTGGGGGGAAATTTACTAAGATGGGAGTTCTAGTTCACATGGGCTGTTGCTATAGGCAACCAATTAGATACTATCTGTTATCTTCTAGAAAGGGCTAAATAATTAAATAAGTAGTAGATTCTGTTTGGTTGCCCGTAGCAAACGTAATTTGTCAGCAATTACTAAAATATTAGTAAAGGCGGCTTTATATGCAAACGTGTCTGGGGTTTACCAGGACTGTAGACGTGTGTGTGTGTGTGTGTGTGTGTGTGTGTGTGTGTGTGTGTGTGGGGGGGGGGGGGGGTATTTTCCCACACTCGGCAGACTTCCTGTTGGTAATCCCACCTCAGGACTCTGCATTCAGCCTTTTCTCCACCAGCCGTAATCATAGGAGAAATGTTGACAAAGTCTTTTACGTTCCAGCTCCTATCAATAGGACGATGAGAGGTTCACATGAGCGAATCCGGGGATCTCGGTCAGCTGAGTCTGCACACAGCACACTGAGAACGACTGCTGTGCTAAGACCCTCTCCAAAACAGGTCTTCACAATGGAGATCTTGTTTAATTAGATGATGGATTAAATGTTTCTTAGAAAGATTGGCTGCATATAAATAAGAGAGGAAGTCTTCCCCTTAACCCTTTCATGCTTTATTGAATTCCTCCCAACAGTCTAAAAAGCAGCCCAACAGTTCAGGTTTTAGGGATATCCCCATACCTCCCGCTAATTGGTCACTATACTGCTGTGCCACCCGTGGGTTGCAGTGTCCCGCGGGCATGGGGGAAAATTGGGAGAGACCGTGATCACTATCAGAGCCGCCATGCTAGCCCCCTTCTTCTCCAGCTAATTCGTCAGCACGTCCCCTAGGCTTCTATGGAATATCGCCAGCATTAATATTCAGCGGTGTCTCAGATAGTACACAACCTTTGTTTCATGTTTTTAAACCACAATATTTTTTGTGTGTATTGTATGTGTTTGATGTGTTTATACAACATCACTGCATTTTGTGTTCACACATGGGTCCCGTCCTCAAGATACAGTACCGCATTGAATCATAACAAGTATACTGAAATACGAAATATTCCCTTATCCAAAATGCTTCTGGTCCCGAGTATTTTGGTAGTACCTTCTGTAAAGTGCCTTAAGTCCTATTGGAGAAAATTGCCATATAAATAAATCTTCTCCTTCTTCTTCATCTTCTTATTCTTATTAGTATTATTATTTGTCAGGAGTTTACCATCCATATATCATGACAGAACTCACACCTTTTCCTGTACTTCACCTTTTCCACTGACATAAATATCCTGGGATTTTTGCACAGGAAGGCACACCTACCCGGGATTCTTGTCAGTGGAAATTGTGATGAGATAAAAATCCCAGGAAAAGTTGCCTGGGAATTTTTCCCCTGGTCACAGGGTTTTTAGCGGGTCTTTCCTGCGTAATGAGCAGTGGAAACACCTCTTACCCAGGATTTTCCACCCGAGCAAGGGAGTTTGGCCATTGCGCAGTCTGCCCGCCGGCTACCTGGCCACCTACCGCTGACAGCCTGCTGGTGCCCACATTCCACCGCAGACCGTCAACCCGGCTGTGCCCGCCTGCTGCCCTGCTTTCTCGGGTTTCCCTTTTCTGTGGAAATGGTGTCAACTTGTGAAAAACTCGATAAAACAGGGCAGTGGGAACATGGACATGCAAGTGGAGACCCGGCAAAATCCTGGGTATGACCTGGTATTTTGGTGGAAAAGGGGTGTAAGCTGACCTTTCACCCTCTCCCCACCATTGTATTACTGTACATAACCAACTCTCCTCCCTCTCTCTCTCCCTGATCCACGTTATATCTAAACGGGAATACACCCATTTCTTTGAGCCATACAGGCTAATAAAACTGATTGGGATAATAGATAGTGGGGTTTCCACTAGGTGTAAGGATTTTTTATCCTTTTTTATCTCACTACATGTTGTCTTATGTCTTGTCAATTCCTTTTTATATTCGCAAACTATTTTAATGAATTAAATAAAAGTGACGTTTTATTATATATCTTTATCTCCAGGTGCACCAACAAAAGACACTCTTTTCTTTCCTCTAACTACATAACCAACTCTCCTCCAAGTTACCTCACAAGACCTCACTTCTGCTTCTTCACCTCTAAGTGCATTTATCAATAAAAAATAGAGACAACTATAAGCAAAATATATGTGTGAAATAAAGTGTTTTATTTTGTAAAAAAGGGAATTCTGGGCCAAGATTGATATAAAATTCTTAAAAACTTGTCCTATAAGAGGAACAAGATGCCTCATGACTCACTAAAGAATCATCCTTCAGCACTCAGGAGAGGAAAAACCCCCTGTGGGGGAAACCTCTGGGGACCCATGGCTGAAGAACTGCCCGTCCCTCTGGGCATTAAGAAGCTATGATATATCTAGAAAAAACAGCGAGAGACTCGAAAAATGGGTAAGGGAGACTAAGAAACAAGGTAACGAAAAAGAGAGAAAGATAAATAAATAAAAAAAGAAAGTAAACAAAAAAGAGGGAGAGAAAGAGTGAAAGTAAGAAAGAAATGAAAAAAAGGACTCCTGCCAGTAAACTGTGCATTTCCAGGTCCTTGGGTCTGTATGACTGAGCCAACAACAGCATAGTCATTATGTAGGCAGTAACCATTATGACATCACAGCATCATTATGACATCACAGCAGCATCACTCCACAGATCCCAATAGACAGGCCATGACTGGTTAATTCTGGTTTGAGGCCCCTGTTGTCTTTTTCATGACTGACTTGTGGGACTTTAATCCTTAAAATGATTACAGTACATTCAAAATATCATTTTTTTGCCAGGATTTCCCCTTGAATCTTTTCCTCCAATATTCACTGTGGTTATTTTGTTTATTTAAATCACAGTTTGTCATTGATTGCCTCAGTTACAGATAAACATTCACACCCCCCCCCCCCCCCTCAGTGGTATTGGGAGACTTTAAACATCATATTTACCATAAATATCAACACCCTCCCTTCCCCTTAAAGGTGCGTACACACGGGGGAGATATATTGCTCAGCCATATATGGCTGAGCTATATATGGCTCAGCAATATATTGCTCAGTTTCTCCTTTACATCAGCGACCAGAGATGGTCGCTGATGAAAAAGAAACTGCCGGGGGGAGCCCGGCAGTGGAAATCAGTTGGTCGCAGGAGCATGTTCCTGCAACCAGCGATCACCACAGGGGCAAAAACGGGAGCGTGCACTCGGCGATATATCGCCGTTGCACACTCCCATTGCGGGCAATATGGTCGCTCAGCGACCATATTTCCCACGATTTTGCACTAAATCGCCCCCGTTTGTACACACCTTAAGTTTCTCCTTTTCATCAGCGACCAGAGATGGTCGCTGATGAAAGGGATCCTCTGCCGGCGGTGCCGCAGAGGTAATCAAGCTCCTGCGACCAGCGATTAGAATGGGGCTGAAAACGGGAGCGCGCACCCGGCGATTTATCGCCAGAGCACACTTGCATCACTGGCAATATGGTCTCCAGCGACTTATTTCCAGCGATTTGAGCCCCTATCGCCCCCCCATGTGTACACAGCTTTAGGATCAGAAGAGCGATTATGGAAACTATTGTCCAATTGTGAAGCAGAATTTGTTAATAACAATTAATAGATAAATGAATACAGCGACAAAACAATAAAAACAAAACAAGTACAATATCAGTTGTCAAAAGCCACAAGGCCAGCAAGTGATCAGACCTATAAAAGGGTCCCAATAGGCTGGCAACCACGATCAGTGATCCAGTCAGACTAGGCCTGAGTGTATTTTTGGGATTTATTATTAAAATATACATTCACTGTTTCTAAGGAAACCATTGCTGAGATTGAGTCCCAAGCATTTCCATTGGCTGAGAACTAACTTTATTTACTGTAAGTACATCATTAATACGTCAAAGTACAAAAATTTCATCTTTTTGTGTGAAAAATGTATATATAAAAGGTTAACTACTCCTCTCTATGAGGTAAAGTACCTTCAGTGTCCACTAGAGGCCACTCTCCTTTGTGTGCCAAAAGATGTCATAACAGAAAATTAGTGAAAACATACTTGCCTACCTGACCCTCTCCTTCAGGGAGAAAATGCTCTGTTCCTGGACTTCCCTGGTAATGTAGGATTGCCATCACCTGTGGTAAAACACCTTCTTATCAATTACCCAGCTCACCACAGGTGATGGCAATCCTACATTACCAGGGAAGCCCAGGAACAGAGCATTTTCTCCCTTAGGTAGGCAACCATGAGCCATCCTCACCATACAACCCCCCTCACCGGCCGCATTGAATATACCCCTTTGAATGACCTACAAGTTTAAAGATATAAGTGTTTATTTGAGGTCTATATTAAATGTCATTATAGGACAAATATAAAAAAATATATAAAATGAAGTAAATTGTGTTTCCTTTATATGTTATCCTTGTTGTCAGTTATGTGGTAATGGACAGGATTCACTTGTTTGTCCGAAATTTGCCTGTTATAAATAATTTGAATTGGTCATGAACCATCAAACCAGGGCACCCCCTGCATGTCCCCCAAGGCACCGTAAGGTATCACGGCACACGTTTTGGGAACCACTGTACTGCGCTAATACTGACACCGAAAAAAATGCGTAAAACTCATGTTGACAATTTGTCATAGTCGACCTTGTGCTGTTGATCTTCTCTGTGAGCGTTGCCACACCTGTGATGTGGGACAAGATTCATTTCTGTTTGTCCACATGTTTTTATGTAAGCTATTCTTTTTTACATAAAAGATTTGAATTCGTTCTGGACCAACAGTCCTGAACATTGGCCCTTATTCTAGTTGACTGGGACGGATGCGTATTTTCGGACGGCCGCCGAGTGTTCTTAGCCCCACCTACTGTACGGATCGCTCACACCGTCCGAATGTGGTAAGACGCTGAGCGAACGGCCCACGAGTGGATGTTTCACAACTCCCCTATCTGTGGGAACCTCCCCCATCCATGGTGCTCCAGACCACTCGGACATTTCTCCGGGAAGGGATATGGACGGGCAGCTGGCATCCGGCTATGTCAGCTGTCCGCCCCACACACGTGCGTCACGACCGGATTACCATACGTACACCCAGCGTTTTCATGTGAACGCCCATGAAACATGGCACGTACGCATATGGTAATGAGCCCAAACAGCCCTTACAGATGTAACGTGCAGAGAGAGTTAGATTTGGGTGGGGTTTTTCTTCAAAGTGAGATCTATATTGCAGTGTAAAATAAATCAGGCAGTATTTACCCTGCACAGAAACAAAATAACTCACCCAAATCTAACACTCTCTGCACAATTACATCAGCCCCACCTGCAGTGCACATGGTATTGTCCATCTGAGAAGCAATTTGCCTTTGTGAGTGATCCAGAATAAGGGCCATAGTGCATGCGGAAATGTGACAAAACTCCCGATAATGGGGGTTTTCCTCATTTTCCCTTTAGTGCATCTCTCCCACAACCTGTTCCATGTATATCCTCCCACCAATGTTTGGACAGCCTAAAGGTCCATACACACTGGGCGATTTACGGCCAGCGTGTATGGACAGCGATGATCGCTATCATCGCTGGGGGGAAAGCCGCTCAGTGCATACACACTGAGCGGCTTTCCCCCTGCCCGGCGCTGTCAGTGGGGGGAGGACGGCTTTGCGTAGTGCAGCGTTATGCAAGGCTGCTCATCTGCTGGTTGGTATTACCAGCAGATGCGCAGCTTTCCCGGGAATGATGCGGGAGCGCGCAGCAGCACTCACCGCTGGGCCAAACACACTGGGCGGCTTTCAGCTCAAAGTCACCAAGTGTGTGTGGGCCTTTACTATGAGCTGAGTCATGGGTGGTTCTTGGCTATGAGGTAATGTGTGACTGACTACTGACTGAATGTTTACAGCCAGAGGTTTTATTAAGGTCTGAGGTAAGGTCCTCTGTGAGCATGCGGTTAAACAGGTTCTAATGTGCAGCTGAAGGCTATACAGTAGGTTGGGGAAAGTAACATAAGATTTTTTTTTTTTTTTTGAACATTACTGTATTTTAAAATGATGGCAAATCATAGTAACTACTATGCAATTTATCCATTGAGCTAAAATGTGTTAGAACCGGGTCAAATATGATCCTTTTTATTTGTCTAATCTTTGATTTAATAACTACAGGCTATGGAGCTTACACTTTGCTGAATGTATTCATTTAATGCTGATCATTACCCCCCCCCAAAAAAGATAAATGAGCATTGAATTTGACAGATGTCGTCTGCTTTCTGACTTGGAAACGTTAGTGCAGCAGACACTACTCCTAGTCCAAGTTGCACAGATCCCACCAATCAGAGCTCATGCTGGCTCTGATATAAGCCTCTCTATGCCTTGTGTCTATAATCAAATTGGATATGTCGGTACACCATGGTGTTGCATGATATAATCAGACATAACTTATACTGTGTACCCATACATCTAGGGCAGGCATGTCCAAACTATGGCCCTCCAGCTGTTGTGAAACTGCGGGTCCCATCGTGCCTTGCCACAATTTTGCTAATAGGGAATGCTAAAACTATGGCAAGGCATGCTGGGATGTGTAGTTTCACAGCCAGCCAATTTTCCAACCAGCCAGATCGGGCAATAAATCTTTAAGTGTATGGCCAGCTTTAGTGATTCATTCGCAAATTTACACAAGTGTTTTTTTTTCTGTGTCTGGACGGTGGCTGTCTCCTCGCAGTCCACTGCGAATTCGCACATTAGCAAGCTGAATTAGGCCCCCAGTGCAGTGGGGTATGAATCATTTGTTCAACCCATATTAAGTAGACATGATTTTTTCACGCTTTTTTCCAGAACGTCGACAAAGACACTGTCAAAGTGTACCGCATCCGCTCGGCACCATATTCTATTCTCTCTCCACACCCTAATGACTGGTAGGGCATGAAATACTGCCTGTGGGTACGTCAGCTCAAACCCCCCCCCCCTAAAAAAAAAACCCCATTAAACTCATGTTGACCTTTCGACTGTTGACATAATACTTGTAACAACCTTCCAACCCTGTTGACCTATTTCGTATGTCGACGTGTGCCATGTGGACCTTATATGGGCAAACCTAATGACCATATACCGTGCAATAACTAATTATGCAAATCCACGGCTAGAGAAGTGACCCCTTGGGGGTGGGATATTTCAACAGGGGGTGTATACACCCTGTCACTTTATGCATTTGTTGTGGTTTTTGTTTAAATATCTCCTTACACACTAAACACACTTATTTTTTTCTAATTATCATCAATTACATATGAATTGCCTATTGCTAATCCCCCGATGAGGGCAATATCTATCTCGCATAGTAGTTCATACTAAATTTAATTGTCTATAAATATATTCAACAAGGTATGCGTTGTTCCTTAGCCAGCTACTATTAAACTGTTTGAAAAAAAAAAGAAGCTTATGCCCAGGGCATACACAGAGTTTGATTCTGGGTGACTCACAAGGCTGCGAATTCACCGAATGCCAGGCCACTCGCCCCCCCCCTTGCAGGGCGGGTTCGCCTGCACTGGCTGCGAATAGATATTTAACATAAACTTCCATTCGCAGGCTCTGGGGACACACCACCATCATTTGATGGTGGCCGACCATCGAATGATGGTGAAGGCCTACGCATATGTAAGGTTGCTCTGAGCAACCTATAACATCCTATTATTGTCCGACATACTGCCCTGTGATGTCCCCTGTATACAGCAGTCTGGGGAACACAGCTCAGATATGAATACAGTCAGTGATAATATCCGTTAATCGCCGGCATTTTGCAATTCTCTTTGCTGAAGCGCAGAAAGAGGCGGGAGAACAACATATGATGGAAAGGGGCGTGGCCTTGTTTCGTCACACAGCACCCCTGCGTATTGCTTATCCCTGGCCCTCCTGGGCTCAGCCATTCACAGTTTGGCGCATAACCTCCAGTACTCCTGGTACAGGGTTTTCCACTGTCAGGTGGGCCTGTTTCCTCCTCGCCTTCCATTTTGGTTGTTCCTCCTCCCTCCGCCTCTGGCGCAACTGAGACGGGCCCGATCTGCGCACGCAGACCAGCATCAGGGAACCTGGCCGCTCTTAACAACAGTGCTGATGTTGGCTGCAGAGGAGCGGCGGGTACCGACAATGTCCCTCCCTCAAACGCCTTCACATCCACCCCACTTGGGTCTGAAACCTCCCCCAGCCCCTGAAGCTGCTGGGCCTCCCCTGGGCAACCTTCCATCCATGTCTGTTCATCCACCTTGCAGGGCCTCAGCACACTCTGCCCCCACCTGCCCTCAGCAGTAGGCAGTGTCCCAGGGAATTCTCCTTCACACCATGGCTGCAGAAGAGCAGGGGATATCCGCAATCGTTCCCCGGCTCTTCCCTCAAAAGCCCCCCAAACTCTTCACTCAGGCTGAACACCTCCCCCAGTTTTAGATGGTCCTCTGGACCCTTACGTGATGATTGAAGGGCCTTGCTGGTGGGATCCTCCTCCCCCACCTCCCAGGGCCTGAGCACACCCAGCCCCCACCTGCCCTCAGCAGTAGGCAGTGGCCCAGGGAATTCTCCTTCACACCATGGCTGCAGAAGAGCAGGGGGTATCCGCAACTCTCCCCATGATTTACCCACAATCCCCCCCCCCCTTGGGTCGAACACCTCCCCCAGCCCTTTGAGCAACAACTGCTGGGCCTCACCTGGGCAAACTTCCATCTTCCCCAGTGTGCACTGCTTCCCCAGCCTGACTATGAGAGGGACTGGTGGGGTGGCATTGTACGGCAGCACTGCTGGCATCTCCCTCACAGCCCCAGGTGCAAACTCACATTCCCTTGCTCGTGCCATGCTGGGTGGTGAGGTGTCTTCCTCTGAGGTGCAGGGGGGTGATGAGCTATGCCTCTGACCATCCCCTCCATGTTTGCTTGCTTGGCTGCCTGTTTGCTGCAGCGGCTCCCCAGGCACATAATTACAGTCAGTCACTCTAGCAGGGGACTCACAGTAGCGCTGCACCCCAGCCTCTACTCCCTGCTCGTATCTTGATGCGACAGGCTCTGGAAACACAATAGCCAGTAATTGGCCAGTATTAGCTCATGTTTGAGGGACATTGTAACCATTGTTCCTAACAGGGATGCCGGGGAGAAGAAAAAGTATAATTTGTGAGGGCATTAAGGAGGGAAGAATTCCGCTTAAGTGCCGGCTTGTCCAGGGGTCAATCCCTGCAAGCGAGGGAACGGCGGAGTGTGCCGTGCTCGCCTTTGGACTTTTTATAATTCTATGATGTCCTTTTTATAGTGTGGGGCCCAGAACTGTACTCCGTACTCGAGGTGAGGTCTCACCAATGCTTTATATAGTGGCATAATTACCCTTGAGTCCCTAGATTCCATTCCCCTCTTAATACATGCCAGAATTTTGTTTGCCATTTTTGTAGCTACATTACAATGGGCACTACATCCCAGTTTGCTGTCTATTTGGACTCCGAGATCCTTTTCAAGTATGGAATTACCCAGTTCCTCTCCGCTAAGGTTGTAACTTGCACACTGGTTGTGTCTCCCAAGGTGCATAACCTTACATTTATCTACATTGAACCTCATCTTCCATTTTTTTGCCCACTCATCTAGAATTGCAAGATCATTTTAAAGCATGGTGACATCTTCTGATGATTTGATGACTTTGCTAAGTTTTGTATCGTCCGCAAAGATGGATACATTGCTGAGTAACCCTATCCCAATATCGTTAATAAAAATGTTAAACAAAATGGGCCCCAAAACCGAACCCTGGGGCACTCCACTTAGTACCGGTATCATATCTGATACGGCACCATTCACAACCACTCTTTGTTCTCTATTACGGGATGCGGTCATCTATTAGAATGAACTTAGGTCTACAGTCATTAGGTCGACCCCACTAGGTCGACTGGCAGGAAGGTCGACCTGACTTAAGGTCGACATGGGCCAATGTCGACATGACTTAAGGTCGAATTTGCATAAAGGTCGACATGAGGAAGGTCGACTGGTCATAAGGTCGACATGGGTTTTTCACTGCTTTTTGAGCCGACATGTGCCGACAGGCGGTATTTCATGCCCTACCATCCACTAGGGCGTGGTGGGAGAATAAAATAGTGTGCCGAGCGCAGCGAGGCACCGTGCCCGAAGCATCGCGAGCGAAGCGAGCGATGCGAGGGTCCGATTCTCATTGCCAACTGTGTCCATGTTGACTGTGTCGACATTCGGATAAAAAAACAGTGAAAACCCCATGTCGACCTTATGACCAGTCGACCTTCCTCATGTCGACCTTTATGCAAATTCGACCTTAAGTCATGTCGACCTTGGCCCATGTCGACCTTAAGTAAGGTCGACCTTCCTGCCAGTCGACCTAGTGGGATCGACCTAATGACTGTAGACCTAAATGCAGTCTGACGAATGATCCCAACCCTCTATTACACAGCCAATTCCCTACCCATCTGCAGATATTTTCACCCAATCCTAGGTTCTCCATTTTATTAATCAATCTCTTGTGTGGGACAGTATCAAATGCTTTAGCGAAATCTAGGAAAATCACATCTACAGCATTTCCATTATCGAGGTTTTTGCTAACCTCTTCATAGAACCCTAGTAGATTAGTTTGGCATGAACGATTTTTCACGAACCCATGTTGGTTAGTACTGTGTAGACGGTGATGATCTAAATATTCCTGGATACCATCCCTTAAAAATCCTTCAAATAGTTTACCCACAATTGATGTTAAACTAACGGGTCTGTAATTAGCGGGATCTTCCTTTTTTCCTTTTTTGAATATTGGCACTACCTCTGCTATTCTCCAATCTTTTGGTACTATACCTGACGATAGTGACTTGCTAAAGATATAATGTAGGGGGGTAGCTAGTTCATCCCTTAATTCCATTAATACCCTCGGATGAATCCCATCTGGCCCTGGTGATTTATGTGTTTTGAGTTTGCTTAGCCTCAGTATTATTTCCTTCGGCGTGAAATCCACAATGAGATCTGGCTTATTTGTCCCGTTTGTGGTAAATGTTCGTTCCACAGTCTGCTCTCCCTTAGTAAATACTGATGAGAAGAACTCATTTAACAGTTTTGCTTTTCCCTTGTCCTCAGTAACACTTTTTCCACTAGTATCAGTTAGTGGGCCTATGTTTTCCTTAATTAAACGTTTACTATTTATGTATTTAAAAAACTTCTTTGGGTTGGTTTTGCTTTCAGTGGCTATGCACTCTTCATATAATATTTTAGCTGCTTTGATTACCCCTTTACAAGTTTTGTTTGATTCTTTGTATTTTGCGAACGCCTCCTCATTCAAGTTATTTTTATAGAATTTAAAGGCTCTGGTTTTATTGTTGATAGCTGACCTTACTTCTTTGTCCAACCATGGTGGCTTTTTTTTGTTGAATTTACCTTTAGTTACTTTAGGAATGTATTCAATAGTTAGTGAATCAAGCACCTTTTTTAGAGTATCCCACATTTCCTCTGCATTTTTTCCCCCCATAACTGTTTCCCACCCAATTCCTGTTAGGGCTTCCCTGAATAATTCAAAGTTCGCTTTTCTGAAGTTTAGTATTTTTGCAGATCCTTTTTGATGTAATTTACTGAAGTTGATTTCCAGGGAAACCATATTGTGATCACTGTTCCCTAATTGTTCAATTACTTTTGTGTTTGAAACTAAGTCTATGTTATTTGTTAATACTAAGTCCAAGAGTGCCTCATCACGAGTTGGAGTTGCTACCGTTTGTGTAATAAACTGGTCTTTAAGTAAGCTCAAGAACCCATTGCTTCTTGCTGATTTACCTGTTTAGTTTTCCCAATCAATGTCGGGTAAATTAAAATCCCCCATAATTAATATATGACCCTGATTTGATGCTTGTTTGATTTGGTTTAAAAGAAGAGACTCTTCCCTTTTGTTTATATTTGGTGGTCTATAGCATACCCCTATTATAAATGTGTTTTTTTTTTTTTTTTATTATTATTGTCGGTTATCTGTGCCCACACTGTCTACGAGTTGTATTCTTCCAGATCTGTGCTCAAATTTTTCTCACATGATGTTAAGTTATTATTTACATATAGGCACACACCCCCGCCCCTTCTATTTTCCCTGTCTTTCCTGTAGAGTGTATATCCCTCCATGTTTAATGCCCAGTCATGCGACTCATTACACCATGTTTCTGTAATACCAATGATGTCGTAGTCGTCCCTACTGATCAACGTTTCTAGCTCCCCGATTTTACTCACTAAGCTTCTTGCATTAGCCAGTAAGCATTTTAATTTATGTTTATTTTTAGATATGGCTCTAATATTGTGATTAGTTTCACCCCAGGACCCATTTGAATTCTTTACTACAGTATATCACTATTTGAAGCTTGTCGCATCTAGCCCTATGAGGCTGGGCGTGTCCTTATCAGCATCTGCTTGTAAAGGCTCAGTTCCCCTGACCACAGGCAGAACTACCATTGGTGCAACAGGTGCAGTGCACTGGGGCCCCTGAGGCCCACTGCTGCCCCTGTCACCCTCTTCCTGGCACCCACTGTTTTTCCCTGTCACACTCTGCCTCCCCCTGCTTCCCCCTGCCTCCACCTGTCACCCACTGCCATGTTGCATATTGTGAACTTGAGTTTGGGTGGAGGAATGGGGCCCAGATTGTACTTTTGCACCTGGGCACACCACCCACAGGTTCTGCCACTGCCCCTGACACCAGCAGCCAAGGACCCACAGAGATTCTGCAGATTCAGTACCATACAGGGACACTACGTTCTCCCCTGAATCAGGCCCTTAGCCTGTCACTTTTGTATATTTGGAATGCTGGCTCCTTACAAAAACCATTTGGATTAAATTGCATTACTTATTGTCACAATAAAGTGGGTGATGCCGCTCAGATTGGGGCTGTTGTGCTACAGGAACTATTTTTTTTCTTTATATTTGTTTGTAATTGAAGGATGGACACAAGCACTAGGGATGGGTAAAAAGGTGAATAGAAGTCAATCATTCAGAAGAGATACTGTCTACTATGTGCAAGTGGTCACTGCAATAGAGACCTTTGCCTTAAGAGAATGTTTACTACATGGTTCCATGCTTCCTTGTTGCCCTGGAAACCTGGCAACATGAGAGAGCATTTTGTTCTACAACATGGCCCCCGATGCAGAGTTATAAATCCTGCGCCAGCGCTCCTGCATCACACGGAGGGTAAGATCACGGGATAGTCTGCAGAATTGGTCACACCTTGGCCCTCATCCATAAGTTTGGTTAGCTGCTCATCATCATTGTGCAATAAAGCTTTATACACACTGTGGGCGGGATGTACCGAGCAACTGCGGTATATCACGCCACACATCGCACAGACACTCATCACATATGTACTAACATGCGATTAGTATTGCAAAGGACAGCTCCAGTGATAACCGCTGCCCTTTGTGAAACCACCGGCGGGGGGTGAGCAGATCCCAGCTGCTCTACCTCTACTCCTGTGCCAGGCAGCCTCCTGCTCAGACAGCTCCACCTCCTCCTCCGTGCACCCGGAAGGGGGATGTTCTGGTGCTAGGGAGGAGGAGGTCATTGGTCCGGGCAGCACAGCAGGACGCTACCCGGACATCAGGGGTGGGATGTATTATAATACATCGCCGTCCATCGCCGCCTGCCCACCGCAATGCCAGCGCATATGTACTAACATATGCGGCTGGCATCGCGGTGTGGTGACGGAGACCCCCCATCATCTCCCTGCCGTCTGCTTCTCCCCTCAAGCCGGGGACAGCTAAGCAGGCTGTCCCCGGCACCTCCTTCTCCCCCCTGCAGCCAGAAGGACGTCCGGCTGCGTTACTAGGGGGAGGAAGGGCCTACCTTTCGGGTCCAGGAGGACCTGGGGTACTTATGTGTTATCCCGGCGCCCACGATGGTGATCATACGTTATTGCATCGCATGCAATATAGCGGCATGCGATGCAATGTGATCAGATGGGATTTTTAATTGTACAAGCACCCTGATGGGTGCTTACAATGTTAAAAGCACCCCCATTGTCAACGCCACCCCCACTATCAATGCCAACCCGAACCGTGGCGACTGCAGCGAGCCCGCAAGGGGCGGCGGTACGTGTCCTCCGACCTTTTCGTACCCCCACTATCCACGTCGGCGCCGAGCCCAAAGCGTGGCGAGTGGACGTGGATTACTTTACATGTATTCCGCGTCCCCTCGCGGGGCTCGGTGCGCTCACTGTGCTCGCCACACTATCTAAAATCAACTCCACGCCGACGAGGATAGTGGGGGTATGAAAAGGTCGGAGGACGCATACCGCCGCCCCTCGCCATGCTTCGGGTTGGCGTTGATAGTGGGGCCGCGTTGACAATGGGGGGGGGGGGCATTGAACATTGTATGCACCCATCAGGGTGCTTGTACAATTAAAAATCGCATTGCATGCCATTTGCTGGCATGCAATGCGATATTTAATTGTACATTCTGTTTCCCTTTTCTGTGGAAATGGTGTCAACTTGTGAAAAACTCGATAAAACAGGGCAGTGGGAACATGGACATGCAAGTGGAGACCCGCCAAAATCCTGGGTATGACCTGGTATTTTGGTGGAAAAGGGGTGTAAGCTGACCTTTCACCCTCTCCCCACCATTGTATTACTGTCCATAACCAACTCTCCTCCAAGTTACCTCACAAGACCTCACTTCTGCTTCTTCACCTCTAAGTGCATTTATCAATAAAAAATAGAGACAACTTTAAGCAAAATATATGTGTGAAATAAAGGGTTTTTATTTTATTTTAAAAAGGGAATTCTGGGCCAAGATTGATATAAAGTTCTTACAAACTTGTCCTATAAGAGGAACAAGATGGCGGAAGCCTCATGACTCACTAAAGAATCATCCTTCAGCACTCAGGAGAGGAAAAACCCCCTGTGGGGGAAACCTCTGGGGACCCATGGCTGAAGAACTGCCCGTCCCTCTGGGCATTAAGAAGCTATGATATATCTAGAAAAAACAGCGAGAGACTCGAAAAATGGGTAAGGGAGACTAAGAAACAAGGTAAAGAAAAAGAGAGAAAAATAAATAAATAAAAAAAGAAAGTAAACAAAAAAGAGGGAGAAAAAGAGTGAAAGTAAGAAAGAAATGAAAAAAAGGACTCCTGCCAGTAAACTGTGCATTTCCAGGTCCTTGGGTCTGTATGACTGAGCCAACAACAGCATAGTCATTATGTAGGCAGTAACCATTATGACATCACAGCATCATTATGACATCACAGCAGCATCACTCCACAGATCCCAATAGACAGGCCATGACTGGTTAATTCTGGTTTGAGGCCCCTGTTGTCTTTTTCATGACTGACTTGTGGGATTTTAATCCTTAAAATGATTACCTGGTCACCTACCGCTGACAGCCTGCTGGTGCCCGCATTCCACCACAGACCGTCAACCCGGCTGTGCCCGCCTGCTGCCCTGCTTTCTCGGGTTTCCCTTTTCTGTGGAAATGGTGTCAACTTGTGAAAAACTCGATAAAACAGGGCAGTGGGAACATGGACATGCAAGTGGAGACCCGCCAAAATCCTGGGTATGACCTGGTATTTTGGTGGAAAAGGGGTGTAAGCTGACCTTTCACCCTCTCCCCACCATTGTATTACTGTCCATAACCAACTCTCCTCCAAGTTACCTCACAAGACCTCACTTCTGCTTCTTCACCTCTAAGTGCATTTATCAATAAAAAATAGAGACAACTTTAAGCAAAATATATGTGTGAAATAAAGGGTTTTTATTTTATTTTAAAAAGGGAATTCTGGGCCAAGATTGATATAAAGTTCTTACAAACTTGTCCTATAAGAGGAACAAGATGGCGGAAGCCTCATGACTCACTAAAGAATCATCCTTCAGCACTCAGGAGAGGAAAAACCCCCTGTGGGGGAAACCTCTGGGGACCCATGGCTGAAGAACTGCCCGTCCCTCTGGGCATTAAGAAGCTATGATATATCTAGAAAAAACAGCGAGAGACTCGAAAAATGGGTAAGGGAGACTAAGAAACAAGGTAAAGAAAAAGAGAGAAAAATAAATAAATAAAAAAAGAAAGTAAACAAAAAAGAGGGAGAAAAAGAGTGAAAGTAAGAAAGAAATGAAAAAAAGGACTCCTGCCAGTAAACTGTGCATTTCCAGGTCCTTGGGTCTGTATGACTGAGCCAACAACAGCATAGTCATTATGTAGGCAGTAACCATTATGACATCACAGCATCATTATGACATCACAGCAGCATCACTCCACAGATCCCAATAGACAGGCCATGACTGGTTAATTCTGGTTTGAGGCCCCTGTTGTCTTTTTCATGACTGACTTGTGGGATTTTAATCCTTAAAATGATTACAGTACATTCAAAATATCATTTTTTTGACAGAATTTCCCCTTGAATCTTTTCCTCCAATATTCAGTGTGGTTATTTTGTTTATTTAAATCACATTTTGTCATTGATTGCCTCAGTTACAGATAAACATTCACCCCCCCTCAGTGGTATTGGGAGACTTTAAACATCATATTTACCATAAATATCAACACCCTCCCTTCCCCTTAAAGGTGCGTACACACGGGGGAGATATATTGCTCAGCCATATATGGCTGAGCAATATATTGCTCAGTTTCTCCTTTACATCAGCGACCAGAGATGGTCGCTGATGAAAAAGAAACTGCCGGGGGGAGCCCGGCAGTGGAAATCAGTTGGTCGCAGGAGCATGTTCCTGCAACCAGCGATCACCACAGGGGCAAAAACGAGAGCGCACACTCGGCGATATATCGCCGTTGCACACTCCCATTGCGGGCAATATGGTCGCTCAGCGACCATATTTCCCGCGATTTTGCACTAAATCGCCCCCGTTTGTACGCACCTTAAGTTTCTCCTTTTCATCAGCGACCAGAGATGGTCGCTGATGAAAGGGAACCTCTGCCGGCAGTGCCGCAGAGGTAATCAGCTGGTCGCAGGAGCAAGCTCCTGCGACCAGCGATTAGAATGGGGCTGAAAACGGGAGCGCGCACCCGGCGATTTATCGCTAGGGCACACTCGCATCACTGGCAATATGGTCGCCAGCGACCATATTTCCAGCGATTTAAGCCCCTATCGCCCCCCCGTGTGTACACAGCTTTAGGATCAGAAGAGCGATTATGGAAACTATTGTCCAATATGGAAACTTAAGATTATGGAAACTATTGTCCAATTGTGAAGTAAAATTAATAACAATTAATAGATAAATGAATACAGCGACAAAACAATAAAAACAAAACAAGTACAATATCAGTTGTCAAAAGCCACAAGGCCAGCAAGTGATCAGACCTATAAAAGGGTCCCAATAGGCTGGTAACCACGATCAGTGATCCAGTCAGACTAGGCCTGAGTGTATTTTGGGGATTTATTATTAAAATATACATTCACTGTTTCTAAGGAAACCATTGGCTGGGAACCAACTTTATTTACTGTCAGTACATCGTTAATAGGTCAAAGTACAAAAATTGCATCTTTTTGTGTGAAAAATGTATGTATAAAAGGTTAACTACTCCTCTCTATGAGGTAAAGTACCTTCAGTGTCCACTAGAGGCCACTCAACTGATCAAATTACTCCTTTGTGTGCCAAAAGATGTCATAACAGAAAATTAGTGAAAACATACTTGCCTACCTGACCCTCTCCTTCAGGGAGAAAATGCTCTGTTTCTGGACTTCCCTGGTAATGTATGATTGCCATCACCTGTGGTGACCCCTTTCTTATCAATTACCCAGCTCACCACAGGTGATGGCAATCCTACATTACCAGGGAAGCCCAGGAACAGAGCATTTTCTCCCTCAGGTAGGCAACCATGAGCCATCCTCACCATACAACCCCCCTCACCGGCCGCATTGAATATACCTCTTTGAATGACCTACAAGTTTAAAGATATAAGTGTTTATTTAAGGTCTATATTAAATGTCATTATAGGACAAATATGCATGGACACAAGCTAAGTACACCTGTCTGTATTCACACTTGCCAACAGCAGAATTAGTGTCAGGTGTGTGATTCCCACTAGTTGTCTCAGAAGAGGTAGAACCAGACTACTGGAGGCAGCATGTGGTAAGTGCATCAAAGTGTCTTATACATTATTTGTACTATGCCACTGTGTCCAAAACATTTCTGAATCCTGGTGACCCTGAGTATCAGAATTTCTTTCCTGGCACCCATAACTCAAATGCTTCTCAATGAGAAAGTCAGAAAAAATATATAAAATGAAGTAAATTGTGTTTCCTTTATATGTTATCCTTGTTGTCAGTTATGTGGTAATGGACAGGATTCACTTGTTTGTCCGCAATTTGCCTGTTACATTGGTCATATATAATTTGAATTGGTCATGGACCACCAAACCAGGGCACCCCCTGCATGTCCCCCAAGGCACCGTAAGGTATCACGGCACACGTTTTGGGAACCACTGTACTGCGCTAATACTGACACCGAAAAAAATGCGTAAAACTCATGTTGACAATTTGTCATAGTCGACCTTGTGCTGTTGATGTTCTCTGTGTGCGTTGCGACACCTGTGATGTGGGACAAGATTAATGTCTGTTTGTCCACATGTTTTTATGTAAGCTATTCTTTTTTACATAAAAGATTTGAATTCGTTCTGGAGCAACAATCCAAGGCACCCCAGTGTCTAAAGGCACCCCGGGGTGCCACAGTCCTGAACATTGGCCCTTATTCTAGTTGACTGGGACGGATGCGTATTTTCGGACAGCCGCCGAGTGTTCTAAGACGCTGAGCGAACGGCCCACGAGTGGATGTTTCACAACTCCCCCATCTGTGGGAACCTCCCCCATCCATGGTGCTCCAGACCACTCGGACATTTCTCCGGGAAGGGATATGGACGGGCAGCTGGCATCCGGCTATGTCAGCTGTCCGCCCCCCACACGTGCGTCACGGCCGGATTACCATACGTACGCCCAGCGTTTTCATGTGAACGCCCATGAAACGTGGCACGTACGCATATGGTAATGAGCCCAAACAGCCCTTACAGATGTAACATGTGCAGAGAGAGTTAGATTTGGGTGGGGTTTTACTTCAAAGTGAGATCTATATTGCAGTATAAAATAAATCAGGCAGTATTTACCCTGCACAGAAACAAAATAACTCACCCAAATCTAATTCTCTCTGCACAATTACATCAGCCCCACCTGCAGTGCACATGGTTTTGTCCATCTGAGAAGCAATTGCAGTTACAGTAGGTTTACAGCAGCAGCAGAGATAATGCCTCCAACCACAAATAAGTGAGGTCCATTGTGCTTAATAAATGCAATAGGCCTGATTCAGAAATATTTTCTGCAACAGTGTCGGTGTCTTTATGCAAATGTCACAGCTGATTCCCAGCAAACTGAGATGGACCCAAGGGGGGGCGTGTCACACTCTGCCCACGGGGTGTGTATAGATCAACATATGGGTGTATCTACGCTTAATTGCTTGATACGAACATTGCTGTCTGCAAGATGGGGCTTCTTGCTTGCAACTTTATATTGACTGTAAATACTTCATCATGTCTTAACTGTTCAGATTTACTTGTGTGCAGCCCTTGGGACCAGGAAGCTGAGCTCTTGACGAGAGTCTTAAGGACATGTACCTGCAGGCACCCTGGCAGGCAAATGCTGTCACGGGGCAGTGACGATGACTCTGTCTTGCGCTCTGTGCTTGTCCACTGCTCGCACACCATTGGCTGCAGCCTTCGTTATGTGTATTTAACCGTTCCACTTCATTGGTGTAGTGGGATGCTACAGAAATCATAGTAACTCCCCAGTATCACCTTCTTTGACATATTGTGCTTGATAAATTAGGCCATATAGCACTGCGCCCAATCCATAGCATTTAACTCCTTTGTAATAACACAATCATAGGGATCAATAAATTATTTAAAAAAAGGTATTAAGGTACTTGTTTCCTAGCACGGCACCCATGATATTCAGTCGTACGGCATCGCATCGCATGCCATATGCCGGCATGCAATGCGATTTTAAATGGGTGCCCTAATGGGTGCTTACAATGTTAAATGCACCCCCACGCCACCCCCACTATCAATGCGAACCCGAAGCGTGGCGAGTGCAGTGAGCCCGCGAGGGGCGGCGGTACGCATCCTCCGACCTTTTCATACCCCACTATCCACGTTGGCGTGGAGTTGATTTTATATAGTGTGGCGAGCGCAGCCAGCCCCGCGATGGGACGCGTATTACTTTACATGTATTCCGCGTCCGTTCGCAACGATTCGGGCTCGGTGGCTCGCTGCGCTCGCCACACTATATAAAATCTACTCCATGCCGACGTGTATAGTGGGGGTATGAAAAGGTCGTAGGACACGTACCGCCACCCCTTGCGGGCTCGCTGCCCTCGCCACGCTTTGGGTTGGCGTTGATAGTACGGGTGCCATGAGGGTGCTTTTTACATTGTAAGCACCCATTACGGTGCTTATACAATTATTTATCTTATAGGGAGCACATTTAACATTGAAAACACCCATTAGGGTGCTTATACAATTTTAAATCATATACCATTGTATATGGCATACAATGCGATGGTATATGATTTAAAATTGTATAACATCGGCTGCCATCGCGTAACATCGCATCGCATACCATCGTATGCCTTATATAGTTACATAGTAGGTAAGGCTAAAAAAAGACTTGCGTCCATATAGTTCAACCTGGTATAGATATCCATTGCTGATTTGGTAGGTTCTGGTATTTTACAGACAAATTATATTTCTTATTTGTACCCATGGATGTTTTTCTCCAGTAAATGTTTGTCCAACTTTGCCTTGAATGCATTTAATGAGCCAGCCGTTACCACCTCTCTGGGAAGAGAGTTCCAGAGTTTGACTGTTCTGACCATAAAGAAATTCTTTCTACTAGCTGAATGAAATCTTTTTTCTTCTAATCTATACTCATGCCCTCGTGTCCTAGATTCCTTTCTAGTAGAAAAGAGGGTGTGTGACAGTTCCTTATATTGGCCCTTGATATACTTTTACATGTTGAGCATGTCCCCCCTTAAACATCTCTTTTCTAATGTAAATAGTCCCAAATTGCTTAATCTCTCCACGTAGCTTAAATTCTCCATTCCCCGAATAAGCTTTGTTGCTCGCCTTTGGACTTTTTCTAATTCTATGATGTCCTTTTTATAGTGTGGGGCCCAGAACTGCACTCCGTACTCGAGGTGAGGTCTCACCAATGCTTTATATAGTGGCATAATTACCCTTGAGTCCCTAGTTTCCATTCCCCTCTTAATACATGCCAGAATTTTGTTGGCCATTTTTGTAGCTACATTACAATGGGCACTACATCCCAGTTTGCTGTCTATTTGGACTCCTAGATCCTTTTCAAGTATGGAATTACCCAGTTCCTCTCCGCTAAGGTTGTAACTTGCACACTGGTTGTGTCTCCCAAGGTGCATAACCTTACATTTATCTACATTGAACCTCATCTTCCATTTTTTTGCCCACTCATCTAGAATTGCAAGATCATTTTGAAGCATGGTGACATCTTCTGATGATTTGATGACTTTGTTAAGTTTTGTATCGTCCGCAAAGATGGATACATTGCTGAGTAACCCTATCCCAATATCGTTAATAAAAATGTTAAACAAAATGGGCCCCAAAACCGAACCCTGGGGCACTCCACTTAGTACCGGTATCATATCTGATACGGCACCTTTCACAACCACCCCTTGATGTCTATTACATAGCCAATTCCCTACCCATCTGCAGATATTTTCACCCAATCCATTTTATTAATCAATCTCTTGTGTGGGACAGTATCAAATGCTTTAGCGAAATCTAGTAAAAATCACATCTACAGCATTTCCATTATCGAGGTTTTTGCTAACCTCTTCATAGAACCCTAGTAGATTAGTTTGGCATGAACGATTTTTCACGAACCCATTCGCAGGCTCTGGGGACACACCCCCATCATTTCATGGTGGCCGACCATCGAATGATGGTGAAGGCCTACGCATATGTAAGGTTGCTCTGAGCAACCTATAACATCCTATTATTGTCCGACATACCGCCCTTTGATGTCCCCTGTATACAGCAGTCTGGGGAACACAGCTCAGATATGAATACAGTCAGTGATAATATCCGGTTATCGCCGGCATTTTGCAATTCTCTTTGCTGAAGCGCAGAAAGAGGCGGGAGAACAACATATGACGGAAAGGAGCGTGGCCTTGTTTCGTCACACAGCACCCCTGCGTATTGCTTATCCCTGGCCCTCCTGGGCTCAGCCATTCACAGTTTGGCGCACAACCTCCAGTACTCCTGGTACAGGGTTTTCCACTGTCAGGTGGGCCTGTTTCCTCCTCGCCTTCCCTTTTGGTTGTTCCTCCGCCTCTGGCGCAACTGGGAGGGGCCCGATCTGCGCACGCAGACCAGCATCAGGGAACCTGGCCGCTCTTAACAACAGTGCTGATGTTGGCTGCAGAGGAGCGGCGGCTACCGACAATGTCCCTCCCTCAAACGCCTTTACATCCACCCCACTTGGGTCTGAAACCTCCCCCAGCCCCTGAAGCTGCTGGTCCTCCCCTGGGCAACCTTCCATCCATGTCTGTTCATCCACCTTGCAGGGCCTCAGCACACTCTGCCCTCAGCAGTAGGCAGTGGCCCAGGGAATTCTCCTTCACACCATGGCTGCAGAAGAGCAGGGGGTATCCGCAAGTCTCCCCATGATTTACCCACAATCCCCCCCCTTGGGTCGAACACCTCCCCCAGACCTTTGAGCAACAACTGCTGGGCCTCACCTGGGCAAACTTCCATCTTCCCCAGTGTGCACTGCTTCCCCAGCCTGGCTATGAGAGGGACTGGTGGGGTGGCATTGTACGGCAGCACTGCTGGCATCTCCCTCACAGCCCCAGGTGCAAACTCACATTCACTTGCTCGTGCCATGCTGGGTGGTGAGGTGTCTTCCTCTGAGGCGCAGGGGGTGATGAGCTATGCCTCTGACCATCCCCTCCATGTTTGCTTGCTTGGCTGCCTGTTTGCTGCAGCGGCTCCCCAGGCACATAATTACAGTCAGTCACTCTTGTAGGGTACTCACAGTAGCGCTGCACCCCAGCCTTTACTCCCTGCTCGTATCTTGATGCAACAGGCTATGGAAACACAATAGCCAGTAATTGGCCAGTATTAGCTCATGTTTGAGGGACATTGTAACCATTGTTCCTAACAGGGATGCCGGGGAGAAGCAAAAGTATAATTTGCGAGGGCATTAAGCGAGGGAAGAATTCCGCTTAAGTGCCGGCTTGTCCAGGGGTCAATCCCTGCAAGCAAGGGAACGGCGGAGTGTGCCGTGCTCGCCTTTGGACTTTTTCTAATTCTATGATGTCCTTTTTATAGTGTGGGGCCCAGAACTGTACTCCGTACTCGAGGTGAGGTCTTACCAATGCTTTATATAGTGGCATAATTACCCTTGAGTCCCTAGTTTCCATTCCCCTCTTAATACATGCCAGAATTTTGTTGGCCATTTTTGTAGCTACATTACAATGGGCACTACATCCCAGTTTGCTGTCTATTTGGACTCCTAGATCCTTTTCAAGTATGGAATTACCCAGTTCATCTCCGCTAAGGTTGTAACTTGCACACTGGTTGTGTCTCCCAAGGTGCATAACCTTACATTTATCTACAATGAACCTCATCTTCCATTTTTTTGCCCACTCATCTAGAATTGCAAGATCATTTTGAAGCATGGTGACATCTTCTGATGATTTGATGACTTTGCTAAGTTTTGTATCGTCCGCAAAGATGGAAACATTGCTGAGTAACCCTATCCCAATATCGTTAATAAAAATGTTAAACAAAATTGGCCCCAAAACCGAACCCTGGGGCACTCCACTTAGTACCGGTATCATATCTGATACGGCACCATTCACGGGATGCAGTTAATTTGCCGGCGGTCGGGATCCCGGCGGTCGGAATCCCGACACTGTAATCCCGACCGCCGAAATCCCGAAACTTTCTCCCTCTGTGGGTGTCCACGACACCCATAGAGGGAGAATAAAATAGCGTGCCGAGCGTAGCGAGGCACCGGGCCCGCTGCGTGGCAAGCGCAGCGAGCCCGCAAGGGGGGGCGATCCATGTCCCCCCCTTGTCGGGATTTCGGCGGTCGGGATTCCGACCGTCGGGATCCTGACCGCCGGCAAATCGTATCGGATCCCCATTCACAACCACTCTTTGTTCTCTATTACATAGCCAATTCCCTACCCATCTGCAGATATTTTCACCCAATCCATTTTATTAATCAATCTCTTGTGTGGGACAGTATCAAATGCTTTAGCGAAATCTAGGAAAATCACATCTACAGCATTTCCATTATCGAGGTTATTGCTAACCTCTTCATAGAACCCTAGTAGATAAGTTTGGCATGAACGATTTTTCACAAACCCATGTTGGTTAGTACTGAGTAGATGGTGATGATCTAAATATTCCTGGATACCATCCCTTAAAAATCCTTCAAATAGTTTACCCACAATTGATGTTAAACTAACGGGTCTGTAATTAGCGGGATCTTCCTTTTTTCCTTTTTTGAATATTGGCACTACCTCTGCTATTCTCCAATCTTTTGGTACTATACCTGACGATAGTGACTTGCTAAAGATATAATGTAGGGGGGTAGCTAGTTCATCCCTTAATTCCATTAATACCCTCGGATGAATCCCATCTGGTCCTGGTGATTTATGTGTTTTGAGTTTGCTTAGCCTCAGTATTATTTCCTTCGGCGTGAAATCCACAATGAGATCTGGCTTATTTGTCCCGTTTGTGGTAAATGTTCGTTCCACAGTCTGCTCTCCCTTAGTAAATACTGATGAGAAGAACTCATTTAACAGTTTTTCTTTTTTCTTGTCCTCAGTAACACTTTTTCCACTAGTATCATACTGCTTTCACATTGCAAAAACCTGCTTTCAACCCGATTTTCTAAACGGTCTTAAAACTGGTCAAAAGCCAGTTAAACCCCTTTCATATTGCATGATGTAAAGGTATATTGCAGTTTAAATACCGTTTTGTACCTTTCAGATTCAACCCGTTTCACCCATAGAAAGCCATACAATGTAATTTTAAATGTTTTTTTTCCTGCTTGTGGGCGGGGGTTATCATTTGTAGCAAATACCGTTTCTGAGCTGTTCAGACTGCAGGGAAAACGGCTCAGAAACGTGTAGGATCCTGCTTTTAACACGTGTCAAAATACCGGTTTTCTGTAACCGGTAAATTGACAATGTAGCTTTCACATTGCAGCTGGAACCGTTTTAAAGCACTAAAAAAACGGCAATAATACAGTGTAACAGCTGCAATGTGAAAGGGGTATCAGTTAGTGGGCCTATGTTTTCCTTAATTAAACGTTTACTATTTATGTATTTAAAAAACTTCTTTGGGTTGGTTTTGCTTTCAGTGGCTATGCACTCTTCATATAATATTTTAGCTGCTTTGATTACCCCTTTACAAGTTTTGTTTGATTCTTTGTATTTTGCGAACGCCTCCTCATTCAAGTTATTTTTATAGAATTTAAAGGCTCTGGTTTTATTGTTGATAGCTGACCTTACTTCTTTGTCCAACCATGGTGGCTTTTTTTTGTTGAATTTACCTTTAGTTACTTTAGGAATGTATTCAATAGTTAGTGAATCAAACACCTTTTTTAGAGTATCCCACATTTCCTCTGCATTTTTTACCCCCATAACTGTTTCCCACCCAATTCCTGTTAGGGCTTCCCTGAATAATTCAAAGTTCGCTTTTCTGAAGTTTAGTATTTTTGCAGATCCTTTTTGATGTAATTTACTGAAGTTGATTTCCAGTGAAACCATATTGTGATCACTGTTCCCTAATTGTTCAATTACTTTTGTGTTTGAAACTAAGTCTGTGTTATTTGTTAATACTAAGTCCAAGAGTGCCTCATCACGAGTTGGAGTTTCTACCGTTTGTGTAATAAACTGGTCTTTAAGTAAGCTTAAGAACCCATTGCTTCTTGCTGATTTACCTGTTTAGTTTTCCCAATCAATGTCGGGTAAATTATAATCCCCCATAATTAATACCTGACCCTGATTTGATGCTTGTTTGATTTGGTTTAAAAGAAGAGACTCTTCCCTTTCGTATATATTTGGTGGTCTATAGCATACCCCTATTATAAATGTGTTTTTTTGTTTTTTTATTATTGTCGGTTATCTCTGCCCACACTGTCTCCGAGTTGTCTTCTTCCAGGTCTGTGCTCATATTTTTCTCACATGATGTTAAGTTATTATTTACATATAGGCACACACCCCCGCCCCTTCTATTTTCCCTGTCTTTCCTATAGAGTGTATATCCCTCCACGTTTAATGCCCAGTCATGCGACTCATTGCACCATGTTTCTGTAATACCAATGATGTCGTAGTCGTCCCTACTGATCACCGTTTCTAGCTCCCCGATTTTACTCACTAAGCTTCTTGCATTAGCCAGTAAGCATTTTAATTTATGTTTATTTTTAGATATGGCTCTAATATTGTGATTAGTTTCACCCCAGGACCCATTTGAATTCTTTACTATTTTCCTCTTTCCCCTTTTTCCCCTCTCCCCTTCAATAGACTCTCTACAGGCCTCCCCACCATGCACACTGCCTGCCCTCTTTATAGTTCTGGGAATTCTTCCTGTCATTCCCTCCTTCCCGTATACTAAGATCATCTGTACCTAAGAACTGTAATGGGGTAACGTGACTGTTACAACATAACATTTTATTACATGACATTCCTGACGCACCCTGAGAGTTACCCCTGATTATACCCTTGTTATGTCCCAGGACATGGCATGGGTCCTCAAACTGCGGCCCTCCAGATGTTGTGAAACTACATATCCCAGCATGCCTTGCCACAGTTTTAACACTCCCTTATAGCACAACTGTGGCAAGGCATGCTGGGATTTGTAGTTTCACAACATCTGGAAGGCCGCAGTTTGAGGACCCATGCCTTATGGTATGCGATGCGATGGGCGCCATGCTAAGAAACAAGTACCGGTATTAATAATAATAAAATAGCACATTGATGGCACATTCATTGTGCAGCACTGTCCTTGTGTGTAAGTCAGATAGAAGATTGAGTTCTCGCATAGCGTACAAAACGTCCAATTACCCTTTATAGGAGCACTAAGCAGTTTCAAAATGCAAAGATGCCTTTAATTATCTTTTAATGAGAATCTATAGCAGCGCTGAGGATGTGCATAGGCGACGTACAGTTCACCCATAGCGTTTGCGTTACAGGTGAAAGCTGCATTACATTAAGTATTGCTGGCATAGTTGGCAGTCCACTGGGATCCTGTCCTGCTCTACACACTCACAGCTGACTATTACATGTGAACAAACGTTTAGAGACTTGTTGAAGTCACTGTCAGGAATTAAGGGGAAGATTGATCAAATATTGGAAAGAGATAAAGGTACTAACCAATCCGATTCTATCGGCTTATTACCTCATCCCCCGCTGCCCCACATGGATCCCCGCCACCCCGCATTGGCCGCTCCACTCCCTCCTCACCTATGTCCAGGCAGCCTCCTCCCTAGTCCCGTACTTCCACTTCCTGGTGCAGGGAGGAGAGCCCTGCAGCAGGCGGGCAGGAGGAGGGGGGAGAGGTGCCGGGGACCCGCCCACCCACTACTTGCTGCTTCACAATGGGCGGTCCTTAACGCGAGAGCTGCCGTTTGCGATACCAATCGCATATGTTAGAACATATGCGATAGTATTGATGCAGTAGCCAGCGGAGGGGGTGGTAGGGGGTGGCGGATGTTAGTGCATCCCGCCCTAGGTTTGAAAAATGACCATTGCGACCTGTTTTGTTTGTGCTTTATCTCTCTCCAATTGAATTTCCAAGGCTTGATGAATCTGCCCATTTATTTTTGTGCATTTATTTTGCTTTCATTCATTAATGTTTTATCTTTAGTTTAAGCAGAGTTTAACTACCTGATAACACAGAGCAATAGCTCACAGTTTTATGAACAGAGAACATACAAGGGCTGTAGATTCCTCAGGACACATGTATTGGGTGATTCAGAGGTTGACACATAGAAATCACGTAATTCCGATATTCTGGCCAGTGACTAAAGTGATAAAGTGGAAGGTGATAATGCAGCAGCTATTTAGCCACAAACTGTCATTTTTCAAACCCAGACAGTAACTTAACAGTTAGGAGATGATTGGCTGGATATATATATCACTATTTGAAGCATGTCGCATCTAGCCCTATGAGGCTGGGCGTGTCCTTATCAGCATTTGCTTGTAAAGGCTCAGTTCCCCTGACCACAGGCAGAACTACCATTGGTGCAACAGGTGCAGTGCACTGGGGCCCCTGAGGCGCACTGCTGCCCCTGTCACCCTCTTCCTGGTACCCACTGTTTTTCCCTGTCACACTCTGCCTCCCCCTGCTTCCCCCTGCCTCCACCTGTCACCCACTGCCATTTTGCATATTGTGAACTTGAGTTTGGGTGGAGGAATGGGGCCCAAATTGTACTTTTGCACCTGGGCACACCACCCACAGGTTCTGCCACTGCCCCTGACACCAGCAGCCAAGGACCCACAGAGATTCTGCAGATTCAGTACCATACAGGGACACTACGTTCTCCCCTGAATCAGGCCCTTAGCCTGTCACTTTTGTATATTTGGAATGCTGGCTCCTTACAAAAGCCATTCGGATTAAATTGCATTACTTATTGTCACAATAAATTGGGTGATGCCGCTCAGATTGGGGCTGTTGTGCTACAGGAACTATTTTTTTTTTTCTTTATATTTGTTTGTAAGTGAAGGATGGACACAAGCACTAGGGATGGGTAAATAGGTGAATAGAAGTCAATCATTCAGAAGAGATACTGTCTACTATGTGCAAGTGGTCACTGCAATAGAGACCTTTGCCTTAAGAGAATGTTTACTACATGGTTCCATGCTTCCTTGTTGCCCTGGAAACCTGGCAACATGAGAGAGCATTTTGTTCTACAACATGGCCCCCGATGCAGAGTTATAAATCCTGCGCCAGCGCTCCTGCATCACACGGAGGGTAAGATCACGGGATAGTCTGCAGAATTGTTCACACCTTGGCCCTCATCCATAAGTTTGGTTAGCTGCTCGTCATCATTGTGCAATAAAGCTTTATACACACTGTGGGCGGGATGTACCGAGCAACTGCGGTATATCACGTCACACATTGCACAGACACTAATCACAGATGTACCAACATGTGATTAGTATTGCAAAGGACAGCTCCAGTGATAAGAGCTGCCCTTTGTGAAACAGCCGGCGGGGGGGTGAGCAGATCCCCGCTTCTCTCCCCCTCCTCCTCCTGCTCAGACGGCTCCACCTCCTCCATGCACCCGGAAAGGGGGATGTTCTGTTGCTAGGGAGGAGGAGGTCATTGGACCGGGCAGCACAGCAGGAGGCTGCCCGGACATCAGATGAGAGGGGGTGGGGCGGCGTGGGCAGTGTGTGACGGCGGGGGTCGGTGCAGGGTGGCTGGGGTCATGAAAAGAAGACCATAGGCTTCTATTGTGTCCCCATGCGCTAGCCCCTTGTCCCCCCACTGCCCACCCACCTCTGTGCGAGTGACTCGGCGACTGTGATAGTCATCGAAGGCGCTCACACAGCAGCCCTGCACATGCGTATATTTACCAATACACATGCGCAGAGCTGCACCATCGGTCTGAGGACCGAATACTAGTTTGGCTGAGCCTACGTGAATCACACCATCACTTTGCTGGTCATGCTTTGGGCGTGTCTGTGATTCAACCATTTGTAGCTGTTGGCCTTAAGCACTGTCGGTCTTTCATCTGCCATCCTAATGCATGGTGACCTGTACCATTTTTATCCATCATCCGGTTACCGTGGGAGCCGATGCTGGGCATACATTATACATATACCTAATATCCCAGACAATTGTACAGTGTGTTACCAAGACCAATGGCCATCTTTTCTCTTTACACTGCTTGATACATAACCCCCAAAGTACAGAGTCATCAGCTCCAAAGGGGGAAATGTACTAAGATGGGATGCTGCTATAGGCAACCATTCAGATACTTTCTATTATCATCTGGAAGGTGCTAAATAAATAAGTAGATTCTGATTGGTTGCCCAGAGCAACGTCCCATGTCTAATAGAACTATCTTAGTAAATTTCCCCAACTGTCAATTCACAGAAGGTTGCTACAACTACTCCACCTTATCTATCTCCAACATTTGATAAACCTACCCCACAATTTTACTTCCTACTTCATTACACGCAGATCTGTATAACCCAAACTCGTCAGGGGGTATCAAAGCTCCTAAAGCGTGGATAGGTTACCCACAGCTCCTACCTGCCATTTACCAAGTACATTTTCTGAAGTGATAGGTATAAGCTGATAGGCTGTTATGGGCAACTTTAGCACTCTTTGGGGGGGGGGGGTTCATCAAGTCTTGGAGATATATACAGTGGAGAGAGATAAAGGGTCTGATTCCTATTTGTGCGCATTCTGATGGTATACACATTGGTTATATCCTGTATATTCTCCATCTCACTCAAATCAGTAAACGTTACTGCCTCTGTTTGGAAAAGGGCAAAAGGAGGTATGTGTGATGATGTCATTGTGACATCATAGGTCCTGCCCCCCAAACCCCCACCCACCCCCACTGTGCAGTGATGCAATTTGATAATAGCTATATAATTCAACAATTTGTTCTCAGTGGGGGGAAATTTACTAAGATGGGAGTTCTAGTTCACATGGGCTGTTGCTATAGGCAACCAATTAAATACTATCTGTTATCTTCTAGAAAGGGCTAAATAATTAAATAAGTAGTAGATTCTGTTTGGTTGCCCGTAGCAACATCCCATGTGAAATTTTCCTAATTTGTCAGCAATTACTAAAATATTAGTAAAGGCGGCTTTATATGCAAACGTGTCTGGGGTTTACCAGGACTGTAGACGTGTGTGTGTGTGTGTGTGTGTGTTTGGGGGGGGGGGGGTATTTTTCCACACTCGGCAGACTTCCTGTTGGTAATCCCACCTCAGGACTCTGCATTCAGCCTTTTCTCCACCAGCCATAATCATAGGAAAAATGTTGACAAAGTCTTTTACGTTCCAGCTCCTATCAATAGGACGATGAGAGGTTCACATGAGCGAATCCGGGGATCTCGGTCAGCTGAGTCTGCACACAGCACACTGAGAACGACTGCTGTGCTAAGACCCTCTCCAAAACAGGTCTTCACAATGGAGATCTTGTTTAATTAGATGATGGATTAAATGTTTCTTAGAAAGATTGACTGCATTTAAATAAGAGAGGAAGTCTTCCCCTTAACCCTTTCATGCTTTATTGAATTCCTCCCAACAGTCTAAAACGCAGCCCAACAGTTCAGGTTTTAGGGATATCCCCATACCTCCCGCTATTTGGTCACTATACTGCTGTGCCACCCGTGGGTTGCAGTGTCCCGCGGGCATGGGAGAAAATTGGGAGAGACAGTGATCACTATCAGAGCCGCCATGCTAGCCCCCTTCTTCTCCAGCTAATTCGTCAGCACATCCCCTAGGCTTCTATGGAATATCGCCAGCATTAATATTCAGCAGTGTCTCAGATAGTACACAACCTTTGTTTCATGTTTTTAAACCACAATATATTTTGTGTGTATTGTATGTGTTTGATGTGTTTATACAACATAACTGCATTTTGTGTTCACACATGGGTCCCGTCCTCAATATACAGTACCGCATTGAATCATAACAAGTATACTGAAATACTAAATATTCCGTTATCCAAAATGCTTCTGGTCCCGAGTATTTTGGTAGTACCTTCTGTAAAGTGCCTTAAGTCCTATTGGAGAAAATTGCCATATAAATAAATCTTCTCCTTCTTCTTCATCTTCTTATTCTTATTAGTATTATTATTTGTCAGGAGTTTACCATCCATATATCATGACAGAACTCACACCTTTTCCTTGCACAGGAAGGCACACCTACCCGGGATTCTTGTCCGTGGAAATTGTGATGAGATAAAAATCCCAGGTAAAGTTGCCTGGGAATTTTTCCCCTGGTCACAGGGTTTTTAGCGGGTCTTTCCTGCGTAATGAGCAGTGGAAACACCTCTTACCCAGGATTTTACACCCGAGCAAGGGAGTTTGGCCATTGCGCAGTCTGCCCGCCGGCTACCTGGCCACCTACCGCTGACAGCCTGCTGGTGCCCGCATTCCACCGCAGACCGTCTACCCGGCTGTGCCCGCCTGCTGCCCTGCTTTCTCGGGTTTCCCTTTTCTGTGCAAATGGTGTCAACTTGTGAAAAACTCGATAAAACAGGGCAGTGGGAACATGGACATGCAAGTGGAGACCCGCCAAAATCCTGGGTATGACCTGGTATTTTGGTGGAAAAGGGGTGTAAGCTGACCTTTCACCCTCTCCCCACCATTGCATTACTGTCCATAACCAACTCTCCTCCAAGTTACCTCACAAGACCTCACTTCTGCTTCTTCACCTCTAAGTGCATTTATCAATAAAAAATAGAGACAACTTTAAGCAAAATATATGTGTGAAATAAAGGGTTTTTATTTTATTTTATTTTATTTTAAAAAGGGAATTCTGGGCCAAGATTGATATAAAGTTCTTACAAACTTGTCCTATAAGAGGAACAAGATGGCGGAAGCCTCATGACTCACTAAAGAATCATCCTTCAGCACTCAGGAGAGGAAAAACCCCCTGTGGGGGAAACCTCTGGGGACCCATGGCTGAAGAACTGCCCGTCCCTCTGGGCATTAAGAAGCTATGATATATCTAGAAAAAACAGCGAGAGACTCGAAAAATGTGTAAGGGAGACTAAGAAACAAGGTAAAGAAAAAGAGAGAAAGATAAATAAATAAAAAAAGAAAGTAAACAAAAAAGAGGGAGAGAAAGAGTGAAAGTAAGAAAGAAATGAAAAAAAGGACTCCTGCCAGTAAACTGTGCATTTCCAGGTCCTTGGGTCTGTATGACTGAGCCAACAACAGCATAGTCTTTATGTAGGCAGTAACCATTATGACATCACAGCACCATTATGACATCACAGCAGCATCACTCCACAGATCCCAATAGACAGGCCATGACTGGTTAATTCTGGTTTGAGGCCCCTGTTGTCTTTTTCATGACTGACTTGTGGGATTTTAATCCTTAAAATGATTAGAGTACATTCAAAATATCATTTTTTTGCCAGGATTTCCCCTTGAATCTTTTCCTCCAATATTCAGTGTGGTTATTTTGTTTATTTAAATCACATTGTATCATTGATTGCCTCAGTTACAGATAAACATTCACCCCCCCTCAGTGGTATTGGGAGACTTTAAACATCATATTTATCATAAATATCAACACCCTCCCTTCCCCTTAAAGGTGCGTACACACGGGGGAGATATATTGCTGAGCTATATATGGCTGAGCAATATATTGCTCAGTTTCTCCTTTACATCAGCGACCAGAGATGGTCGCTGATGAAAAAGAAACTGCCGGGGGGAGCCCGGCAGTGGAAATCAGTTGGTCGCAGGAGCATGTTCCTGCAACCAGCGATCACCACAGGGGCAAAATCGAGAGCGCACACTCGGCGATATATATCACCGTTGCACACTCCCATTGCGGGCAATATGGTCGCTCAGCGACCATATTTCCCGCGATTTTGCACTAAATCGCCCCCGTTTGTACGCACCTTTAAGTTTCTCCTTTTCATCAGCGACCAGAGATGGTCGCTGATGAAAGGGAACCTCTGCTGGCGGTGCCGCAGAGGTAATCAGCTGGTCGCAGGAGCTTGCGATTAGAATGGGGCTGAAAATGGGAGCGCGCACCCGGCGATTTATCGCCAGGGCACACTCGCATCACTGGCAATATGGTCGCCAGCGACCAAGCCCCTATCGCCCCCCCGTGTGTACACAGCTTTAGGATCAGAAGAGCGATTATGGAAACTATTGTCCAATTGTGAAGTAGAATTTGTTAATAACAATTAATAGATAAATGAATACAGCGACAAAACAATAAAAACAAAACAAGTACAATATCAGTTGTCAAAAGCCACAAGGCCAGCAAGTGATCAGACCTATAAAAGGGTCCCAATAGGCTGGCAACCACGATCAGTGATCCAGTCAGACTAGGCCTGAGTGTATTTTGGGGATTTATTATTAAAATATACATTCACTGTTTCTAAGAAAACCATTGGCTGGGAACCAACTTTATTTACTGTAAGTACATCGTTAATAGGTCAAAGTACAAAAATTGCATCTTTTTGTGTGAAAAATGTATGTATAAAAGGTTAACTACTCCCCTCTATGAGGTAAAGTACCTTCAGTGTCCACTAGAGGCCACTCAACTGATCAAATTACTCCTTTGTGTGCCAAAAGATGTCATAACAGAAAATTAGTGAAAACATACTTGCCTACCTGACCCTCTCCTTCAGGGAGAAAATGCTCTGTTTCTGGACTTCCCTGGTAATGTATGATTGCCATCACCTGTGGTGACACCTTTCTTATCAATTACCCAGCTCACCACAGGTGATGGCAATCATACACTACCAGGGAAGCCCAGGAACAGAGCATTTTCTCCCTCAGGTAGGCAACCATGAGCCATCCTCACCATACAACCCCCCTCACGGCCACATTGAATATACCCCTTTGAATGACCTACAAGGTCTATATTAAATGTCATTATAGGACAAATATGCATGGACACAAGCTAAGTACACCTGTCTGTATTCACACTTGCCAACAGCAGAATTAGTGTCAGGTGTGTGACTCTAGTTGTCTCAGAAGAGGTAGAAGCAGACTACTGGAGGCAGCATGTGGTAAGTGCATCAAAGTGTCTTATACATTATTTGTACTATGCCGCTGTGTCCCAAACATTTCTGAATCCTGTGACCCTGAGTATCAGAATTTCTTTCCTGGCACCCATAACTCAAATGCTTCTCAATGAGAAAGTCAGAAAAAATATATAAAATGAAGTAAATTGTGTTTCCTTTATATGTTATCCTTGTTGTCAGTTATGTGGTAATGGACAGGATTCACTTGTTTGTCTGCAATTTGCCTGTTACATTGGTCATAAATATTTTGAATTGGTCATGGACCACCAAACCACGGCACCCCCTGCATGTCCCCCAAGGCACCGTAAGGTATCACGGCACACGTTTTGGGAACCACTGTACTGCGCTAATACTGACACCAAAAAAAATGCGTAAAACTCATGTTGACAATTGTCATAGTCGACCTTGTGCTGTTGATCTTCTCTGTGAGCGTTGCCACACCTGTGATGTGGGACAAGATTCATTTCTGTTTGTCCACATGTTTTTATGTAAGCTATTCTTTTTTACATAAAAGATTTGAATTCGTTCTGGACCAACAATCCAAGGCACCCCAGTGTCTTAAGGCACCCCGGGGTGCCACAGTCCTGAACATTGGCCCTTATTCTAGTTGACTGGGACGGATGCGTATTTTCGGACGGCCGCCGAGTGTTCTTAGCCCCACCTACTGTACGGATCGCTCACACCGTCCGAATGTGGTAAGACGCCGAGCGAACAGCCCACGAGTGGATGTTTCACAACTCCCCCATCTGTGGGAACCTCCCCACCCATGGTGCTCCAGACCACTCGGACATTTCTCCGGGAAGGGATATGGACGGGCAGCTGGCATCCGGCTATGTCAGCTGTCCGCCCCACACACGTGCGTCACGGCCGGATTACCATACGTACGCCCAGCATTTTCATGTGAACGCCCATGAAACATGGCACGTACGCATATGGTAATGAGCCCAAACAGCCCTTACAGATGTAACGTGCAGAGAGAGTTAGATTTGGGTGGGGTTTTACTTCAAAGTGAGATCTATATTGCAGTATAAAATAAATCAGGCAGTATTTACCCTGCACAGAAACAAAATAACTCACCCAAATCTAACACTCTCTGCACATTTACATCAGCCCCACCTGCAGTGCACATGGTTTTGTCCATCTGAGAAGCAATTTGCCTTTGTGAGTGAACCAGAATAAGGGCCATAGTGCATGGGGAAATGTGACAAAACTCCCGATAATGGGGGTTTTCTTCATTTTCCCTTTAGTGCATCTCTCCCACAACCTGTTCCATGTATATCCTCCCACCAATGTTTGGACAGCCTAAAGGTCCATACACACTGGGCGATTTACGGCCAGCGTGTATGGACAGCGATGATCGCTATCATCGCTGGGGGGAAAGCCGCTCAGTGCATACACACTGAGCGGCTTTCCCCCTGCCCGGCGCTGTCAGTGGGGGTAGGACGGCTTTGCGTAGTGCAGCGTTATGCAAGGCTGCTCATCTGCTGGTTGGTATTACCAGAAGATGCGCAGCTTTCCCAGGGATGATGCGGGAGCGCGCAGCAGCACTCACCGCTGGGCCAAACACACTGGGCGGCTATCAGCTCAAAGTCACCAAGTGTGTGTGGGCCTTTACTATGAGCTGAGTCATGGGTGGTTCTTGGCTATGAGGTAATGTGTGACTGACTACTGACTGAATGTTTACAGCCAGAGGTTTTATTAACCCCTTCCCGACATTTGACGTACATTTACGTCATGGTCGGGAAGCACTTCCCGACACATGGCGTAAATGTACGTCATGGATTTAAACTGTCACCGCGTCTATAGACGCGGTGACAGTTTCAACATGTCTGCTGTCCCTGACAGCAGACATGTCCGTGCATGCCCAGGGGGGGCTGCGATGCCGCCCCCCCGTCGGCGATCGCTGTGATTGGCTGTTCAGTGTGAACAGCCAATTACAGCGTTTTCCTGTGTCACCGGCGAATAACGTTCGCCGGTGACACGGGATCAGAGGTGATTGGTGCTGTAAAGTACAGCACCAATCACCGCGGGGTGTAAGGGTGACACTGGTGTCACCCCACCTCACCCCGCCCGCCCCCAAAGGCCGTGATTGGTCCGTCGGACCGACGGACCAATCACAGCCAAGGAGGGGGATTTAAACTAACGGTGACTGCACTGCAGACGCCATTCCGGTCTGGAATAGCGTGCAGTGCGGTCACCGTACCCCCCTGCCGCCATACTGACCAGAACCTTGCTCCATACTTGCTCCATACTTACCTGATCGCTGCTTCATCACTGCTTCCTGGATCCTGTTGCTACTTGTGCCTTCCTGTGAAATTGTGCTGCTGCAGTGTACTAGCTAGATAGAGAGATAGAGAGAGATAGAGAGAGATAGAGAGAGAGATAGTGTCAGAGAGTGCTATATTTTGTGCTGCTGCAGTGTGATATAGTTATAGATAGAGAGAGAGAGAGAGAGAGAGATAGAGAGAGAGAGATAGATAGAGAGGCCTAGTGACAGAGTGCTATATTTTGTGCTGCTGCAGTGTGATAGTTATAGAGAGATAGAGAGAGATAGAGAGAGAGAGATAGAGAGAGAGATAGTGTCAGAGAGTGCTATATTTTGTGCTGCTGCAGTGTGATATAGTTATAGATAGAGAGAGAGAGAGAGATAGATAGAGAGGCCTAGTGACAGAGTGCTATATTTTGTGCTGCTGCAGTGTGATAGTTATAGAGAGAGAGAGATAGAGAGAGATAGTGACAGATTGTGCTATATATTTTTTATATAACTGACTGCTGCCCCCTCCTTTTGTGCTGATCAGTATAAATTAACTGATCAGCAACTTTTTGGGGGCGCAGGTTTTTTTTTATATATAGATATACCTGTCAGTGCTGCTGCTGCAGTGTCATAGAGTGATAGATAGTGAGAGATAGAGAGATAGAGAGAGATAGTGACAGAGAGTGATAGAGAGTGCTAAATTTTGTGTCTGCTGCCCCCGCCTTTTGTGCTGATCACTATATCTGAGGTGATCAGCAACTTTTTTGGGGGTACAGAGGTTTTTTTTTTTTTTATATATATACCTGTCAGTTGCACCAAAGGTTGTGCACCTGCTGCACCTCACTGGTAATCAGTGTCGCATCACTGATCACCTTTTTTTTTTGTGTGTGTGCTGTGGGGTCTTTTTTTAATTTTTTTTTTACACACACTGTGATTTTGTGGGTGTCCTGTGGCCGCTGTGCGCTGATCAGTGACGTACATCACTGATCATCTTTTTCGGCACAGGGTTGATCTATTTTTTTTTTTTTGATCAAATTCCTGTTGCCTTTGAGCGCTGTTCAGTGACAGACGTTACTGACCAACATCTGTGCTCAATTTTTGGCGCAGGACCTTTTTTTTTTTTTTTAACCCCTTAAATTTTTTATTTTTAACCCCTTCATTTTTTTTTTTTTTATTGGTATAAAGTATTTTTTTTTTTCTGCACCACATACACACTACACACTACATACCCCCCGGATTGAAATAAAGTTTGTACCCCCCCCTACACTATACACGTGTTGAAACATTTCACTACCAGTAACACAAAAATAAAAATGGCATCCCAAATGTCCTCCCAAATGTCCTCCCAAATGTCCTCCCAGTCATCCAGGAGAATGTATTCAGTGGAGGAGGCATATGCCATGCTTGCTTCTGACTCTGACACAGCCAGTGATGCAAGCGGGGAATTTGAAGGATTCGCCTTAAGCTCCTCTTCCTCCTCTGGTGATGAGGGACCCCCTCAAAGACGCCCCCGTAGAGCAGCTGAGACCCCCCCCCCAATAATTGATCTCGTATGGACCCCACCACCAGACAATTTTGAGCCCCAGGTTCCTGAGTTTTTGGCCATGCCAGGAATCCAATTTGATTCCACAGGTCTCAGAGAAATTGACTTTTTCAAATTATTTTTCTCTGATGATTTTATAAATTTAATGGTGGACCAAACTAATTTATATGCCCAGCAGTTTATTGCTCAAAACCCCACGTCATCATTTGCTAGGTGGACCCCTGTAGATGCAGTAGAGATGATGACGTTTTGGGGTCTGGTGTTTCATATGGGCATAGTAAAAAAGCCAGAAATTAGGCAATATTGGAGTACAGATGTTCTGTACAGTACTCCATTTTACCGTATGGCCATGACCCGGACTCGATTTGAGACAATTCTTAAATTTATACATTACACCGATAATGCACAGTGCCCACCCAGAGATGATCCCACCTTTGACCGGCTATTCAAAGTCAGGCCGGTCATTGATCATTTCAGTGCCAAATTTGAAGAGGTGTACATCCCTGAAAAATTTATTTGTATCGACGAGTCCCTTATACATTTTAAAGGAAGGGTTAAATTCCGCCAGTACCTTCCCAGTAAGAGGGCAAGGTATGGCATAAAAATGTATAAACTGTGTGAAAGCACCTCAGGGTACACCCACAGGTTTAGGGTTTATGAAGGGAAGGATTCAAGAATTGAACCACCAGAATGCCCCCCCTCCCTCGTAGGTGTTAGTGGGAAAATTGTCTGGGATTTAGTGCACCCCTTCCTGGATAAAGGTTATCACCTCTATGTGGATAACTTTTACACCAGCATCCCCCTGTTTAAGGCCCTTGGTTCAAGAGGTACAGCAGCTTGCGGTACTGTGCGCAAGAACCAAAGAGGCCTCCCAAAAACGCACATTGCCCAAGTAATGAGAAGGGGTGAAAGCAGGGGAATATGCAACGAAAATATGTTGTTGGTCAAATATAAGGACAAGAGGGATGTCCTTATACTGACAACAATTCACGGAGACAGTACCACCTCCGTCCCTGTACGAGGTACCAGTACCCACACCTCAAAACCTAATTGTATCCTGGATTACAATAGGTACATGGGCGGAGTGGATCTTTCAGATCAGGTACTGAAGCCGTACAGTGCCCTGCGGAAAACAAAAATCTGGTACAAGAAGGTGGCCGTGTATATCATCCAGATGGCACTGTATAACGCTTACGTGCTATTCCGTTCTACCGGCCAGAGGGGGACATTTATGCACTTTCAAGAGGAAGTCATAAAGGGCCTAATATTTGGGAACCAGCAGGCAGAGGGCCCCAGTACTTCTAGTACTGGCCCCCGTATTGTACCAGGGCAGCATTTTCCTGATGAAATCCCCTCCACTGGAAAAAAGGGCAGGACACAAAAAAGGTGCAAAGTTTGCTATAAAAAGGGAATAAGAAAGCAAACTATTTTCCAGTGTGACACTTGCCCCGACAAACCCGGCCTATGTATAAAGGAGTGTTTTAAAATATACCACACATCTATGGAATATTAGGTTCATAATTTCACCGTGCTTCGGGGGTCTTGCTAATGCCACATAGCACCCACCATTCATTCCACCAGAATCTGAGCCGCAAAATCCAAAAATCACTCCTTCCCTTCTGAGTCCTGCCATGCACCCAACTGGTATTTTTTGGTCACATGTGAGGCATTGCCGTACTCGGGAGAAATTGGGGCACAGATTTTGGGGTGCTTTGTCTCCTTCATTCCTTGTGAAAATGAAAAATTTTGAGCCAGAACTGCATTTTTGTGTAAAAAAATGTAATTTTTCATGTTCACTGCCCACTTGTATCAAAATTGGTGAAACCCCTGGGGGTTTGAAATGTACACTATACCCCTAGATGAATTCCCTGAGGGGTGTAGTTTGCAAAATGGGGTCACTTGTGGGGGGGGTTCCACTGTATTGGTGCTTTGGGGGTCTTGCTAATGCGACATAGCACCCACCATCATTCCACCAGAATTTGTGCTGCAAAATCCAAATATCACTCCTTCCCTTCTGAGTCCTGCCACTTTTTGGTCACACGTGAGGCATTTCCGTACTCGGGAGAAATTGGGGCACAGATTTTGGGGTGCTTTGTCTCCTTCATTCCTTCTGAAAATGAAAAATTTTGAGCCAGAACTGCATTTTTGTGTAAAAAAATGTAATTTTTCATTTTCACTGCCCACTTGTATCAAAATTGGTGAAACCCCTGGGGGTTTGAAATGTACACTATACCCCTAGATGAATTCCCTGAGGGGTGTAGTTTGCAAAATGGGGTGACTTGTGGGGGGGTTCCACTGTATTGGTGCAACATAGCACCCACCATTCATTCCACCAGAATCTGTGCTGCAAAATCCAAAAATCACTCCTTCCCTTCTGAGTCCTGCCATGCACCCAACTGGTATTTTTTGGTCACATGTGAGGCATTGCCGTACTCGGGAGAAATTGGGGCACAGATTTTGGGGTGCTTTTTCTCCTTCATACCTTCTGAAAATGAAAAATTTTGAGCCAGAACTGCATTTTTGTGTAAAAAATGTAATTTTTCTTTTTCACTGCCCACTTGTATCAAAATTGGTGAAACCCCTGGGGGTTTTAAATGTACACTATACCCCTAGATGAATTCCCTGAGGGGTGTAGTTTGCAAAATGGGGTCACTTGTGGGGGGGTTCCACTGTATTGGTGCTTGGGGGGTCTTGCTAATGCGACATAGCACCCACCAAAATTCCACCAGAATCTGAGCTGCAAAATCCAAAAATCACTCCTTCCCTTTTGAGTCCTGCCATGCACCCAACTGGTATTTTTTGGTCACATGTGAGGCATTGCCGTACTCGGGAGAAATTGGGGCACAGATTTTGGGGTGCTTTTTCTCCTTCATACCTTCTGAAAATGAAAAATTTTGAGCCAGAACTGCATTTTTGTGTAAAAAATGTAATTTTTCATGTTCACTGCCCACTTGTATCAAAATTGGTGAAACCCCTGGGGGTTTGAAATGTACACTATACCCCTAGATGAATTCCCTGAGGGGTGTAGTTTGCAAAATGGGGTCACTTGTGGGGGGGTTCCACTGTATTGGTGCTTGGGGGGTCTTGCTAATGCAACATAGCACCCACCAAAATTCCACCAGAATCTGAGCTGCAAAATCCAAAAATCACTCCTTCCGTTCTGAGTCCTGCCATGCACCCAACTGGTATTTTTTGGTCACATGTGAGGCATTGCCGTACTCGGGAGAAATTGGGGCACAGATTTTGGGGTGCTTTGTCTCCTTCATACCTTCTGAAAATGAAAAATTTTGAGCCAGAACTGCATTTTTGTGTAAAAAAATGTAATTTTTCATTTTCACTGCCCACTTGTATCAAAATTGGTGAAACCCCTGGGGGTTTGAAATGTACACTATACCCCTAGATGAATTTCCTGAGGGGTGTACTTTGCAAAATGGGGTGACTTGTGGGGGGGTTCCACTGTATTGGTGCAACATAGCACCCACCATTCATTCCACCAAAATCTGTGCTGCAAAATCCAAAAATCACTCCTTCCGTTCTGAGTCCTGCCATGCACCCAACTGGTATTTTTTGGTCACATGTGAGGCATTGCCGTACTCGGGAGAAATTAGGGCACAGATTTTGGGGTGCTTTTTCTCCTTCATACCTTCTGAAAATGAAAAATTTTGAGCCAGAACTGCATTTTTGTGTAAAAAAATGTAATTTTTCATTTTCACTGCCCACTTGTATCAAAATTGGTGAAACCCCTGGGGGTTTGAAATGTACACTATACCCCTAGATGAATTCCCTGAGGGGTGTAGTTTTCAAAATGGGGTGACTTGTGGGGGGGTTCCACTGTATTGGTGCTTGGGGGGTCTTGCTAATGCGACATAGCACCCACCAAAATTCCACCAGAATCTGAGCCGCAAAATCCAAAAATCACTCCTTCCGTTCTGAGTCCTGCCATGCACCCAACTGGTATTTTTTGGTCACATGTGAGGCATTTCCGTACTCGGGAGAAATTGGGGCACATATTTTGGGGTGCTTTTTCTCCTTCATACCTTCTGAAAATGAAAATTTTTGAGCCAGAACTGCATTTTTGTGTAAAAAAATGTAATTTTTCATTTTCACTGCCCACTTGTATCAAAATTGGTGAAACCCCTGGGGGTTTGAAATGTACACTATACCCCTAGATGAATTCCCTGAGGGGTGTAGTTTGCAAAATGGGGTGACTTGTGGGGGGGTTCCACTGTATTGGTGCAACATAGCACCCACCATTCATTCCACCAGAATCTGTGCTGCAAAATCCAAAAATCACTCCTTCCCTTCTGAGTCCTGCCATGCACCCAACTGGTATTTTTTGGTCACATGTGAGGCATTGCCGTACTCGGGAGAAATTGGGGCACAGATTTTGGGGTGCTTTTTCTCCTTCATACCTTCTGAAAATGAAAAATTTTGAGCCAGAACTGCATTTTTGTGTAAAAAAATGTAATTTTTCATTTTCACTGCCCACTTGTATCAAAATTGGTGAAACCCCTGGGGGTTTGAAATGTACACTATACCCCTAGATGAATTCCCTGAGGAGTGTAGTTTGCAAAATGGGGTGACTTGTGGGGGGGTTCCACTGTATTGGTGCTTGGGGAGTCTTGCTAATGCGACATAGCACCCACCAAAATTCCACCAGAATCTGAGCTGCAAAATCCAAAAATCACTCCTTCCCTTCTGAGTCCTGCCATGCACCCAACTGGTATTTTTTGGTCACATGTGAGGCATTGCCGTACTCGGGAGAAATTGGGGCACAGATTTTGGGGTGCTTTGTCTCCTTCATACCTTCTGAAAATGACAAATTTGGAGCCAGAACTGCATTTTTGTGTAAAAAAAATAATTTTTCATTTTCACTGCCCAGTTGTACCACAATTGGTGAAACCCCTGGGGGTTTGAAATGTACACTATACCCCTAGATGAATTCCCTGAGGGGTGTAGTTTGCAAAATGGGGTCACTTGTGGGGGGGTTCCTAACTTTTAGCATCTTATGGTGCCTTGAAACCTACATGGTGCCTAAAAAATAATCTCATAAAAAGGAGGCTCCAAAATCAAGTAGGTGCTCCTTCTATTATGAAGCCTGTGGTTTGGTCACCGTGCACACTAGGGCCACATATAGGATATTTATGAAAACAAAAGAATTGGGGGAATCAATTTTTAGTCACATTTCTCTAGTAAAATGTACTGTGTTCCTTATAAAAATGTATTAAAATTGCAAATCTGCAAAAAAAAAGAAATTTTGAAATTTCACCTACACTTTGTTTTAATTCCTGTGAAACACCTAAAGGGTTAACAAACTTCCAAAATGCTGTTTTGAATACTGTGAGGGGTGCAGTTTTTGAAATGGCATCATTTATGGGGGTGTCTCACATACAAGTCCCTCAAAGTCACATCAGAACTGAACTGGTCCCTAAAAAAATCAGTGTTTGAAATTTTCTTGAAAATTTGAGAATTTGCTATTCATATTGTAAGCCTCCTAGTGTCCCAAAAAATTAAAAGGAAGTTGAAATAATGATGTCAACATAAAGTAGACATATGGTCTATGTTAGTTATTCACTATTTTGAGTGGTAAGATTATTTGTCTCACAAGCAGAAAATTTAACATTTTGCAAATCGCTAAATTTTCCATTTTTTCACGATATTTTGGTATTTTTCACAAAAAAACACAGACTGTATCGACCCAAATTTACCACTAATTTGAAGTACAATGTGTCACGAAAAAACAATCTCAAAACCACTGGGATAAGTAAAAGCAAAAAAAAGTTATCCCCACTTAAGTGAGACATGTCAGATTTGAAAAAAAGGGCTCTGTCAGGAACGCAAAAACTGGCTCTGTCAGGAAGGGGTTAAGGTCTGAGGTAAGGTCCTCTGTGAGCATGCGGTTAAACAGGTTCTAATGTGCAGCTGAAGGCTATACAGTAGGTTGGGGAAAGTAACATAAGATTTTTTTTTTTTTTTTGAACATTACTGTATTTTAAAATGATGGCAAATCATAGTAACTACTATGCAATTTATCCATTGAGCTAAAATGTGTTAGAACCGGGTCAAATATGATCCTTTTTATTTGTCTAATCTTTGATTTAATAACTACAGGCTATGGAGCTTACACTTTGCTGAATGTATTCATTTAATGCTGATCATTACCCCCCCCCCCAAAAAAGATAAATGAGCATTGAATTTGACAGATGTCGTCTGCTTTCTGACTTGGAAACGTTAATGCAGCAGACACTACTCCTAGTCCAAGTTGCACAGATCCCACCAATCAGAGCTCATGCTGGCTCTGATATGAGCCTCTCTATGCCTTGTGTCTATAATCAAATTGGATATGTCGGTACACCATGGTGTTGCATGATATAATCAGACATAACTTATACTGTGTACCCATACATCTAGGGCAGGCATGTCCAAACTATGGCCCTCCAGCTGTTGTGAAACTGCGGGTCCCATCGTGCCTTGCCACAATTTTGCTAATAGGGAATGCTAAAACTATGGCAAGGCATGCTGGGATGTGTAGTTTCACAGCCAGCCAATTTTCCAACCAGCCAGATCGGGCAATAAATCTTTAAGTGTATGGCCAGCTTTAGTGATTCATTCGCAAATTTACACAAGTGTTTTTTTTTCTGTGTCTGGACGGTGGCTGTCTCCTCGCAGTCCACTGCGAATTCGCACATTAGCAAGCTGAATTAGGCCCCCAGTGCAGTGGGGTATGAATCATTTGTTCAACCCATATTAAGTAGACATGATTTTTTCACGCTTTTTTCCAGAATGTCGACAAAGACACTGTCAAAGTGTACCGCATCCGCTCGGCACCATATTCTATTCTCTCTCCACACCCTAATGAATAGTAGGGCATGAAATACTGCCTGTGGGTACGTCAGCTCAAACCCCCCCCCCTAAAAAAAAACCCCCATTAAACTCATGTTGACCTTTCGACTGTTGACATAATACTTGTAACAACCTTCCAACCCTGTTGACCTATTTCGTATGTCGACGTGCGCCATGTGGACCTTATATGGGCAAACCTAATGACCATATACCGTGCAATAACTAATTATGCAAATCCACGGCTAGAGAAGTGACCCCTTGGGGGTGGGATATTTCAACAGGGGGTGTATACACCCTGTCACTTTATGCATTTGTTGTAGTTTTTGTTTAAATATCTCCTTACACACTAAACACACTCATACCCCTTTCACATTGCACTTTTAAAACGGTATATTACCATTTTTTTTCCCATTTTTAAACGTTTAAGGCTGCAGTGTGAAAGTGCCAGAGTTGATTTACCGGTTAAAGTTAACCGATATTTCAACACGGTTAAAAAGCAGAGTCCTACACGTTTTAAAGCCGTTTTTTTGGCAGTGTGAATGGCTCTATTTCAATGGCTTGAAACGTTTCCCTTGGGGGTTAAACGGGTTGAATGTGTGAATGGTATTAAATGATTTTTTAAACGTTTTTCACCTGCAATGTGAAAGGTCTTAAGGCTCTGACCAGTTTTAAAGTCCCATTTAAGAATACCGTGTCATTACCCATTTCTGCAATGTGAAAGCAGTATTAATTTTTCTAATTATCATCAATTACATATGAATTGCCTATTGCTAATCCCCCGATGAGGGCAATATCTATCTCGCATAGTAGTTCATACTAAATGTAATTGTCTATAAATATATTCAACAAGGTATGCGTTGTTCCTTAGCCAGCTACTATTAATAGGATAAAAGACCATGGCTAAAATGAACAAAAAAACCCTAGTAATAATAATAATAATAATAATAATAATAATAATAATCGTACAATGAGTCCTTTCAGCAGCATCCAAGTTAATAGTGATGACCTATTTTAAACTTCATTCATCTCCCTATACTCAATATAACCGCGCTGCTGTTTTACAGGGGAATATTTGACGTGGGGGTAATACAGTATGTGCGTGTTTCTCTACTCCGCCGTATATGTCGTGAATGCCAACGTGAATACGATTTTGTAGGTTTTATTAAAATAACCTGTCCGACGGAAATTCTAATTGCCCCTGATTCTTACAGGATGGCAAATGCGGATCATGGCTAACAGTCATGGCTTAAAAAAATGCAGTGATAGTTAACTATGGACTTTCTTGCTGCAGGAAGTATTCACCTGATCTTCTCTCTGTTTTAAAAAAAAAAAAAGCTTATGCCCAGGGCATATAAATTATGCCGCTCATACACGGGGTGTTATTCTGGGTGACTCACAAGGCTGCGAATTCACCGAATGCCAGGCCACTCGCCCCCCCCTCGCAGCGCGGGTTCGCCTGCACTGGCTGCGAATGGATATTTAACATAAACTTCCATTCGCAGGCTCTGGGGACACACCCCCATCATTTGATGGTGGCCGACCATCGAATGATGGTGAAGGCCTACGCATATGTAAGGTTGCTCTGAGCAACCTATAACATCCTATTATTGTCCGACATACCGCCCTGTGATGTCCCCTGTATACAGCAGTCTGGGGAACAGAGCTCAGATATGAATACAGTCAGTGATAATATCCGGTTATCGCCGGCATTTTGCAATTCTCTTTGCTGAAGCGCAGAAAGAGGCGGGAGAACAACATATGATGGAAAGGGGCGTGGCCTTGTTTCGTCACACAGCACCCCTGCGTATTGCTTATCCCTGGCCCTCCTAGGCTCAACCATTCACAGTTTGGCGCACAACCTCCAGTACTCCTGGTACAGGGTTTTCCACTGTCAGGTGGGCCTGTTTCCTCCTCGCCTTCCCTTTTGGTTGTTCCTCCTCCCTCCGCCTCTGGCGCAACTGGGAGGGGCCCGATCTGCGCACGCAGACCAGCATCAGGGAACCTGGCCGCTCTTAACAACAGTGCTGATGTTGGCTGCAGAGGAGCGGCGGGTACCGACAATGTCCCTCCCTCAAACGCCTTCACATCCACCCCACTTGGGTCTGAAACCTCCCCCAGCCCCTGAAGCTGCTGGGCCTCCCCTGGGCAACCTTCCATCCATGTCTGTTCATCCACCTTGCAGGGCCTTAGCACACTCTGGCCCCACCTGCCCTCAGCAGTAGGCAGTGGCCCAGGGAATTCTCCTTCACACCATGGCTGCAAAAGAGCAGGGGGTATCCGCAATCCTTCCCCGGCTCTTCCCTCAAAAGCCCCCCAAACTCTTCACTCAGGCTGAACACCTCCCCCAGTTCTAGATGGTCCTCTGGACCCTTACGTGATGATTGAAGGGCCTTGCTGGTGGGATCCTCCTCCCCCACCTCCCAGGGCCTGAGCACACCCAGCCCCCACCTGCCCTCAGCAGTAGGCAGTGGCCCAGGGAATTCTCCTTCACACCATGGCTGCAGAAGAGCAGGGGGTATCCGTAAGTCTCCCCATGATTTACCCACAATCCCCCCCCCTTGGGTCGAACACCTCCCCCAGCCCTTTGAGCAACAACTGCTGGGCCTCACCTGGGCAAACTTCCATCTTCCCCAGTGTGCACTGCTTCCCCAGCCTGGCTATGAGAGGGACTGGTGGGGTGGCATTGTACGGCAGCACTGCTGGCATCTCCCTCACAGCCCCAGGTGCAAACTCACATTCCCTTGCTCGTGCCATGCTGGGTGGTGAGGTGTCTTCCTCTGAGGTGCAGGGGGGTGATGAGCTATGCCTCTGACCATCCCCTCCATGTTTGCTTGCTTGGCTGCCTGTTTGCTGCAGCGGCTCCCCAGGCACATAATTACAGTCAGTCACTCTTGCAGGGGACTCACAGTAGCGCTGCACCCCAGCCTCTAATCCCTGCTCGTATCTTGATGCGACAGGCTCTGGAAACACAATAGCCAGTAATTGGCCAGTATTAGCTCATGTTTGAGGGACATTGTAACCATTGTTCCTAACAGGGATGCCGGGGAGAAGAAAAAGTATAATTTGTGAGGGCATTAAGCGAGGGAAGAATTCCGCTTAAGTGCCGGCTTGTCCAGGGATCAATCCCTGCAAGCGAGGGAACGGCGGAGTGTGCCGTGCTCGCCTTTGGACTTTTTCTAATTCTATGATGTCCTTTTTATAGTGTGGGGCCCAGAACTGTACTCCGTACTCGAGGTGAGGTCTCACCAATGCTTTATATAGTGGCATAATTACCCTTGAGTCCCTAGTTTCCATTCCCCTCTTAATACATGCCAGAATTTTGTTGGCCATTTTTGTAGCTACATTACATTGAGCACTACATCCCAGTTTGCTGTCTATTTGGACTCCTAGATCCTTTTCAAGTATGGAATTACCCAGTTCCTCTCCGCTAAGGTTGTAACTTGCACACTGGTTGTGTCTCCCAAGGTGCATAACCTTACATTTATCTACATTGAACCTCATCTTCCATTTTTTTGCCCACTCATCTAGAATTGCAAGATCATTTTAACCCCTTCATGACAGAGCCAGTTTGTGCCTTCATGACAGAGCCCTTTTTTTCAAATCTGACATGTCTCACTTAAGTGGGGATAACTTTTTTTTGCTTTTACTTATCCCAGTGATTTTGAGATTGTTTTCTCGTGACACATTGTACTTCAAGTTAGTGGTAAATTTGGGTCGATACAGTCTGTGTTTTTTTGTGAAAAATACCAAAATATCGTGAAAAAATGGAAAATTTAGCAATATGCAAAATGTCACATTTTCTGCTTGTGAGACAAATAATCATACCACTCAAAATAGTTAATAACTAACAAAGACCATATGTCTACTTTATGTTGCAATTATTATTTCAACCTCCTTTTCATTTTTTTGGACACTAGGAGGCTTCAAATATGACTAGCAAATTCTCAAATTTTCAAGAAAATTTCAAACACTGATTTTTTTAGGGACCAGTTCAGTTCTGATGTGACTTTGAGGGACTTGTATGTGAGACACCCCCATAAATGATGCCATTTCAAAAACTGCACCCCTCACAGTATTCAAAACAGCATTTTGGAAGTTTGTTAACCCTTTAGGTGTTTCACAGGAATTAAAACAAAGTGTAGGTGAAATTTCAAAATTTCATTTTTTTTTCGGATTTTCAATTTTAATACATTTTTCTAAGGAACACAGTAGATTTTACTAGAGAAATGTGACTAAAAATTGATTCCCCCAATTCTTTGGTTTTCATAAATATCCTATATGTGGCCCTAGTGTGCACGGTGACCAAACCACAGGCTTCATAATAGAAGGAGCACCTACTTGATTTTGGAGACTCCTTTTTATGAGATTATTTTTTAGGCACCATGTAGGTTTCTAGGCACCATAAGATGCTAAAAGTTAGGAACCCCCCCACAAGTGACCCCATTTTGCAAACTACACCCCTCAGGGAATTCATCTAGGGGTATAGTGTACATTTCAAACCCCCAGGGGTTTCACCAATTGTGGTACAACTGGGCAGTGAAAATGAAAAAAAATAATTTTTCATTTTCACAGCTCAGTTGTATCAAAATTGGTGAAACCCCGGGGGGTTTGAAATGTACTCTATACCCCTAGATGAATTCCCTGAGGGGTGTAGTTTGCAAAATGGGGTCACTTGTGGGGGGGTTCCACTGTATGGGTGTTTCGGGGGTCATTCAACCAGAATCTGTGCTGCAAAATCCAAAAATCACTCCTTCCCTTCTGAGTCCTGCCATGCACCCAACTGGTATTTTTTGGTCACATGTGAGGCATTGCCGTACCCGGGAGAAATTGGGGCACAGATTTTGGGGTGCTTTGTCTCCTTCATTCCTTGTGAAAATGAAAAATTTTGAGCCAGATCTGCATTTTTGTGTAAAAAAATTTAATTTTTTACACAAAAATGCAGTTCTGGCTCAAAATTTTTAATTTTCACAAGGAATGAAGGAGACAAAGCACCCCAAAATCTGTGCCCCAATTTCTCCCGGGTACGGCAATGCCTCACATGTGACCAAAAAATACCAGTTGGGTGCATGGCAGGACTCAGAAGGGAAGGAGTGATTTTTGGTGGTGGAATGAATGGCGGGTGCTATGTCGCATTAGCAAGACCCCCGAAGCACCAATACAGTGGAACCCCCCCACAAGTGACCCCATTTTGGTCACCAGCTTTGGGAGGGGGGCTGGCGCTGCGGCTGGCGGGGGGGTGGGAGGGGTGCTGGCGCTGCGGCAGCCGGGTGGGTGGGAGGGAGGGGGGCTGCCGGGTGGGAGGGGGGGGGCTGGCGATCGTTGGTGATCGGTGCGGTATACGCACACACACACACACACACACACACACACACACACACATATATATATATATATATATATATATATATATATATATATATATGTGTGTATATATATATATATATATATGTGTGTATATATATATATATATATATATACATATATATACATATATATACACACACACACATATATATATATATATATATATATATATATGTGTGTGTATATATATATATATATATATATATATATATATATACACATTTGCACATTATTTTTTATTTTATTTTATTTTTAACTTTTCCAGCAGCAGCATGATGCTGCTGCTGCTGCTGCTGCGGGGGGGAGGGGGGAGGAGGGGAGCGCAGCGTGCGCTCCGGACGTAGCGGTGGAGCCGGGGGAGCTGCTGCTGCTGCCGGGTGAGTGCCCGGCGGGTGGGAGGGGGGTGCTGCCGCTCGGTGGTGATCGGTGCTGCACCGATCACCACCGTTTTCTGTGTTACCGAGCGGCTTAGCCGCCGGTAACACAGGAAACGCTGTGATTGACTGTTCAGATTTGAACAGCCAATCACAGCGATCGCCGACCGGGGGGGCACCCCTGCCCCCCCTGGGCGACGAGGGGGGATGTCTGCTGTCAGGGACAGCAGACATCTCCTAACTGTCACCGCGTCTATAGACGCAGTGACAGTTAGAAGCCATGACGTACATGTACGTCAAATGTCGGGAAGTACTTCCCGACCATGACGTACATGTACGTCAAATGTCGGGAAGGGGTTAAAGCATGGTGACATCTTCTGATGATTTGATGACTTTGCTAAGTTTTGTATCGTCCGCAAAGATGGATACATTGCTGAGTAACCCTATCCCAATATCGTTAAAAAAATGGGCCCCAAAACCGAACCCTGGGGCACTCCACTTAGTACCGGTATCATATCTGATACGGCACCATTCACAACCACTCTTTGGGGGTTATTCTAATCCACTCTTTCTGACAAAATCCTTCTTAGACGGACAAAACCATGTGCACTGCAGGGGGGCAGATGTAACATGTGCAGAGAGAATTAGATTTGGGTGAGTTATTTTGTTTCTGTGCAGGGTAAATACTGGCTGCTTTATGTTTACACTGCAATATAGATCTCACTTTGAAGTAAAACCCCACCCAAATCTAATTCTCTCTGCACAAGTAACATCTGCCCCACCTGCAGTGCACATTGTTTTGCCCATCTAAGAAGGATTTTGTCAGAAAGAGTGGATTAGAATAAGGCCCTTTGTTCTCTATTACACAGCCAATTCCCTACCCATCTGCAGATATTTTCACCCAATCCTAGGTCCTCCATTTTATTAATCAATCTCTTGTGTGGGACAGTATCAAATGCTTTAGCGAAATCTAGGAAAATCACATCTACAGCATTTCCATTATCGAGGTTTTTGCTAACCTCTTCATAGAACCCTAGTAGATTAGTTTGGCATGAACGATTTTTCACGAACCCATGTTGGTCAGTACTGAGTAGACGGTGATGATCTAAATATTCCTGGATACCATCCCTTAAAAATCCTTCAAATAGTTTACCCACAATTGATGTTAAACTAACGGGTCTGTAATTAGCGGGATCTTCCTTTTTTCCTTTTTTGAATATTGGCACTACCTCTGCTATTCTCCAATCTTTTGGTACTATACCTGACGATACTGACTTGCTAAAGATATAATGTAGTGGGGTAGCTAGTTCATCCCTTAATTCCATTAATACCCTCGGATGAATCCCATCTGGCCCTGGTGATTTATGTGTTTTGAGTTTGCTTAGCCTCAGTATTATTTCCTTCGGCGTGAAATCCACAATGAGATCTGGCTTATTTGTCCCGTTTGTGGTAAATGTTCGTTCCACAGTCTGCTCTCCCTTAGTAAATACTGATGAGAAGAACTCATTTAACAGTTTTGCTTTTCCATTGTCTTCAGTAACACTTTTTCCACTAGTATCAGTTAGTGGGCCTATGTTTTCCTTAATTAAACGTTTACTATTTATGTATTTAAAAAACTTCTTTGGGTTGGTTTTGCTTTCAGTGGCTATGCACTCTTCATATAATATTTTAGCTGCTTTGATTACCCCTTTACAAGTTTTGTTTGATTCTTTGTATTTTGGGAACGCCTCCTCATTCAAGTTATTTTTATAGAATTTAAAGGCTCTGGTTTTATTGTTGATAGCTGACCTTACTTCTTTGTCCAACCATGGTGGCTTTTTTTGTTGAATTTACCTTTAGTTACTTTAGGAATGTATTCAATAGTTAGTGAATCAAGCACCTTTTTTAGAGTATCCCACATTTCCTTTGCATTTTTTCCCCCCATAACCGTTTCCCACCCAATTCCTGTTAGGGCTTCCCTGAATAATTCAAAGTTCGCTTTTCTGAAGTTTAGTATTTTTGCAGATCCTTTTTGATGTAATTTACTGAAGTTGATTTCCAGTGAAACCATATTGTGATCACTGTTCCCTAATTGTTCAATTACTTTTGTGTTTAAAACTAAGTCTATGTTATTTGTTAATACTAAGTCCAAGAGTGCCTTATCACGAGTTGGAGTTTCTACCGTTTGTGTAATAAACTGGTCTTTAAGTAAGCTCAAGAACCCATTGCTTCTTGTTGATTTACCTGTTTAGTTTTCCCAATCAATTTCGGGTAAATTAAAATCCCCCCATAATTAATACCTGACCCTGATTTGATGCTTGTTTGATTTGGTTTAAAAGAAGAGACTCTTCCCTTTCGTTTATATTTGGTGGTCTATAGCATACCCCTATTATAAATTTGTTTTTTTTTTTTTTTTTAATTATTGTCGGTTATCTCTGCCCACACTGTCTCCGAGTTGTCTTCTTCCAGGTCTGTGCTCATATTTTTCTCACATGATGTTAAGTTATTATTTACATATAGGCACACACCCCCGCCCCTTCTATTTTCCCTGTCTTTCCTGTAGAGTGTATATCCCTCCATGTTTAATGCCCAGTCATGCGACTCATTACACCATGTTTCTGTAATACCAATAATGTCGTAGTCGTCCCTACTGATCACCGTTTCTAGCTCCCCGATTTTACTCACTAAGCTTCTTGCATTAGCCAGTAAGCATTTTAATTTATGTTTATTTTTAGATATGGCTCTAATATTGTGATTAGTTTCACCCCAGGACCCATTTGAATTCTTTACTAGCTTCCTCTTTCCCCTCTCCCCTTCAATAGACTCTATACAGGCCTCCCCACCATGCACACTGCCTGCCCTCTTTATAGTTCTGGGAATTCTTCCTCTGTCATTCCCTCCTTCCCATATACTAAGATCATCTGTACCTAAGAACTGTAATGGGGTAACGTGACTGTTACAACATGACATTCCTGACGCACCCTGAGAGTTACCCCTGATTATACCCTTGTTATGTCCCAGGACATGGCATGGGTCCTCAAACTGCGGCCCTCCAGATGTTGTGAAACTACATATCCCAGCATGCCTTGCCACAGTTTTAACACTCCCTTATAGCACAACTGTGGCAAGGCATGCTGGGATTTGTAGTTTCACATCTGGAAGGCCGCAGTTTGAGGACCCATGCCTTATGGTATGCGATGCGATGGGCGCCATGCTAAGAAACAAGTACCGGTATTAATAATAATAAAATAGCACATTGATGGCACATTCATTGTGCAGCACTGTCCTTGTGTGTAAGTCAGATAGAAGATTGAGTTCTCGCATAGCGTACAAAACGTCCAATTACCCTTTATAGGAGCACTAAGCAGTTTCAAAATGCAAAGATGCCTTTAATTATCTTTTAATGAGAATCGATAGCAGCGCTGAGGATGTGCATAGGGGACGTACAGTTCACCCATAGCGTTTGCGTTACAGATGAAAGCTGCATTACGTTAAGTATTGCTGGCATAGTTGGCAGTCCACTGGGATCCTGTCCTGCTCTACACACTCACAGCTGACTATTACATGTGAACAAACGTTTAGAGACTTGTTGAAGTCACTGTAAGTCATTAAGGGGAAGATTTATCAAATATTGGTAAGCGATAAAGGTACTAACCAATCCGATTCTATCGGCTTCTTACCGCATCCCCCGCTGCCCCACATGGATCCCCGCCACCCCGCATTGGCCGCTCCACTCCCTCCTCACCTATGTCCGGGCAGCCTCCTCCCTAGTCCCGTACTTCCACTTCCTGGTGCAGGGAGGAGAGCCCTGCAGCAGGCGGGCAGGAGGAGGGGGGAGAGGTGCCGGGGACCCGCCCACCCACTACTTGCTGCTTCACAATGGGCAGTCCTTATCGCAAGAGCTGCCCTTTGCGATACCAATCGCATATGTTAGAACATATGCGATAGTATTGATGCAGTAGCCAGCGGAGGGGGTGGTAAGGGGTGGCGGATGTTAGTGCATCCCGCCCTAGGTTTGAAAAATGACCATTGCGACCTGTTTTGTTTGTGCTTTATCTCTCTCCAATTGAATTTCCAAGGCTTGATGAATCTGCCATTTATTTTTGTGCATTTATTTTGCCTTCAATCATTAATGCTTTATCTTTAGTTTAAGCTAAGAGTTTAACTACCTGATAACACAGAGCAATAGCTCACAGTTATATGAACAGAGAACATACAAGGGCTGTAGATTCCTCAGGACACACGTATTGGGTGATTCAGAGGTTGACATATAGAAATCACGCGATTCCGATATTCTGGCCAGTGACTAAAGTGATAAAGTGGAAGGTGATAATGCAGCAGCAAATCAGCCACAAACTGTCACTTTTCAAACCCAGACAGTAACTTAACAGTTAGGAGATGATTGGCTGGATATATATATCACTATTTGAAGCTTGTCGCATCTAGCCCTATAAGGCTGGGCGTGTCCTTATCAGCATCTGCTTGTAAAGGCTCAGTTCCCCTGACCACAGGCAGAACTACCATTGGTGCAACAGGTGCAGTGCACTGGGGCCCCTGAGGCCCACTGCTGCCCCTGTCACCCTCTTCCTGGCACCCACTGTTTTTCCCTGTCACACTCTGCCTCCCCCTGCTTCCACCTTCCGTTTTTTTTTTCTTTATATTTGTTTGTAAGTGAAGGATGGACACAAGCACTAGGGATGGGTAAAAAGGTGAATAGAAGTCAATCATTCAGAAGAGATACTGTCTACTATGTGCAAGTGGTCACTGCAATAGAGACCTTTGCCTTAAGAGAATGTTTACTACATGGTTCCATGCTTCCTTGTTGCCCTGGAAACCTGGCAACACGAGAGAGAGCATTTTGTTCTACAACATGGCCCCCGATGCAGAATTATAAATCCTGCGCCAGCGCTCCTGCATCACACGGAGGGTAAGATCACGGGATAGTCTGCAGAATTGGTCACACCTTGGCCCTCATCCATAAGTTTGGTTAGCTGCTCATCATCATTGTGCAATAAAGCTGTATACACACTGTGGGCGGGATGTACCGAGCAACTGCGGTATATCACGCCACACATCGCACAGACCCTAATCACAGATGTACTAACATGCGATTAGTATTGCAAAGGACAGCTCCAGTGATAACAGCTGCCCTTTGTGAAACAGCCGGCGGGGGGTGAGCAGATCCCCGCTTCTCTCCCCCTCCTCCTCCTGCTCAGACTGCTCCACCTCCTCCCTGTACCCGGAAAGGGGGATGTTCTGGTGCTAGGGAGGAGGTCATTGGTCCGGGCAGCACAGCAGGACGCTACCCGGACATTAGGGGTGGGATGTATTATAATACATCGCCGTCCATCGCCGCCTGCCCACCGCAATGCCAGCGCATATGTACCAACATATGCGGCTGGCATCGCGGTGTGGTGACGGAGACCCCCCATCATCTCCCTGCCGTCTGCTTCTCCCCTCACGTCGGGGACAGCTAAGCAGGCTGTCCCCGGCACCTCCTTCTCCCCCCTGCAGCCAGAAGGACGTCCGGCTGCGTTACTAGGGGGAGGAAGGGCCTACCTTTCGGGTCCAGGAGGACCTGGGGTCCTTATGTGTTATCCCGGCGCCCACAATGGTGATCATACGGCATTGCATCGCATGCAATATAGCTGCATGCGATGCAATGTGATCAGATGGGATTTTTAATTGTACAAGCACCCTGATGGGTGCTTACAATGTTAAAAGCACCCCCATTGACAACGCCACCCCCACTATCAATGCCAACCCGAAGCGTGGCGACTGCAGCGAGCGCGCAAGGGGCGGCGGTACGTGTCCTCCGACCTTTTCGTACCCCCACTATCCACGTCGGCGTGGAGTTGATTTTAGATAGTGTGGCGAGTGTAGCGAGCTGCCGAGCCCGAAGCGTGGTGAGCGGACGTGGATAACTTTACATGTATTCCGCGTCCCCTCGCGGGGCTCGGTGCGCTCACTGTGCTCGCCACACTATCTAAGATCAACTCCACGCCGACGTGGATAGTGGGGGTATGAAAAGGTCGGAGGACGCATACCGCCGCCCCTCGCGGGCTCGCTGCGCTCGCCATGCTTCGGGTTGGCGTTGATAGTGGGGCCGCGTTGACAATGGGGGGGGGGGGGGGGGGGGCATTGAACATTGTATGCACCCATCAGGGTGCTTGTACAATTAAAAATCGCATCGCATGCCATTTGCTGGCATGCGATGCGATATTTAATTGTACATTCTGGCTTTTTCACGCGGAAATGCGATGCGATGGGCGCCGTGTACCGGACCTGGACTAAGGTAAGCCAGAGAGAGGTGGAGAGGAGGGTCGGTGGGTTTGCGGCGGAGACGTCGGGCGGTGGAAAGAAGCCCATAGGCACCTTTGGGTGGCGATACCCTACAATGCGGTAACATGGCGGCAGCATTTTAATACATAGGAAAATGCAGTAAAATGGTTTTACCACATTTTCCTCTTAGTACATCCCGCCCCAGGTGAGAGGGGGTGGGGTGGCGTGGTCAGTGTGTGACGGCGGGGGTCGGTGTGGGGTGGCTGGGGTCATGAAAAGAAGACCATAGGCTTCTATTGTGTCCCCATGCGCTAACCCCTTGTCCCCCCACCGCCCACCCACCTCTGTGCGAGTAACTCGGCGACTGTGATAGTCATCGAAGGCGCTCACACAGCAGCCCTGCACATGCGTATATTTACCAATACACATGCGCACAGCTGCACCATCGGTCTGAGGACCGAATACTAGTTTGGCTGAGCCTACGTGAATCACACCATCACTTTGCTGGTCATGCTTTGGGCGTGTCTGTGATTCAACCATTTGTAGCTGTTGGCCTTAAGCACTGTCGGTCTTTCATCTGCCATCCTAATGCATGGGGACCTGTACCATGTTCATCCATCATCCGGTTACCGTGGGAGCCGACGCTGGACATACATTATACATATACCTAATATCCCAGACAATTGTACAGTGTGTTAGCAAGACCAATGGCCATCTTTTCTCTTTACACTGCTTGATACATAACCCCAAAAGTACAGAGTCATCAGCTCCAAAGGGGGGAAATGTACTAAGATGGGATGCTGCTATAGGCAACCATTCAGATACTTTCTATTATCATCTGGAAGGTGCTGAATAAATAAGTAGATTCTGATTGGTTGCCCAGAGCAACGTCCCATGTCTAATAGAACTATCTTAGTAAATTTCCCCAACTGTCAATTCACAGAAGGTTGCTACAACTACTCCACCTTATCTATCTCCAACATTTGATAAGCCTACCCCACAATTTTACTTCCTACTTCATTACACGCAGCTCTGTATAACCCAAACTCGTCAGGGGGTATCAAAGCTCCTAAAGCGTGGATAGGTTACCCACAGCTCCTACCTGCCATTTACCAAGTACATTTTCTGAAATGATAGGTAGAAGCTGATAGGCTGTTATGGGCAACTTTAGCACTCTTTGGGGGGGGGGGTGCATCAAGTCTTGGAGATATATACAGTGGAGAGAGATAAAGGGTCTGATTCCTATTTGTGCGCATTCCGATGGTACACATTATATCATGTATATTCTCCATCTCACTCAAATCAGTAAACGTTACCGCCTCTGTTTGGAAAAGGGCAAAAGGAGGTATGTGTGATGATGTCATTGTGACATCATAGGTCCTGCCCCCCCAAACCCCCACCCACCCCCACTGTGCAGTGATGCAATTTGATAATAGCTATATAGTTCAACAATTTGTTCTCAGTGGGGGGAAATTTACTAAGATGGGAGTTCTAGTTCACATGGGCTGTTGCTATAGGCAACCAATTAGATACTATCTGTTATCTTCTAGAAAGGGCTAAATAATTAAATAAGTACCGTAGTAGATTCTGTTTGGTTGCCCGTAGCAACATCCCATGTGAAATTTTCCTAATTTGTCAGCAATTACTAAAATATTAGTAAAGGCGGCTTTATATGCAAACGTTTCTGGGGTTTACCGGGACTGTAGACGTGTGTGTGTGTGTGTGTGTGTGTGGGGGGGGGGGGGGGGGGGGTATTTTCCTGCACTCGGCAGACTTCCTGTTGGTAATCCCACCTCAGGACTCTGCATTCAGCCTTTTCTCCACCAGCCATAATCATAGGAAAAATGTTGACAAAGTCTTTTACGTTCCAGCTCCTATCAATAGGACGATGAGAGGTTCACATGAGCGAATCCGGGGATCTCGGTCAGCTGAGTCTGCACACAGCACACTGAGAACGACTGCTGTGCTAAGACCCTCTCCAAAACAGGTCTTCACAATGGAGATCTTGTTTAATTAGATGATGGATTAAATGTTTCTTAGAAAGATTGGCTGCATTTAAATAAGAGGAAGTCTTCCCCTTAACCCTTTCATGCTTTATTGAATTCCTCCTAACAGTCTAAAAAGCAGCCCAACAGTTCAGGTTTTATGGATATCCTCATACCTCCCGCTAATTGGTCACTATACTGCTGTGCCACCCGTGGGTTGCAGTGTCCCGCGGGCATGGGGGAAAAATGGGAGAGACAGTGATCACTATCAGAGCCGCCATGCTAGCCCCCTTCTTCTCCAGCTAATTCGTCAGCACGTCCCCTAGGCTTCTATGGAATATCGCCAGCATTAATATTCAGCGGTGTCTCAGATAGTACACAACCTTTGTTTCATGTTTTTAAACCACAATATATTTTGTGTGTATTGTATGTGTTTGATGTGTTTATACAACATAACTGCATTTTGTGTTCACACATGGGTCCCGTCCTCAAGATACAGTACCGCATTGAATCATAACAAGTATACTGAAATACTAAATATTCCGTTATCCAAAATGCTTCTGGTCCCGAGTATTTTGGTAGTACCTTCTGTAAAGTGCCTTAAGTCCTATTGGAGAAAATTGCCATATAGATAAATCTTCTTATTCTTATTAGTATTATTATTTGTCAGGAGTTTACCATCCATATATCATGACAGAACTCACACCTGTACTTCACCTTTTCCACTGACATAAATATCCTGGGATTTTTGCACAGGAAGGCACACCTACCCGGGATTCTTGTCAGTGGAAATTGTGATGAGATAAAAATCCCAGGTAAAGTTGCCTGGGAATTTTTCCCCTGGTCACAGGGTTTTTAGCGGGTCTTTCCTGCGTAATGAGCAGTGGAAACACCTCTTACCCAGGATTTTCCACACGAGCAAGGGAGTTTGGCCATTGCGCAGTCTGCCCGCCGGCTACCTGGTTACCTACCGCTGACAGCCTGCTGGTGCCCGCATTCCACCACAGACCGTCAACCCGGCTGTGCCCGCCTGCTGCCCTGCTTTCTCGGGTTTCCCTTTTCTGTGGAAATGGTGTCAACTTGTGAAAAACTCGATAAAACAGGGCAGTGGGAACATGGACATGCAAGTGGAGACCCGCCAAAATCCTGGGTATGACCTGGTATTTTGGTGGAAAAGGGGTGTAAGCTGACCTTTCACCCTCTCCCCACCATTGTATTACTGTCCATAACCAACTCTCCTCCAAGTTACCTCACAAGACCTCACTTCTGCTTCTTCACCTCTAAGTGCATTTATCAATAAAAAATAGAGACAACTTTAAGCAAAATATATGTGTGAAATAAAGGGTTTTTATTTTATTTTAAAAAGGGAATTCTGGGCCAAGATTGATATAAAGTTCTTACAAACTTGTCCTATAAGAGGAACAAGATGGCGGAAGCCTCATGACTCACTAAAGAATCATCCTTCAGCACTCAGGAGAGGAAAAACCCCCTGTGGGGGAAACCTCTGGGGACCCATGGCTGAAGAACTGCCCGTCCCTCTGGGCATTAAGAAGCTATGATATATCTAGAAAAAACAGCGAGAGACTCGAAAAATGGGTAAGGGAGACTAAGAAACAAGGTAAAGAAAAAGAGAGAAAAATAAATAAATAAAAAAAGAAAGTAAACAAAAAAGAGGGAGAGAAAGAGTGAAAGTAAGAAAGAAATGAAAAAAAGGACTCCTGCCAGTAAACTGTGCATTTCCAGGTCCTTGGGTCTGTATGACTGAGCCAACAACAGCATAGTCATTATGTAGGCAGTAACCATTATGACATCACAGCATCATTATGACATCACAGCAGCATCACTCCACAGATCCCAATAGACAGGCCATGACTGGTTAATTCTGGTTTGAGGCCCCTGTTGTCTTTTTCATGACTGACTTGTGGGATTTTAATCCTTAAAATGATTACAGTACATTCAAAATATCATTTTTTTGACAGAATTTCCCCTTGAATCTTTTCCTCCAATATTCAGTGTGGTTATTTTGTTTATTTAAATCACATTTTGTCATTGATTGCCTCAGTTACAGATAAACATTCACCCCCCCCTCAGTGGTATTGGGAGACTTTAAACATCACATTTACCATAAATATCAACACCCTCCCTTCCCCTTAAAGGTGCGTACATACGGGGGAGATATATTGCTCAGCCATATATGGCTGAGCAATAAATTGCTCAGTTTCTCCTTTACATCAGCGACCAGAGATGGTCGCTGATGAAAAAGAAACTGCCGGGGGGAGCCCGGCAGTGGAAATCAGTTGGTCGCAGGAGCATGTTCCTGCAACCAGCGATCACCACAGGGGCAAAAACGAGAGCGCACACTCGGCGATATATCGCCGTTGCACACTCCCATTGCGGGCAATATGGTCGCTCAGCGACCATATTTCCCGCCATTTTGCACTAAATCGCCCCCGTTTGTACGCACCTTAAGTTTCTCCTTTTCATCAGCGACCAGAGATGGTCGCTGATGAAAGGGAACCTCTGCCGGCAGTGCCGCAGAGGTAATCAGCTGGTCGCAGGAGCAAGCTCCTGCGACCAGCGATTAGAATGGGGCTGAAAACGGGAGCGCGCACCCGGCGATTTATCGCTAGGGCACACTCGCATCACTGGCAATATGGTCGCCAGCGACCATATTTCCAGCGATTTAAGCCCCTATCGCCCCCCCGTGTGTACACAGCTTTAGGATCAGAAGAGCGATTATGGAAACTATTGTCCAATATGGAAACTTAAGATTATGGAAACTATTGTCCAATTGTGAAGTAAAATTAATAACAATTAATAGATAAATGAATACAGCGACAAAACAATAAAAACAAAACAAGTACAATATCAGTTGTCAAAAGCCACAAGGCCAGCAAGTGATCAGACCTATAAAAGGGTCCCAATAGGCTGGTAACCACGATCAGTGATCCAGTCAGACTAGGCCTGAGTGTATTTTGGGGATTTATTATTAAAATATACATTCACTGTTTCTAAGGAAACCATTGGCTGGGAACCAACTTTATTTACTGTCAGTACATCGTTAATAGGTCAAAGTACAAAAATTGCATCTTTTTGTGTGAAAAATGTATGTATAAAAGGTTAACTACTCCTCTCTATGAGGTAAAGTACCTTCAGTGTCCACTAGAGGCCACTCAACTGATCAAATTACTCCTTTGTGTGCCAAAAGATGTCCTAACAGAAAATTAGTGAAAACATACTTGCCTACCTGACCCTCTCCTTCAGGGAGAAAATGCTGTGTTTCTGGACTTCCCTGGTAATGTATGATTGCCATCACCTGTGGTGACCCCTTTCTTATCAATTACCCAGCTCACCACAGTTGATGGCAATCCTACATTACCAGGGAAGCCCAGGAACAGAGCATTTTCTCCCTCAGGTAGGCAACCATGAGCCATCCTCACCATACAACCCCCCTCACCGGCCGCATTGAATATACCTCTTTGAGGGGCAGATTTATTAAGCTTGCAGAAGAGATAAACTGGAAATAAAGCGGAGAAAAGCTAAAAGGAGATAAAGCACCAGCCAATCAACTCCCAACTGTCTTTTTCAAACACAGCTAATTGGCTGGTGCTTTATCTACTTTTACCTTTTCTCCGCTTTATCTCCAGTTTATCTCTTCTCCAAGCTTAATAAATCTGCCCCTGAATGACCTACAAGTTTAAAGATATAAGTGTTTATTTAAGGTCTATATTAAATGTCATTATAGGACAAATATGCATGGACACAAGCTAAGTACACCTGTCTGTATTCACACTTGCCAACAGCAGAATTAGTGTCAGGTGTGTGACTCCCACTAGTTGTCTCAGAAGAGGTAGAAGCAGACTACTGGAGGCAGCATGTGGTAAGTGCATCAAAGTGTCTTATACATTATTTGTACTATGCCACTGTGTCCAAAACATTTCTGAATCCTGGTGACCCTGAGTATCAGAATTTCTTTCCTGGCACCCGTAACTCAAATGCTTCTCAATGAGAAAATCAGAAAAATATATAAAATGAAGTAAATTGTGTTTCCTTTATATGTTATCCTTGTTGTCAGTTATGTGGTAATGGACAGGATTCACTTGTTTGTCTGCAATTTGCCTGTTACATTGGTCATAAATAATTTGAATTGGTCATGGACCACCAAACCACGGCACCCCCTGCATGTCCCCCAAGGCACCGTAAGGTATCACGGCACACGTTTTGGGAACCACTGTACTGCGCTAATACTGACACCGAAAAAAATGCGTAAAACTCATGTTGACAATTTGTCATAGTCGACCTTGTGCTGTTGATCTTCTCTGTGAGCGTTGCCACACCTGTGATGTGGGACAAGATTAATTTCTGTTTGTCCACATGTTTTTTATATAAGCTATTTTTTACAACAATCCAAGGCACCCCGGGGTGCCACAGTCCTGAACATTGGCCCTTATTCTAGTTGACTGGGACGGATGCATATTTTCGGACGGCCGCCGAGTGTTCTTAGCCCCACCTACTGTACGGATCGCTCACACCGTCCGAATGTGGTAAGACGCCGAGCGAACGGCCCACGAGTGGATGTTTCACAACTCCCCCATCTGTGGGAACCTCCCCCATCCATGGTGCTCCAGACCACTCAGACATTTCTCCGGGAAGAGATATGGACGGGGAGCTGGCATCCGGCTATGTCAGCTGTCCGCCCCACACACGTGCGTCACGGCCGGATTACCATACGTACGCCCAGCATTTTCATGTGAACGCCCATGAAACGTGGCACGTACGCATATGGTAATGAGCCCAAACAGCCCTTACAGATGTAACTTGTGCAGAGAGAGTTAGATTTGGGTGGGGTTTTACTTCAAACTGAGATCTATATTGCAGTGTAAAATAAATCAAGCAGTATTTACCCTGCACAGAAACAAAATAACTCACCCAAATCTAATTCTCTCTGCACATGTTACATCAGCCCCCCTGCAGTGCACATGGTTTTGTCCATCTGAGAAGCAATTTGCCTTTGTGAGTGATCCAGAATAAGGGCCATAGTGCATGGGGAAATGTGACAAAACTCCCGATAATGGGGGTTTTCCTCATTTTCCCTTTAGTGCATCTCTCGGTACTTGTGACTTATCTGGGCGCCCGATGTTGAAATTGTATGCCAGTACCCTAAGCATGCGATTTGATGAGATTTGACGCGATTTCCCTTGAAATTCCCTTGAAGAGAAAACCGCGTTGCATTGTATGCTATTGTATGCTATTGTATTGCATGCGATGCGATTTGATGCGATTTTAATATGTACAGGCACCCAGATGCCTGTTTCATATGTGAAATGGCCCCCCAGACCCCATTTTTAATTGTATACCCACCCTGATGGCTGAATGACCCCCATTGTTAAAGCCACCCCACTATCAACGCCAACCCGAAGCGTGGCGAGCGCAGCGGTACGCGTCCTCCGACTTTTTCATACCCCCACAATCCACGTCGGCGTGGAGTTGATTTTATTTAGTGTGGCGAGCGCAGCGAGGGGACGTGGATACATTCACAGCTATACGCGTCCCCTCGCGGGCTTCACAGGTATCGCCACGCTTCGGGCTCGGTGGCTCGCTGCGCTCGCCACACTATATAAAATCAACTCCACGCCGACGTGGATAGTGGGGGTATGAAAAGGTCGGGGGACGCGTACCGCCGCCCCTCGCGGGCTCGCCACGCTTCGGGTTGGCGTTGATAGTGGGGTGGCGTTAACAATGGGGGGCATTTAGCGATCAGGGTGGGAATACAATTAAAAATGGGGTCTGGGGGGCCATTTCACATATGAAACAGGCATCTGGGTGCCTTCACATATTAAAATCACGGCAAATCGCGTCAAATCGCATCGCATGCAATCTGATTGTATGCAATGCGATTTGACGCGATCTTTAGGTGCGATGAAGAAAATCGGGCGCCCAGATAAGTCACAAGTACCCATCTCTCCCACAACCTGTTCCATGTATATCCTCCCACCAATGTTTGGACAGCCTAAAGGTCCATACACACTGGGCGATTTACGGCCAGCGTGTATGGACAGCGATGATCGCTATCATCGCTGGGGGAAAAGCCGCTCAGTGCATACACACTGAGCAGCTTTCCCCCTGCCCGGCGCTGTCAGTGGGGGGAGGACGGCTTTGCGTAGTGCAGCGTTATGCAAGGCTGCTCATCTGCTGGTTGGTATTACCAGCAGATGCGCAGCTTTCCCGGGGATGATGCGGGAGCGCGCAGCAGCACTCACCGCTCATCGCTGGGCCAAACACACTGGGCGGCTTTCAGCTCAAAGTCGCCAAGTGTGTGTGGGCCTTTACTATGAGCTGAGTCATGGGTGGTTCTTGGCTATGAGGTAATGTGTGACTGACTACTGACTGAATGTTTACAGCCAGAGGTTTTATTAAGGTCTGAGGTAAGGTCCTCTGTGAGCATGCGGTTAAACAGGTTCTAATATGCAGCTGAAGGCTATACAGTAGGTTGGGGAAAGTAACATAAGATTTTTTTTTTTAAGTGAACATTACTGTATTTTAAAATGATGGCAAATCATAGTAACTACTATGCAATTTATCCATTGAGCTAAAATGTGTTAGAACCGGGTCAAATATGATCCTTTTTATTTGTCTAATCTTTGATTTAATAACTACAGGCTATGGAGCTTACACTTTGCTGAAAGTATTCATTTAATGCTGATCATTACCCCCAAAAAAAGATAAATGAGCATTGAATTTGACAGATGTCGTCTGCTTTCTGACTTGGAAAGGGCGCGCGGCTTTAATGATTGGCAGGGCTTGCACCTGCAGTGATTGGCTGCTGGGCGGCCACTGTGCAGTGATTGGGTCCCGGCGGCCGCTGCACTGATTGGCTTTTACAGCGGCTCAGCCTCACAGGCGCAGCTCAGCGCGTCCTCGGGGAAAAACTTAGTCCCCGGTGAGCGTTTTAGGGTAAAATACGCTCTATAGCGCGTATTTGCGAACCCTGGTCCATACACATTGGGTGACTATGCCCAGGGTGTATGGACAGCGATGATCGCATTCATCGCTGGGGGGAAAGCCGCTCAGTGCATACACACACACACACTGAGCGGCTTTCCCCCGGCGCCAACGGAGGGGGGCGTTGCATAGCGGAGCGCTATGCAAAGCCGCTCTGGAAGACGCTCATCTGCTGGTATAACCAGCAGATGAGCGGCTTTCCCCGGCGAGGTTGCGGGAGCGAGCAGCAGGCCATACACACTGGGCGTCTTTGAGCTAAAAGCCGCTCAAACCTGCTGTTTTGAGCGACTTTCAGCTCAAAGTCGCCCAGTGTGTATGGGCCTTTAGATATTCAGTGAAACTCTAAAGATTATGTATGTAAATCACATGTAATGAGTCTCTCAGAGTAAGGGGTTTAGATCTGTATGTGACTTAAGGCAACACTTTATAATGTCATTTAGTGTCTCAATAATTGCAACCAAGTCTATATCAACCACCACTTATATAATAAATACAGTGTTGTTGCTAAAGTTGTGACAAAATGTGTACAGTTCTATAACTTCAATAGTGAGGGCGGTTGCAGGTTCCCATTACGGGGTATGTTTATAATTTGAGCAGTGGGGAGTTTGTTAGCCCTTCTCATGAAACACTGCAGATAAATTGCAGCAATCTGTATGGTTGTAGCGATCTATGTAATTGTTTGATATCCTGCTGATATCTCAGTAACTATGTTGTCTAGTTGTAGCCGTACCCAAAATGTATATGAAAATATAGTGTTAGTTGAGCACAATATTATCATGGTTAGAGGGGTCAAAGCCCCTTAAATATTGCTGCGGTTTCCACATAAGAAAAATAGACATGTGTCTCTGCAAACAGACTCTTGTAGACATTATTAGATGTGAGGGCAGCGTGTACGATATAGGGGAATAGATACCCTACTTACACCTGTGCAGGTTCCTACACTGGAATGTTAAGTGTAGGTGGCTCTAGAAAGTGTCATTAATTATAGGAGCTATGCTCCATTAGTTAATTTGATTGAGCAGGTGAGTTTACACCAATTTGTAGTGTATACGTCGCTCTGCAGCATATGCTGTACACGGTACTAAGTATAAAGGCAGTATGCTCAAGTTTATAGTACCAATTAGGGGGATCAGTGTCCCATGAGTACCACTGTAGGGTTCCCACTCGGGTATGCGGTGCAATCAGCCCTGCATTGGGTAAGTATTGGCATGGATCAGTGCTGCTTGCAAGAATTAACACATGCACATATAACATTAGAGTCCTGCTAAGGATTAGTAAACCACATTGGTCATAGATATCAAATGCAGCGGCAGTGTCTGCAGTACTGTAGTCTTAGCTGGGGGGATCGATGTCCCCTTGATACCACTATGGGTTACCATGTCGGAATGTAAGGAGCAGACGGCCCTATACCAGGTAAGTATTGGTGGGGATCAGTGCTGCACTTGACAGTTACTACACACAGACATACATACAGAATGCATTAGAGTCCTGAAAAGGACTGATAATCACATTAGTCATTAGCGGGGGTGACATAAAGAGAGCGTCCGTGCGGCTGGTGGTGCCGACATACGTTTCGCAAATCTTTCTCAGGGCCTGCCCGAAGAAAGTCCTGCAGTCGGGATTGGGAGTGCGTAATGAGTGTGGATGAGAGACGCAGATCTTGGGAGGAGTGTAGAGGTCGGGTTGGAAGATATTTTGAGATAAGAGATATATGTTAGCGTACTTTGGTTTATGGCTTTGTGTGTAAGTAAAAGGATTTTGCATTGAATACGGTAGAATACAGGTAACCAATGAAGTGACTGACGGAGTAGCGTTGTAGATGATGAACGTCTGGCTAGGAAGATTAGCCTTGCAGCTGCATTCATAATGGACTGTAGTGGTGAGAGTCTGTATTGGGGAAGGCCAATAAGGAGACTATTGCAATAATCAATGCGTGAGATGATGAGAGCATGGATTAGAGTTTTTGCAGTGTCTTGTGTAAGGTAAGGGCGAATTTTAAATATGTTTTTTAGGTGCATGTGGCATGATTTTGAGACAGATTGAATGTGGGGTACAAAGGAAAGTTCTGAGTCAAGGATAACACCTAGGCAGCGAGCTTGAGAGGTAGGAGTGATTGTCATCTACTCAAAAGCAATGGAGATATCCGGTTGGTAACTACTATTTAATGGCGGAAATATAATTAATTCTGTTTTTTAAATATTAAGTTTGAGGTGGCGAGATGACATCCAGGATGAAACAGTAGAAAGGCATTCAGAGACACGGCTCACATGGCTCGCTATTCTATTCTCCCTCCACACCCTAGTGCAGTGATGGCTAACCTTGACACTCCAGCTGTTGTTGAACTACACATCCCAGCATGCCCTGCATCAGTTTTGGCATGGTCAAATAGCAAAACTCCAGCAGGGCATGCTGGAATATGTAGTTCAACAACAGCTGGAGTGTCAAGGTTAGCCATCACTGCCCTAGTGCAGTGGTTCTCAACCTTTTTTATCTCCCGTACCCCTTGATTAGACTTTTAATTTATGAGTACCCCCTCATCTCAATTTGAAATATCCACAGTACTTACAAGTGTAGTGGAAGTGAGCAGTATGCGTGTACTGATGCGTGTCCTTCTATTAAGGAGTAGTGGAGGTGTAGTATGCAGTCAGGAATCCTGTGTCTGGCCGCTGGCTGTGTACTGTCATTGGTGTTCCCACTAATGCCTGTAGGATTAATGCCACTGCTTTCTTGACACCTGACACAGGGCAGATGATTGCTGATGTTTGAGGGCAGCAAAGGTAGCCCCTAGTGGATTGCTGGTCAGGCAAAAGCACAAGGAGACACTAATGACGCTGCAGACAGAACCAAAAGTGACACAACATGGTTCGTCTCCATGGCAATGGGAGTCTTCTGCCACCATCAAAATACTTTTCCTCCTTCCGCCATTACCAATGTTATTTTCAAGTACCCCTAACTGGTCTGCAGAGTACCCCCAGGGGTACTAGTACCCCAGGTTGGGAACCACTGCCCTAGTGGATGGGATGGTATGAAATACCACCTGTCGGTGCATGTAGGGGTGCCTGTCCACATTGGCTCTGTGCAGCTGAGACCAGTCTCCCCTTCTGTTTGTAATCTCCCTATGCTAAGCTTCCAGGATCACTCGTTTGGATTAATGATGCTGTCTCCCAGTCAGAATTTGGGTGTTGATCTGATTATGAGCCTGCCACGCTCTCTGCTAAGACCCCTGGGGTGCCTGCTGTATATTACTGCCTGTAGGATTATCTTTAGGATCAGACCGTTAAATGCCAATAATGCACACTGCTTAATGACCTAGTTTTGCATGCAAACCCAGAGGCCTAATAGTACATATGGTCACTTGCAAATGACTAATTCTGTATTTACTGGATGTGGCTTTTGGGGGGGGGGGGGAGTGACATAACAGCACTTTGGATGAGTTCTAGCAGTTTTGCACTAACTATTGCAGCCGTAAGATCACTATATAGCTGTTGGAATTGGCGCACAGGTCTGTTCTGCTTGTAGACCGCTGACTGCTGCATCAGTTTTCTATGAACAACTGTAGCTTTTGTGGCTGCATACCTCCCAACTTTCTAAATGTGGAAGGAGGGACCCCTGTACAAATTTGTGGGCGTAACCTAGCAGGCAGGGGGAGTGGCTTATGAAGTGCAGCGCTCCCGAGAGGCCACACTGCCGTTTCCACCACCCTGGGGGCATGGGCTGCTGGCCATGCCCCAAACCCCTCTGTCTCCATGAATAGATGCTGTCCGCATGCGCACAGGGTCTATTTATCACTGGGTCTACGTATCCCTTATCCAAAATGCTCGGGACCAGAAGAATGTTGCATAACTGAGTAGTCTGTATTTCAGAATATTTTTATATTCCAATGATGTAACTTGGGGTATCTTGCATTTATGTTGTACAAACGGATGAAATACACACAAATATATTACTGTATTGTGGCAGTTAGGAGCCGATCTGTACTTTCTCTCTGCATATTATCGCTCTGCACTAAAGCTTGTTCTCCCTGCTGATGGAGAATGTCACCACACATCTCATACGGGCAGTGCTTGTAAAACCAAAACGAACACGTTGGCTACTTGCTCAGACTGACTGGCATTATGCTGTAGGGTGTATACAGATGGATGCCGGCGGTCAGGATACAGATGTCGGCGTCTCGATGGAGGGAATCCCGACAGGAGTCTGGTAAGTACAGATGGAGCCGCACTCAGACAGCTCGCTATATCGCAGTATCTGGCGGACAGAATGGGGCGCGCATGTGCCCCATTCCTGACGGACGGTGGACCTGGCGCATGGGGATAGTCAAGCCAGGTACCCATCTGAAGAGAGCGTCTCCATCTGTATACTTCCCTTCTCTCCCCCTAACCTTCCTACCTTGCAGCCTAAGCCCAACCCTCACCTCTCCCTCCCCTGCAGCCTGACCCACCCCGCATGCTGCATGCCGGTAGTAGGAATTCCGGTGATGGAATTACCTCCAACCATAATGGAATTCCAGTGCCAGCCTTCTGTCTGTAAGTTGCGATGCCGGTTTTAATCCCATCCACATGGAATCATAGCTGCGTCTCGTTGTCATAGGGTTGACACTGTGAAGGTCGACTACTAAAGGTTGATAGGGCTTATGTCGACACATGGCATAGGTCGGCAATGGGAAGGTCAACAGTCAAAAGGTCAACATGGGTTTTTCAAGGGTTTTTGTCCCGAATTTCATCGTAAGTCGACATGGACACCGCGTCAGTGTCCCACGTCCTCTTACATGGCTTGTGTTGACCTTCCGGCTCTGTTGACATAGTTCTTGTGTCGACCTAAGCCTGTTGATATGGCCACTGTAGACTTTTCCATCCACACCCTTTATTTAAAGAAAAAAAGAAGATTTTGGTACTTACCGATAAATCCTTTTCTCTGAATCAGCAGGAGCCACTGGAGTTAATACACTGGGGTTACTAGATTCAGTTCGTTCAATCCCAGAGGATCCTCTGGAATGGAGTGAGGGAGGATTTCCTGAAATTCAGAATCCATCCATGCGAAGAGAGAGTGTCTCTGCCGTTAACCGGGCAACCATTTGTAGGACTGAAGGAGACGGCGCCTTGATGAACAGGTCGTCCAAGTAGGGAACGCTAGTGACTCCTTGCTGTCGAAGCGAGGCAATCATTACAGACAGGACCTTGGTGAATACATTGGGAGCTGAAGATAATCCAAACGGCAGGGCCCGGAATTTATAATGATGGCAAAGCGTCGAAAAGCCTGATGAGGTTTCTAGATGGGAACATGGAGGTACACATCCCTGATGTCCACTCCCCTGGCTCTAGAGACGCTATCACCAAATGGATGTACTCAATCTTGAATGGGTGATAGAAAACAAGAAGATTCAGGGGCTTGAGGTTCAGGATGAGCCGAACGGATCTGTCCGGCTTCGTCTATGGCTGGGCGCAGCAGCGTCCCCGCTGCCGTATAGATGGTCTTGAGGGTAGCTTCGAGCTTTCTGTCCGAGGGGTCCTTGAGCGAAGAAGCCCCTGGAACAGGTAAAGTTGTTTACTTTGACAACCTGGAAACAGACGCATCTACAGGCGGAGGAGTTTCCCATTTTTTTCCATGGCCGTAGGAAGAAAAGGATAAATGGCTCCACAGGAAGAATATACAAACTCGGCACAGTTAGGGCCATGGTGGGAATCAAACCCATGACCACAGTGCTGTGAGGCAGTAATGGGAACCATTACACCATCCGTGCTGTCCATCCTTTGCGAACAGGTCATATTCGTGTGGCGCCGGTATGGGACCCTCAGGCAAATTGAGTACCTGTTGTTTTACCGCTACAACAAGAGCCCCACTCCAAAGGGAGTGGGCTCTGTCTCCAAGGGCAACTACTGTACCTCTTCCCATTCTCTGTCCTTAGAGACCGGACAACCCGTGGTGAAAACTGATTTGGAGGGGATTGAACGAACTGAATCTAGTAACCCCAGTGTATTAACTCCAGTGGCTCCTGCTGCATGAATGAGAGAAAAAAAAAGAACAAAATGTATGACAATGTTACCATTCCTCCTCCTCCCTTCTGGCTTCCGGCCCCCTCTCCCTCCGTTTTAAACTTTTGTAAACTTATTTCAATATAGTTCATTTAACAAAACAAACTGAAAATGTTCCTCTTCCTCTTACTGTAGTATTTTTTTTACATTTATTTACAGTTTCAAATATTCCAGTTTTAATCTTAACCCTTTAAGTGGCAACGTTGCTGTCAGCGATCTTCAAAAAAATGGCAGCCTCGCTCACAGCGACTGTTCTTTTAGTGTAAGTAAATACAAATACAGCCAATAAGTCAATTCATCAAAGTATAGTTCAATATTGCACCCAAAAAAAGAACAGTCGCTGTGAGTGAGCTGGCAGTTTTAACGGATATTTTGCGGATCGCTCACCGCAACGTCGGCACACAAAGGGTTAATTTAAAAAAAAAAAAAACATTTTGCTTGGCAATTTTCGAACCTATTTTGACACATTTCTTTTGGCACTCAGTGGGTTAAGATTTGTATAGGTTTTTTGTGGGGTGGGGGAGGGATTTTGTGAGGGGAATTAACCACAGATTGTATTATTAAGTAATCATGTACATTGCCAGCGCTATCCCATTTAGCACGGCAAAGCCCCGCGGATGACATGCTGTCTTGTTCTGCTGAGTGTCACTGGAGACCTGAAATGGAACAATACATATTCCTTTTTGTCTCCCAGAAAGACCTCCCAGCTCACTGAGTCGCAAACCTAACAATAAGAACACAACGTTTTTTTAAAGGCAGAGAACTCTTTCCTGTATGTCATACTTCAAGATAAATCATACACAGTATAATCTGGAAGCTGTCTGCGCCAGATGCGGAGCCGGATTTAGGGGTGGCAGCAGGGCTGCCATTAGGAATTTTGGGGCCTGGGACTCATTTCTAGTCTGGGCCCCAGTGCCCCCCCCCGCCCACCTTCCTCACTTGACTTGACTGTAACCCGTCTCCTGCTCCCCAATCTCCTCTTCCGCTGAGCTGCAGCCGGAGATCCCAGAGGGAAGGCTTCTTCAACTCAGGATGGTGAGCCAATCAGAGCTCGTGTACCAGCAGCCGCTCAGATTGGCTGCCGGTGCACATTCTCTGATTGGCTCAAATGCCGGTGCAGCATTTTAATTGGCCACCGGCACACTGGGTTGAATAAGCCTGCGCTCCGGGACCTGCTTTGTGTAGCGCAGCAGAGGCAGTCCGGGGGGTTGCAGTGGGCAAAATTAGCTTCCCGGGCCCTTTCCAGAGGCCGAGGCCCGGGAAAGCTGTACCCACAGCACCCCTCTATTGGCGGCCCTGGGTGGCAGGACCGGAGCCCCCAGCTTTGATGACAGTTGCCATGCAAAGGTGCTGTAGAGATTGAGAAGGACAAGGCATTATATGCCAAGAGCGGAGACAGGAGCAGCTGTAGGATACGAATTAAATTGTTCCCCACTGGGGGTGTAGTAAACAATTCAGTTGTTGCTCTGTATAATGCCCCATGGTGGGGTGACATTTCTTCTCACAGCCTCCTGAGGTCTCCTGGTGTCCCATCACTAGGTGGATGATCAGGTGCTCAAATACAATTGGATCACCCCTTATGTGTAGTGCTAGTTTTCAGCAGGAATGCTGTTTTTGAACCTCTCATTAACTATGACCTAAACAGGAACGTTTTCCTGAACCTGTCCTGGGACAAAATGTATTTCCCCGTAAGAGTTAATAAGTTGTGTTTTTTTTTTTTTTTTTTCAAAGGCACCTCTTGTTCTATATAATATCTATCAAATCTTTTGATAGCTCCATCCACATATCCGTGTTCCTGAACGTAGTCTCCGAGAACACTAGGTATGTATTTTTGTGACTGCACCACCTGCAAGTTGGTAATAAGGTAGGGTGGGGACTCTCACCTGCTGGTTCTGGCTGGGGACAAAACTTACCTCAAGATCAGTGTTTCCCAACACTACAGCTAGGTTGGCCAATCCCGAGATTGCTGGGATTTCGGTATTAAATGAAAAAATTGCACAGGTTTTGGCTCAAGGACCATAAAAGATGTTCAAACACACCGATATATTTGAACAAACATCAATTTATTTAAAATAACATAAAAACGTGATGAACGAAAAAATTCTTAAAACATATAATGAGCATCAGATGCAAATGGAAAACTTCTAATGCCGGTAAACCCTGATCACCAAACATGAGCAGGTATCTCACCCCAATTGAAGGCTGCAGTGGACATATGCTGACAAAAGCAATACAGTCTGAGCTTGATTGCTTGGCACCACCGCAGTAAGCTTAATTGGTCTTGGTGTCCTTTATCAGGTCAATTCCTATTACAAGTGGTCGCGAAGTGCTGGTGCATCTGTCCCTCGATCGGCATCCTTCCAGGTTAGGCCGCACCCGCATATGTAAGTAAATATGCGGGGCAGCCAGGGTGTGTGCTTTTTTGGGGGGTTTATTAGGGAAGACAATCCCGGGAATCCTGGGATTGAGCATTTTTCTATCCTGGGATTTAAAAAAATGCCCCGGGATTGGCTTCCCTAACTACAGCCTAGGTTTTAGTAATATCTATTTTGAGTGCTTTTAGCTGTTGCTTTGGGTCTTTATCCTGTTGGAGGACCTGTGACCTCTGACCTGAGAGTTTTCTGACAATGGTTGGTTCTATGTTTCACTCCAAAATGCTTTGATAAGTTATGAGATTTGTTGTGCCCTGTGCAGATTCGAAACCTAACCATCCCTCCTTCATGTTTCACAATTAGTATTGTTTTTTTTTTTTTTTGTTATAGCTTAATTTAGCTTCTGTGACTTGCCAAAGGGAGCTAATCAGACCTGATCACCAATTATCCAATGACTGGTTGCAATACACAAGCACAACACCAAACAGCGACAAAATAGTGAAGAAATCATTCATGACTCTGCCTCTATTTGACCGACAGGAAGCCAACCTTTCTAGTGGCAAATGGCCATTTTGTGGGTGTGCCTGAGTTATGTACACTTGCGCAGACAGGGAAAATGATTTGAAGGTGATTGGTTTGTGAAAAAGACTTGCACGGATCAGCGATCCATTATTATTATTCAAAGGTTGAGTACTTCTGGGTCTTCAATGGGCGCACTATCACTCAAAGCATCGCATGACCAGATCAGACATGGACATATACCTTGACCTTTAAGTTAAGATGCTACTACTGTGGTCGTTTTTTTAAGCTCTTTTTCTTCCATATACACTGTTCTTTTGAATTTGTGGTGCATTTTCCCATTGTGGCTGTATCCAGGATGGTTGGCTACAATATCATGGACTTCTAAAAGTTTTTTAATAATATTTGCAACTGTAGTCACCGGTACACCAAGCTGCTTTAAGATGTTCTTGCTTCCATTTACCTTTTTTAAGATGTTTTCTTTCTGATCTTCCCAGACAACTCTCCTTTTTGTTTTCTATGGTCCATGTTCAGTGTGGCGCACACGATGATACCAAACAGCAGTGACTTATTACTTTTCTCCATTTGAATATGCTGAATGACTGATTACAAGATTAGTTATGTGATGCTAATACAAGAAATCTTTCTATAATCCAATTATTTACTAACTTTTCTAAGGGGTACCCACCTATCGATCATTGGAGAATAAGCGATCATTTATCTATTTTTATGACACTGTACAGTAGCTTTTTGTTTTAATCACTTTTCAGGAATAACAAAGCATTGTTGGTAAGCGTACCAACACATTTTTCATATCCTTCGGGTGCTTGTAGTTTTGAAAGATTTAAGGCGGAATTCAATGTCATGGACTATTTCTGACGGCGGAAAAAGCGCCCGCTGCCTATTCATTGCTGAAGTTCCGACCACATTGGAGGTGGATTTTGATAAAACAGATCTGACTTTAAAACTGCCCCGGATTGTTGAATTCATGACCATTTTCTTGAAAATCCACTGCTGTTTTCGCAGACTGGCCCACTCTTTGCCGCTTGACAGGCGGAACATTGAATTCCGCCTGTTGAGTTGCAGGCGAGCTGGCCAAGGATTCCAACCGCCAAGATGTTCCGACAGTCGGAATCCCACATTAAATACCCCCCTTAGGGGATGATCTATCTATCAAACAGTAAAAACCTTGCCACCAAAAATACTTTAGTAGTTCTTGTATTGGCACTAAATAGTTTTTTTCTAAAACGGCCTTTAACCAAAGGTTTTCATGATAAAATCTGCCTTGGAATGGTTAGGTTTTATTTATTTTGTTTAATGTATTTGGATGCATTAATATATTTAGCAGGGGTACTCGCCCATGGGAACGCCCAGCATTTGATGGGCGTTCCCATGGTAATCACCCGATGATGTGGGCACCAGGGGCGGGAAGCTGACCTCACCGGATGTCAGCTGCCTGCCCACTTCCATCAGAATGCTCACGTACATGCACGTTCCACCATCGAATGATGAGCGTGTTCCCCCTCAGGATGCGAATGGATGTTTATTTATAACATCAATTCGCAGCCAGTGCGGGTGAACACACGTTGCGAATGGGTGGCGGCCAGGCCACCATTAGCAAGGCTAATTGCAGATACAATTTGGAAGTTCCCATTCATATTCGTTACATCTGCATCAATATTACCAAGTAACAAACCTTGCCTGACCCAAATTCGTGACTGCTGTAACGCCGACAGGGCTGCATGTATCATTATTATGAAGTCACCGACTCATATGGTGAACCGTACCAATCTAGCCCTTTCCAGAGGAGAGATTACATCCTAAAGATAAGACTTGTTCTGACAAATGCCCTAGGTAAAGTAGATGAAGATCCCGGTGGACCAGGGATGTCTTGCTCATACGTCTTCTCAGGTTTTGCGATTCAAACTGCTTTGGAATGTAGACTGACCTAATTCTAGATATTCCTCCAGGATACAATAATGGCAATCTAACATTTATTTTATAGAAGTCTGTACATGGTTTAGACTAGAGAGAATTCCCAACCTGATATCACGGATGACAAATTGTAGCTTAGTTTTAAAACCTCACACACTGGTTATTATCATGCAGCACATCCCTATACTTTATATTTGCATTCTCTGTACACTTTTTTTCTACCCCCCCCTCCCCGTGTTTAAATAATTGTTGTCCCTCCTCTTAGCATCTGTAATCATCCCCCCCCCCCCCCCCATTCATCTTTCATTGGAGGGAAACATGAGCTGTACTGAGGGCACAGTTTGAGATCTACTGTGTTTGAAAGAACAAATCCTCTTCAATCCCGATGGCTTTCCGTAAAACTCCAATGATGACTTGTGCGTGTGCCGATCAGGTCCTGTGATTTCACTCATTTCCATTACCCCATGATGGACATGCATCTGGCATTTGGTTGCGGGGAGCCAGAAAATCGGGACATGTCAGCACCCTTCTTTGAGCATGCCAAAGCAAAATGGCCCACTGTCTTTGGCCCTGTCGGCGTGATTTAGCTGGCCATCCTGAGTAACCTGAGGGTTCATCCGATGTCTGTTGATCCAATGCTGCTTCTTTTGGATGCAGCAGCAGCTTTTGCAAATTGCACAGCCAATGCGCACAAGGACACAGTGGCTCTCCACCTCTGAATTGGCTCCTCAGATGTTTGGCCCGGTGGGAATACTCCAATGAGCGATTTCCTGCACAGCACCCTTTCTGCACATTAACGACTGATTCATCTGGGACGCCGTGGCCCATCTTGGCTTCTTTATTTAAATGCTGACTATCGGCTAATTACCAGTTTGAAAATGCTTTGATCCTGCAAAATAAAACAGAATATTTAAAGAATGCTGGCTCGTATTTACTCCACCACTCCAGGTGGCTCTTGGAAATATACATTTACATTATTTAAAAAGAATCCAAACCCTCACCACAATTATATATGTATGATAGCAGAATACATTCAATAATAATAATATTTTTTATTTACTGGAACCATTTTCCCAATTCACCTACACAAAATGGCTGCCGTTGCTGTGATTAATGGAGTTACAGCCCGTTGTTGGCAGTATGGATGTTTGGATTGCACATTACAGTATGCTTCTTGACATTCGCCTGACAAGTTCTGAAAGTCTATAATAAACCCGCTTTAGATGTAGGTAGGAGAATGTCTCCTGGTGTTTGAGTCAGCAATGATCTCGTTTCCTCAGTAAATGCACAGATTGATTGGAATGGCCGCAGATCTGCGAAGCAGCTACCTGCATAAATAATGTCTGGCTTTATTGCCCAGCTTGTCTTTTGAATTCTTAATTATGCCTGTGGTAGGGGGGATGATGAATTATTCATAATAAAAGCACTCGTTCCAGGAAAAGGTTTGTGCTCAGTAAAAAGCCACTTAAACTAGGGCATTCAGCGTAAGGTAGGGACAGAGTATTGCTGGATGTACAGCAATTATACCATTACTGGTGTCCTGGCACACGCGGGACCTGTGGCTGGTCACAGTAGTAGGGCAGGGGTGGATGGAGTATAATTTATTGTATTATTGTTGAAGTGGGAGGAGTTATTTTGCGTCAGTCATTCTCAAATGTATATATAGAAATCTATCTCCCCACATGCCTCCACATACCTTTGACCTTACTATATGGCTATACATCCCCATATGGCTCCATATGCCATTCTGAACTCAACACTAGGGGTGACATTTAATGGGATGCGATTTTTAGTCACTTTCCGAAATCGCACATTATCGCACTTTATAAAATCACATTCTTTTCTGCTAATTTGCATATTTAATGAGATGCGAATTCCGGGGCAAAAAAGGGAGATTTTTAGTCATGAAAATGTGCGAATTTTAAGAAATGTGCGATTATGTGTTAAAAACTTGGGGAAAAAATGGCGTGGGGTCCCCCCTACTGAGCATAACCAGCCCCGGGCTCATTGAGCCAGACTTGGTTCCAATAATACGGGGTACAAAGTGCAGGGTCCCCCGTATTTCTGAAACCACCCCGGACTCTTGGAGTGGTCCTGGTTCGAAAAATACGGGGGATAAAAAAAACTGGGGGTCCCCCATATTTTGGAACCGGCACGGGCTCCAACAGCCCACTGTGTCATGCCACAGCCGGGGGACACTTTTTACATAAGGTCATTCACCCGGGGCTGTCACCGGCATCCATGGGCTGTGGATGCAGGCCTGATGGGTTTAAATCATCCATACAAAGCATTGCTTTATACAGGTGAACTACAAGTCCCAGCAGGCCTCCCCCGCATGCTGGGACTTGGCGACTCCCAGCATACGGGGAATGAATGGGCCCGCTGGGACTTGTAGTCCACCTATAAAAAAAAATGTTTAAAAAAACACACAGAGAAAAGTACAAGTTTATTATACACACACACACACACACATTAATTTTACACCAATATACTGTACTTACAGCACCAGGATCCAGCGATCACTCCCTCCTCCACTGCAGGCTCACCCCGCACTGACAGCGGGGTGAGCCGGCTTCCTCCATCCCTGCTAACAGCTACTATAGCGCTGTCACAGCGCTATAGAAGCTGTTAGTGTGGTTGGCTCTATGCATCTTTATGGAGACTCATACTGTAGCTCAGCCCTGATTGGCTGAAAGCGTCTCCTGAACGGTGAGATATGTACTAGATCGCATTGCATCTAGTTCAAATCCCATGCGATACACTATAACAGCATGCAATTTTAACTAGATGCAATGCGATCTAGTACAAAAAGGACTGTGCACATACTTTTTTGACTTACGATGCGCGGGTGAAAAACCTTTTGCTTGTGTCAAACTTTTGACCTAATGTATGTCGGCCTTTCTTGATGTGTTGAACTAGACACTGTGGACCTTAAAACCCATACATGGTGGCAGTAGCGTAACGTCAAAATATGCTTCACCCATCCGCTTGACGCTGCCGGGTCTACGGGACCTGCAGATCTACTTGCCTGTGGTCCCGGCGCTCTTCCTGCAGCTAATGAAAAATGGCTCCAATAAATTGGCTGCCACTAACTCTCTGCAAATGTTACATCTGCCCCACCTGCAACGCAGCATGGTTTCTCCCAGCTGCTTACTTTAATTACAGACCTAAATCAGGCCCTCTGCACAGACTGTATCAGCACAAGTGACCATGAAGCGTGAGGGCGTGCTGGGAGGGTGGTTACAGGCATGCTGAAAATACTGAGCTATCATTTAAGTATTTGCAATTTGTTTTGGAAGTGATGAATATACATTTTTCAACACTAGAGTGGTTTTTTTTGTGTGACCCGGACTGCGGTTAGGTCGATCACTATTGGTCGACGCATCAAAAGGTCGACCTGCGTTTTTTGCACAATTTATTTTTCTTTAATTGTTTGTTTGATGTTTTTCATACTTTACCAAAAAAGTGGAATATGATTGGGGACGGTATGTGGTTTAAACTTGCCAAGTCAAGCGGTATACTCACGTGCATGGATGTAGAAATTAACAACAAAATAAAGTAAAAAAAATAAAATAAAATCTCATGTCAACCTTTTGCGTATGTCAGTCTTTTTCCTATGTTGACCTTGTGCATGTAAAACTTTTGGGGTCCACCGGAACACAGTCTACCTCTACATCCGTTTGTAGTCCCCCAAATTCCTTCCCTCCCGTAATTGTGCCCTATAAGCGGAGTACAGCCCTTGGTTCCCTCAGGGGCTATGCGGTTTCTCTATAGAGCTGAGCTTGTGGCAGATTTTGTGTTGAGCACACGGTCTTCAATATTACATATATTCTCTTTGCACATAAACTTCGGTCACGCTGGCAGTTATCACCATTGCGACACAGCAGTCGTCCTTATCTGGGGGATCATAAAAGTTTGTCTCCAGTTGCCACACTTGTCTTTTAAAAGCCGTATGTTTGCCCGGTATACTCAGCTTTATTTACTAGGGGCCTGATTCAGACCTGATCGCAAAATCTTACTCAAATGGACAAAACCATGCTGCACTGGAGGTGGGGCAGATGTAACATGTGCAGGTTGATAGATTTGGAGAGGTGTGTTCACTCTGAAATCTAAATTGCTGTGTAAAAATAAAGCAACCAATATTTACCCTGCACAGAAACAAAATAACTCTAAAGGTTCTTACACACTGGCCGCTATATATCGGCCGGTCACATTCTGATTGGCTCTGTAGATGCGCAGGCTAAGCTGCTCACACAGAGTGCAGAGGGCTCCTCAGGAGCACATGAGAACTGTTAATGCATACATGCCCAGAAAATGCCATCTTAGCAGCCATGACACGTCTGACCACTCCTTTTTACCATCCCCAAACTCATCCGGTCACTCGTTCTATGACTCGGTCCTCAGTGCGACCACCATCGCAAGTCACCCGCTGAACGTGCGGCCTATGGTGCAGATGTATGCGCAGTAACTACACATTGCTTACAATAGCCACTTTGGGAACGCATATGAATTGGGCCCCGTGTGAAGAGAGCTAAAAAGGGTGGTATCAAATGTTCCCTTTCTGAAAATCCACATCTTTTTCTGCGTAAACGGCTGCTAATTCGAAGATTTACCAGCCGTTTCCGCAAATACAGATTTGGCTTTTCAAAAAGCCAGATCTGCAGATGTGAATCCCGTCTGCTCCCCTTGCGAAAATGGCTGGGATTGAATAGTCCGATCCCCTTATTCCAAAAATCAGAAATAATGGGGAACATAGAATATGCCCCCCCCCCCCCCCAAAGTAGCGACCTCTGTCATTTGTCAAACACAGCCTGTACAATGTCAGTTAGGAGCGGCTTATTGGTATGTTATTTCTCTAAATAATGGCTGCAAAAAATTTTTTTACCGTTCAAACTACATCTGTCCATTTTAAGGACTAAATAAAATACTATAAAGGAGCGGACATGCTGTAAGCCGTACCAACCAATCAGGTTGTAGCGATACTACTGTACTGTATGCAAAATAATGAAAGGGGCCTACACATGGGTCAATTAAAGCCCTATTCCTATTACCCCTTTTACATCGCTGCAAAAACCCGGGCCATTGGCAGTGTAAATGGGTCAACCCGTGTCCGTTTACACAGGACTTCTACCCAGGTCCTGACCTGGGTTGAACACGGCTAGGACCTGGGTAGTGGGCAGTGTAAACGGGTACGCCGGGTCATCAGACCCAGCTCCCGTTTACATCAATGGGGGAAGCCCAACCTCCGGACCGCAGCGTCCGCAGGTTGGACGGGGTGCACACACAGCCTCCGCTTCTGTCGAGGCAGGGAGGAAGTGAATGGATGCCTGTGTGCGGCATCCATTCACATCGTGGACAGCTTACCTTGGTGCTGCGCTTACCCCCAGCGTGGCGGTCCCGACGGGGTGATCGCGGACCCATTGCTTGGAGATGATGTCCTCTACAAGCGCCGCCTCCTTCTACAATGTGGGTAGGCGTAGCAGTATAAACGGTGCAAATCCCGTATCTGACCTGGCTTGGATCTGTGTTCCAAATGCCGGAACGGATCCGGGATTTTTGGTGTAAAAGGGCTCTAGCTAGAAGCATGGATTGCTCCTTGTATACACCCTATAGTGATGACGATGCGAGGTGCTGTGCATCGCCAGCAGGGATAGACAATGCATGCACTGTTTATCCTGCTTAGAGCGCAGTGTTTTGCCTATAAGCATAGGCAAAACACTGCTCAGCACGCATCGTGGGTGCATCGCACTGTGTGCAGTGATGTGTGCTGGGCTATCCGTGCCTAAACACCTCGCTCAGCAGGGAGCTGCAGTCACCCCGTGTGTTATGGGGCATTACACATGTGATTGGATGCTGTGGGTGAAGCCGGATGCAAAATTAGACAACATTGCAAACCATGCAATATCATCAGCCATTTCCCTTGAACGCCTGGACAAATGATATAGTGCATACACACTGAGAGATTTCACAAAAGATTTTGTCAGTGGCCACATTCAGGAGTATAGCCGTCGACTATATCCTCAGATTAAGCTGCATCTACAGGCAACATCGCTAACTAGAGGACGCATTACTAATGCTGTGTACACACGGGGGAGATAGGTGCTATAATCGCTGGGAATATGGTCGCAGGCGACCATATTGCCAGTGATTGGGAGTGTGCCCCGGAGATAAATCTCGGGGTGCGCGCTCCCGTTTTCTGCCCCATTGTAATCGCTGGTCGCAGGAGCTTGCTCCTGCGACCAGCTAATTACCTCTGCGGCTCCCCTGGCAGAGGTTCGTTTTCAACAGCGACCATCTCTGGTCGCTTGTTGAAAAAGAGACACTGAGCAATATATTGCTCAGCAATATATTGCAAGCAATATATTGCTAGCAATATATCTCCCCCGTGTGTACGCACCTTAACAGTATAGTGCGTATACACTAGACCAGGGGTGGCCAAACCTGTCCTCAAGATCTACCAACAGTTTATGTTTTTCAGGCCACCTGTGGGTCTATAGTAGGAATGCAGCAAGTTTGAAAATGTGACAGTTAGTAATGACTACAGCTGTGCACCAGCTAGGTGATTTGGGTCATGTGACAGTTAGTAATGACTACAGCTGAGCACCAGCTAGGTGATTTGGGTCATGTGACAGTTAGTAATGACTGCAGCTGTGCACCATCTAGGTGATTTGGAAAACGTAGACCGGTGGTAGATCTTGAGGACCGGTTTGGCCAGCCCTGCTCTAGACCAAAACCACAAGTATGTCCTTTTGACTGTTCGTTATCATGCATATTGCTATTTTAATGTGTATGCAGCTTAACAGGACTCCCTTGCACTTTGCACTGTTAGTAAATAAACGTCCATGTGTTTCCATTGCCTGACATTAGTGAGCAGAGGTGGGGTCACAATTGCTGATAAGGAGAATGACCAGGGGTGGTATACACACTGCTGAGACTTGCACAGATCATCTGCATGGAACTGAAGACAGATGAGCAGGAAACACTGTGGTGAGCTGCATAGGAAGTGTGAACAAAGTGAAAATCGCCTGCGGTAGATATGTCATTTTATATTCCGTCCTCCGTGCTGGGGAAGTGGAAGCTGTATACTTCTTGTACTTAACATATAAGTAACTGCTTCTAACATCGGCCTTTCTCTGAAGTGATATCACTGAGCATAAGCAGTGATATCTGTGTTTGCTGTTGTTCCTGTGGATTGTGAGAAACATTTAAACCGTTTGCTGTTCTCCGTTGTTGTACAATAGGATATGCCTGTGTGGGTTTTGTTTTGCTTATTCCTGTATATAATTATTTGAGTATTGTCTCTACAGCGGTGTTCTAACGTTTCTGCCATGTTTTTTGAGCACCGGGGATTAAATTTACTAAAGGTCGATTCGTAAATGATTTGGGGCCAGATCCACTAAGCTTCAAAAGTGATAAAATGGAGAGTGATCACCAACCAATTGGCTCCTAACTTCTGTCACAGACTGTGTTTGAAAAATATTAGGAAGGAGCTGATTGGTTGGTTGTTTATCACTCTCCATTTTATCACTTTTGAAGCTTAGTGCATCTGGCCCTTTTTATCAAACCAAATCGATGCTAAATCGCACATTTACAACTATTAGTAGATCTTTTTATTAAATGTTAGTAATTGTGCGATATTTTTTTTTTTAAATACAACATCAGTTAGTAAATTTACCCCAGGGGTCTGGGCACGTAGTGGTCTGTGTTATATTGTGCAGCTGATTTTCTATTGCTGCATTTTTATCTATCAAATCTCAGGCAGCTGAGCGATATTCTGCGGCTCTGATAATATTTGCCAATAGCTGTAAGGGTTAATTTACCTCTTCACAAGGCCGGGCTGCCAGGGTGGCATCTAGCCAGACATGTCTCCCAGGTGTCAGATGGAGGGTGGCACTAAGCTTCAAAAGTGATAAAATGGAGAGTGATAAACAATCAGCCAATCAGCTCCTGTCTACCATTTTTCAAACACAGTCTGTGATATGACAGGTAGGAGCTGATTGGTTCGTTGTTTATCACTCTCCATTTTATCACTTTTGAAGCTTAGTGCATCTGGCCCAGTGTTTGAAAAATGTCAGACAGGAGCTGATTGGTTGGTTGGGTACTTCCTCATCTTTGCGGCCACCACTTACGCTAAGGAACTTACATACTGTACGGCGAGCCATGAGATGAAATAATATATGTCCAGATAAATGTTTGGCGGTATAACAGCAGAAACCAGCAAGAAAAAAAGCAGTACCAGGTCAGGAGTCTTTGCGCACCATCCTGGAGAGATCTCCATCTGTCGCCATCTAGTGGCCACTGGGGTAACAAGTTGGGGAGCAGAAGACTTTTATTATAAAGGATTTCTGCTCTCCACTTAGGGGCCACCCTGTAGGAAAAATACTCCTTCCATGATCTGCGAGCCGAGTGCTGTGTCCAAACACGCAGCATGGGATCACTATGCCACAATGGGCCACAATGGTTGCAGCCCTCCATCATCTGTGTATGATGAAGCTAACTTAGAATGGCCATAGGAACTTCTCTGCAGAGTCCAGAAAGTCTGCATCCAATGACACGGTCCACAGACCCATGCAGATGGGGGCATGCGCAGTGCACCAGTTATCGGAAGTTCTGTGGAAGCTATTGGGTTTACGTACAAATTGGAATCGGGCCCACTCCTCGCTGCGCTCGTACATTTAACACGCGCACGGAGGATGTCTAGACTGGTGACCTCATGAGGAATGATATAATTGCCAACCACATGTCTAGTGTAGAAAAGTGGTGTTTTTCATTTTGGATGGAGCGCACACACTGGGCGATATATAGTAATGAACGATATTATCACTCAGTAGACCAAAAATGAGTGATATTGTTCATTATCTCACCCAGGGCGAGATGTACAAAGTCATTGAAAAGTGAGCAAATGGAGAGTGATAAACCACCAGCCAATCAGCTCCTACCTGTCAATTTTCAAACCCAGCATGTGACATGCCAGATAGGAGCGGATTGGCTGATGGTTCATCACTCTCCAAGCTTAGTACATCTGGCCCCCAGTGTGTATGAGGAATACTGCAGAGTCTGATGGAGGAATGGTTAGTCTTCTTGCCCAGGAGGCAGCGCATAAGGAAATGAATGTGGGACGAAACCGTAAAATCAAAATGCAATTGAATACCAGAAACACTTGCGGTCACGTCCCTTTACTGTCATTTTGGTCCATTGTTGTGAATCTGTTTACGTTAAGTCTTCCATCCTATAATGCTGTTTCTCTGCCGGGAATCTTTAGTTCTAGCACACACTCATTCATTTCCAAATGCCTCCTTTTCCCAGTAAAAATATTGATTTTATAAACGTGTGTATTGTTTTCCTTGTTTGCAAATGCTGTCGTCAGAAAGCTGAAGCGGAAACGTGCCTTCTCCAACGCTGTCTTTTGTAGTTTGGACATGTTTTATATACACACGTTCCTTTCAGAAGTCTAGGAAGGCACATTATTATGTAGCGTGCCTCAGTAATCTGCCTGTTATGCATGGCAGGCTGTGTATACCTGCTCAGTCTCCCATGGACGTCATCTATCCTTAAACAAGCAGAGGCAAATATTGCCCAGGTATGGGTGGATCTCTCACCTCTCTGGTCTAAACCTCTGTTTTGTTTTCTCCAGCAGAAATGTAAACTAATGGAAAATTAAATTAAAGTATTCTTATTCCTCAAGAAGAGCTGCTGTACCTAGATAATTTAATATTGAGCAGGAGGAATATATAACCCTTGTAGAGAAATGAAGTACCAGTTCCTGTCATTTTTCAAAGACATCCTGTGAAGTGACAGAAGCTGATTGGTTCTTGTTTTATCCCTCTGCAATGTCCTTTATAGACTAGTGTTAAGGATAAAAGCACCAGGATCTCCCCCCCCCCCCCCCCATGTATTTAGGTCTGTACAGGTTACTGTAGGAGACACATTGGGTGGGATCTTGTAAGCACTACATCCGAGATCAGATAACGTACATCCTGCCCCTTATCATGTATATACCTACCTGAGTGTACTTACAAATGCGATTATGATCTCCTGATAAAATCTGTCCTTTACGACCACCAGACTTCAAGGTTTAGGACCCGGAAGCTCCTCTGCACATGTGCAGGGTGACACCGCAACCGAGGGGAGTGCTGGGAGGAGTCCGATTGGATCCTTATCAAGGGGCGTTGTGAAGAGAAACCTATAGGGAATTTCCATACTCTTCCTGGGAACTAGTGGGCCTTGGTAGGGAAGGAGGCCTTTATTCTTGTTCACTTGAAAAGGCAAATTCCTTCTCAAATGGACAAAACCATGTACACTGTAGGTGGGGCAGATGTAACATGCGCAGAGAGATTTAGATGTAGCCCCACCTGCAGTGCACATGGTTTTGTCCATTTGAGAAGGAATTTTCATCTGTGAGTGAACCAGAATAAGGGACAGAATCTGTAACTTAAGTACGTTAATAGCATAATAGATTAAATACGTTAATAGTATGTGAAGTAATACATTTACAACAGCTGCATAATTAATATGTGTGTACACCATGTTGCCTGACCAGGTTTGTACGGAGAACAAAAGAAGAAGAAAAAAAAAGATTACATTTTACCATACTATAAAAGGGATAAAGATGTACTATAGCAAAAAGTGGGATTTTCAGAATTTTTACCAAATTTTTAGCATTCCCATATGTACCTAGTTCCAGACTGCATCTGGAACCGGTGGGTAACATCATCTGTAGCTGAAATTACCCAACAGAAGCCTATTTATTTGACTTTGGGCCACAGTGTTGCATAGGTTTTATTACACAGCTCGTCATAAAATAAAGAACAGGTTTATTTTTATTTTTTTATGTTTTATTGTGTGAATGTTTAACAGTAAGAATGCTGCAGTAAAGTGACTGTGTGGACTGTTAGCCCCAAAGTCAATAGAAATCTCAGAAGCCGGCATTGGTCTCTTCTGTTACCCCGTGAAAAGAGGAGAGACCGCAATAATAACCGCTTCTTCTATCATCTTAATTAGGTTATTTTATGCTCTGTCTCGATTTAATGTCTAGTAATGTTATCTAACCGACAGACCTTTCCAATTTGCAATGCAGGATGGCGGACTACTTGTTAGCAAGGAGACCGTGCCTTGTTGGCTGTTTTTTTGTGTACTTAGGTCATTGTGCAATGTTACTGGTGTTTCTGTGATTTTGTGAAATTAAATCTTTGTTCCTTCCCCCGCAGGTGAACAGAGAAAAGGAGGATGGCTAGGAGTATAACGCACAGGATTTGCAAATTAAAAAAGAGTTGATCTGTCCCTTTTTTTTCCCCCCACTCCGATGCCAAAGAGAAAACTGTTGGACTAGAGATAATTGGATGTATATGTGGTGTGAAGACGACTTGAAAGAAACATGTCAAAGAAAAATAAAGCCAAAGGAGACAAGTGCGAAGTGGAAATGGAGGCGTTCCAGACCGCCAACGAGGAGCTCCGAACTAAACTCACTCACATCCAAATAGAATATCAGCAGGAGAAAAATAAGGTATTGTGTTAGGCTCAGTCCATGTCCTGGCTGGGATAGAAATAATCTTCTAAAGTTATAGGTGGAACCGCAACATACAGTACACAGCCCCACGGTGGCCAGGGATATGTGACTGTGTCCAGGGTATTTTGGGGATGCTGAAATCAAAAGTAGTTTTTTTTTTTTAATTACTCTAATACTTTAGATAATGGATCCCGTCAGGTTCCCTATGAATTATCGGAACATTCTAGAAGGTGAGATGCAGTTTTTCTAGGTACTCACTTTACAATCGTTCTACAACTCCGTTTTCAAACCTCTGTCCTCACAACCCCACCGGTCACGTTTTCCATGTGCACTGTGTGTCATCAACTGTCACATTTTAAATATCCTCAGGTGACCTGGAAAACATGAACTGCAGGGGGTCCTGAGGACATAGTGGTAGATGTATGAAGCAGTGATAAGGAAGGAGAAGTGATAAAGTGCCTGGTACTTTATCACTGCCAATCAGGTTCTGACCGTTTAATTACAGGCTGGGTTTAAAAAGGAACAGTTAGAAGCTGATTGGCCAGTAATACAGTACCAGTCACTTTATCACTTCTCCTCCCTTATCACTGCTTCATAATAGGGATGAGTGCTGGGGCCAAAATTTTGGATTCGGCTTTGTCGAGTGGCGGTGAAAAGCTTTGGATTTTTTTTTTAAATAGTCAAAAAACACCCAAATCATGTAATTTTTGCGTGTATTTGTTCCTAAAGTAATATTAACCTCAATAACATTAATTTCCAGACAATTTTGACCACTTTACACCTCACAATATTGTTTTTAGGGCAAAAGGTTGCACAGAGGTAGCTGGATAAATATGCTAAGCCACCCGCCACACAATTGGGCGGCACAAACACGTGGCACTGCAGCGGCAGACAGGATGGCCGTTTGAAAAACTAGGCATCAAAAAGCATCAGTTTAACACCCAATAAGACCCCTATCTGGCTTGATCGTGTTATACTATGGGTGCACTACACAAAGAATGAAGAAAGATGAGAAAAATTGATTTTTAGAATTTAATTTATTTTTAATGCGAAGCTTGGACGCAGAACAATCACACACCCACCCTCTGACAGTATATACTATGGGTGCACTACACACAAAGAATGAATAATTAAAGATGAGAAAAATTGATTAGGATTTTTTTAATGTAATTTGTTTTTAATTGCGCAGCTTTTGTAATGCTTGGACGCAGAACAATCACACACGCAACTTGTGGTGTATACTATTGGGGTGCAGTATACAGCAGAAAAATAAAGAGCAACAAAATTTATTTTTATATTGTATTTCTTTTTTTATGGACGGCCCTTGGATAACACTGTGTGGACCATGGATGCAGAATAATCACACACTGAACTTGTACTGCTTCTTCTGACAGTATATATGGTGTATAGTCTGCACTGCACAAGTTCACAACACCCCTCTGTCCTCACTGCACAGCACCCCTCTGCAGTCTGTACAACACCCCTCTGCGTCTGCACACTAATTTATGACTGAGTGACAACAAGTTCAAGTTTAAGTTAAACACCCCAGTGCCAAACCCCTCTGCAGTCTGTATGCACTGCACACAACATCCCTCTGTCTACACTGCACTGCACAGCATCCCTCTGTCTGCACTGCACAGCACCCCTCTGCACACTAATGACTCTGAGTGATTGATGATGACAAGTTCAAGTTTAAGTTAAACACCCCAGTGCCAAACCCCTCTGCAGTCTGACTCTGCATGCACTGCACACAACACCCCTCTGTCTGACACTGCACAGCACCCCTCTGCAGTCTGCACAACACCCCTCTGTCTGACTCTGCACTGCACAGCAACCCTTCTGCAGTCTGCACAACACCCCTTAGTTAAAGTTTAAAACACCCCAGTGTGCAACGCCCCATAAGCCCGCCACCGCCATGAACAGCAGAGCTGTACGCAGCAGGAAGCGTGACTGTAAAATGGCACTGAATTCTCGGGACGCCGAGCTTTTATAGACTCTGCGTCTCGTGAGAATCTGATGCCAGCTTCCCGCGTTTGGCCGCGCTCGGGTTTCCGAACAAAGCCGGAAACTCGCGAGCGCGACCCGCGGGCACTCGGGCCGGCTATGTTTGGATCGGTTCGGATTCTGTGGAATCTGAACCGCTCATCTCCACTTTATACATCTACCCCAGAGTTTGAGAATCTGTGTTCTAGAACATTTTTTTATTATCCTGGTGGTGAATAATCCGAGTAAGCGGGATAAAGACACGAATACATTTATATGCCCAAATCTGTATCTGGAATAAATTTGAGTAAGACACTGAGATAAACGTGAGGTTCTGAGACATGCAGATCTTCCTTTAGGTTATTTGGGAATAGTGTCTGGCTTTTTCCTTCCTCTAGTAAATGACAGAAGCGAGGAGACAGACAGCTGACGGCCACAGGCATCGTTCTCGTATTGATGTGTGCATGAATTTTTTAATACAAATTTGCGCTTTGAGAACAAGTGGTCTTAAAGGGAAATTGGTGCATCATTGCAGGATCCATAGCATAGTCCGTTACCAGTCACCGGTTCCAGTGTGTCTTATCTCTCCATGGGCTCTCATACACCTAGCCTAAACACAGCTTGTAGGATTACCTCATAGAAGTAACAGGACAGCCCTTCACGGTCTTTTTAAGAAATACAATATGTGCTTTTATTCCATACTGACAGGGGCGTAGCTAGAATTTGTGGGCCCCATAGCAAAATCTTTAAAGCCCACCCATTACCACCATATGCCCACCTGCTGCTGTTGCCACAATGCCAGTCAGGGGAGCAGGAGAGAGAGTGCGTGTGGCCGGAAAGAGAGACGGAAAGGGTGTATAGGGAGAGACAGTGCCAGAGAGAGAGAGTGTTGGTGTCAGAGAGGGATAGAGACAGTGTCGTCAGGGAGGGAGAGAAAGGAACAAGAGAAAGTGTCGTAGAGAGAGAGAGGGGAGAGGAAGGGGGAGCAAACACTACCTGACCCAGCAGAGGTACCTGATGGGGGCGGGCATTAAGCCCACCCCCTAAATACCCCTGAATCAATAGAATCTGAGCCGGCTAGGTAGCTCCCGTCTCCTATATTCTCCGCGGCTGCAGCCTCTTGGAAATGGGATGAAACCAGACTATACTATAAGCGGGCAGCCGATAGTGCTGCAGTCACAAACTGATGAAAAAAAAAAACTGCAAGCCAAGTCACACTGGAACTGGCGCACTGCGAAAGGCTGGTTGGCGTGACTGTTCTAGTGAATGAGGGCATGTGCGGACCCCATGTTTGGTTCTAATTGATCATCGTGTTTTATCAAAACCACCCTCAAGTATTTTGGTTCAGATACCATTTATGGTTCGGCTAAAAATCAATAAATTGATTTAAAAAAAAATATATATATAATTTTGTAATCCTTGATAAAACATTATAAAAACAGTTAATCTTCTCTTTTGCGATCCAAAGCATGAAAGTCTGTTTTAAAATCTGAAAAGGGGCCCTGTTCGGCATGGGTTTCTGTATGATATCCAGACCGGGTTTTGGATTGGATCCATATAATATAATTCGGGTGGACACAGATTTCTGGAGAGAACCAAACCGCACATCTCTATATAAGACACACAAGAATAAAGAGGGAACAGTAGTACAATTTAAACATGCTTGGGATAAGCATATTGATATCCTTACAAAAAAATAAGGATCAAATATGGTTTGAGGTAACATGTTTAAAAAAAGGGGCAGACTAGATGGGCCAAGTGGTTCTTATCTGCCGTCAAATTCTATGTTTCTATGTTTCTAACTCTGCAATGGTGGCTACTGTGTAAGGAGGAAGTGTATGAGCATTGTTGATATTAGCCTTTTATGTTGTTTTGCAGTGTTCTTCAGCCTTGCATTGCGTTCATAGTGGTTATGTGTGTTCTGTTTTAATCCGCTAGGTGGGCAAGCTTCGAGAGAAGATACAAGATGTCAAGCAGGATCGAGAACAGGAGCAGCATAGACACACAGTGTATGTTTCCGAACTGAAGGCCAAGTTGCACGAGGAGAAGATGAAGGAGCTGCAGTCTGTGCGTGAGGCGATGATACGCCAGCACGAGATCGATATCGCCCGCGTAGTGAAAATTAAAGACTCTGAAATTCAGCGTTTACAATCGACGGTCAACGTCTTGCGGGATGGGGCGGCGGACAAAGTGAAAACGGCTCTGTTGAACGAGGCTAAGGAAGAAGCCAGGAGATCTTTTGATAGCGAGCGCATTAAGCTACACCAGGAGATACTGGAACTGAAAGCTGGCAAAAAACAAGCGGAGGAAGCCTTGAACAATGTCATGCAGGCGGATAAAATGAAAGCCGCGGATTTGCGGATAGCTTATCAAACGCATCACGAGGAGATCTCGCGGATAAAGCGGGAGAGTGAACGAGATATCCGCAGGCTGGTGAGTCCAAGGCTGGCATTTTAATCTGTGTATCGATATTATGAACTAGTAAGCCCGATCGAAGAAAAAGCTTTGTAAGCTAGTAGATGTAGTTTCACTTGCTGCCAACAGATGGCAGTTTCGGAGTCACCCGGACACTATATATATATATATATATATATATATATATATATATATATATATATATATATATATATATATATATATATATATATATATATATATATACTGTAGATGATAGGGGAACATGTTAGCGGTGATCATTAGGTGCAAGGTTACATTGAACGGTTACAAGTGGGGTACCCTAGGGATCTGTACTTGGACCAGTGCTTTTTAATATCTTTATTGGTGATATTGCCAATGGAATTGAGGGTAAAATGTGCCTTTTTTGCAGATGACACAAAAAGCACACCAGGAGGGGTAAAACAAATGATTGATAATCTAGGTAGATTAGAGGAAAGGTTAAGATTGTTGGTACTTGTGTACTTTCACGGCTCCCATCGCATGCCATATGTAGTGGTATGCGATGGCATGCAATGCGATTTTCCCGTATTTTTATGCATTTTTGATAAAATCGCATGCGATCTCATGTGATGCGATGTCATTTTTCACAGAAATAATGGACATGAGTTGACATCATGTAAAATGCACCCCAAATGTCATTTTTCACACTGTACCACCCCCACTATCAATGCCAACCCGAAGCGTGGCAAACGCAGCGAGCCTGCGAGGGGCGTCGGTACGGGTCCTACGGCCTTTTCATACCCCCACTATCCACGTCGGCGTGGAGTTGAGAATAGAAAGTGTAGCGAGCGCAGCGAGCCACCGAGCCCGAAGCGTGGCGAGCGGATGCGGATACCTTCACGCTTCGGGCTCGGTGGCTCACTGCGCTCGCCACACTTTCTATTCTCAACTCCACGCCGACGTGGATAGTGGGGGTATGAAAAGGTCAGAGGACGCGTACCGCCGCCCCTCGCGGGCTCGCTGCGCTCGCCACGCTTTGGGTTGGCGTTGATAGTGGGGGTGGTACAGTGTGAAAAATGACATTTGGGGTGCATTTCACATGATGTCAACTCCTGTCCATAATTTCTGTGAAAAATGACATCGCATGCGATCTCATGCGATCGCATGCGATGCGATTTTTCTCTGTACGATGCACATCGTGGGAGCCGTGAAAGTACACAAGTACCAGATTGTTTAATGCCAAAATACTGTATTTAAAATCATGCACTTGGGTCTCAAAAATCCAAAGACTAAAATATAGTATAAATGGCACTATAATGGAAACTACTGAGGAAGAGAGGGATCTAGCTTTCACTATTTCGGGGGACTTAAAGGCAGGTACGCAATGTAACAAAGCAATGAAGAAGGCAAGTCAGATGCTTGGTTGCATTGGGAGAGGAATCGGCAGTAGAAAGAAAGAAGTAATAATGCCACTGTATAGGTCATTGGTACGACCTCACCTAGAATACTGAGTTCAGTTCTGGAGCCCATACTGGATCTCCAGAAGGATATAAAGAAGGGCAACTAAAATGGTGCATGGCCTGCATAACCCCAAACGTAGCAGGAAAGACTAAAATATCTTAATATGTATCGTTTAGAGCAGAGAAGGGACATGATAGAAGGACTTGATAGAAATGGTCAAATATATCAAGGGTTTTAACAAGGTACAGGTGGGAGACATTCTTCACAGGAAGAGGAGCAACAGAACACGAGGACATGCACTGAAACTAGAGGGAGGAAGATTCAGGGGAAATTTGAGGAAGAATTACTTCACAGAAAGGGTAGTGTATAAGTGGAATAGCCTCCCATCAGAGGTGGTAGAGGCAAATACAGCAGTACAATTTAAACATGTTCGGGATAGGCATATTGATATCCATATGGATCAAATATGGTTTGAGGTAACCTGTTTGAAAGGGACAGACTAGATGGGCCAAGTGGTTCTTATCTGCTGTCAAATTCTATGTTTCTATGTGAATGCTGAACCCAAATCCAGATTGAGCATATGCCAGGGTCTGAGTGAGAGGCTGTATTTACAGAACCATACACTTCTGATGGATATTCTGCCAGTGCTGATTACTCTCAGCTCTGGCAGCCATCTGTGCTGGTATGCTTAAATATGTCTGCCTATAACGAGTGGCGGATTGGGATGGAAAACTAGCCCAGCAAATTTATGGAAGCAGCCCTCCTGGGGGTGGCGCCTGGTGAGGGAGGTGGGATCACCGCCACATAAGGCCTGATTGTAAATTGGACATGTTGAGTCCAATGTGCCTCTTTATTCATTTCTGGGCAGCAGCGATATACAGGTAACATGACCAATTCCGTAGCCTGTGTGAAATGCTTCCAGGTTCATTATCACCTTAATGGGGTACCAGAGTTGGATAGCTTGAAGCATACTAGGGCTGAGTTGCTGGATTAAACTGCAGGAAATGTGAAGTAATTAATAAAGCAGGAGCCAGGGTAGTGATTCTCTGAAGGAGATGTTGTACTGGCAATGCGCTGTCAGCAGTTCCTGCTTTAAAAGGGCACTCTAGGCGCTGATAGGCTGGACGGAGCATGTGACTGATGTTGCATGAAGCGGATAGGCAAAGAGGTTCATGTGGTCCATGGAGGAGCATGCCATCCACAATACCATATACTTTAGGGGGCGCTGCCAGTGGACAGCAGCGGACATGGACTATTGGTGCTAATTACTGGACTGGGGCTCTGAGGGTGCTGATGTGGAAGAGGATCAGATGAGCCAAGACCATGGGGACATAGCACTTATTAAGAAAGTTACCAACTGGACATTTTCACAGGAAATCTTGGGGAGCATGAGAATGTGTTGTTGTTTTTTTTATTTCCCAAAAACATTTTAATCTCATCCACTCTGGGACCCATTTTTAAAATACTAAACATGTTAGTCTTGGGGTGGTACAGCTCCCCCCGGTGGCAAGTGAGCATTATAAATCAAATACTTTATTTGTTTTTACTCAGCAGAAATGTGTAAGTAATTAGGACGTACAGTATATAAATAGGATCATTTCAGTCGGCTGACTCATACAGGTAACCTACAGTGGGTAATATTGTTTTATCAGAGACACATGCTGCTTATGTGTAGCACAATCTGCCATTCATCCTTCCTACAGTAACTGGACACCATTAGCGCAATTATATCCATTAACAGGAACTCAACCATAGCAAGCTTCAAAGCTGTGTTTAATACTAGAATATTAATTTGTGCATAATGTCAATTATAGTTTGGCAAATAAATGTTTTGCTCATGACTGCTAATTAGGGAAAAACTTTAACTGTGTTTATTTATTTTCTGCCTACCGTAGCTAGGAAGGGACCAGTGTAGGGTGGCCTGCCTGCTGTAACTAGGAAGGGACCAGTGTAGGGTGGCCTGCCTGCTGTAACTAGGAAGGGACCAGTGTAGGGGGCCTGCCTGCTGTAGCTAGGGAGGGACCAGTGTAGGGTGGCCTGCCTGCCGTAACTAGGAAGGGACCAGTGTAGGGGGGCCTGCCTGCCGTAACTAGGAAGGGACCAGTGTAGGGGACCTGCCTGCTATAACTAGGAAGGGACCAGTGTAGGGTGGCCTGCCTGCTGTAACTAGGAAGGGACCAGTGTAGTGGGCCTGCCTGCTGTAGCTAGGGAGGGACCAGTGTAGGGTGGCCTGTCTGCTGTAGCTAGGAAGCGACCAGTGTAGGGGGCCTGCCTGCGGTAACTAGGAAGGGACTAATGTAGGGTGGCCTGCCTGCCATAGCTAGGAAGGGACCAGTGTAGGGGGGGCATGCCTGCTGTAGCTAGGAAGGAAACAGTGTAGGGGCACTGCCTGCCGTAGCTAGGAAGGGACCAGTGTAGGGGGCCTGCCTGCCGTAGCTAAGAAGGGACCAGTGTAGGGGGCCTGCCTGCTGTAACTAGGACGGGACCAGTGTAGGGGGCCTGCCTGCTGTAACTAGGACGGGACCAGTGTAGGGTGCCTGCCTGCTGTAACTAGGAAGGGACCAGTGTAGGGGGCCTGCCTGCTGTAACTAGAAAGGGACCAATGTAGGGAGGCCTGCCTGCTGTAACTAGGAAGGGACCAATGTAGGGGGGCCTGCCTGCTGTAACTAGGAAGGGACCAGTGTAGGGGGGCCTGCCTGCTGTAACTAGGAAGGGACCAATGTAGGGGGGCCTGCCTGCTGTAACTAGGAAGGGACCAATGTAGGGGGGCCTGCCTGCCGTAACTAGGAAGGGACCAGTGTAGGGGGGCCTGCCTGCCGTAGCTAGGAAGGGACCAGTGTAGGGGCACTGCCTGCCGTAGCTAGGAAGGGACCAGTGTAGGGGGCCTGCCTGCTGTAACTAGGACGGGGCCAGTGTAGGGGGCCTGCCTGCTGTAACTAGGAAGGGACCAGTGTAGGGGGCCTGCCTGCTGTAACTAGGAAGGGACCAATGTAGGGGGGCCTGCCTGCTGTAACTAGAAAGGGACCAATGTAGGGGGGCCTGCCTGCTGTAACTAGGAAGGGACCAATGTAGGGGGGCCTGCCTGCTGTAACTAGGAAGGGACCAATGTAGGGGGGCCTGCCTGCTGTAACTAGGAAGGGACCAATGTAGGGGGGCCTGCCTGCTGTAACTAGGAAGGGACCAGTGTAGGGGGCCTGCCTGCTGTAGCTAGTAAGGGACCAATGTAGGGTGGCCTGCCCGCTATAGCTAGGAAGGGACCAATGTAGAGGGCCTGCCTGCTGTAACTAGGAAGGGACCAATGTAGGGTGGCCTGCCTGCTGTAGCTAGGAAGGGACCAATGTAGGGTGGCCTGCCTGCTGTAGCTAGGAAGGGAAGGGACCAATGTAGGGTGGCCTGCCTGCTGTAGCTAGGAAGGGACCAATGTAGGGGGGCCTGCCTGCTGTAACTAGGAAGGGACCAATGTAGGGGGTCCTGCCTGCTGTAACTAGGAAGGGACCAATGTAGGGTGGCCTGCCGGCTGTAGCTAGGAAGGGACCAATGTAGAGTGGCCTGCCTGCTGTAGCTAGTAAGGGATAAATGTAGGGTGGCCTGCCTGCTGTAGCTAGGAAGGGACCAATGTAGAGGGCCTGCCTGCTGTAACTAGGAAGGGACCAGTGTAGGGGTGCCTGCCTGCTGTAACTAGGAAGGGACCAGTGTAGGGGTGCCTGCCTGCTGTAACTAGGAAGGGACCAGTGTAGGTGTGCCTGCCTGCTGTAACTAGGAAGGGACCAATGTAGGGGGGCCTGCCTGCTGTAACTAGGAAGGGACCAATGTAGGGTGGCCTGCCTGCTGTAGCTAGGAAGGGACCAATGTAGGGTGGCCTGCCTGCTGTAGCTAGGAAGGGAAGGGACCAATGTAGGGTGGCCTGCCTGCTGTAGCTAGGAAGGGACCAATGTAGGGTGGCCTGCCTGCTGTAGCTAGGAAGGGACCAATGTAGGGTGGCCTGCCTGCTGTAGCTAGGAAGGGACCAGTGTAGGGGCACTGCCTGCCGTAGCTAAGAAGGGACCAGTGTAGGGGGCCTGCCTGCTGTAACTAGGACGGGACCAGTGTAGGGTGCCTGCCTGCTGTAACTAGGAAGGGACCAGTGTAGGGGGCCTGCCTGCTGTAACTAGGAAGGGACCAATGTAGGGAGGCCTGCCTGCTGTAACTAGGAAGGGACCAATGTAGGGGGGCCTGCCTGCTGTAACTAGGAAGGGACCAATGTAGGGGGGCCTGCCTGCTGTAACTAGGAAGGGACCAATGTAGGGGGGCCTGCCTGCTGTAACTAGGAAGGGACCAGTGTAGGGGCACTGCCTGCCGTAGCTAAGAAGGGACCAGTGTAGGGGGCCTGCCTGCTGTAACTAGGACGGGACCAGTGTAGGGGGCCTGCCTGCTGTAACTAGGACGGGACCAGTGTAGGGTGCCTGCCTGCTGTAACTAGGAAGGGACCAGTGTAGGGGGCCTGCCTGCTGTAACTAGGAAGGGACCAATGTAGGGAGGCCTGCCTGCTGTAACTAGGAAGGGACCAATGTAGGGGGGCCTGCCTGCTGTAACTAGGAAGGGACCAATGTAGGGGGGCCTGCCTGCCGTAACTAGGAAGGGACCAGTGTAGGGGGGGGCCTGCCTGCCGTAGCTAGGAAGGGACCAGTGTAGGGGCACTGCCTGCCGTAGCTAGGAAGGGACCAGTGTAGGGGGCCTGCCTGCTGTAACTAGGACGGGGCCAGTGTAGGGGGCCTGCCTGCTGTAACTAGGAAGGGACCAGTGTAGGGGGCCTGCCTGCTGTAACTAGGAAGGGACCAATGTAGGGGGGCCTGCCTGCTGTAACTAGAAAGGGACCAATTTAGGGGGGCCTGCCTGCTGTAACTAGGAAGGGACCAATGTAGGGGGGCCTGCCTGCTGTAACTAGGAAGGGACCAGTGTAGGGGGCCTGCCTGCTGTAGCTAGTAAGGGACCAATGTAGGGTGGCCTGCCTGCTGTAGCTAGGAAGGGAAGGGACCAATGTAGGGTGGCCTGTCTGCTGTAGCTAGGAAGGGACCAATGTAGGGGGGCCTGCCTGCTGTAACTAGGAAGGGACCAATGTAGAGGGCCTGCCTGCTTTAACTAGGAAGGGACCAATGTAGGGTGGCCTGCCTGCTGTAGCTAGGAAGGGACCAATGTAGGGTGGCCTGCCTGCTGTAGCTAGGAAGGGAAGGGACCAATGTAGGGTGGCCTGTCTGCTGTAGCTAGGAAGGGACCAATGTAGGGGGGCCTGCCTGCTGTAACTAGGAAGGGACCAATGTAGGGGGGCCTGCCTGCTGTAACTAGGAAGGGACCAATGTAGGGTGGCCTGCCGGCTGTAGCTAGGAAGGGACCAATGTAGAGTGGCCTGCCTGCTGTAGCTAGTAAGGGACCAATGTAGGGTGGCCTGCCTGCTGTAGCTAGGAAGGGACCAATGTAGAGGGCCTGCCTGCTGTAACTAGGAAGGGACCAGTGTAGGGGTGCCTGCCTGCTGTAACTAGGAAGGGACCAGTGTAGGGGTGCCTGCCTGCTGTAACTAGGACGGGACCAGTGTAGGGGTGCCTGCCTGCTGTAACTAGGAAGGGACCAGTGTAGGGGTGCCTGCCTGCTGTAACTAGGAAGGGACCAATGTAGGGGGGCCTGCCTGCTGTAACTAGGAAGGGACCAATGTAGGGTGGCCTGCCTGCTGTAGCTAGGAAGGGACCAATGTAGGGTGGCCTGCCTGCTGTAGCTAGGAAGGGAAGGGACCAATGTAGGGTGGCCTGCCTGCTGTAGCTAGGAAGGGACCAATGTAGGGTGGCCTGCCTGCTGTAGCTAGGAAGGGACCAATGTAGGGTGGCCTGCCTGCTGTAGCTAGGAAGGGACCAATGTAGGGTGGCCTGCCTGCTGTAGCTAGGAAGGGACCAATGTAGGGTGGCCTGCCTGCTGTAGCTAGGAAGGGAAGGGACCAATGTAGGGTGGCCTGCCTGCTGTAGCTAGGAAGGGACCAATGTAGGGTGGCCTGCCTGCTGTAGCTAGGAAGGGACCAATGTAGGGTGGCCTGCCTGCTGTAGCTAGGAAGGGACCAGTGTAGGGGGGGGGGGGGGGGAATTAAATCATACATGGATTAGTGCATCAGTAAAGCTTGCTATCTGCACGTGTGGAACCCTAATGAATTATTGTGCCAATTACAGTATACGCAGATATTACCCCTACAACATTATATCATCTCCTAGTCATCTCCTACATTATTAATCCGTGTTTCATGTCCCTGTGATGGGTGTGTACTAATCCGCACACACCCATCACAGACTAGGTAACAGTAATGCGCATCTACCCAGAACTACCTGTGCAGAGATTGTATGTTCAGGAGTAGGACGCGAAGCACGTATGGTTACACAAATCTAGTTTCCAAACTAATGTTACAAATTGAGAGATTTATTTATTTATTCAGAACTGAATTACGGGGCCATCTGGCATCTTCTGCCAAAGATGTTTTACATTTCAAGTGGAAAATTACAGAGTTTGAAATTTGTGTTTGCAAATTCAGTCCTGGACATCTGTTCTCAGTGCACCAGCGGCCGAAAAACAGTTATTTTGTAATAGAACTGCGTATTCAGCACTAACAATCCTTCAACGGTCCTATTACTGAGCTCACTAAGGGATCCGGGTGGCACTCGAGCACCTGACTGTGGTTATGGGACCCACTGACCAGTTTTGTCTGCCCTATTTGTCAAACACTGAAGGATAGAGGTTATTGGCACCAGTGTCCAGACCAGGAGTTCGCAAACTCGGCCCTCAGGGCCCCACGCAGGTCAGGTTTTCCAGATCACCCGGCAGGTGCACAGGTCTTTGGTCTTGCGTGCGGTCTTGTTCTGCTGTGACCTGTTCACTTCAACGTGCTGTGCGTTTAGAGATCGTCTTTTTGGTTATCATACCTCCTCAAAATGACCCTCTCCATGAGGTAGAAATGGTTCAATTCAGAACAGTTCACACAGGTCTGAATTCATCTCAGATGAGGGGGATCTGCGCCATTGCGATTATGTGCACGCACAAACCACCGCCGCCAGGTTCGGCAAATTTTACACTCGCAGGAAGTGTGCCGACAGTTCCGCCCAGTGTTTCATGGGCGTGCCCACAGAAATGGTGGGTACGCCCATAGAAATGCTGGGTAGGCCCGTCAGAAAGCAGGTGTGCCCCTGCCTTGTGGTGGGTGGCTGATGTCACATGATGTCAGCGTCCACCCCGAATTCGGCGTAAAGCGCCCATATGAAAAGTAACTATAGGCTTACTTTTCATATTGAGCGGAGGAAACATCATTTGACAGCGAGCGACCATCGGATGATTTTTCAGGTGTGCGGCTGCACGCATTGTAGCGCGGGGATTCACTCGGCGGGGGTGGTATAGAACGGTCATTTTCTGAGTCTAGTTATGTGCACCTTTCTATGTAAATGATAGAGCAGCGGCTCCTTAACGCTCTCCCCAAGGAAGGACCCCTAACAGTTCAGGTTTTCCAGGTCTCCTCCAATAATCGTGAGATTGGCTCCACCTGTGGATCTTCAAAATGTCCGTGAGTAATGAGTGCACCTGTGCACCTGCTGGGTGACTTGGAAAATGTGACCTGTTTGGTATGGTTTACAGAGTACATATACTCTGTACAGCACTGTAAAATATTGTTGGTCCCATAGAAATAAATGTTAATAAGGAATAGTCCTATCTATCTATCTATCTATCTATCTATCTATCTATCTATCTATCTATCTATCTATCTATATATATATATATATATATATATATATATATATATATATATATACTGTGTATATATATATATATATATATATATATATATATATATATATATATATACTGAGAATATCGAGTCATACTATATGTAAGATTGTGGTAAAAGGCTTAAGTAAGTGGTTCCCAAACGGTTTTGAATTCTGGTGCCCGAGTATTTTTTTTTTTTTGGGCAAAGGATTGATAGAATCAGAAAAAAATATTAAATGAAGTAAACTATATTTATATCTCATCCTTTGTGTCAATTATATGGTAATGGACAGGATTTGCATCTGTTTCTCCACAATTTGTCTATTACATTGGTCATAAATAATTTGAACTGGTCCTGGACCACCAATCCAGGGCCCCCCCTGCATGTCTCAGAAGGCACCTCAGGCACACCCCTCAGGAACCACTGGCTTAAGTAAAATATTTATTTTAAATAATATGTTTCCTCTGGGTAGTTTGGTTTCCTCCTACGATTAAAAAAATAGGCTGTTGGGTTAATTTGCTTTTGACAAAAAAGAACTCCTAGACAGGGAATGTAGATTGTAAGCTTCACTGGGTCAGGAAGTGATGTGCGGGGAAAATAGTCTCTCTATAGACCTGCAGAATATGTGTGTGCCATATAAATAACTGGTAATACATAATAATACGGCTAACCTGAAATCCTGCCACACTGCCATCTTGTGGTAATAAAATATGTAGCAATGGCATCCGATCAGCTTACTGTTGTCTGGAGGTCTGAATACCGATGCCAGAAACGCTTACACCTGATGCTGGAATCCCAACTTTCGGCATTGCGATCGTAATTATACCGGTGGCTGGGTAGGGTTAAGATGGATGACATGGCTGGGTACACATATTGTGTAATGTTTACATTGCACAGTATGTTTTTTCAGTGATGACGTGCGCAATGGGATTCAGTAGGGGTGTCGGCATCGGCAAGTGCATATACTTTTGCCAATGCCGAGCCCGACAAACGATGGGTGGGGGTTGAGCGGGGGCCATTCACATACCTCTCAAGTTTGAATGCAAGGGTAGCGCGACCTGCCATGCGGGAAAAGGGTGGGGCAACAGATGGAGCTACATGCAAAGGGCTGCAGGCTGGGCTACGAGACCCAGGCAGCCCCGGCTTCACTCTACTTTAATCTGTAATATATATACCGAGTATATATACCAAGCAAAAGTTTTTTTTAAATTTTTTATTGTGCACACAGTCCAGTTTATGCGCGTAATATAGCTAAAATTTCAGCTCACCCAAGGGCATTTCTATACAAACTGGCACCAACTCCACGTTAATGCTCAGGATTCTGACATATTATGTTCAGCCACCTGTGGGTGTAAACATTAAATTTGGCCATGTAGTGTTCCTCTCTGTAATATATATAGTGCTCACTGTAGAGCAGTGGTTCTGAAACGTTTTTGAATCACGGCGCGCTAGAGTATCATCTTTTTTTTTTTACGGCACCCCAGGATATAAATTTCCTAGGTCACCAAAGGGTACCCCTGCAAGCACACAGTTTGGGAACCACTGCTCTATAGTGAGCTTTTTAGGCTCTAAATCGGAACCCTTGGGGACTACAGTATATCCAATATTTCCTGGCACTGTGAATAAATGCCGTCCGCTTATGCATCCGTGAGTTCTAAATCATGACTTTTCCTACCTGCAGGCAGTGCCATCGAGAGGGGGGGAGACCGGGTACTTTTTACCTGGGTCTGGATCAGATGGAGGGGCTCAAGCCCCCCCCCCCCCCCTGCCCCCCGCTGCAGCAGCAGCCTGTTTCCCAGGACTCATAACACCACCACCACCCCCCCCCCCCCCCCCCCGCATTTTTTTCACCCCATCACACATTTCTAATAGAATTGTACTACGACAATATTTTGTAGCCTGGTCACGTGACTTCTTATCGATTTAAAGCCCTGGTACATTTGTGGTGTGTATTATTACCCAAACTTGTTTCATTAATGTTATATATTCCTGAATGTAATGTGCAACAGAATATGTTGGCGCCATATAAGTAACTGATTAACTGACCCCCCCCCGACCACACAGTCATTTAATTATAAGTGCTCCATCCCCATTTCACGCAAAGTATACACTGTATTATACTGTATTGTACTATATGTATTGTTCTGTTTGTCACAATGAGCGGTACAGTAGTAATCGAAAACAACTTCCTGTGTATTATGCATGTTGTATTGATACACCTGGCAATAAACTGATTCTGATAGTCATCTATCATGCATGTATTTCATTAATCATCGTGGTAGAGGTCGCCCTGGCTGCCTCAGGCATAGAAGACATTGCTGGGAATACTATATACGACCTGTATGCAAACTGGCATTGCCTGTTGGGCTGTGACCGTCCTCCATTGTTCCATGCTGTCAGTCCCGAGTCCTTTTCTTGGGGCATTTGGCAGATAGCGATTATTCCTTACTGAGTGTTTTTTCTTACTTATAAAAGGTGTTTTGTAATAAATCATGTACCATCCCGAGTCTTGCTTCAGGAGGGGGGGAGGGGGTCCCTCTCTTGGCTACTAATGAGGATAAGACGTCTGGGCACATCCTAGTGTCCTCCCGTCACAAAGGCTGCTAACCATGACAACGGGCTGCTACCTTTACAACTATTCTGTGAGGTTTGCCGCAGACTAGGCAGTGTCGCTAGTGTTGTGGGCCTTTTGTGTACTGTTGTGTGAGTTTTATTACCGTATGTCTCCCACTACAGACATACGGCCTGATTCAGTACCGCTCGCTAAGCAGTGGCAGTTCGCTGCTTAGAGAGCAGCTTGGCGCTGCCCGGCCAAACGTCTGCCTTCCCCGGTACCAACCAAATGTAAAAAAAGCTTCTGAGCGCAGATTGTTATATTCTGTACTGCAGCTGTTTCTAATAAGAGGATTTACCAAACCCCTTCAAACATAGGAAACGTAACACAAAAACAGGATTAAAACAGCGCTGTACAAAATATGTTAGTTATTTATTAAAAAATAATTTTGTTTTTTAAAATATATTAAAGCCAGCTACAGCAGACAATTCAAACATGCATATAATAAACAATTATAAAACCCTATTAGTAACCTAGAATATGTTAATGTCAAAATGCACCGGATGTTATGAATATATAGAGAAGGGAGAGAGATGTATATATTGTATTTAGAAACAAAGGCACTCACAGGTGACTTTAACCCCTTCACGACATATGACGTATATATACGTCATATGTCCGTTGCAGGGGAATCAAGCCAGCTCACGGAGTGAGCTGGCTTGAAAGAGAGCAGGTAATGGCTGTATATTACAGCCAGGTCCCTGCTCTCACGGCCACGAGCGGCGAGTTCGCCGATCATGGCCGTTTAACCCTTTAAGCACCGCGGGCAAAGCGCCCGCAGTGTTTAAATAGCTGATCGGAGGGGGGGCGCCCCCCTCCGGCGCCGATCGGGGCCCCCCGCAGCGAGATCGGAGGGTGCCGATCGGTTGCCATGGTAGCCAGGGGTCTAATGTAGACCCCTGTGCTGGCCGTGTATGCATACCTATTACATCCTGCCTCAGGCAGGATGTAATAGGAAGTGCATAAAATCACTACGTTCAGCCATAGAGCTCTATGGCTGAACCTAGTACAGGCGATCGCGCCCCCTAGTGGTCAAGTACACTAGGGGGCCTTGTAGTAAAAGTAAAAAAAAAAAAAAAAAAAGTTTAAAAATAAAAAAAAAATAAAAAAATATTAAAAGTTCAAATCACCCCCCTTTCCCCATTTCCCAAATAAAAATAAATAAAAAATAAAAAAAATAAACATTTGGTATCGCCGCGTTCCTAAAAGTCCGATCTATTAAAATATAACATTAGTTATCCCGCACGGTTAAAGGCGTAAACGGAAAATAATCCCCAACGCCAAAACTACGTTTTTTGGTCGCATCGCGTACCCAAAAAAAATAACTAAAAGAGATCAGAAAGTCGCCCATATCCCATAATGGTATTAATTAAAAAGTACACTTCAGCCCGCAAAAAATGAGCCCTCACCCAGGTCCGTAGGTGGAAAAATAAAAAAGTTATAAGCCGCAGAACATGGCGACACAACGCAAATTAGAAAAACCGTAAAAGTTGCGATTTTTTTTTTTAGTGGTAAAACATAACGAAAACTATATAAGTTTGGTATCGCCAGAATCGTAACGACCCATAGAATAAAGATAACCCATCATTTTAAACGAACTATGAACTCCCAAAAAACCGTAACCAGCGCAAAATTGTGCAATGGCGGTTTTTTTTTTTTTACCCCACATTGAATTATTTCCTGATTCCCCAGAATATTATACGGTATAGTAAATGGTACCATTACAAAGTACAACTTGTCCCGCAAAAAAAAAGCCCTCATGTGTCTATATAGCCGGAAAATTAAAAAAGTTACGCTTATTTGAACGCAAGGAGGAAAAAAAAAAAAAAAATTACCTTAAAAGGCAATGTCGTGAAGGGGTTAAAATTAAACTAATGGAAAGTACATTTTGGCCCAGAACAGGTTCAGGAACACAGTTCCTGATGATGTCCTATTTAATTAGAGGTTCATATAATATTGCAGCCAGGATGGTATAGCACTGAGGCCATGTAGCACCTTTCAAAACCTGTGGAGCGCCTCTTCCCTGCCTGGTGTGTCACTCTCTGCTGTGGCTCTTATAGCACAGTTTTGTCTGTATTTCAGCATCAATATCCAGACCTGACCTGTGCTAGAAGGAAGACGGCAGAGAGCAAGAGGAATTCCAGATAATTAAATATATCATATACATGACTGTTACTAAGACTTGGAAGGCAGTATACTAAAATATAATTGGGTTTACAGAAAATAGGGTCAATGGAGAAGATAATATTCTTATTTGTTTCAGATGGATGAGATTAAGAGCAAGGAGCGGGTGATCCTGGCATTGGAGAAGGAGCTCGGAGTGCAGGCTGGCCACACTCAGAAGTTGCTCCTGCAGAAGGAGGCCCTGGATGAGCAGCTTGTCCAGGCGAAGGAAGCGGATCGCTACCACAGCAGCCCGAAGAAGGAGCTTCCCACCGGCGTTGCCGACCTCTCCGAGCTAATGGGCCATGCGGTAAAAGCTAAGGATGCAAGTCTGCTAAATAACACGGTACGTATTGATCTGTCTAAGCACAGTATCGTTCTCTGTGCCAGTTAGGCCTCTTCCTGGAAGATGCTTATTTTAGCTGTTGTCTGTTAACCCTTAGTTGTTGAAGACAATGGGGAGGTATCTAGATTTCAGGAACACCTGTATTCCATTGTAGCACCTCCGGTCATCGCGAGTTGATGAACAATGGTTCAGCCAATATAGTGGCTGCTGTGTGGGTCCCCATAACCATTTATTGGGGTACTACTGACTGTTAGATGAAGGAACTGAAATGCAAATCATCTTTGTTGGTATGAGAAAATAAAATATTAACATAGGCAGAAGTATTAAATCTGGTAATACTGTAAATACAAATGCTACAAGCAAGGCCTGCGATAAGCTGCAAGATTATCATTAAATGCCTGATGAACAGTCTGTATAATAAACACAGGGGTAGGTGTATGAAGCAGTGATAAGGGAGTGATAAAGTGTCTGGTATTTTATCACCGGCCAATCAGCTCCTGACTGTTAAGTAACAGGCTAGGTTTAAAAAGGGACAGTTAGGAGCTGAGTGGCCGGTGATAAAGGGGTAGATTTATTAAGCTTGGTGAAGTGATAGTGTCTGGTCTTTATCACCGGCCAGTGCTTGGTGATTTTTTTAAACCAAGCCTGTATCTTCACAGTTAACAGTCAGGAGCTAATTGGCCGGTGATAAGGTACCAGGCACTTTATCACTTCTCCTCCATTATCACTGCTTCATATATCTACCCCACAATGAGAAATAGGAGTGGAAGGTGACCAGTAGTGGGTCCTTCTGAAATTTCTAAATGAGAAAAGTAAATAACATATTAAACATCATGCCAGTATCTGGGAAGTCATTGATGCTGTTGTGATCAATGTAGAGGGGGAGATGTATCAAAGCTTGGATTGAGGTAAACATACCCTCCAACATGGCCTTTCCATTAGGTACAAAATGCTCTGTTTCTGGACTTCCCTGCCAGTGGCAGTTGCAGAGGTTAGGCTGCAGCACAGTCCAATATTCAAAAAGGGGAGCCACACCAAACATCACTGTCCTGGACTCACTGACAGTTGATGTGACCCCTCTCTTTGAATTTTGGTCTCTGCTGGAGTCCAACCTCTGTAACTGCCACTGGCAGGAAAAGTCCAGGAACAGAGCATTTTGTACCTAATGGAAAGGCCATGTTGGAGGGTATGTTTACCTCAATCCAAGCTTTGATACATCTCCCCCTCTACATTGATCACAACAGCAGCAATGACTTCCCAGATACCGGCATGATGTTTAATATGTTATTTACTTTTCTCATTTAGAAATTTCAGAAGGACCCACTACTGGTCACCTTCCACTCCTATTTCTCATTGTGGGGTAGATATATGAAGCAGTGATAATGGAGGAGAAGTGATAAAGTGCCTGGTACCTTGTTGGAGGGTATGGGTAAAGTGGAGTGAAATAAAAGGCCTGATTCAGACCGGTTCGCTAGGCTGAATACACTGACAGCCTAGTAAACAGGTCAGCGCCCCCCAGCCGGACGCTAGCGTGCGAGGGCATGTGTACGAGGACACATCCCCTCCCATGCAGCCGAAGGGGAGAGAACGGATTTGTATTACCACCGCAGATGGCTGAAAAGGGGGCGGGCGCTGATGTCATGTGATTACAGCCACCCGCCCCCGGGAAGGCATTGACCCACCTGCGTTCCCAGGGGAAACACCTGAAGTTTTCAGGGGGATGCCTATAAAACGCCGGCTGTTCCCCTGTCCCAGCCCTCTGCTTGCCCCCTCCCCTCCCTCAACAAATCGAACGCCTCGGTGAGTGTGATATTCGGTGAAGGTGTTCGCAAAGGGGGTCTTTAGCATGTGCAGACCTCCAACATCAGAAAAGGGGCTGTCCGATCAGGCTTGAATCAGACCCAAAGTTCCAACCAATGAGCATCTGTCATTGTTCAATCCCAGCCTCTGAAGTGTGATCGGTCTCCCTCGCTATGGTTACAGTTGACCTTTTTGTGACCCCTGTAGTTGGCAGTTGCATTATTATTTAACTGGCAAAGTTATTACTTTATATGTTGTCTTGTCTCCTCGTAGGACCAACATGTGGACGACCGAGACCTGAGAAGGTTCCAGCTAAAGATTGCTGAGCTGTATGCTGTGATCAGGAAGCTGGAGGACCGGAATACGCTGCTTTCAGACGAGAGGAGTGAGCTGGTACATACTGGGCAGTGGGATTGGGGTGGGAAGGACCTACAATATAAGAGGTAGCATTTATAACTGTATTAAACCCATGACAATAATAAAGTGCTGGAAGTAAATGTGTGATCAGATAAAAATGCATCCACACCCCCTATAGACATGATAAGAACGAAGAATTGGGCTGTGGCCTTGTTACAAGAGATGCGCTTTGCAGAGACCGTCTACTGTATACCCCATCTTTGCAACCTGCACACCCATTGGCCACAATAGAAAAAAAACCTTCCCGATTCATGCCTCTTACAGTGACCTGATTGCTGATGGGTGATTTAGGAGAGCTCCGGGATTACATAGTCTCCACCCAGACAGTGTAACCCTGCCCTGTGCACCTCTGCGAATGGCTTGGATGTCATCTCGCCACTTCAAACTCAACATTTCCAAAACAGAATTCATTCTATTCCCAGCAGCCAGGAGCAGTTACCAACCTGATATCTCTATCACTGTTAAGTACAATCCACCCTACCCCACAAGCTCGCTGCCTAGGGGTCATCCTCAACTCTGAACTAGCCTTTATTCCTCACATTCAATCTGTCTATAAATTATTTTACATGCATCTAAAAAAACATATCCAAAATACACAGGACACTGGACACTGCAAACACGCTAATCCATGCACTCATTATATCCGGCATTGACTATTGCAATAGCCTCCTTACCGGTCTTCCTAAGAAGAGTTTCTCACCACTACAAACCATATTGAATGCAGCTGCTAAAAGTTTTTACCAATGGTATGGGCTTCAGGTGCTATAATGAGTTGATTTTCTAATAGCAGCTGCTAGGGGAAGGGAATAGTCATAGAACCTTGCGTTCTGGTGGAATCGATGCAATAAAGAATACAGTATCTATCCTTATGTATCAATGCCTATTTCCCTATAGATTGTAAGCTTGCGAGCAGGGCCCTCCTACTTTTTGACTGTCTGTAAATACCCTGTTTTGTTGTTTCACTGTCTGCTATTGTAAAGCGCAACGGAATATGCTGCGCTATATAAGAAACTGTTAATAAATAAATAAATAATAAATAGTCAGGCCCTTCAATATACAATATACAAAGTAAAACAATACAGTATGTGAAACACAAATAGCAGCACTTTAAAACAAATGAATAAATTGCCTGGAATAGTTTTTCAAAAATATATTAAAATTATTTATTAACATAAAAACATAAATCAATATACATAAATTGTATCTATGCTAAAGCACAATTTATAGGGCTTTATGTAATATTATTATTTATCAGCAGTTTCTTATATAGCGCACACATTTTCCGCAGCGCTTTACAGAGCAAAGTTGAACATTCACATCAGTCCCTGCCCCAGAGGAGCTTACAATCTATATTCCCCGGAAAAGCGGAAACACAGAAACTCTTTTTGTTGGGGCTCTTCTTAATTTATAAGATACATTACATACTGTATAACACTAAAGACATACAACGTAAGGCTATTACACTTCCACTCTGTGCAAAGAATAGATTGTGGAGAGTGAGCCTACTATAAATTGGTAAATAGCTAACCGTGTTTTAAGAGCGAAAGATCATTTTCAAAATACACCAGTAACCGTATGAATTATCAAATTCTGAACTGAGCTATTTACAAATTTATAGTAGGCTCACTCTCCACAATTTATTTTTTGCACAAAGTGGAAGTGTAATAGCCTTACGTTGTATGTCTTTAGTGTTATATGTAATGTATGTCTTTTTATCCAAATTTGAATAAATGATTTTAATTCATTAGGAAGTGCCCCAACAAAAAGAGTTTCTGTGTTTCCGCTTTTCCATACATAATCTAAACTCTAGGGAGCACCACCAGTTATAATATATTTTTTCACGTATTTCAAGCATGGAAGGGGTTGCAATAGCAACTTAGATATATTCCCTCTTTATTGAAAAATTCTGGTTTACTTGATTAATTCTATTGCTTGTGCGGAGTAACAAATCCCCTCTTGTGTACTAAATCTATATTCCCTACCACATGTACATGCACACAGACATTCTAGGGTTAATTTTGTTGGGAGCCAATTAACCTACCTGTATATTTTTGGATTGTGGGAGGAAACTGTAGTACCCGGAGGAAACCCACGCGGGTAGAATATAGAGAAATGAGTTCCCCCACCTCTGCATGACCACTTTATGCCCTGGGTCTGGACACCCTTGCTTTGTCTTGACCTCTCCCACAAAATGGCCCCTCTCTACTGTGGTTATTTGGGATGCGGTCATTTGGTCTACAGCATGATGGTCGACAGTCATTAGGTTGACATGGGTCTAGGTCAACATAGGAAAAGGTCGACATGGTTCTAGGTTGACAAATCATTAGTTCGACAATGTCTAGGTCGACAGTCAAAAGGTCGACATGGGGTTTTTCACTGTTTTTTTGAGCGACATGTGCCCACAGTCGGTATTTCATGCCCTACCATCCACTAGGGCAGTGGTTCCCAACCTTTTTTCTCTCCCGTACCCCTTGATTAGGCTTTTCATTGATGAGTACCCCCTCCTCTCAATTTAAAATATAGACAGTACGAGTGGAATGGAAGTGAGCGGTATGCGTGTCCTTATGCATGTCCTTATATTAAGGAGTAGCGGACAGGAATCGTGCCCTTCCATGTCTGGCCGCTGGTTGTGTACTGTCTCCAGGGTTCCCACTTACACCTGTAGGATTAATGCTGCTGCTTCTTCCACCCATGTCAGTGCAGGGCAGATGATCGCTGGTGTCTGAGGACAGCACGGGTAGCTCCCAGTGGATTGCTGGTCAGGCAAAAGAACAATGAGACGCTGAAGACACAACCATAAGTGACACAACATGGTTCTTCTCCATAGCAACCTATCTTCTTCTGCCATCAAAATACTATTTCATCTTCCGCCAATATTATTTTCAAGTACCCCCAACTGGTCTGCAGAGTACCCCCAGGGGTACTAGTACCCCAGGTTGGGAACCAATGCACAAGGGCGTGGTGGGAGAATAAAATAGTGTGCCGAGCGTAGCGAGGGGATGTGGTACACTTTTAACTGTGTCCATGTCAACGGTGTTGACATTCAGGTAAAAAAACAGTGAAAAACCCCATGTCAACCTTTTTATTGTCGAACTAGACATTGTCGAACTAATGATCTGTCCAACTAATGACCTTTCGGCCTAAAACCACGTCGACCTTTTCCCATGTCAACATTTTCACATGTCGACCTAATGGTGTCAACATAATGGTGTCGACCTAATGACTGTCGACCATCATGCTGTAGACCAAATGATCCCAACCCGGTAATTCTGGTGTTGATCGTGTGATACAGGTACTGGGAATGTTATGCAGAGGTGGTTAGGGGCTATGGTTCCTATTGGACTGTTACATTAAAATAGGCAGTATTCTATATGGCAGGCTGTGGGAGTGGGCAGCCCAGCGTTGATTCACCCGTTATTCCCAAGTAGCCACCAGGGGTTGGCGTCAGACTGTAATACACAGAATTTGTACGAATGTCCAATCTATTTGATTTTTTTCCCCCCATTTCTCCAGCTGAAACGTGCCCGGGAGACGGAAAGCCAGCTGAAACCTCTTGTTGAAAAGAATAAAAGGATGTCCAAAAAACATGAGGACACTTCACAGACCATACAGAGGATGGAGGAGAAAATTAAGGCCTTATCGAGGGATAATGCAGAGATGGTGAGAGTGCGGATCTTACACTCATGTTGGGGAGTTTATAACGAGCCCCAACCTCATCTGGTCACTTGGGTCCTTTGCACCCTATTTAGCCGCCTACTGCAGGTGTCGCCAAATTGGAAACTGATGTTGTAGTTCTGCCCTTTGGCTGAGCAGCAGAGATGGAGGGGTATACAGATGTTAGATAGACAGTGTATAGATACACTGGTCGTAGCGTACACATAAATGGTTGACGTGTTTTTTTGGGGGGGGGGGGTTGTTTACATGTTTCCACATGTTTGGGTAATAGTGTCCAATGGGAGCAGAGATAGACCCCTTGCCCAAAATGTGGCCAGCCTGCGGGGGTGTGTGTTTCTCCTGATGATGGTTACATATTACCAAACATTCAAGATTTAACTCTTAAAATGGAAAATAAAAACTGGCCGACCGTTGTCATTTTGCATTTTGACCTTTTAACCCTGTCGATTTTTTTGTACCAGTTGACCTAGTGGCATGTTGACCATTTGGTGTTGATCTAATTCATGTTGACTTACATACTGTAGCTGTTCTATACCTCACATGCTGGGATAATGGACTCCATAGCAGGAGAACTGTGGGTAATCCGTTCTGTTTGTCACACGTCTGCAACTTGGTGCCATCATCTATCCTAGTGGTTCTAAAACTTAAGGGCCCCATATATCAGCAATTAATTGTGACAATTTTTAGATATGGAGATGATTGCCACAATTAATTTTAGATGTGTGGGCTCCCCCTTTTGGCAATCCCAATCAAAATCGCCAATCGATTTCTTAATCAGGTTTTTAAACATGCTTAATAATCTGGTATTATCTGCAGATCTTTTTTTATATGTGTGGGCATTCCCAATTCGTCGTCTTCATCTATTTACATTATGAACAGCAATCGATTGGGCAATTTACAGATATGAAGATGCAATCTTTAGATGGAAAAATCTGCCGATCACTGAAATAAATCTGTAATGTGTGGGCAAAGTCAGATAGATTGTAAAATCCATTTATCTGGCCAAAAAAATCCCTGGATCTGGAAATCCATTAATTGTGATTGCTGATGTATGGGGCCCATAAACACTGGTCACGATTTCCAAGTCAACTGGCATGAGCGCTGTCAACTGTCACATTTTAAAAATCCACAGCTGACCTGTAAAATATGAAAGATAAGCTGTCCTGGGGTCGATCCAATTAACCCCGAAGAGTGCGGATGATTCACGAGTTACGAATGATCACAACACCGGGCGCACTTTGCCGTGGGCCGAATTCGCTGAAAAGTGCTCGCACCTCCATTGGGGTGCGAGCAATTTTCAGTGAATTCGGCCCAGCGAAGGGTGCGTGTTAGGCTTAATTCGGGTGCCGTTTTCATCGGCACCCGAACGACAACTCTCACCCTTCGGGGTTAACAGGATCGAACCCCCCCCCCATGTATGAGAACTTGTGTTCTATCCAATCAGGCATGTTTTCCTGTCTTGTATCCCGAGGTCATAGCCCTCTAGTTAATATAGGTCTTTGCTGAAGTTGGCATGGTGAGGAATGCTTTTTAGTTACGGTTATACTCTGTACCCGCGGACGTGTATGAACATTGATTGGTTGTTTACCAATCAGCTCCTAACTGTCATTCCACAATCACCACATGTAGCATGACAGTTGGGAGCGGACTGGCTGGCACTTTATCTCTGTCCATTTTATCACTTTTTAAGCTGAGTACATCTGGCCCTGGGTAAGAAAGTAAAAGGTTATCTCACACAGCCCTATTGGGTGCGCACAGGTTAGGGAAATGTAACGGAAGCATTGATTTACTCTTACTTGTTTTCAGGAGTGTCGGGAAAATTTTTTGATCCTTTGTGAGAAACTGCTGTATAAATAGTTCTACCCAAAAGTGTGAAGAAATTAAAACTATACAGCGTTCTATCTACCTACTCCCCTGTCCGCCAGGTATATACCAGTGCTCTCCATGCCTACCAGCAGACAGGCAGAAAGCCATAGACTAATGTATTATATGGGTTTTTCTTTTGTCCTTTTTATTGGCATACAGTCCTATTAATTAGATGTTAATTGGGCTATAACAATGTGTTATAGGGAAATTGAGAAATCAGTAAAAATACACGCGAAGTCCTTGAAAATGCAGAAGATTTTTTTAGGTAACTTTTTGCTTGCTGGCGCTGGTACACTGTATTTCTTGTGACGATTGCTCTGTGTTTTACAGAAGGAAAAGCTGTCCGCGCTACGTTCTCTGAAGCACCATGCAACGATGGATGACCTGGGTTACGCTCAAGACCAGGAGATTGAATTCCTGCGGCTACAGGTCACGGAACAGCAGCAAGTGATTGATGACATCACAGTGGTAATACAATTATTATTATTATTATATAATGTAAATAAATATTTCTAAGGCTTAAGCTGGGTACACATATGTACAATTTAATTTTTCTTGCGACCGTTCGATCGACCGAATACACGTTCGACCGTCCAAAACATACGACCGATCTGCGCGTACACATATGTACAATTTTACTTGCGACGTCCGATGTACTCCCGTCCAAACAATCGCAAGAAAAAGATTGTACCACCGTACACACTCTCCCGATCTGGCTATATACTAACTATATCTGTCAGGAATGCACACACAACGATTATTTATTTCAAAAGGAATGCACACACAACGAATATTCTTTAACAGCATGGCGCGGAAAGTACGGGGGAGAAGACTTCCTGTTGTTTACATGCTGCGCTGATGGAGGGATGACGCAGCTAGTCAACACCCACATGGGCGTGCTGCTTTTGGGAGGAATGATTGCAGGAACGGGCTGCATATCGATCGAACGTGCGTACACATGTCACTTTTCTTTCGATATGGAGCCGTCCTGTCGGAAGAATATTAAGCAGCAAAGAACCTTCGACCAACCGACCGTGGACGGCCAAGAGCGTTTTTGGCCATTTATCGATCGCAACGAAGGGATCGGGACTGCGTACATATATATACAATCGAACGGCCGTTCGTCCGCAGAACAGAAGAACGGCCCGACGATTGTACATATGTGTACCCAGCTTTATTCTGCTCTTTTCCGGACAGTGACTTTAAACAGAATTGACTGTCTCTGCACCCAGTGCATAAAGATGGGATTTTGCATTGCAGTTGTGTGATGAGGTCACTATAGTTTGATGTACAGTATGAGATCACTGTCACCTGGTAATGCTCCTACTGTATAATAGGAAGTCAGAACACATGACCGTGTGGTCCTGACACCTTGGCTTGCCAGGTCCTGGACAGCTTGGCTATGCCCCGCAGCTATGGTCGCAGGGCTAGGTCAATGGAAGAATTGGTCAGAATAAAAAAAATGCCCGTTGCCTAGATGGAGGCAGACATCTTGTAGGCAGAGCCAATATATTCAAATACAGCTGATCAATTTGCCTCCAGTAAAAATTGTGATTTATTCGCTAGGAGTTGCACTATAACCCCCCCCCCCCATGCCTATACAGAGCGCAGGTCTGCCACTGCCTTATTGTCTTCCTTACAAACATGAATATGGCCCCATTGTCTGTTCTGTACTAATTTGTTGCGTGTTCCGTGTAATAATGGTGATTGTTGTGCCTTCAGGAGAGGGAACGGATGCTGCGATTCAAAAAGCCGAAGAGAAAAAGCTTGAAGCATCCAAAGGTATTTTTCCTTTGCTTATACCATAATTGTATTTTTCTTTGTACCATCCTCACTAGTATCTGCGCTCAAGTCTGGTAAATGTTGTACAGGTCGGGTCTCCCTTATCCATGTATTCCAAAAACCATTTTGTATAAGGTATACTCAACCTGTACTTTCTTTCGGGGGAGGTGGTACCAATACATATCAGCAGTACACACCAAGTGCTAATGCATGCAGTGAGTCATTGCATGGGGGACTCTTCAAGACTCGCTGCGTTCTGGATGCATTGTATGTTTCATAATGTACATAGTGTACGTGATTGGTGTAGCTAGGGATATATGTGACCATGTCCTTTGCCAAATAGCATAGTAGCTTTTAACTACAATTTCCACTGCACTATGTAGTATTCCCTGTTTTCCCATTTTTTCCTATTCACTATTGCGACAGCCATGTTGGTGGTTCCAAAGGGGCGTGACCTCTCAGGGATGCCGTGGCTGTAGGCCACGCCCCATTTCCCATCACTACGTTGGTATGACCAGCGATGTGTGAGCTGCTGGCCATGCCCCAATCCCTTCTGCCTCTCCTAATAGTTACTTGCCCTGCAGCGTTGGGCGGGGGGATGGGGGGGGGGGGGGGGGGGCATTACAATGAGTATATATTTTATGCTTTGCCTCCACTTCATTAGACTTTTGTAATTAAGCTGCCGATAATTGAGGATGGCACTCGGGGTTTGTCACAATGTATGCAATATTCTTGTATTAATAACTGATTTAATGGTAATGCGATTGTAAGTCTAGTAGTAGTCTCTGCCTGACAGCATTTTGTAAATCGGTTACGTAGTCGCTCATTCACAGGGTGACATTAGGGTTGTAGGCGGTTCAGAGGACCATGGCACCAATCAGCGAAGCTTTCAGGTTTCCCAGGATGCACGGCTTCTCTCCCATATAACCCCGCCTCCATGCCTAGCTCATCAGTTTTTTTGTGGGTGCCAGCAGGAAGCTGGAGCACCTTTATTTTCAGCAGGGATTGCCTCAGGCAATCCCAAAGAAGTTTTTTTTTGGGGGGGGGGTTTACACTGTGCAGCGTTACCGCTACTGGGCTGTCTGCACCGTCCGTCACATTGACGGCAGCGCGGCAGCTCCATCCCCAGGCCGGTGTCGAAACTCCCCCACGACCCTGGTCACGAGGGGTATGCGGCGAGATGGAGCCTGGCGCCTAGCACCGCCGGACACCGGTAACCTCCGACAGCGTGGCCGGAGCACAGCAGCTGGTGTGGACACTGCTGCTTTCGGCAGGAACTCCACTAGACCACCAGGGCATTGCATACCCTCCAACATGACCCATCCATTAGATACAAAATGCTCTGTTTCTGGACTTTCCTCTTAATTGATAATTGCAGTCACCTGTGTTGAACTAGTTCAGTGATGAGAACGGTGTTCCAGCAAAAGTGAAGGCAGTCCTAAATAAAGGAAGACGTCCAGAAGCAGAGCATTTTGTACCTAATGGAATGGGTCATGTTGGAGGGTATGGCATTGAGCACAGGCCGGGTGTAATCACTCATTTTGCACAGGGCTCATTAGAACCAGGTGGGGGAAGACCAGCATACAGGGGAGGCTGTTACAGCCTGTAGCTCCCTCCCACAGGGTTGCGGTGCACTTTAAACTCTGTCCATGTTGACTGTGTTGACATTCAGGTAAAAAACAGTGAAAAACCCCATGTCGACCTACACATTGTCGAACTAACGACCCGTCAAACTAATGACCCTGAGGACAAACCCTGAGAACAATAGTTCTAGCATTAGAACCAGGAGATTACATGGTTTCCATGGATGTACGGGATGCATATCTATATGCACCCATACTTCCTTCACACCAGCAATTTCTCCGGTTTGCGATTCTGTCACCATTTTCAATTCCCGGCCCTTCCTTTCAGCTTGGCCACTGCCCCTCGGGTGTTTACCAAGGTGATGGCATTAATGGCCGCATATCTGCATCTCCAGGGGATCAGAGTATTTCCCTACCTGGAAGATTTGCTCCTCGTAGCAAAGTCACCGGTAGTGCTATTAGCACATTTACAAACAACGATTGATGTTCTCCAACAGCACGGTTGGCTCCTCAATTGGGAGAAGTCCTCCCTCACTCTGTCACATCAGATGCGGAACCTGGGTGCAAGTGTCAATCTCTACAACAAAGGATACGCCTCTTCTTACAGAGCCCCAGGGTATCCATCCATCTGGCAATGCAAATTCTGGGTCTAATGGTGTCAACATTCGACATGGTCGAGTGGGCGCAATTTCACTCCCGCCCCCTCCAACGTCTGATCCTTCGGAAATGGGACGGACAACATCAGCGCATAAGAACCACATTCATGGCACTGACTCCAGAGGTTCAGATATCTCTCCATTGGTGTCTACAATTGCCTCACCTGAGCCAGGGACGTCCTTTCTGGTTCACAGATTGGATTCTCCTTACTACCGACGCCAGCCTATGAGGCTGGGGAGTGGTAGTAGAATCTCGGTCCTTGCAAGGCGTATGGTCCAAGCCTGTCCATCAATGTCCTGGAGCTTCAAGCAGTCTGCAACGTTCTTGTTCGCACACAGGAGTTTCTTCAAGGCAAATCGGTACAAGTCAGGTCAGACAATACCACAACCGTGGCATACATAAACCATCAGGAGGGCATCCACAGCGCAGTAGCCGTGTGAGAGGTGTCCAAAATCCTAACTTGGGCGGAACAACACCTACAGTACTGGCAATGTCAGCATTGTTCATACCAGGAATTCTAAACTGGGAAGTGGACTTTCTAAGTCAGCAAGGCGTTCATCCGGGGGAGTGGTCACTCCACCCAGAAGTCTTCTCCCTCCTGGTGAGCCATTGGGGCCTTCCAGATGTGGATCTCATGGCGTCCCATCACAACAACAAAATGTTAGTGTACAGGTCGCGGTCCAGGGATCCTCAAGCCAGCTTCGCGGATGCTCTGTCAGTTCCATAGAACTATCATCTTCCGTATATTTTTCCTCCGGTGTCTATGAAACCCAGAGTAATTCGGAAATTCAAACAAGAAGGCGGAGATATCATTCTGATAACCCCCCGCCTGGCCACGACGTCATTGGTACGTAGACCTGCAACAGCTGTCAATACAGCAGCCGTTCAGGTTGCCACCATGACCGGACCTGCTCAGTCAGGGTCCTTGTCTACATTCAGACCTTCAGCGCCTCTCTTTGGCGGCGTGGCCCTTGAAACTGCCATACTAAAAAAGAAAGGGTTTTCTGCAAAGGTCATCCAAACAATGATCAAAGCATGTAAACCGCATCGGCAAGGATTTGGTGTGCCTCCCGCAAGTATGACGCGAAAGTGTTCAAAACTGCTAGAGTCCTTTCTTTCCTACAGAGAGGTTTAGATATAGGTTTAAGGTTATCCTCGCTTAAGGTGCATATCTCGGCTCTGTCTGTCTGGTTTCAAAGGAAAATTGCTTCTTTTACTTTCACCCACGGTGTCATACGTATACAACCACCATATGATCCTCCAACGACACCATGGGACTTGTCCCTGGTGTTACAGGCTCTGGCCAAACCTCCCTTCGAACCGCTTTGCTCTGTAGAATATAAGTGGCTCACAGCTAAGACTGTGATCCTTTTGGCAATTGCGTCTGCTAGACGCGTATCGGATTTATCTGCTCTTTCATGCAGACCTCCATTTCTGATTTTCCATCCGGATAGGGCGGTGCTAAGAACCAAAGTAGTCTCCAAGTTTCACATCAATCAGGAGATGTGGTCCCCGCGTTCAATTCGCATGTTTTCTCTCCGGCTGAACGCTCCTTGGATGTAATTCGGGCTCTATCTATATATCTGAACCGCACTGCTTCCATCAGGTAATCAGACACCCTCTTTGTACTATATGGTTTTCACAAAAAGGGCTGGCCAGCGAGCAAACAAACTATTGCTCGCTGGATTTGTATTGTTCATTCAGCAAGCCTACCAGCAAGCTAATCTCCGTCTACTATTGTCAATAAATGCAAATTCTACCAGATCGGTAGGTCCATCATGGGCGTCCGCTGAACAACTGTGCAAGGCTGCAACGTGGTCATCTGTTCATACCTTTACAAAGTTCTATGCATTTGCCACGTTCGCCTTCCAGGATGATTCCTTTGGTCGTCGGGTCCTTCTGACAGCCTGAGGTATTCCTTTGTGATACACAAATTGTGACTTCCACGACCTTAGTCAGGTCCCCCTTCACTCTATGTATGTGTGAGTAAGTGCACTGGCATGCTCTTGACTATCTTCTTCCTTCTTCGCTTCCTGCTATTGGCTGGCTAACAAAGTGATGAGCTAGACGTGGAGGCGGGGTTATATGGGAGAGGAGATGTTTATCCTAGGAAACCTGTAAGCTTCGCTGATTGGTGCCACGGTCCTCTGAATCGCCTACAACCCTAATGTCACCCTGTGGGTACCATGAACCTCGAAGAAAGCGAGTTAACCTAAGGTAGGTCTACCTAGTGTTCCTGCGATGCTTATTTTGCAGGACACTGCGCCCTGCCCCTTTAAAAGCCGACAAATTCCGCCCTGCTCGTTTTTAGCTGCCCTGCACAGTAAATAGCAGCCGCTGACAAATTAAGGTCTGTGGGGGCCCTGGGAGGCAGGTGGTACCTGGGCACCAGTGTCAGGGCAGCTCGGGTGGGCAGGAGGTCCCTGTGGCGTATTGTCAGTCAGCAGCGGGGTCCCTGGGGTGGACGGGAACTAGTTCCCATCCGCCCCAGGGACCCCCCCACTGATTGTCCATATGCCACAGGGACCACCTGCCCGCCCGCACTGTCCTGACACCGGTGCCCAGGTACCACCTGCCTCCCAGGGCCCCCACAGACCTTGGATGCATTTTTTGCCGCACTCTATTGTGCATAGGGACACCCCAGTGCCCGGGTTATCGATTAGTGAGGCTCACCTGTGTGGCTGGCTCGTATGCTAATCACTGAGCATCTACAGTGTAAATCCCCATGTACTGTGCCGGCCACGGCCTGCTAGCTGTAAGCCAGTGGCGTAACTACTGTAAGGCAGCCCCAGCTGCCGCTTGGGGGAGCAAGCCACAGTGTGGTCTTTGTGTCTGCTGGTCTCTCTTCCTCTATCCTGCTTCAGCTTCACCGTTATGCGTGTGACATCATCACATCACACGCTGGGGAAACACACTGGAGAGGAGTCCGGGCGGGCGCCACAAATATTTTGGCAGGGAGGAGCAAAATTTATAGTTATGCCACTGCTGTAAACGCACGGTGTAATGAGCTTGTACAGGGTGCTGGCTGTGTCTGCATTTATACTGTGCTTTCTCCTGTAATGCGGCGACCTGGTATCGCAGTCTGCCTTTATCACACGGTGTCTTAACGAGGGTCCAAGTTCTCACTGTGATGGGGTAGGGAACACCTCAGAGCTTGACGGCTATGCCAGTAAAGCGTGGCAGCTAGGTATACATGGTGAATCTGTTTGACCTCACTTTAAATCCTCTCTAGTCTCCAGGTTGTCTCTCACTTTAGTACATACACTTTAGTCTTAATAAAGGCTGCCTGCGCTGCATGGGAGACTTCTATAGCTAATTACAGTAAAAAGAATGTTGATTAACATAGGAGATTGGTGAACTTGCTAAATCTGGTTGTACAGTGTCTAATGCGGCCTACAAATGGGGAGGTGAGCGATGCTAGGGCGCTGGGCGCTGCACAGCAATGTGCTGCTGAGTGACCTGTCAGGGCCAGTGCAAATGGAGTGATCTATCGGGATCACTTAGAAAATGCCCAGGGGTAGCTCTATGTGTAGGCCCCATTCCCGCCGGCGCTGCCTGGACCCACTGCCTGCCACCCACCCATGTACGCTTCAGAGCATGGTGTAAACTACCCCCTCAGCCCTGCAGTCTCCCTAGCTGCGCTGACAGTCCCGCTGCTAAGACAAGGTCAGGAGGGAATGGAGCAGTTCTTTCGTTGCCAAGCATACTGTACACATCCCATGTATACAACCCCTCTCATCCCCCATCACCTCACCTCCTCCCCCCTCATGTCACCTTAACCCTCTCATCCCCCATCACCTCACCTCCTCCCCCTCATGTCAACTTTACCCCTCTCGTCCCCCATCACCTCACCTCCTCCCCCTCATGTCACCTTAACCCCTCTCATCCTCCATCACCTCACCTCCTCCCCCTCATGTCACCTTAACCCCTCTCGTCCCCCATCACCTCACCTCCTCATGTCACCTTATCCCCTCTCATCCCCCATCACCTCACCTCCTCCCTCTCATGTCACCTTTTCTCCTCTCATCCCCCATCACCTCAACTCCTCCCTCTCATGTCACCTGATCTCCTCTCATCCCCCATCACCTCTCCTCCTCCCCCTCATGTCACCTTATCCCCTCTCATCCCCCATCACCTCACCTCCTCCCCCTATCCCCTCTCATCCCCCATCACCTCACCTCCTCCCCCTCATGTCACCTTGACCCCTCTCATCCCCTCACCTCCTCCCCCTCATGTCACCTTAACCCCTCTCATCCCCCATAACCTCACCTCCTCCCCCTCATGTCAACTTAACCCCTCTCGTCCCCCATCACCTCACCTCCCCCCCTCCCCATGTCACCTTAACCCCTCTCGGCCCATTACCTCAACTCGTCACGACACTCGTCACCTCACCAAATCACCTAAACATCTCTCGCCCCTTCACCTCACCCCTTCATCTCACCCTCTGTCGCTACACCCCTGTATCCTGTCTCCAGGTGTCATTTTTGAAGTCTGGGAAGTGACACCTATTCTCTTATATATAAATAAATATAAAACCGTAAAATGTGTTTGTCCAACACTCAGGATGATATTCCTTAGGCTGCAAAGGTGTACAGTGTGGGGCTTAATGTGTAATGGGCTTTACAGCATGTGACATAATGTGTAATAGGCATTACAGCGCGTTGTGTAATATGTAATGAGCATTACGGTGTACGGTATAATGTGTAATTGGCATTTACAGCATGTAGCATAAAGTGTCATAGGCATTAAAGCGTGTGGTATAATATGTAATGAGTATTATGGTGGGGAGCGGGGGGGGGAAGGGGGGCTGCCTATTGTGTCTGTCCTGGGCCCCACAATTTCTGATGGCAGCCCTGCCTGTAGTCTCCCTAGCTGCGCTGACAGTCCCACCCTTCTCAGCCCTGGCGGTGACTGACAGTGTAGTCCCGCCCTCCTCAGCCCTGGTGCCGTGACTGACAGCATCTATCAATTCCTCCTGCATGCAGACTATAGGTCTGCTGAGGATCTGGTAATACAGGAGGGCGTGGCTTGCTTCTCCCGCCGAAGCAAACCCAGCCCTCCTGGAGTCCTGTGTAAATCTATAAAAGCAGACACCAGGGAGAATCATCAGGGCGGCCATATTTACACAGCTTCCCAGTGTATGGTGGGTCAGGTCGTGTCAAGAGCTTCACCCCCTCTGTGTCCTGGGCTAATAAAGTCTGTTCATGGGTAAGTGCTTCAGTTACCACAGCCAGTAGTATAGGTAGGTAGTTTTGTGCTGCCAGAATTTGCAAGGGGGGGACTGGGGGGATATTCAGGTGGGCAGCAATGGGGGTGGGTGCAGGAATACTTTATTTCTTAGGCTCCACCCCCTCACAGCAAACTGCCAGGATTAGTAGCTGTATGAAGTGAGGGTAAGATAAGACGCACATGTTTAATATATACAGATGGAGCGCCTGCACGATCGCCAGATGTCTTGAGCTGGCGGACAGGAGCTCCATCTAATGGGGACGTGCGAACGTCTCTCACGCTCGAGCGTCCCTGTAAACAAGGTGGCGGGTAGCGACTTCCCTTCCAGTCTCCGCTTCAGGGAGATGGTCAGACGGGGGGAGATTCTCTAAAAATCGTGGCTCAGCTCCGCCCCGCCCCCCTTCGCCACCCATCGCACACATAATTATCGCATATGTTCTAACATATGCGATAATTATGGCAAAGGACAGCTCTTGCGTTAAGAGCTGTCCTTTGCGGTGAGAGTCGCCGGGTCCCGGCGTCTCCCCCCTCCCTCCCTTACCCGGCGCTGCTGCTGCGCCGGGCTCTTCTCCTCCCTGCACCCGGAAGAGGATTTTAGTGCAGGGAGGAGGAGGTCACAGGTCCGGGCAGCACAGCTCTGTGCTGCACGGACACAAGTAAGGGGGGGGTCGATGTGGGGCAGCGGTAGGTCGGTGCGGGGCGGCGGTGGGTTTGCGTTAGAAGCCCATAGGCTTCTATGAGGCATCGCCAGATTTTTCTTAGAGCATCTGATAACTGGGTTTTTACCGCATTTTTTGCTTAGAGAATCTCCCCCAGGGTGAGCAGCTGGAGATCGGCGGAGGGCTCTGACGGAGTGGGGCGTTCACGCGCGCCCCCTTCTGTAGGCTGGCGCGGGGAAGCGATTGGCTGTTCTATCGCCAACAGCAGCTACATCTTTATATACAGTATGTGTGTTTGTATATATATGTGTGTGTGTGTATATGTATATATATATATAATTCACAGATGGGCCCAGAGGTACCCCATGCCTGGCACTCCCCAGCAGCTCAATAAAGAGACCTACAGACGGTCTAATTGATATATATATATATATATATATATATATATATATATATATATATATATACTGTTTCTACCTTCTTCACAGCAAACCCCAGTCTTGTGAGTGCCGCTTTATTTCTCTGCTGTATATATAAAAAATTCATTATATTTTTTGAAGTAGTTTGAAGTTATTTGTCTATAAGCGTAAGTTATTTAAATAGCAGACGTAGCTCATTAAATATCCTGTATAATACAAGTGACCTCTCCATCATCCAACAGTAGATCGTGTGATTAATATTATCCGTGCCATCCTGATTGCCTCTGTGCTGCTAATCTGAATCACATTAACGTGAACATTGCTAATCTGAATCACATTAACGTGAACAATTGAACCAGCCTCACTCCCTCAGAGAATCACAGCTAAAGTGCTTGGCTAATGACAGATATGTCACACTGCTAGGCCGGATTCAGGTGCAGCAAATAGCTTTATCATCACCCCAGGGCGAGAGATGGAACATTGCCAGACAGAGATATCTGTGAGGACGACGTTCGAGCCATTAATCCGGAAACACGAAGATCATATTTCTGAAAGGAACAGTTTAAATATTAGGCAATAAATGTAATGATACTACACGTATTTAATGAACTGTTAAATGGATCTTCCCCTTACGTGGATCCTTTTCAGTTTTTTCATCTTTAAGGGTCCAATTGATCAATATTAAGAATTTCCCCCAAGTGATTATCTCCTACGGCCACATATTGCGACCAGAACAAATTATTTTATTATGACCAAAGGCTCCGACAACAACCTGGCATAGGATAAGATGTAGACGTAGATTTTACGATATTACTTTATTGATGTGCAATCAGCAATCTATAAATGAGCGAGTGCGGTCCAATGAGGAGGGATCCTTCCAATGTCCCCTCCAAGAAAGAAATGATACCCTTAGCCCATGGTAAATGGTACCTGCTACCCCTGCCTCTCGGCACCCCTGCACCCACGCTTCTACTGTAGGTGCCACATTCACAATCTCTTTTCACAATATCTCCATATACAGTATGGAACTAGACACGCCTGTGCAAAATTCTACTAGCAACTACTGTATAATCTCCCTGAAACTCATTTTCAAAAGGAGGCAAGTACAGTATGCTGTACAGTAATCAGCACATTAAAAACAAATATGAAATCCACCATGGCAACAAGTAGAAAATATACAGTAGCACTCAACATTGTACAGTACTTGCTTTCCCTTAGGGAGTCCAGTAGTTGGGGCTCCCGACAAACCAGGTCGCTCCACCTGCACTGCAGGCTCCTGACAGGCCTGTCCCTCCGGAATCTTTCCCTGATGGCCTGGCTTGCCCCCTGGTAGGCCTCCACAACCTCACGATTGGAGACCAGGGGCCTGTCCCGCCAAGCCACCAGGGTGAGGAGCTCCCCTGTCCCGAAGGGCCTCGCTCTCTGCCTGCGGTCCGCCATAGTGCAGCAATAACCAGTACTGTACACTGTAATGGCGCACGTGCGTCCTGTGCGGAACAGCGTCGCATTTCTGTGCGCCCGCAAGAGTAGTGAGTACAGTAGTTTATCACTGGCCAGTGATAAACTACAGTACTTTATGAACAGTACAGCTTGCCGGACGCAGCATTGTTGTATTAAAGTACAGTATTATACTGTATATTTTAAAAGAACTTTAGAACACTATACTGTACTGAGACGTATTAGCGTCCGTGCCGCTCCGGTATACACCACAAGCGCCCATGACCAGTACAGCTTGCTGGACGCAGCACTATTGTATAAAAGTATTATATATTGTAAAAGCATTATATTTTATATAATACTTATACAATATACTGTAAACTGTAATACTATAATATAAAAAGTTTGCCGCCGTAATCGAACACGGGTCTCCATCATGAAGAGCCGTGCAGGTATCAACTACACTCAGTAACTTACAGTACTGTGAATGTCATACTGCAACACCATACTGTATTGTGGGTAACTTTAGAACAATATACTGAGACGCATTAGCGTTCGTGCCGCTCAAGTATACACCACAAGCGTCCATGTACAGTATATTTAGGACTAGGGTTGGCTGTACACTATCTACAGAATACTGTAGTGCAGCTTGCTGGACGCAGCACTATTGCATAAAAGTCTTATACTGAATATTGTAAAAGAATTACAGTGACTCTGTTTATTAGGAGCGTCAGAGACGCTCCTGCGAGACAAATAAAATGCAGCTCCTCTCCGTCTCCGCCAAAGAGACGCGATCACGCTCGTGCCGGCGGCGTAAGAGAGGGGCTGACTAGGCTTGCAAGTGCCAGTACAGTAGTTCCTGCGCCTCATGCACGCGCTGCAGCACAAATTTTATGCATGCGCAAATGAGGTTTTCAAAAGTGACATCTGGTGGTTAATCTGTGGTATTACACGCCACGGCGAATCGCCAAGCTTGTAAAAGATATTGCGAATGCCGAGCGCCACGGCCGCCATGGCGGAAAAATCGCCATAGGCGGCAACGATGAGACCCGCTACATCTGTAGGTTGCAAAGGGCCAATTCCTCCTAAATTTGGCTTCATCTGCCAGGTCAAGCTGTGCTTTTTAGAGATGGCTAAATTGCCCATTATCACATTCCCCATAGTTCAAGCATGTCCAAACTATGGCCCTCCAGCTGTTGTGAAACTACAAGTAGTGAGAAGCGGATTTGCCTCTAGAGGTCACGGCCCTAGTTTCTGATATCTAGCCTTATGGAATTGTCTGCCCTACCATGTCCTGCACTGCGTCTCCTATGCCACCCTATGCTTGTCCTGTTTGGCTAGAATCCTAGTGTATGTTCCGGATGGGCTAAATCAGGGCCCCTGGGCCTGAGGTTCCCCAGGGGGGAATTATTAGTATTATATGTATTAGCAGTAGTATTAATTATACATGTCGATGACTGCGGAATATCTTATAGAGAGAAACCTGGTGTTTTTGGAAGATACATGAGTTTTATTAGCCCCACCCCTCCTAGTGCCCACAAATGATGCCTGAATTCACTGAGGAGTAGATGTATGAAGCAGTGATAAGGGAGGAGAAGTGATAAAGTGCCTGGTACTTTATCACCAGCCAATCAGCTTCTAACTGTCCCTTTTTAAACCTAGCCTGTTACTTAACAGTCAGGAGCTGATTGGCTGGTGATAATGTACCAGGCACTTTATCACTTCTCCTCCCTTATCACTGCTTTATACACCTATCCCTGAATAGCATCCTCGCCACAGCTGATGTTGCAAGACCATCGCACTGCATGCACAGTACGACTTATACTCAGAGCAAAAAAATTCTTTGTGGACAACATCAGCATTGCATCCCTCTCTTGGTAGCGATAACAGATGCGATACACCGCTTTATTAAAATCAAGCACTTAATTTCTTTAATTTAATTTTATTAGAAGCGGTTACTGGAAGCCAGAGCGTTCTAGACTGTCCAATGATGAAAATCCAGCAGCGCCGGGGAACTGCACATCGTTCAGCTGCCCCAGTAGAGTCTATGTTAAATTTAGGGGGGGGGGGGGGGGTATTTATCAGTGCTTGGAGAGATCAACTCCCATCAGCTCCTACTGTAGCTGTTTTTTTTTTTTTTTTTTTTTAAGCACAGCCTGTAAAATGTAAGGCAGAAGCTGATTGGCTAGTGCTTCATATCTAGCAATTGTGTCGCTTTTTGAGCATTAATAAATATCCCCCTGAGAAATGACAGTATCGCTTTTCAAAAGCAATAGCTAATGAAAGATCTACCGTAGTCTTCTCATTCTATAGTATGTGCTCTGCAAAAGTAAAAATGGCTGTATTTTGGCTACTGCATGTATATTTAGAATTTTTTGGTTTACGTTTGTGAAAAGTAGGACACGGGATTATAATTAATGTTGTAGAAACAATATTATCGGGATATTCTAGCATTCTTATAGACAGTATTTTTACCCTGGCCACAAACTCACATTGCCTGAAGCGTCTGGTCGAAATTTCACACCTTTTTGAAATGGTTCCTTAACCACTGTGAAGGTTACTGAACTATATACGTAGCTGTCCTGTTTGTGATCGCTAGCTCCAGGTTACTGTTGCTAGCTGTACAGACCTCACAAGGGGAATAGTCTAGGGACTCCCTGCGCCCAGTTCAGATGCTCTATGATATTTTCATAAGCGTTACTGAGAGTGACTGGCTCTAAGAAAATCAGCCTTTTAAAATATGCACCTTGGGCGTTCAGTGTGCAAGTGGTTTGCAGCGTCGGAGTGAGGCTGTGCGAGTCCTGCCGTACCTCAGTCCAGTGCAGGAGTGCGTGTCACAGAGCAGGCTAATACACGGAATACAATAAGGGGGACAGAAGAGACCACAATGGAAGATTTACTACTTATCGTCTACTTCTCCTTCTTCATCTGCCTCTGTGCTCTGGTGTGTCTGTATTTTTCTGGGTGCCAGGAGCTGACCTACAAACACGACGGTAAGGAGGCGCTGCTGGGGTTGTGGGATTTCTGCCCTAGACTAAGTAGGGTGTAAATGTTTAATGTGCTCCGTTATTATTTTTTTTTTCTTCTGTCTGCCTATGTTTAATGTCACAAGGGCTCCTTGTTTCCTCAGTATATATTGGCAGATTTTTTTAATTCCGTGATAGTGTAATTTAAAGACCTGGTTTGCCTAGATATTTGTGCACGTACTGTACAGTATAGGCTGCTTTGTAAGCGATCCTACAGGAGTGCCAAGTGGCTGTAAGGGCTTCCGTCTGGCTGTTAGTTGATCGTTGAGCCACCACAAGGGCACTTTAGTAAAATGTGGTGATTTAAACAAAGCAATGGTTCCGGAGCATGGTATTAATTTCCAGCCGTATATTCATGGCCATAATGTCTTTCGTACTGATTGCAATTAATGGTGATCAACCAGTTGTAATGGTGGCTGGCTGCTACTTACTGTATTCACACAATGCAAGTCCCTAAATGGTTTATAGTCTGTATGTGTTCAGGACACCTCTCATTTTGTTCTGGAAATGGACCCTCTGGGGTAAATTTTCTAGGGTTCCCACCACCCATTTGGGATCACTCTGTATAGTCCGGAAATTAAGACCGGCATCCAGAAGGGTGAAGTTCCTGGACTATATAATGGTTATTCTGGTTGACACGCACATGCAGTGCTGTGAAGTTTGCAGTGATGCGTGTCATTTCACTCTCCCGCTGTTCACATATGCTGCTTCCCCCCCTTTTGCAGGGCGAATTCCCCCACCGACCATTGAATGATGTAGAAGGTACACGCAAAACTAAGGCACTCTCAGGTATATGAGTATATTCCTAAGGGGAAAATGGCGGGCAGCTGGCATCCGGTGATGTCAGCTAGTAGCTGTCTATTCCCAGACATTGTATAGTCCGGGAACGCCACCCCTCTAGACGCTGGTCTCAATGTCCGGAGAAATCCCGGATGGGTGGTAACCCTAAAATTTTCTATTGAAGGTGGAATGTTCCCTACCAGATTATACCTTCTCATTTATTTAGAACCTTCTAGAAGATAATATATATACAACCTTATTCTGGTTCACTCTCAGAGGCAAATTCCTTCTCAAATAGACAGAACTTAACTTAGATTTGGGCGAGTTATTTTGTTTCTGTGCAGGGAAAATACTGATTGCTTTATTTTTACACTGCACTATACTGTAGATCCCACTTTGAAGTAAAACCCCACCCAAATATAATTCTCTCTGCACATGTTACATCATCCCCCCCCCCCCCCCCCCTTCTTTGCAGTGCACATGATTTTGTTCATTTTGTGATTGTTGCTATGGGAAAACCCAGTGGGGGCTCCAGAAGTGGGGCTGAAGCACAGTTCAAAGTTCAAATAAGGAAGACTCACCAACTGACAGTGAGTCAGTTGCCGTGCCTCAAATATTAGAATTTTTAACTGTGCTGCAGCCCTACCTCTGGGGCCGCCACTGAAAACTTCCCATCTTCACCAGAACCCCCACCTTAGTAAAGTTATCCCTATGGGGCACATCAGTTTTTACTTGTGTAATACTGATCTGTGTGCACTGGGCATTGTATCAGGACGAGTACCCAAGTAAATCCTGTAAGCTCTCCTGTGAAATACATTTCTTTAGGTGCCATCATCTACTGTAGTGTCTTTCTTTCGCCTCCCTAAAGCAATTACTGAATGTCATGTGTTTTCTATGCATGAGATTCAGCTGAGTGATTTCTGCAATTTGCAGGTCGCAGTACTTCTAAGGCACCTGTCCTGTCCTCTAAACAGCCTGCTGCTGGTGCTGCTGCTTCTTTTTCTTAGCAGTTATTTATAAATTGCCAACATATTAAGCGGCGTTCTAGATTGAGATGTCTTTGATACAAATGAGGAACATGAACAGAAGGTAAAGAGGGCACTGTGGAGAGCAACCCATATATAATTCAGAGGAATAGCAATGGTTGCTTCTGGTGGTGAGAATGCGTGTGGCTACAATGGGAGGTAGAGACGTGAAGGACGGATCATTCATTCTGTAAATATCTAACTATCAGCCTATCTGCTCCTGTCACAGGCTAGGTTTGGGGAAAATGACATTTGGGAGCTGATTGGTTGGTGATATATCACTCTCCATTTTATCACTTTTCATGGCTTAGTACATGTGCCCCTTTGTGAGAGGATTATCACACCTGGATTAGTTTTCGCACCAGCACCCACACACCAAGACCGACTGGCCAGAACCTCCGGTAACAGTGTGAAGGTGGCATCTTAGAAGTTCAGACCTGCCGTATGCAATGGGTCCAACAAGGATGCCTCTCAGTCAGATTCAGAGCTGCCCCCCCCCCCCCCCCCCCCCCCCGGTTCTGATGCTACTAAGCAGCTGCCTATTGGTAGAGCCAGCCCTGTAAATAGGAGAAGATAAAAGGAATCCGAGGAGTAGAAAGCGAACATTCACTTCAGTCTGTCTGATTTGAGTGTTATGATCTATGGCGCACTTCTAGCTGATCATGCATTACAGTAATGCTCTGTGCACACGGCGGTTCGATGTAATCTATTGTTCTTTTCAATTTTGCTTACTGTATATAAGCAAAATCAAATCGAACGCATTCAATTTTGATTCGATCTCGATGTGCTGGCCCGCAGGATCAAAATTGAATAGAAAAATAGACTGTGCAGGCAAGACTATATGGTACAGATCTGTACTATATGGTCCAAATTGAATGTGTGTGTGTCTTGCCGTGCGTTTAAATCGGGATGGAATAGCAAGGCAATAGCGCCGCGTGTACACCCCTTTTGAATTGCCAGTTGTTAATTGGTTGGTCGCAGCTTCCTATTGCATAAGGGGTGTACACACAGTGGGATTGCCTTGCTCTCTGATCCCGATCGAATCGCACGGCAAGGCAAACGCGCTGCTTATTAGTGTATGCACTTTTGCTAGGTATGTAGAGTGCTCTCTAGAAGGGATGTTTGCCCATAGCAACCAATCAGATTCTGTCTGGGATGCAATAGAGAAATGGCAGACCGAATCTAATTGGTTGCTATGGGCAACATCGATTCCTTTTTTAGAAGCTTTTAGTAAATTTGCCCCTTTTCCTCCAGTGGTGGTGCAAATGATATGAGGCGTTAAATTGCAGTGAATAATCCTTTCCAGATTAAGCTTCAAAAGTGATAAAAAGGAGAGTGATAAACAACCAACCAATCAGCTCCTGCCTACCATTTTTCAAACACAGTCTGAGACATGGCAGGTAGGAGCTGATTGGCTGGCTGTTTATCACTCTCCATTTTATCACTTTTGAAGCTTAGTGCATCTGGCCCTATGCCTTGGATTAGCCGGATGTTATTTAAGAGGGGACATGTTCATAAGGTGCCCATACACGCACCGATCCTGGCGGTGCGATCTGTGCTTTGAGGTGCGCGCTCCTGCGGCATCTCATCGCACAGTACAAAAAGTATGTGCTGCACATACTTTTTGTACTTGCTTTTCATCGCATCGCATCGCATGCACAACGCATGCACAAGGCATGCAATGCTATTTTAGCCCGGAACGCACACCGGGATCGGTGCGTGTATGGGCACCTTAAGTATGACATACTCCTGCATGAAACTGCTCTACTTGTGATCGTCCGTACATCTGCCATCTGCTACCATGTTGTTTTCAAAGCAGTGAAAGTTTAATTTGTGGTTTAAATTTATATTAAATGTATTGTATTATATATCGTAAAATCATATTTTGTATGCATGTGGCTTATGTACTTTGAATCAGGTTATTTTTTTATTTATTTTACATTTCATATACAGCGGCTGGTTTATTTATTTTAAACATGGAACCATTAATTGACTGTTTTTATTTATTAAATATTATTTTATAAAGGGCATCAGGGCAGATGTATTAAGCCTGGAGAAGAGATATATTGGAGATAAGGTAAAAGGGGAAAAAGCACCGACTGTCATTTTCAAACACTGCTGATTGGCTGGTGCTTTACCGCCTTCCACTTTATCTCTTCTCCGGGTTTAATACATCTACCCCACTGTGACCTAAGCACTGGTCTGAGCCTGTCACTTATGTTAGTGGCCTTTCCTGTCCTTTTAAGTAGCCCATGACTTAATTAACCTTTATATAACCATAATTACAAAAACCTCTACTTAAAATAATTTGAGACTGACGCAAATAATTCACGCAGACAAAATAAAGACTCAGACACCAGAATTACGTTTAAAAAGGTCAAAGGAATTATTTATTGAAGACCTTGTTAAGCTAAACTAGAATTTTAAATTTGGAATTTTGGGATCTTAAAGATCAAGTCCCTAACGTTAAACTAAAAAATGGAGGATGGCAAAAATTCTTAGACGCTACCACACGCCAGCCCAGTCAACTTGAAACATGTGACTTAAACTTAAGGAGGGGTTCACCACCGCCTCCTAACTGGCACAACCTGCATCGTGAGGATCTCACCACCCCCTAACCTGGCAGAGCAAAAAATGGGCGGTCCCGCAGGGGAACGCCCCTTGTCCACCCGCATGGCGAGGACCACTCGCCGTCCTACGAAAGGGGTGGTGTCCCACGATGACCGCTTATGCCCCCCTTTGACCGCTGGCTGGTAGCGACTTTCCGCCATTTTGGCTGAAAAGCCACCACAAAAATTGCTTAAAAAGACCAATCGTACCAGCACTCTGAGGGATAGCCATCCCACCACTGGGTACTAAAATAGGGAGGGCGGGAGGGCTTCCAAAGGTAAGAAGGTGGAGGTCACATGGTCCCTAGAGCTTAAGTAGTGCTAAAATGTACCCTCCCCCTTAACTCCTGATAGGCTAACTACTTCTGCCCACCTTATCACTAGGCAGAAAAACCTAGCAGAGTTTTTTCACTGCCTGAACTTTTGCTGACCCTAAGTCAGGGCTCTTATCATGCTTCAAGCTTAAACAGCCTTCAGCTCCATTAAGTAGCCCATGACTTAATTAACCTTTATATAACCATAATTACAAAAACCTCTACTTAAAATAATTTGAGACTGACGCAAATAATTCACGCAGACAAAATAAAGACTCAGACACCAGAATTACGTTTAAAAAGGTCAAAGGAATTATTTATTGAAGACCTTGTTAAGCTAAACTAGAATTTTAAATTTGGAATTTTGGGATCTTAAAGATCAAGTCCCTAACGTTAAACTAAAAAATGGAGGATGGCAAAAATTCTTAGACGCTACCACACGCCAGCCCAGTCAACTTGAAACATGTGACTTAAACTTAAGGAGGGGTTCACCACCGCCTCCTAACTGGCACAACCTGCATCGTGAGGATCTCACCACCCCCTAACCTGGCAGAGCAAAAAATGGGCGGTCCCGCAGGGGAACGCCCCTTGTCCACCCGCATGGCGAGGACCACTCGCCGTCCTACGAAAGGGGTGGTGTCCCACGATGACCGCTTATGCCCCCCTTTGACCGCTGGCTGGTAGCGACTTTCCGCCACAACAAAGGTTGCCTTAAGGCAACCTCCACCGCCATCCCCATTATAAAACCCGAAAGGCCATTAACCCGCCTACTCATGCCCAAACTCTAAAAATATCCTCCAGGAAGATGCAATTTCCCGCAGGGGAAAGATGCACCCCATCCTCACGATAAAACCTCACACTGTCCAAGACCAGCGAAGGATGTTTGACGACAATTCCTCCCATGGCTCTCACAAAAACTCCTATTGCGGAGTTCACCTTCTTGCGAGCCTTTTCAATGGCGGAGATCCTAACTGCACCCCGCCAATGAAACCTGGGAATTATCTCCGACCACACCACCTTAACATTAGGCCAGTGTGCCCTCAACGCCACCAGATCCGACTTGATGCTTAGAATCAAGTCAATCCCTTTGGTAATACCCAGATCATTACCCCCAAGATGAATGACCAGCCACTCAGGCCTGCCCCAGTTCCTCTCATGCCTCATGAGCAATTTCAGGAACTCGACCCAACGCAGACCCCGGACACCTATCCACCTGACCTGCCTATCACCAAGATAATCGTGTGACCTTCTTGCCATTGGATGCCTCCCGGCCCAATAAATAAAAGAATGGCCGATGAGCCATATTTGTCCTGATGAATCCGTTGGAACTGAAAAAATAAGGAGATTCCCTAACATCAGTATCTTAATCTTGAAAAACACAACTTGATACATAATCAACCCATGTGAAGGAGAAAACTTAAAAAACCTCCCGTGGACCAGTTTTGCCAATTGAATTAAGGCCCCCGTGGAGGAAAAAGTAAAAACAACCTTCACACCATCGATTCCGGAACGCTGCCGTTCCAAAACCGACAGTAAACTTCGTTTTAGGGTTGGCGCAACAGGCGCATCTACAACTTATCTAAACGAACATAAGACTTGTATGCATTTGACTTCCACCGGCCTAGCGCCCGGATCTCACTTACCGACGATCCGGACGCCGCCGCCTGTGTAGCCGACCCAATCCGAAAGGAATGGGTCCCATACTCCTGGGGCCTTAGTCCCAGTACCACTAAACACTGTTTTAAAACCGCAGCAAATTGAAACTTTGACATTGAACTCCCATCTGCATGCAACAAAAACTGCCCTTGAATCCCCGCAGGGCGGATTCCTAAATAAGCTTGCGCCAAGCTGAGCGGGCATATATCCTTAGCGCATTGCGCCTGCAATGTGACCCAGCGCCCCTTCCCCAGCTGATCTGTTTTGGACTTAGCCAACCTGCATAACACGCTGCCACTACCTATTTTGACGTTGCCCACCAGCAAACCAGCCTCTTTGCCCGCTTTGTTCTTAGCCACCAATTCGCTTACTCTAAATGCCCCGAAAAATGCAAACACAAAAGCGGTCCTAAAAAGCAACACCTCAAATGGAGATTCCCCAACATCCGCTAAAACCTTAACCAGATTTTTCAGCAGTACCAAATCAATGGGACGCCTTGCGTCCTTTGTTGCCGGGTTGGCCCTGGCCCACCCTTTCATGGCCTTGGCCAACACAAAGGACCGAGTGGGGTCCTCCTGACCCCGCAGCTTAGAATGAAAAGCTATGCCCGCAAGGGCAATCGACATGGCCCCTTTAGCCCTACCCGCTTCGTAGTGCTCCCACACAAAAACACCCAACCTGTCTTCCATGGACTCACCTTCCCGACCATACCTACCCAGGAAAGCCTGCCAATCCCTCCATGCTGCATCATATGCCCTTTGTGTGGAAGGAGCCAGAGCGTTCCTGGCCAGCCCCACTAACCCGGTTCGATGATCTGCCAGACAAAAGGCGGGCATGTCAAACCCACAGGAGAAGCCCCGGGTACCAACTCCCGGAACCTAACCCATTGGAAACGGGACAATGCATCCGCAATGTTATTCTCTATGCCAGGCACATGCCTGGCAGAGAAATTAATATTAAATTGAAGACACTGCAATACTAGATGCCTGAGCAACCGCAAGGTGAACGGGCATGAACTCCTCTGATTGTTTATTGCGTGCACCACCCCCATGTTGTCGCACCGAAAAACTACCTGCCTATCGGCCAATTCACGGGCCCACAACACCAGGGACACCACAATGGGAAACAGCTCCAACAACAGAAGGTTCCTAGTAAAGCCCCTATCCACCCAGGACTTTGGCCATCCCGCAACACACCATTCCAACCTGAAAAAGGCCCCAAACCCACAACTGCCTGACGCATCCGTAAATAACTGCAACGCACTGTTGTAGCAAGGAGGTGCAGGCCACAACACTACCCTGTTGAAAGAAACCAAAAAAGAGGACCAAACCTTTAAATCCTCCCTGATTTCTCTGGATAGGTAAACCGAATGATGGAGCCGAGCAACCCCAGCTGTTGCACGTTCCAATTTGCGACAAAACACACGACCCATGGGTATGATTCTGCACGCAAAGTTGAAAGATCCCAATAAGGACTGAACCTATTTTAACCGCACTTTCCGCTTACCCAGGCAATCCTCAATGAGACCCAAAAGCTTCTGTACCTTGTCCGCCGGTAGACGGCAGCATCCCGCCTGGGAATCGATTTCGATTCCCAGATAACTGAGGCAATGTGTTGGGCCTTCCGTTTTCCCTTCCGCTATGGGCACCCCTAGCGTTCTGAAAACCCTCTCAGTGACCTCCAATAACTTCTCGCAAACTTTGCTCCCGCCCTGACCCACCAAAAGGAAGTCATCAAGGTAATGAGCAATACCCTGATGCCCTGAAACCGACTGAATGCACCAATGCAAAAAACAACTAAACCTTTCAAAATACGCGCAAGAAACCGAGCACCCCATAGGAAGACATCTATCCACAAAAAACTCACTACCTAACTTGAAACCCAGGAACCGCAAGGAATCCGGGTGTATTGGTAACAACCTAAAAGCAGCTTCGACATCTACCTTTGCTAACAACGCATTACGGCCACAGCCTCTCACTAACTGCAAGGCCTCCTCGAATAACTGGTACCTAACCCTACACAGCTCTTCCGGTATGGCATCATTAACCGACCCCCCATGGGGGTGAGATAGGTGTTGGATCAACCTGAACTTTCCCGGGGTGCTCTTTGGTACAACACCCACCGGAGAAATGCACAAACCCTGTATTGGCGGTACCGCATATGGCCCGCACATACGCCCTAACGCTATTTCGGCATCCACTTTCTGTCGGACAATGAGAGGAAAATCCCTGGCCGATTTTAAATTCCTAACCGCAACAACATGTACTGAACCCTCAATTGGCAACTGAAAACCCCAACGAAAACCATTCAACAAAAAACTGGCAGCCTCACGATCCGGGTAGTTCCTGAGCCACCGGACTAACTCAGCCACCACTATAGGCGAAGGAGCCTTACTTGTGACCTCCAGCGGCTTCACTGGCATCACCGGCCCTACCCGCTGGGGCTGCGGTGCAATCTTTTGCTGGGTGACTGGACCCGCAAACTCTGCAGGAGTGGCGAAAACGACAATTCGCCCCCCTGTTGCACTTCCCTTCATTATAAGCAAAACACTTGCCTTTGCCCGCTACCTTGGGGGACTGAGCTGGCGCCGCTGCCACCTTTTTTCCCGCACCTTCCCCCAGAGGCCTTGTCTGCTGAGTGACCTCCAGCCAGACCTCAACATCTTTGAACCCCATGGGCAACACCGCGTTACCATCCTGTTTTCGACGAAACTTTTCGTCATACTCCCGCCAGGAATACCCCTTTGTTTTCAAGTACATCTCGTGTACCAAAAACAAATATTTTATAAGATTGGGGTATTCCCCAACCCTGGTCTCGGCATAACAAGCTGCAAAAACTAAAAACCCCTTGAGCCACTGGTGAAAATTTCTAAAGGCATTTTCTCCTATTCCGTCTGCCTTTTTTGCCTTCTCAAAGGCCTGCTTCATGTCATCCGTCAGAGTAAAAATATCCACATATTTCCCCTTTCTAATCTTTTCTTTCATCCTCTTACGAATGCCCCTGGTGACCGCTGTGTTCGCACAGTGAACCATCTCGGTGAACAGGGGTGGCTCCGCAGGAGGAGGAGCAGCGCTTGTACCCAAAGGCTTGTCCTTTGTGGTAACCTTAGCGACCTGGCGTGCAATCATCCTAGCTAACTTACGCGGGCGCCGAGGGGAATCCGACCCCACACTACTGGTGTCACTATCTGTAGAATCACAAGATGTATGAACCGCACACTCACCCGTGCCTGATGTCCCCGGAGCTTCGTCAGCCGCAACGGCCGACCCGGAAACTGCTGCAGACGTTTCAGGGGCTGTCCTTGGCTCTGATCGGACTTCTCGACTTCTCCTCCTGGCTGCCATTGCCGTCCCTGCACCCACACTCGCCTGTGAAGACACAACAAGAGACGGGGGGGGGGGGGAAGAAACAACACTGCCCCCTTCGGCCACAACGGACGCCGAAGCCTCCGCCATGGCCGGAGGGACAACCTCAAAAGCACTTGAAAGCGGGGTCCGCTGCTGGTGCGCAGGCCTGATCTGGTTACCATATCCCCCTGATGCTTGGGGAAACCCCCCAACCCCCCCCGCTCCCGGGGGAAACCCGTAACCCTGCCCCATCTGCGGCTGCCAAAAACCTGCATAACATGACCCTTGCTCCCAAACATTGCCCGCTGAACTGGGTGAGCTGTACCCCTGCGAAACCATGGACCCCCACATAGGGTGGGCCATAGACCCCGAATGATACCCCGCTCTCTGCTGAAAGCCATAACCCGCGGGAAAAACAGGCCTAAAGGGGCCCCCCTGGGGCATCCCCCCTTGACCACTACCCCCCATGTGGGACTGCCAATATGGGGAGCTATGCGGGGCCCACTGTCCCTGCCAACCTAACATGGGGGAAACCTGAGGCATTGGGAGGGAATGAGGCCCCTGCCAGGTTGCTGCTGACATAATCCCACCCCCTGAAGAAAATCCCGGGTAAACACTTGCTGCAGGTCCCTGCATCTGCCCTGATGTGCCCACAGAACTACTGGGATAAAAAACATTTCCTCCCATCCCTGCCCCTGCAGGTGGCGCTGTTGCACCACCCCTCTGCCCCACCATGGCATTGTAGCCACCAAACCCCAACCCTGGCTCACCAAAAATCCCCTGATTAACCCCAGCATTAGGGAGACCCACAACACTTGTCCCCATCCCCACTCTATATTGGGGTCTGAGGCTACTCAATCCTCCTGTCACAGAACCCACATTCATGTTACTTGCAGGCACAAAATCCCCCATAGCGAATCCCCCTGTTCCTGTCACCACAGGAGCAGCCTGATCGCTCACCACCCCCCCACCCCCCTCACCATTCCTGCCCCCCCCAGCAGCCTCACTCCCCACAGCCACTGAGTTCACTTGCCCGTTAGCGTTGCTCCCCGCAAGGGAAGCCAACGCTTCATTACCAGCCCCCACACCTGGCGCTTGTATGCCCCCTTGCAGAGCGGGGGACCCCCCAGCCTCAGCAGGCTCTGAGGAGTTCCCCGCCGCCTGCGTTGCCGTGTCAGGCCTCGCGCTCACCAGAGCCGAGGCCTGCACTTCCCGCACATCCCCGCGAGCTGTGAGCGCTGCCGCGTCATCCGGCGCGTCACCCACCTCGCGCCCAGGCCGCGCACCAGCCAGCGCTGCGGCCTGTACCCCGCCCGACGCTACGCTCCCCGCTGCCTCCGTCCCCTCCGTTAGCACCTCCGGTGCCGCCGACTCCGCCCGCAAGCCCTCCCCACTCCCTGCCCGCTCACTGCCCTGCCCCAACACCGCAGACGGCGCCGGGGAAGGGGAGGTTGGCGGGGGGGCTATCACAACCACCGCATCACCCCCTGCATCCACTGAGAGGGCAGGCAAAGCCTCCCCCATATCCTCCACAGCCACTACTCTCACCCTGGGCCGCCGGTACCCCGCAAGGGGCCTGGCAGCGTCCACCAGACGGCGGGGAGGGGGAGCAGAGCGACGTGGCCTGGACATTTTCAAATACAGAGATGTAAAGAAGAAATTAACACTCACCAGATCTGCGCAGGACCCACAGGAACCAGCACTTCCAAAGGTAAGAAGGTGGAGGTCACATGGTCCCTAGAGCTTAAGTAGTGCTAAAATGTACCCTCCCCCTTAACTCCTGATAGGCTAACTACTTCTGCCCACCTTATCACTAGGCAGAAAAACCTAGCAGAGTTTTTTCACTGCCTGAACTTTTGCTGACCCTAAGTCAGGGCTCTTATCATGCTTCAAGCTTAAACAGCCTTCAGCTCCATTTAGCAACATGATTTTAATGCATATGAGTCCCCTGTCATATCCGGCAAGCCTTTCTCTGACTTGTGCCTTCCCCCCGTCCTTGGTCCCCATGTGCCATTTATATATCTTACAGTAGGAGGTACAGCTATGATGTGGCTGGTGTTACTAATGATTGTTTATGTGTCCGTGTAATGACACGGAAGTGGAAACACATTGTGTAACATGGCGCCATGGGAGAAGGAGTCGGTGCTACCATGTTACTTTAGAAAGCCCTTACTGCTGGGGTTCTGTGCATATATGGCCAATATCCAGTAGAACACCGTATTCTCATCTCTTTTAATGAATGTATGTTTTAATGCAGCAGAAATAGATTGTTCATTTGTAGGAAACTGCGATGGAAAAGTAATTGTTATTTTTGCATGGCGCTTCTGCTCGTTCAATGCACTATAACCGGCTCTCTTTTTTTAGAGGCATGTTGTGGAGACGTTTTTTGGATTTGACGAAGAATCCGTGGATTCTGAAACCTCTTCGGTCACCTCCTACAACACCGACAAAACAGACAGGACACCAGCAACACCTGAAGAAGACATTGAAGATGTAAGTTCTAGTCATTGTTACTGTATGATTAATGTTATGTCCGTCAGGATTGGCTGGTCTACAGTGGTTGTGTGCACTGTGCGTTATGGCTCAGGGCTGACACCAGAGTGTCGTCCCCCGGCAAACTATAAATTTGCACCCTCCCTCCTATTTTTTATAACGGGATGACATGCATTGAAGTTACAGTCCACACAAAGGGGTGCTGTCACACCGTATTACTTTATGCAAGGTATACCACAAAGTAGTGCCCGTTACACATAATGCCACACAAACAGGACTGAACAGCTCCGGCGCCTGGCCACCGTACCCTGCGGCAACCGGAAGGAAGAGCTCATGAGTGATCTCCAGTCCAGTCTTTGGCTGCAGGGAAGTTGTCTCCAGGCACCCGCTGGTATCAAAATCTCAGCAGGCTTCCTGCAAGTGGAGGAGGTGGCGGTACCCCCCACTTTGCAGAGCCCACAGCATCGGGTCAGCCCCAGATGAGGTCCTTTCCCATGTCCATTTTCTGTCCTGGGTTTTGTGGACACTTGATTTATAATAGTTCTCATTCAATGTTAGTGTTAACTATTTCATTGGGGGTTACTGTTAAATAGATTTACAAATGGACCATGAAATAGTGAACACTAACATTGAATGATAACAGATTGTTACTGTATCTGGTGGATACCCCCCTTGTCCCACATGTATGAAGTAGTTCTACAACCAGATGCGATTTTCTTTCATATAATTAAATAAGGAGCTACCGTTATTTTTTTAAATCTGAAATCATTATTTGAACATAATGATCTGTGTTTTCACGATGAAGTCGGCAGAAATATGTTGCTGATATGCTGTAATCATTTCTTTTAGATCAATCCTATATGGCTTGTGTTTAAGGGTGGCCATACACTATGCAATACAATCCCAGGTGGCAGGATCGCATGCAATACACCACATGCGGCTCTTCTGCATGTGATGTATCGCATGTGATCCCTGCTGCTGGGAGGGGGTCCGACATGGAGATCATAGGTGGAGCACGTATGATCCCCCTGTCCGATCCGATGTGCATGGGACCAGGCATCAGATCCGGGTGACTGACATATCCGATTTGGGCCAAATCTCGCCCTAATCCATTGGAATCGGGTAAAATTGTGCCCGAACCGGACAAGTGTATGGGGGCCTTTAATAGGTCAATACACAACAGGCGGTTTTGCACAGCGTGTATTAATATCGATGATCGCTGAAATAGCTGGGCTGAAAATCACTCATACACACGGAGTGTTTTTCCCCCTGCTCATCAATGTTTGTTGCTGTGAACAGCTTTTCTTAGCAGGATGATGTGAAAAGCTGTTCAGTCTGCTGGAAACACCAGCAAATGAACAGCGAGCACACATCAGCGCTCACCACTTGCCCCCTCATACACACTGGTCGGCTTTCGAGCTGAAAACAACAAAACTGAGCTGCTTTCAGCTCAAAATCGCCCAGTGTGAATGGGCCTAAAGACGTGACGCAGCAAAGTTACATTCTCAATACCTTGATATGGGAAATGTCGACAAATCAGTCTACCCATGTCCTGAAATGTGCAGGATTAATTTAATAATACTCTGCATTTTTATTTTTGACAGAGTACCCCAAAAGAAGAAGCTGACTTAAGGTTTCGCCAGCTGACACGAGAGTACCAGGCCCTGCAACGGGCATATGCCCTTCTCCAAGAGCAAGTTGGAGGAACGCTGGATGCTGAAAGAGAAGCCAGAGTAAGTTTCATTTCCATACAATTTATTGACTCGGCATGATACGAATACCCTGCTCTCCTGAATCCTTAAATGACTCCATCTCTGTAACCAGGCTCATTAATCAATGACGGATAAATGTACATTTGTAGATGAGAAGTGCGGTGTGCCGATCTGCCAGCCATGGCAATTCTTGCTCCTGTTAAGCATCAAATTGACGTAACTAGTGGTATTCTATATCAAAGGAGAACAGAGATGTTGGAGAACATGTTGGCTTTGGCTCACTTGTCCGTCTTTGTCGCCCACAGACTCGGGAACAGTTGCAGGTTGACCTGTTCAGATGCCAGGCGAAGATTGAAGACTTGGAGAATTCTTTGTCTGAGAAAGGACAGGTAACGGTCACCAGGCAGTCTCTCCATAAGCCTCTGTGCGTGCTCCTGTGCAGTGTGCTTTCCAGCCTTGCAGCTTGGTGGTGGGCGGTGTATATGTAAGAGCATGGCTTTCTTATATTTTGCGTTGCTTTTTCTTATTATAATAAAGGATTACAGTCCAAAAAAAAAAAAAGTATTTTTCATCTGATCTTGTAGCATCGAGCATTTACATTGGACAAAGTACAATTTAAGATCACTGTCAGACAACACCCTGTTCTCATTTCATGTTCAATTTTTATTTTGTATTCTATAGTCTAGTACAGGCATTCCCAACCACGGTCCTCAAGGCACACCAACAGTGCAGGTTTTAGTGATATCCAGGCTTCAGCACAGATGGATTAATCAGAATCCCTCAGATACTAATTAAGTCATCTGTGCTCAAGCCTGGATATCTACAAAACCTGCACTGTTGGTGTGCCTTGAGGACCGTGGTTGGGAATGCCTGGTCTAGTATGACATGAGTGAACGGTTTAGGGACCGTAATCTTCTGACAGCTCTTTTTCAAAGGGACATATCACAAAATACTACATCTGACTGATCTTGCAATATAGGGGCCGATTCAGGTCCAAATTCGTCACCCTAGGCTTGAGAAGGGAAGGGGCGTCGGTGACCGCCCCCTTCTTCGTAGATCTGCGGGCATAATAAAAGCCAGTCTTAACTGACTTTTATTTGCGAGCAGCAGAAAAATCATTCGATGGTCTCCGACCATCGAATGATTTATTTATTTATTTTAGCTGGACGGCCGCATGCCCGGGGATGCGTCCACGTACACATAAGCTTGCATGCTAATAGATGCTTGGAATATTCTAACAGGTTGGAACTATCAGCACATTGGTGTGATAACATTATATACATATGTGCCCCGCTACATTGTTGCTGCGTATTTTAGCTTACTGTAGCAGCGTGGATTACCACGCCCATTGGCATCACTGCCAGGTCCCACTAAAGTGAATGGGGTGCCCATGTCGGCTCCTATTCACGGCAAAGGGCATAATTGAACGCCCACTCCCCGCTATGCCGCCACATCCTTGTTACGATGTGTGCGCATTGCAGTAAAGATGGAATAGAAATATTTGTAATTTTTTTTTTTTTTTTTTGCGTCTTAGGTCACATTGAGGGCCAGATGTATCAAGCTTCAAAAAGTGATTTAAGTGGAGAATGATAAACAACCAGCCAGTCAGCTCCTACCTGTCATTTTTTAAACCCAGCCTGTAACATGACAGTTGGGAGCTGATTGGCTGGCTGTGTATGCCTCCCTTTAAATCACTCTTTGAAGCTGGATACATCTGGCCCTTAGTGACATACGGTAGGTTCTAAAGATTAGCTTTTTTGGCATAAAGGAATTAGTCACAGAGCGAAGTTGTGCCTATCACAGGCCACTCGCATCAGAGCATTTTACACAATGTTGATGAGTTTTGCTCAATTTTGGGTCTAACTTTGCTTATAGTGTACTATATATGATTAGTATTTTTGTAGTAAAGAATTTGGTAGAAGTTTGCATAGTAAGCCTAATGATGCACACCACAGGGCACTCCTGTCAAAATAGTTTTTTTATTTTCTTTTCCTTTTTTGTAGTTTTTGTTACTTCTTCCTCAATTTTGTGCTTTAATTCGCTTACAAAAGTGGCATATCTATAATGGCTGAACCCACTTTTCCAATACGTCTGTCTTAAATCCATTGTTGGCGGCTGCAGTGCTGCAGATATCACGGGAAAACATTTTCCTGCCGTTTCGCACATGCATATTCGGAAAATCACCAGGAAAATGGCCAGCGTGCCATTTCCTTGTAGGCTGACGCATTTGCAGTAGACTCTGGCAAAGATCTAGTTTATACCCTAGAGCTAACGAGCTGCCAGCTAGAGGGGAGGAGTCTACACCCCCAGTTGCATTTGACTGTGAGTAGATAGCTGCCGCCCAGACATAGGGCCAGATGTACTAAGCTTGAAATGATAAAATGGCGAATGATGAATCACCAGCCAATCAGCTCCTAACTGCCATGTCACAGGCTGGGTTTAAGAAAAGACTAGGTATTTTAAAATTAGGGTTTTGAGGTGCTAAGTTGCAAAGTCTGTGGCACGCTAAATTATTGCAATAATAATAAAATTATTGGGGCTATTTATTGCAATATTAGCATAAACGTATGTAGAGACATCTGTATGGGAAGTATTTTGCGCTGGTCATGGCATTTGTGTGTGTGTGTATATGTATGTATGTGTATATATATATATATATATATATATATATATATATATTAGTACAGTATTGTTGTTTTATGAACATATAGCCGCAGCATCACGCCCAGCATTTGCATAGCGGCAGCAGATGGGATGAAGGCAATGACCCAGGCTTAGTAATAATTATCTGAGGCGAGCCTGCGTGTGATACAGCGCTGGTTCTATCACTGGTGTGGCTATTGCCATATAAATGGCCTGGCTGTTGGGTGAGATCTTTCTCATTATCACCTTACTGGCTCAGATTATCAGGAGGACAAGATCTTCTAGGCAGCAGAGGTAAAAATAGATCTGCTTTCATTTCAGTTCTAGAAATCTAATTTGCTTGATCTGGAGTAGGGAGCACCAGTCACCCGTTGTATCAGCTGGTAGTGGTACAGCTTTGTTCCGGGATTTGTGTCAACGTGCGTGACGCAACCTGGTTCCGCTACGTCTCAGATCGCATCACTCTGTCATAAAAGCAGGAATGCTAGTAATACGAATAGTAAATGAATTTAGCATTTTTTTTTTTTTTTCATTTTATCAGGTTTGGCTTCTATTTTGTCCTCTGAGATACACAAGTCATTGACCTTATTATTTTCTATATTACCTTAATAAAAGGTAATATAGGGGCAGAATTCATAGGCAGTGATATTCTTGTTCTCCCTCGATAAGAATGATAAATGGTGCTACAACCAATCTACTCCTAACTGTCGTGTGTTTGAAAAATGAATGGAGCTGATTGGCTGGAGCACAAAACCTGCCCCTTAGTTGGGAGTTTTTCCCTCCTCGCTGGGTACATCAGCTGGTCAGTTTCTCCAGTTGGACTCAAGGCACTTGACATGTAGGCATAATATCACATAATACATTGAAGATGATGTGGGCAACTTGGGCGCACTACGGTAGTTACAGCAAGGAAATACAATATACTGTAACAACACAAAATCGCCACCCTTTTGCCATACAGTTTATTATATCCACAGCGGGTGAGGCAACACCATTTCTAAACACAGCTAAACTATTCTGTACACACACAGATCATGTCCTATCTAGATGTGTGTTTTTTTCTTTAACCACAGCAGGCACGGCAGCCATCTTGAACCCCCTGCTTATGTTTAATGGTCGGCCCACACAATACAAACAAATGATATTGAATGGGGGAAATACAACATACAGTACATCTGAAATGCTTAGGGGCAAAATAAACGTGTAATTGTATCGCTTCTCTTGCGCATCTTGTAGTTTGCCCGATCTGGGCCTTGTTTGTGGTATAGCCCTTTGCTTATTTAGTGATGGCTTAGTATTCGGTTTCTATAATATGGTTCAGGGACCCACCCGAATTGCACAGATACAGTACTGTAGGTGGGTTATTCTGGTTGATTTGCTCGGATGCGAATTTGCAATCCTTGCAAGTCAGCCAAACCCGCCTTGCGAATGGTTGGCTACTGCCTCCCACTTGCAAGCGCGACTCGCTTGCAGGGCATGCAGGCATGGGGGGGGGGGGGCGGGGGGGGGAATGCCCACATCTTTCGAAAGATGTGGTGCAGTGCACACACATGTAAGGTTGCACTGAGCAACCTTGCATATGCGTGCACGTTCAGGGGGAAGTGGGCGTGCAGCTAACATCTGGTGAGGTCATCTTCCCGCCCCCCGCTTGTGCGTCCTGCCCCCATTAGCATGCCCAGAATTCTCATGGGAACGCCTATGAAATGCTGGGTGTTCCCATATGCTAATGGGGCTGCCCCATGCCCCTCTCCGCCCCCTGCCTGTCCTGGGGGTGGTGATTGCATGCGGCTAGGTTGAAGTTGCAGGACTTGTTAGAGGGTTGTTTATAGGAGGGTAGCATGAAGTTTGTATAATTGCTGTAAAGCAGGAGGGTAGTTTTGGCTGAAACCGCTGTTTGGTAGCTGACGTAGCCTGTTGGAGGTACTATCGAGGTGGCTAGTGGGATTCTGCCATCTGAGCTGGCATATAGGTGGTTGAGGGGTTTTCCTGGCTCTTTGTAGGGTTTTGGATTATCAAATGTGAAGAGAGAAGGCTGCAGAAATGAGCATTGGTGCATCATAGATTGGTTATAAAGAAGACCAGAAGGGTCTTGTCAGTTGTCAGGAGCAGATGACTGGAGTCTTGGCTTTGCTAGGTGTGACAGGCTTCAGTATGGCTGCTGGGGGGAGTACAGTGTAGGAGTGAGCTAGGCCCCAGAAGTGTTAGGCGCCATTGTAGCAGCCCCAAAGAGTTCTCTGCTGAACTACATGGGGCCCAAGTACCATAACCAAAACCGTGCATGATGTCTCTCCTTGCTGGTATTCCCCGGGTATCATGTTTGGGTAGGACACAGGATAGATGATGTGTTTGGGGGCAAAGGCTGGAATGATCTATGTGTGGCACAAGCTTGGCAGAGCAGGTATGGTTGGCAAGGCTGTGGGCTCAGGCCTGGCATGTTGTGTGGGCACACAGCTACTGTAGAATACTGATCAATTGCGCAGTTTAACCCAGGTATTGAATTACATTTGTTATCACGATAGGGCAGTTTATTTTTCATGTTACCCATAAACCCAGAGATCTCTAATTAATCCCCAACTCTACTGCATACTACTTATAGAAAAATACAAAAAATAAGGAATTTAAAATGTCCATGTGGCTTCTCCTCTAGCCTGAAGAAGAGTGTAACTTTTTAGTTCAATCTTATAGATAAGTAGAGCTGTGGGAAGGGTTCCTAAGTAGCCACATGGCCCAGGACTGCTAATGATTCAATCATACAGGACCTAGAGAGCCACAGTAAATTGGGAATATGCACTACTGGGCATCGGCTGGAAGCTGTCTGAACAGATGCACATATATTGTGCCTCATTGGTGTGTCATGGAAGTGTAACCGGAGTGGGTGCAGACTCAGGTACTTTACTGCATACATTGGCTGCAGTGCGGCTTCCAATTAGAGGAGCCTCCAGAGGAGTGGCTGCAGCACAGTTCAAAATTCATATAGATGAGAAACACCAATTGCCAGTGAGTCAGTTCGGAATGGCAGTTGGTGGCAGTTTCTGAGGCTCTCCTGTTTGAATTTTGAACTGTGCCACAGCCCCTGCTCTGGAGTCTCCCCTGATTGGAAGCCATGTGCATGTGACTTCAGCCTTCAAAGTTAGGGTCCCAGTTTCTAACATGGTTTTAGCAGCACATATCTCTGAATCTGCTTCTTGATGGACATTGTTTTGTATCTGATTTGTGATATGTACATTTCCAAAAACTGTGGTCATACTGCTTTATGTTGGTGATATTATTTATTATGATTATTAGTATCTATGTTTTAAAGGTATTTTTTGTAATAAACAAGAACTGAGGTGTTTTTGCTATGGAGACAACCACAGTCCTTTCAATATGCACCACCGTCTTACCTTATTCATATTTCAGGAGTTGCTATCTCTTATATATTTAGCCAGATCTGTCACTCAACCCCTGTGGAGAACGTTCCTGTGTAGAACAGTTTCACTTTCATGTGTCTGACGTTCCACCCCCTTGACATCACCTCCCCCCGCCCAGCCAGGGCTACAGTACACGCCCACCATCCACCATTACTCCACAGCCACCATCCACCATTACTCCTGCACATCCCTACCCTCTGCCAGGACCCCCGCGACCCCCCTCCCGCGATTCGCGGGACCCCCCCGCGAACCCCCCTCCCGCGATTTGCGGGACCCCCCCCGCGACCCCCCCTCCCGCGATTCGCGGGACCCCCGCGAACCCCCCCTCCCGCGATTCGCGGGACTCCCGCGATTCGCGGGACCCCCGCGACCCCCCTCCCGCGATTCGCGGGACCCCCGCGACCACCCCGGTATCCGGACTATTGTTAGACAGCACTTACATCGACAGCCATTACATCGACACCATTAGTTCGACACCTCAATAGGTCGACATGGTTTTAGGTCGACATACCATTAGGTCGACATGTCATTATGTCGACAGCTCATTAGGTCGACAGCTCATAAGGTTGACAGCTCATTAGGTCGACACTGCCATTAGGTCGACAGTGTCTATGTCGACAGTCAAAAGGTCGACATGGGTTTTTTCACTGTTTATTGAGCCGACATGTGCCGACAGGCGGTATTTCATGCCCTACTATCCACTAGGGCGTGGTGGGAGAATAAAATAGTGTGCCGAGCGCAGCGAGGCACCGTGCCCAAAGCATAGCGAGCGGCTGCGGTACACTTCAAACTGTGTCCATGTCGACTGTGTCGACATTTCGGCCAAAAAACGAAAAAAAAACCATGTCGACCTTTTGACTGTCGACATAGACTCTGTCGACCTAATGGCAGTGTCGACCTAAAAACATTTCGACCTAATGAGCTGTCGACCTAATGAGCTGTCGACATAATGACATGTCGACCTAATGGTATGTCGACCTAAAACCATGTCGACCTATTGAGCTGTCGAACTAATGGTGTCGATGTAAGTGCTGTCTAATATCCGTCCCAGACCCGACCACCCCCTCCCGCGATTCGCTGGACCTCCGCGACCACCCCCTCCCACGAAACGCGGGACCCCCGCGACCCTCCCGCAAATCGCGGGACCCCAGCGACCCCTCCCTCCCGCGAGCCCCCTCCCGCGATTCGCAGGACCCCTGCATCCTCCCCTCCCGCGATTCGCGGGACCCCTGCGACCCCCCCTCCCGGCATTAAAAGGGCCCCCCGCGACCCCCCCTCCCGCGATTCACGGCACCCCCCCCCCCTACTGTGATTTGCGACCCCCCTCCCGCAATTCGCGCCGCCCCCTCCCGCGATTCACGGAACCCCCCGTAGCGCACCCCTCCCGCGATTTGCGGGCCCCCTCGGCACTTCTCGTGATTTGCGACCGCCCCCTAATTCACACATTCGGGGACCCCACCTCCCGCGATTCATGCCCCCCTCACGCAATTCACGGCACCCCCCACACCCCCCTTCCTGCGATTCGCAACCCCTCACGACCCCCCCTCCCGCGATTCACGAAACCCCCCGTAGCGCCCCCCTCCCGCGATTTGCGGGCCCCCTCGGCACCTCTCGCGATTTGCGACCGCCCCGTAATTCACACATTCGGGGACCCCCCCTCCCGCGATTCATGCCCCCCTCACGCAATTCACGGCACCCCCCATACCCCCCTTCCTGCGATTCGGAACCCCCCACGACCCCCCCTCCCGCGATTCATGCCCCCTCCCGCGATTCACGGACCCCCGCACCACCCCCCTGCGCCCACCCTCCCTTGATTCACGCCCCCCTCATGCAATTCACGGCAACCCCCCACACCCCCCCTCCTGCGATTCGCAGCCCCCCCACGACCCCCGCCTCCTGCGATTCATGACCCCTCCCGTGATTCACGGACCCCCGCACCACCCCCCCTTGACTCACGGCACCCCACGCGCCCCTCCCGCAATTCACGGACCTCCGCAACCCCCCTCCCGCAATTCACTAACCCCGACAACCCCCCTCCCGCAATTTGCGGACCCCCGACAACCCCCCTCCCGCAATTTGCGGACCCCCCTTCCCACGATTCAAGCCCCCCCGCCCACGATTTGCGGACCCCCGCCCCCTCCCGCTAACCGCGGATCCCCACACACCACCCCCCCTCCCGCAATTTGCAGACCCCCCAGACCCCCTTCCGGCAATTCCACCCCCCAGCGGACCACCGCGGCCCCCGCTCCCGCATTTCACGTACCCCCGTGACAATGGGGGATCCTGTACCACCACAAGCAGGTACCGCCCCTAGGTGGGAAATCCGGCCCTGGCTGCCGCACTGCAGGTTTCCCCACTGCCCTCTGCACCAGCGCCACAACTTTTATCAATGTCTTGCCCACATACCACTATTATACAGCCTCCTGCTCTCATGCACGCTCACTCCCTCCCAGTGGGAGGAGACGCTCACCCACTGCCGGGAGCTGCATACTGTCCCCCACCCTCCTCCAGTTCTAGGGATGCCCATCGACCATCAATGATTTTCAAATAATCGATGGTTTATGGCCGATGTTGAATACTTTTGCCATCAATGTGGGAGGACACTGCCCTGCCTCCTGTTCTCCTGCCCCGTAACTTCCGCCAGTGGAGACCCGCTCACCCTGTGTTGCCCACATTCCCCTATCATGCTTTACCGCCCAGCCTCCTGCTCTCATGCACCCTAACTCCCACCCAGTCGGAGGAGACACTGACTCCTGTATTTCTGTGCTGCCACGCTGGACCCTCACCCACTGGCAGAAGCTGCACAGTGTCCACCACCCTCTTTAGTCCCCCGTATGCCCACACACCCCTATCACTACCCAGCTTCCTGCTCTCCTGAACCGTAACTTCCACCACTGGGTAATCGCTGACGCTGTGTTGCCCACATACCCCTATGATGCCTCATATCCCAGCCTCCTGCTCTCATGCACCCTAACTCCCACCCAGTAGGAGGAGACACTGACTCAGGGCCACCGTCCGGTACTCCTGTGCTGCCACGCTGGACCCTCACCCACTGCCAGAAGCTGCAATACAGGGCATCTTTCATACAATTCTAACCATATTTCTCACAATACAAATGTTCACAAATTAAGGGGCGTAGCCCCATACGCCGGTGTGAAGAGCGCCCGTAGGGCGCGATGAATCACCTAGTATACTTATATTCTGGTCATTAAGGTGCTGAGTGAGACACTACACTGTGAGGGCGTGCCAAGTGGCTGCCATAGGGACATTACCCATACTGTGTCCCTCTTGCTTTTTTATTTTTGTATATTGAATACAAATAAAAGCCTTCACACACTCACACTGCAGTTACTATTCTAATAGTTATGATTGTGTCTTTTATATTGCAATACGATCATGGACGGTAAGTTCCCGGCCAATTTACCCCTCTTTTTGATGCCATTCCACCAATTTCATTGTAGTGTTCCAGTCATGTGCGCACAAACTGGAGGCAGCCATCTTGTGGACTTTTATTCAGTATTCATGAGAATCTATAACTGAGTATATAATAAGCTGTGTTACTGGTCTTCCTCAGGATTCCAAGTGGGTGGAAGAGAAACAGAACCTTCTGCGGAAGAACCATGACTTGGTCGAAAAGGTATGGTCGGGTACATCCTGTTCTGGCTGCCCCTAGGACCACTGTTGTGTGGTGTTATGTAAGATGCTGTACGCCTGCTAGATTTGAAATACATTCACATAGTGACTGGGGGAGGGGGGGGGGGGGGTGTGCTGGGCAATGCTGCACAACAGAGAGATACAGGAAAGAAATGACTGGAAATTTAGGTAAACATGAATGCATCTGTTATGTAAAGTAAATGTGTAGTCTCCATAGACTGGATTCTAGTCTGTTTTTTTATTATTAAAAATAAAAAAAACAAAAGACAACTTACCTGGTACATCCTATTGTCGCATCCTAAAATAAGCCCATTGCTTGACATGAACCCAGTTATGTTATATTTTTTTTTGTAGTGAGTTGTATAAGAGTTCTTTAGAATGTTTTAAGCCCAAATAAAGTTTTTATTCACAAATGAATTATGCAGCTTGACATTGAAAATACTTTGCAGTTAAAGATTGGATCTACCTAAAACATGAGCTGTAGTTTTCTAGAGGTCTGCTTACATACTCCTATTCCATGTGATGCTCCAACAGGAGGTTCTCCAGCGGCACGGTGTTATAGTCCGGTCTTCTATAAATGCTTACCTTATTTAAACAGACAGTGAGTTGTCAGTGCCCCTCCCCTTTACACTCCAGTTCATGGAAATAAGTGAGGCGGTGGCAACCACTAGGTCTACCAAAGTGGGTGAGCGGAGTACAGCACTGGGGGCGAGAATTACTGCACCAAATGTTTTATTTTTTTAGGCGGACATTTTTAGGATACTTTTCCGCTTAAGCCGCCCACTGTTGTTCTGTCTGCAGCCATCTTTATTAGTGCTGGCATATGTACACCCACGACGCATCTCCTTTCTGTCCCCATGCTGCAAACCAGCATGGAGGTTAGGTCTGCACTCCCACCACATTGCCATGAGATGAATGTTGTGTGATTGTATGGTTGCCATCTAGAACATCCATTTTTTACAGAGCGAGTGATACATTGATGGATCGGACAATATGCTCTGTTGGTATCAGTCTGCAAGTATGTATGGTGCAGAGCAGGCTGCAATCCCATACAGCAGTGGTGCTCAACCTCAGTCCTCAAGGACCCCCAACAGCGGATGTTTTCCAGGTCCCCAAACACATTCAAATGTGAAATAATTAGCTCCACCTGTGATCTTTAAAAATGTGTCGGTGACTAATGACATGGAAAACGTGCACTGTTAGTTGTCCTTGAGGACCGAGGTTAAGAACCACTGGCCTACAGCACGTGTCCGATGTACAGATAGAGGATCTGTGTGCACTTAGACTCCTGTCAGACATTAGATTAATGTTTTTATGTAATATTCCAAACTAAACACCACTGAAATAATGACATGCAGCTCACGGTTTCCACTTAGTCCTTTGTACGGAGCAGGGCCAGCTCAAATCTACAAGCACCCTGTGATAGAAATTCATTGTATTATTCCCCACTGGGAAAACAGAAAAAGCATACACATTGCTCCCCACACTTATCTTCCCCCATAGGGAACAAAAAGCATTCATTGTCTCCACAGAAGATTCACCTGTCAGACTCAGAGACTAGTTGTATTTTTTTCAGCAGAATCCAAGATTTATCATATCCCATTACTGTTGGCGTTGCCAGGGTTGTCGCGCAGCAGAACTAGTTTCAGTGGAGCCCGCAGCCTCTTCCTCAACCTCCGCAGCAGCACCTGGCGGCATCCTCAGTATCCAAGTCACTGCAGTGCACTTTGCAGGAGGGACCAATACGTCATGCGTCCGAGACCAGAAGTTAGAATTGCTTTGCAGTGCTGCTGGTGGTTACTGCAAAGTCCTTCTACCCTGGTGGTGGTTGTTGCATTGCACCCCCGTGCAGCTGCTCTGCTGGAATGGCCTTGCTATGGATCATTATTAAGATAACATAAATGTTTTGCATATACAGTATTATTTGTGATATTCTCAGTAAATTGAGTTGCCCATGTTTACTTCAGTAAGTATAATTCGTACAGATGTGTAAGTACGGTCTCTCAGCTCCGACCAAGTGGTCTCACAATATGGTGTTGTTTCAGATCTATAAATTTGAACTGGAAGAGAGCCAGCTGAAGAACGAAATCCAGGACGCGAGAGACCAGAACGAACTGTTAGAATTCCGCGTTCTAGAGCTAGAAGTAAGAGATTCTCTCTGTAAACTGTCCCCAGGAGCAGAAATTACCTTTGAGTCTTTTATGAAATATATTTAATACAAAATACACCTTTAAAGCACATGGATATTTGGGAGTGGGAAGTGTCACTAGAGCGTGATGCCTTAAATTACTGTAGTTTGAAGAGACGTTACAAATTGGCAAGAGACTGGCCATCGTAAGCCGTACACTGCACTTACTTGTATGTTGTAATAAAATGATTGTTCCATGTTTAGCCCACACCTACCATCTTGTGTTCTGCATGTCCAGCATGAAAACGCACACTAGCAATTCTGTTCACCCTGTTCATTTTAATGTCTTTGTTTTACAACCCTGCATGTTTAATTCATTTTACATGTGTCTTCAGACACATATATATATATTTTAAAATATTTTTTTGTCATAATAAAAAAAAAAAAAAAAAAGCGCTTGGATTTAGTTGTTTCTCATTTATACCATCTCATTTCTTGCACGTCGTTTAAATTGTTTGTTTTCTAATATTCCATTTTCTGATGTTACCCAGCATGAAGCCATTTGTTACGTTCCATCTTCAAATACTAAAATTACCCGTATGGATGTCCTTGTGTTGTATCTGGCACGTAGAGGGTTCTCTCTTTGCTCTGGTGCCACCGTACCAGATAATCGGTTGCGTTGAACCTTTTTGGGGGGTACCATTATGAAAAAACGGTAATAAACAGTTCTCGTAGAGAGTCGTGCTAACTGATACATCACATTTTTAACATAGATGCAATGTGTTCTATCTTACTAGTACAGTAGCTGTGTTTCTGAGTTGTCCTGTGAAGGTTATTGTGAAGGTTATTTGGAAAGGTTGGGCTGGGTGGATTGGTTATTTTGGCCACGGCTCAACCATCCACTAACAGATATCTGCTGGACAAAATCAGGGGCCTGATTCAGACCTGCTCACTAAGCAGCGTATTTTCGCTGCCTAGCAAACAGGTAAACTCCGCCCAAGCAAATGTCCGCCCCTCCCATAGTGTGAATCCCCGCATTTGCATCTGAGGGGATGTGTACGCTTACACGTCCCCTTCGCCAACAGGCGTACAGGGGAAAAATCATTCGATGGTCGCTGATAATCGAATTTTGTCCCACTCGCAGATAAGTCAATCCAGCTGACTGATGGAGATGGATGAAAAGGGGGCAGGCACTGATGTCATGGGACGCCATCCACCCACCCCGAGCAGACATTGGCCCACCTGCGTTCCAAGGGAAATGCCTATAAAACGTGAAGGCGTTTGCACAACGGGTCTACACATGCGTATTTTCGCGCATGCGCAGACCCACAACATTGATCACTGGCACAAGTTCGGGCCATACCGATCAAACCTGAATGAGGCCCCAGGTGTCCGGATTTGGGAGCAGTGGCTGGGAAGGGATTAGAGAGCTGCCCCATACCAGATCTGTTCCTTGTCTGTGAATTGCAATCAGGTCTGTGCAGTCTCTGTGAGACATGTAGGTGATCCCATCAGGGTTGGCCAAACCGGTCCTCAAGATCTACCAACGGTCCACGTTTTCCAAAATACCTAGCTGGTGGACAGCTGTAGTCATTACTAACTGTCACAAGACCCAAATCACCTAGCTGGCGCACAGCTGTAGTTATTACTGTCACATGACCCAAATCACCTAGCTGGTGCACAGCCGTAGTCATTACTAACTCACATTTCCCAGGTCACCTAGCTGATGCACAGCCGTAGTCATTACTAACTCACATTTCCCAGGTCACCTAGCTGGTGCACAGCTGTAGTCATTACTGTCACATGACCCAAATCACCTAGCTGTTGCACAGCTGTAGTCATTACTGTCACATGAACCAAATCACCTAGCTGGTGCACAGCTGTAGTCATTACTAACTGTCACATTTCCCAGGTCACCTAGCTGGTGCACAGCTGTAGTCATTACTAACTGTCACATGACCCAAATCACCTAGCTGACGCACAGCTGTAGTCATTACTAACTGTCACATGACCCAAATCACCTAGCTGGTGCACAGCCGTAGTCATTACTAACTGTCACACTTCCCAGGTCACCTAGCTGGTGCACAGATGTAGTCATTACTGTCACATGACCCAAATCACCTAGCCGGTGCACAGCTGTAGTCATTACTGTCACATGACCCAAATCACCTAGCTGGTGCACAGCTGTAGTCATTACTAACTGTCACATTTCACAGGTCACCTAGCTGGTGCACAGCTGTAGTCATTACTGTCACATGACCCAAATCACCTAGCTGGTGCACAGCCATAGTCATTACTAACTGTCACATTTTCAAAACTGCTGCATTCATTCCTACTATAGATCCACAGGTGGCCTGACATACATGAACTGTTGGTAGATCTTGAGGACCGGTTTGGCCACCCCTGCCATAGATGGACACTTGTGAGATTCTAGTAAGACTTTGATACACGCGCAGGCTGTTGCAGGTCACAATTACCCATGTAGTCCTGTGTTCGCTGTTACTCAGTAAAACTGTAATTTTTGATGAACAGGGATGAGAAAAGCAACATATTTTAAGTCGCAATCATTTTTATTTAAAAGAAATTCCCAAAATGAAAATTGCGTTGAGTGCTGGTAGAAAATCCTTATTAATAGCCTCCTTAGCCTCTATCTATTATACGGTTGCCATAACTACACATGGTTTTAACATCCTCTCATTTTGACAGATTTACATCATTATTTCTTACTGAATGTCAGGTAGACTTCCTGAAATGTAGTGATAATCTCCCTGATCAGTCAATCTACTTGTGGCCAGGCTTGGTGGGCACAGCAGGATGAGGATAATGTCACACTTTTTTGCCAAACATGGAGGAAACACCATTGAGAAGCATAAGAAGCATGTGTGCTACAAGAAAATGGCCGATGAGCTAGAGTAGGGGTCTCTATACTGTGTGCTGTGGCACCCTGGGGTGCCTCATGACGTTTACGTGAAGACGCCATATTTTTAATGGACAGTCATGCCTATAATCTAGGGAGGGATATTGGTCGGGTAATCATTTAAGGTGCCTGGGAAACCTGGGAACCATTGATGGTTGGCACTTCCTGCACTAGTAAATGATGGAGCATCCAGAGAAGTGGGTGGGGCTTTAGCCCAGGCTGGGGACAGAACTAAACTGTTCCCTGCACAGGGGTATAAAAATAATCCATTCCTACATCACAGGCATAAATGGCAAAGAACCATCTGTTCTCCACCATCGATAGCACGATCGTCCGTAGCAAACCATCAGTGGACAATGGCCATCCCATAAAACCACATTTTTAAAAGTAGACGAGTATGAATTGCATTGTTATGTTCTACCAAACACCCTGATTATTCCCATGAGCAGTGAAGACATTTACAGATCCCATTAGCTTTTCAATAGGGTTTTAACTGCTTCTAGACACACTTCACATGGAATAAAATAAAATAAACTTCCGCATATGGATCACTTTATAGATGGCGCACACAGGACGTTATTTACACTAGGGATGCCATCCAAGGCATGGGTTCTTGAGGCCCCGATGAAGGAATACAGACACACAATGAGCATAACCTCGGCATTGACTATCACGTGTAGTCATGTGGAGAGTGTCCTATCTGTAGCTGTATACGTCTTGATGGTGTCATGTATTCAAAATACGCAATAACATCAATAACCTCGTAAGGCGGATGATTCAGAACTGAACTATATTGAAAACTGTTAAATGGAATGAAATGTCAAAAAAGTTAGCTATATATGAAGATAGAGGCTACTAATACAGCATCCCAATTTCCTTTACACGGGCCTATTTATCAAGCTCTTCCCGTTACTACATATACTGTGTGGAACCCACAGTTTCAGCATGACTTGCACCAAATGAAACATTTGCTAGGTTTGCATATGGCCACAACATTGGGATAGGCATGACAAACTGTTCCAGCCAACTGGGGAAGAATAAGAATCTCTTTCCAGCCAGGCTACTCCGTAGGGGAAAGTATCTGCTAGCTTTTGGTGTTTGAGCTTGACAAATTGCACTGCAGCATCCTCCTCCCCATACATTGTTTGGGGAAGGCATTACTCTGCGTCTTTTTTATGATAAATCTGTGATATGTCCTGTGTTTCACACTTTGTAAATAGCCACTTTAATTTAGCGTACATTATTTACAGTGACAAAAACCTTAATTAATAGTCTCCATTAATTGCTGTAGAGAAATTACAGCCGCCCCAGTATTTCAGCAGTACAAACAGGTGATTTACTTTATTTAATGACTAACCTGAACCTTACATGGTTATCAGTGGGAATGTGCTCGGTTTAATTTTTAAAAAATACTTATTTCATTCTCTGACATCGTGGTACCTAATACATAATGATCATTTTATTTATATAGCACTCTTTTTCCATTAGGACTCAAGGCGCTTAACAGATAGAATGAACGTAATACAGTACAGGAACAATGAAGTACAGAGAAGCTTTTACAGGAATTTTGGAAATGCTTAAGTAAACAGGAAAGTCTTGTGTCTGTTTTTGAAGGATTGTAGAGTGGGAGTCTCTCGTGCTGTGCGGGGAAGTGAGTTCTATCGAGTCAGAGCCGCATGGCTAAAAAGCTAGACCCCCAGATGAATTACAGGACGTTCTACATACTGTACTGCTGAAAATCCTTTATCTACTGATCATAGTAATCGGGTGGGACAATATGGAATCAGAGGCTGCTTTGGATACCGTGAGTCTTGGTCATGTAGGGAACTCAGTACAATAATCTTGAGGATGATTCGTAATCTTATAGGCAACCAGTGAAGGGAGTAGAGGATGTGGGCTATGTGCCAAGAACAGGGTTGATTAGTTACATGGGGCCTTAGTCTAGTTCATTCTTTCTGACAAAATCCTTCTTAGATGGACAAAACCATGTGCACTGCAGGGGGGCAGATGTTAAATGTGCAGAGAGAATTAGATTCACCGTAACGTGAATCCGCTTTGTACCCCCCCATTGTATCAAACTAGAGACACGTCTATTCTTTGTTTTCATGTTGTGGTCGTATTTTTGTAGATATGGAAATGAGAATAATTGGAGTTCAGATGTGCTTAATTACTATGCACCAGAGACCTTGATAGTAGGTTGTGAGGAATTGCCACATCAATGCAATGGTCCCTTTCATCATATTCTGTAAGGATCAGAATGCATGTATTCAGCCGTCAAGTCATTTCTCATTTTCGCATGGTGTCACGAAGATAAATGTTACTTAATTGCTCTGTTAATTACTCTGCAACCCAGCAGGTTAGATGTCTGTCCAATTTTAGGGTGAAACGAATATCAATAAATATGTTCTATTGCCTGGCTGAGGATACATTGTGCTGTTTTTCCTTTGCTGTGAGTGACAGGAGGTGCGCACTGTTTATAACAGTAGAATGTTGAAACTGCATTTTTTTTACAGTATTTAAACCATAACCTAAGAATAAACCTAATCCCGACCTGTGTATCTCCTGATATGTACAACACACATGAGTTTTGCGAGAGATATCTGTGGCAGCACTAAGCTAGCGAATGCTGTAAGTGCACAAGTGTTGCCTGTTAATATAGCCGCTATTGTCCCATAATTCCCAGACTCCTTTGCAGCTGAGCCAATACAGCATGCCGAATACTTTCTTGATCAATCCCAATCCCCATTATGTCACATATATTGAAGTATATTATGTTTTGGATTGTATTTTAAATACATTTCTTTGATAAATATAGCCTATATTGTAAGAATGGCATCACCACATGCAGACATAAAATAATTGCTATTGGTTAATAATGTATAATAGAGACCATTCAAGGGAAACGCACATCTTCAAAACCTGTTTTGTTCTGAAGCCCCTCCAAAATGTTTGTGTTAACCAAACCTCAATAGACATGTAATGAGGAGAAAAACCTGGGAGTAGGCTTAATAATGAAGGCTCTGGTGACGATTATGATGGGTGTGGTATGACAGCCCGACAGTCGGGATTTGGACGGTCGGTGTACCAAAATCCCGAAGCCTGGTACTCTGACAAGGGGACAAGAGCAAAGAAGCACCTTTGCGTGGACCTCCCACGCGGGAGAATAGCCCCTGTCAGTTAGTTTTCCAACTGTCGGGCATTTGAATCGTCGGGATTCCGCTGTTTGTATACTGACTGTCGGGATCCCAACAGTCTGGCCATCACCCGGCATCCGATTTATGATCTCTGCTCATTTCAACCATTAATCTCCCTTACCTGTATGGAAAGACGTCTCTTACGTGGAGGTTCTAAACAGTTGACTTCATGTTTGGATTACTAGGGGTAGATTTAATAACTCTTCTAAAAATAAAAATTAGTATTGACCCTAACGTGTTCCCTATTGGTGTAAAATGCATTTAATTTGTATGCATGAGTCTGAACTATTTATTTAATTGGTACTGTACATGATCTAAAATAGTTAAATTCTATTTTAAATCTGAGCTTTTGCTTCTAGATAGAATGTCTATTTGTGTAAGTCTTTGGTTGTTTTAGTACAAAAATATTTGTCTAAAAGGCTTTTCTACCTTTAGGATTTAATTTCTGCTGTCCTGCAATTTTTCAAACAACAGATTGCTTTATATTCTGTCTTTTTGTATTTTTCACATACTTTAGGGCAGTGGTTCCCAAACTTTCCTATATCATGGCGTACTGGAGTATCAGCGGTTATTTCATGGCACCCCTAGGCTGAAAGTTTCTTATTGAAAAATGAATCTAAAATGATTAAATTGGGTAAATGGTGCAGGCATTCCCCTATGTTGGTGTAAATGGGGATTTGCCTTAAGGCCATGCACCCTTCAACCACAACCATCAATGGCAATAGTGCAACTGGCCACAGATAATGGCATACTATGCAACGGATGACCATCGAAGTATTTACCTATAGATGGTCATCCGTTTCCTTTGACTGATTGGCCTGTAGACCAATCAAAACATGGGGGCAGGGCTTAATGGGTGTCAGGGGTGGAGCTATGCTTCGTTTTCCGACCCCTTGGGGGGGAAAAAACGATATGTTTATGCTTGACATTGAGGGAGGGAAACCATCTGGTTCTCCCCCATCGATGGCAAAACTATTCTACATTGACCATAAACAATTGATGGTTTTGAATCATCGATGATCGATGGCCATCCCTGTTCCACATTGCTGCTTAGCAAAGCTGGGATGTATGCATGAACTAAAACTAATTTGATTGGAATCTAGCCTCAACCCAAGCTGCAGCACCCAGTTTGGGAACCACTGATCCAAGGGCTATATTATATAAGGGCTTTGAAAACTCATAAAAGTAACCAAAATGGTGACACAGTACGATTTAGAAAAGTTGCAGGATGGCGCATACAGCACAAGACAATAAATGTAAAGGTGTCTGAGGGTGAACTCCTGACTAAATGATGTCTATAAAATTTGCTTGTTCCGTAAATTTTACTTTTTTTCCCTCCCTTTTCTATTGACCAATGGGCCCCAGTCTGATTCCACATATCCACTGTGTGTTTATATCAGGGCAATATTCCATGACCTTTTTAGCTTTTCTATTAGGTAAAAAAAAAAAATGTAAAATAACACATTTTTTCCCAGGAGAGAGAAAGAAGGTCTCCAGCCTTTAACCTCCATATAGCCAGCTTCCCAGAAAATAATGGAAGCGCTCTACAGCTTTTCTGTCAGCAGGAAGGAATTAAGGTAGATGCAGATTCACTTCCATCTTCTGGTGCATCCCATGTCTTTTCACTGCCATTAACCCCTCATTACTGCAGACATGTGAACAGAAGCGTTCCTCCAATATGTTGTCAATGGTATCCTAACTGTACTGTCATGCATGGTCACCCTCATCTATGTGCATAGTGTAAGACAAGATACTGCTATTAAGTTGTATAATGGTAGATGGAAAGCGGCCATTTTGTTGTCTGAACCAATATTTATTTCCTCCAATGTGCAGGTGATCTGTTCCCTCTGATAGGCTGATTAGTATTAATTCTACTTCTCTGAGACTTAAGTGTTTGGCTATAATGTGACTGAACTAAATAATCTGAAAATGTCATCTTTAATGGCATACACCGTAAAAAATTATCCAGCATTTATCCATCATGGTAAATTGTATTAAGGGCCCTTATGATAACCACAGGTATGGTATTGGCAGTCTTGTCAGTTTGGGGGAGACGTATCAAAGCTTCAAAGTGAAGTTCCCCATAGCAACCAATAAGATTCTAGTTAAGGGCTGATTTGTTGCTATGTACCATTTCTCCACTTGATCTACTTCCAAGGTTTGCTGCATCTCTCCCTTTGACTATGCAGTTTACTATACCACATATAAGGCCAATATCACATAGGGCCAAGTGCCCTGGGTCCACCATTCCCGAGTAAATTAGTGTTGGTTGAACAGACCCAATTTAGCTTCTGTGTTACAAAAAGATAAGCTCCCTTTATCAATAATGACTCATCTTTTATTCAAAATGGAAAATTAATATATAAGATCAAAAAAATATAAAAGAAGAAAGGAAAATATACTAGCAGTGTTTAATGCCTCAGTCTATCTGATCCGCTGTGTGTTTACTAATGCAGCTCTTCCTAGAATTAGTCTTTAGAGGAAACCTATTACTTAAAAAAAAAAAAAAAAAAAACATAGGGAAAATGAAAATATCCAGTGGTGGTAACAGCTGTTGTGTAGTGGTGACCAATGACGGCTCTGCCTCGATGGTGAATGGTTTTCTAACCATCAATGCTTTGTTCATGCACATGGTGGTATTCACCATCAGGGATCAGACGCTGAGGTTTACCATTGTGGCCTGCCACCATAGGTGAAAACATTTCCCATCAGTCATCAAACTGGACATTGCTATCCATCCTATATCAACATCATTTGTCAGATCCATCAAGTTTATGATGAGCATTGAATTATAAGCGATCATGATCGCTGAGGACTGAATGATGGTGTTGTCAGACTACACATGAGTAATGAGTATCAGAAGTGATGGGAGATGTGAATATGTTCAGAGAAGTCACCACATCACGTTATGCTCGCTCATATTGAAATACAAGCACATGGACAGCCACTGACTAGTTCCCCATGGCATATATCCGCTAAACCATAACCTAATAACAATCTGTGTATAAATTTGTAAGGGTTATTCACAGTGGCGGATCCAGGGGAGGGGCTGTAGCACAGCCCAAAATTCAAATAGGGGAGCCACACCCACTGCCATTGAGTCATTTTGGAGTGGCAGTTCCCCTATTTGAATATATAGTGCACTAATTCTATGCCTTAATGTTTAGGTAACAAAACTATTATACGTTTGTGCTAGTGCTACTAGTATTTGTGCCCTCTGGTATGTCCTTTTATTACACCCCCACCCCCCTATAGAACATCCTCACATATTGATGCTTGAGTAGTCAAGCTCTAGACTCAAGGAGACCTGCAGCTGATTGCTCTACAATCTGTTGCAGACCTCAGAGGGGCATAGAGAGCCTGCAGGATATAGCTGCATGGTATGTATCTCTCCAGACCACCGTCTGCCTTCTGGTTGCATTGCTGTCTGTGCGCTTGCTTCATGCTGTTCTGTGTGCTGTATATCTGGAGTGTTACTGTCAGCTGGGACATGAGCTGTTTGGGTCTTGTGTAGTCATGATGTTGACACTCTCTTCCAGGACGTGGATATCTCAGAACTTATGAAGAAGCTGGATATACTTGGTGATAATGGGGTAATTGCACAGTATCCCCCTCATTATCCTACTTCCCAATGCATGATGATTCTTGCATATTCCCCATGTTCTATACTAGTGGATTTAAGTGTCCCATCTCTCCACATGCTCACATACAGTAAATGGCTGTTGGCACTCTGATTGGTAGATAGCTCCAACCATCCACCAATCAGCATCCTAAAATAAGAATATGTAAACGCTTGATCTGGCACACTGGCTGGCTGCAGGCAGGTAGAAATGCACTGATTATGTGACCACAACCCACTCGTGCTTGAAGGACCCTAGAATTGTGTGTCCCTGGACAGCTGCACAGTGTGCCTATGTGTTAAGACGACCCTGGGTAGCTCCCCTGTAGAGGTGGGAATGCAGCAAATACCCATTTTGCTAATGTATTCAAAATGCCTTGTTTTTGTGTCACATGACCTCCCTATGTTTAATGTAGCATGACCCTACCTTACTTGATTAGGAAGTGGGGCCCCTCCTCCTTCCCGGCCTGTAGCAGCTGATGGTGGACACTAGAGAGCAAAGATTCTGGCACACTCCCAAAGTCTTTGCTTCCTGTGTGCAACACCATCTTCCTGAAGATATCACCAGGATACCCAAGTTATATACAACCATATTTGCCAACTCTTCTGGAATATCCAGGAAAGTCCTAAATTTAGGGGGCTTCACCCAACAGACTTGGACTGATGGGGTCAGAACTGAGGGTCCAGGAGGCGGTTTGCAATAAATTGCACAGTTGATGCCCAGCAAAAATGGCCGATGTGCATGCAGAGAAGTGAGATTAGTCTCTGGAACATGGAGGACGCCATGTTTCCAGAGACCTGTGCAGTATACTCTGGCACAATGCCAGAGTCTACCGAACTGTAGAGATTAGGGGCAGCACCTGGAGTATGCACACAGGACCTATCCTCTGTTATAAAGCCCCTGCCCCCTGATACATCTCCGCATGCGACCCATAGCCTACACATTGGGCATGATTCATACTGCAGAGGTGCAAATGTTCACCATAGTTTTATGTGGGCAGAGAGTGTGGAATCCAGATGAAAAAACTCTCAATGTGTGCCCCAAGATTTTAACAATATAATCTATTCGATCTTCCCAATAGTTCTAATGGAAAAATATACAATATAACAGTAGCTGATTGTGGGTCAGTGGCCATGAGCCTTTCATGAATCATTGGAGTGTAACAAATCCATGAGCTTAAGTGATGAGATTTGTCCGGGGCTCATTCTGTTTCGTGTCACAGTTGCAGCTTCTGATAACCTGTAGGATTCCCAATAGATTAGAGGTCACCTTGTAAGGATAGAGCACCCTCAGGCTGACATGTCACAGTGACAGTGTAAGACAAGTCACATAATAATGTCAGGTACAGTGTTTACACAGAACCAGATATCATTTTTAAAACGCTAACCTTAATTTACCAGTTGATTGTCTGATGGCATACAAAGAGTGTGGTCTGGGGGAGGGGAGGGGGGTGGGTGGATTTATCAAGCTTGGAGTGATTTAAAATACCAACCAATTAGCTTCTGTCATTTTTCTCAGACACAGCCGATAAAATGCCTGAAGCTGATTGGTTGGTCGCTGATTGGCTGAGATAATTTTCTCAGCCAATAACCGGCCAGCCACTCTTTTCGAAATATATTTTAATTCAGAAGCCGCTTCCCACCGCCTGGCACCTACCGCTACTTGCTCTTAGCCGCTGCCTAGAAACTGCATGTAAAAATGGCACATCAAGTGCCAAATCGTAAGTGATCATCCCGGGGAGCTACCATGGGCAGCTCAAGGGCAAACTGGTTCGACTTGTCCTTAGGACAAGTCGGACTAGAGAATGGGGTCCTTAGGGTTAGGCAGTAAGAGAGGCATTGGGGAAGAGTGGATTTAGGGGGAGGTTACATGGGGGGGCTACTGTTAGGCTGCAGGAGAGGGTATAAGGGTTAGGGAGACGATTAGGCACCGGGGAAAGTTACGGTTAGGCTGAGGGGTTTGGGGGAGGTTACGGTAAGGTTGTGGGAGGGGACATTTTGGTTAGGTACTTGAGAGGTAAGGTTAGAGTTGCTTTAAACAACCTCCTTTAACCCACTTGGATTTAAACTCAACTGTCTACACACTGAATGCAGTCACTTGGGGGGTTGATTCAATTAGAAGTGATGCTGACAATGCAATGCACACATCAGACTTCCTTTAAGACATAAATTGTATATTTTAATAGCACCCCAGTGCGGCCGGTTTAGGGGAGAAATCAGAATGACATTGCTGTATCAGAGGAACATTGCCAGAATCACTGACAATTCACCCTTAATTGAATTGACCCCTATTTGTCTCCATTTCCACATGAGAATACAGCCTATCAGGTCAGCCTATAACATGAGAACATTTATGGCATTATTAGAACATGTAGTATAGGGGAACAGGGTGGAGGGTGTAGTTGGTCAGGAAAAGTTACATCTGTTCCTCTCGGACATGGAGACATTAGAACCTGTATGATGTACATACTGTAATCTTGTCTTTTCTTTCAGAATTTGCGGAATGAAGAACAGGTGGCTGTAATCCAGGCGGGAACTGTGCTGTCACTCTGTGAGAAGGTACAGACCATACACTACATGGTAGCGCACCGTGTACATTATTATTGCAGGCATACAGTATGTAGGGCAAATAATATGCTGGCAATGGGCATCTGTGGGCAAATTCTAGGTTTGTTTGGGTTTCTAGAGTACTGATTTTTAAATCGCACAGAAAATGCCTGTATATCGCTACGTGCGTAGGCCCCATAAGTCAGTATCTCCTAGCATACAGTAGATAGACTGTGCAGGCAAGGCAATTTTGACTATCATTCGTTAGACAAAATTACTAAGTCAAAATCTCTTGTGCATCTAGTCATAGTTGCTTAGTCAAAATTGACAATTAGCCAATATCTCACCATGTATATGGGGCTGCCTTGAGGACCAAGGTTGGGAATGCCTGGCCTGGGGTGTGACTGCCCTTGCTTACAGCTTATACAGTTTTTACTGAAATGATATCCATTTAGCTGAAAGGAAAACCCAAAGCAAATCCTGTATATTTAAGGATATATCTACCCATTCTATTGAACCCAAACTATAACCTGGTCCGTCCCAAAGTACTTACATGGCGAATATCTTAGGACTTTCCTCTTTCTGTAGGCTGTCCAAGAACAACACTGCATCTGTTTTGGAAATAAAATATGGGCCAGTCAGCTGATCTTTACATATTTGCTCTTAGTACTTGGATTGCGTTTGATGTTATCTGCAGGTACATGGAATGTTCATAGAACTCATTAGAACAATGCCTATTATCAGCTTCAAATTTAAAAGACGTTTTCAAAATAACTGTCAGATTTTTTTTAAGTTTGTCATTTAAAAGAAAATAGTAATGAGACAAAAAAAAATCAGATCTGAGCAAAAATGATTGAATCCCAGCATAATCCATTCAGTACTGCATTATCTCGCTCATATCAGCCCCGTTTATTTAGTACTGTGCAACTCTTATTTCAGTATTTCAGCGTGGGCACAATTAGAGCTTTCTATGTAATTATATAGATGGGGAGATGGCATAATCTGGGTAAGGGGGGGTTGTGTGAAACAGGTGATAAAATGAAGCCAAAGAATCACGGCTTATTTATACTAATCAGACTCTGTGGCCACAAAGCTGTTCTCATTATTTAATGGGACCATTAATCTGATTTAGTTGCTAATTGGAGATTAGTATTGAAAGAACTGGTGTGACAATTTCTGAAGCTTCCTCTCTTTTAGAGAGCGTAGTGTTGTGTCTGTGGGTTGCTTAGCGCTCTGTATAAAGCTGCCTCCCCCCGAGACAAGTACAGGGCATGTAGCAGCGTAGACACATTCTCCTGGGACCGCTGGATCCTACGTATCACTCAATTGTACCGGAAAAGAGAATCCACGCAGAAGGAATACTGTAGATAGGCCACAGCTAATTACATGACGTTTTATGATTCAGATAGATTTTCTATGAAAAATGGTGCCGAGTGATTGACAGGAAGCCGGCATTTGTGGGTGGTAACATCTGTTTTCTGGGAGTGTCAGGGAAAATGCAGGCGTGCCCAGGTGTTTGAGGAGAAGTCATGTGACGTAGCACTCACAGAGACTGAACACAGTGGAAAATCATTCAATGTTGAGCGGTTTGCGAATGGATTTGCAGCTAATCGCAGGGCTGTGATATTTTCGCAAGACGTGCTAAGCCATTCCCAGGCCTGCAGGGTCGGGATTCACCCTGGCAGGGTGGTATACACCGGATCGCAGGGCTTTGAAAATTATCAGCCATGTGTCAGGTTTGAACCAGACCCAAGGTTCCTACTGTAGCTGATATACGATTACAGCAGGTTGCCTACTTTTGAGCTGCCCTCTCCGGGAGAGGCAGGGAGGGCAGGGCCGCTGACGGGGTGGTGGAAAGGGCGGATGGGGCGGAGCTACGGAGATATTAAAGTTTGGGGGCATTGCCAGTGCAAATGTGTCCTCATGGACATGCCCCCTGCGGTGCAATGCCGGTATTGCAGGCATTGCACAGCGGGGGCTACAATTATGCGAACGTGTCATTTGGTCCCACCGACCCTCGTCCACGGGGGGGACTGCGGGAGACAGGTATAAATCCGGGAGGCTTGCCCCCCTTTCTGGGGCCGGGAGGGGGTCCCAATTTCAGGGTAGGCAAACCTGGGTTACAGCACCTCCCACAACATGGCTTATGTGTGATGTACTTATGTTATCCATTTCTGAAATAATTTAACTGATTTCTCCATGTTTTTGGGACCAGTTATAACTTATAAGAATTAAAGAAAGTCCCAATACTGGGAACCCCTGAGGTGGCTGCCGTGTCCTGGCTATTTGTTGAGGCACTGATCAGATATTCTTATTTCATTAATTTTTATTGTTACAGTTAAGCTATTGGCATGTAGTCCCTACAGTATGTCCAGTTGTCAACCTATAGAATGTTTTCACTGTAATGTAGGAGAGATGGAGGGGAGATAACTATGAGCTCTTGAGACCACATTTTTGCTCACTGTACAGGGTTTTGAAATGATCAGGAACAGGCATTCCTGCGGTCATTCAATATGGGACACAAGGTCTGCAAGTTTTTTTGCTGGCAAAGTCTCCCGCCCAATTGGATACTCCCTTTGTATTTTTTGTCTGTCATTTACCTTTATAAATAAAGATATTTAAAAAAAAAAAAATATATATATATATATATATATATATATATATAGATAGATAGATAGATAGATAGATAGATAGATAGATAGATGTCTCAGATGAAACCAGACCAACCACTGTGAAACAACCAATTTCACAATGATACAGAAGATTGATATAGTGCATGAAATCAGATCTTATACCACAGGTATGTCTCCTGTGATTATTATGTGGGAGATCAGGGCATGTCTTGTATTCTGTATGTAAACTGTAGGTGACCCTGGGAGTTTGAGGTCTGTATTCCCTCAGATTGACCATCTGTAGTAATCCTTTGAAGGTAGGATGTCAGATAAAGATCTGAGACCCCTCATAAACCATGGAGAACAGAGCTGGTCTCCCCCCCATATAGTTTAGACCTCTTGTCAGTGAAGCCTGCCAGTTATCAATCCCTTTGGAAACTGCAGACAAATTCTTCTTGTGAAAGAATGGACATTCCCAAGTGATCAGCAAGAGAAGGGTTAAAAATCCCAAGGGTGGGAGGGATGAGGGAGGCTGCAGATAAAACCTCTGTCCCTTTCAATACCTAGTTGTCACTTCTTGGGGAGCAGCATCTAGCTGGAAGCAACCGTTGTTTTCATGTGGAGAGACCCCCCACGTCAGGATTTGTACTTAGGTGTAAAATACAGTTCTGTCTTTTTTTATTACCTTTTATTTCTGAATTGCATTTATCTTGTGTGTACTTTTAAAATCATTGTAATATCTTGTAACTATTTTATCACTAAAGCTCTGTAGTATTTCTAGGAATAAATCATATAATTCTCAGTTCTGGTTTTGTGTTCTTAGGATCCTGTAAGTCAACGGAGAGAGCGTTACCATTTGTATACTGTATTGTGTGGTCAGGTGCGAGCCAAGCCGCGCCTTGCGCAGTTGAAAAGCGCTAAAATCAGGCATTGGCTGGTGGCAGTGTACCTCAAAGAGGGGACCCGAGTGACCAAAGTGAACCCCAGGCACGGCCGGAGCTGCTCAGATTGAAGTATTTGAACAGGCATCCGTGACATCTATGTAAACAAAATGTAAAAAGAGCAGGAAGCGTCTAGGAAATAGACGCCTCCTGTTAGCATTTGCGAGTTCCAAGTACTGCACCTCAGGATCCAACTAGAATCACCATCCCAACCTTAAAGAACAGTGTTGGGTACCCCTTGCTCCGCCCCTCCACCCCACCCCCAAAAGAAGCTGCAGCATGTCAATCATGCTGCGCGTAACAGGGGTCTGCAAGCGATATGCGTCTGCACAGACCCCAAACCATCGGATTTGTATGTAACTCATCGGGTTTCCGTGCAAATCTGAATTTGGCCCAGAGTACATCTCTGAGTGGAGAGCTAATCTGCTTAAATGTAACAGGACTGCCCTGTTTATCACTACTCAGTAGGGTGTATCAGCGTGAGATTGATGATATCAGATGTAGCAGCGTCCATAAACCGCAGTCAGCTGATTCTCACAGTAGTTTGATAGAACTGAGCGCTGTTTAAAGATAATGACTCAGAGCCCTGTCTACCATACATTGCTACCCTTATCTGTTCTGCTGCTGTCTACACAGCGATGGTGGTGGTGATCATATTCACCGGGAGAATAATAAGCTCCTTCCTCCTCTAAGCAGAACATAGCTGATTTAATATCTGCTTTTACTAAAAAAAAAAAAAAAATCTTTTTTAATATATATATATATATATATATATATATTCTAAAAGAGAAGAGAGGAGCGCTCCCATAGTGCTTATAAAGTTTTATTTTCAGACAAAATGATAAAAGTACAGAGTCCAGCAGCAAAGTGAGGACTGGGTCACGTACCAGAGGTGACGGTTAGGCACAACCGCGGGTGTAAACAGCATGTGTTAGCGCTGCTCCAAGCAGCATAAACGATCCGAAGTGCTCTCACCACTCGTCTCGTCTCCACAGGTATGACCGACGCCAGGCCACGCCCCTACGCGTTTCGTCACTAGGACTTCGTCAGAGGGCTGGTCCTGGCGTCGGTCAGCTCCCTCTTTGTAGCCTGGCTTCAATTCTACGTCACACATGACAGTCTCTTGATTGCCCTGGCTAGGAGCAATCAAAAACAGCTGCGCTGTCTTTAAACAGCGTGCGGTTTTTCTGCTGCTTTGCAGTCTATACAATTTCATATAAAAACATTCACAAACATTTGCATATACAAAACAATTACTTGTAAAAAATACATAAAAAACAATTCATAAAAAACAATTAAAAAAACAGATATACACTTTTTGCACTGTGGACATATATTATATTACATAGGAAGAACATGAAATATGAATTGTTTTTTATGTATTTTTTACAAGTAATTGTTTTGTATATGCAAATGTTTGTGAATGTTTTAGAATTGAAGCTACCTCTTCACTGAGCCTCTATCACCCCCTGCTATGTTGACTGACAGCAGCTCTTTTTTTTCATCCAATTACAGAGCAGGCAAAACCTTGTTGTCTATGCCCTTTAAATACATTGTACTTTAAAACATTGGCCAGATTTGCCAGGAACTCGCATATGCCTGCGGTTCAACCTCCTAAAAACCAAAGTAGCGAAGTATGAATTTACCCTATAGTGTTCTGTTTCTTATATTGCAGTGAGTTCCATTTAGGAATGACAATTGTCGGCTTTGCCATCGATGGTTGATGGGTTTCTGCCATTGACTTATAGCCATCAGTACTGAGCCATTTATAGTATCCATTATGAGCAGACAGAGCCTGCACATGTGGGTAGTGGGGCCGGCCCTTGCCATGAGGGATCAGCCATTAATGGTGACAACAATTGCTGCTCTTTGGTCAACCCTAGATCTGTTGGCACATTTCAGTAGAGGAGTATGTGAGCATCGTTGCTACCACTGCCCTGGAGAGATGTATCAAACCTTAAAAAAAGTGGAGGTTGCCTATACCAACCAATCAGCTTCTGGACATCATTTATCATGTATATTCTCTTTAGAAGGTTTGATGTATAATATTTACTTCTATGGGTGGGATGTATTAATATGCCTCGCTGCCCCTCGCCGGCCGGCCGCAGCGATGCTAGCACATATTAACATATGCGGCTAGCACCGCAGTGCCCCCCACGATACCTGTGATGTGGTGTGCTTTGTGGGGGTCTTTGTCACCTCCCTGGGTGGCTCCTCCTCCCCTCACAGCGGGACAGCTAAGCATGCTGTCTCCAGTGCCTCCTCCTCCCCCCTTCAGTCAGAAGGATGCAATGCGATGCGATGACGCGGCGGTCGGGTATTCGTACATCCGAAAATGCTTTAAACCCCCCAAAAACGTGGGTTTTACCACATTTTTAGTTTAGTACATCCCGCCCTATAGCTGAGCAGCACTGTAGGCATACTTCCCAACTTTCACGGGACCCCATCCTCCTTTTTTGACACTGTCCCACTATCTGACCCACGGGCAGTAGTGTCAGGTGGGAGGGGGCAGTTGGGAGTACCCCTGTAACTTGCTGCTCTTAGCAGTGATGAACAGAAGCTGCGCGCATGCACACACTCTTTATGCATGGAAGACAGAGGGGCTGGGGCAGCTCAGCTCACACAGAGCGCTGGGTATGCCGCATAGTGAAGAAAACAGGGGGTGTGGCTCACAGTAACGGCATTACTGTGAGGTCATGCCCCCTTTTGTAGAGGTCACACTCCCATTTCAGGCCCTCTGCCAGCTTCGCAGATCTGCTGCCTGCGTCTGAAGAATGTCCATCGGTCTGTGTATTTTCTGTCATCTGCCCTCTTGGCCTGGCCATTATTATAGAATATTTGTTAAAACAAATGCAGTTCTGATTATGATTATAATTGTTATTATTAGCCTTTGTTTATATGGCACCACAAGGGTTCTCCACGCCTGATAACAGAGTAACAAAATAAACAAATGAGCAAACCAAGAATACTGGGGTATATTTATTAAGCTCGTGAAGTGATAAAGTGTTTTTGTCACCGGCCAATCAGCTCCTAACTGTGAAGTTACAGGCTTGGTTTGAAAAATGACAGGTAGGAGCTAATTGGCCGGTGATAAAAACCAGTCATTTTTCAAACCAAGCCTGTAACTTCACAGTTAGGAGCTGATTGTCTGGTGATAAAAACCAGATACTTGATCACTTCACCGAGCTTAATAAATCTACCCCACAGTGACTTACAGTTCCAGGCAATACAGGACAAGTACATGGTGTATAAACTTATACCCCTTTCACACCGGCCTCCCAGCAATTACCCAGCATTTTTGAGTGCCGGGTGCAGCCTGACCCCAATTCACACACCCACAAATTATCGGGTTAAAGCTTTTTAACCCAGGAATTTGCTGAAAAACCCGGGTTTTTCTGTGGTGTGAAAGGGTCAAGACGGGTCTTAAATCCCGGCACCCCAACCCTGGTCAAGAGCAATAATAGGGGGAGATATTTAACATGTAAATTGTTATTGTAACTAAGAACAGATATATACAAAATAAGACCAAGTTCATCGGGATGCAGTTAAAATCCCGGCGGTCGGGATCCTAGCGTTCAGAATCTCGACCGACAAAATCCCGACACTTTCTCCCTCCGTGGGTGTCCACGACACCCCTGGAGGGAGAATAAATTAGCGTGCCGAGCGTAGCGAGGCACCGGGCCCGCAAGGGGGGGGGGGGCGATCCACGTCCCCCCCTTGTCGGGATTTCGGCCGTCGGGATTTTGAACGCCGGGATCCCGACCGCCGGGATTTCATACTGAATCCAGTTCATCTGTATCTGTAAAGAGGTAAAAGAACAGCAAGCTCCAAATTGAGTTTATTAATGGCTGCCGGTATTGTTTGTGTTTTTTTACAGTGGTTAAAGCAGATTGAAGTGACGGAATCCGCGCTGACACAGAAAATGATTGATGTGGAAAATGAGAAGGTAAGACTGCCAGTAAGTGGAGTTTTTGTAAACTTTATCCACTCCATTGACCGCTCTTCTCATTGGTCATCTGTCAGCCATTCACCTATTAGAACTCTGTCTTGCCCCACCCCATCTCTGCTGTTCTGACACACCACTCCGCTGTGGTTCCATCCCCACCACTCCGTCCTAACCGTTCTAATACAGTACATTCATGTATATAGCTATTTGGTTTTAGACATCAACAAAACCTCAAACACTTCTCTAATACATCAGAAAAAAATAATTCATGGAAGCAATTATATAAATATGCACACAACAGAATATGCCAGAGCCATCCCTGACAAATAAGGCTTTCTAAGGCACATTCTGCATTATTCACAATGGGATACATACAGATAACCAACCGGCGGTCAAATTTCCAACACTGGCATCCCAAAGGAGGAAATCTGGACATGGGGGGTTATTCTGGTTCACTCGGAAAGGCACAATCACTCTCTAATGGACAAAACCATGCTGCACTGCAGGTGGGGCTGATGTAACATGTGCATTAGAGTTAGATTTGGGTGTTTTATTCTTTCTGTGCAGGGTAAATACTGGTTGCTTTATTTTTACACTGCAATATAGATATCAGTTTGAAGTACACCCCCCCCACCCATATATACCACTCTCTGCACATGTTACATCAGCCCCACCTGCAGTGCACATGGTTTTGTCCATTAGAGAGTGATTGTGCCTTTCCGAGTGAATCAGAATAACCCCCATGGTCAGGTAAATATACCTAATCATTTTGGACAGCCGGCGCCGATCTTGTGATGCTGGCATCACTATAGTGAACACCGGTATCCTTACCGCTGGAATTCTGACTGCATCCCTTCACAATTGCATTTAACATGCCCTAATTGTGCTTGGCCAGTGTTAGAATGCCACCCAGATGCATGCTTGTAGCAACTTACTGGGTTCTACCCTTCCCTCCAGCCCTGACTAACTAACGTCACTCCTATCTGTCACCATTAGGAGCTGTTCAGCAAGCAAAAAGGCTATTTAGAAGAAGAACTTGACTACCGGAAGCAAGCTCTTGATCAAGCACATATGGTAAGCACTTAGTATGGACAGGCTTACGCTTAGCGGTAATACACAGTTATAGTGGATTAGTGGTCATTGTGTTGGACGTACTCTGATGACAATAATCATGTGTATTTGACATTCTTTTTGTGGTTCACAAGCAGTAACTCTGAGCACTGTATGTAAATTCTAAAAGCAAATGTCTATGAACATTAAACTAAGCAGATGACCTGGGGGGAGATGTATCAAGCCTTGGGGAGAAAGTATCCGCCTCAGCTCCTGTAATGTTACGGGCTGTTCGAAAAATGAGTTAATTTTCTGTCATTTTACAGTATGTGTTTGAAAAAGAATGGCACAACCTGTAAAATAAATGTATGTGTGTGTATGTGTATATATACAGTATATATGACCTTGACTAGACGTCTGTGAGTGGTTATTTTGATTGAGTGCCGCCGTGACGCTGATTATGTGTGTGTATATATATGTATATATATATATATGTATATATATATATATATATATATATATATATATATATTACAGTTGCAGTAGATGGCATGCCTAAGTTTTCTTATAAGTGATGAATAATAATTAAAGATGCAAAAACACACAACGTTGTGGGTCAACGTTTCGGGCTCAGTGCCCTTTATCAAGATAGGTCCTCCAGCCAATCAGCTCCTGTCATTTTTCAAACATGACAGTTGGGATGTGATTGACAGAAGCATCATTTATAATTTATTATGACTGATAACAAGAATATCACTCATTGATAAATCTATCAAGTGTACCTGTCAAATTATATTGACAAATCTAACAGTTGGACAGTGTTTGTTACATAGTTGAAACCAGCGTGTCACCAAGCCCCCCCCCCCCCCTTTTTGTTCTGTATCGTCTTCTATAACACATTGGGCGTGGCTTATATTAGTTTTTTCTGTGGACTGTCTTGTGTTACTCATCTCACCTCAATCAGGAGGATTGCCACTGGGTGACAGATATACTTTAGGTGCTGCTTGTGTGGGGTTCCTAACATGTGGTACACTGGTATATTGCCAGGTCCTTATTTTCTCCTACACATGTTTTTTTTTATCTCTTGAACACTCAACTGCTGGTGAATGGCGGAACTCGCGCTAGAAAATCCAGGAGCTGGAGGCCACACTCTATAACGCTTTACAGCACGAGCCTGGGAGGAGAGTCAGCGAATGCCTGAATGAGGCGCAGAGGGAAGACTTGCGGGCGGCGGTGGAAAAACTACGACGGCAGATCCTACGACAAAGCCGGGAGTTTGACAGCCAGATCCTGCATGAACGTATGGAACTCTTGCATCAGGCACAACAGGTACAAAAACAATAAGAACAATTATAATGCTACGAAAGTAGAGGTTGCGGTTATGATTTCCTGAAGTTAGGATATTGCCCATAGCAACCAATCTGAGTCGTCTTATTTATTTAGCGCCTTCTAGGAGATAACAGATAGAATCGGATGGTTGCTATGGGCAACATCCCATCTTCAATAGAACTCCCATCTTAGTAAATGTACCCCTTATTGTCTAGTATGCATAAGGCATCCAGGCTTGGTAAATCTGACATCTTTGCAACCCCTATAGATACCTATAGGAACTGTGGTTGCCGACGGACATGGAAGAGCCGCTGCAGATTGATAAATCTATATATGCTTTTAGTTTTTCGGTTACTATAATGTTAAGTTCTGTGTACCCTGTATTGTTGGGATTTGTGTCCTACGTATGGCACTGTGAACCACCTGTGGCGCCTAAGGAATACAATGCAATAATAATAATAATATGCTGTACATATTATATTGGACCCTCCATGGTACATTGTGGTGATCATTCATATTTGTGGGTATTGCCCCCAAAACATGTTTTTGGGGGAATATCTTGCAAGTATTCATAAATAGGCCCCTTAGTGGAGACACTAAGGCATACCTCCCAACATGACCCATTCCAGAAGGGACAAGATGCTCTGTTCCCGGACTTCCATGCCCGTGGCAGTTGTAGAGTTGCAGGGCTGCAGCAGAGTTTAAAATTCAGATAGGGGAGCCCCACCAACTGCCACCGCAAATACCACAGTCCGGGACTCACTGTGTGGCTCCCCTATGTGAACTTTGCAAAATGGTGCAGTCCCACCTCTGCAACTGCCACTGGCAAGGAAGTCTAGGAGCAAAGCATTGTGTCCCTCCTGGAATGGGTTGTGTTGGGAGGTATGCTAAGGGGCCTATTTGTGACACATAACTGAACACTTGTGCTTGGACGGTGTAATGGTCAGCATTACTGCCTCACAGCACAGAGGTCATGGGTTCCATTCCCACTATGGCTCTAACTGTGCGGAGTTTGTATATTCCCCCCCGTGCTTGCATGGGTTTCCTCTGGGTACTCAAGTTAGCGCCCACAATACAAAAATATATACTGGTACAGTAGCTTAATTGGCTGCCAACAAAAGTTAACCCTAGAATGTCTGTGCGTGTACATGTGGTAGGGAATATAGATTGTAAGCTCCACCGGGGCAGGGACTGATGTGACCGTTCCAACATATTCTCTGTAAAGCGCTGCGGAATATGTGAATATCCGCTACATAAATATATAAATATCCGCTACAAATGCCAGCATCGCTCACAGCGACTGTTCTTTTAGTATAAATAAATACAAATACAGAAAAGTCAATTCATTGAAGTTTAGGTAAAGATTGCACCCAAAAGAAAAGCAGTTGCTGTGAGCGGTACCGGCATTTGTAGCGGATATTTTGAGGATCTCTTACAGCATCGTTGGCACTCAAAGGGTTAAGAAGCAAAGTAAGGTGAATAATACCGAAAAACAAAACGAAACATTTGAGTAAATATATTTCAGAATAAGCCGACAAAGAATGAACGTTCCGATAATCTATTTAGGAGATACAAGAGCTGCTGATGTTTTGGACGGGATGTGAGATTTCTGCCGACAGATCTCACTAACATTATTACAGCCCAATCTCTGACATTACCGCGGATCTAGTACCCATACAGTATATTCCATTAACAAGCACTCTCACTGTAGCCTAAAAAAGCACAATATTTGTCCTTCAGATAACACTAAACCCCAGCACACCGTATATAATAAACATGTGATAACAATAGAACACTTCTATAAGAAGACAATGGTAGAAAGCATTACGGATTTAACCACTAAAGTTCTAATCTACCAGCTATAAAATCACTGATGCATGACTATTTGTTTCTTACCCTGTTCCTCACATCCCAAGCTGTAGCCAAACAATGAGACAGCGTTCTACCTGGCAGATTATATACCTACACTTCCCTACGGTAATACAGACACGGTAATCAGCTTAGCAGGTCTGTCGTCATTCGGCAGTCACACTAATTGTTTGATCGTTAGCCTGCTGGTAGGAAATACAATCATTCATTAATAAAGGGGGATTACAGATCAGCGGTGGGCAGTAGAAGTCAGTGATGGTGGAGCAGTCACCATCTGTATTGGGGAAGGGGGTGGCGTCCATCTGATTGGCTGAGAGAATTCACTCAGCCAATCAGCGTCCGGCCAGTCTTTTCAAAATATTTTTTTTCACAGTCAGCAGCCGCTTCCCGCCCCACAGCCCGGCAAATACTGATACAAGCACCTAGCTGCTGCGCCAACCCCACTGCTCGCCCCATAAACAGTAGGTGTGTGCCAGCGGTGCTTCACTGCTAACACACTCCTAGGATCGGGTCCAACACATCGCGGGTGCTAAAAAGCACCCACGATGTGACAATGATGGGCCCGATCTGATAAATTTAATGTGACCTCCTCACTCTGACCACGGGACTGTTATCACTTTGCTTCTTGGTACAGACCCCTGGGCCAGATGTATCAAGCTTCAAAAAGTGATAAAGTGGAGAGTGATAAATGGCCAGCCAATCAGCTACTAACTGCCATGTTACAGGCTGGGTTTGAAAAATAACAGGTAGGAGCTGATTGGCTGGCTGTTTATCACTCTCCACTTCATCACTTTTTAAAGCTTGATACAGCTGACCTGTGAGCGTTGTCCGCAGAACCCCTGCTACAATCACTGTCTGTATGGACACATTCTCTGTAAGTATAGTAGATGAGAACGTGGGCTCGCATGTAACAGGCAGCATGTCGTCCTGCTGCAGAACCCCTGCTACAGTCACTGTCTGTATGGACACATTCTCTGTAAGTATAGTAGATGAGAACGTGGGCTCGCATGTAACAGGCAGCATGACGTCCTGCCGCAGAACCCCTGCTACAATCACTGTCTGTATGGACACATTCTCTGTAAGTATAGTAGATGAGAACGTGGGCTCGCATGTAACAGGCAGCATGTCGTCCTGCCGCAGAACCCCTGCTACAATCACTGTCTGTATGGACACATTCTCTGTAAGTATAGTAGATGAGAACGTGGGCTTGCATGTAACAGGCAGCATGTCGTCCTGCCGCAGAAACCCTGCTACAATCACTGTCTGTATGGACACATTCTCTGTAAGTATAGTAGATGAGAACGTGGGCTCGCATGTAACAGGCAGCATGACGTCCTGCCGCAGAACCCCTGCTACAATCACTGTCTGTATGGACACATTCTCTGTAAGTATAGTAGATGAGAACGTGGGCTCGCATGTAACAGGCAGCATGACGTCCTGCCGCAGAACCCCTGCTACAATCACTGTCTGTATGGACACATTGTCTGTAAGTATAGTAGAGGAGAACGTGGGCTCGCATGTAACAGGCAGCATGACGTCCTGCCGCAGAACCCCTGCTACAATCACTGTCTGTATGGACACATTCTCTGTAAGTATAGTAGATGAGAATGTGGGCTCGCATGTAACAGGCAGCATGTCGTCCTGCCGCAGAACCCCTGCTACAATCACTGTCTGTATGGACACATTCTCTGTAAGTATAGTAGATGAGAACGTGGGCTCGCATGTAACAGGCAGCATGACGTCCTGCCGCAGAACCCCTGCTACAATCACTGTCTGTATGGACACATTCTCTGTAAGTATAGTAGATGAGAACGTGGGCTCGTATGTAACAGGCAGCATGTCGTCCTGCCGCAGAACCCCTGCTACAATCACTGTCTGTATGGACACATTCTCTGTAAGTATAGTAGATGAGAACGTGGGCTCGCATGTAACAGGCAGCATGTCGTCCTGCCGCAGAACCCCTGCTACAATCACTGTCTGTATGGACACATTCTCTGTAAGTATAGTAGATGAAAGCGTGGGCTCGCATGTAACAGGCAGCATGTTGTCCTGCCGCAGAACACAGTTTACAGTGGGAATGTTATTGGATTAGGATTTAAGAAACAGCTCTCAAATAGCATTACCCCACCTAATACCTCTCATCCAGCGAGAGGGGGAGGGAGACTCAGGAGGAGAAAGGGTTTAAGATTCATGCGGGAGAATACATTGATTTAATTTTAATATATTTATTTTAATGATAGCACATTGTACAGTATGTAATCACCAAAACCTATATGTACCAGAGTGCCAGAAGCATTACATACTTCTCTGTGCTTTAGGTCTTCTCGCGTATTGCCGTATCCAAACGTTCTAGCACACATAATTAGGGGGGAGCTGAAATGCTCTGTGCAGCTGTGCTCTTTGAGTATGTTTTGTACTAAATTCTGGTCCTAATAATAGTAATTTCATGTTGCCCCTATTCTGGAACCCCAGGAACCCTATTATCTGCTCCTGCTCCGTTCTTGGGAATCCCTGCTTATCACATACAATGTTGCTGGGCTCACTGGGCGGAGCCAAATCAAATGTAAGGATGGAGCCGCTCTCAGTCAGCTCCAGCACTCGCCAGAATGTCCCGCTGGTGAGCGCTGGCTGAGAGGGACTCTATTACACTGGGACGCAGTCACTCGGCGGCTGGGCGGCGGAACCCAGCCCGTCTCTGTTCAAGGAGACGGGCAGGGTTAGGGGGAGGCAGCGGGGACCGGCGACGGGGATGCGGCGGACGGCAGCGGGAACCGGTGATGAAGATGCGGCGGGGGGCACGAGCGTCTTGTGAACGTGCGCCCCCCTCCGGCGGATGGTGGGGGCTGGCGATTCTATAACCAGCCCCTGCAAGAACCAGGCCGGCTCCATCTGTAGGTAAATATCACAAATATCCCCACCCTCCCCCATCGCAGCCCAGAAACACCCCATAAATTGTTACATCACCAGATAGCATTTACCCCTGTCCATTTAACCGATATCACAATGGATATAGCTGTGCACCTGGCAAAGATGAGTTTTTGCTGCATCGGGCGCTCTGTGAACCGGCAAAGGTTGTTTATGTGGGAGACAGGAGGGGGATGGGGCTACATCTTAAAAAAAAAAAAAAGTCACTGGCTGACTCACAGGTGTGTCGCTGCCACAGTTTTAGCAATCTATTATATAAAATCTGTGGCAGGGCATGCTGGGATGTGTAGTTCCACAACAGCTGGAGGGCCATGAGTTTGACACCACTGTTGTAAAGTCTATGGCCACCCTTGGGTAGGCGCATTGAGAAAAGACTCAGCTGCATGTTGTGATCAGTATCAGACATCATCTACCCCAGTGTTCTCAACCACTGTGCCGTGGCACACTAGTGTGCCTTGAGCTGTTCTCAAGTGTTGCCCCAGATCTAGAGATGCCCAAACCAGTTCAACTGTTAGTTACTGGTCTCTCTTTTCATGTAAAGGGCCAATGTATTTTATTTTTGTTACCTGTGGGGACCAGTGTGATTGTTTTTTTTTTTTTATATGGGGGCCAATAGTTTTTTTTTTTCCTGTGGGGGCCAATGAGTTGTGCCCTCTGGCCCCTGTTTGCTCAATTTTAAAATCTTATTTAGTGTGCCGCAAGGTAAAAAGGTTGAAAATCACTGATCTACCCGTTCACATGTCTCCTCTTTTGCTGAATGATTAAAACGGTACTTGTTTCCTAGCAGGGCGTCCAGATTTCCTACGTACGTTAACGTAGTGAAATCGCATCGCATTGCATGGGCCATTTTAGTGCCGTGCCATGTGATGTGATTTTTTAATGTAATTTACTCACTGCTCTGTATGCCCCAGGGGATCGCATCGCACCTCCCGCAAAATCGCATGCGATTTTATAGGGTGTGCGTTGCCATTACATTAGCTGTACAATAATATCATTGTATGACATACAATGATGTTTTACACACCCCCCACTATCCACGCCACCCCGAAGCGCGGCGAGCGCAGCGGAACGCGTCCTCCGACGTTTTCATACCCCCACTATCTATGTCGGCATGGAGTTGATTTCATATAGTGTGGTGAGCGGCGGCAGAACGCGACCTCCGATGTTTAATTACCCCCACTATCCACGTCGGCGTGGAGTTGACCTTATATAGTGTGGCGAGCGAAGCGAGCCACTTAGCCCAAGCGTGGCGAGCGGATGCGGATTACTTGACATTCCGCGTCCGATTGCCGCGCTTCGGGCTCGGTGGCTCACTGCGCTCGCCACACTATATAAAATCAACTCCACGCCGACGTGGATAGTGGGGGTATGAAAAGGTCAGAGGACACGCTTGCTACGCTTCGGGGTGGCGTGGATAGTGGGGGGTGCTTAAAACCTCTTTGTATGTCATACAATCATATTATTGTATAGGTAATGTCATGGCATTGCACACCCTATAAAATCGCATGCAATTTTGCGGGAGGTGCGATGCAATGCAATCCCCTGGGGCATACAGAGCAGTGAATAAATTACATTAAAAAAAATCGAATCGCATCGCACGGCACTAAAATGGCCCATGCGATGCAATGCGATTTTTCTACGCAGAATAGCCCACTAAGCAATTTGCTTAGTGGGCGCCCTGCTAGGAAACAAGTACCATTAAAACCAGTTGTTGAATTATTTTTTTAAATCATCAATAAGATGTTTATCTTGCCAGTTAATGTGCAGATACTATACGATGCAGGGGCGCCATGTTGATGTTTTACCTCTTCTTCCTTAGAGAATCCGTGAACTTGAAGACAGGATAGAACTTCAAAAACAGCAACTCAAAGAACTAGAGGAAAAGGTAAATACGCCTGACTCCTGGCTGGTTAATCCCTGTGTACTAGGCAGAGACAGATTGTGGTGGGCTGATAGTTCTGTGCAGCAGCTGCTAGTGTGTAATACAGTAAGTGGGGCCATTAGGATGCACAGAGTAATCCAACACAATTATTGAGCAAATCCGCAGTGTAATCAGTGAGCGTTACCAACAGTCAGAGCGCATGGCTGAGCAATGTAGATGGCTGCACTTTTTCAGTAATATTATAAATACCACGAGATTCATCATTTTGAGTGAAATTCATAGACTGAGTGCCAAGGGGACATTGGAAATATCCTTGTAGAGCCTGTTGTGGGTCTACCCCTTCCTTCCCAATATGTGGCTTGGGATTATATGCCCAATAAATCATATTTATTTCTCAAGCAAAAATAGTTACACATGCAGACATCCGCAGTGTGTGTGTGTGTGTGTGTGTGTGTGTGTGTGTGTGTGTGTGTGTGTGTGTTAACGTGAATCTGGGATACATCAGATTGTGGGTAAGAAAAACCCATGGTTTCCCCCAGCTCACTGAATGCTATTGGTAACCATTCTTGAACACTACATGATAATCAAATTCAGAGATATTGGTTACATATATTTGGGCACATATATGATTTTAATCCCCCGAGCTGTTGTCAAGGCTTCGTTGTATATTGGGGGTCACTAGCACTATAGGTGCAGGGTACAGCACCCCAAAAAAATTAGCATAAGTCAGAAAGCCCAGGGCTGCACTCCAGTGAAAAAAACTATAGTAATATATATATATACTATATATATATATATATATATATATATACACACACTAATAATATATATATATATATTAGTGTTAGAAAGCCGAAGCTATTTACATAACCAATATCTGTGAGTTCTATTATCATGTATTGTTCAAGACTGGTTACTAATACCATTCAGTGTGCTGGAAGATAACAATGTTTTTCTCTTACCCAGTATCACCCCTCCCTATCATGCACCTGAGTGGTATTACTAGACTAATTGCGCATCTGCCAGTATATATACATTAGATAGTGACAGGAATAGCGGTACTCTTTACCTAGAACGGCGCCCGCGATTGGCATCGCGGGCATCGCGGCCATCGCATGCACATAAAAAACAGGTGCGACGCGATGCCCGCGATTTTCCCATAGGGATCAATGTTAAAAGTCAGATTGGACGCGATTTTAGTGTTAAATGCCTCAATGCCCGCGATTTATACATAGGAAACAATGTTAAATGGGCCACAGAGCCCTAATAGTCCCCCTGAAGTCTTAAATGGCCCCCACAATTTTTAACGCCACCCCACGATCAACGTGAACCCGAAGTGTGGCGAGCGCAGCGAGCCCGCGAGGGGCGGCGTAAGCGTCCTCCGACCTTTTCATACCCCCACTATCCACGTCGGTGTGGAGTTGAGAATAGAATAGTGTGGCGAGCGCAGCGAGCCACCGAGCCCGAAGCGTGGCGAGCGCACGCGGATACCTGTGAAGCCCGCGAAGGGAAGCGTTTACCTGTGAAGGTATCCGCGTCCCCTCGCGGGGCTCGCCACGCTTCGGGCTCGGTGGCTCGCTGCGCTCGCCACACTATTCTATTCTCAACTCCACGCCGACGTGGATAGTGGGGGTATGAAAAGGTCGGAGGACGCGTACCGCCGCCCCTCGCGGGCTCGCTGCGCTCGCCACGCTTTGGGTTCACGTTGATCGTGGGGTGGCGTTAAAAATTGTGGGGGCCATTTAAGACTTCAGGGGGACTATTAGGGCTCTGTGGACCATTTAACATTGTTTCCTATGTATAAATCGCGGGCATTGAGGCATTTTACACTAAAATCGCGTCCAATCTGACTTTTAACATTGAACCCTATGGGAAATCGCGGGCATCGCATCGCACCCGTTTTTTAGTGCATACGATGGTCGCGATGGGCGCCGTTCTAGGTAAAGAGTACCGGAATAGCTACGTATTTTGTGTAGTACTATTATATATTATTCAATTGTACAATATATTGGTATTATTATAATGCAATTCTATATTATAATGCAATTCTATATTATGCATTATTATGATTATGCAATTCTACAGTAAATTATTGTTATGATTATTAAGCTGTTTTATATTATGAATTCTTATTATACAATTATATAGTATTATTATACAGTTCTATATTATGCATTATTATTATGCAATTCAACAGTACAGTGTATTGTTATTATTTGGTTCTATATTATTCATTACTATTATTATGCAATGCTATATTATGCATTAGGTAGTATATTATTATTTTTATGCAGTTGTAGATAATGCATTACTAATTGTATGCACTTCTACAGTTTTACAGTATTATTATGCAGTTCTATATTATGCATTGCTATTATGAAATTCGGTACTTGTTTAGTTTCACGGTGCGGATGCGTTATCGGCCGATATATCGGATGCGATATCGGCCGATATATCGATGCGATCCGATGCAATTTTTTTACCTGTTCATAACCCCACTATCCACTACGCATGGAGTTGATTTTATATAGTGTGGTGAGCGCAGTAATCCGCGTCCGCTCGCCACGATTCGGGCACTATATAAAATCAACGCCATGCGTAGTGGATAGTGGGGTTATGAACAGGTCAAAAATCGCATCGGATCGCATCGATATATCGGCCGATATCGCATCCGATATATCAGGCGCTGTGAAACTAAACAAGTACCTGAAATTCTATATTATGCATTACAATTATTATGCAATTATACAGTTTACTATTATTATTATTATTATGCAGTTCTATATTATGCATTATTATTATTATTATGGGTACTTGTGCATTATCGCGGCGCCCGATTTCATCTAAATCGCATACGATATCGCATCCGATTTATTGGCCATTTCCTGCCGATTTGCATGTTATTCCATCCTTGCACACCCCCAGGTACTATGCGACGGTATGCGATTTTTGGGAAAATGCCCCTGATTGTACAATTAAATATCGCATAGCATTGCATGCCAGCAAGTGGCATGCGATGCGATGTGATTCGCAATGTTAAATGCACCCCCATTTTTAACGCCACCCCCACTATCAACGCCAACCTGAAGCGTGGCGAGTGCAGCGAGCCCACGAGGGGCGGCGGTACGCATCCTCCGACCTTTTTATACCCCCACTATCCACGTCGGCGTGGAGTTGATTTTAGATAGTGTGGCGAGCGCAGCGAGCCACCGAGCCCGAAGCGTGGCGAGCGGACGCGTATTACTTTACATGTATTCCGCGTGCGCTCGCCACGCTTCCGGCTCGGTGGCTCGCTGCGCTCGCCACACTATCTAAAATCGACTCCACGCCGATGTGGATAGTGGGGGTATGAAAAGGTCGGAGGATGCGTACCGCCGCCCCTCGCGGGCTCGCTGCGCTCGCCACGCTTCAGGTTGGCGTTGTTAGTGGGGGTGGCGTTAACAATGGCGGTGCATTTAACATTGTAAGCACCCATCAGGGTTATTGTACAATTACAAATCAAATCGCTTCACATGCATCGCATGGCATGCATCACATGCCACTATATTGCATGCGATGCACTACGATGGAAATCGGGGGTGTGCAAGGTGTGCAATGATGGAACAGCATGCAAATCGGCCGGAAAAAGTGAAAAATCGGTCGAAAATCGGCCGCAAAATCGCATCCGATTTTTGCATGCGATTTGCGGCCAATTTTCGGACGATTTCGTGGGCGCCGCGATAATACACAAGTACCTTATTATGCAATTCTACAGGTTGTTATTATTATTATTATTATTATTATTATGCAGTTCTATATTATGCATTAGTATTATTATGCAATTATACAGTTTATTATTATTATTATTATTATTATTATGCAGTTCTATATTATGCATTACTATTATTATGCAATTCTATTCTTCACCTCTCACAGCATTTTTCTTTTCTTTTTTCTGTTTTGTTTTGATCTTATTTTTATAGTTTTTGTTCCTTTTTTTGTTTTTCTCACTAGCATTCATTCTGTGGCCTTGACGATCTATTCCAGCGAACAAACATGGTTGGTATTTATTAGCCCATATTTTGTATTAATGAACACTGTATGGAAGTTTGGGATTTAAGGATGTGCTTTGACTTGCAATGGACACATCTTAAACTTCAAACACATTCCTGGTGCAGAGACCCCTGGATTTCAGTGTATGGGGAATTTTATGCCGATGAAGGTCAATAACTAGATAGCTGGTGTCCCCTCGGATCATTGATAACAAGTTTGATCAGTTAAGGTGGCCATACACACGCAGATTTATCTTCAGATCTGGCTGGTTGGAACAAAAACATGGTTATGGTTTGGGGTGTACACTGCGCTCGCTTAGAATGGCTGGTGTTTTGGGCGCTGCTTAGCCTCAGGGGTTACCCGCTTCCCCTGTGGGTCATAAATGGAAACAAAGATGGGTTGGGCTGAAGCGCTGCCTCTATGTATAATAGTGTAATAATGAGGAGAGGTGATTTGTAAGATAAATAAATGCTTTTATTTGAAAATGTGCAAATAATCACTGTAAAAAATGGCATGCGTGATGGGAAAAGGCTGTTCCCAGTCGTAACTGGAATGTCTTTTCTCCAAGGTAAATACCCGTCCGTCTGTCACTGTTTAAGAGCCCCGAGGGGAATGAGGGTGTCAACGGACCCCTTTAAACCATAAGCCCAACTGGGCTTATGTCTCTTTAGGCAGTTAAGTAATGACAGTTTTCTGGGTCAAAAGGTGGTATAGTCTGGCACAAAGGTGCTTAAGTTTGCAGAAGTGTTTTATAGTCTTGCACAAAGTGCTTTGGGTATGCAGGAGTGTGAGGTAGGTACGTACTGGGATTCAGCGAGGTGCGGCGTCCCGCTTGCTTGCTTCTTACCCTGTGTGTCCTGTAGCTGGAATAGCCTTCCGTGCTCCTGCTGAGTTGGGCTCTACCCCTCTGTATAGAGCCCAACTCAGCAGGAGCACGGAAGGCTATTCCAGCTACAGGACACACAGGGTAAGAAGCGAGCAAGCAGGACGCCGCACCTCGCTGAATCCCAGTACGTACCTACCTCACACTCCTGCATACCCAAAGCACTTTGTGCAAGACTATACCACACTTCTGCAAACTTAAGCACCTTTGTGCCAGACTATACCACCTTTTGACCCAGAAAACTGTCATTACTTAACTGCCTAAAGAGACATAAGCCCAGTTGGGCTTATGGTTTAAAGGGGTCCGTTGACACCCTCATTCCCCTCGGGGCTCTTAAACAGTGACAGACGGACGGGTATTTACCTTGGAGAAAAGACATTCCAGTTACGACTGGGAACAGCCTTTTCCCATCACGCATGCCATTTTTTACAGTGATTATTTGCACATTTTCAAATAAAAGCATTTATTTATCTTACAAATCACCTCTCCTCATTATTACACTATTATACATAGAGGCAGCGCTTCAGCCCAACCCATCTTTGTTTCCAAAAACATGGTTATGTATGAGAGCAAATGACAGTTGACCATTTGCTTGGAAATGCTGGAAAACTGACAAACTGTCACTCATCCATAACCATGTTTTTGTTCCAACCAGCCAGATCTGAAGATAAATCTTACTAGTGTATGGGCACCTTATGACCAATCAGCACTGATGATTCTCTGTCCCTTAAAGCATCAATTATATTATTCGTCTACTGTAATTTAAGGTTATGGTCAGTGGGACCTGCAGAATAGACGCCAACTGTCCCTGATTAACAAGGACAGTCCCAGGTTTTTTTTTCTCAACATTATTTTTTTATTGAATATATGCCAACATATTATAGGGACATAAAAAAATAAACAAAGTGTAAGTTGCGCTAGATTGATGACAGGAACAGAATTATTAATATAAAGTGGTGTACATTTATTAATACATAAAACACAATGAATTTGAAAATGGTGATAAATGGAATTTGATAAAGCTGTGTCTGGAGAGATAAATGTTTAGTAACGTCACCTTTTTGTAGTGCTCAGTCCTACTTTTTGGGCCCAAAAGTGTTGGTTTGGATGTATTTTGTGGTATCCCTTGGGGTGCTTCCTCCAAATGGGTGGTGGGGGTGGCGCACCTCCCAACTGGTTGGAATATCTGAAGCGACGTGGGTGTCCACTTGATCTCTGAGGCAGGTCTTTAAAGAGGTGGCTTTCTTCCAAAATGTGGTGCCGTGCCTTGGTGGAGATGGGGGGGCTGTAATAGGGCTGAAGTTGTCCCGTCTGTGATAAAAAGTACTTCATGTGACTATGGGTGATGTCCGGAGTTGCAGCGTAAAAAGAAGTGGTGGCTGTGTGCCTGGACCGACGCGTTTCGCTGCTATCAGAAGCTTTTTTTCAAGGTCTTATGGGGACATAGCCATAACCATTGGAAATTTACTTTGATTGGAAAAGTCCCAGTTTTTTAAGTTTTATATCCAGCAATGGAAAACTGCACAATGATATTATGTCCAGTATATTGTATGTGATGTGATTATTTCACTGCAGTTATAATCTTATATCCTAATACTTATGGAAGATGTACACCAGAAGTAAAACGACATTACAGATGTGTCCTCATACACTCTTGCTCTCGTTTCCCCAAATAGACCCTCTCAGCACACCAGGCCCTGCGCATTCTGTCTGCGCCAAGCATCTTCTGTGCTCAATATATCCGTCTTATTCACAGAAATAAAAAACCTCAAGCGACAAATCTATATTGCTAGAGTATGCTGACCACTGGGACGTATGCTACAATGTCTGTGTCCCTGGCTTTGCCTCCTGCCAAATCCAATTGTTCTTCATCTTCAGCTTTGTATGTGTGCTATAGCAATTTCTGTGCGCGTAAAGTGTCCGCTGCAACAAAGTTTTAAAAATGTATTTGGAAAGTTGCTGCTTGTCTCGGAGTGTCTCTGTCGCATCGGAATGTCTTACACCGTATGGGGCAAAGATACTAGTTGTATGAGGACACATCTGTATTATCATATGTAGCATTCCTAGAGTTCTGAGTTCCTATATGTACTAATGTACTTTGCTCCATACTGTAAGATGGAAACATGTTATACAAGTATACAGCAGTCAAGTATACTGTATAGAGTTCTACGGGTACATCCTGTTGTCCTCTGTGCAGCCATGGCAAAGCCGTAACAGGGCGCCATCAAGGGGGTGCTGTGGGCACAGACGTCCTGAGCTCTGCCACTCATTCTGCCCACCACACACACCCCCAACTGCCTCCACTGAAGCCCATTGTTGACAGAGTGCAGGCTTCTCCTTCACTTCTGGACGCTGGCGGTCATTTAAAATGTGGCTGCTGGACCCGGGAGCCCTGATTGGATTGCAAGTCGATGCCATATTTTGAATGCCCGTCAGTGTTCAAAGGTGGAGGAGAAGCCGGGAGCAGTGGGATTCAGCTGGGGCAGCGCTGTGGTGGTGGTGGGGGGGGGGGGACCCTGCACTTCTCTCTGCTCCCCCCCAAGTGACCCATAATTTCTAGTGGTAACCCTGCCTCATAATGTACAGTGAGATCATGCTATAGGCAACATAAATATTTTGGTATTAGGCACAGCAGAATAAAATGTATTAATATTGGGTTCTAAAGATTCAATGAATCTCTTATTGAAATGATCACATGACCTTTTCCCTTTAAACGATCCTGTTGTTTATTCTGCAGGGTTTGAGGAGAGCACATGGTACACACAGCTGATTCTTCTGCAACTGCCAAACAGACACACAAGATTCCATCTTATTTTTTAACCACAGGACTGGCTATAGCGGCGCCAGCTAACTCTATAAATTATCTGTTTTGTAACTATTTAGTTTTTAAATGGACTCAATTTCTTGTACAGCGATAGTCCTGCTATTCAGAGACTCTAATAAAATGAATAAATAAATAAAAAAAAGTGAATAAAAATGATAATATGTATCCGAGTCCCGTGTGTCCTTGCGTTGTCCTGGGAGGGCTGTACAGTGGTTTATGCGCCACTGGTAGGCAGGAAATGAGTCTCCGTGGCTGACAGGAAAAGACGTGGACATTTTATTTGATTCATTTCGATGGAGTCTGGGTGATCCACACGATTGGGATAAGATCATAGAAACTGGGATTATACAAATCATACAATTCATCTGCTATAATGGGACAGATCTGCATACCAGGTATTTCAATAGGAGCTGGTGATCTGGGGGCGGGGTTACAGGGGTCATCACTACATCTTGGTGTCCGGATCCTGGAAGTGAAAACTATGGAGCTTCTGTATACAGCGTGTCTGGCACAGTGGTTAGCATTGCTGCCTCGTGGCAGGGGATTGTGTGTTTGTCTGTTTTCTGTAGGTATTTATGCTGCTTTCTCACTGCAGACCAGTTTAAAGTACTGGTAATCTTAAATGGTATTTAAAACGGTATTAGCATTCCCACTGCAGCAGATTACCGTTTTAAATACCATTTAAGTACCATTCCCATTGCAGTGAATCGTGTAAAATGTAGAGTGCCTAACCCCCCCCCCCCCAGTGTAAAGAGTGCCTAATCCCCCCCCCCCCAAGTGTAAAGAGTGCCTAACCCCCGTACCTGCCCTGTGCCCCCACCTCCCCTCCCCTTCTACTTACCTGCACGATGATGCAGGGCAGTGGGGAGGCAGTGGGGGTCCATGCAGGGTCCAGGCAGTCCCAGTGCCTGATGAGAACTAGTAGTTCTCACTTTGCCCATATGTAATGAGTGCACTTGCATACTAATGAGCCGCTCATTACATATACACATATGTAATGAGCGGCTCTTTATTATGCACGTGCACTCATTACACATGCACAAAGTGAGAACTACTAGTTCTCATCAGGCACTGGGACTGCCTGGAGGCTAAATAACGTTTAAGAGGCAGTCCCACTGCCTCTTAAACGTTATTTAGCCGTGTAGGACTCTGCTTTAAAAACGGGTTGAAATACCATTTAGCTTTAAACGTTATTTCAACTCTGGCACTTTCCCACTGCAGCCTTAAACGGTAAATTGCACTGAAAATCGGCAATTTACCATTTTTTAGCTGCAGTGGGAAAGGGGCATTAGTGTCCTTCCATACACTGAAAACAAAGTTTCATAAACACCAACAATCCCAAACTTGTCGGGATAGTCCTGAATTTTGGCACTGTCCAGAAAACGGCCCATCAACTGCCAGCGTGCCAGGCTCCACCCTAGAATGAAGAGGAATGGGGTCAGGTCCCAAACACATGATGCTTGCAGGGGTGTGGCCTAGCACATGCAGGCATGCTTCAGCGCACACCGATAGCCCTGCACATGACATACAGTATGTCAACATGGCTAAGGTGGAAAGGGTTGTAATGTTGACACAAACATTAGGTCAATAATGGGAAGGTCGACAGTCAAATGTTGACATGATTTTTTTTTTTTAAATTGTTCCCATGAGTCTCTCTGCCCTCTGTGGAGTCAGTCCTCCATTTAAGTGATCTTCAATAATGGCCTCTCATACTGTATATGGTACGGTATACAGTCGTTAAGTTGACAGCACTAAGATCGACATGCATTGTGTCGACCGCTGACGATCGACATTGGGCCAATGTCGACACATGAAAAGGTTGAAATGTGCTTAGATCAACAGGTCATTAGGTCAACACAAGCATTAGGTTGACATGGGCTAGGTCGACAGTCAAAAGGTCGACATGGGTTTTTTTTTTTTCAATTTCTTTGAGCCAACATGTGCCGACAGGCGGTATTTCATACCCTACCATCCTACTGTGTTTGGAGAATATAATAGTGTGCTGAGCGTAGCCAGGCAGCATGCCCGGAGCATGGCGGGCGCAGTAAGCCTTGAAAGGGGACGCGGTACACTAATATGGTGTCAATGTCGACGTTCGGGTAAAAAAAAAAAAGGAGAAAAACCCTATGTCGACCTAGCCCATGTCAACATAACGACATGTTGACTTAAGACCATTTTGACCTTTTCATGTGTCGATCTTGTCCCATGTCAACCCAATGCATGTCGACCTTAGTGCCGTCGACCCTTTGACCCATATGGTACGTGGCTGATGTTGCAGTGTGTGTGAATGAGAAGATGACTAAAGATCATTTATTGGGTCCTATGTGTTAATCAGTACATAGTAAGGGCTGCGGTACAGAGACTGAAGTAGAGATCAATCGCTGTAAAATGTTAATGCAGTGGACTCATTGGTTTTTCTTTCAGTTTTTGTAGCGAATGGAGGTATTGGTCATTTACAGTGATATACTGCCCTCTGCTGTAAGTAAAGGGAAAGGCAGTGGTTTCAACAAGGACACACTACGTGAAGTATGCAAGACTATTTATTCATTAGCAGTTATTTATATAGCGCACACATATTCCGCAGCGCTTTATAGAGTCCCATCAGTCCCTGCCCCAGTAGAGCTTACAATCTATGTTCCCTACCACATGTACACGCACACACAGGCATTCTAGGGTTAATTTTTGTTGGAAGCCAATTAGCCTACCAGTATATTTTTGGATTATGGGAGGAAACCGGAGTACCCGGAGGAAACCCACTCAAGCACAGACTGTATGCATACCTCCCAACAGTCCCGATTTTATCGGGACAGTCCCGATGTCCCACCCGCGGGCGGCAGTGTCCCGCGGAGTGGGGGGGCTGTTGGGAGTCCCCCCTGTCAGCTGCTAAGCAGCGGGGAATAAACGCTGTGCGCATGCGCACAGCATCTATTCCCGCAGCCAGGGGGCTGGGGGCATGGCTAGAGGCTCACAGAGCCTCTGGGTCATGCCCCCATAGTGGCAAAATGGGGGCGTGGCCTCGCGGAAGAGCCGCGAGTATAGGCCACGCCCCCAAATTAGGCCACGCCCCCCCCCGAAAATTTCGTCGCGCAGGAGCATCGTCCCGCCTACAGAGCTTCGAAAGTTGGCAGGTATGTGTATGGAAAGATCCACATGGAGCACATCCTGGGCCCAATTCAGACCTGATCGCTAGACGGAGAGTGTTTGGAGCTTAACGAGAAGGTAAACGGCATGCCCCCTCGCACAAATGAGATCCTGCCCATGTGCATGGCTGCCAATGCGTTCAACATTGAATGGATTCCCCCTTCTCGCAAGTGCCAAGTAAATCTAGTCTAGTGCTGCAAAGGCCATAGGGCCTAGATGGCTCACCTTGACACTCCAGATGTTGTTTAACTACACATCCCAGCATGCTCTGCTTCAGTTTTGCTATTTGGCCATGCTAAATCTGATGCAGAGCATGCTGGGATGTGTAGTTCAACAACAGCTGGAGTGTCAAGGTTGGCCATCGAGGCCACTGATGACGTTAGTGGCTCTCCCTCACAACGGCCGGGGAAAACCTGCATTTTCTGGGGCACTCTCAGAAAACGCTGCATTTGGACCTGTACGAGCACGTCTGAATTGGCCCCCTTATTATTACACCATGTTACATTGTAAGTGCTGTCGAGATCGCCAGTGACTCGCTGAGGGCCTGATTCAGGGTTGGTTGCAAGAGCAAAATGTTTCTTGTGCACTGCAGGTGGGTCATAAGTAACGTGCAGAGTCAGATTTGGGTGAGTTATTTTGTTACTGTGCAGGGTAAATACTGGCTGCTTTATTCTTACACTGCAATCTAGGTTTCAGTTTGAACACTCCCCATGAGCGAGCACAGACAAGGGAAGGGCAGAGAGGCTGGCACAGACAAGGGTAGCACAGAGAGGCTGGCACAGACAAGGGAAGGGCAGAGAGGCTGGCACAGACAAGGGAAGGACAGAGAGGCTGGCACAGACAAGGGAAGGACAGAGAGGCTGGCACAGACAAGGGAAGGACAGACTGGCACAGACAAGGGAAGGGCAGAGAGGCTGGCACAGACAAGGGTAGTGCAGAGAGGCTGGCACAGACAAGGGAAGGACAGAGAGGCTGGCACAGACAAGGGAAGGACAGAGAGACTGGCAAAGACAAGGGAAGGAGAGAGAATGGCACAGACAAGGGAAGGACAGAGGATGGCACAGACAAGGGAAGGAGAGAGATGCTGGCACAGGCAAGGGAAGGAGAGAGAGGCTGGCACAGACAAGGGAAGGAGAGAGAGGCTGGCACAAACAAGGGAAGGAGATAGAGGCTGGCACAGACAAGGGAAGGAGAGAGAGGCTGGCACAGACAAGGGAAGGAGAGAGAGGCTGGCACAGACAAGGGAAGGAGAGTGAGGCTGGCACAGACAAGGGAAGGGCAGAGAGGCTGGCACAGACAAGGGAAGGGCAGAGAGGCTGGCACAGACAAGGGAAGGGCAGAGAGGCTGGCACAGACAAGGGAAGGGCAGAGAGGCTGGCACAGACAAGGGTAGCGCAGAGAGACTGGCACAGACAAGGGAAGGGCAGAGAGGCTGGCACAGACAAGGGTAGCGCAGAGAGGCTGGCACAGACAAGGGAAGGAGAGAGAGGCTGGCACAGACAAGGGAAGGACAGAGAGCCTGGCACAGACAAGGGAAGGACAGAGAGACTGGCACAGACAAGGGAAGGAGAGAGAATGGCACAGACAAGGGAAGGGCAGAGAGGCTGGCACAGACAAGGGTAGTGCAGAGAGGCTGGCACAGACAAGGGAAGGACAGAGAGGCTGGCACAGACAAGGGAAGGACAGAGAGACTGGCAAAGACAAGGGAAGGAGAGAGAATGGCACAGACAAGGGAAGGACAGAGGATGGCACAGACAAGGGAAGGAGAGAGATGCTGGCACAGACAAGGGAAGGAGAGAGAGGCTGGCACAGGCAAGGGAAGGAGAGAGAGGCTGGCACAGACAAGGGAAGGAGAGAGAGGCTGGCACAAACAAGGGAAGGAGATAGAGGCTGGCACAGACAAGGGAAGGAGAGAGAGGCTGGCACAGACAAGGGAAGGAGAGAGAGGCTGGCACAGACAAGGGAAGGAGAGTGAGGCTGGCACAGACAAGGGAAGGGCAGAGAGGCTGGCACAGACAAGGGAAGGGCAGAGAGGCTGGCACAGACAAGGGAAGGGCAGAGAGGCTGGCACAGACAAGGGAAGGGCAGAGAGGCTGGCACAGACAAGGGTAGCACAGAGAGACTGGCACAGACAAGGGAAGGGCAGAGAGGCTGGCACAGACAAGGGTAGCGCAGAGAGGCTGGCACAGACAAGGGAAGGAGAGAGAGGCTGGCACAGACAAGGGAAGGACAGAGAGGCTGGCACAGACAAGGGAAGGACAGAGAGACTGGCACAGACAAGGGAAGGAGAGAGAATGGCACAGACAAGGGAAGGACAGAGAGGATGGCACAGACAAGGGAAGGAGAGAGAGGATGGCACAGACAAGGGAGGGAGAGAGAGGCTGGCACAGACAAGGGAAGGAGAGAGAGGCTGGCACAGACAAGGGAAGGAGAGAGAGGCTGGCACAGACAAGGGAAGGAGAAAGAGGCTGGCACAGACAAGGGAGGGAGAGAGAGGCTGGCACAGACAAGGGAAGGAGAGAGAGGCTGGCACAGACAAGGGAAGGACAGAGAGGATGGCACAGACAAGGGAAGGAGAGAGAGGCTGGCACAGACAAGGGAAGGAGAGAGGCTGGCACAGACAAGGGAAGGAGAGAGGATGGCACAGACAAGGGAGGGAGAGAGAGGCTGGCACAGACAAGGGAAGGAGAGAGAGGCTGGCACAGACAAGGGAAGGAGAGAGAGGCTGGCACAGACAAGGGAAGGAGAAAGAGGCTGGCACAGACAAGGGAGGGAGAGAGAGGCTGGCACAGACAAGGGAAGGAGAGAGAGGCTGGCACAGACAAGGGAAGGAGAGAGAGGCTGGCACAGACAAGGGAAGGAGAGAGAGGCTGGCACAGACAAGGGAAGGAGGGAGAGGCTGGCACAGACAAGGGAAGGAGAGAGAGGCTAACACAGACAAGGGAAGGAGAGAGAGGCTAACACAGACAAGGGAAGGACAGAGAGGATGGCACAGACAAGGGAAGGACAGAGAGGCTGGCACAGACAAGGGAAGGTCAGAGAGGCTGGCACAGGCAAGGGAAGGTCAGAGAGGCTGGCACAGACAAGGGAAGGAGAGAGAATGGCACAGACAAGGGAAGGACAGAGGATGGCACAGACAAGGGAAGGAGAGAGATGCTGGCACAGACCAGGGAAGGAGAGAGAGGCTGGCACAGGCAAGGGAAGGAGAGAGAGGCTGGCACAGGCAAGGGAAGGACAGAGGATGGCACAGGCAAGGGAAGGACAGAGAGGCTGGCACAGACAAGGAAAGGACAGAGAGGCTGGCACAGACAAGGGAAGGAGAGAGAGGCTGGCACAGACAAGGGAAGGAGAGAGAGACTGGCACAAACAAGGGAAGGAGAGAGAGGCTGGCACAGACAAGGAAAGGAGAGAGAGGCTGGCACAGACAAGGGAAGGAGAGTGAGGCTGGCACAGACAAGGGAAGGGCAGAGAGGCTGGCACAGACAAGGGAAGGGCAGAGGGGCTGGCACAGACAAGGGAAGGGCAGAGAGGCTGGCACAGACAAGGGAAGGGCAGAGAGGCTGGCACAGACAAGGGTAGCACAGAGAGACTGGCACAGACAAGGGAAGGGCAGAGAGGCTGGCACAGACAAGGGAAGGAGAGAGAGGCTGGCACAGACAAGGGAAGGACAGAGAGGCTGGCACAGACAAGGGAAGGACAGAGAGACTGGCACAGACAAGGGAAGGAGAGAGAATGGCACAGACAAGGGAAGGACAGAGAGGATGGCACAGACAAGGGAAGGAAAGAGAGGATGGCACAGACAAGGGAGGGAGAGAGAGGCTGGCACAGACAAGGGAAGGAGAGAGAGGCTGGCACAGACAAGGGAAGGAGAGAGAGGCTGGCACAGACAAGGGAAGGAGAAAGAGGCTGGCACAGACAAGGGAGGGAGAGAGAGGCTGGCACAGACAAGGGAAGGAGAGAGAGGCTGGCACAGACAAGGGAAGGACAGAGAGGATGGCACAGACAAGGGAAGGAGAGAGAGGCTGGCACAGACAAGGGAAGGAGAGAGGCTGGCACAGACAAGGGAAGGAGAGAGAGGATGGCACAGACAAGGGAGGGAGAGAGAGAGAGGCTGGCACAGACAAGGGAAGGAGAGAGAGAGGCTGGCACAGACAAGGGAAGGAGAGAGAGGCTGGCACAGACAAGGGAAGGAGAAAGAGGCTGGCACAGACAAGGGAGGGAGAGAGAGGCTGGCACAGACAAGGGAAGGAGAGAGAGGCTGGCACAGACAAGGGAAGGAGAGAGAGGCTGGCACAGACAAGGGAAGGAGAGAGAGGCTGGCACAGACAAGGGAAGGAGGGAGAGGCTAACACAGACAAGGGAAGGAGAGAGAGGCTGGCACAGACAAGGGAAGGAGAGAGAGGCTAACACAGACAAGGGAAGGAGAGAGAGGCTAACACAGACAAGGGAAGGACAGAGAGGATGGCACAGACAAGGGAAGGACAGAGAGGCTGGCACAGACAAGGGAAGGTCAGAGAGGCTGGCACAGACAAGGGAAGTAAACATGGGGTAATGGGGAACGGTACAATGTACCTATGCACTAGTACTCACCTATAATTATTTTCTGGATAAATAACATCAATAGAATATCCACGATATGAGAATGAGTGTGCCTCGGCACAAATAAACTGTGTGGAGGTGCTCCCCTGAGAGTAAGGTAGAGTCAAACAAGGAAAGAGAAAGTACTCTCTTTGTTTGGGGGCACACTTTGATTAAAACTTAGCGTTTAATTATCAATCATTAAAAAAGTGATTCTAACATGACATAGGACATACAGGACACACGTAACATATACACACGGAAAAAATCCTTATATATCCAAGTTTTATTCAAAGTATGCCCCCAAACAAAGAGAGTACTTTCTCTTTCCTTGTTTGATAGACAAGGGAAGGTCAGTGAGGCTGGCACAGACAAGGGAAGGACAGAGAAGATGGCACAGACAAGGGACGGACAGAGAAGATGGCACAGACAAGAGAATGACAGAGAGGATGGCACAGACAAAGTAAGGACAGAGAGGCTGGCACAGGCAAGGGAAGGACAGAGAGGATGTCATAGGGACTTGAGCGGACACTAGTAAGAGGCGTGCAGGAGGCTGTATACATTATCACCATCGATGTGTGCACATTGGATCCAGAGATCATGGGTGAAATTTAATAGGATGAGAGATTCAGAAAGTGAGAGATTTGGTAAGAAATATCCATTTTTTTTTAAAGCGGCAATCCTTTACACTGCAAAATCAAACGATTGCCGCTTTTAAAAAAAATGGATATTTCTTACCAAATCTCTCACTTTCTGAATATGTGCTGCATATATGATATCCAGATTTGGCCCCCTACCTCGGCTGGGTACGGGGTCATGTGTGAAAAGACCGCATGAGATGTATCAAGGGAATCGGATGGACATCCACTGTTGTAAGACATCGCAGCAGTGTATTGCCACCTTAAGACTGACTCTGCATCAGAGCCGGCCCTAAAAATGTGATGCTCTAGGCAAGATTTTATCTGGTGCCCCCCTAGCACTGTTGCTAGTTCGGTCTCTGACCCAGCAGCCCTCAGTACAGATCACAGCAGCAGCCAGCATCACCCATCTTCCATCACCCATAGCAATCCTCATCCACAGAGCAATAAATAGACATTTTGGTACCCTGTGCCAAGCATTGGCAACCCCATCCTCTATATTTTAAATAGGCACCGCATGTGCCAAAGAAGGGTGGATTTCCTAGAAAGGGGTGTAATTACAAAATATTACCCCCAAATTATGCCACGCAGTAGTGTAATTTACATTACACACAACAGTCCCATTATTCACATTCCGTCACACAGTAGTGACCCTTATTCATGTTACACCGGTAGTATCCCTTTACTTATACTAGTGCCACCCCCCAGGCCACACAGCCACTCACCTGAACACCACCCTCCTCCACAGGCCACATAGGTCAGGCCAAATGTCCCGCAATCTAATACTGGCCATCCTGCTCCCGCCGCTGCTTTCTATCAAGTTGAGCCAGCCCATGGCTTGAAAGGCATACCCCTAGTCATTCCAAATGCCCTAGGCATTTGCCTAATTTGCCTATTCATAGGGCCAGCTTTACTTGCATAAGTTTGGGGTGCTTTTGGAGGTTTGGAGCGAGGGTGAGGGCGGTCAGTCCAATACTGACCCTGCGAGCTGTGACAGCGAGCAGAATGCATTGAATACACCCCTTTGTCTTCATCTTGAAGGGCATTTGCTGCATGTTCTGAAAGCTTCCATACAACATCATTATATTATATGGAATGTTAATACTTGCAAATTACTGCAGGCAATTTTATAATTAACACAAAGGGAAGATAAGTCAACACTTGTCAAAGTGACCATAGAGTACACTTGCTGAATAATTACTTATAAAATACATGGCTATCTCAATAACAGCCACTAGATGGCATCAAAGTTTCTTACAGTAATTACACACAATTTAGGTGCAAATGAAATATTTATGCAAACACCATTTTTTTCCCAATGTCAGTCAATAGCTGGGTGCACACTATACGATTAGCAGCACTGCAGATATCATGAATGATATCGTTCAGTAACGTCACCCACCCCTCACGGAGGGGCAGTGGCGTAACTATAGTCCCGCAGACCCTGCTGTCCCGCGGAGGCGCTGAGTAGGTGTGGGCGCCGGGGGTCTGCGGGGCTATAGATGCGCTGCACTGCCTGCTGGTGCTGCTTACCTTTGCCACCGCCGCCACCGCCGGGTGTATGGCCAGGAGTCGGGACCCGCAGATCTACTAGTCTGCGGTCCCGGCTCTCCTGGCTGGCAGTGCTAATGAAAAAACAGCTCACACAAAATGTCCACCCCTTAATAGCAGACACTTTTTGAGGACGCTGGGGGCGGACATTTTGTGTGAGCTATTTTCTCATTAGTACTGCAGGATCCAGCCAGGAGGAGAGCCGGGACCTCAGACAAGTAGATCTGCGGTCCCGGCCACACATCGGTGGTGGCAGCAACGGCAAGCAGCACCAGTGGGGTAAGGCAGGGTTGGGGGGGGGGTACTGTTTTCATAGTTACGCTACTGCGGAGGGGGGGGGGCTAGTTAACGATCTGACGGAGCGTGCATTGTTAATGTAATGAATGTGCAGCGTATGGCCATATTTATTAATCATCGGATCCTAGATAATCATAAATTCTTGTTGCCGCTACTTATGGTAATAAGAAATGAATGAATGAAAACGGGGCCTTATCGCGGCTAATGTGCATATGCTGCAACCTAATTAGCATAGGCAACGCCCCATTTTTCGGCCACGCGAGAGTCCCTATTTGCAATCTTCAGCAGTTGGTAGGTATGCGATATCTCCATTTACAATAATGAGAATTTCCCGAATCTGTTTTCCCCTGTCACTTAATTAGACAACATTTTAAAAACAGAGGGGGGAAATTTTATAAGACGAGAGTTCTATGTCACATGGGATGTTGCTAATCGGAAATCAGAATCTACTTATTATTTATTGAGCACCTTCAGAAGTAGCACTCCCAATTTCCCCCAGCATCATTGAACATGCTTGTTCTATGGTTGTTCCGAGCTGGAGCAAAAGGTTCTATCAATTATTTCTCCAAATCATTATTTTATTTTAGAACTATTCCCTGCTGGGTTTATTTAATATTGAGTTTAGTGGAGTTACATGCGAACTCCACTAAACTCAATGCACGCGCGTCCCAGTTTCAGTACGGCACCGGGGAAGGTGGCGGGTGGCGGAGAAAGCTCCGTAGCGTCTCGTGCACACGCGCCCCTGGCAAGAGCCGGCCGCTGGTGGGGGCCGGCTCCATTTGTAGTTGTTGACTTTTATGTGTTTATTAGAAAAAGTTTCTGTAAATTATAATATACTATATTGCATTATATAATATGATATTTTTTTACCTTATGGAATTATTTAAACCCAAAGTGATTATCTACAGATCACTGAAAAAAAGTTGTCGCAATACCTCTGTCAGGAAAGCTTAAAAGTTACAGTACACCATACTTGCCTACTTTTGAAAATTAGTTTCAGGGAGATTATAGTTGGTAGTAGAATTTTGCACAGCGCCCCATTGAGGGGGCGTGTCATGCTCCACCCAAAGGGCGTGTCTAGTTCCATATATGGAGAAATTGTGAAAAGAGATTGTGGACGTGGCACCTAGAAGCGTGGGTGTGCACTGCTACATCTGAGAGGAATCTTTTAAAATAACTTATATCCAAATGTAGATGAGCCCCAAAGCAGTTAGTAAGAGCTAATATACTTAGTAAAGTTCTGGGAAATGGTGCTGATGATTCAATGTAAATGTATCTGTCTCTCATTCCTTTTTCCCCAAAAAATGTAACAGTGTAATGTGGGCTAGGTGACATGAGGGAGATTGCTTGACTAATGAGGGAAAGAGGGAGATTGCTGTTATGTCAGGGAGTCTCCCGCAGAATGCAGGAGGGTAGGCAGCTATGCAGTACACATTTAAATAGCCGTCTATAAAGTGCTTTGAGAAATGTGACAGGTACTCAGTTCATTTTATTCTCTGTATAAGCAATTTTCACGTATTACTATATTATATGTTCTTCAGCAACCACTTTAGAATGCTGATCCTTGCCTTATGATGTCATACAACCACAGGCAATACTTTTTAATTAAAGGCAAAGTGTGGCTCTGCCTGACTGCAAGTGGGTCTCTGAGGCGGTCTCTGATCAGTCCACCATCCATTAGGGTGATGAATCACAACTGGGTCGCCAAAGGAACAGCCTTAACTGGCCTGTTGGTGTAAGAAGTAATTTGTCAAGTAAAATGTCAGCAAGCGAGATAAAGGTCAGCGGGATGTGGATTAATAAAAAAAAAACCTTCACAATTACTGGTCGTCTAGAAAAATGCCGGTACTTCTGTAGTTTAGAGTCCCCTTCGCTCGCCCACGCTGCGGGCTCGGTGGCTCGCTACGCTCGCCACGCTATTTAAAATCAACTCCATGCCAACATGGATAGTGGGGGTATGAACTATCCATGTTGGCATGGAGTTAAGTTACTTTTTTTGACATATTTCGTGGGGAGCGTAGAACCCGGAAGTAGCACAGCGCCATGCTGGCACCGTGAAACTACAGAAGTACCAAAATGCCTTATGGGGCCTACACACGTAGCGATTTTTGCCTATTTTCTAAGAGCTCTGACTAGATTGCTCAGAAATTAAGCATAAATCACTGAGTGTGTAGGGGCCTTTGCAATAGTGATGCCCGGCCCCGCACGTCACTAATGACGGGCTATATATATCAAGTATGCTTGACACAGTAGTCATTGCCTGTGTTCTCTCTATTGACAGATCACTCAGTACAAAACTCCCATTATCCTGTGTGTGTAGGCCCCATTGCAATGGATGAAAAGATCTGTTTATATATACAGTGTGTCTATTACTGATTGTGTTTAAGATGTGCATAACCTTTGCAGAAAAAATATTTGGTACTTGTGTATTATCACGGGGCCAGTCTACGCTGCGTTTTCAGCGTAGGCTAAGCTACGTTGTCAGCGTAGCCCAACGGCTGCCTAGCGTAGTCAGCGTAGTGTCCCCGCGGCAGCCCTGCGTAGTCAGCGTAGTGTCCCCGCGGCAGGCCTGCGTAGTAAGTGTAGTGTCCCCGCGGCAGCCCTGCGTAGTCAGCGTAGTGTCCCCGCGGCAGCCCTGCGTAGTCAGCGTAGTGTCCCCGCGGCAGGCCTGCGTAGTCAGTGTAGTGTCCCCGCGGCAGCCCTGCGTAGTCAGCATAGTGTCCCCGCGGCAGCCCTGCGCAGTCAGCGTAGTGTCCCCGCGGCAGCCCTGCGTAGTCAGCGTAGTGTCCCCACGGCAGCCCTGCGTAGTCAGCGTAGTGTCCCCGCGGCAGGCCTGCGTAGTCAGTGTAGTGTCCCTGTGGCAGGCCTGGGTCGTAAGCGTAGTGTCCCCGTGGCAGGCCTGGGTAATAAGCGTAGTGTCCCCCATCAGGCAGTGTAGTCACCGTACTGTCCCCGCGAGCTGCAGCTCTGTCCCTGGCAAGCCTAGTGAGGTCACACAGTGCCGGTAACCCCTGTGCTGTCGGACGCCGGTGGAGAGGGTTAGGGGTTTGGTAGCGTGTGCGTCTCCTGCACAAAGGGGGGGTGCGGTGTGCAAGTGCGTCTCATGCACAATAAAGGACGCATTTTCCAGTGCTCCATGTTACATACTGGCAAATGCCTCCATTTCAAACCCCCACTTTCCACGCCAGCCCGAAGCGTGGTGAGCGCAGCGGTACGCGTCCTCCTGACCTGTTCATACCCCCACTATCTACGTTGGTGTGGAGTTGATGTTATAAAGTGTGGCGAGCCCAAAGCGTGGCAAGCGGACGTGAATTGCACATCAAGTAATCCGCATCCCCTCGCCGCGCTTCGTGCTCGGTGGCTCGCTGCGCTCGCCACACTTTATAAAGTCAACTCCATGCCAACATGGACAGTGGAGGTGTGTACAGGTCAGGAGGAAGCATACCACATCCCCTCGCGGGGATAGCTATGCTTGCCACGCTTCGAGCAGGTGTGGATAGTGGGGGTGTTTTAGGAACACATTCACACCTGTCATGTCAGGCAGGTTAAAATGGTCAATGGTTCCCACACAATGTAATAAGCGCTGACTGACTACGCTAACTGCGTAACGCTGACTGACTACGCTATGTAAGCTCTGGCTAGCCGCGAATGTACTGACTACGCTGGCTGCGGAAACACGGCGCTGATACTGACAGGGACACTGACTACGCTGGCCACGGGAACACTACGCGGATTCTGACAGGGACAGTACTCTAACTATGTTAACTATGTGGCCCACGGACCGAGTGGAATGCGCTGTAATTGAAGTAGGCGGTGGTTTTTGTGCCCCTATATATGCTTGTTTGATTGTGAGACAAATCCACCGAGTCAGTGTCTGCTTTGAAGCTGGCCAGCCTCTCTTCTGAACATCATAGAGTACGAAAAGCGAATCAGATTTTCTTATGGATTCAGTTCGGTCAACATAAACTCGGAGAACTTGAACTACATCCAAAGCCTTGTCTTCACTGGAGAATGAGGAAACCACAATTGGCTGATTTAAGTGATAGGCCGAAACAACTTTTGGCAAACAATCCAATCGAGTTCTAAGTTCTGTTCTATTTTCATGGAAAATCAAAAATGGAGAGCGACACGAAAGTGCTCCCAATTCTGAAACCCGTCTGGCTGAAGCCAGAGCTAGTAATAAAACCGTCTTCCAAGTGAGTAGTCGTAAGTCGATAGATTCCAAAGGTTCAAAACAATCTGACCGGAGGAAATCAAGCACCAATGGTAAATCCCAAGGTGCAGTGGGAGCCACCACTGGCGGCTGAATTATTAATGAACGTTTGTACTTCTGGTAATAATGCCAGTTTGCGATGAAAAAAGACTAATAAAGCAGAAATCTGGACTTTTAATGATCCCAGAGGAAGGCCTGCTGAGAGGTCCGCCTTCAAGAAGCGAAGAAGATGGCCCAAATTGAACACTGCTGTAGGCAATTTTCTCTTCTCATACCACCCCACATAGGACTCCCATCCGGTCATAATGCGCGGAGGTTACCTCCTTATGGGCTTTCAACAAAGACTTTGGAATACCCCTCTTTTTTTACAAGTCGGACTCAACAGCCACGCCGTTAAACGTAGCCGTTTTAAGTTGGGGTACACGCACGGTCACTGATGAACCAGGTCTTCTTGAAGTGGGAGACTCCATGGCTCGACCGCTAGAAGTTGACGGAGCTCAGTACCATGGTCTGCGAGGCCAATCTGGTGCTACCAGGATGACCGCTGTTTTCTCCCATTTCATCCTTCTGAGAAGCCTGGGAATGAGTGGAAATGGTGGAAATAGACTAGAGAATAATTCCATGGGGTGGTCAAGGCGTCCACCGCCACTGCTGATGGGTCACGGGACCTTGAGCTTGTGATGTTGTCTGGAGGCCTTTAGGTCTCTTTGTGGTATCCCCCACCGATGCGTCAACTGGTCGAATACTGCTGGGTGGAGAGCCCACTCCCCCGGGTGTAGGTCCTGGAAGCTGAGATAATCTGCCTCCCAGTTCTCTACACCTGGGACGAATATGGCTGACAGATTGGCTGCATGGCGCTCCGCCCAAGTCAGAATGGGCCGATCTCGCACATGGCTTGTCTGCTGCGTGTTCCATCCTGGTTGTTGATATATGCTGCAGCCTTGTGAAAGATTCTTGTTGTTTAGCCACCATTGGAGACAATCGGGTTTCCGGTGCCAGCACCAGCAACCTGTGAAGGTGAAGATGTGACCCTGACCACTTCTTTAGGACATCTAGGTGGAAGGTCCTGGAATCGAACTGACCAAATGGAATGGCTTTGAAAGATGCCACCATTTTCCCTATGAGCCGAGACTCAGGGCCGGCGCTACCCACTCAGCAGCTCCTGCAAAGCAGGGAGGCGCCATGCTGAAAAGGCGCTGCCTCCCTCCCTGGTATACTAAAGCTTCCTCAGCCCTCACTGTCACTGCCTCCTGCATGCCGCCCGCAGTGCCTGTCTGACAGCGGGTGGCAGTATGGAGAGGCTGAGCAGCTCCCTGCACTGCGCACACACTGTCCTCCTCCTACGACCTGCCCTCTCTTCCTCACGGACACTTGCGCTGAGGCATGTAGCGTTGTCTGTGATTGCCTGGATGATGACATGTCAGGTCCGGATACGCCCCCTACCCATAGCTCCCTGCGCCTGTCAGCTGTCAATCAAATGACGAACAGGCAGCAGCGCCACCTCCCCTTCCTTCCCTCTTAGTGTGCTGTGCCAGTGCCACTGCCAGTCCTCAAAACTCCACCCCCTCTATCTCCTCCCCTCTTCTTCCATCTCCTCCTTCTCTCCCCTCCTTTCCCCCTCAGTCATGAGTGCTGCACATACTTTTTGTACTGCTTTCGGATCGCATCACACACACATTGCATGCATGCCGTGCGATGCGATCTAGCCCATAACGTATGCGATTCTCGCAGCATGTATGAGCATCTTTAGTGCCTGCAACATTTTGCGGACACAGCACTGAGATGGTGTATGCATACATGTACATGCACCCGAGATCCTCCATAGGATCGCATGTTGCATACACTCCCACAATCGGGCTGCAGGTTGTTGCAATGGCAATGTGAAAGGGCGCAAAATGTATGGTTTGCAGGAGGGCGCCGGACACCCTAGCACCGGCCCTGAGCCGAGTGCAGAAATGAACCGATATCTTGTGCTCCTGTAGAACCTGTTTGACCAAATCCTGCAAGGATTGAATCTTGTCTAGAAGTAGAAAATCTCTTTCCTGAACTGTATCTAGGATTAATCCGAGAAACAACAGTCTCTGTGAGGGTAACAGTTGAGACTTCCTGAAGTTCAGGATCCATCCGTGTTGGATGAGGAATTGGCAGGTTTGATGCACATGTTGTTGCAATTGCACTGTTGAAGACGCTTTTATCAAAAGGTCGTCGAGGTACAGTAGGGGACGATTGCGATTCCCTGTAACCTCAATGTTGCCATCATGTAGGCCATCACTTTTGTAAAGATCCGAGGAGCAGATGAGAGACCAAAGGGGAGGGCTCGAAATTGGAAGTGCCTGTCCTGCACTGAAATTTCTGATGCTGGTCCCAGATGGGAACATGCAGGTAGGCATCTTTTATATCTAAATATAATCAATTCTGCTGGTTCTAGACTTGCAATTACTGACCGCAAGGACTCCATTTTGAATTTCCTGTAAACAATGTTTAAAATGGGTCGTACTGTACCGTCTGGCTTCGGGACAACAAAAAGTCTTGAATAGAAGCCCGTCCCCTGAAGACCTTCTGGAACTGGGATGATAACCCTTGCTTGTAATAATTTGTCTATTGCTGCAAGGAAAATGAGTTGGTCGTCTGGATTTGCTTGCAGAGCTGTTGTAAAAAACCGGGCCGGTGGTGGTAATACAAATTCCAGACTGTAACCTCGGGTGAGAATATCCCGAATCCAGGTGTAGTTGCAAATCAATAACCATTCTTTTTGAAATTCCAAAAGACGAGCACGTACTCTGGGGTCCCCAATGTAGGACGGGAGCCCATCATGCCACAGGTTTGTCAGTGGGTTTGGCATCTGTGCGGCAGGATGCAGCTGTGAAAGACATGGAGGCGGTAGGAGCACGTCTACCTCTACCTCCTGAGGAGGCAAAGGATCCTCCGGACGATCCTCTAAACCTCTGAGGAGCCACAAAATGACCGAAAGGACGGCCCAGTAAAGGTACGCTTTGGAGGTGGAGGAGCTGAGGGTAAAAATGGGGATTTACCCCCAGTTGCCTGTGCAATGAGCTTTTCCAGCTCCGGACCAAAAAGAGAGTCCCCTGAGTAGGGTAGAGCTTGACTGCCTTTTTGATCTCAGCTTCTGCCTGCCATTACCTAAGCCAATTCAGAAGCATCTAGTGAGGCCTCGCCTAAATAGGCTGCAGATTCCCATATATGTTCGGCTAAAACAAGTATTTCTGATCTAGACTGGTTTTCCTGAATAGCTGCAATGAGCTGCTCTGCCAATTTTTCCATAGCCTTGTTAACCAAGGATGCCACCAGGGTAGGGCGTAAAAGAACACCTGCGGTAACATACTGTAGATGTTTTTCAGTGAAGTTTTCAACCTAAGATCTGAAGAATCTTTTAAAGTCACTGCCCCTGGTACTGGGAGTGTAGATGTTTTTGATAAGCGGGACACAGAAATGTCCACTGTGGGAGGAATTTCCCATTTAGTACGGGGATCTGGAGGAAAATAATAATAATGTTTTAGCCGTTTTGAAAGTTGGAACTTTTTGTCTGGAGTTTTCCAGGTTTTTAGTAATGGAGATTCTTGTTCTTCCGAAACAGGGAATGTGGCAGAAGTTTTCCTCTGTCTGCTAAACAGAGAAACTTGCACCGGAGCCTCCGTGTCAACCATGTTAAGGGTAACCTGGACAGCATTTATGAGGGCCTCTATACCCTGAGAATCCCCTCTGGGTCCTTCGCTGGCGTTTGTTCTTCTTGAACTAACTCCCCTTCCTCCTGTTCAGGTTCCTCTCCTGCTGATTCATCAGAATGTAATAAAAGAGGCTTGGCCTTTTTTTTTGGGAAGGAGAGACCCCTGGGAAGGAGGGTTAACAGCCTGAACTAAAGATTCCACTGAGTTAACCGGAGCCCTGGCCCAAGGAGGTTCTACTTTATTAAGTGAAGTGAGCTGAGCTTAGAACAATTATCTGTCCCTGCGTGATTGAGTTTATTCAGCAGCCAGAGCTGACATAACAGAAAACAAGCTGTCCCCTTCTGCAGAGGCAGGTGCTGGGTGCGCACTTGCCATGCCATTGTATGTATCCAGTGCCTAACTAACCGATAGGCTGATAAGGTGGAAGCCTAGGGCGCCAGCACTGGGGGGGGGGGGGGGGGGGGGGGTGGAGTTGTCCAGCATTTTTCAGCCCAGCGATTTTCCCCATCATCGGTCAGCATACTGTACATGCTGGGCAGAAACGCCCAGTGTGTATGCACCTTTACCCCTTACTAAAGACTTATATAAATAAAGCAGTCTGTATTTCCCCTGCACAGAAACAAAATAACTCACCCAAATCTATTTCTCTCTGCACATTTTACATCTGCCCCCCTGCAGTGCACATGGTTTTGTCCATCTAAGAAGGAATTTGTCAGAAGGAGTGAACCAAAATAACCCCCCTTGTTACAGAGCTTGTCCTTCCCCAGCTAATGATCTATATACAATGTTCACATTAAGGCCATTCATCTGCTGGATGCGTATAGTCCTGCGTATGCAATATTCTTAATTGTACAAGCTTCATCCTTGTAGCGTGGTCGATACTCCTGTGTAAGCTGAGAAACTTATCACTGTAGGATTGATTAATAAATAAAGGCTGCTTGTAATGAGAACACTGCGGTAACAGAACATAATGCAGAGTATACAGTAATACAGCAATTACCAACTTGAGTTGGTGTATTGAGTTATGTGCCCAGCTGGCACCAACATTTACCAATCATTAATGTCCATTCCACCATATTCATAAATGCACAGTCTCCAGGCATTGAAGGTTTAATGGAGGTAAGTACTGAAAATCTGTTTCAATTGTCTTCTTCTGTAATGAACCCCTCACACCAAGGACACGCAGAAATGGCGATCAGACTCTCAGTTTGTCCAATCAAACAATGTATTCTTTACAATTGATAATATAAACCCTCATTGCATGGCACAGAAAATCGTGCGGCTATAACCTCCCTTAGGGGCGTTTGTTATCCCTTTAGCTGCCTTTAGGAATCTGGCATTTGGCTGCTTTTCCTTACATAAATCAGCTGTATCATTTAATGTGACACACGGCGCCGCCATGCAATTGCTTATTGCGGTATTATATAAATCTTCCTTGAAGGGTGTTGAATATTGATATTACATGGCCAAGGTGAGATTGTCAGAGGCCTTGCTTTGTGTTTCCAGGCTCACAATGAGATTTACAGAAGAACCATGTGAAATCAAGTGGCCAATTACTTGTTACAGCACTATGCAGACTTGTGTGATTATAATGAGATATGGACCTTATTCTGGTTGAGTTGCAAGGCTGCGCATTCGCAGCCTTGCGAGTCCACAAGACGCCGCCCTGCAAATGCTGGGTCTCCTGCCCCCCCCCTTGCACGCCGTACTCGCTCGCCCGGCATGTAAACGGATGTTTTAAATAAACATCCATTCGCAGGCCAGAGGGAAACTCCCACATCTTTCGATGGTCATTGACCATCAAATTATGTGGTGAGTGCACGCATATCTATAGTGACTCTCAGGTCACTTATATTTACGTGCACATTCGGGAGGAAGTGGCCAGGCAGCTGACATCCGGTGCTGTCAGCTGTCCGCCCCTGGCACCGACATCATGGCCCGATTACCATGGGAACAGTCAGTGTTTTCATGGGAACGGCCATGAAACGCTATGCAGAAACAGTTAGATTTGGGTGAGTTATTTTGTTTCTGTGCAGGGTAAATACTGGCTGCTTTATGTTTACACTGCAATACAGGTATCAGTTTGAAGTACACCCCCACCCAAATCTAACTCTCTCTGCCCATGTTACATCTGCCCCACCTGCAGTGCACATGATTTTGTCCATTAGATAGAGAATTTGCTTTTGCAAGTGAACCAGAATCAGGCCCTGAGAACAGACTCAAATCATATATTGAAACTATATTTTTTCATCACTCCTGATACACTGACTAATTTATTAACCAGAGGATTCACTGCCAACAAAAATCGGGGCAAAAGTCTCGGTGCAAACCAGAAGTCAACAATTAAGATTCTTAAGTATTATTGTAAGCTCTTTAGCCAAATGTCTTAGTGATTCTTTTACCTGCCTAACAGTGACCTAATAAATGGTAGACTTTAAATCCTGGGGAAATATCCTGCATCTTCATCTGCATTGTATTCCAATTTCCTAGGACTGCTGCACAATGAATGGCTGTGTAATTGCTCTGAGTGTGGAGATTTACAGCAAACAGCGGAGAACTATAGACGTCTGTAAGGACTCAGAGCGATCTAATAAATGAACCTGAATAAAGTATTGATTGCTCTATCAGTTCTATAGTATGCTGCTAGTTGTCAGTAATAGGTGTTGTACAGTATTCATCAATATAATAGTGCGGAGAACACAAGCAGGAAACATTCCATACAAATCCGAAAGCTCTGCGCTTCCCACAAGTGCAATTTTATCAGCTTAATAAATGATATAAAGAACTATGGGGGTGATTCTGATTCACTTGCAATAATGCGAGTTCGGCCCCGTCCCAATATTTTTGGGACTGCGCATGTGCATGGTCTAATTTGCGCATGTGCAGCCCACCTTTGCGAATGGCTTAGTCGCTGAGCCGTTCACAAACATCAGGACGGACTGGGGAGGACGGGAATGGGGCTCAACCATGGGAGCTCCCAGGGGGATGCGGTCATCTATTAGAATGAACTTAGGTCTACAGTCATTAGGTCGACCCCACTAGGTCGACTGGCAGGAAGGTCGACCTCACTTAAGGTCGACATGGGCCAAGGTCAACATGACTTAAGGTCGAATTTGCATAAAGGTCGACATGAGGAAGGTCGACTGGTCATAAGGTCGACATGGGGTTTTTCACTGTTTTTTGAGCCGACATGTGCCGACAGGCGGTATTTCATGCCCTACCATCCACTAGGGCGTGGAGGAGGTTATTAAAGCTGTGGAGAGCGAAGCGAGCCAACGTGCCCGAAGCATTGCGAGCGAAGCGAGCGATGCGAGGGTCCGATTTTCATTGCCAACGGTGTCCATGTTGACTGTGTCGACATTCGGATAAAAAAACAGTGAAAAACACATGTCGACCTTATGACCAGTCGACCTTCCTCCTGTCGACCTTTATGCAAATTCGACCTTAAGTCATGTCGACCATGGCCCATGTCGACCTTTCTGCCAGTCAACCTAGTGGGGTCAACCTAATGACTGTAGACCTAAGTTCATTCTGACAGATGTACCGATTCCGCTGGGAGGGATCCCTCACACAGCGCTACGGTAAGAAGCCCATAGGCTTCTGCAGGTAATCGCCAGCTTCTGCTGTGCTGACACTGCGGAGGGGGGGACAGAGAATACAGAAATGCGGTAAAAACCCGATAACGCGGTTTTTACCACATTTCTGGTTTAGAGCATCCCGTCGGCGCTGTGCTCTGTGCATGCGCAGATGGACTCCCGGGTCTCAGACCAGCGCAGGAGCTGTCCCTTGCGTTAATGATTGCACATGTTAGAGCATATGCGATCATTAAGAATACGGTGGCCGTAAAGGAGGGTGATACAGGGCAGCGGATGTTAGAACATCCCGCCCCCAGTGTTTTATAGGCTTCCCCATGAAAACGCTGGGTGTTCTGATGGGTATGTGCTCAGACCATTGCCTGCTACAGGGCAGGCGGCTGGTGTCCTGTGATGTCTTTGGCCAGACGCGCGCAATTAAAACTCAGCTTTCACTGACTTGCAGTGGAGGCATGTGAGGGGGTGTGTATTTGTTACACGCATGGTACCGATGGAAATCGACGCAGGGGTGTGTGTGTGTGATTATTTAGTGGGGCGCTGTCTCGGGTGCTCGGTAAGCCGCGATGTTCGCAGCTTACTGAGCAAAGCTGAATAAGGCCCTATATGTTTGGTTTCCAAAAGAGCTGCAGTTTTTCTGATCCATTCCGGCTTTGGTGCTGGTTCTGAGTCGCACTGTTAGCTCTCCATGGACACAAAGGGTGAGCTCTTTCATACAATGCATAGTATTGAATATACATATTTTGGTACTTATGTAATATCTGGGCGCCCAATTTTTTCATCGCATCGCATGCAATATAGTGGCATACAAATCATGTGATGCAATTTTTCATCGTAAAGACACAATTTTTAATTGTATAGTCAGCCATGGGTGATTTCATACCCCCACTATCCAACTACGCATGGAGTGGATTATATATAGTGTGGCGAGCGCAGCGAACCTCCGAGGCAGAAGCGTGGTGAGCAGAATACATGTAAAGTAATCTGCGTCCGCTCGCCACGCTTCGGGCTCGGAGGTTCGCTGCGCTCGCCACACTATATATAATCCACTCCATGCGTAGTTGGATAGTGGGGGTATGAAATCACCCATGGGTGACTATACAATTAAAAATCGGTCTTTACAATGAAAAATCGCATCGCATGCCTTAAGTAGTGGTATACAATTAAAAAATCGGACGCCGAGATAATACATAAGTACCCATATTTTTGTTTATGTCTGTCCTATTCTGAGTCTGGCAAATCTCAGTTTGTCTTTCTGTGACATAGGGAGTATTGCTGCATCATCTCGGAATGGAACCAACCTGTCTTTTTGGAGTGTCATCAGCAGGTATACAAAGCTCCATGCGAGTCTTGCCTACAGGCATGGGGAGTCTGATTCTGAATGATCTCTCAAACCTAGCATGGGGCTACTGCCAATACTAATGATAGTGGTTTGGGAGTCAGGATCTCCTGCATTATTTGGTTGGATATTCTCATCGGCATAAGGTGGTAAATCAGACTTCTTCAGCTTCCAGCAACTACAGCCGCTTCATGACTCAGGGCGAGATGCACTACAATCAGCTGCCCCCCTCCGCCGGCTACCGCAATGATCCCAATCGCACAAGCTCTAACATATGTGATTAGTATCGCAAAGGGCAACACTTGATATAGAAGCTGTCCTTTGTGAAGCAGCAGGGGGGGGGGGGGGCACATTTTTCCTTTAGTGCATCCCGCCCTCAGCCTCTTGTCTAACTTCCCTGCAGATTTTGGAGACTAACAATTATTTTCTTTTTGAAAGATACTATTTAGTTGGTAAACAGTGCCGGTATTTGGTAAATGGGAGTGGCTTGAGTGCTGACTGTCATAATTTTGTCATTTACCATGTGTAAGGGTTCTGGGAGTGTCCCCGCCAACCTAACTCCGTTGCCTCTGGCTGGAATCGACGGACGTGTGCAGGGCTAGGCTTCACCTGGGCCCGTCTCGGCTGAATGGCGAATTAGGTCCGCCCCACTCCGCTACAGGCAGGTCTTATATATGGACAACACGTCCGCCGAGGCCAGGAGAGAGCAAGGGGACAAGCTAACTAAAATACACAAGAAACGGGGAACTCCCAGAAACCCCAGGGGAGCAACAATGCTCAGCAGATGACACAAAATGAAAATGAGTGCACCGGTACCAATAGTGCCAATACAGGGTGTAGGTGGAACAATACACTGAGATGTAATAAGCAACTGTAACCAAATAAAGGAATAGACAGGTCGGTAATCCCCAACTTAGCTGAGAGATGTTATGCAGCTGGGAAGTTGGGACACCGCAGCACAGCCTTGCAGGACAACCCAGAACAGGTACACTGGATCACGGGGATGGCACTCTGGGTACACGGTACATCAAACAGACTGGACAGACGAGGGTTAACCAGCAGGGACCAGGAACACCACTGAACAGCACTTCAGGATCCAGGGATCACAACAGACTGGCAGGGACACAGCAAGACTGGGATACAGACTGGACATCAACTGACTGGAAGCTGGACAGTGTGGAACTAAACAGTATGGAACTGAACAGTATAACTGGCACCGGAGTGAGTGTGCAGAGGGTTCTTATAGTGAGCACAATGTGGTGCTGATTACACATTGCCTATAGGTGAGCACTGCAGGCTAGGAGCCTAATCAAGACACCTGAGTCCTGAACACACAGCACTGAAAGTAACCTGCAATGGCCCAGGCTGACCACTGGAGGCCACTAGCGAGTAAACACACACACACAGGCTGGGATAAACCCAGGGAGCAGAATCCAGGGAAAACATAAAACTACACACAGAATATGTGAATCTGCGCATAACACAGATCTGCTGGAGGCGGATCGTAACACCATGTCAACATTTATTATATAGACAGTGAGGAAATGTTGACATGTTAGAACATCGACATATGATCCCTAGTGTCCCAGTGGTGACTTACTCCCTCCTCCAGCCGCTCCAACAGCATCTTCGGGGTCCTGGTGATCATGTGCTTGTTACTGCTAGGTCAGGCCTCCAACCCTGCTGCATTCTGGTAAATATTATTACCCTATCCTTAATTACCCCCCCCCCCCCCCCGCCCCTGCAGCCTAGATTTTCATTACATTACACTTCCAATATAGTGTAACCTACCTCACATGAATGGTGAATATATTTAATGAGAATTAAGGAAATGATAAGGAGTAGTAGGCGAAGCTAAGCTGCCTTTTGTGATGTGTATGGAGACGCGTATGGTTGTATTGTCCTCCTGATCTATGGCATTGTCTTGTGGTCACAGCTGCTGAGCGAATATCCTTGAAGAAGGCGGCCAGGACGGCCTGTGATTGGGCTAAAGTTAGCAAATGTTCATGAACTCTATTAAATGATCATTTTAAGGTGGGCACGTAGGACATGCTGTCAGGGTCACACCACACTGACCCTAATGCTATCGCTAGCGGTGAATAGAAATATCCCACTGCGCCACTATTGTTCCCAACCAGAGCTAGTATAAGTGGGTATGGCATGGGTTCAATGGAACCAAAACTGATTTTATGCATTTTCTGGAAATTCTTTTGGCTCCCTCAGGGCTCAATGACTCCGAGGGTCAGTGCAGTAAATTAAATTGAACATAAACTTGCATTTTGAAAACACGTTCAAATTCTAAGGGGTCAGCTGCATAATCCATCTTATTCCACCTTCTTTACCATCAGTCCCATTAGCTCACTCAGTGGGAAATTGGGCCAAATATGAAACCAAAGGGATCATACAGGGAAGCTTTGCTCTGCAATGTCTGCGTGCATTAATCCCTTGCCTTTCTATCTGCAGACCTAAATACGTTATTGACTGAGCCACCAGCTCTTCCCATCTGCCTGGGGTCACATGAAGGTTACCATAGTAACAGAATGTTAGAAGAACGCAGTAGAACAGGATGGGTTTTTTAAATAATGGTCTCTGATGCGGTGTTCTGCACAGTGGGAAACGCCGGCTCATCTGAGGCCCATTCACACCTTAGTTCAGGGAGAGTTCACTGGGATATTTATATGGCTAGACATGTGCTTGTATATTTACATACCCCATGCTAGTGTTTGCTGAGATATAATACTAAATAAGAAGTATATTTGGATATAAAAGTTACTTGTAGCATACCACTATCTCAGTGAGGGGACGATTTGTTAACATTATTTTTTAATACATTTTATGTAAAAAAAAGGGGTGTTTTCACACTCTTTTCGCATTATTTTAGTATCACCTAAATGCATGAAAGGCCTTTTGGAGCAGTTTTTGTAAAAAAAAAAAAAACGGCTTCAAACCCTTTAATTCACATTTTGTTAAGTAATCAGATCACATTTCCCATACTTATCACTGAAAATGCGATCTAACTGAATTTCCCCGCAAAAAAAATTGAGAAAAGAAACCGCTTCAGTTGGCGAATTACAGGTTTCACATGCAAATTCCCTACCCAGGCACAGCTTTCAGTGCAGGGACAGATCCAGTGTGATCAACTATGTGTGGCATACTTGCCTACCCTCCTGCATTCTGCAGGAGACTCCCTGAAATAGCATCAATGTCCCTCTCATTAGTCTAGCAATCTCCCTCATTTCACCTAGCCCACATTACACTGTTACATTGTTGGGGTAAAAAAGGAATGAGAGACAGATATTTACATTAAATCATCAGCGCCATTTCCCAGTATCTCATACAAACTGCTTTGGGGCTCATCTACATTTGGATATAAGTGTTAGGATCCGCCTCCAGCGGATCTGTGTTATGCGCAGATTTCCATATTCTGTGTGTAGTTTCATGTTCTCCCTGGATTCTGCTCCCTGGGTTTATCTCAGCCTGTGTGTGTGTTTACTCGCTAGTGGCATCCAGTGGTCAGCCTGGGCCATTGCAGGTTACTTTCAGTACTGTGTGTTCTGGACTCAGGTGTCTTGATTAGGCTCCTAGCCTGCAGTGCACACCTTTAGGCAATGTGTAATCAGCACCACATTGTGCTCTCTATATAAACCTTCTGGTTGTTCAGTCCCATGCCGGTTATAGCTTTTGTACCTCAGGGTCTCAAGTGTTCCTGGTTCCCAGTCTTCTGTTATTCCTGGTTCCTGTTCCCTGTCATCCTGCATCCTGTCGTTGATTCCCAGCTGTGTCCTCCGTTCAGTCTCCTGTCCTCCCGGTGTCCGTGTGTCGTCCTTTATCCGTCTCCCGGTCCCTGCAGCTCCTGTTGGTCTTTTTGGGATCCCTTCTCCAGCGTGGTGCTTCCTTCGGCTGGTTCCCTGCCTTGTCCGCAGCATCTCAGCTCCAGCTAAGTTGATATCCCTCGGTGTTCAGATAAGTTGGGAGATTCCCCCTCTTTGTCTCCTTACTAATCATTTGCTTATTGTGTCAGCGTATAGTGTATTGTTACACCTGTCAGCAGTACTTATTGTGTCAGCATATAGTGTATTGTTACACCTGTCAGCAGTACTTATTGTGTCAGCATATAGTGTATTGTTACACCCGTCAGCAGTTTGTAGTGTGTCAGCATATCGTGTATTGATACACCCGTCAGCAGTTCTTAGTGTGTCAGCATACTGTGTATGGTTACACCTGTTAAGCATTAGCACAGCGGGTTCCAGTTTAGAGTGCTATCCACTGGCACCCCTCTCCGCAGGGCAGGGTGGTTCTCGCCTCTTTGTTTGTTAGATAGGTTTCCCCTTGTTCATCACTGGCCTTGGCGTGTGTGTTGTCCTTAACATAAGACCAGGTGGCATCGAGGTGGGAGCCTGACTAACGGGCTCCCACGAACGCGGCTATTATTGGTGAAGCCTAGCACCCCGCACACACACGTCAACTCCATCTGAGTACAACGGAGTCAGGTTGGCGAGGCTGCCCTGGTCCTGTCACTATCTCCTTCCAGCCAGTGTCACGTGGTGTCTCGCCAGACAGCGTGGCACAGGAGATCCTAACAATAAGTCATTTTAAAAGATTCCTCTCAGATGTCGCAGTACACACCCACGCTTGTAGGTGCCACGTTCACAATCTCTTTTCACAATCTCTCCTTATATGGAACTAGACATGCCCTTTGGGTGGAGCCTGACACGCCCCCTCAATTGGGCGCTGTGCAAAATTCTCCTGCCAACTATAATCTCCCTGAAATTAGTTTTCAAAAGTAGGCAAGTATGATGTGTGGCTGATGGACCCACAAGCTGATCACAGTGTAAAAAAAATAATAATAAAAGTTAATATAAAATGTTCATACTGTACATAACCAAGTTCAGCGGATCGGTGCTCTGGTGAGGGCTGCTGATCACCAGGGCTCCCTGCATCTCATCGGTGCAGTAAAGCAATGCTGCAATGCAGCAGCTCACTTTACAACACCAAATGAGATGACAGCAATGCTGGAGCACTGGTTGTTGCATTGTCAGAAGGGTAAGTATACATGAATTGCTACTTATTGAAGCTTTATATTGCATTAAACTGATGTGATCTATAGTAATACCATAAGTAACAATTAATTTTACTTTTTGTACATGTATAGATGCCCAGGTGGTATTTGTTTCCAAGGAACCTTCACCAGATGCATCTTAACACCTGTTATCTGTGTTGAAGTCAATGTGGCCAAATAGGAACTTTCCTCAACATATGGTGGACTTACCCAAAAATGATTCCAGACATGACACCTAGCTAGAGCGAAATACCTGCAGTATCTTCCTTTATAACCCCCCCCCCCCCCCCCCCCCCCCCGGTGTGTCTGCATTCTCCCCTATTGATCTCCCAATCTTATTTTACCCCCATTCCCCTTCCCTTGCCCCAATGACCCAGTGGCTTCCCATATAATTTATTGTATTGTTTCCATTGGGGGCCCTTCTTATATTTCTAGTTGGGAATTGTATTGTCCTGTTCACTCTTTTTTTATTATTGTATTATGTATAGTTTTCTTGTTTTTACTCTGCCCTTACTGTTCTGTTCCTGTTTCTTATGTTTGCTGTCTATGTGCAAAATAAACAAAAAAAAATTCTCAAATTATTTGAGGTAAAATATATATTCCAGCAACGTATATTAATGTAATGTAAATGATATTGCTCTAAAATAAAGTATATTAATACTGTATGAGGTAAATTATATTAGGCTGCGGTAAAGTCTATTAATCTGAGGTACTTTATATTCCTCTGATATAAAGCATATTAATCTGAGGAAATAAATTCCTCTGATAAATGATATTTATATGATATCTGATGCAAATATATTCCACTAAGGTAAAATCATGTCCTCTGAGGTAATATTCCTATGGAGCCAAAAAAGGCAGCATGGCGAGATAGACAAAACGTACAATAAATATGCTGTTTATAAATTATATATCCAAAGTATTCAGAGAACATCCACAAGGAATGGGGAACCGATAGATAGATAGATAGGCAGGCAGGCAGAGGACATCCACAAGGACTGGGGAACTAATAGACAGGCAGGCAGGCGACAGGCAGTTAAGGAAATATAATTTACAGTTTATAATAGCAGAACAGAGATAATAGCAGGGATGTGTTTTTTTTTTTTTTTGGTTGGTGCCAAGATAAAATGTCAGTTTGGTGCCCCTAGCTTCTGCTGACCTTGTACAGGTCACTTGTACCTGTACAGAACTCTATAGAGCAGATGGGAGTGAGTGACCCCTTATTTGCATTATGCCAGCTATAGCCTCTTATACACATTATTTCTGGTAGAGCCCCTTACACACATTGGGGCAAATGTATTACGCCTTAACAAGAGATAAATACAAGTGTGATAAGGAGAGATAAACGTCCAGCCAATCAGCTCCTTACTGACTTTTTTTCAAGCACAGCCTGTAACATGGCAGTTGGCAGGTGATTGGCTGGACGTTTATCTCTCCTTATCACCCTTGGTTTTATCTCTTGTTAAAACGTAATACATCTGCCCCATTAGAACCTTATACTGTACATACATTATGCCTGGAAGAGCCTGGTTACATATCATACCCCCAGTAGTGTCAGTTATATATATCATGTCCCCAGAAGTGCCAGTTACATATAATTTCCAGAGTAGTGTCAGTTACCTATCATGTCCCCAGTAGTGTCAGTTACATATCATGTCCCCAGTAGTGCCAGTTACATATCATGTCCCCAGTATTGTCAGTTACATATCATGTCCCCAGTAGTGGCAGTTACATATCATGTCCCCAGTAGTGGCAGTTACATATCATGTCCCCAGTAGTGCCAGTCACATATCATGTCCCCAGTAGTGCCAGTCACATATCATGTCCCCAGTAGTGCCAGTTACATATCATGTCCCCAGTATTGTCAGTTACATATCATGTCCCCAGTATTGTCAGTTACATATCATGTCCCCAGTAGTGGCAGTTACATATCATGTCCCCAGTAGTGGCAGTTACATATCATGTCCCCAGTAGTGCTAGTCACATATCATGTCCCCAGTAGTGCCAGTTTACATATCATGTACCCAGTAGTATCAGTTACATATCATGTCCCCAGTAGTGTCAGTTACATATCATGTCCCCAGTAGTGTCATTATATATCGTGTCCCCAGTAGTGCCAGTTACATATCATGTCCCCAGTAGTGGCAGTTACATATCATGTCCCCAGTAGTGGCAGTTACATATCATGTCCCCAGTAGTGGCAGTTGCATATCATGTCCCTAGTAGTGGCAGTTACATATCATGTACCCAGTCAGTGGCGTAGCTACGTTTTGGGCGCCCCCCCGCCGTTAGGGGGGGGGGCGCCCATACCCACCCCCCGCCGCCGCCCCGTCGAGCACCCCCCCCCCCCCCCCCGCCGCCCCGCCGCCTATGCTAACCCCCTCCCCCGCAGTCTTACCTATCGCGCTGGTCCCGGCGGCTCCGTCCGTTCATCTGCTGAGGACCACCACAAAATGGCCGCCCCCGTACAGCAGACAGTTTCAGAGAACTGTTTGCTATATGGGGGCGGCCATTTTGTTGTGGTCCTCATCAGAAGAACGGAGCCGCCGGGACCAGCAAGATAAGTAAGTCTGCGGGGGATTGGGGGGGGGGGTAACTATAGCACCGCAGCCCCCGGCGCCTCCACATGCACAGCGCCCCCCCGCGGTGGCGGGGGCTGCGGTGCTATAGTTACGCCCCTGTACCCAGTAGTATCAGTTACATATCATGTCCCCAGTAGTGTCAGTTACATATCATGTCTCCAGTAGTGTCAGTTACATATCATGTCCCCAGTAGTGTCAGTTGCATATCATGTCCCCAGTAGTGGCAGTTGCATATCATGTCCTCAGTAGTGCCAGTTACATATCATGTCCTCAGTAGTGCCAGTTACATATCATGTACCCAGTAGTAGCAGTTACATATCATGTCCCCAGTAGTGTCAGTTACATATCATGTCCCCAGTAGTGCCAGTTACATATCATGTCCCCAGTAGTGGCAGTTGCATATCATGTACCCAGTAGTAGCAGTTACATATCATGTACCCAGTAGTGCCAGTTACATATCATGTCCCCAGTAGTGCCAGTTACATATCATGTCCCCAGTAGTGCCAGTTACATATCATGTCCCCAGTAGTGCCAGTTACATATCATGTCCCCAGTAGTGCCAGTTTCCTATCATACCCAGAGTAGTGCCAGTTACATATCATGTCCCCAGTAGTGCCCGTTACCTATCATGTCCAGAGTAGTGCCAGTTACATATCACGTCCCCAGTAGTGTCAGGTAGATATCATCTCCCCAGTACTGCCAGTTACATATCCTGTCCCTAGTAGTGCCAGTTACCTATCATGTCCCTAGTAGTGCCAGTTACCTATCATGTCCCCAGTAGTGTCAGGTAGATATCATCTCCCCAGTACTGCCAGTTACATATCCTCTCCCTAGTAGTGCCAGTTACAGATGTTCCCAGTAGTGCCAGTTACATATCATGATATCATGTTCCCAGTAGTGCCAGTTATATATCTATATAATAAGTTGAAGAGTCTGTGTGCGTGTGTGTGTGTGTGCGTGTCCGTCGCATTGCGGACACACCGTGGCACTTAGAGACACCAAATTCAGCAACAAGATACCTCTGGACCCGGTGGTGTGCACTTCGAAGCCGTTTTTGGGAAATTTCACTTAGAAATTTAAAAAACACCAAGTTGTAATTTTCCTTCATTGATGTTCTGGGGAAAAGATTGATGATCTGGGAAACCGTTTGCGAAGGAACAACTCCACACCTGATTTCATTGCTGTCATTGAGTATGACAGACACATTCTAACATTATGGTGAAGGCTTTAAACAATTAGGAAATAATTGAGGATATACATAGACCACACAACACACACACACACATACACATTGTACACACACACACACACACACACCACCACATACGCACACATAGCACACAACATACACATTTATACGTAGAGCACCTCACACACTTACACATTGGACAAATACACACACACAACACACCACATGAAGTACAATACAAATCCATACACACTACAACACACACCCAAAAACAGTACAACAAACACACAGAACACACACACACACTTAAACATTGCCAGGATACGCAAAGCACACTACACACACATATATACGTAGCACACATCACAAACTTACACATTCGGCAGATACACACAACACAACACTCACAGTACAACACACACCCACATTCACTACAACACACACCCAAAAACAGTACAATACACAAAACACACACTTAAACATTGCACAGATACACACAGCACACTGCACACACACAGATTTATACATAGCACACCTTACGCACTTACACATAGGGCAGATACACACAACACACACACATAACATACCTCTAACAGCACAACACAAACCCACATTCACCACACACACCCAAAAAACAGTACGACACACACAAAACACACACTTAAACATTGCACAGATACACAAAGACACAACACACACATACTGTATATACGTAACACACCTCACACACTTACGCATTGGACAGATACATACACTACAACACACACAACCACATACACTACAACACACACACAAAAACAGTACAACACACAAACACACAGAACACATAAAAAATAATTTGCCGTTTATTTAACAGTCTGTACCGGCAAATAAAAACTGTACCTAATGTACCGTTTCTACTTTGTTCCCCATATCCGTCTCTCCAGTCCTCCAGCCTGTCACTGCGCTCCCCGGCCAGTTGCACTGAGAAATCTTTGTCCTGGCCAATGCACCCATTGATCAATACAAAGTGGGTACACTGCACTCACCCTGTTAGTCAGTTGGATATCAGGCACTGCTCTGCCTTAAGGGTTTCTCAGACTCTTTTGGTTCATAGATAATGTTTGGTCGATGGGCATGAGCGCTGCATGCATTTGTTTGAATGTTATGAGTGTAAGAAGTTGAAGAATAAGACTGAGATGAAGATTTGTCACGTTATAGTGTACAATTTACTCAATAAATCGTGAAAAAAATATGCATACATAGAAGTACAGTACAATCAAGAAATGAAAGTAGGATTAAAAAATAAATTCTGATTCAAACTGATAATTGTTTGAATGGCGGTGGATTGCGAAACAAATCTATAGGTGGAGGGGGTATGGATATTGTGGGCATAATTGGTGTTTGGTACACCTACAGGGGGTCCCCAGTTGATGAGAAATTCTCACTACAGTGTCACCGTAGGGGGATTTCCATTTGGGGTTCAGGTGGTCTTTTAGGGACCCCTTTACAATCCCGTTGGTCTCTTCTCCTGGAGCCTACGGTCTCCCTCAGTGATTGACTATCATTAAGGGAGACTGTAAGCTCAAGGAGAAGAGACCTACAGGATTGTAAAGGGTCCCTAAAAGACCACCTGGACCCCAATTGGGAAACCCCCTATGGTGACACTGTGACCGTGACACTGTAGTGAAAATCCCATCAATTGAGGGCCCCCTGTAGGTGTAACAAACACCAATTATGCCCACAATATCCATACCCCCACCTATAGATTAAATTATTTTTTAATCCTAATTTCATTTCTTGATTGTACTTCTATGTACACTTACATTTTTTTCACGATTTATTGAGTAAATTGTACACTTTGTAACATGGCAATTCTTTTTCTCAGTCTTATTCTTCAACTTCTTAAACTCCAAACCTTATCAATGCATCCATTGATGATTGTGATGGCTGGATCAGTGGATTGGCCCGGCGGATGTAGGGAAGAATTTGGCCCATTGCACCCATTCCCAGTGGTGCATTACAGTGGTGCGGATAGTGTGCGTCGCGTCATGACATCATGTGGCCAGGCCCGCGGACCTGCTCCCACACTCAGGGTCTGCCCCACTGTTTGGTAGAGATGCTCAGTGCATGTGCTTTACAGATCCCCAGACCTCAGAGACTGCTGCAGGCAGGTTCGGTGAGGGGAGTGGCAGTGGCAGGGAGCAGTGAATTTTTAATTAATTATGGCGCGGTAAGTAACACCGTGAGTCTCCACTCACTCAACGCCTGTAATTACACACCCTAGAAACTGTACCAATGAAAGTATAGAAATTGAGATGTGGCCACATCCCTTTCTGATTTTGTACCGATTTCTGTCCCTCAGATTTGGAGGATATGTCATCCAGTAGGTGCTAAATCTCAGGAGTGCATGTGGAATTCATCAACACATACAAGTTTTCAACTCAGGAGCGTTGTGTTTCAAACAACAACACCACACCTGATTTCATTGCCGTCATTGAGCATCAATGCAAACATATTCTAACATTATGGTGGAATCTATAACAAATTACAATCTTAGGTCTTTGGCACAGCATACTGTAAGATGACATTTTTCAGCAATTTTGGAAATAAAGAAACCCCAAGGTTTTCCCGGGCAACGCCGGGCGGGTCAGCTAGTGTATATATATATATATATATATATATATATATATATATATATATATATATATATATATATATATGGTTTTTGGAATATTTTGGACAACGGATATTTGGAAAAGGGATACTCAACCTGTATTACAAAAAAATGCATAATGATTAGTATACCTGAAACAACGCAGAAGGACTGAAGGAATGTACATTATGGCTGCATGGACTAACCTCCAGATTCAAATAATCCAAAATCAGCGGCTGAGGTTCTGTAGGGTTACATGAATTGGAATGAATTGGTGTGTGTGCATTATTATTGTTATTATTATTACTATTATTATTTTTTACTATCATCTCCAAACAACACACTTAACAAAAAATGACAGCTATATAATGGAAAAAAAAATATTTTTTTCATTTTTGCGTTGTTTTTATTTGTCATTTTAGCCAATTATATTCTACTAATTTGTTAGTTGGCTATAATTGCTCTTTCTTATAGCAAACAAGCCTCAGTCAGCAGTGTATAAGGCATGCTCATCTGTTTATCAAGCGTTGCATATGGGATGACCTCACGTGACCTTTAGCCTACATACATCTGATGTTCCGCGTACTCAGCCGTCTTCTCTGGTTATAGGATGTGACACGTTTCCATAGCTGTACAGCAGCCGAGGGACAGGTGGAAGGAAAGACATACAGGATCCAGTACTCCTCTTGGTTGGATATACTGATAGGTTCATTGGCTCCCAACAAAAATTAACCTGAGCATGAATGTGTGTGCATGTACATGTGGTAGGAAATATAGATTGTAAGCTCCATTGGGGCAGTGACCGATAGGAATGGCAAATATTCTATGTAAAGCGCTGCGGAATATGTGTGCGCTATATAAATAACTGGTAATAAGTGAATAAATGCAACATTCATCCTGACCCTATAGCTGCTCATCCTGCCCTCCCCCCCCATGCTGCCCGCTAGATTGCCACTAGTGGAAGGGACAGCGACAGTTTCCAATTAGCGGAACATTTGGGAGGTTTGAGGAAATCTAAGACAACCAGTAAATAAATACTGTATTGAAGAATTTTTGGGGATTGTCATTTTCTGACATGTGCGATTTTTGGGCAGTTTTCTGAAAATTGCACGTTTGCCATGTCTAAAAAATCATACATTACAAATGGCATCCAGATATTTTCTCATGGAAAACATAAAAATCGCAACTGTAATAGGGTGCGATTTTTGGTAAACATTACCAAAAATCATAAAGAAAATAGACCAGGTACAGGCTGGCGAGTTTGACAGAACCATGCACAGATCAGTAAGATCTGTGCATGGTTCTGCCCCCAGTAAACACTTCAATGGAGATGCCTACAGCCAATCAGGGATCAACTTAGGCCTGATTGGCTGTTGGCGTCTCCATGGAAACGTTTAGAGCCAGTCAGGGCTGAGCGGAGTCCCCGTGACAGAGAATGTCACAAGGATGCTGTACGGTAGAAGAGTTGCTCCTTCATGGGATAGTTGTACGGTGAGTACAGTATGTGTGTGTGCATGTGTGTATATTGAAGTTTTACTTTTCTATGTGTGTGTGTGTCTTTTTTTGTTCTATTGTTTTCACAGTAGAACTACAAGAACCAGCAGGCCCATTAATGCCCCGCATGCTTGGACTTGTGGTTCGATAGTCTGAATAGACTTTTATTTGCATGTGCCTGCCCGAAGACCCATGGGAACGCCCAGCGCAAACCCCAACCATCGGAGCAGGGGCCGACATCACAGACCCTGCCATCATCACTAAGGGTTTAGTCCTGCAGCCACTGTGAGGAGTACTACCACACAAGCCATTAAGAACAACAATGCTATAAACAGACTTAGGTGGTCATTCTGATTGACTCAGCCGTGGCGCCCCTACTCCCCCGTCCCTCCAGCCCCTCTGCGAACTGCCCGGCGGGTGTTTGCACATGCATAGAAATGCGCATGACCAGACCCTGACTATTGGGGTAGGGGCCGAAATCAGTTTGCTGCGTGTGAACCAGAATCGACCCCTTGGACACTGAGCACATCCTATGGGATGCATAGGACTTACCGACAATCATATTGCTGACAAGTGCTACAGTATGTGGACATACTGATACTGTGATTGTATTCTACATTCTCATTCTACTATACTCACCAAATGCATGTGGATGAGTTGGGTGTGTGTATATCAATGAAGCAGGCTATTAAATACAGCTAGGTAATTGCCTACTTTTTAACATTGTTTCGTTTTTTTTCAGAGTGCTACAGTAGTTGTGCACTGGAGTTTTCCAGTGAGTAATGTGACTACTATGGCAACCACAGTCACATGGCACATGATGTAGTGAGCAGAATGGCTTTGAAATGCCACCCTAACCTTATTTTTGAATGGGACATTATTAAAGCAGATATATGTATTTACCCTCCAGAGAGTTGTTGAAAGAAACATAGTAATTTGTGGGACACCTGAGAAAAATGTGTGCTTAAAAGTTACTTAACGTACTATTTAAAGAAAAACATAGAATTGTTACTTTAATATGGTTTAGTGCTCAAACTTATGGCTAAAAAAAGGTACCAAGCGATCTGGATAAAACATTAACAGGTTGACAGTCAAAAAGGTCGACCGCTATTGGTCGACAGTGAAAATTATCTGAGACATCTGAGATGTTTACCTATCACAGCAACATCCGATTTCTGTGACAAACACTGGATTATCTCTGTGACACAGCGACGGCCAATCTCTGATCTACAGTACTGTATGCACTGTACTGTACCGTATGCAGCAGGCAGGCTCGTGTGGTGCTGAAGGGACAGCTCCCAGTGACAGGCTGCTGATTACTGTAGCTCTGCCTGGAAGCCCAATACAATCACTATGCATAAAACATGTCATTTGCTTTGTAACAATTTACAGTAAATACATCACCTGCCCCGTGGGTGGATCCTCCCTCTCTATAGCAATGTTTTTATAAAAGGTCATTTATAACGTCTTCTTGCAGGGAGCTTTCTTACTTCCATGTCAGAGGTTTTAGATGATCCTTCCCCCAGGGTTTCATACTTCTATCCATATATGTACCAGGAACTGTATGGGGATATGGTTGCTAGGTCGACACTATAAATATCGACATACATTAGGTCGACCACTACAGATCGACACAGGAAATAGGTCGATGTGGCTAAGGGTCAGAAGGTGGACACAAGCATTAGGTCGACAATGGGAAGGTGGACAGTCAACTGCCAGTGAGTCCAGGACAGTGATGTTTGGGGTGGCAGTAGGTATTAAACCCCTTTTTGAATATTGGACTGTGCTGGAGCCCCACATCTGTAACTGCCACTGGCAGGGAAGTCCAGGAACAGAGCATTTTGTACCTAATGGAATGGGTCATGTTGGGGGGTATGTGATACATGCATTACTAAGTTCGCTATACACCAGGTAAAACACACTCATACAGAGCCATCTTAACATACAGGCACACTGGGCAGCTGTCCAGAGCCCCACGATTCTGGGGAGCTTCAAGCAGGAGCAGGCTGGGCTGTCTTGCATCCCATGTAACCATGACGACCATGTTTTTTACTGAGCAATGTGTGCACATGTGCAGAACTGATTTCGGTACTCTTTACCTAGCACGGCGCCCACGATGTCCATCGCGGTCATCGGGGGTAAAAATTTGCGGGCATCGCGGCCATCGCATGCACTAAAAAAATGGGTGCGACGCGATGCCCGCGATTTCCCATAGGGATCAATGTTAAAAGTGTGATTGGACGCGATTTTACTGTTCAATGCCTCAATGCCCGCGATTTTTCCATAGGAAACAATGTTAAATGGGCCACAGAGCCCTAATAGTCCCCCTGAAGTCTGAAATGGCCCCCACAATTGATAACGCCACCCCACGATCAACGTGAACCCGAAGCGTGGCGAGCGCAGCGAGCCCGCGAGGGGCGGCGGTACGCGTCCTCCGACCTTTTCATACCCCCACTATCCACGTCGGCGTGGAGTTGAGAATAGAATAGTGTGGCGAGCGCAGCGAGCCACCGAGCCCGAAGCGTGGCGAGCGCAGCGAGCCCCGCGCGGGGACGCGGATACCTGTGAAACCCGCAAAGGGATGCGTTTACCTGTGAAGGTATCCGCGTCCGCTCGCTGCGCTCGCCACACTATTCTATTCTCAGCTCCACGCCGACGTGGATAGTGGGGGTATGAAAAGGTCGGAGGACGCGTACCGCCGCCCCTCGCGGGCTCGCTGCGCTCGCCACGCTTCGGGTTCACGTTGATCGTGGGGTGGCGTTAACAATTGTGGGGGCCATTTCACACTTCAGGGGGACTATTTGGGCTATGTGGCCCTTTTAACATTGTTTTCTATGGAAAAATCGCGGGCATTGAGGCATTGAACAGTAAAATCGCGTCCAATCACACTTTTAACATTGTTCCCTATGGGAAATCGCGGGCATCGCGTCGCACCCGTTTTTTAGTGCATTTGATGGCCGCGATGCCCGCGATGGGCGCCGTGCTAGGTAAAGAGTACCCTGATTTCCTCCTGCCTGTCCTTGTGTGATGTAATGACAGCTGAGCAGGGGAGCAAGCTGCCTGCGCCCACAGTCAGACCTAGTGCCTATTATTGATATAGCTAAGAGCACAAATCTTTGGGAAAATTGCGGCAGTGCCACATTTCTGCCCCAGGGAGGTGAGTATAACACCCATTCTATGATACCTGGCTGTCTGAGATGGGAGAGTTGGCGTGTTCTCCTTTTGTAAAGAGAGTGCTGCAAGAATGCAACGCGACTTTACCCAGTGACCCAGTAAAAGGTGGTGTAATGGTGGCAGTCACAGCTTACATGTATTTGTGTTCTTTCAAAGAAAGAATTCTCATTTGGCTCACCGGACACGTAATCTGATAAAGCAGCCATTAAGTATATATGTGGCCAGTTTGCATTGTTCCACTTTCTATGATATAGCGCTGAACAATGGGGTTTCAATGCAGACATGCACAGATCCAGATTACAATATCACATTTAATAAGGGCAGTTATCAAACCAGGATAATCCTGTGTCCCCTATGCTATAAGACATTTTTTGATCAACCTTCTAGCCTCTTCTGTTTCCGATCTGCCATACTCAGTACAGGCTTTTTAGAAAACATTGGAGAGAAAAAATGGTAATCGGTTGCTATAGGGAACTTCTCCATTTGTCAACTTAAGCATATCACACAGTGTTGACCACACCCCCACAGTGGTGAAAATGGGGCGAGGACTCACAGGAGTGACGCGATTTGTAGGCCACGCCTCCAAATTTTGGCCAGTCACATTCGCAGCGCACAGGGGTCCCTGGTTGCCATTTGCCAAAGTTGGGAGGTGAGACTCTGCACCCATATGTGAGAGCATTGCAATTGCCCCCATGTTATGCAGGGACTGTCACAGTTATGCCCCTTTCAGACCGCACTTTTTACCCGTTATTTTGACTTTTTTACCGTTTTAAAACGGTAATTTGTGCAGTCTGAAAGGTGCAGAGTGCATTTACCGGTTCTGTTGAACTGGTATTTCTAAATGGTAATAAAGCAGGGTCCTACCCGTTTCAGACCCGTTTTTTTTTTTTCATCCACTGTTTTCTATGGGTTAAAACGGGTTCAGAGTTGTAAAGGAACAAAAACTGCATTGAAATACCATTTAAAGACATGCAGTGTGGACGGGGTTTTAGCTGGCAGACCCACTTTTAGAAACATTTTAAAATACCTGGTCAAAGCCAGTTTTGCGGTCTGAAAGCAGCATTACTGCCATATAATGCAGGGACCTAAATATAATAAAGATATCATTAATACACCCACATCACTCCCACTACAAACAGTATTAACCATACCAAAAAACCCCGAATACACCCCTCCTATTGTATAACTATACCACCCACCCGAGATAACACAGAACGCTGCATTCTAACCGAAAGGGAGAGAAATCATGATGTTCGGTGACCGTCAAATTAATTATCTCCCCTTCGCGCGAATGCAAGGGGATGTGTTATCTTACACATCCCATGCATGCTACCAAGGGAATGCGGGCAGAGCGGGTGGCGGGCTGTGCCGACCTGTTCGCTAGACTGCAAGTATACGCTATTTATTCTCTCTCCAAGCTTTGATACATCTCGTCATAATCATTCCTATGTCCAAATGCCGACACTGTGGTCCATAATGCCGCCATTGATTCTCAGAAAGAACCTGCCACTGGTTTTGACCTGCAGCTACAATATGTTGGAGAGGGGGGGGGGTTACTTGAAAAAACAGGAGTTCTGATTGGTTCCAAGTTCAGCCTGCAGATGTGAGGTGTCAGAAGACAACCAGTGACTGGGTAACTGAACACTGCACCACACTGCAGACTGAGGCCGCACTAACATAACGCACCACCCATAAACTACCAGGTGAGAACAACACATCCTTCTGCCACTAACCCCTTCCATGCCGGTGCTGACTGCTGCAGAGGAAGCAGGATGATCCAATCTCTTTCTCAGTAGAACCCTTAATGTTGAAAATCCCAATAAAAACTGTGTACATCTACTTATATGCTCAAACCAGGGATCATTTGATGCACGCAGGCAAATAAGTTCATCTTATTGATTGTCTCCAAGGGTTATGTAAACTACAGGACCACATCCCTGTCCCAAACACCTGTCCAAGTTGCTCAGAGGGTCCTGGTGTATTTTACTTGGCTACTGTGATGCTTTTGATTGAATAGAGATACTGTAGCTACACCTGTATCATTGCAGATCACTGTGAGCACCTGTTTTATGCCATGATATACTGTACTGCTGGTGACTGTGACCAGTCTAAGCAGTGACAGCCAAGGGCCTTCTCTAGCTGGGAGCCAGGAAGAGGAGGGACAGCTCTGTCTCCCATTAGTGGGAGGTGAGAAAGAAGCCACATGAAGGTTTTCCTCCTAGAGGTGTCCCCCTAGAGCCATAGCAGTGCCTTGAGTGGGTGGCTGTCTGAGGGTCTTGTCTCTCCAGAGCAGCAGCCACCAGCCTAGCCCCCTGTCAGCCAGAGAGAGGGAGCCTGCCCAGCCAGCAGCAAGTGCTACACAGCAGTATCTGGTCTCTGCAGACCCTGAACAACCAGACATCTACCTCCAGGATCCATTGCAGCTGGATCCTTGATTGCACATTTCCTCTTGCTGGTAACACAATAGGGTCCTTGTGTCTCCCAGCTTCCAGCACAGACACCGCACTGCTGCATTTTATATGATCAGCAGCAGCAGCAGCAGCAGCAGAACCTGCTCATCCATCTACTGAGAGGAAGGATAAGGGGGAGCAGCAGCAGCAGCAATGGCAGCAGAGAGGAAGAGAAACTGGAATAAAGAGGATGATCTCCCAGTCTATCTGGCCAGACCAGGGACCACTGCCCAGACCCCCAGGGTGAAGTATGGGGGCATGTTTGCCAATGTGGAGGGGGCTTATGAGAACAAGACCATTGATTTTGATGCCTACAGTGTGGGCAAGAAGGGGACCCGCACCCCAAGGAGCGGCAGCAGGCAGGAGCTGGATGGGGACAATTTCAGTGAGACAGCCAGTGATGTCAGTGAGATCTCCGGCTCTGTCATCAGCTCCCCCGGAGAAAGGGACGACAGGACCCCCGGCATTGAGATCAAGTACTCCGGTGGGAAGGAGCTGCTGCAGGGGCAGGACAATGGCAAGGTACAGAGGGAGAGGCTGGGGGTGGCATGCAGCAGCAGCTGAGGGGGCTGCAAGGGGGACCACCACCATATGGGAGCACACATTGGCCCTGGGGGTGCAGTTACATTTGTTCAGGTTAATTATGTGATATTAGGAAATCATTAACCCTATAGTTTCCAGAGGGTACTGCAGGCCCTATAGATGAGATCCTGCAGTAGCCTCCAATGTAGAAGGCATTGGACCTTTATATTCAGTGGCATTGCTGCAAACTGCTATGTGAATGATGGCAAAACACTCCTTGCCTAAGAGCTTGCAATCTAATAGCTATGTCTGCTCATTGTAAACCCATTGGTATTTTTTTTCCTTCAAGGTCGTGATGAGCTCCCTGTTGAGCCTGGATAATGACTGTTTATTAATGTCATAGATATATATATATATATATATATATATATATATATAATGTAGCTAGGATCTGTGGTGTGCATGGGGCACAGCTGAACGTGCATTACGTTTGGATTGCAGGAGAATGGAATGTACTGACATGCTGCTTTCCCCAATAACTGCACCAGGTTAAATTATTAGGGAAAAGTGACGTCATTGCATTTGCAGAATCTGGCATCCTTTAATCCTATTGGTGAGGATGGATGAGTGAGCTGGGTGGTATTATAATATTCTACCAAAGGTTACATCATTAGGGTTAGATGCTAATTGGTATGGTGGAGAGTGACAGCCAACATTTAATAATAAGTTGCAATGGTTTCGAGAATTAACCCTGTCCTTCCTGCACCTCTGAGCCAGTCACTGGGGGGGAAATGTACTAAGATGAGAGTTTTTCTATTTCACATGGGTTATTGCTATGATGGTTGGTTGTCCACAGCAACATCCCATGTCTAATATAACTCCCATCTTAGTACATCTCCCCTAGTGCCTCCTGGGAGACTAGGGTGCTGCAATACTTTGCCATAGTGTAACAAAGGGCAGTGATGCTGAGTGTGTGAGGGAGGCCTCCAGTTCTCCTCTCCCAGTGCCTCTGCCTTCTGTCCCAACACATTCCCTTTGCATTTTAATGTGCTTGAGGCTGTCAATTTAAGACTAGCTGACAGTGGTTCATGTTCTGCTGACTGGCAGAGAAGCCAAGCCTGCCGTGCTGGGGAGGAGTCCGATGTGGTTAGTTTTAACCACTTCTTATCTAAAGTATACTGCCTACTGTATTGTGCCTCAGTATGGGCCTACAGTATCTTACATTTCACCTATATTATACAGGGGATACGGTGTATTGTCGACCCGACTTAGGTCGACAGTCATTCGGTCGACACAGTTGGGTTGACAGGCAACTAGTTCGACAGGGTTCTAGGTTGACATGGATGAAGGTCAACAGGTGTCTAGGTCGACATGGGACAAGGTCGACGTGGTTTTAGGTTGGCAAATGCGTTAGTCGACATGGGTTAGGTCAACAGGTCGCAAGGGTCTACATGGGTTTTTTTCACTGTATTTTGAGCCGACATGTGCCGACAGGCGGTATTTCATGCCCTACCATCCACTAGGGCGTGGTGGGAGAATAAATAGTGTGCCGAGCGCAGCAAGGCACCGTGCCCGAAGCATCGCGAGCGAAGCAAGCAATGCGAGGGGCTGCGGTTGACTTCCAACTGTGTCCATGTCAACTGTGTCGACATTCGGGGTAAAAAAAAACTGTGAACAAAACCCATGTCAACCTTGCGACATGTCGACCTAACCCATGTCGAACTAATGCATTTGTCGACCTAAACCCATGTCGACCTAGACACCTGTCGACCTAGAACCATGTCGACCTAGTTGCCTGTCGACCCAACAGTGTCGACCTAATGACTGTCAACCTGTCCACACCCTTATACAGTATGTTTGTATTTCCTTTTTTATCAAAGTTTGTCAAAAACTTTGTCTGTTTGCACGTTTGTGGCAATATGTATGTACCAAATTGACTTCTAAATATCCATATTATAGGAACTAAGGCTGAAATATAACTGGCCTGCATTTGTTTATGTAAAAAAAAAAGATTCTGTAGTGAAAGCAGCTGTTAATTTAACTTATAGTAATTCCTTTTATAATGGAAATTACCATTCAGAAGGCTAATTGTGACAGCAGTCTGGTCCTTAATACAGTATGCGTAACACCGTGTTCACACTATCAGTGCGATGAACACGGGTTTTATCCGGCATTTACATGCCGGGGACTGCAGTGCCGGACCCCATTCTCACTGCTAAGGCAAATTCCCGGATGAAGCAGTTCTACCCGGTAATTTTCCTTTAAACACAGTTTTTTTTTGCAGTGTAAACGGGTCAACCCGTGTCGGCATACCTGGGTCTCCAATCTGGGTAAATAGCAGGGTTGGGGACCTGGGAAATTTTGACCTGGGTTGAACCGTTCACACTGAAAAAACTGGTGTTAAAAGGCAAATGACTGGGTGGATATGTTTGACCTGGGAATTTGCCTAGCAGTGAGAACGGGGTATTACTGGCTGTTTCTGCACGTTTAAGGAGAATAGAGATTCAGCGCTATTTATTAAGGCTATCTTAAGAGGATCTGTTCACACACACATACACATACACACACGATTAAACTGGAGCACTCTGAGAAAATCTACACAAAAAGGAGAACATACAAACTCCACTCAGATAGGACTGGGTGTGGTGCAATAAGTCAGCATTGAAAATTTCGAGTTTGACCCCCACAATGTTATCATAGATAAAAGGTCAACACACAGAAAAAGTGAACATATAAATTGGTGTCAATTTGTAGGTTTCGGCACATGGGCCCCAATTCAGCCAGATTCAGGGCTGAATCGGGCCCTTTGTGTCACTGTACTGTTCCCACATGAATGGTAAAATATTAAAAAAGTAAAACAAAAGAAAAATATTGAAAAACAAACTCATGTCAGCATTTTGATGTGTCGACCATTGTCATATTCACCATTTCACCATGTTGACCATATCTGACCAATTGCCTGTCACCTATAATCCGGATACCGATAGGGCTTTTGTGGGAATTGTACAAACCTTCTATAACAATTAACAGAAGCATTTTGGATAAAATAGCGGTGATAGTGGTGGCACCTGAACATAATGTGCTGTGCCTATTGCAACAAACTTCGGGCGGTTGTGGAGAGGAAGGTAAGTTACTTTTACGGATGTACAGCATACAGTAGTACAGATGTGTCCTCATACACCAAGCAGTGTAGGGTAGTGACTTCCTCAAGTTGACACGACAGATGCAGCGAATCCCCACTCTGTACTGGAGATGCCGGCATCATGTCCTGGACCTTCGGAGTGCGGAACACATGGGTTCAGGCTATGCGGTCATGCCCTTCCCATGAAGCCTTTCTCCATCTCACCCCCTTTTTACTGACATGAAAATCCCTGTTTTTTTTACATGAATGCGCACCTACCCTGGATTTTTGTCAGTGAAAACGGCAACAAGTAAAAAATCCCAGGTAAAGTGACCTGCAATTTTTACCCTGATCACAAGCAGGGTTTTTAGTGGCATATCCCGGACCCAAAAACAGGAGTTTATGCCGTGCGGCCATGCCCCTCCCATGAAGCCATGTCCCCCTCTCAACCCTTTTTCCTGCCTCGCCACACTTGGTGTCATCAGGGGAAGTGACTCCCCTGTACTGTATGTACAGCACTAGATACAGTCACTCAGAGACCCTTTCACATGAAGAAGCCGTCACACAGCAACATCTCCAATGTAGAGGGCCCCATGACATAATGTGAACTGGGGGCACTACAATGTGTTTAACACATTTGTGGGGCTAGGAGATGACAACATATGCCATTCTATAACCTTGCCAGCACATCTATTTGACAGTTTGTGGGGCCCCAACAAGTTTGAAACCCTGGTGCCACCAATAACCGTAATCCAACCAATCATGTTCCCGCAATATGTCACTTCCGCTTCAGTTTTTTGCAATCCCGGCGGTGGTCCCTTAAATTCTCTAACTTCTTCATAACTTTATGGAAATAACTTCATGAAGAAAAATTTTGAGCATTTAAGTGACCACAGCCGGGATCGCAAAAACCGGAAGCGGAAGTGCCATATCAGGCGGTGGAACGCAACCGAAAGTGCCGTGTGGAACGCACGGCACTTCCGGCCCACGTAAACACGATTGGTTAAGGCCAACATAGAGACCCAGGAAGTGGATTTAATAGGAGGTCCTAGGACTTAGAGTAGATATATCCAGCTTGAAAAAGGAGACTTTTAGAGCTCCAAAATGCATTGGTATTTTGGACATTATCTACAACATGTTTTTGCTTCTTTTAATGTAAAAATAAATCTTGTCAATTGTAATTGTTATTGCTGTGAACATCATTTAAGGAAGGGTGCGCCACACCTAACATAACTTGTTGTTGAGTTATTACATACTGTACCTCCCAACATGACCCTCTCCAGGAGGGACACAATGCTCTGCTTCTGGACTTTCCTCTTACTGTATGATTGCCATCACCTGTTTTCAAAAGGTTTACTAATAAGGAAGGTGTATCACCGCAGGTGATGGCAATTATACATTAAGAGGTAAGCCCAGAAGCCGAGCATTGTGTCCCCCCTGGAGTGGGTCATGCTGGGAGATATGTTTTATGCCATTATTAAAAATGAAGCAATATTTAGTTATTTACTGTTCTCTGCATTGTTCTTGTAAAATATAGTGTTATATTTTTGGGCATAGCTACATCATTTTAAGCATTGAAATCCAATAAAGCAGGCATGTCCAAACTACGGGGTTATTTTGGTTCACTCCTTCTGGCAAATTCCTTCTTAGATGGACAAAACCATGTGCACTGCAGGTGGGGCAGGTGTTACTTGTGCAGAGAGAATTAGATTTGGGTGGGGTTTTACTTCAAAGTGAGATCTATATTGCAGTGTAAAAATAAAGCAGTCAGTATTTACCCTGTACAGGAACAAAATGACTCACCCAAATCTATCTCTCTCTCTCTGCACATGTTGCATCTGTCCCCCTGCAGTGCACATGGTTTTGTCCATCTAAGAAGGAATTTGCCAGAAGGAGTGAACCAAAATGGGTTGGGATCATTTGGTCTATTGCATTATGGTAGAAAGTCATTAGGTCGAATCCATTAGGTCGACATGCTAAAAGGTCGACATGATTCTAGGTCGACATGGGAAAAGGTCGACATGATTCTAGGTCGAAAGGTCATTAGTTCGACAGGTCATTAGTTCGACAAGGTCATTAGTTCGACATTGTCTATGTCGACATTCACAAGGTCGACATGGGGTTTTTCACTGTTTTTTTACCTGAATGTCAACACAGTCGACATGGACACAGATTAAAGTGCACTGCATCCCCTCGCATCGCTCGCTGCGCTCGCAATGCGTCGGGCACGGTGCCTCGCTACGCTCGGCACACTATTTTATTCTCCCACCACGCCCTAGTGGATGGTAGGGCATGAAATACCGCCTGTCGGCACATGTTGGCTCAAAAAACAGTGAAAAACTCCATGTCGACCTTGTGAATGTCGACATAGACAATGTCGAACTAATGACCTTGTCGAACTAATGACCTTTCGAACTAGAATCATGTCGACCTTTTCCCATGTCGACCTAGAGTCATGTCGACCTTTTAGCATGTCGACCTAATGGATTCGACCTAATGACTTTCTACCATAATGCAGTAGACCAAATGACCGCATCCCACCAAAATAACCCCCTAGGGCCCTCCAGCTATTGTGAAACTACAAGTCCCATCATGCCTTGCCACAGCTTTGATATTTGGGAATCCTAACACTATGGCAAGGCATGCTGGGGTGTGTAGTTTCACAACAGCTGGAGGGCCACAGTTTGGCCATGCCTGCAATAAAGCATCCAGTGGGCCTAGACAGAGCATTGCCCATGCACATGCTCACACCAGTTGCCGACGTTAGTAGCGCTGCCTATACACATGCCCACATCAGCTGCTGACAGTAGTAGTGCTGCCTATACACGTGCCCACACCAGTTACTGACAGTAGTACCACTGCGTATACATATGCCCACACCAGTTGCCGACATTAGTAGCACTGTGTAACCATATACCCACACCAGTTGCGCTGCCTCAACATGTGCTCACACCAGTTGCTGACCTTAGTAGCGCTGCTTATACATGTGCCCACAGCAGCTGCCTACATTAGTAGCGCTGCCTATACATGTGCCCACACCAGTTGCTGACATTAGTAGTGTTGCCTATACGTGTGCCCACACCAGTTACTGACAGTAGTAGCACTGCGTACACATATGCCCACACCAGTTGCCGACATTAGTAGTGCTGCCTACACATGTGCCCACACCAGTTGCCGACATTAGTAGCGCTGCCTATACACGTGCCGACATTAGTAGTGCTGCCTACACATGTGCCCATACCAGTTGCCGACATTAGTAGTGCTGCCTACACATGTGCCCACACCAGTTGCCGACATTAGTAGCGCTGCCTATACACGTGCCGACATTAGTAGTGCTGCCTACACATGTGCCCATACCAGTTGCCGACATTAGTAGCGCTGCCTACACATGTGCCCACACCAGTTGCCGACATTTGTAGCGCTGCCTACACATGTGCCCACACCAGTTGCCGACATTAGTAGCGCTGCCTACACATGTGCCCATACAAGTTGCCGACATTATTAGCACTGCCTATACACGTGCCCACATCAGTTGCCGACATTAGTAGCGCTGCCTACACATGTGCCCACACCAGTTGCCGACATTAGTAGCGCTGCCTACACATGTGCCCACACCAGTTGCCAACATTATTAGCGCTGCCTATACACATGCCCACATCAGTTGCCAACATTAGTAGCGCTGCCTACACATGTGCCCACACCAGTTGCCAACATTATTAGCGCTGCCTATACACGTGCCCACATCAGTTGCCAACATTAGTAGTGCTGCCTACACATATGCCCACACCAGTTGCTGACATTAGTAGCATTGCCTATACGTGTGCCCACACCAGTTACTGACAGTAGTAGCTCTGCGTATATATATGCCTACACCAGTTGCCAACATTAATAGCACTGCCTACACATGTGCCCACGCCAGTTGCCGACATTATTAGGGCTGCCTATACACGTGCCCACATCAGTTGCCGACATTAGTAGCGCTGCCTACACATGTGCCCACACCAGTTGCCGACATTAGTAGCGGTGCCTACACACGTGCCCGCATCAGTTGCCGACATTAATACACTCACAATTTACAATGGTGGCAGCTCATCCTCTCCTACCTGTTTCCTTGTGTCTTCAGTCAGTCTTGTTCCCTTGTAGCTCCGCCCCTTCTGGCCTGTGTAGCCATGCCCCCTCCGCCTGTGTAGCCATGCCCCCCTTTCGGTTCCTGCCTATGACCAGGTGATAAGGAGCTGGGAGGTTAGCTCTGTGCCTCCGGCGCTGCTGCCTGTCATGAAGTGTGACAGGCGCAGCAGCAGCTGGCAGCAGCCAAGGAGGACAGCAGGGGATGTACAGCAGGGAGGGCGCCTCTCCTACCCGGCGCCTCCCTGCTTTGCGCCCTCTGCTGAGCGGGTAGCGCCAGCCCTTCTAATTCAGACTGGTCACTATATCATCTTGAAATACTGACACTATTAGTTGCCTGGATGTCACATTATCACTGGCTATACCACACACAGCCTGGCAGCCATTGGTGATGATGATGACCATTACATTTTGTGCCACACACAGCTATTCATCATCATCATCAATAGCTGCCAGGCTGTTGATGATGCCATAAAATGCTAGGGGGTTCCCCTGCTCCAGGCCTTGCCCGCCCCTGGCCCTCCATTCCTGGAACGAACGGCCCGGCATGTGTGAAGCTCGCGTAAGCTGTTCTCACCTGTGTGCAGGCACACAACCTCTATTCAGGCAGGCAGAGGGGCTGGGGGCATGGCTAGCAGCTAATAGAGCTGCTGCCATTCGCTGGATAAAGGAGGGGGGCAGTAAGGGGCAGTGAGTAAGGGGCAGTAAGTAAGGGGCAGTGAGGTAGCGGCCTGGACCCCCATTTTTAGTCACTCCAAGGTTCCTTAAGATGCAGGCTGCCCCAGGTTCCAGTCTTTGTACAGTGCCCCCTGGTGACACCCCTGGGGAGTGCATATTCACTTGGAGTACTGTTATGTCCATTTGGTCTCTGGTGTACCGCCCTGTTGGCATGGTTTACCTTTGATTGTGGACAGCAATATTTATTAATATCTGTATCTATCTATAAATACAGGGGAAATATAACACACACATATTGCCCCCTGCAGAAGACTGTCCTGACGTATCAGACACAGAGACTAGTTGTAGCTGTGGTTGTAGGCTACATATTGGTCATGTAGCTGTTGGCATTGCTGCACAGCAGACCTGGTTTCAGTAGAAGAGAAGAGCGCCCTCTGTGACTCACTGACGGTAGTGCACTCATTTGGCGGGGCAGCATGCAGCTGAGTGACCTGACTTCTTGCCACTGTGTCGCTGTTTATAGGTCACGCCCATGCCACATCTGCGCCACCTGGCAGAATACAGTGCTACTTGGGCCATAAGTTATCACTGACTGTTGAAGCCACAGTGCTGCCAGTGGCTGGCAGTTGCCACCAAGCCCAACAAACATTGCTCACCATATAAGGTGGCGCCCCTATGTGGCTGCTCCACTGGGATTGCCTTGAGCCAGCGCTGTCAAAACACATCCCTAGGCCAACCCTGATTATGAACACGGGGTGTATTATCTGCTTGCCAGTCTTCAATAAAATCCTAAATGCAGTGGAGCAATCATGGTACATGATTCAATCGTGGTCACAAAATTAGTAGTTGTCTAAAGCAACCAATCACCTTCTAACCGAAATTCAAATACTGTGCTAGTTACATTATACTGTAGCTCGAAGCTGATTAGTTGCTTTTGGCATGTTCTTTACGTTATCACTTTACAGGGATTCGGTATGAAATCCCGACAGTCAAAATCCCGACAGGGTCAAAATCCCGAATGGGTCATAATACCGACAAGGACAAAATCCGGTACTTATGTAATATCTGGGCTCCCGTTTTTCTTATGAGACCATGTCCCCTCGCGGGACTCGCTGCGCTCACCACGCTTCGGGCACGGTGGCTCGCTGCGCTCGCCACACTATATAAAATCAACTCCATTCGTAGTTGGATAGTAGGGGTATGAAAAAATGGGGTGCATTTAACACGGGAGCCCAGATAATACATAAGTACCCAAAATCCCGACATTTAAAATCCCGACAAGGTCAAAATACCGACATATACAATGTACAGGTGAAACAGTCAACATGACTTTGTGTCGACAGGTCGACATGGGTTTTTTCACAGGTTTTTTTTACCCGAATGTCGACACGGTCGACATGGACACAGTTGGAAGTGAATCGCAGCCGCTCGCGATGCTTCGGGCACGGTGCCTCGCTGCACTCGGCACGCTATTTTATTCTCCCACCACGCCCTAGTGGATGGTAGGGCATGAAATACCACCTGTCGGCACATGTCGGGTCCAAAAACAGTGAAAAAAAACCATGTCGACCTCATCACCTGTCGACACAAAGTCATGTTGACTGTTTCACCTGTACATTCTATATGTCGGTATTTTGACCTTTTCGGGATTTTAAATGTCGGGATTTTGTCCTTGTCGGGATTTTAAATGTCGGGATTTTGTCCTTGTCGGTATTATGACCCATTCGGGCTAATGCAGCATTCAGTAAAATATGGATTTCAATAAATATGCAAAACATTAATAATATGTAAAAAATAAGTCTATTGCGATAATTCACAAAAATATTTGCGATAAGTCATGTGATTCCTAAGGTGCGTACACACGGTGAGTTTTCACCATGTATGATTTTGACAATGCGATTTCCCTTTGAACTCCGCAGAGCCCAGAAATTGACTATACACTCAGGGCCTTATTCTAGTTCACTCTGACAAAATCCTTCTTAGATGGACAAAACCATGTGCACTGCAGGGGGGCAGATGTTACTTGTGCAGAGAGAATTAGATTTGGGCGGCGTTTTATTTCAAAGTGAGATCTATATTGCAGTGTAAAAATAAAGCAGTCAGTATTTTCCCTGCACAGAAGCAAAATAACTCACCCAAATCTAATTCTCTCTGCACATTTTACATCTGCCCCCCTGCAATGCACATGGTTTTGTCCATCTAAGAAGGATTTTGTCAGAAAGAGTGAACTAGAATAAGGCTCTCTGTGTGCAATTTTTGACTATGTAAGATTATCACTATAATAGTAGATTGTACACAATATATAGGGGTATTCAATGCCCTGACGGCGAGTTATCGGTACATAGAAGTGCAGATGGGAGTTTTATTGAAGATTCTATCTATTATCTTTTAGAAGCTGCTAAATAAATAATAAGAGGTAGAATCTGATTGGTTGCATCTTCAATAGAAATCCCATCTTAGTAAATTTACCCCAGTGAGCGCATCCTAAGAAAGTCTAACCTTACTCAGGTTGCAGGCCTGCTTGCGGGGCTAAGGAAACTGCACCTCGCAGTACAGTCCTTGGCCTGGCCACTCCCAGAAAATGGGCAGTACGCTCCCATTTTCTGGAAAGCCAGCTACCCCGTCCCTGCCCTGTCAATCAGACAGAAGCAATCACAGTTTTGCACATGCACAGCAGGACAGGCCCTGCACGTGTGCATATTATTTATTTATTTATTATTTATTAACAGTTTCTTATATAGCACACACATTCCGCAGCACTTTACAGAGGATATTTGAACATTCACATCGGTCCCTGCCCCAGTGGAGCTTTCAATTTATGTTCCCTACCACATGTACATGCGCACACAGACAGTCCAGGGTTAATTTTTGTTGGAAGCCAATTGACCTTCCAGTATATTTTTGGATTATGGGAGGAAACTGGAGTACCCGGAGTAAACCCACACAAGTACGGGGAGAATATACAAACTCCGCACAGTTAGGGCCATGGTGGTTATTGACCTCAGCGCTGTGAGGCAGTAATGCTAACCATTACACCGTCGGTGAAGCCCCATATCCCAGAATTAGGCCTATTAAGCTCAGGCCACACTCTTTATCCTACCTTTACCGAGTACAATATTCAGCCACCAGTGTTTTATATTACATGTACAATAAGGCATGAATTGGGATGCAGTCAAAATCCTGACGGTCAAAATCCCAAATGGGTCATAATACCGACAAGGACAAAATCCCGACATTTAAAATCCCGACAAGGTCAAAATATCGACATATAGAATGTACAGGTGAATCAGTCAACATGACTGTGTCGACAGGTCGCAAGGTCGACATGGTTTTTTCCCCAGTTTCTTGACCCGACATGTGCCGACAGGCGGTATTTCATGCCCTACCATCCACTAAGGTGTGGTGGGAGAATAAAATAGTGTGCCGAGCGCAGCGAGGCACCATGCCCGGAACACAGCGAGCGAAACGAGCGATGCAAGGGGCTGCGGTTCACTTCAAACTGTGTCCATGTCTACCGTGTCGACATTCGGGTAAAAAAAAAAAACAATGAAAAAACCCTTGTCGACCTCGCGACCTGTCGACACAAAGTCATGTTGACTGTTTCACCTGTACATTCTAAATGTCTGGATTTTGTCTTTGTCGGGATCTTGTCCTTGTCGGTATTATGACCCATTCGGGATTTCGACCCTGTTGGGATTTTGACCGTCGGGATTTCATACCGAATCCCATGAATTATGTAGATATATTACATCAAGGAACCAAATCAATGAACAAGAACGTCATTTGCTATTGTGTATGCGGGACACTTGTTTTATAACCAGTACGCGCCGCTGGGAATCCTGATCATCCATTTCATTATGATATTGATCTTTTTTCAGTCAGAACGGATGTAGGTTGGATGCAGGACTGAGGCTGCCTATTGCCAGGATTATACCATCAGTGTTATCAGGTATATGACGTGTACACTTGGGTCCATCAGCTACTTGGGCGAGATGTACTAAGCTATGAAAAATGATAGAATGGAGCAGGGGCAAACGCAGGATTTTCAGAAGGGGGTTTCCAGAGGGGCGGAGCAAAGCCGGGTCAGTTAAAGTATTATAGATAGACCAAATGTATATAAATAATAATAATAATAAATATATATAGTGGAGTGGGCTTATTATTCATAATTTTCTGGTGGGAGGACAGCTTGCTTGACTGCAGATATCTCCAGTTCCTGAAAATAGATTTCTTAGATTTTAATGGAATTACAAACTAGAGAATCCCTCCTACCAAATGATATTGGGGACCAGGAGATCAGAGTTCAGGAGGCAGAGCAATCTGCCCACGAGTATATAATACTACATACCAGGTGTGTGGAGCTGGAGCAGTAACCAGCTGCTGGAAGGCTGATATCTCTGGTTCTGGGAACAGTAGAGACAAGCTACTAGTGTCCCTCAAAGGGGGAGAGTCCCAGCTTTTGGAATATACCCTCTGAAAAACCTCTACAGAACCTGAAATATCTGACTGGGAAAAGCAATTAACAGGCTTGGATGGGGACCACTGCTTTGAAGTCAGATATCTCCGGTTCCCAAGGGCCGATTTTTAAAATTCTTATACCCATGGAAAGAGGAGACCCTCAGCTTTCAGACTGGGGCACTTAGATTCCTGGGGGGGGGGGGGGGGATTTCTATGTACCCAGAAACCCCCCCTGTGTGCGCTACTGTGGAGAGTGATAAAACACCAACCAATCAGCTCCTACCTGTCAATTTTGAAACACAGCCTATGACACGGCAGGTAGGAGCTGATTGGCTGATTGTTTATCACTCTATTTTGTCACTCTTCGAGTGTAGTACATCTTGCCCACTGTCATACATTAGGATTCAGTATGATTTACCACTAATTCAAATACCGACAATCACTTTAGCCGAGACTGTTATACCGGCAGGGTGTAAATACCGAAAGTTGAAATGCCGAAACACGGTATATCAACATAATCTTAATACCTAACATGTTAAAATGCTGACACAGTTGTAATGTCAACATGAGAACCGTATTAGTGTACCACGTCCCCTGGCATGGCTTCCTGCGCTCGGCACACTATTATATTCTCCTTCTGTGCCCACTGCGATGGTAAAGTATATACAAGTTGGCTTTTGTGAAAAAATCATGAAAAACTGTATTCGGTATTATATGTGTTATTATTGTGTGTCGGCATTGTGGCTGCGTCAGTGTTTTTATTGTCTGTATTCCGATGTCTGTATTTGGATCATCGGTGGAGTATATGTCAGTATTTTGTCTGCAATTTAGCTACATACCGTACGTTCCAGTGATACCAGTCTGTATTGTGGGGGTTATTCAGACCTGGTGGAATGGCTGCTAATTTGCAGAGCCCAGAGATCAGGATTGTATTGCAGGATAGCATTTGAGCCTATGTGCGTGCGCAGTGGTTAGATTATCGCCAGGTTGCGAATTTGCAGACGTGAGATCATTCTTGGGTTATTTTAGATGTGTTTTGTGTCTATATACTGTTGGAGGACCAGTGACCTACAACTGAGAAATGGCTTTCTGATACTGGGCAGCAGTGGCGGATTTTACCTAGCGGCACTCTCTGCAACTCACAGGCAGACAGGCGCTGCCAAGGGGATGTGTTTTCTTCCAATGGAGAGATAGTATCACCCCTGCTATAATGTCAGCCGTATCTGGCTTCTATGGGCTGCAATGCCCTTACATACCTCCCAACTGTCCCGTTTATCACGGGAATGTCCTGTGTTTTTGGGACGTTCCACATCCCTCCCGGCGGCCGGTAGTGTGCCGTTGCTGGGGGGGGGGGGGGACAGTTGAGAGTCCCCCCCTGTCATCAATTAATAGAAGCTGTGTGCATGGTGTCTATTCTTGCAGACAGAGGGGCTGGGGGCATAGCCCCCACATCAGCTGTGCATGCCCCCACAGCAGTGAAAATGGTGGCGTGGCCTCACGGGAGAGCCGTGAGTATAGGCCACGCCCCCGACATTTTCGGCACGCTTCTGAGTGTCTTTCCTCCTCCTTCATGGAAGTTGGGAGGTATACCCTCACCTAGGCCTTTATTCTGGTTGACTCGCAAGGCTGCTAGTCTCGCAGCCTTGTGAGTCTCCCAGATGCCCCGTATAATTCATAAATTTCATATATTTTCTACGAGCAAAACATTGTTTTAGTGAGCAATAAGTTTTCCTATTATTTAAGATATAAATGTTCCCCTTTCCTGTTCTTTGAATGACATTAGGGATCAATGAAATGGAGTGATAAATGGATAAAACGTTGGCAGATTCGGAGCTGCAGTATGTGGTGCTATCTCGCTGCATTATTACAATTACAATACAAGCTGTGACAGTATGAACAAAGATGGTGCTAATGAGCAGCTGACTCAAAAATGGTGTGTGACTACACCTAGAACCTGCACTGTGGTGACAGTGCCCATACCTCCCAACTGTCCAGTTTACCACGGGAACCTCCCGGTTTTTGGGGACGTTCCCGCGGCCCGCCCAGGGCCAGCAGTGTCCCGTGGCAGGATAGATTCCCTCTTTTCTGCTTTTGTAAATAATGAGTTTGAATATGTTTTATCACAGAACAATTGACCATTGAATTGAAGGAAAGCGTCTTGATGCCGGCATTTCTTGATCAGTAATGTATTGTATGCCCTATAATGGGGAAAAGTTATTAAAGACAGGTTAAAAAAATACATTTATAAGGTGATGAGAAAAAAAGAAAATAAATTGTGAATTAAGAAATAGATTTAAAAACAAGGTTGTGTCTCGTCTTTCATTCATGAGCTGCGGTAATATGTTTCCCTTATCATGTCTGAGCTTTGAGTGATTATCCTCTGCTTTTATAATACACTTCAGAAAGCAAAATACTCTTATTGAATTCACAAGCTGCTTGGTACTGTATGATTAGGTTGGGCACTTAGGGGGTATCCTATTAGCCACGATGCAGCACACAATGCCTAATCCCTGATAAGCACCCACCGGGACCTGCGATAACACATGGGACCGGGAACTGATACTATTTTTTTTCCCTGATCTCAGGTCCATTTTGGTTTGATAAAATCGTCCGATAATTGCATAACGCGATAATGACCAACATTTCGGATGTTTTTATCGGCCGAAACGGAATTTGAAGCTTAGGGGGTATCCAATTGTGGGGCCTTATTCAGCATGATTCGTTAATCAGAGAATACGAGGTGGACTACAAGCAAAAAGCCGCCGCACAGTATGAAAGAGAGAATGCCCCATGCAAAATTGCTGATGGAACGCTAACCGCTATCTACAGTATTCACAAATCCGTTCATAGTTCCCGGTACATCAAAGACAATTAAAGAGTACCTACCGTCTGTGCAAATACTGAGTAAGTCTGAGGCTTTGGGTCATTAGGTTGGAATATTAATCAAATGTCCCTGGTGGTCTAGTGGTGACTAGGCCCATCCCACAGCGTAACCATAACCCTCCTGTGTGTCCCAATCTAACCCTCCCCTCCCACAGTCTAACTAACCCTCCGCTGCTGCAGTTGTTTAGGGAAACATATAGGGGCCCATTTATCATTTAATATTTGTGGATAAATCCCCGAAAGTATCACTAGAATGTATTTAGAGGAACTGCAGCAGGAATCTCCGATCCCTGCTGCGATCCCTTCTGCACCGCCACATCCCCCATAGGTTACTGCAATATTTTTACAAGCCAGGTCAAGCCATTCGCAGGATTTTACTCGCTACTACCAGATCAAGTGATTTTTGCACTTCTGTGCATGCACAGCGCCCGCCGCATGTGTGCTCATCCCGATCACATTTATGGGATGTTGTCTGGATAACACAGTCATGCCTGGAGAGTTTTCAGAGTGGCTGCGTGATACCACATGCAGCCGCTGCGACCAAAAACATGGCTGTGGTTCGGCTGCCTTTGCAATTTATTCACTGCTTTCTGCCCACGGGAGGTGCGATGCGATCACATGCGATTTTTATAGGGTGCGATGCCATTTAGTTTACTATACATTTCTATGATATGCAATGACATTTAGGCACCCCCCCCCCACTATCCCCACCACGCGGAATCTTGGCAAGCACAGCAGGACGCGCCCTCCCGACCTTTTCATACCCCCACTATTCATGTCGGCGCGGAGTTAATTCTATATAGTGTGGCGAGCTTTCTGCCCGCCGGCAGTGTGATCGCATTGGCAGAAAGCAGTGAATAAATGACATAGGAAAATCGCATCGCATGAACCGCAAAAACCGCATGCGATTTTCTTACACAGAATCGCCCACTAATACACAAGTACCCTATTTTGTTATGAAAATGCATGCATGCTCAAAGTTTAAATATGTGAAATTATAATGACACATGCACTATCCGGTTTGCTCAATAGTGTCATCCAGTGGTAGAAAAGTGTAATGCATGTTAGAAAACATACTTAACTAGAGGCTTTGCAGTGCTTTGGGCATACAACATGATGTAACTTTTATTTATGTACATTACATGAATGAATTAATAGATTAATATGGGAAGACTGATGTATCAAAAGCATAATAACTAGTGGTATGCTTATCCCTATTTCTTATTTGTCTTATACAGTATATATATATATATACTAGGTGATTCATCGCGCCCTACGGGCGCTCTTCACACCGTCGTAAGGGGCTGCGCCCCCTTAATTTGTGAACGTTTGTATATGAGAAATATGGTTAGAATTGTATGAAAGATGCCCTGTATTGCAACTTAGGTGTCCGCGAATCGCGGGAGGGGGGGGTCGCGGAGGGTGCCGCGAATTGCAGGAGGGGGGTCGCGGGGGGTGCCGCGAATTGCAGGAGGGGGGGTTGTGGGGGGGTGGATGCTGCGAATCGCGGGAGGGGAGGGATTGCAGAGAATCGCGGGAGGGGGGTCGCGGGGTGGGTTGCCGCAAATCGCGGGAGGGGGGTTACGGGGGTTGCGGCGAATCATGGTAGTGGGGGTCGCGGGGGTGTGCCGTGAATCACGGGAGGGGGGGTCACGGGGTGGGGTGCCGAGAATCGCGGGGGGGTGTGTGTGTGCCGTGAATCGCGGGAGTGGGGGTTGCGGGGGGGGGGGTGGGGGGGTGTGACGCGAATCGCCACAAGAAAAAATCAACACAGAAAGGTCAACACATGTAAATGTTGACATAAGTGTGGCACTTCATTGGTGTCCATGTCGACACATGAGAATGAATATGAAAACATTCAAAAAATGAAAAAAAAAACTTAAAAAACTCATGTCAACCTTTTTCATTGTCGACCATAGCCATTTCAGTGTTTTCCATGTGCAATTTAATTCTGGAGCTGCCGCGAATCGCGGGGGGGTGCCGCGAATTGCGGGAGGGGGGGTCGCGGGGGTGGGTGCCGCGAATCGCATGAGGGGGGTTACGGGGCGGGGGTTGCGGCGAATCATGGGAGGGGGGGTCACGGGGGTGTGCCGTGAATCACGAGAGGGGGGGTCACGGGGTGGGGTGCCGAGAATTGCGGGGGAGGTGTGTGTGTGCCGTGAATCGCGGGAGTGGGGGTTGTGGGGGGGGGGGGTGTGACGCAAATCGCCACAAGAAAAAATCAACACAGAAAGGTCAACACATGTAGATGTTGACATAAGTGTGGCACTTCATTGGTGTCCATGTCGACACATGAGAATGAATATGAAAATATTCAAAAAAATGAAAAAAAAAACTTCAAAAACTCATGTCAACCTTTTTCATTGTCGACCATAGCCATGTCAGTGTTTTCCATGTGCAATTTAATTCTGGAGCTGTCGCGAATCACGGGGGTGCCGCGAATTGCGGGAGGGGGTCGGGGGGTTGGGTGCCGCGAATCGCGGGAGGGCGGGGTTCACAGGGGTTCCGGTGGGGGGTTGCCGTGAATTGCGGGAGGTGGGGGGTCGCGGGGGGGTGCCGGGGTGCCGCGAATCGCCGGAGGGGGGGTTGCGGGGGGTGTGACGCGAATCGCCACAAGAAAAAATCAACACAGAAAGGTCAACACATGTAAATGTTGACATAAGTGTGCCACTTCATTGGTGTCCATGTTGACACATGACAATGAATATGAAAACATTCAAAAAATGAAATAAATCTTCAAAAACTCATGTCAACCTTTTTCATTGTCGACCATAGCCATGTCAGTGTTTTCCATGTGTAATTTAATTCTGGAGCTGCCGCGAATCACGGGGGGGTGCCGCGAATTGCGGGAAGGGGGGTCGTGGGGGTGGGTGCCGCGAATCGCGGGAGGGCGGGGTTCACATGGGGTCCGGTGGGGGGTTGCCGCGAATTGCGGGAGGTGGGGGGTCACGGGGGTGCCGCGAATCGCGGGAGGGGGGGTTGCGGGGGGGTGTGACGCGAATCGCCACAAGAAAAAATCAACACAGAAAGGTCAACACATGTAAATGTTGACATAAGTGTGCCACTTCATTGGTGTCCATGTCGACACATGACAATGAATATGAAAAAATTAAAAATAAATCTTCAAAAACTCATGTCAACCTTTTTCATTGTCGACCATAGCCATGTCAGTGTTTTGCATGTGCCATTTAATCCTGGGGCTGCTGCGAATTGCAGGGGGGGGTGCCGCGAATCGCGGGAGGGGGGTCGCAGGGGGGGTGCCGCCAATCGTGCAAGGGGGGGTCGCGGGGGGGTCTTTTTGCCGCGAATCGCGGGAGGGAGGTCGCGGGGGGGGTGTTTTTTCCGCGAATCGGGGGGGGGGTCACGGGTGAGGGTTTGCCGCGATTCGCGGGAGGGGGGGTCGCGGGGTGGTGGTTATGCCGCGAAATGCGGGAGGGGTTGTGGGGGGGTTCTTTTTGCAGCGAATCGTGGGAGGGGGGGTCGCGGGGGTGTTTTTGCTGCGAATCGCGGTAGGGGGGGTCACGGGGGAGCGGGTGTTTTTGCCGCGAATCGCGGGGGGGGCGCGGGGGGGGAGGTTTTGCCGCAAATCGCGGGAGGGGGGCGCTCACCTGGTGGCTGTGGAGTAGCAGTGCTGGGCAACATGGGAAGGCAGTGGGTGTCTGGCACTGTCTGTGGGCTCACTGGGCTGGTTCTCTGTCACATACCTCCCAACATGACCCTCTCCAGGAGGGACACAATGCTCTGTTTCTAGACTTCCCCTTAATGTATGATTGCCATCACCTGTTTTAAACAGGTTAATTTCTCAGAAAGGTGTTCAGCACAGATGAAGGCAATCACACATTAAGAGGAAAGTCCAGGAAAAGAGCGTTATAGACACAGACACCCACTTTGAGTGACAGATGTAGCCAAATATATAGGAGATATTTAGTGTCTGTGCGTCTCCGAAATACTGGCATCTGTTGCGGCGACTGAAACTACATCTATTTCTCTCTCACACATACACACACACACACACAGAGGCAATCACAAGGTAGCAGACTAGCTTTCGTAGCATTTCCTTGAGCGGGCTTACTAGTTAATGTATAATATTATAAGGGTGGTGTATGTCAACCGTTGGAGAGAGATAAAATGAAGTTATCTACCAAAGCCTCTAAAATTCATTCCACTTGTCTGTGAGAGATAAATGTCAGAAGCTGATTTATTGCTTTGGGCAACTTTATCTCTCTTCGAGGCTTGATACCAGTGGAGTATCCATAATGGGTGCATGTGGTAAGTCCAGGGGGGCCCACACCCCACACATTTATTTGAATACTTACCCCTCTGGAGTCCTGCGATGTCAGAAGCAGCACTGAAGAAATCACAGGAAAATGGCCACTGCCCCATTTTCCCGGAGACCTGCACACAGGCCCCCTAGTGCTCAGACTCTATAGCGCTGTGTGGCTGCCAGCAGAGAGGAGGGCCACGGACGTAGGAGGCTGCACACAGGACTCCTCCTCTCTTAAAATGCCCCATGCCTGATACAACTCTCCTAATGAGGTCAATAACCCTCCCGGAATAGCCAGGAGGCTCCCGAAAATCAGGTCCCCCTCCCAAATACCAGCAGTACACCAAAATATCCTTGCCAACAGTGGTAAATTACCGCGATTTGCGCCTTTTCGGGTGAGGGGCGGGGCTAAAGATGCCAATCGTGTCATTTAACCCCTCCCCAAAGACCCGCGAATTGCAGGACTGGTGGGCCGGGCTTGATAACATCTACATTAGGCCCCGCCCCCCGGCGTGCTGCTGACAACCCTGGAATAATGCAGTGAGAATAATGCATCAGTCAGTCTCCTATGTGGTTATTATTATGAGCAGAAGAATTAGGCAGAGTTTGTGACTCTGTGATTCTCATTCATCAGGAACAAACTATGCAGCTAACAGCAATGAAAGTACAAACAGGTTATGAAAAGGAATTATTAAAAACAAGTACAAAGCCAGTCTTCTAAATCTCTCACAGTATCCGCTGAGAAGTCATCCTGTGCTGTAAATACCCGTTTTATTCTCCTTTTATCTTCTACAGCACCTTCTTTATCTCTGCTTTTCTGATCTTATACTCCTTACTGGGACTCGTGTTCAAATTGTCATTTGCTTTACAATGAATATCGGTTTCACTAATGTCACATATAGGAGCTAATTCTAGATTGCGAGTAATCACACTCTAAAGCCATCCAGTATTTGTAGGCTTCATGCAAAAGCAGCAACTAGCATTTACCTGCATGCAAAAAAAAAAATATTTGCACCCTTGCATTGCAGCATGGTGTGTCCAGTTGAAAAGTTACTTGTGTTCCCTCTCTCTCTTCTCTCTCCCCTTTGGCAGCAATACCCTCAACCAAACGATTCCTATAGTTGCATATCAGACCTGCACAACGATCAGGAGGAATTTTGGACCATTCCCCTTTACAAAACTGTTTCAGTTCAGCAATATTCTTGGGATGTCTGGTGTGAATCGGTCTCTTGAGGTCATGCCACAGCACCTCAGTCGGGTTAAGGTCAGGACTGGGCCACTCCAGAAGGCATATTTTCTTCTGTTGAAGCCATTCTGTTGTTGATCTACTTCTGTGCTTTGGGTCGTTGTCCTGTTGCATCACCCATCTTCTGTTGAGCGTCAATTGGTGGACAGATGGCCTTAAGTTCTCCTGTAAAATTTCTTGATAAACTTGGGAATTCATTTTTCCATCGATGATAGCAATCTGTCCAGGCCCTGAGGCCGCAAAGCAGCCCCAAACCATGATGCCTCCTCCACCATACTTCACAGATGGGTTGAGGTTTGATGATGGTGTGCGGTGCCTATTTTCTCCACAAAAACTGTTGTGTGTTCCTTCCAAACAACTCAACTTTGGTTTAATCTGTCCACAGAATATTTTGCCAGCAGTGCTGTGGAACATCCAGGTGCTCTTTTGCAAACTTCAAATATGCAGCAATGTTTTTTTGTGGACAGCAGCCACTTCCTCAGTGGTGTCCTTTCATGAACTCAATTCTTGTTTAGTGTTTTACGTATCGTAGATTCCTCAACAGAGATGTTAGCATGTGCCAGTCTTTAGCTGACACTCTAGGATTCTTCTTCACCTCATTGAGCATTCTGCACTGTGCTCTCACAGTCATCTTTATAGGACGGCCACTCCTAGATAGATTTGCAACAGTGCTGAACTTTCTCCATTTATAGACAATTTGTTTTACCGTGGACTGATGAACATCAAGGCTTTTAGAGATACTTTTGTAACCCTTTATGGAAGTCAATGATTCTTAATCGTGGGTCTTCTGAGAGCTCTTTTGTGCGAGGCATGGTTCACATCAGGCAATGCTTCTTGAGCATAGCAAACTCAAAACTGGTATGCGTTTTTTATAGGGCAGCTTTAACCAACACTTCCAATCTTGTCTCATTGATTGGACTCCAGGTTGGCTGACTCTTGACTCCAATTATCTCTTGGATAAGTTATTAGCCTAGGGGTTCACTTACTTACAAAACATGAGACCATATAATTGTTTGTGTGGTATTAGTTTAAGCAGACTGTTTGTCTATTGTTGTGACTTAGATGAAGATCAGAACACATTTTATGACCTATTTATGCAGAAAACCAGGTAATTCCAAAGGGTTTGCATACTTTTTCTTGCAACTGTACATTGTGCTAACATATTGCCCAGTGTTCTGCATAGTTTTGTTGTAATTTTTGAAATTTGGGAGGGAATTGGGGCCCTGGGTGGCAACTCAAACACAGGGAAAATTCAAATGCAGCAAAGGTAGTGCCCTGGCCTCAGCAGGTAACTCACATAGCGCTCAGCCTTAGGTCGACATAGACAAAAAGTTGCCACGTCTAAGGTTGACATGGTCAAAATGCTGACACGAGCATTAGGTAGACATTGTCGCTACAGGGGATTGGATGTGTGGCTGCATGGTTCCGCTCGGTTGCAGTGCTGGTTATTGCAGTACTGATCACTACATACGATTGGGTGTCTCATAGTTTTTATGCAGGTTTCGTAATGGGTGGGGTATTTGGCTTGGGTGCAATAGGTTGTGGGTTTGAGTCCTGAGTGTGGCAGCATATTGAAATGTGTTATTTAATAAGGGGTATATGCCACTTTCCCATGAGGGTATACGCCTTTTATTTTATTGATTGTTGCATAATATATATGGACTGATTCATTCATATGTCAGTCTCAGTGCTATGCATACAATGTGGAAGATGCGGATTAATGTAGCAGTCTCCCTGTCAGAGCAGAGACTGAGCTGGGTCCATGTCAGGCAGCTCTATCAGGACAGCGGGTAATGACATGATTCTGTGCAGCCTGGATAATGCCCTGGTATTGGCAGCTGCCTGTCTGATGATGATGATCAAATGATGAAGGGGGAGATGATCCTTCAGTGAGCGCTTCCTGGGCAGTGTCTAGCATAAGAAACCAGTTCCAGCGCTGCCGTGCCAGCCAGCCGCCTGTAGGTGGAGCTGTGCGCCATCTCTAGGGGAGGCTCTCCTGCTTGGCTGCAGCCGGAGACGAGGCTCTCAGTAGATAAATACGTTTTTGCATCACATATTTATTTTTATTTTTATTTCCCGTCCAGGATTTTTTGCATTACTATTATTTTTTTAACATTTTTTTTATATATATATTTTAATTCTATTTTCATCACCGGTGCAGGAGATAAATCATGTCTTACCAAGGGAAGAAGAGCATTCCCCACATCACGGTAAGCAGCAGCTGGGGTGGGTTTCAGCACCAGGCGCCGTCCTTTGTTGCACGCATCTCGGCTCTGTGCACATACACACGCCGGTGGGGCAGGTGACTGTATCATGCCTGGGGCTGGGGGGCAATAAATGTGTCAGCATAGGGGATCTATAGGCTGGGAGGGGGGGGGGGGGGGGGGGGTATTGTGATGCTCGTGTCCTCTCCATGGGCAATAGGGTTATACCTACAGCACCCCCAGATCTGTGCAGACCGCTGGGCTCCCCCCTTTGTCTCTATCATAGCTGGGCTGGTGGGCTGCACAATGACATCCACAGCAAAGCTGTGATCACTGGCCTGGAAATAATCTTACTAGTCTGTAAACAAAGGCTGTGTATAGAGAGATCAGTGATTTATTGGACATTTCTATCAGAATAGGTATATTATTCATGGTCCCGGGTCCCCCTTCCTGATTGGCTACTCGTGTTTAGAATTTTAGAACGTTGGTGATAAACAAACATGTAGCAGATCTGATACAATGTATCCAGGACTGAGCGTCCCTCTGCCCTATCACTAATGGTAGTGTTATATAAATAGTAGCAGCCGCCATAGGAGAGAGATGACACCCCCAGATCTATTCTTGGCACCACCCCACACACAGAGACGTTGGAGTGGGGATCAGTGGGAGTGGGGACAATGGGCTCTGCATCCTGCCCTCCTGTGTGTGTATATAGGAAGAGGCTGTATGCCTCCAGTGTCTGTCATTGTGGATACTGTACATAGCAGAGCATCCCCGCTCCCTGTAGGCGTAGTAATAACACACAGAACATGCCATCAGAAATGAGAGGGTTTGTGAATGGCTCCCGGCTGGAGGAGCTGGTATTGTTCATTTATGGGTCATGTCGGTGCTTTGTGCATTGCATACATTGTGTGCAAGCCAGTATACTATTCAGTTACCTTGTTCATTACTGTATATTGGAGGGTTTCTAGAATGATTACACTGTAGCTTTTAATGGTACCACAGAAATATAGAAGTAGAATCTATTTGATCAAATGAACAGGGAATCGGGACATCTGTCAGAATGAACTTAGGTCTACAGTCATTAGGTCGACCCCATTAGGTCGACTGGCTGGAAGGTCGACCTGATTTAAGGTCGACATGGGCCAAGGTCGACAGGACTTAAGGTCGAATTTGCATAAAGGTCGACATGAGGAAGGTCGACTGGTCATAAGGTCGACATGGATTTTTCACTGTTTTTTTATCCGAATGTCGACATGGACACAGTTGGCAATGAGAATCGGACCCTCGCATTGCTCGCGATGCATCGGGCACGGTGGCTCGCTTCGCTCACCACAGCTTTAATAACCTCCTCCACGCCCTAGTGGATGGCAGGGCATGAAATACCGCCTGTCGGCACATGTCGGCTCAAAAAACAGTGAAAAATCTCACGTCGACCTTATGACCAGTCGACCTTCCTCATGTCGACCTTTATGCAAATTCGACCTTAAGTCATGTCGACCTTGGCCCATGTCGACCTTAAGTCTGGTCGACCTTCCTGCCAGCCGACCTAGTGGGGTCGACCTAATGACTGTAGACCTAAGTTCATTCTAATAGATGACCGCTTCCCGTGTATATATATTATATACATTATACAAGTAACCCTGCTCGAAGCAAATGCTTCAAAAAGCTAGTCTGCTACCTTGTGATTGCCTCTGCGTTTGTGCATGTGTGATAGAGAAGCGTACTGTATATAGTTGCACCCGCTGCCATCAGATGGTAGTGTTTTGCAGACACACAAAGGACTGATGTTTGGCGTATGCACCTGCGCAGCCGCATTTCTGCGTATGTTCATACGCCAGGTGCGTGCGGCCACAGCAGACTGTTTGCAGGGTGCCCGCACCCAAGGCTGCGGCCGGCTGGGCGTGGGCGGAAAGGCGCACCCAGCGTTTCGTGGGCATTCCCATGTAAACGCTGGGAATCTATGGTAATCGTGCCGTGATGTCGGTGCCGCGGGGGCGGACAGCTGACATCACCGAATGCCAGCTGCCCGCCCGCTTCCTCCCGTGGGTGAACACAAATCTAAGTGACCTGAGAGTCACTTAGATATGCGTGTGGTTCCACATCATTCGATGGTCAGCGACCATCGAATGATGTTTATGTTCACCCACAGGCTGCAAATGGATGTTTATGTTAAACATCTAATCACAGGCCCTGCGTGCGAACACCTGCTGCAAGGGGGGGCGGATGTACCACCATTCACAGGGCGGGTTCTCAAGGGTGCGAATTCCCATCCGAGCAAATCAACCACAATAACCCCCAAAGTACACTAGACATTATATATATATATATATATATATATATATATATATATATATATATATATATATATATATATATATATATATATTCGATAAGGTAAACACCGGGGTGCCTTGGTGATAAATATAAGCAGAAAGTTCCTGGAGCTTGGGTTTCCCAAAGAAACAGGCAGCACTCAATAGGCTGGATGGAGATCCATTGATATGTCACATTAATTTAGTGAAACATACATATGGTCAAGACTTGACCATATGGGTGAGATTTAATAGGATGAGAGATTCAGAAAGTGAGAGATTTGGTAAGAAATCTCCAGTTTTTTTTAAAGCGGCAATCATTTACACTGCAAAACCAGTTTGGTTTTAAAGTGTAAATGATTGCCACTTAAAAAAAAACCTGGAGATTTCTTACCAAATCTCTCACTTTCTGAATCTCTCATCCTATTAAATCTCAACCAATGTATGTTTCACTAAATTAATGTGTGAGTGTGTGTGTGTGTGGGGGGTGGCGGCAACGGAGGCTTGTCTGGACCGTTTTCATGGTGGTGCAACGTCATGGGCAGATGTTGTTAGCCAAAAAATGGCAGCCCGGCCTTTGCAGCTGGGCAGCGCATGTGGGGTGCTTTGCAGCTGGGCAGCGCATGTGGGGTGCTTTGCAGCTGGGCAGCGCATGTGGGGTGCTTTGCAGCTGGGCAGCGCATGTGGGGTGCTTTGCAGCTGGGCAGCGCATGTGGGGTGCTTTGCAGCTGGGCAGCGCATGTGGGGTGCTGCCCTAGTTATGCAAGTGCTCTGCAGCTCTGTGAAGCGCTTGCATTTCTCCAATTCGATTGCAGGTATTTTGCCCCAGGTATTTTGCTTGCATAAGCCAATACTTACCCGGCACTGCGATCGGGTCACTGCCTTCCTAGCGGCCATAATTTGCCTGCATTTTTCAACGTCAATCCCAGAAAACGCCAGGGTGCCACCTATAAATGCCCTCAAACTAATCTCATGCACATAAAACATGGCGCTAGTGTCGCAGCTCCCGCAGCTATTCTGCATACCCATGCAGCCACAAAGGGAGTCTATGTCCCTTGCGCCTGACTACGCAGTTGCTGAGCATGTAGCGATGGCTTAGTTAGGCATCTCTGTTCACTCCTGGGCGTCTGCTACACTTGTGATGCATCACTGAATAGGATCGCAGTGTGTCGGCAGTAAGTCGGCATCAGAATCAGGCCAGTTATGTAATTCAGAGGTAGACTCTGGGACCTGATCGCTGACCAGCTGTCAACCTGCGTTCACAGGCGGTCGCTGTCTGTGGTCGCTGTCCGCATGGAGGGCTCAAGCATGCGCACTGTGAACCATGCATGTGTACAGTTATCGCAGCAATGCCCAGCACTCTAGTGGTTGGGGTACTACACATCCCAGTATACCCTACCGCAGTTTTAGAAAGTGCTAATAGTAAGACTATGGCAGGGCATGCTGGTATGTGTAGTTCCACAGCAGTACGAGTGGCACATGTCGCCTTCCCCTGATTTATTCCGTAGCTTCTGTTCCCCCTGCTGCTCTTCTCATTTTGGCATTGAGCAGCAAAGCTGATGGCGTTCTCCTCTAAGCAGACCGTTCATACAGAATTGTCCTTTTCCAACACACCAGACGTACCATTGTTATATTTACATGAATATATAAAGGTACTGTACAATATATGGCTGTAATGCTGTATACAAGATACAAGTGCATTAATAAGTAACAGTACACTGCAGTGTAACCCTCAGTGCCGTCCTCTTTTCCCCTGGGTGTGAATCATTATGTTGGGTAAGTGCTGTGTTATTAATGTAGCGCCACACTAGGGAAGATCGCCAGCCTGAATATGTCAGTGAAACATGGGGAAATAGTAGATCTCTCTTGTAGATTGTGATACATTCAGGTGTCTCCTTCAGCGATTACCTTGTGCAGTAGCACTGGGAGCATAGGTGTCAGACACGGGAGGGGAGGGGGATTCAAAAACTTAGGAGGTACCAGTCAATGTACTGAGTTGTGGGGTGCAGTGCTGCCATCTAGGCAGGCATGTCCAAACTGTGACCCTCAAGCTGTTGTGAAACTGCACATACCAAAATGCCTTGCCATAGATTTAGCATCCCCTAGTAGCAAAACTGTTGCAAGGCATGATGGGACTTGTAGTTTGACAATAGCTAGAGGGCCGTAGTTTGGACATGCCTGGTCTAGGGTTACCACAGGCAGTGTCAGGGTAGAGATAATCTCCTTGGTGGCTGCTTCACTTCCTCCCCACAGACCTTCTTTACCCGCCTTAAGGGTCCTCCCGCACCTGGCTCCAGCCCTCACAGTGTGTGGCCAGTAATACCCCTTTCGCTCTGCACCTTGGACCCGGGTTATTGCTGGGTTACTGACATATGAACCCGGGTCAGGTGCAGCTTAAAAGCACAAAGCTTTAATGTGAGTCGATCAACCCGGCAATTCGTTATAAGAAGGGAAAAATCCGGGTCGCCCTCTGTATCATGGGTGACCTGGGTTTAATGTGAAAGCACGTGACCCGGGATCTCTGATGTGAAAGGGGATTTTACTTTGGGCTAGCTTTTCCCATGGGACCATCCTTAAGCCATTCTCATAGTTTAAACTACAGTATATACATTTTCTGTGGAATGAGTGGTTTTTATATGTAATTCATACAGTATTCACATATGTATCATGTTTCAGTAGTGCATGCAGAGTGACTGAAGGCTCCTGGGAGTCATGGGAGCAAGCGTACGCATGCAAACACCCACCCATGATCCACTCGCTTCTATAGGAAAGCCACAGTCGCAAATGGATAGCAGCCTCATGTGGCATAGCGCTCATACCATACAGGGGCAAACGCTGCAAAACCAAAGCAGGACACATCAGTAATGGCATCACAAGAATCAACCAATGAAGGATGACGCTAAAGTGCCAGCTCCTGCTAAGTGACAGGCGCCAGGTGCTGCACTGTAACATTACAAGAAGCATCTGGCTTCTATTACAGTGTAGGAGCCGACACTGTAGACAAGGCAGCCCACTTCTCCCAGAGCCCCGAAATGATGAAAAAGGTGTTGGGATGCTTAGCCATGCCCCCTCCCATGAAGCCACGCTCTTTTTTTAGCGGCTGCCACACCAGGTGTTGAAGGGGTAAATGATACGACTGCACATCTGTAATAAAGGCACAGGGGGGTATTCAATTAGTCATGTTTTTTTGGCTAAGTGAAAAAACTGGACTATTTCTACCCTAATGTATTAAATTGCCGGTGCTTTCGCGAAAACACGTGGATCGGAGGCTAATTCACTGATCCGCGTGTTTTTCCCCCAGTGCCAAAATATTTGCCATGGCCAAAATTCAGCACTAATTGAAAGTGTTTCAAACAATGATATGTTGCATGGTTTTGTATGATTTTCATACGATGCAGAAATTCATACATTATTAAAACCTATAAAATCCTAAAACATCGATTGAAAAAAACTTTTTTTACTAGTAAGCCCGCTCGAAGCAAATGCTTTGAATGCTAGTCTTCTACCTTGTGATTGCCTCTGTGTTTGTGCATGTGTGAGAGAAAAAGGCATGCTGCCAACAGATGGCAGTGTTTCGGAGACACACAAACGGACATTAGACATATTTATAGATGACTATAACTAGCAGCTCCCAAGTTTTTCAGACACTGTGCACATATTTAAATACATTATCACTTTTCTGGGTGTTTTATTCTGTAAGTAAATTTGACAAATCACACATGTGAGCGTCTAGTGTAACACATGTGAGTGGGATGAGAGAAATTAAATCTTTGTTGTATTGTAAGCGTTTACAGATTAACATCCGAGCTAAAAATACATTTTGCACCAATCAGGTGTAAATGTAGTTTGTGACTGTGGGATAAAATGATTGTATGATTTATAAATCTTCTGTGAAAAATAAAAAAATGAAATGGATATAATGAAGTCCGAATTCCACGACCATGTGGGATGCCAGGCGAACTCAGATGTGCCAATATTTTATTGCCTTGTATATGATTGCCCCTTTAAATTCTCTGATGGACAAATACATTTTTATTTAGCTAGCATTCTGTTTTAGGGGTGAATTCAGATAATAGCCGTTTTTGACACCTTCTGGAGTTTGTTTGCCACTAGAATGGCTTTTGGCGGTTGTCGTGCACAGGCAATTTGCCTATTCAATTGCAAATTGGGGAAACTGGGATTTCTGCAAAAAAAACATTGGATATGCGTATAGAATTTTAGGTACTTGTTTCCTAGCACGGCGCCCGTCGTGGGTAATCGCATACCTTAAGTTAAGGTAACTTAAGGTATGCGATTGATGCGACCGACCCGATATTTTGCTATTTTTAGCGTTTTTCCCCGTCAATGAAAAAATCGCGTTGATCGCGACCATTGCATGCTGTTATAATGGCATGCGATGTGACCGACGCGATTAACGCGATTTTACATAGGGAGCAATGTTAAATTAGCCGTCAATGAAAAAATCGCGTTAATCGCGACCATTGCATGCCATTATAATGGCATGCGATGCAACCGACGCGATCAATGCGATTTTACATAGGGGACAATGTTAAATGGGCCAATTATTATTGTATAGGCACCCTAATGGGTATTTTACATGTGAAATGGCCCCCCATTGTTAACGCCACCCCAGTATTGACGCTAACCCGAAGCGTGGCGAGCGCAGCAGTACGCGTCTTCCGACCTTTTCATAACCCCACTATCCACGTCGGTGTGGAGTTGATTTTACAAAGTGTGGCGAGCACACGCGTAATACCTGTGAAGTAATGCGCTGCACTCGCCACGCTTCGGGCTCGGTGGCTCGCTGCGCTCACCACACTTTATAAAATCAACTCCACGCCAACATGGATAGTGGGGGTACGAAAAGGTCGGAGGACGCTTCCCGCCGCCGCTCGCCACGCTTCGGGTTGGCGTCAATACTGGGGTGGCGTTAACAATGGGGGGCAATTTCACCCATGAGGGGGGGTATGCAATAAAAATTGGGGTCTGGGGTGCATTTTACATTGGTCCCAATGTAAAATTGGGTCCCAGGGACCATTTTACATTGCTTCCAATGTAAAAATCGCGTTGATCGCATCGCATGTGATTTGGTTGCATGCGATGCGATCAATGCGATTTTTTAGGTCCCGATGCCTGCAATTAAAATCGCTGGCGCCGTGCTAGGAAACAAGAATTTTATTATTGGCCACAATATACCTGTCCCATACCATGTATGCCAATTTCCATAATTTTGCACTTTTTCACCCTAAAAATCATAAATGGCCAATTAAAAATAATGAAAATCTTCTAAGTGCCTAATTAAACCCCTTTTAGACCTACAAGCTGGGTCGCATCCAGGATTTTGTCCCCGGCTCCAACCCGGGTGCGACCCGGCTTGTGACCCCTTTTACATTGCCCTCTCAACCCAGCATAATGCCGGGCGAGTTATGTCGCCGGAGGCGGATCCTGAGCTGGTGCTGGGAGATGAGAGCATTGCAATGAACGGGTTCTGGATTGCATCAACGCGGGTTACCCATTTACACTGCGCAGAAAGCTGGGTTGCACCCGTGTTCAACTTGTTGCTACTTGGGTTGAAATGCCGGGTCTCACAACACAAGTCATTTTAAATGGATGCGTACCATTTTTTTTTGGTGCGCTCCCGTGCAAAAAAATGGGTTATTAAGGCTGGTGTAAACATTTTTAACTTAAAAGGATTTTCCCCAATTTTATCAACTGGACAATTTGCGGTAAAATTGCCATTTTTACCATGAAGGTGGCTTTTTGCGGCTATTTGAATTTTACCCCTTAGGAAAAAAAAGAATGACATGAAATTTTTTTTTTCCTAAATGCCCATTGGATTAAACAATGAATCTTTTAGTAAATAAGGAAAAGATGATGGACAGGATGGATTTTAGTGATGGATAGTAGTGGAGGCCAAAGAAGCTGATGAGATTTCCAAGGTAGGTGATGCAGAGGGAGAAGAGATGGTGGCCAGGAATCCACCCATGAGGTAGATGCAAGGAGAGGGACCTAGAGGTAGACAAATTGACTCATAGTCTGTTGCCTATCATCAACCAGCACTTTGCAGTGTCTTTCCATCCCTTGCCCTTATACATCTCCAGAACCTGGTCCTTCCTCACCCTCTGAGGCCACCAAAACTTTCCATGCTCTCATCCTTTCCCGCTCAGACTGTTGTAACATCTCTGGCCTTACCTATTTACCTCTCACCACTTAAACCTACAGTATAAGTAACTATGCTACTCCTCTCATTTCCTCTCCTGCCGTATAGTGTTGGCCTTTCCCCAGTTGACCGGTCCCCTGGGGCCGACTGGGTCCTAAGCGGTCACATTGGTAGCGTAGCGGCAAATCCTCTACTGACTGTCAGTTAAAGAAGCTGAATTATGAAAGTTTTTATTCAGCTGAGATCTGTTAGTTATTGCTGAAGAAACATATGTACTGTATGCTGTTCCCCAGTGTTAGTTGTATTATAATGCTGACATGTTCGATACATTTTGCAGAACAAATAGATATAGACACCAGTGATATGTAGCCTAGTACACGTTGCCCTTATTATCGGTAATAAACTAAACTGATGCTAATCGTCATAGAAATAGATACCGGGAATAGTCCTGCATGGCCTCACATGTACTCCAAATTCCCTTCAGATTTCCTCACGTCAGAACCTGAGACACACACTGCTAATTAACAGATAATGACCATTCATTATTAATTCATTTCCACTAATTAATACTAGCATGTGTTTAGTCATTTAGGAATCACGGCATATGGAGGGTGATCATGTGAAGGCACTGCACTGACATCTTGCCAGGGACAGATTCACCCACAGGGGCACAGGGTAACTCCCAGGTGGTGCCACTGCCTGAGGGCCCACCCTAGGGGTCAGGTTCCAGGTGTGCATTTGAATTCTACATTATACATAAGATAAGTTATACTGCAGAGGACTATTAGTGTAGCATACTTGCCTACTTTTGAAAACTAGTTTCAGGGAGATTATAGTTGGTAGTAGAAGTTTGCACAACGCCCCATTGAGGGGCCGTTATATGCTCCACCCAAAGGGCGTGTCTAGTTCCATATATGGAGAGATTGTAAAAGAGATTGTGAATGTGGCACCTAGAAGCGTGGGTGTGTACTGCTACATCTGAGCCCCCCCCGCAAGTGCAGGGGAGGGGGGTGGATAGGGGGTGGCCAACACTGGCCCGGTCTCCACGGGGTGGGGGGCTGTTGTGGGCAACGCTCACCTGGCTCCACAGGTGGTGCAGCGTCCACAGCTTCCATGCTACAAAGTGCCGCCCTCCAGGGGCCGGCGCCCACAGACAAATGCTTAAAGTGCTGGGAAATGGCGCTGATGATTCAATGTAAATGTATCTGTCTCTCATTCCTTTTTCCCCAAAAAATGTAACAGTGTAATGTGGGCTAGGTGACATGAGGGATGCGGGACCATTTGTCTACAACAAGAAGATAGACAGCCATTAGGTCGACACCATTAGTTTGACAACTCAATAGGTCGACATGCTTTGAGGTCGACATGCCATTAGGTCGACAGTGTCTAGGTCGACAGTCAAAAGGTCAACATGGTTTTTTTCTCACTGTTTTTTTACCCAAATGTTGACACAGTCGACATGGACACAGTTTGAAGTGAACCGCAGCCCCTCGCATCGCTCGCAATGCTTCGGGCACAGTGCCTCGCTGCGCTCGGCACACTATTATAATCTAACTCCACGCCCTAGTGGATGGTAGGGCATGAAATACCGCCTGTCGGCACATGTCGGCTCAAAAAACAGTGAAAAAAAAATGTCGACCTTTTGACTGTCGACATTGACACTGTCGACCTAATGTCAGTGTCGACCTAATGACATGTCGACCTAATGACATGTCAACCTAAAAGCATGTCGACCTAAAAGCATGTCGACCTATTGAGTTGTCGACCTAATGGCTGTCTATCTTGTTGTTGTAGACAAATAGTCCGGATACCGGCATGAGGGAGATTGGTAGACTAATGAGGGAGAGAGGGAGATTGCTGCTATTTCAGGGAGTTTCCTGCAGAATGCAGGAGGGTAGGCAAATATGTTGTGTAGTTATCATGCATGTGCTAGCATGCATGATAACTATATATGTTTATAAAGGGGCTATGACCATGCATCTATAGGCAGGGCCGGCAACAGAAATTTTCGGGCCCAGTACACTGGTATCTCTGACGGGACCCCTAGCTCCGCCCCCTTGAGCAATATATTTTAGTATACTCAGGGCTATTTTTCAGCCGGAACGGTCCGGAACGCCGTTCCTGAAGCTCAAATTAAAAATGACGTCATCAGGAACGGCGTTCCGGAACCTGCTCCAGGCCGCCCAGCACCCGCATCGCCTGCCCGCTCCCCGCACCCCTCTCCCCGCTCCCCTGCCCGCTGAGTCCAGGAGAGAGACATGCAGCAGTAACATACACGTCTCACGCTGGACCGCTAGCCAATGGGCGCTTGCGGTCCAGCAGCCAATCAACTGGTGGCTGCTGGACCGTGAGCGCCTATTGGCTAGCGGTCCAGCGGGAGATATGAATTTTAGCAGCACGTCTCTCTCCTGGAGTCCGGGCCGGGGTGCAGGGAGCCAGCCAGCTCCAGGAGCCAGGGCATCAAATGGCGCCCGAGCCGTGAAGCCCGCTCCCCCGATCTCTCCCCCGCCAGCCAGGGAGAAGTGACAGCCGGGCAGAGAGCCCGGCTGTCCTCAGAGCAGGTCCGTGACCCCCCTCTACCCTTCAAACTCTGCCCCCCCATCTGATCTCAGAGCGGGGTCACAGACCCCTTGATCCGCTCCACCCCCCTTGTAGTGGGGTAGACGCAGCCAGCTTCTCCCCTTTTGCCCCGCCGCAGCCAGCTTTCCCGCCCTCTCTCTCCCCCCTCAGCAGCCGCAGACAGGTTCTCCCCCCCCCCCCCCCCTCAGCAGCCGCAGACAGCTTCCCCCCGCAGCAGTCAAGGACAGCCGGGGACGAGACCATTTACCCTGCGTGCAGCAGCCGGGGACAGGTTCTAGCCTCCCTCCACAGCATACGCGGAGAGCTTCTCCCACCTCCCTTCGCAGCAGCAGGGGACAGCTTCTACTCCCTCCACAGCAGACGCGGAGAGCTTCTACCCCCTTTCCCTCTGCTGCAACTGCGGACATCTTTAACCCCCCGGACCCCGCAGCAGCCGCGGACATAGTGAAGACTCCCTCAGCCACAGAGAACAAGAGACCGGCACACAGTCTTGCAGGGTCCACCGCTCACTGCCATGGTGATGTTCCTGCACCTGCTTTAATGGTCAGTCAGCCTCCAGTATTTTAGCTGCTTGAACTAACTGCATATATTTTCAGACTGAGGAACAGGGCCTCAGCTACTGAACTCCACTTGGCCCTAGCTGGGGGGTGTCGTGATGTAGTGTAGTGTAATGTAGCATGTATGGGGATTTAGTGCAGTGTATCGTGTATGGGGATGTACAGTAGGAGCAAGTTTCATCACAATGGGCATATCTGTATGTGGCATATGTATAACTGGCATCTCTGTGTGTGGCATATGTATAACGGGCATCTCTGTGTGTGGCATATGTATAATGGCCATCACGGTGTGTGGCATATGTATAATGGCCATCACGGTGTGTGGCATATGTATAACGGCCATCACGGTGTGTGGCATATGTATAACGGGCATCTCTGTGTGTGGCATATGTATAACGGGCATCTCTGTGCGTGGCATATGTATAATGGCCATCTCTGTGCGTGGCATATGTATAATGGCCATCACGGTGTGTGGCATATGTATAATGGCCATCACGGTGTGTGGCATATGTATAATGGCCATCACGGTGTGTGGCATATGTATAATGGAGCATCACGGTGTGTGGCATATGTATAATGGAGCATCACGGTGTGTGGCATATGTATAATGGAGCATCACGGTGTGTGGCATATGTATAATGGAGCATCACGGTGTGTGGCATATGTATAATGGAGCATCACGGTGTGTGGCATATGTATAATGGAGCATCACGGTGTGTGGCATATGTATAATGGAGCATCACGGTGTGTGGCATATGTATAATGGAGCATCACGGTGTGTGGCATATGTATAATGGAGCATCACGGTGTGTGGCATATGTATAATGGAGCATCACGGTGTGTGGCATATGTATAATGGAGCATCACGGTGTGTGGCATATGTATAATGGAGCATCACGGTGTGTGGCATATGTATAATGGAGCATCACGGTGTGTGGCATATGTATAATGGAGCATCACGGTGTGTGGCATATGTATAATGGAGCATCACGGTGTGTGGCATATGTATAATGGAGCATCACGGTGTGTGGCATATGTATAATGGAGCATCACGGTGTGTGGCATATGTATAATGGAGCATCACGGTGTGTGGCATATGTATAATGGAGCATCACGGTGTGTGGCATATGTATAATGGAGCATCACGGTGTGTGGCATATGTATAATGGAGCATCACGGTGTGTGGCATATGTATAATGGAGCATCACGGTGTGTGGCATATGTATAATGGAGCATCACGGTGTGTGGCATATGTATAATGGAGCATCACGGTGTGTGGCATATGTATAATGGAGCATCACGGTGTGTGGCATATGTATAATGGAGCATCACGGTGTGTGGCATATGTATAATGGAGCATCACGGTGTGTGGCATATGTATAATGGAGCATCACGGTGTGTGGCATATGTATAATGGAGCATCACGGTGTGTGGCATATGTATAATGGAGCATCACGGTGTGTGGCATATGTATAATGGAGCATCACGGTGTGTGGCATATGTATAATGGAGCATCACGGTGTGTGGCATATGTATAATGGAGCATCACGGTGTGTGGCATATGTATAATGGAGCATCACGGTGTGTGGCATATGTATAATGGAGCATCACGGTGTGTGGCATATGTATAATGGAGCATCACGGTGTGTGGCATATGTATAATGGAGCATCACGGTGTGTGGCATATGTATAATGGAGCATCACGGTGTGTGGCATATGTATAATGGAGCATCACGGTGTGTGGCATATGTATAATAAGCGTGACGGAGTGAGTAATTATGTTCTTTTTTCCCCTTTTTTTAAATGTAGTGCCCCGCCCCTTTTGTAGCTCCTCCCACATCACCGCCCACTTTCTGCCCCGCCCACAGTTCCTGAACCTATTTTCCTACAAAAATAGCACTGAGTATACTGCATATTGAATGTGTTTTTTTTTATTTTTTTTATTGTTACGAAATATCACTAATACCGGGTAAGTACCCTTACAGGAACCAGGGGGGTGCCTTTATAAACCATTGCTAGGCACTGCACTGCCGCAGCTACGCTAACAGCCCCTGAGGGGCCCTTAGAACCTTGGGGCCCCTTACAAGCTTGAGGCCTGGTACAGGTGTCCCCTTTGACCCCCCCCCTGTCGCCTGCCCTGTCTACAGGCACCAGGGATGAGCCTGCTAGAATTAAACATATAATTCACCTCAGAGGAGATCTTTAAGAGGATTTGCAAAGTCAAAACAAATAAATCACCAGGTCCAGACGAGATCCACCCTAGGGCTCTGATGACATTAAGGGAGGAGGTAGAAACACCTCTTTATAATATTGTTGAAAAATATTTTTCATCTGATATAGTACCTAAGGACTGGAGAATTGCGGATGTTGTACCGATATTATAAAAAAATGACCCAGCGAATTTCAGACCTGTGAGCTTAATGTCAATCGTGGTGAAATTATTTGAGGGAATTTTAAGGGATGGTATCCAGGAATACCTAGAGGCAAATAAAAGAATCAGTAACCAGCATGGGTTTGTAAACTATTGTTTGTACCAAACTAACCTAATTAGTTTTTATGAGGAATTGAGTGTGGGCCTAGACATTGGCAATGGTGTAGACGTGGTGTCCTTGGAATTTGCAAAGGAATTTAACACTGTGACACATAAGAGACATACTGGTAGATTTATTAAACGTCGATCAGGGGAATATGCGCTATCCCCGTGCGTTATAGCAGGGGATAGCGCTTCCCCTGATCTATCACACCCGCCGAACGTTTACTCTAACGCCGGCGGTGTGGGGCAGGAGGCATAGCGCAGGGGCGATGTTTTGCACTGCGCCCCTGCCTCCTGCCAGATTTATGAACGGTCAGCATCGCTGACCGTTCTGCCGCCTGCAGCTGTCGACTTCGCCAGCTACAGGCGGGGATGCCCTATACCTAACAGCAGGGACAGCGCTGTCCCTGCTGCTGGGGCTGAGCTGCGCTGGGATCTCGCGAGACTAGCGAGATCCCGCGCATGCGCAGTGAGCCGGCCGGGGGGGAGGAGACGGCGCATCAGTATTAACTGATGCGCTGTCTCCAGGAGGGACATCGCCGGAGGGGGAAGTTAGCGCTCCCCCACTCCGGCGGCAAGATCTTAGTAGATCTTGTCGGTGTCCCCTCCTGCTTCGCCTCGCTAATGAGGCGAAGCAGGAACTGTTATAGCGGCGCGATAGGCGCCGCTATAATAAATCTACCCCTGAGGGGTGAATTTATGAAGCTTGGAGAAGTGTTATCTATCCCCATAAAGAACGTTATGAGCAAGGTGATAATGGTTCAGCCAATCAGCTCTTACCTGTCAATTTACATATTGTAGCTGATTGGCTGAACCATTATCACCTTGCTCATAACGTTGATATGGGGATAGATAACACTTCTCCAAGCTTCATAAATTCACCCCTGGGTAACAAACTGGTTGCAGGATAGAGCACAAACGGTGGTTGTAAATGGAGCATTCTCAAGGGGTCTTGGTCATTGGGTCAACCAATATTAGGTCAACATGCTTTGGGTTGACCACAGAAGGAGGACATGGCTTAGTTCGACACATGAAATAACTGGCTAACGTAGACAGGGTCGGAAGGTCGACACAAGCATTAGGTCGACAGTGGCTATGTTGACAGTCAAAAGGTCGATATGGGTTTTTCAAGTTTTTTTGTCCTGAAGGTCGACATGTACACCGTGAAATATGCAGGAGATTATGGTGTGGCTGAGAGACTGGCTGAGTGCCAATAGATGATGGTAGACACGCCTGATTGGTGATGTTAGACGCACACAATGGGTGTTGTTAGACATGCACAATAGGTGGTGCACCCCCTAATAAAATGTGCTGCGCACGCCTTTGGGTACCGCAGGGCTCGGTGCTAGGACCTCTTCTGTTTAACATAAATAATGGAATAATTAGCAGAGTATCCATCCTGTGCAGGGTGATTAGAACGGACAAAGATGTCTCCATGCTACAAATGGATTTAAATAAATTAGATACTGTGTCAGCAGGCAAATGGCAAATGAGGTTCAATATAGATAAATGTAAGGTTTTGCATCTCTGTAGGCATAGGTCCTTATTCTGGTTCACTCGCAAAGGCAAATTCCTTCTTAAATGGACAAAACCATGTGCACTGCAGGTGGGGCAGATGTAACTTGTGCAGAGATAGTTAGATTTGGGTGGGGTTTGCACTATAAACTGATATCTATATTGCAGTGTAAAAATAAAGCAGTCAGTATTTACCCTGCACAGAAACAAAATAACTCACCCAAATCTAATTCTCTCTGCACATTTTACATCTGCCCCCCCTGCAGTGCACATGGTTTTGTTAAATAATGAGTTTGCTTTTTGCAAACCAACCAGAATCAGTCCCTTTGTGTATAGAGTCAGACACTCAGGCCCTCATTCTGGTTGACTTAATTTACTCGCAAAGCTGCGAAATCCAAAGCTTTGCAAGTCAATTAAACGCTGCCCATGCCGAATTCCCCCACACGCGATGGGAATCGATGTTTTGCATAAACATCCATTTGCAGATTGCGTGCATGGGAGAAATCATTCGATAGTTGCTGACCATTGAATGATTCTCAAGCGCTTGCAAATCTAAGTCAGTCTCTGCGGCGCCCTTGTATGGGAAGAGGGCGGGCAGCTAACATCCGGTAACGTCAGCTGCCCGCCCCCGGCACCCGTGTCACCGGCGAATTACCATAGGAACGCCCATGAAATGCTGGGCGTTCCCATGGGGGCAACCTCATGCCTCATGTCCGCACTGCTGTGTGTGTGAACGGGCTGGCGAATTCTCAATTTGCCGCACCCGCTCACACAAAGAGGCTGCACATGCGCAGTAGCTAAACATCTCTTCCCTGTGCGAATAGGATCAGAATGAGGGCCTCAGTCACACACACACACAGATATACAAGCGTTCTATATCACATTAACCAGCGCAGTCTCCTAGGGCCTTATTTTGGTTCATTCTTTCTGACAAAATCCTTCTTAGATGGGCAAAACCATGTGCACTGCAGGGGGTCAGATGTAACATGTGCAGAGAGAATTAGATTTGGGTGAGTAATTTTGTTTCTGTGCAGGTAAAATACTGACTGCTTTATTTTTACACTGCAATATAGATCTCACTTTGAAGTAAAACCCCACCCAAATCTAATTCTCTCTGCACAAGTAACACCTGCCCCACCTGCAGTGCACATGGTTTTGCCCATCTAAGAAGGATTTTGTCAGAAAGAATGAACCAAAAAAAGGCCCCTAGTGTCACAGATCCCTGGTGCTCTGAGAGGGACTGGATCAGGTCTTCTGTCTGCTTAATAATGTTCTTGTGCTTTGATTTCAGAGCGATCGACTTCTTATAAAAGGAGGGCGAATCATCAACGATGACCAGTCTTTCTACGCCGATATTTACCTTGAAGATGGCCTTATAAAGTAAGTGCACAGTGTAAGATTGGTGCCAGCTGAGGTTGCAGGAGGAAACTATGTTTTACAGCAGGCATGTCCAATCTCTGGCCCTCCAGCTGTTGTGAAACTACACATCCCAGCATGCCTTGCCATAGTTTTAGCATTCCCTAATAGCAAAACAGTGGCAAAGCATCATGGGACTTGTAGTTTTACTACAGCTGGAGGGCCATAGTTTGGACATGCCTGTTTTACAGCAATACTAAAGCCACTTATTGCACCTTAGTGAGCTTAATTGCACCTCAAATTGTAAAATAACATTTTCTACAAGGAGAGTGTCTGACAACTATTAATCATGATATCTGCCCATAATCCACCATACTGCGTTTTATCGGTCTATGGGGCCGATTTAAAAATGAGTGATATTCTTGTTAATACTCAGTAGGGATAATAAATGGTGATCCAGCCAATCACCTTTTTTCATGGTTTCAAAAGTGACAGTTAGGAGCTGAATGGCTGGCATGCCGTTTATCATTCCTAATGAGTATTAACAAGAATATCACTTGTTGTTAAATCTGCCCCTAATGTACTAAGCATTGAAGAGAGATAAAGTGAAGAAAGATTTAGCTCCTAATTGTTATTTTTCAAACAGCCCCTGTAACATGGCAGTTGGCTGGTATTTTCACCCCTTTATCTCGTTCCAAGGATATAAGGGATGATTCACACTTGATTACATGGCCGTGAATTTGCAACGTTCAGTTAAGTTGCCGCCCCCGCTAGAGTGAAATCCTGCCTTGTGAATGAATGTGCTCGCTGCGTACGGCTGCAAATCTATTCGCATCTGAACAAATATGTCCAGAACGCATCGTAACTCACGATCCAATGATTTTTACACTGGGCACAAGTCATCTCAGGCTCAGAGTAGCCGTAGACTTACTCCGTGGGGCGGTGGAAATAGGTATATCCGGCCTGGAGCTGACGTCACACACCCTAACCTAAAAAGCTCAGGCACGCCTTTCATTCTTACAGGGAAAAAAGGGAAGGTGGGAAATGACTGCTGCACAGGTAGCTATTGGATAATAAGAATATATAGTTTGAGATAATAATTATCCACTGTACTGGTAATTCTGTACTGATGTGTACATATCTGGGGAGTGGAGGTGCTCCCCAGAGAGTATGGAATGATTGGTAAACAGAAAAGACAAGAAAAGCACCCTCTCTTTTTGGGGGCACGCTTAATTAATTTGCTTAAAACTTAACTTTTAATTTTTATTTAGTAAGAAAATAAATAAATATATGTCACTCGGAGAGTATATAGTAATTTCAGCACGCGAAAAATAGTAAGATTATTATTATAATTTTATTTATAAGGCGCCAAAAGTGTTTCGCAGCGCCGTACAAAGGAACAGTACAGGGGCACACAACATGGCTTAACATTGAATAAATAACAAAAATAGAGTACAAATAAAGAGCTCCACAGTTCAATACACATTACAGCTTAAATATAAGTAGTGAGGACTCAATCAACATACAACTAGAGGCTTGATGCCAATGATGGAGATGAGTATGCGGACGAAGATGGTCACTGAGTGTTTGAGTATAGGAGAGCTGTGAGTGAAATGATACCTTTTTGTACAGATTATAGCGGTTGCACATACAAGAAAATATGCTTATAGTTTCCCTCTTATGAGAAAATCAGAGGGAAATAATGTGCCTATAAGCAAATACAATTTGAGGTAAATAGTAACAATTGCAAATTTGTAACACTATATTAGGTTACACTTGTATTAGAACTCAAAATAAAAGTGGATTCTGAATAGGTTAGTATGCAGTTAATCTGACGTCTATTCAAAATGAATCCTCAGAAATTTCAAACATATACAATAAATATGGTATCAAGAAATATCGACTTGCTCAGAAGTTGGTGTATCAATTATTATGAACTTATAAACGTAGATCCGCTATGAAAAGAAAAGAAAAACTCCTTTGAGAATCTCCAGAATATTAGATACGAATTACACCCCTGTCCTGGCTGGCTAGTTATTATAATTAAGCTAGTATTGCAATAAGTATACAGTTATAGTGTGATTGGCTCTGGTGACCCTGAAGAAATAAGGAAAAGAATGAAAAAGTCTCCACTCTACCTCTCTCGCTGCTGATTCTTGCTGGGCACAGTTTTCTTCTAGGCAAGTGATTGAGTGATAATGGTGAAATCGCCTAAGTGGAGTTAAAGGGATATTTGCTGTCCAGGTTCTCAAACCACAGCCCCCTGTTGGGTAGTGACCAGTGCAGGGAACTGTTGGTTAGATGACCCGGATGAGTGTATCCTAAAAAGAGATATAGATAAAGTGTAGTGGTATAGACTTCCACTTAAAGTGAGCACTACTTTTCCCCACTTGCCAACGGGCAGAGGTGGAGAATGAGCCGCCCCTGGGTGGGTGTCAGATACCAGAAAAAAGTAAACTTGGGAAAGTGATTACACTTGAACAGGGGTGGCCAAACCTGTCCTCAAGATCTACCAACGGTGCATGTTTTCCAGGCAGCCAGTGTATCTATAGTAGGAATGACTGCAGCATGTTTTAAAATGTGACAGTTAGTAATGACTACAGCTGTGCACCAGCTAGGTGATTTGGGTCATGTGACAGTTAGTAATGACTACAGCTGTGCACCAGCTGGGTGATTTGGGTCATGTGACAGTTAGTAATGACTACAGCTGCGCACCAGCTAGGTGATTTGGGTCATGTGACAGTTAGTAATGACTACAGCTGTGCACCAGCTAGGTGATTTGGGTCATGTGACAGTTAGTAATGACTACAGCTGTGCACCAGCTAGGTGATTTGGGTCATGTGACAGTAATGACTACAGCTGTGCACCAGCTGGGTGATTTGGGTCATGTGACAGTTAGTAATGACTACAGCTGCGCACCAGCTAGGTGATTTGGGTCATGTGACAGTTAGTAATGACTACAGCTGTGCACCGGCTAGGGGACCTGGAAAACGTGGACCGTTGGTAGATCTCGAGGACCGGTTTGGACACCCCTGCACTTGAATATTTTTGCCGTAATGCCATGTAATGCTATTAATCACAAAATGGAGTTCTTGTGTTTCTAAAACCAAACATGCTGTTCTTACGAGTATGGGTCATAAGGGTCGACAGAAGCAAGGTTGACAGTCATTAGGTCACTCAATGAAGATCAACATGCATCAAGGTCGACATGACTGAAGGTCAACATGGAATTAGGTGGACAGGGTCATTAGGTTGACACAAGCATTAGTTCGACGTGCACAAGGTCGACATGGGATTTTCCACTTTTTTTGTCCTGAATGTCGACACAGTCACTGCAACATAGCACCGTGTCCCCTCGCATGGCTCAATGCGCTCACCATGCATCGGGCATGGTGCCTCGCTACGCTTGGCACACTATTTTATTCTCCATGCCCTAGTGGATGGTAGGTCATGAAATACCGTCTGTTGGCACATGTCGGCAAGTCAAAAATCCCATGTCCACCTTTTGACTGTCGACCTTGGGCAGGTCGTCCTAATGCTTTTGTCGACCTAATGACCCTGTCGACCTAACCCCATGTCAACATTCAGTCATGTGGACCTTCAGTGTTCGACCTAATGACTGTTGACCTCGCTCTTGTAACGTTCTTACAGTATGTACACCACACAGAATGCTGCAACATATGTTCTCTAGCACAGAACAGCCACCTGGGATAGGTGTCAATTTCTGGGTTTCTGTGTCTAGACAAATTGGAGAGAACTTGATCGTTCCCGGCGGAGTGAAGACTATCGAAGCCAATGGACGAATGGTTATTCCTGGTGGGATCGATGTGAACACATACCTACAGAAACCTTACCTGGGCATGACCACCCTCGATGACTTCTACCAAGGCACTAAGGCAGCAATCGCCGGAGGAACGACCATGATCAGTGAGTAACTGATTGCAGAAACACTATAGCACACATTGTAATAAGTACGAGTCCTTTATCTCCCTGCCGCTGGCCGTCCATACACGCATCAGACATGGGCTATCCGCAGAGATGGAATGCGTAATCCATTTCCTCTGAGCAGCACATGAGCTCATAGGTGGAATTCCGCTTGGTACCGGTACTAATTACTGAACCATTCTTTCCCACTTTGCTGTACACCGTGGGGGTAATTCAGCAGTGACCATCCAATGATTTCTCTCCCCTTCGACCGCATGTGAGGGGATGGGTTTTGCGTTCACATCCCCTTGCATGGTACCGAGGGGATTCCTTGGCGGGGGAGTTATCTGAAATTGGTCAATCACTACACTTTGGTCTGCGAGGTGCACCTAAATTATTTTATGTAGAATTCACTTGAGAACTGTCCTCTATAACAATTTCAGTCACCATTGGAAATAGGATACACTGAAGTAGAAATGATAAATACAACGCATATGCAAGTTTCAAACTTTGGGTGTTTTTTCAGTTGACCACGTTGTTCCCGATCCTGGATCAAATATTTTGGCCTCCTTTGAGAAGTGGCACGAGGTGGCTGATACCAAGTCCTGCTGTGACTACTCTCTCCACGTGGACATCACCAGCTGGTACGATGGCATCCAAGAGGAACTAGAAATCCTAATCCAAGATAAAGGTATGTGCGATGAGGTATCAATACATTGATATCTCTCTCCACTGGTTGGTACATAGACCCCATAGTATGTCACTAAGGTACATCATTTATATGAAAACAACTGCATCATTTTTGTATTAATACATTTTATTATGTGGTAAATGAGCATACTGTAGGTTATGGGGAGTAAAACCCAGTATCCCCAAAGTTAAGGGGTGAGACGCACTAAGCTTCAAATCTGATAAAATAGAGAATGATAAACAACCAGCCAATCAGCTCCTGCCTGACATTTTTCAAACACAGTCTGTGACATGGCAGGCAGGAGCTGATTGGCTGGATGTTTATCACTCTCCATTTTATCACTTTTGAAGCTAAGTGCATCTGGCCCAAGGTGAGCTATGCACTGTATCATCCTCTCTGGGCTTCTTCACTTTATTTTGTCAGGATGACAGCAGACTGGTAACCATCTCCTATATATTTGGCTACATCTGTCACTCAAAGTGGGTGTCTGTGTCTATAACGCTCTGTTCCTGGACTTTCCTCTTAATGTGTGATTGCCTTCATCTGTGCTGAACACCTTTCTGAGAAATTAACCTGTTTAAAACAGGTGATGGCAATCATACATTAAGGGGAAGTCTAGAAACAGAGCATTGTGTCCCTCCTGGAGAGGGTCATGTTGGGAGGTATGTGACAGAGAACCAGCCCAGTGAGCCCACAGACAGTGCCAGACACCCACTGCCTTCCCATGTTGCCCAGCACTGCTACTCCACAGCCACCAGGTGAGCGCCCCCCTCCCGCGATTTGCGGCAAAAATACCCGCTCCCCCGCGACCCCCCCTACCGCGATTCGCAGCAAAAACACCCCCGCGACCCCCCCTCCCGCGAATCGCGGCACCCCCCCGTGATTCGCGGCAGCTCCAGAATTAAATTGCACATGGAAAACACTGACATGGCTATGGTCGACAATGAAAAAGGTTGACATGAGTTTTTGAAGTTTTTTTGTCATTTTTTGAATATTTTCATATTCATTCTCATGTGTCGACATGGACACCAATGAAGTGCCACACTTATGTCAACATTTACATGTGTTGACCTTTCTGTGTTGATTTTTTTCTTGTGGCGATTCGCGTCACACCCCCCGCAACCCCCCCTCCGGCGATTCCCGGCACCCCCCCGCGACCCCCCTCCTCCCGCAATTCGCGGCAACCCCCCACCGGAACCCCCATGAACCCCGCTCTCCCGCGATTCGCGGCACCCACCCCCCGCAACCCCCCCCTCCCGCAAATCGCGGCAGCCCCAGGATTAAATGGCACATGCAAAACACTGGCACGGCTATGGTCGACAATGAAAAAGGTTGACATGAGTTTTTGAAGATTTATTTCATTTTTTGAATGTTTTCATATTCATTCTCATGTGTCAACATGGACACCAATGAAGTGGCACAGTTATGTCAACATTTACATGTGTTGACCTTTCTGTGTTGAGTTTTTCTTGTGGCGATTCGCGTCACACCCCCCCGCAAACCCCCCTCCCGCGATTCGCGGCACCCCCCGTGACCCCCCACCTCCCGCAATTCGCGGCAACCCCCCCACCGGAACCCCTGTAAACCCCGCCCTCCCGCGATTCGCGGCACCCAACCCCGCGACCCCCTCTCCCGCAATTCGCGGCACCCCCGTGATTCGCGGCAGCTCCAGAATTAAATTGCACATGGAAAACACTGACATGGCTATGGTCGACAATGAAAAAGGTTGACATGAGTTTTTGAATTTTTTTTTTTCATTTTTTGAATGTTTTCATATTCATTCTCATGTGTCGACATGGACACCAATGAAGTGCCACACTTATGTCAACATTTACATGTGTTGACCTTTCTGTGTTGATTTTTTCTTGTGGCGATTCGCGTCACACCCCCCAACCCCCCCGCAACCCCCACTCCCGCGATTCACGGCACACACACACACCCCCGCGATTCTCGGCACCCCACCCCGTGACCCCCCCTCCCGTGATTCACGGCACATCCCCCGCGACCCCCCCTACCATGATTCGCCGCAACCCCCGCCCCCGTAACCCCCCTCCCGCGATTTGCGGCAACCCACCCCGCGACCCCCCCTCCCGCGATTCTCTGCAATCCCTCCCCTCCCGCGATTCGCAGCATCCACCCCCCCACAACCCCCCCTCCTGCAATTCGCGGCACCCCCCGCGACCCCCCCTCCTGCAATTCGCGGCACCCTCCGCGACCCCCCCTCCCGCGATTCGCGGACACCTAAGTTGCAATACAGGGCATCTTTCATACAATTCTAACCATATTTCTCATATACAAACGTTCACAAATTAAGGGGGCGCAGCCCCTTACGACGGTGTGAAGAGCGCCCGTAGGGCGCGATGAATCACCTAGTTACACAGTAAATGTTCAAGGCCCTGGCCCTATCTAACAGATATCTACTCATCGGCCATTCTTCCCCAGTGTCGGTCATACAGATACATGGCCTAGTCTTTTATACCTTAGACTCCACCTCCCACACTGACACACCCATCAGCATTCTTAAGAAAGTTCCACACAGTTGCTAAGGGCAACATTTATTTATTTTATTTATTTATTAGCAGTTTCTTTATTTCTGTTATTAACAGTTTCTTATATAGCGCACACATATTCCGCAGCGCTTCACAGAGAATATTTGACCATTCACATCAGTCCCTGCCCCAGTGGAGCTTACAATCTATATTCCCTACCACAAGTACACGCCCACACAGACATTTTAGGGTTAATTTGTTGGGAGCCAATTAGCCTACCAGTATATTTCTGGATTGTGGGAGGAACCGGAGTACCTAGAGGAAACCCACGCAAGTACGGGGAGAATATACAAACTCCACACAGTTAGAGCCATGGTGGGAATTGAACCCATGACCTCAGCGCTGTGAGGCAGTAATGCTAACCATTACACCGTCCGTACCACCCAATCATCTTAACTTATCCACTTCTCACTTCTTTAGAACCTTTGCCTGTAAGAGACCATTACAGACATTAGAGAACCGGCCAGGTTGGGAAGAAAACTGGCCTAGTGGACTTATTAGTGGCCTAGTGGTTATTATATAATGCCTGTAATATCACTACGGATTACCATCATTGTACAGTAAGAGCTTAACAGTGTTTTGCATTTTTTTTTCTGAACAGGTGTGAATTCATTTCAGGTGTACATGGCCTACAAAGATCTATACCAAATGTCCGATAGCCAGGTACTTCCTTCTGTATGTGTTTGGGTTATGTCTATAAGGGCCAGATGGAATGGGATCATTCGTCAGACTGCATTTAGGTTTACAAGCATTAGGTCGACTTGCATTTAGGTCGACATGGGTTAGGTCGACAGGGTCATTAGGTCGACAGGGTCATTAGGTCGACATGTGTTAGGTCGACAGGGTCATTAAGTCGACAGGTATAAGGTCGACAGGGTCAATAGGTCGACAGTGAAAAAGTCGACATGTTTTTTTTTTTTTTTTCAAGCGTCAACAGAGTCAACATAGCACCACGTCCCCTCGCATGGCTCGCCATGCTTCGGGCACGATGCCTCGCCACGCTCGGCACACTATTTTATTCTCCCACCACACCCTAGTGGATGGTAGGGCATGAAATACCGCCTATCGGCACATGTAGACTCATAAAACAGTCAAATGACCCCATGTCGACCTTTTGCCTGTCGACCTTCCCCATGTCGACCTAATGACCCTGTCGACCTTATAAAAGTCGACCTAATGACCCTGTCGACCTAATGACCCTGTCGACCTAAGTCATGTCAACCTTCAGTCATGTCGACCTAAATGCAGGTCGACCTAAATGCATGTCGACCTAAATGCATGTCGACCTAGTGGTGTAGACCTAATGCTTGTAGACCTAAATGCTGTAGACAATATGACCGTATCCCGGGCCGGATGTACTAAGCTTCAAAAGTGATAAAATGGAGAGTGATAAACAACCAACCAATCAGCTCCTGTCTGACATTTTTCAAACACAGCCTGTGACATTGCAGGTACGAGCTGATTGGCTGGCTGTTTATCACTCTCCATTTGCATGAAAATACTTGTCCTACCACTGCACCACTGTCAGTCTTTCTGGAAGCTCTGTAGCTGTCTGGTCTGTACTATGGCCCCTTCTATATGAGTAATGGCCGCTATTCAGCTTCGTTTTGTGTTTTTTACATCGCATTCATGCAAAATGTACTGGATCTGGAGATGTTACTGTCTACTTTCTAGAAACAGTACATTTTTAGGATACTGAACATTGCAGCTCACCGAGCACCTGAAATGCCACCCACCGCCAAATTCATGCCCCCTCACCCGGTACCATGCGCGGTACCATGTGAGGGGATGTGTAGAGTACACATCCCCTCACATGCCTGCCATAGCAGGAGAAATCATTCACTGGTCTCCGACCATCAAAAGATTTCTCCTGCCTTCGCAAATAGAAGTCGTGTTTCGCCCCAGGCAGGCATTGGCCTGACTGCGTACCCATGGGAATGCCCCCAGCGTTTTCATTGGGGAGCCCATAAACCACTGGGCATTCCCATGGTCTAGTGCCATCACCATCCGTCCCTGGCCCTCCCCACACAACAAACGGCCCAGCGAGTACAGATGCAGCACCAGCTGAGGAAAGGTGGCGCACTCATGCTTGCACGCCCTGTTCCACTGCAGCCCTCTGCAGCTCCACCGCAGCCCCCAACTGCTCCTAGCTCCCCCCCGATCCCTACCCACCTCTCTGAAGCGGAGAGGGAAAGCGCTCCCCGCTGCCGGGTGTAGACGGGGATGCGCGTGCGTGTGAGACGCTCACGCGTCCCCGTCAGGAGCGCCTCTCCGTCAGCCTGCGCCAGGGTTTCTGACGATTCCCTGCGCTGGCTGAGAGGCGCTCCATGTAACTCGACAAAGTGGTTTATTGCCGGGGTCTGTGCTGTCTCAAATACGTGCTTGCGCATGTGTAGACCCCCAAACATTGGAACGTGGCCGTATTCGCCCTGTTCTGAGTATTGTTGAATTAGGCTCTTTGTCAAGGGCTTCGCTGTAATATACAACTCAAATGGAAAGAGTGTGCAGCCCCCACTGCGTTATTGCTAAACAACCTGATCACTAAAAAAAAAAAACTGCAATGTTATTGCACAACTATTGCACGCACCCTATCAAATGACAACTGAGCCATCAAAATCGATGTTGTCATTGCCAAAGAGTAGTTCTGACAAAAAAATTTGTTAAGCCAATAAAAAATATTGATTCTGTCTGTTTCTAAGGGAATAAATTATGACTGATACAACGAGGGCCAGTGCATCAGGTTGACATTACGGTTTTCGGGGCATGTGTAACAGCGTCCGAGTTCATCCGAGGTGCTGAATGCCCATTGAACGCAAAACTTTTTTTTTTCTTAAAGGGGCAATCATTTATGGGCATGGTTTTGCCTTGTAAATGATTACCGCTTTAAAAAAACGTTAGCATTCGGCTGGTATCTTTATGCAAATGCCGCTAGGTACAGCTGTGCCAACTTTCAGCATCCGTAGATGCTGTTTTACCCCCTGGTCTATAGACACTACCGTCGAACGCATCATCAAAATGTTCACCAACCCTACGGCAGATGCGGAGTCGCCATCTGTGTATCGAGCATCTGTGTGGTCAAACAGTGACATGCCAAAGGCACGCCCATAACACGCCCATAACACAGACCATCCCCATGTATCTGATTTGCCACCAGTAAATTCCCAGGAATACCCATGGCTTTCCCAAGACATTGAGATACTGTGCCCTCAATTGCAACAGTGCCTTTTGGGCCTGATTCAGTACCAGTTGTAATTTTGTGAGGATTTGATGCTAGACAGCCAGACCCCACTCACCAGGTCCCTCCCCGTGACACAAACACAATCGCACTTTGTCGTAATCACCTGGCTGCGTAAATAGCCATTTTTGGGGTCACAGCCCCCCCAAACTGTCTGGTGACTCCTGCGTTGTCCCGATTGCCCAAAAACTGTCGGTCACCATCCATTGCCGTGCATGCACAGATCTGACAAATTTGTCATTTGCAATTATCGCAGATCTGCATTGGTTAGTGAATTAGCCCCTTTGTTTTAGGGATTATTGCACATGCACAGTAACAATCAGCTCTGTGAACATCAGCATTGTGTGTGAATCAGGCCCATTGTGTTAACAGTTCTGAAATGTTTTTTACTAATCAGTTGCTTTTTTTGTGCTCTTCAGATGTACGACATTTTTACCTTTCTCAAGGACCACGGTGCTGTAGTTATGGTGCATGCAGAAAATGGGGACTTAATAGCTCAGGTAAGTGATAACATTGATGCAATTTTCGGGAAAAACACAAAAGTGCGATGTGGCTCTGCTGATGACTTCTAGTCTTAAGGAACCGAAGGAATATTAAAAATGGTACTTGTGGGCAAGGGGACTCTGACGCATGGCGCCGTGAAACTACACAAGTACCTTAAAAACTTAATTAACCAAGCTCTTCTCCGCATATACTTTACCACACATCACCCGCTTCAAGGGGGGTCTGGGACAGCAAAAACAGCTGACGGTACTCGATCAACTGGTGGGTACTTGCAGAGAGCAGTGTTCGAAGAATGGAAAGTATGAGGATGCTAGTGCTTTAAGGTAAAGGACAATTATACATATAGGCCCTTATTCAGATCTGATCACAGATGTAACATGTGCAGAGTGAGAGTTACATTAGGGTGGGGTGTGTTGAAACTGATATCTAAATTGCAGTGTAAAAATAATGCAGTCAGCATTTACCCTGCACAGAAACAAAATAATTCACACAAATCTAACTCTCTCTTTACATGTTAAATCTGCCCCACCTGCAGTGCACATGGTTTTGCCCATTTTGAGAACAAATTTGTACTGTGATCAGATCTGAATAAGGGCCAAGATGTAGGAGGCATCTCACGGTGCATGGCGTATTATGGCTATATGTACTGTATGAGGACACATATGTATAGATATCTTTAAATAGAACGATTACATTATGGGGAATATGAGCGCTCGGTGAGGGCAGTAAGGGGCCCATTTATTAATATTCACTAAACCCATCTGCTAATTATCATCTGTTATTGCCACTAATTGCACAAATAACATCATTACATGTCTCTCACTTTATTTCCAGTTTATGACCTGACCTAACACAATGTTAGAATATCTACCGGGACAGAGTATCCTGGGAAGCATTGTCTTTGTCCTCTCCTCCATGGTACCCTTGGGTATAACTACATCGGTACCAGCAGCTATGGGAGTTGTCATTGCCCCAGTAGCTGTCACATGCGTGTAATGAGCTCCCTGCTGTTTGATTGTTTATACTACAAGGGAATTGATGTCCCAGAATGCCGCACTCATGAGACATTCTGCGTCTTCCAAATTAAATTAAGCTTTGTAGGGAGGGGAACTATGTGGTGCCCTTGCTCGGTGAGCAGGAAACAGCTCAGACTGGGAGCAGACAGAAAGGTTACAACTAGAGATGAGCGGGTTCAGATTAACTCTGATTTACTCGGATCTCAAAGCAGGATCTTATTGGCTATCCAAAACATGTGACAGCCGATAGCAATTGGAAAAATACACTTTAATTGTGTCTTTTTTTACTCTATATTTAAAAAAAAAAAAGAAACCTTAATGCAACATTCATAAAAAGAAACCTTAATGCAACATTCATAAAAAGAAACCTTAATGCAACATTCATATGCAGAGTTAATTTTGCTGTTATGCCTGAAATCTCCTGTTGAAAAGTGTGCAATCTTATTTCTCAGTCTATCACTTACTGACTTTCTTACAACATCTATAATTATGCTAGAAACAAATGGTAAAATTCACTGTGTTCCTGATGTAGTGTTGAACATACACATGTTGGCAGAGTATAATGTTGGTGTTTTCATGTTGTGCTTGGGCGATGGGGAGTTTCATGCAGTGTACACTACTTTTACAATTGAAGAGGCAGAGCCAGGCCTAACCAATTTTATGCCATAGGTAAGAGTTTGGCTGCTGCCCCCTATCACAGGCCCTAGTTCCAACTGTGATCCAACATGCCACTACTAGCAGCATAGATTAAAGGGGCAGCCAGAAACACCCCTCAACTGTAACAATCCACATTTTGAGGCTTTATGCCAGCTAGAGCATTGGTGCCCTCAACCCCCAAATTTAAAATAGGGACAGTGCGCAAAAAAGGTGTTTGGCCATATGACAGTTTGCAAATCAAATTACGCCACACAGTAATGCAACGTTATTCGCATTATATCACACAATAGTGTCTTATTCACATTACACCCCACTGTATTGCACCATATTCACATTATACCACCTGTATTGCTCCTTATTCACATTACACAACACCATAGCGCTCCTTATTCACATTACACTGCACTTTATCACTTTTTCTTTGTATCTTTCTTTATTGAGACATCTTAGATGTAATACATAGAATAAGGGAAGCATTTTGTATATACTTGTCATCACTTATTAACATTACACCGCCCCTCATATTTCTCCTCATTCACTTTACACCTCCCCCCCCCATATTGCTCCTTATCCACATTACATCATAACATACTGCTCCTTAGGTTTAGGGGGACTTATAGTTGGGGGGAGCAGGTTAAGGCACTATGTGGGGAGGTTTAGACTGCAGAGAGATGAGGGCTAGGGTCAGGCAGTAACAGGGAGGGATAGGCTTAGGCTGCTAGCACTGCGCAGCATGCTCATATACATAGGGTACTGTTAATCTGCACATGCAAAAAACAATAAAAATAATCACACAACAGAAGTGAATGAAAAAAAAAAAACAAGGGGTGGGATGCTATAAACCAGAAATGCGGTAAAAACCCTGTTATCGTATGTATGCTCTGTCCCCATTGTCAGGGATCCATCACGGATCTACATGTATAGCCCTAGGGCTATACATATAAACATACACATACATACATTGCTCCCAATGGGGGAAAAACACACATTGGCCCCCACCGGGATTAATGCCCTAGCCTAGGCATTTGCCTAGCTTGTCTATGCCTAGGGCCAGCGGTGTAACAGGAAATTTGCACTTAGGAAAAGTTTAGCATGGCCCTGTCATTACGGACTATGCAAACCTGGGCATTCTAAAAAAGAACCAGGTATATCATTTGCGCCTAGTAAAGGTTGGTGTTAGCAACAAATCAGGCGTGCGCACAGAGGTGTAGCTAGGTGCCACAGTGCCCAGAGCAAGGGCATGCATCGTTCCGCCCCCCCTCCCCGATTTGTAGCAGGCTGACACCTCCCATAACCCCCCCCCCCCCCCGCTGCTCCCCCTGTATAATAATAACAACATGGCCCCACAGGTTGCTCCCCCTGTATAATAGCATGGCCCCACAGGCTGCTCCCCCTGTATAATAACAGGACCCGACATGCTGCCCCCCCCCTGTATAATAACAGGTTTCTCCCCCTGTATAATAATAGGACACCACAGGCTGCTCCCCCTGTGTAATAACAGGACCCCACAGGCTGCTCCCCCTGTGTATTACAGGACACCACAGGCTGCTCCCTCTGTATAATAACAGGACACTACAGGCTGCTCCCTCTGTATAATAACAGGACACCACAGGATGCTCCCTCTGTATAATAACAGGACCCCACAGGCTGCTCCCTCTGTTTAATAACAGGACCCCACAGGCTGCTCCCCCTGTATAAAAACAGGACCCCACAGGCTGCTCCCTTGTATAAAAAGAATATAATCGGGCGCGATCTCTTTCAATAAATCCACTACTCAGTGCATATACATGTACACATATATGTACACATACATACACAAAAAAATGAACAAATCTAGTCGATTTAGATATTGGCCGCTCCCAGAGACAATTCTGGAAATTGTCAATAAAGACAGAAGAATAAATGATCTAAATTAGTAGATATAGCAATGATTTAAATTAATAGAAGATGGCGCTCTCTAAGCATCTTCTATTAATTTAAATCATTGCTATATCTACTAATTTAGATCATTTATTCTTCTGCTCCCTTGTATATTAACAGAACCCCACAGGCTGCTCTGCCTGTGTATTAACAGGACACCACAGGCTTCTTTGCCTCTACAGACTTACCTGATCACTCGATGACAGACACAGAGGCGGGCTGCAGTGAAGCAGGTGGAACGCACAGGCAGGAAGTAAGGTGGAACGCACAGCAGACTACTTCCTGCTAGCCGCCGGAGCCTACAACCTCACTACCCCACCCTCTGTACTGGTCTCCTGCACTAGACATATCCTCAGTGCAGGAGGCCGGTGGCCATTTTTCTGTAGACTGTGTCTGACTCCTAACTAACTCAGAAGACAGCGTGCAGGCCGGGTGGCATACAGGACAGGGATGCCGTTTGCAGTGTGTGGCTCCGGCGCCCTGTCAACTTTTGGCGCCTGGAGCTCGCGCTCCACCCTAGCTATGCCACTGCCTGCACACTACTGTATGTAGTCATTTTGTTGACATTTAGAATGTTGTTCCCAATTTGTCAATCATCATATCAGAAGTGAAAATGTCGACATTACAGGTTAAGGGTTAGGCTGCACTTAGGGTTAAGGTTAGGATACTGTTACTGTTAGACTGCGGCTAAGCTAAGTGCGATTAGGGTTAGGGCTAGGCTGTGTTTGGGGTTAGGTATAGGGTAAGGCTGCAATAAAGGTTGGACTGTGGTTATGTTTAGGCTACGATAAATCTTAGGCATACTGTAGGGCTAGGCTGTGGTTGAAGTTAGGTTTATGGTCATTCTATATTTAGGGCCAAGAGCCAGCTGCACCTCTGGATGTGTGTCTCTTAATTATGAGACTATGATTAGAACCCTTGTTTCTACCTACTAAAAAATGTTTCAATCTGTGATGAATAGGAACAGAAGCGGATCTTGGAGATGGGCATCACGGGACCAGAAGGACATGCCCTGAGCCGGCCTGAAGAGGTAACACTTCTACCCTGCCAAGTGTCCTGCATTTGTTGTCTTTGCAGCTATAAGGGTCTATAGATCACTGATCAATCTCTTAACATTCCTAAAGAAAGGATTCCGTTATCACTGCCCCATTTTTTGGCCCCCATGTAGCATTCCTCTCAATGATTCCAGTGGGACACAGTGTCCTGCAGACCCTTGGGGGTAGGGAGAACCTTTTATCACCCACCGCTCTGCTCTTTGAGGGCTTGCCTTGCTCAGGGTCGCCAGGCAAAGCCCCCCAATGGTTAAAACAGGGTTGTGCTGCGTAGCCACTTAATTGGTTGTCTCCCGGATCTCTTTCCTGGCGTTATTGATATTACACTTACTTGAATTGGACCCATTGACTCCAAACAGACAAATACAAGTCTAATTGCCATTAGAAATACCTTTATGTGTAATTGTTTCATTGTTCAGCTGGACTCTGCTGACTTATAATGACTTGAACACTTAAGACTTGATTTATAATGTGGAATTCTGCCATGGAGCTGTGTACAATTGGTTTGCGATCCCACTCTACACAGGTGGGATACTACCCTTGGAGTATCCATACTCTGGTGGAGATGTTCTAAGCCTTGGAGCGTGATAAAGTGGAGAGAGAGAAAGTACCAACCAATCAGCTTCTAACTCCCATTGTCAAATACAGACTAACATGGCAGTTAGGGGCTGATTGGCTGGTACTTTATCTCGATCTACTATATCTCTCCCCGAGGCTTAGTACATCTGCCCCGAGCATTTAGGAAAGACGGCTAATGTAGACCACCCACATAGCACGGGGCCCTCTCACCTGACCAGGCTAATGATGTTGCAGAGCCTTTAGCAGTGGAATCTATAACCCGGAAGTTATTATATTAGGTATTGCAGGAAAAAGTATCAAAGCTTCTTCAGACCGGACAAATTGCCCTCTGCAGCCAATCAGAATTTAGCTTTTATTCATGTACATTCTATAAAATGATAGGTAGCAGCTGATTGGCTGTTTTGGGCTTTAATGTAATCTCTGTGGCTTTCCATTCCGTTCTACTGTTATGTGCTCAGTGCTGGATTATGCTGACAGAAGAAACTGTGGGCACTGAAGAACTTTGTGGCACCCTATAAATAAATGCTGATAATAATAATGATGATAGAGAATTGCAACGGTATGCTAATGTCTGTCAGTGTAGGGAAGTGTGCTCCTCTGTGTATCTGTACCATGTCACAGTAAGTGACCCTCTCTGAGCTCCGGTAGTTATTGTGTGATTATTTCCTTCTTCCAGCTGGAAGCGGAGGCAGTGTTCCGTGCCATAGCTATTGCCAGTCAGATCAACTCCCCTGTGTACATAACCAAAGTCATGAGTAAGAGCGCGGCTGACATCATCGCGCAAGCCAGGAAAAGAGGTAATCTGTTCTGTCCACCTGCTTCATGCTTTCCCCATCATCCTAACTGTAACACCTTGATGCTGCAGATCATAATGGTTACCGTGAATCACTTCATGTCTGCCACTAGGGGGCGTGAGAGAGATCTGTGACAAAATACGTTATGCTCCCAGCAATACGGAACATGCAACAACATGGAGTCACTTATGCTTACCAGTAAATAGACTCAAATAAGTGTCTAAGGGCCAGATGTATTAAGCTTCAAAAGTGATAAAGTGGAGAGTGAAAAACAGCCAGCCAATCAGACCCCACCTGTCATGTTACAGGCTGGGTGTAAAAAAAAAATGACAGGTAGGTGCTGATTGTTTATCACTCTCCATTTTATCACTTTTTGAAACTTGATACATCTGTCTCTAAGCAATCACGTACTTTCAATAAAAAGAACATAATAAACAGAAAGCTTCCAATCATTAAATACGATTGTGTGTAACAAGGGGTAGATGTATGAATCAGTATTAAAGGGAGGAAAAGTGAGCCAGAGGAGAAGTGTCCCATGGCAACCAATCAGCTGCTCTGTATAATTTAATATTATGCAAAGTATAGATGTTACTTCAGAGCTGATTGGTCGCCATGGGCCACTTCTCCTCTGGCTCATTTCTCCTCCTTTATCACTGCTTCATACATCTACCCCTAAGTAGTGGTGGCCCTGAGTGGGATAGCAACTTTTTTGCACCACCATTGTTTAATGACAGCAGATTTAACATGGACAAATAGCAAAACTGTAGCAGGGCATGCTGGGATGTGTAGTTCAACAACAGCTGGAGTTCCAGAGGTTCCCCATCCCTGGTGTGATGGTTAGCGTTACCGCATAACAGCAGTGTTATCCTAGGTTTGATTCCCATCACAATGTGCAGTTGTACTGTAAACTCTCCCCATGGCTGTGTAAGCTTCATTCGGGTGATTTGGTTTCCTTCCACACCCCAAATATATACGGGTTGGCTCCTTAGTGAACATATATGGTATAGACTATAGATTGTAAGCTCTATTGGGGCAGGGACTGATGTGATTAGCCAAATATTCTCTGCAAAGTGCTGTGGAATAGGTTTGCACTATATAAATAATAAATAATTACTACATTGACCCCATTTTCCCTTCACTATGGAGACTGTTTTCTAAACCAAATAAATTGCATGTATTTCAGTGTAAGAGGGAAAGGAATCACATGTCTCAAAAGGTGCTACCATGCTGGTGCATAGTCCACAATATTAAGCTCTGCTATGTAATACTGAGCAATAATTGAGGTTCTTGGTATATTTACTGGCCAAAAATATAAGCCTACCAACCGCGTCTGGGTGATCTCATCTCTCTGGTGGGTCGCTAATATTAAGTTTGAATCCAGGACGCGGGACCCCAAAAAGGTTGACGAAAGCCAGACACCCCAGTTAGTGAGTTAATAAAGATGCAAACGCTAGGGGATCAAAAGTGTTAGATGGGGGGAAAATGCTAGATAGTAGAATATTATCAGCAAATAAATAGTGCTAAATAAATGTTATGGTGTGCCACCCCAAGGCAACCCCACCACACTAACCCAAGGGGAGCCGCACCCCAAATCCATCCCTAAAACTGGGAAATTGTACAAATGTATGTCAGTGTGTCTTACTGAATAAAGATGTGAACTTGGACTGGGGACATTATATATTAATTAGTTCTTGTCAATTGCAGGAGCGCTGGTGTTCGGAGAGCCCATTACTGCCAGCTTGGGCACAGATGGCACTCATTACTGGAGCAAGAACTGGGCAAAAGCTGCTGCTTTCATCACTTCCCCACCTCTCAGCCCGGACCCCACTACACCCGATTACCTCAACACTATGTTAGCATGGTAAGTGCTTTATAGAATACCTCCATGTAAATCCGCCATCCTTACTATCACTCGCACATCTATTGCCTTTACTTCAAATTTCGACTTGTTGGAGTCTGCTGACACAAGGCTTACATCAGTGAGAAATGACTCACCCCCTCCCTGGGCTGAGCACAAGAAAGTCACCCATTGGGCAAATGCAATCTGAAAGGGTGGTATCTATCCTCCCGCAGTGTGTGAATGACGCACATGCACACATCGTCCACTCAGTTATGCAGAGGAGTGGTGACAGAGTGGTTCCCCAACTGCGGGACACTGTGACCAACAGGAGGGACAGCGGGACAGTGGATGAAAACTGTCCCGATGAATTCGGGCCAGTTGGGAGAAATGCATTAATATCAGTGCAGGGATATCTGCCAAAATCAGAATGAACCTCCCCCCCATGCAGTATTCTGCAACTGAATGCATACTGTATAGAGGCCCTTATTCTGGTTCCCTCGCACAGGCAAATTCCTTCTCAAATGGACAAAACCATGTGCACTGCAGACGTAACATGTGCAGAGAGAATTAGATTTGGGTCTGTTATTTTGTTTCTGTGCAGGGTAAATACTGACTGCTTTATTTTTACACTGCAATATAGATCTCACTTTGAAGTAAAACCCCACCCAAATCTAACTCTCTCTGCACAAGTAACATCGGCCCCACCTGCAGTGTACATGGTTTTGTCCATTTGAGAAGGAATCTGCCTGTGCGAGTGAACCAGAATAAGGGCCAGTACACTTATGTTTGTGATTGCCCTTGTGAGATATTACCCATCTGATACTGATAAAGGGTTACTTCTATGTAAGCAATAAGCCGTTCTGCACATACAGTTATTTCGACCTTTGTTCTTGAATTGTTTTTCATTGTATACTTTATTGTGTCTATAGTAAATGTCCCCATTAGTTGCTAGGTTCATATTCTTGTTTTTGCTGCGATAGTGTGGTGCGCAGTTGCAGGCTAAGCGCTACCCTGGGGTATATTGTGTGAAATGTATGCCTCCTGCAGATCTAATGGCTTATCTGCAAATTTGCAGATGACTGCGAGTAAATAGCCCAGACAGAAAGAAAACCTGCCCTGTGTGAGTCTGCAGATAAATTGCAAATGGATCGCTATCCGCTATTTCCTACAAATCCATACGCAATTCAGTCACCATTGAATGGTTTTGATGTAGAGTGATAAACAACTAACCAATCAGCTCCTTCCTGACATTTTTCAAACACGGTCTGTGACATGGAGCTGATTGGCTGGCTGTTTATCACTCTCCATTTTATCACTATTGAAGCTTAGTGCATCTGTCCCAGAGGCTGATCAAGGCCAAAGCTGACCACCCCCAAACACCAGCTTCCTGTCAGTCAAACTTGTGTTACGATCTGTACGCGTGAGCAGCCATCCGATAATCGTTAAGATTGCGCACATTAGCGATCGACTCTGAAGAGTGGCCTTTAAAACTTGATATTGACCATACCAACCAATCAGATTCTACTAGAATCTGGTTGCTGTAGTCAGCATCTCCACTTCTAAAAACCTACATTTTAGTAAATATACCAACCAGTGTCTCTAGTTTTCATGTAGGGACAAATGGACCAGTGAAGTAGTTGCCAATACCAACCAAACAGATTAGAGGAAGCATTTGTCAAGTACATTCTTTGGAATTCTGTTGTCTGGTTGTTGGGTTATCATGCGAGGATTATTGTATGAGTGCCCATGTTTTATTTTTGCATTTGTAGCAGATGTCTGCTTTTTGAGGCAGTTTAATAAAGAATATTAGTTAATGTATTTATTAATACTTTACATTATCTGTAATGATCAGTGAGTACAGTTCTTTGCTTCTCTTGTCTCCTACTCATGGAGTAGGAATAATTTTGGTCAGGAGCTCAGTTTGTGCGCCTTGCCTCTTACTGGCATCGCTGCAGCTTGATCTGGTGCAATACTGAATGAATGAGCGTGCTTATACTGGACTAATTGTAACCTTTATCCCAGCGGAGACCTTCAGGTGACCGGAAGTGGACACTGCTCGTACAGCACCGCCCAGAAAGCCATAGGAAAAGATAACTTCACTCTAATTCCAGAAGGCGTGAATGGGATTGAGGAAAGAATGACAATTGTGTGGGACAGAGCTGTGGTAAGAGACTATCAGTGCAGATGTATATATGGGGCCGATCCGTATGGTATTAGTAAAGTATTCAGTACTGTGTATTGTCTGCACAGAACACCTATCCGATAATGGCATGAGGCAGAAAAGCAAGTAGACTTCTAGTATCCCTTATAATCAGTGGTGTAACTACTGTAAGGCAGCCCCAGCAGCAGTTTGGGGGAGCAAGCGGCAGCGGGGTCTGTGTGGGCGCCAGCACCCACTCAACGCACTGACATGCTGTTGCCTGCTGCTGGCTGAGCACCGGAGGCGAGTCAGCCATGACAGAGACGACAAATCCCCCCACTGAATCAATTGACTGTACACAGAGCCAGCTATTGGCTACTGTGTACAGGATGGACGTGCTGTGGCGGCCAGGGACGCGTCTGAGCCAAGGGAAGCAGAAGAGTCTACTGGTCTCTCTGACTCTCTCCTGCTTCAGCTTCACCGCTGGGGAAACACAGTGGAGAGGAGGCCAGGGGGCGCCACAAACTTTTTGGCAGGGGGGAGCAAAATTTATAGTTACTCCACTGCTTATAATATGAACAGTACAGTATATATTATACCATATAACACTGCTATTGTATACTTTATTCAATATATCAGGGAAACAACAACTTTAATGCATGTGATAGGTTCTGTTTGAAGATAAAGTAAGCCCAGCCCACTTGCATCATATTACTAATTTCAGAGGAAGAACATGAGAAATCGGGCCTGGATCACAATCCAAAATTCATATAGGGAGGCACACTAACTACCAAACCAACCACTGTCCAACATGGCCGTCCGGGACTCACTGGCAGTTGGTGTGGTTCCGCTCCGAATTTTGGACTCTGCCGCAGCCCTTCCTGTTCAACTGCTACTGGCTCTTTCCAAAGTTCTTATGAGTTTCAACTTGTGAATAAATGCCACTTAAAAGAATGTATAAGTGTCAGCAAAGCCAAACCAGCTGTGTGCGGGATGTATCAAGCATGTGTTTTAGGGTTAAGGGGGATATTCAATCCTATTCCAGACGGGGAAAATAGCGACGGGGCCCTATTCAATGCTGTCTTTCCCGATAGCATTGAACAGGGATCTCTGCAGTCGGGCCCGTTCTGCCAAGAACGGCCATGGATTGTCGAGCTCCCGGCCGAAGCTCAACAATCCATGGCCGTATATCACAGCCACGCCCCCTTTTTCAGGACCTTAAATCCAGCCTTCTGATTTCACATTGAGCCGGCCGAGAATGGGACAGGGTCATGGCTGTCGGGCCAGCCCAACAGTCGTGACTCTGGATTGAATACCCCCTAAGTATTATAATTTAATATGTTTACATTAACCCCTTCAGTGGCAATCCCGAGAATTTTCCGGGCTGTGCCTCAGTGTCCAGTCTGGCAAGCCCGGAAAATTCTCGCGATTGCCACTGTTTGGAGCCGGGCAGCGCTGCTGAGTTCACTCTGATCTCAGGCAGCGTCGCACTGCCCGGCTCCCTCCACTCTGCGGCATCGCCTCCTCCTCCCTCCTCCTCCCCCCTCCCTTCCGGGTTTTCAATAGAAGTCCCCGGCGCCGGCTTATGACAAGACGGCTGCCTGGGACAGCGATGCGACGCGGGGGGCGCAGGTCCGGGCAGCCGCTGATTAACAGTTCAGCGGCGCTGCCCGGACCCAGGGGGGTAGTGGTGTTTTTTTTTTAAAGGGAGCGCTCCCCATAAAAAACTCGCCCAGTGGGGAGCGCTCCCCCCAAAAAAACCCACCACTGAAGGGGTTAATGAAATGATGTCAATATTTCACATAAAATACTGTTCTGATGTTCTCCGCTGGTTCTGTCTTACTAGTGATCGTTTTTGTGCCTTAATGTTTTCCCAGGCTACCGGTAAGATGGATGAGAACCAGTTTGTAGCCGCGACTAGTACGAATGCTGCCAAAATTTTTAACCTTTATCCCAGGAAAGGGCGGATTGCCGTTGGCTCAGATGGCGATGTACTTATTTGGGATCCTGACAAGATTAAGACAATTTCTGCCAAAAGTCACAAATCAGTAAGTTCATAAGTTTATTTAACATGACTCAGAGAAATAATAGTACCCATGACACAGCATAGAGCAGGGGTGGCCAAATCTGTCCTCAAGATCTACCAACAGTTCATGTTTCTCATGCAACCTGTGGATTTATAGTAGGAATGAGTGCAGCAAGTTTGAAAATGTGACAGTTAGTAATGACTACAGCTGTGCACCAGCTAGGTGATTTGGGTCATGTGACAGTTAGTAATGACTACAGCTGTGCACTAGCTAGGTGATTTGGGTCATGTGACAGTTAGTAATGACAACAGCTGTGTACCAGCTAGGTGATTTGGGTCATGTGACAGTAATCACTACAGGTAGGTGATCTGGGTCATGTGACAGTTAGTAATGTCAACAGCTGTGTACCAGCTAGGTGATTTGGGTCATGTAACAGTTAGTAATGACTACAGCTGTGTACCAGCTAGGTGATTTGGGTCATGTGACAGTTAGTAATGACTACAGCTGTTCACCAGCTAGGTGGTCTGGAAAACGTGGACCGTTGGTAGATCTTGAGGACCGGTTTGGCCAGCCCTGGCATAGAGGGGCAACTATGTTCTGATATTCTTAGTAAAATAGTATTTATAGCCTGGCTGGGGCTATGACATTGGGTGGAGTTGTTACACTTTAGGCAATGCTAGCACCAATGTGAGCAATGTTAGTACTGCCGCCACAAAACCACGTCATGCTCTCTGTGCCACTACTCATGAACCGCATGTGGTCTTTGTGATTGATAGGCCGTGGAATACAACATATTTGAAGGGATGGAGTGTCACGGGGCTCCACTGATGGTAATCAGCCAAGGCAAGATTGTGTATGAAGACGGCAACCTTCACGTCAATCAAGGAATGGGGCGGTTTATACATCGGAAACCATTCCCAGAATACATTTACCAGCGTATCAAGACGAGAAACAAGGTTTGCTCATTATATTCATTAGTGCACCTCTCTCTGTAGATCTTATAGGTGTTACTTACATACAAGGCAATGACGACATGCACCAAAGTGGTTTTCTATCTGCTGGGATCTACTGTATGTGGCTGTTTCTGTTCACCAGGGTTAGTGCCCATACACTATGCGACTTCTCCCCTCGGAAAAGTCGCATACAATCCCCCTCCAGCTGCCGGAACCCTCTCAGGCGGCAGGTTTGTATGTGATGCACTTCTGCATGCGATGTATCGCATGCGGTCCCTGCTCCCTGTCACCGGGAGGGGTCCGACAAGGAGATCATGCGTGCAACAGGTATGATCTCCGGGTCTGATCCGATGCGCATGTATTATAAATTGGTCAGTGTCTAATGTTTTGGCCCCTATTATCAGACACATATTCTATTATAAAAAACCCAATTACCAACCTCTGTCCATGCTTCATCACACATGCCCCTATTCCCAGCCTGCGCTGACCCCCATTGCTACACACACACACACACGTTAGACCCCACTTACGATGAGTGATCAGCCATCCATATGCGATGGGTGACGGTGGAAGTGACAGGAGGTGCTCCACTTGTCACAGGTTGGATTTTCTGTGCTGCTGAGGGAGCTTCCGAAGAGATCTTTGGGCCTAATTCAGCATGGATCGCTATTCCGAGAAGCCGCAGTTGTATTTGTGTAGATAGCAGCTGTCCAGACAGAAAAAAAAAAGCTCTGTACAAATCTGCAAATGAATCGCAAAACTATCGCAGATCGCTATCGACACGAATATCCACGTGCAAATCCCAAACCATCGGACAGTTTTTGCCATCTGTGAAGATGTGAGAAGTTCTGAGGCTTCTACTAATCTGTGACTGAGACAGGCTTATCGAGGCCAGCACTGACGTCAGAGACCCTTCTCAAAAACTCCTGGGCGCACCTGCTTTTTTCAGACACACCCAGGGAATGTCAGGTTTCCACCCCCAAATGATGGATACCTATCAATAAATCTATGGCTCCTTTGCATCAACGATCCTTACATATTTTTAGTTGCCGATTCCCATAACGCATGTGCAATGCGTACGGTGCGCATGCAAATTCTCAGAATAGCCATTCATGCTGAATTAAGCCCCTTTGTTCCTTACTTAGCTCTGAACGTCAACATGTGAATGTGGAAACAACATTACCTTACATACTGATGTAAGATCACATTGGTGAATATATATCCTCATAAATAGATTACTCGGAAGCAGTGGCCACAAATCTTTTGCGCCCCCCACCTCAACCCCGACCCCCCCCCCTTACCCCTCCACATAGTGCCACTGCGTCTGACCTTCCACCGGCGAATCAGTCTGCGGTCCGGCTCTCCGTCTCCCTGCTCTCCCGGCTCCTTCTGCCATAAAAAATGTGACACACAGAAAATGGCTGCCCCCGTACAGCATACCGTTTTTAAGAATGCTAGAGGAGGCCTCCTTTAGCATCCTAAAAAACGGTCTGCAGTATGGGGGCAGCCATTTTCTGTGTGTCACATTTTTTATGGCAGAAGGAGCCGGGAGAGCAGGGAGACGGAGAGCCGGACCGCAGACTGATTCGCCGGCGGAAGGTCCCGGGCAGACGCAGTGGGTAACAATAGCCCCGCAGCCCCCACGGCGCCCTCACCTTCCAGCGCTTCCCCGCCACCGCTGGGCGATAGTTACTTCACTGCTCGGAAGCCTGAACTGTGTTATATATTGTACTTCAATGCTGTGTAGGCTAAACACTCTGGGGGAAATTTACTAAGATGTGAGTTGTATTTCACATGGAATCTTGCTATGGGCAACCAATCAGATACTATCTATTATCTTCTAGAAGGTGGTAAAAAAATTAGAAGTAGTTTCTGATTGGTTGCCCATAGCAACATCCCATGTGAAATACAACTCACATCTTAGTAAATTTCCCCCACTATCTGATTACTATTCTTAACCAAAAAAGGAAAATGGTAACCGCTTAGTCTTCCATACAGATGTGTCCTCATACATCATGGCTGCACTCATGCCAAGCAGCCCCTCTCTGCGCTAGGTCGCGTGAGACTCTGCTAGCTGTGGAGGTCTTTTTAGCTGCAGCTTTTTCCACTACAAGCTCCGTATACAGAATCTGTCACACACAATATCCAAATGTCATATATCCCATTACTCAGCACAGTCTCCTTGTGTGTTCTGGTCACATTGCGTTGTGACTAAAACGCATTTACGAAAGAGGAGGGACCACAGCACAGTCCAAAATACAAAGAGGGGAGCTTTACCAACTGCCATTCCAAACTGACTCACTGGCAGTGGGTGTGGCTCCCCTATTTGAATTTTGGACTATGCTGCAGCCCCACCTCTGGAGTTGCCATTGTTCCTCACATTGCAGAATTTACTTACCCCCTGATATTTTATGCATTAATAAGATGGATATTTTCCAGGTGAGCGGATTGCAACCCGTGTCCCGTGGGATGTACGACGGACCGGTGCATGATGTCCCAGCTACTCCAAAGTATGTAACCCCTGCCCCCTCTGCTAAATGCTCACCTGCCAAGACACAGCCTCCACCTATCAGGAACCTTCACCAGTCAAACTTCAGTTTATCAGGTAAAACTACAGTAGTAAATCTGTAATACGGAATTATGTGGTACACGTTCTTGCCCACCAACCATGACCACTACATATGGGAGTAACAGCATGATTTGGATCATTTTTTTTTTGTTTGCACACCACCAATGATGCTCTGGTTATACATCGACAAAGCTATTGTCAGCTTTGTGGGTTTCAGATCACCTGAACCAAGTAGAAATCATCTATCTCATGGATGGGCCGCCAAGGAGTATTATAAGCGCATGAAAATTACATTGTCTATATTATAATAGTGAAGGTCAGATATGGCTAAAACATTGTTATAGCAAGGGACATATATGGCAAAAATGGGGAAATATGGCTAAAATGCAAATGGATAAACAAAACACACTGCGGAAAAAAATCAGAAATACATTTAGGGAACATTAAATGCATGTATGTAGACTTATTTGGTAAATGTATTCTACTGCATCTAATCAACCAATTTGAAGCATTAAAGAGCCAACTCTAATGTGTTGATGTGAGTGATATAAATGGCTTTCTTTTAAAAATCCCGCATGATCAGCATTGACTACACCTTACATGGAGACCGGGAACTCGCAGCTCATCTTTCACTTTCCTTGTTACAAGCCAATTACAGTAGGGTAATATAAAATCAGGGAGGACAGGAAGGTAGCAGGTAGCTGCCATCAGTCAGCACCTCCAGTATGTGTCCATGCCTCTGCAACGAGTACATGACCTACGCTAAGATAATCAACTGCAAAATGCGATTCTGGAAACAAAAAATAAATGTAAAAATAACTGTAAAATAAACTTGCCTTGACAACGGTGGATTATAGTAATGGGGTTTGTGGCCGTCCCATGGGACCCATGGCGGTAAAGGGGTGGTCAGTAATAATCCCCTTGCATTATTCATTATGCCCATAAATCTCCCTGTGGGTTATAAAATGAGATTATCAAGATGTGCGGCCAAAATGAAAGCTTATTATTTTGCATGGTCGAAGGGCATGCTGGGCTTTGTCCTGGTATTTCCCAATTTGGAGGCCTAGGGGTAAATTTACTTTAGCTTCTAAAATTTCAAAGGATCTGATATTGCCCATAGCAACCAATTGGATTCTGTCTGTCATTTTCTAGGAAGCAATAGAGAAATTAAAGACAGAATCTGATTGGTTGCTATGGGCACCATCACCACTTTTCATTTCTAGAAACTTTAAGAGATAACTTTTTCTTTTTACCGCAGAAGTACAGTATGTCTTGCAGGGATTTCTAGAGACTAGAACTCAAAATTTGTTCTAAAGTATGTTGACTTTGGGCTTATGGCGTTGAGCCTGTACTATTGATAGTTGTAATACAGCACTTCGGGATGGGATTCACTAAAGGAAAAATGCAGTAAAAACCCTGTTATCGGGGGTTTTTACTCTATTTTGGTATGCAGGTAAAACCACACGCTGGGTTTCCACTGCGGGGGGGGGGGGGTTCGTTATAGAAGTCTACTGGCTTCTTACCGCATCCCATGCCGCCCGGCACGACCCCCGCCGCCCCCCTCATCTGATGTCTGGGCAGCCTACTGCTGTGCAGCCTGGACCAGTGACCTCCTCCTCCCTGAACTTCCTGCAGCCGTCTGAGCAGGGGGCTGCCGGGCAGACGAGGAGGGGGAGAGCCGCGGGGACCTGCTCACCACCAAGGGTTGCTTAGCAAAGGGCAGCTCTTATCACAAGAGCTGTCCTTTGCGATAGTAATCGCATATGTTAGAACATATGCGATTAGTAACATCCGCAGCCCATTACCGCCCCCCTTCCCCCGTTACAGCAATGATAAGACAAAGGGCGGGATGTCGAGATATAAGCAGCGCTGCTCACCTTACAGAGAGCAGCTCTGACATTATTGGGGATGGTGGTTAGTAGACACTCATTATAGATTTATGTTTGTACAGTAGCCCAGTTAGTATAACAAAAGCATAATGTAATACAGTATAGATTGTAGTGATGGAAATCAATCCAATGAAACATTTTTACTAATTCTCATCACAAATTTCCATTTCAGTGTATTATACACATGCACTCCCTAGATGTAACACATAAGGGCTGATTCAGAGGTAGGCGCCGAATTGCCAGAAGCCACCTCGGTGGTTGCCCATCTGGGACTTTGTGTAAATACAGCTAAGTTCTTCCTACAGTAAGTGTACATCCATACGTCCAAATGTGCGAGGACTGAGACGCCAATTTCCAGCTTCCCTCATAGTGGTGCATTCAGTCACACTATGGAAATTTGCTCCTGAAGGAGACACTCACCTAAAAGGGGTCATGTTCAGGCATACGCCAGACACCTCCCAATCACCGGCCTGAATGCCCACCCCATATTCTATAGACTCCTCCATGCATGTGTCTAAAATCGCAACTGTAACTTTGTACCTACCCAATCGGAGGGCATGCACAGTGCAACAAGGCGGTCCACCTCTGAATCAGGCCGGTAGTGACTAACAATGGTACAGATATCAACGTTTTCACTTCTCTACCTTTCAGGTGCACAGAAAGACGATACCAACCCCCGACGCACAGGACACCGTATTGTAGCTCCCCCCGGAGGTCGCTCAAACATCACAAGCCTTGGTTGATGAAGCTGAAAGACGAGTACCGAGAAGAGAACGATCACCGTGGGAAGAAATTCCAGTTGTGTCCCGTGTTATTGAGCCCACAATTTTTTTTTGTAACCGATGAAGAAAAAAATGGTTTGTTTTCGTATAGGAAAAGGTGGTTGTATTGTGATGAAGTGCTTGGGTCTGCTTACCTCACACTTGTCCATAGGTCACCTTAAAGCATGGATCACACATTGCCGTTTTAGACTAGAGATGTCACCTTTGTCTTGTAGCTGGAGAATTGTTAATTTGCACCATGTAGCTGTACGTTAGGTTGGTAGTGCATGTTTTTTTTATTTTATTTTTTAATTAAATTAATATTTATTTAATTTATTTATAAGATGTAGCCTGTAATTGCGTTTTGATACATGCCAGCAGTCACTGACACAACGCCATAAACTTTGCCACCGATGACTCAAAAATGTGAACAATTTTTACGTATGCAGTAGGTTACGAAATGTCTTATGTTTACCTTATTTTTTATTTTCTTATTGTTCCAATACCACGGCAGAAGTTATCATTCATGTAAAAATATGATAATCTGGCTAATTGTACAGTCTTGTCTGTTTTTCACCTTGCGGGATTCTGAGAATAGTCACACATACAGCTTTTTTTCAGCCATGCAACGAGATGAGCCGGTTTGCATGGGGGTTTTTGATACTGTAATTCTAGGTTAGCGGTCTGATTTTTACAGTTTTGTACAAAGTTTCTTTTTTCGGTTTGTAATTCACATTGCATTTTTACTTAGGGTTGCGTACGACATTCTAGATGTAATTCTATTTCGGAATTCAAAGCAAATGAAATAAATAATATGAACATTATTAAATTGCAAATGGATTTATTTTTCTGTGGCTTATTATTTTGGATGCACCTGTGGATCTACTTTTATATACTGTATTGGCCATACTGCAATCGGTATTCAAATGATAGCTAGGGGTAAATTGACTAAAGGCCCATACACACTGGGCGACTTTGAGCTGAAAGTCACTCAAAACAGGAGGTTTGAGCAGCTTTCAGCTCAAGCCGCCCAGTGTGTATGGCCTGGTGATGAGCGGTGAGCGCTGCTGCGCGCACCTGCAACATCGCCGGGAAAACCGCTCATCTGCTGGTTATACCAGCAGATGAGTGGCTATCCGGACGTCTATGCATAGCGTTCCGCTATGCAACGCCGTCCTCCCCTCCTCCGTCGGTGTCGGGCAGGGGGAAAGCCGCTCAGTGTGTATGCACTGAGCGGCTTTCCCCGCAGCGATGAAGCGTAGTTGCCCAGTGTGTATGGACCTTAATACTTTGTTCTCATTGCCAAGCAAATTACTGGGTCAAGATTGTCAAACCGGTAATTTGCCTTTCAACGCAGGTTTTTTTAGTGTTAACGACACAACCCGTGTTGAAATTCCCAGGTCTCCAAACCTGCTTTTACCCGGGTTGGAGACCTGGGTATGCTGACCCCTTGGCACAAAAGGACCCGCGTTGAAAGGCAAATTGCCGGGTAGAACTGCTTCACCCAGTAATTTGCCTAGCAGTGAGAACGGGGGTCCGGCTCTGCAGTCCCTGGCATTTATATACTGGGTAAAAGCCATATTTTTCACACTAGCAGTGAGAATGTGGTATAAGATGAAACTTTTATTAAAGATAGGTTGTTGCCCATAGCAACTATATTCTATCCGTCTTCTAGAACAGTGATGGCTAACCTTGACGCTCCAGCTGTTGTTGAACTACACATCCCAGCATGCCCTGCATCAGTTTTAGCATGGCCAAATATGAAAACTGTAGCATGGCATCCTGGGACGTGTAGTTCAACAATAGCTGGAGTGTCAAGGTTAGCCATCACTGTTCTAGAAGGTGCTAAATAAATAAGTAGCATCTGATTGGTTGCTATGGGCAACTTCTCATCTTCAATAGAACTATCTAATTAAATTTACCCCATAGTGTCTAGGTAGACAGTTAGTAGTTGACACCACTAGTCGACATGCATTACTGTAGGCTGACTGGTTCAAAAACTCAACAGTGTGTAAGATCAGCAGGTACAGAATATCGACAGCTTCACAATGTCTACGTGACAATGGTGGATGTATGTGTGTTTTTGTTTTGTTTTTTTACATGTATTCGTAACATTTCTTTATTTATTATTTACATGGATTACGATTGGGAATAGTAACCTGCCCAGAGTGAGCCGGCACAGGTATATGTTTGTACGGATGGTGGTCACATGTTGGCAATGTGACAGTAGATTATCCTGCACGGGATAGCAAAGTGAAATAAATCGTTCAAACCAGCAATTGGTAATTATGTGGCCTGTATAGGCATAAATTAGAAGAACACCTGGAAATGCACCCAGAAATCGAATAATCTACTACTCAAAACAAAGTCAATAGCAGATTCCAATTACGTGTGAAAAGGGGACTTCTTCTATGGAGGTACACTTGTACAATATGTAGTTTTATGTCAATATTAAAACTTAACTTTTATTCCTTAACTTTAAAAATATTGTTGCTAAGTAGCACATATAGATTTTTTTTTTAATATTCTCACGTTATCGTCAAAAAAATATAAAATGTAATTTAAATCAAATGCATAACATTAAATTAGAGATGAGCGCCGGGGGCCGAAGATTTGGATTCGGCCCCGGGATTTGAATTTGGCTTTGTCAAACAGCGGTGAAAAGCTTTGGATTTGGAGTTTGATTTTTTTTTTTTCAAAAATGGTCAAAGACACCCAAATCGCATAATTTTAAATTTTTTTGGCCTTAGAGTAATATTGACGTCAATAACATTAATTTCCAGCCCTTTCCAAACAATTTTGACCACTTTACAGCTCACAATGTTGTTTTCATTCAATTTAGGCCAAGGTCTGCAGCAAGCTGGCTGGTTATTAACACACGGAACTTCTGACAGTATCAGTATGGTGTATTGGGGTGCAGTACACACAAACAATGAATAAAGAAGAGAAAAATTGATTTGGATTTTTTTACTTGAAATTAATTTAATTTGGTTTTAATGCGCAGCCAGCTAACAGCAGCGTGAAGGCCGAACAATCACACACGCACCTTCTGACAGACTCAGTACTGACTTAACGGCAGGAAGGCAATGTAACAAAGCAATGAAGAAGGCAAGTCAGATGCTTGGTTGTATAGGGAGAGGTATCAGAAGTAGAAAGTAGTAATAATGCCACTGTATAGGTCATTGGTACGACCTCATCTAGAGTATTGTGTTCAGTTCTGGAGGCCATATCTCCAGAAGGATATAAATACATTAGAGACTGTACAAAGAAGGGCAACTAAAATGGTGCATGGCCTACATCACAAAACGTACCAGGAAAGACAAGGTATAGGTGGGAGACATTCTTCACAGAAAGAGGAGCAACAGAACACGAGGACATGCACTGAAACTAGAGGGAGGAAGATTCAGGGGAAATTTGAGGAAAAATTACTACACAAAAAGAGTAGTAGATAAGAGGAATAGCCTACCATCAGAGGCGGTAAAGGCAAATACAGTAGAACAATTTAAACATGATTGGGATAAGCATATTGATATCCTTACAAAAAAAGGTACTTGTGTACAATCACGGCTCCCACGATGTCCATCGCATAGCAAAAAACCGCATGCGATTTTTAACAGAAATGCATCCAAATGCATTGAAATTAGTATCAAACATGTTCAATGGCCCCCAAATGTAATTTTTGAGGCTGTACCACCCCCACTATCAACGCGAACCCGAAGCGTGGCGAGCGCTTCACAGGTGTCCGCGTCCGCTCGCCATGCTTCGGGCTCGGTGGCTCGCTGCGCTCGCCACACTTTCTATTCTCAACTCCACGCCGATGTGGATAGTTGGGGTATGAAAAGGTCGTAGGACGCGTACCGCCGCCCCTCGCGGGCTCGCTGCGCTCGCCACGCCTCGGGTTCGCGTTGATAGTGGGGGTGGTACAGCCTGAAAAATGACATTTGGGGGCCATTGAACATGTTTGATACTAATTTCAATTCATTTGGATGCATTTCTGTTAAAAATCGTATGCGATTGCATGCGATTTAAAAAAAATTGCTTAAAAACTGCAAAAATCGCATCCCATCGCATGCCACTACATATGGCATGCGATGGGAGCCGTGAAAGTACACAAGTACCCCAAAAAATAAGGATCAAATATGGTTTGAGGTAATATGTTTAAAAAAGGGGCTGACTAGATGGGCCAAGTGGGTCTTATCTGCCGTCAAATTCTATGGGGGAAATTTAAAAGGATGAGATATTCAGAAAGTGAGAGATTTGCTAAGAAATCTCCCCTTTTTTTAAAGCGGCAATCATTTACACTGCAAAACCAGTTTGAATTTGAAGTATACATGATTGCTGCTTTAAAAAAACTGGAAATTTCTTACCAAATCTCTCACTTTCTGAATCTCTCATCCTATTAAATTTCACCCTATTTTTCTATCTTTCAGTATACTATGGGTGCAGTAGTACATACAAAGTCTGAATAATGAAGAGAAAAATTGATTTGGATTTTTTAACTTTAATTATTTTTAATGCCCAGCTTGTATAACGCTGCCTGGACGCAGAACAATCACACATATGGAACTTGAGGTGTGTACTATTGTGGTGCAGTATACAGCAAAAAAATAAAGAACAGCAAAATGTAATTTTATATTGTTTTTTTTTATGGACTGGCCTTGGATAACACTGCGTGGACCGTGGAGGCAGAACAATCACACACAGAACTTGTTCTGCTTCTGACAGTAGTATATAGGTATTGGATTGTAGTGCAGCACACCACAGTGACCACACACCACAATGAAAAAAAAAAATAACAATGAAAAGCTGACTGACAGCCTGCCTGTGTACCCCACTACACTGACTGACAGCCTGCCTAACACACGACCAGTACAAAGTACAATTACTACAATATAATTAAGTATACTATATATATATATATATATATATATATATATATATATATATATATATATATATATATATATATACGGTCAATGGGTCATAGAATATGACCAGGCCGGCACTCAGGAAATTCACAACCAATGAAATAAAGACACTACACCATGGCCGGTGTGGTCAACGTTTCTGAGGTGATTTATTGCCTCTTTCGTCAGGACATACAGTGTACAGAAGAAAATAACACATTAAATAGCTTACCCGACACACAGTCACCTACCATGTGCGTCCACGCCGCTCACGGCGGTTGTCCCGCTGACGTCATAACAGTGCTGCACGCTTCTGTCAGTCAGCAGACTGCCCCCGGGGGCGTAAGGACGCCTAAAACAGTTACTATAGAAACCACCTAGGAATAGAACGAATACACACCATAAGAAGTTGCTTCATATTACAATTGCATTATATCAAAATCTGAAAAAAGATCAATAATTAAATTATGCAGCCATCTACAGTAAAGCGGGATGTGTACAAAAAGAAAACATTGATACATATGGTAATAGGCTCATAGTGTTCACAAAAAACATCTAAGAGACAGAAGCTCATTCATTCCCCCTGGGTATACAGTTTGGAGCCTATCAATCCATTGTGCTTCGCGTTGTAACAATATTTTATTGCGATCGCCTCCTCGTATAGAGGGTGGTATCCAATCTATGATTTTACATCTCAGGGAAGCAATGGAATGATTGAACTCCCTGCAGTGTCTGGCCACTGGTTGATCATTGGAGGAGCCTTTTAAGGCTTTTTTTCTGATATTTGATCTATGCATGGCAAAACGTTCCTTAAACGGACGGATAGTTTTCCCCACATATAGTTTGCCGCAGGGGCATTTTAAATAATATACCACAAAGGAGCTGGTACAGGTCAAAGGGTACAGAATAGAATACTTTTTGCCAGAGTGGGGATGGGTGAACGTATCTCCTATCTCCAACGCATGACAGGTGATACAACCCAGACAACGATAGTTGCCAGGCTTGCGGGAGAGGAAGTGAGCAGGTGTTTTTATGGTTTTAAAATTTGATATATCATTATGTACCAACCATTGTTTGAGATTTTTACCCCTGCGGTAAGCAGGCATAATTCTCTTGTCTTTAAAGATTTTCAAAGTAGAATCTCCACTGACCATAGGCCATACAGATTTGGCTTTATTAACCAATTGGTCTGAATTGGTAGAAAAATTTATAGGGAATATAATTTTATTCTCTTGTTTGTTTGACCCCCTGTTCGTGGTTGTACTCGTGAGAGACAGGCAGTGTATTTTATCTCGAGCCAGTAAGAGACTCACTTTACTGTAGCCTCTTTGCAAGAATTTTATCATCAGAGAATCCATTTCTACCTCTGCTATTTTAGGGTCAGTGCAGATCCGCCAAATTCTCAAAAATTGAGAATAGGGTAATCCCTTTTTAAGTGCAGGGGGATGGTGACTACCTCCTTGTAACAATGTATTCCTCTCAACTTTTTTGTGATACAGGGCAGTTTTAATTTCTGAATTGTCAATGCTAATAAGTACATCTAAGAAGTGCACTTGAGTCTCACTGAGTTCAAAGGTAAACTTAGTGTCCATGTCTTTATCGTTCAAGTTGGATAAAAAATCTTCCAGTGTTGCCCGGTCTCCAGACCACACAATGCAGATATCGTCGATATATTGACAAAACATCTTCAGATGTTTAACGATGTTAGGGTTGGAGAAGAACACGGACTTTTCAACACTAAACATATACGCATTAGCGTAGCTAGGATCTACACAAGAACCCATCGCACACCCCCGCTTCTGTGTATAGATCTCCCCATTAAAGAGGAAATAGTTGCGGGTGAGCATGAGTTCTAAAAAAGACATGAACAGCTTGATATCTGGTCCTTTATACTCAGGATTGTTGGATAGTAGTTGGAATGTCGCAGCCAGTCCTCTCTGATGAGGTATTGTCGTATAAAGGCTAACCACATCAATAGTGGCTAGCAGCAGGGTACCTTCAAATGGGGATATCACTTTCAATTTCTCCAGCAGGGAGCCCGTATCTTTTAGGAACGTTGGTTGGATTTGTATGACTGGCTGGAGATAATAGTCCAGAAACTGTGACACAACATAGTAGAGAGAGTCATTTGCGGCGATAATTGGTCGCCCTGGCGGATTAAGGGGGTCTTTATGCAATTTGGGGATCAAATAAAACACCTGTATCCTAGGGAAGGCAGAAATCAGAGCGTCATAGGTTTTTTTAGAGATGAGATTATTATCGCTGGCTTTCATCAGAATTTCATCCAGTTCCGATTTGAAACATGGAGTGGGGTCTTTGCTCAATTTTTCATACACCATTGGGTCCTCCAATTGCTTGTAGGCTTCTCTGGTGTAGTCATCTAGATTCTGGACTACAATGCCCCCACCTTTGTCGGCGGGGCGAATTGTAATACTTTGATCTTTGCTAAGTTCTTTTAGAGCTTTGTATTCCAAGCGAGACAGGTTTAGGTGGCCTGTATATTTATTATCCATGACTGCAATGTGCCGATCCATTTCCTTGGCAAAGTGTTTGATAGATGGATTCAAGGAGATAGGGTCAAACATCGATTTAGCCCGGATTGGGCAATCATCGGTTAGTGTAGTACTGTTAGCAAAGTGTTCTTTTATTCTAAGTTGTCGACAGATTTTGTAGATGTCGACTTTATTGTTAAAGGAGTTGGTGACATTCGTAGGTACAAAGGTTAAACCTCTGTTCAGAACAGACAACTCATGTACAGAGAGATGTCTGTCTAAGAGGTTGAACACCAAATTCACTGAGTTGTCTTGCTTCTTCCTCTGCCTTTCGTTTTGGCCTGCACGTCTGGTGCAGGGACGGGGGTGCCGACTTTCTGGGCTCTGGTGGCCACCCCTGCGGGGTTTTTTTTTAGAAGAGCCAGGTTGATCATTGGAGGAGCCTTCTAAGGCTTTTCTGATATTTGATCTATGCAGGGCAAAACGTTCCTTAAACGGACGGAGATAGGAGATACGTTCACCCATCCCCACTCTGGCAAAAAGTATTCTATTCGGTACCCTTTGACCTGTACCAGCTCCTTTGTGGTATATTATTTAAAATGCCCCTGCGGCAAACTATATGTGGGGAAAACTATCCGTCCGTTTAAGGAACGTTTTGCCCTGCATAGATCAAATATCAGAAAAGCCTTAGAAGGCTCCTCCAATGATCAACCAGTGGCCAGACACTGCAGGGAGTTCAATCATTCCATTGCTTCCCTGAGATGTAAAATCATAGATTGGATACCACCCTCTATACGAGGAGGCGATCGCAATAAAATATTGTTACAACGCGAAGCACAATGGATTGATAGGCTCCAAACTGTATACCCAGGGGGAATGAATGAGCTTCTGTCTCTTAGATGTTTTTTGTGAACACTATGAGCCTATTACCATATGTATCAATGTTTTCTTTTTGTACACATCCCGCTTTACTGTAGATGGCTGCATAATTTAATTATTGATCTTTTTTCAGATTTTGATATAATGCAATTGTAATATGAAGCAACTTCTTATGGTGTGTATTAGTTCTATTCCTAGGTGGTTTCTATAGTAACTGTTTTAGGCGTCCTTACGCCCCCCGGGGGAAGTCTGCTGACTGACAGAAGCGTGCAGCACTGTTATGACGTCAGCGGGACAACCACCGTGAGCGTGGGGGGGTCCTATTCCTGGTATGGATGGCGTTCTGTTTATGGGGTAGCACACCCCTGCCAGATTATAGGAAGTCCGCTTAGTTGGACTATGGACCAATCCTACAAAACTTTGGGAAGGACGATGATGCGGTTTGAAATAAAGGCTGGTTCGGTCTCAAAGTAGTTCTCCAAATGCTTGCAGCAAATACTTTTTCAAGCCTCTTTTATGGAGCGAAACGAGTTGGTGGAGGATAGGGAACCCACAGTCCCATACTATTTGCTGCAAGCATTTGGAGAACTACTTTGAGACTACTCCCTATTCACGTTGGCATGGACTTTATTTTAGAAAGTTTGCCGACCGACAAACCCGGAAGTAGCGGGCGGCCATGCTGCCGCCATGAAACTAAACAAGTACCATTCAAGCTTCTGTATAATGTAGGTCTGCCATTGACAGTGTCACTTTTCCATGCAAATATAGCCATCGGTGTTTACAAATCACCAAACTATGCATATTGTAGTGTAGTGCATGCAGCTGGTAAATTGTATCATTTTTAATACACATGATTTGAAGAGTGTCCCAAACAGTAGCCTTTATATAAGAAACTTTAACTGACTCCAGGAAGCACCACAAACCCTTCATGTTGAACTTCTGAGATTTATATAAAGGGTTTGTTGGTTTTATTAATACTCTTTACATTTTAATACGATCCAGTATGAAATCTACTTTCCCCATTTGAACACTTCCCAGATGGCAACTGAGTAGAGTAAAACGTTTTTCTATCCGGTTTAGTTGCTAACCTGGATAGTAGAATAGGCACATAATCTGGTGAGCATCCGGTCTATTACCATAGAGCAGGTGTCTGCCGGTGAGGAGAGTCAGCAGCAGCTTATAGGAACAGGGAACAGAACAGTAGGAGGAACTTGTCTGCAGGAAGCTGGCAGCAAGGCCAGACATGCAGCAGAACTTGCATAACCTTAAATTGGTTGGTTTCTCCGCTTGGCCAACATGGGTCGTTAATTTAAAATTGGCAAAAATCAAAAAGAGCAAATTTACAGCTGTGTATCTGGTCTAAACGCAAGGTGGATATTTGAAATAATGGGATCTGAGCTTTGAAAAAATGGTGGGGGGGAAATCAATTGATTGCAGAAATCTACTAAAGACTTTTTGATCTCTAGGGGCTCTGCAATTAGCTCAAAGGGCAGCCCGACACTGGCATTTATCAGGGTTTTGATAAATGCCCTATTTTGCAATTGGACCTGTGAAAACACATAGGAACATGAATAGTTCCCAGACCTGTGTGTTTAAAAAAAAAAAAAAGGATTAAAGTACCTTTTGTAGTTGCCGAAAAATTACCATGGACAAAATTGGATTCCCTCTTAAATTGTTGCACCTTGCCCATCAATGCCTCCATGGTAGACAAAAACATGAAAGGAGCATGCCGATGGCATTCATGAACTAGATGTGCATTCTGAGCATCAAACCGGACGTGATGCCACAGTAGTTTGTGGTTCCCGTATGAGGTGAAACTTGTCAAGGTGGTTGGAGGTCTCCCGCTCTATCAATATTCTTTTGTGCATTTGTTAGTGTACCATATCTGAGATCACAGACTTTCAGAGAGGGCAAATTGTGCGAGTTCCAAAAATGGGAGTTATGGTAAAACCTACCTTCAGCATACTTGCCTACCGGACCCTCTCCATGAGGGAGACAATACTCTGTTCCTGGACTTCCCTGGTAATGTATGATTGCCAGCACCTGTGGGGAGCTATTTAATTGATAAGAAAGGTGTTTTTTTCCACAGTTGCTGGCAATCCTACATTACCAGGGAAGTCCAGGAACTGAGCATTTTCTCCCTTGTGGAGATGGTCAGGTAGGCAAGTATGACCCATGGTTAACTCACTTTCTTTGAGGTTCCTGGGCCCACAGGGTTAACATCGGGGTTGTAGGCGGATCTAGAGGACAGGACACCAATTCTCCAAAGATTTAGGCTTCCCATCATGCCTAGCTCCTCTCCCCTATAACGCTGCCTCCATGCTAGGTCACTCAAGTTCCAGCAGGAAGCAGAGAAGTACAGAAGACAGATTATAGGCACGGCACACAATCACTCATACAAACAGAAAAGGGAGAAACGACCAAGGTCGCATATGCCCCATTTATATCAGGCATGTCAGGGAGGGCGCCCTGTGGGCCCAGGGACCTCAAAGAAAGGGCGTAAACTGAGGGAAAGTTGTTACCATAACTCCAGTTTTCTTCTTCAGGGTTCCTGGGTCCCACAGGGTTAACATCAGGGATGTCTCAAAGCTGTAAATTTAAACTGAACGCAGCATCTTGGAAAGCGAAAGTGTCAAAGGCATAGAACCTCAGAAGCAAATGAACTGAGGATCACGTTGCCGCCTTGCACTGTTCAGCATAAATGCCACTACATGCAGCCCACGAAGGACCAACAGACCTGGTGAAGTCTGCGGAGATAAAAGTAGATAAAGGTAGATCAGCCTTCTTATATGAATGAGCAATGACCATTCTAATCCAGTGAACCAAAGTCTTCTTGTGAGCAAGCCATCCCCTTTTGTGAAACCCATACAGCTCAAACAAGGAATACGACCATCTGATAGAATCAGTACGATGTATATAAATCTTAAGAGCCCATACAACATACAAAGACTTCTCTTTGGTGGACAATGTCAGCCCTGTCCTGATGGAACACCAAGAATGGGGAGCAAAAAGATTAAGCTCGCAAATCTGATACCCTCCTAGCCGAGGCTATAGCTATCAAGAATACCACCTTCTAAGCTGTAGTCGTTGCTGTAAACCACTTCAGCTCAACCTAAGACAAAGGCTCAAACGGAGGTTCAAACAGGACTTCAAGAACCACCGACAGATCCCAGAGAGCAGCCAGAGGAGTATACGCCAGTTGTATCCTGAATATACCCAGAAAAAAGGTACGTACATCCTGTAATGATGCAATTTGTCTTTTAAACCATACCAAAAGGCAGAGACCTGTACTCTAAGGGATGCCAAACGCAAGTTCGTATCAAGGCCACTCTGTAAGAAGGCCTTTAGCTTTACACCAAGAAAAACGCATCACACCCTATAATAGATTCGCACAGAAGCCGGCTTGCGAGCCTGAATCATAGCCGTGTCTACTTTTTTGGAGAAGCCCATCTTTCTTAAGATGGCCGTCTCAAGAGCCACGCTGTCAAAGCTAAGCGATTCAGGTCCGGATGCAGGCAAGGATCTTGACTGAATAGATCCCAACGTAGTGTTAGCCGAAAGGGTGGAGCTACGGACAGGTGAAGTAGATCTGCAAACCAATGTCTCCTGGGCCACGCTGGAGCCACTAGGATTAGACTTCCCCCTTCTTGTGTCAATTTCCTTAGCACACAAGGAAGGAGAGACACTGGTGGAAAGAGGTATGGAAGATAACAATCCAAAGTATGGACAGAACATCCGTGTATGCTGTTTGCTGTCCATGGCTTTGGAACCGAACAGCGACACCATGTTCTTGGAGCGAGACGCCATAAGATCAACATCCGGAGTGGCCCATCTGTCAGTTATTAGAAGAAACACCTCAGGGTGAAGAGACCATTCTCCCGAGTATATGTCATGGTGACTTAAAATGTCGGGCCTCACAATTTAGAATTCCCAGGAGGAACACCGCTGAGATGGCTGGTACATAGCGCTCGGCCCACTGGAGTATCTTGGATACTTCCCTCATTGCCTTTACACTCTTCGTACCTCCCCTGGTGATTTATGTGGTGGCATTGTCTGACTGAATTTGAACCGGTCTGCCTGTAGCAGATCCAGCGCAAACTGGAGTGCATTGAATATGACCCTTTATTCCAGTATGTTTATCGGCAGCTTGGATGCCACCCGAGACCACCTGCCTTGCAAGGGCCGGATTCTATTAAGGCTCCCCAGCTTCCATGGTGATGAGAACCCACTTCGGAATCCAAAAGGGTCTGCCCATCCTCAGATGAGCATCATCAAGCCACCATGTCAGTGATGACCGAACCTCCATGGTGAGACACATTGTTTGGGAACGGATAGACTGAATTTGCACCCACTCAACCATGTCGAATGTCGACACCAACAGGCTGAGAATCTGCTTAGCTGGATGCAATGTGAATCTGCGGAGGTGAATAAAGTACCAAATCCTGGCCTGCAGCTGCTGGCGCTTGTCCAGAGGAAGAATCAACCTCCGGGCATCGGAGTCCAGCAGAGCTCCCAAGTGAAACATCTGCTTGGACGGAACCAGAGCAGATTTATTCCAAATTATTAGCCACCCAGGACTCTGAAGGAAGACCTTGGTGAGCTGAAGATGATTGAGTAGTGTCTCCCTCGAACTGGCAACAAGCAGAAGATCGTCCTAGTATGGGATCACTCTGACCCCCTGACACCTCAATGAGGCCGTCATTACCGCCATAATCTTTGTGAAGATTCATGGTGCCGTGGTCAACCCGAATGGAAGGGCCTGAAACTGGTAATGCTGCAGCGTTATTACAAAGCAAAGAAACAGCTGATGTGACTGAGCAATGGGGATATGAAGATATGCATTCCGGATGTCTAAGGATACCATGTAATCCCCCATTCCATTGCAATTACAATGGTTCTCAAAGTATCCATGCAGATTTTTTGACACCTTCACAAATTTGTTAAAGAATTTTAGGTTTAGTATGGGCCTGTAAGACCCATTTGGTTTGGGCACCAAGAATAGGGTCAAGTAATATTGGTAGAGAAAGGGACCAGGGGCGATGAAGAGGTGTCAACACATCCGAATAATATGTATAGTCACAACAGTCGGGAGAGGGGTCTTCAAATGCATACCCGTACTCACGCTCTAAATTTGAGAATAGTGCTCATAAAGGTTTCTTTTAGCAATTCTAAGGGATTTCACCACAGGTGGATTTTCAATATTGGATGCGTACCGTACTCACAAGTTAATGTTGCTGGTACACGCGCATCAAGGTTTCTACATGCGGTTATGATTGGGGTATAAGGCCAATACCCCAGTCACCAGGTACCGTGTTGTTTCCATCTGGTATTTCCCAGCCATTGCTTTTGTCAATAAAAATTGTACACATTTTCTGAATGAGGGCTTCTTTGTCTCATCTTTATGTATGGAGTAATCTATAGATATCTACTACATTTAAGAGACTGGGTTCCCTTCCAAAAAAAGAAATCTTGATACGCCTGTACCAGCAACATTCACTTGTGAGTACGGTACGCATCCAATATTGAAAATCCACCTGTGGTGAAATCCCTTAGAATTGCTAAAAGAAACCTTTATGAGCACTATTCTCAAATTTAGAGCGTGAGTACGGGTATGCATTTGAAGACCCCTCTCCCGACTGTTGTGACTATACATCTCTAAATCACTTAGGTTGTTCCTAACCTATTATTACCATCTTTTTTCATATTATTCGGATGTGTTGACACCTCTTCATCGCCCCTGGTCCCTTTCTCTACCAATTGTACCGACACGGGGTTGAGTGGTGACCCCTCCTTTCGGACCGGCAGAAGAAGAGTGACTGCGCCTTGGGACTGATAATTTTGTTTATTTTTGTAGGGTCAAGTAATATCCCTGGCCTCGCTGATGTGGAGGCACTGGTATAATCACCCTGAATTGTACTAAAGATTCCACTAACTTCTGTAGGCAGGCTTTCTTTTGTAAAGGTGTGAAACTGCAGCTAGTAGGCAGGCAGCACTACAGTGAACTGGCGCCTAAAGCTGGGGGAGGGACTGTAGGCCAGCGCCTCTTCTCCATAAGCTGGACTTCCCCCACTGGTATAATGGAGTCTGTGTAAAATGGAGATCAGGTTCCCCACCAAGGGAACTGTCTCCTGCCTGCACTCCCTTACCCTGGTGGGCTCGTGGAGTTCCTACTACAGGGAGCAGTGTCCAGGCCAGCGCTGTGACCTGCTCCCCGGTGTTCAATGCATGGACAATGTCTCGAGAGAGCACTTACCCTCCTGCGATCCGGCCACGCTGTGCAGGAAGTCTGCAGCTCCCACCCACTCTGCCTGTGTGCATCCCTGGGGGATAACAGGAGGTGATGGGCACTGGCGGGGGTTGATGGAGCGGCATGACTGGAGTCGCTATGACTACCAAAACAAAAACAACAACAAAATAATAATAAAAAGCTTGGGTTTGTCTTGGTCAGTAGTTATTATAAAATTCTGCATTCAAGTGGTCAATCAATTCAGATTTTTTAATCACATATTTTTGCAAATTAAAGTGTCACAGACATAAGCACAGGTACCAAATATAATTACCAAGAGTAAAGCCCTGTACACATGCATCGATTTTTCCCGATTTTCGATTCGATTTTGCTTATAGAAGCAAAATCGAATCGAATCCTAAACGAAATCGATTCATTCGATTCAATGCGTGCTCCCGTTTTCACAAAATCGAATAGAAAAATCTACTGTGCAGCCAAGGAAATCTAATAAATTGAATGTGTACAATGTACCATGAATGGATATCGAATTCGATATCTAATGCAAAAGTACAGATCTAATGCCAAATCGAATGGAAAGATCTAATGCCAGATCTAATAGAAAATCGAATCGACCATCGAATCAAAAGCAAATCGATGTGTGTGTACAGGGCTTTAGACTAAACCTGTCCAGGCTACTTGCCTCACATTCTCCAAACTTTCAAGCGTTCCCTGAAAACTCACCTCTTCAGGCAAGCCTTCAGGCAAGCCTATCATATTTAAGTTCTACATGCATAACCCTCCGAGGCACTTATGTATTATATAGCTTCCCTTCTGGACTTGTAACTGCTATGCTATTACTGGTGCCTGTCCTTATGTTTCCCCCCTATATCCCTATAGATTGTAAGCTTGCAGCAGGGCCCTCCTACCTCCAAGTCTGTCTGTTGTTACCCAGTTTGTCTTATCACTGTCTACTATTGTAAAGCGCAACGGAATCTGCTGCGCTATATAAGAAACTGTAAATAAATAAATAAATTAACCAAACAAAAACACAAGAACAGCATGCTGTTTACATAAGTGTCCACTAGAGGGCAGTATTGTCTAGGAAAAAAGAATATTGCTTTAGAGCAGATATAGTACAAAGCTTATGGTTATCTAGAAGTAGATTTACCACCTAGCAAAACCTCCTTTTGTTTTTCATCCTTTTACATAAACTGGTTATATGATCATATAACCATGGCCATGATATCACACATGTGGTTGTGATGTGGACCTATAAAGGAGTAAATGCAATATACAGGTGGTATGTGCTCTGTGTAAGATAAGGTCACACAAAACAGAATGTATAATACTGTACTCCTGGGATAGATCAGGGACATTTGGAGTTGGGTAGTTTTTGGACTTATCTCTCTGTGGGCGTGTGCCCTAATCAGCTGTGTGTAGGTTGAGAATATACTATTTTCAATTGTATCATATATTTAACATGGGGTATGTGCATAGTTGCCTACCCTCCTGCATTCTGCAGCAATCTCCCTCTCTCCCTCATTAATCTACCAATCTCCCTCATTTCACCTAGCCCACATTACACTGTTACATCATAGTTACCTCCCCTCCTGCATTCTGCTGGAAACTCCCTGAAATAGCAGCAATCTCCCTCTCTCCCTCATTAGTCTAGTAATCTCCCTCATTTCACCTAGCCCACATTACACTGGTTACATTTTTTGGGGAAAAATGAATGAGAGACAGATACAGTTACATTGAATCATCATCAGCATTTCCCCAGCACTTTACCAAGTATAGTATCTCTTACTAACTGCTTTGGGGCTCATCTACATTTGGATATAAGTCATTTTAAAAGATTCCTCTTATATGTAGCAGTGCACACCCACACTTCTAAGTGCCACGTTCACAATCTGTTTTCACAATCTCCCCATATATGGAACTAGACACGCCCTTTAAGTGGAGCATGACACGCCCCCTCAAATGGGGCGCTGTGCAAAATTCTGCTGCCAATTATAATCTCCCTGAAACTAGTTTTCAAAAGTAGGCAAGTATGGGTATGTGTAGAGCAGTGGTGTCAAACTCATTTCCCTCCAACTGTTGTGGGACTACACGTCCCAGCATGCCCTGCCACAGATTTCATACAATCGATTGCTAAAACTGTGACCGGGCATGCTGGGATGTGTAGTTCCACAACAGCTGGAGGGCCATGAGATTTACACCACTGGTGTAGAGTAAAGGCTGATATCATACATGACTACTTTCCTGGAACCTGCGGAAGACATAATTCTTTTCAGGTAGTCCATTGCACCCCTTGTGAAATGGGCAGAACAAGGAGAATCCTACCGGGAACCATAGGAGTAGGTGGTGCCTAGTGACGTGATGCTAACCACGCTATTTTAACCTAATGACATGAATTTTCTGGTCCTGTCCCCATCACTGCCAAAACCATCTCATGCCCCTTTCAGACTGCACTTTTTACCCGTTATTTTGCTGGTTTTTTACCGTTTTAAAACGGTAATTTGAGCAGTCTGAAAGGTGCAGAGTGAATTTACCGGTTCTATTGAACTGGTATTTCTAAACAGTAATAAAGCAGGGTCCTACCCGTTTTAGACCGATTTTTTTCACCCACTGTTTTCTATGGGTTAATAAAAACGGGTTCAGTGTTGTGAAAGGACAAAAACTGCATTGAAATACCGTTTAAAGACATGCCATGTGAAAGGGGTTTTAGCTGGCAGACCCATATTTAGAAACATTTTAAAATACCTGGTCAAAGCCAGTTTTGCGGTCTGAAAGCAGCATCAGAGAAAAAACAATCAGTCCAAGCGGGTGGATTCTGGGTAATCATAACATCTCCCTAGGTGCGCCACTGGGAGGAAGCCACAAGTCACTAACTGAGGTTTAAATAGTGTACTGAGCAGATTGTGAGCTGTAGAGTCTCCGACACCAACAGGGGACCAGGTGGAGGTAGTCACAGGTGGCATCAAGGATCAAAAGGAGGTTCAAAGTGAAGAGAGTATCCAAGAACCCATGCAGGCAAATTGTCAAGAAGAGACAACCGATTCTCCTATCACACAGGTTCTCAAACTTGGTCCTTAGGACCCCATACAGTGCATGTTTTGCAGGTCTCCTCACAGAATCAAGAGAAATAATTAGCTCCCCCTGTGGATCTTTTAAAATGTGTCAGACAGTAATGAGTGCACCTGTCGGGTGACCTGGAAAATGCGAACTGTGTGGGGTCCTGAGCAATGAGTTTGAGAACCACTGTCCTATCATCACGGAAAACCAAGTTTTGGAAGTATCTTATCGGATTAAAATGAAATGTTCAGTGTTTTTCTTCTCTTTCTGTAGATGATAGAATTCTGGAAATGATGTCGCCGCTGGTTTGTTGCACAGATTTTGTAGTGTCATACTGGTTTTCATGAAATTAACTATTGCTCCTGTTTTGTAGCAGAGATTACTACATATATTGCAAAGGTATTTCCTAGGTGCAGAAAATAAAGGCCAGAAGATCATAAGCTCTGGTTTGTTCTTGCAAGAAATAAAACCTTTAAATGTGCTCTATTTTGGGAACGCCTTTCGTCAACGTGGTGTATGCAATTTCTTAGAGCTCTAGTTAAACATTTGCTTTAAGTGCTGCTACCTATCTACCTATTCAGAGGTGGTAGATGCTAAGGCGTAAATTTACTTAAGGGCCAGCAAATCAGCTCCCACCTGTCATTTTCCAAAGCCAGCCTGTTACATAGCAGGTAGGAGCTAAATTTGCTGGCTGTTTATAACTCGCCACTTTATCACTTTCTGAAGCTTGATACATCTGGCCCCAAAAGGTTCTAAAAGTGAAAAGTGGGGATGTGGCTTATAGCAACCAATCAGATTCTGTCTATCATTTTCTAGGTTGCAATAGAGAAATGATAGCTAGCATCTGATTGGTAGCTAATGTGAATATCCCCACCTTTCACTTTTAGAACCTTTAGTACATTTACCCCTAGGACAGTAGAGCTAGATGCTTGGGATAGGCATTTGAATGTTCTTGCAAAAACTAAGGATCAAAAAGGGTTGAGATTATACCTAAAGCAGGCATGTCCAAACTATGGCCCTCCAGCTGTTGTGAAACTACAAGTCCCATCATGCCTTGCCACAGTTTTGCTATTAGAGAATGCTAAAACTGTGGCAAGGCATGCTGGGATGTGTAGTTTCCCAACAGCTGGAGGGCCACGGTTTGGACATGCCTGACCTAAAGGCTAAAATAAAAGGGGGTAGACTAGAGGGGCCTAGTTCTTATCGTCTGTCAAATTCTATAGGGTACATTTACAAAGATTGGAGTTCTATTGAAGATGGGATGTTTCCCGTAGCAACCAATGAGAGTCTACTTATTTATTTAGAAGGTAATAGAATATGGTTGCTATAGGCAACATCCCATCTGCAATAGAACTCCCATCTTAGTAAGTGTATCCCTATGTTTCTCTGACATGCTGTATAGCAAGCTGTACCACAATGGACTCAGCAGTCTGGGCTAGCTTCTGCACCCTCCCTAGGGTACTTGGAATTTGCTGGTAAGGGTTACAGCATCGCTGCTGAGAAATCCGCCTGTGTAAATACAGAAATTCTATGGGGAATATGCATTTATCACAATACCTAATATTTTAGGTTTCGTCATTGAAACCTTTACAAGATGGGAAATGTTTTACATACTCATATATAGTATTTTAATTAAAATTTAATGTCTACTGTATAGAAAAAAAAATCCAGGGATCATTTGACTCTACTTATGTGTATGCCAGGAATGTTTGGTTAAATTATGCATACTACTTCCTGGCGGATGTCTCTTACTATCAAGGACAGCAAAAGTGCCTGCAGACAGGAGCCCGAGGGTGAGAGGGAACTGCAGAGCGGATTCTGATTCCAGAACGATATATGAGCCTACGCTCTATGGAGAGAGAGAGAAGCCAGCGGGGCTGAGCCGCCTTCATTCCGGGATTTTATTTATTATCATTATTTTATTTATTTAGAGAAAATGGGCATATTTTAGGAGACACACAACCTGTTACCTCCCCACCCACATCCCCAATGCTCAGATATAGAAATACACACATTCTTGGTATATCTTTATTTAAAACCTTCAATAAATATATTTACAGTCGGGCAAAAAAGTATTTAGTCAGCCACCAATTGTGCAAGTTCTCCCACTTAAAAAGATGAGAGAGGCCTGTAATTTTCATCATAGGTATACCTCAACTATGAGAGACAAAATGAGGAAAAAAAATCCAGAAAATGACATTGTCTGATTTTTAAAGAATTTATTTGCAAATTATGGTGGAAAATAAGTATTTGGTCAATAACAAAAGTTCATCTCAGTACTTTGTTATATACCCTTTGTTGGCAATGACAGAGGTCAAACGTTTTCTGCAAGTCTTCACAAGGTTTTCACAAACTGTTGCTGGTATTTTGGCCCATTCCTCCATGCAGATCTCCTCTAGAGCAGTGATGTTTTGGGGCTGTCGCTGGGCAACACGGACTTTCAACTCCCTCCAAAGATTTTCTATGGGGTTGAGATCTGGAGACTGGCTCGGCCACTCCAGGACCTTGAAATGCTTCTTACGAAGCCACTCCTTTGTTACCCGGGCAGTGTGTTTGGGATCGTTGTCATGCTGAAAGACCCAGCCACGTTTCATCTTCAATGCCCTTGCTGATGGAAGGAGGTTTTCACTCAAAATCTGACGATACATGGCCCCATTCATTCTTTCCTTTACACGGAGCAGTCGTCCTGTTCCCTTTGCAGAAAAACAGCCCCAAAGCATGATGTTTCCACCCCCATGCTTTACAGTAGGTATGGTGTTCTTTGGATGCAACTCAGCATTCTTTCTCCTCCAAACACGACGAGTAGAGTTGTTACCAAAAAGTTCTATTTTGGTTTCATCTGACCATATGACATTCTCCCAATCCTCTTCTGGATCATCCAAATGCTCTCTAGCAAACTTCAGACGGGCCTGCACATGTACTGCCTTTAGCAGGGGGACACGTCTGGCACTGCAGGATTTGAGTCCCTGGCGGCGTAGTGTGTTACTGATGGTAGCCTTTGTTACTTTGGTCCCAGCTCTCAGCAGGTCATTCACTAGGTCCCCCCGTGTGGTTCTGGGATTTTTGATCACCGTTCTTGTGATCATTTTGACCCCACGGGGTGAGATCTTGCGGGGAGCCCCAGATCGAGGGAGACTATCAGTGGTCTTGTATGCCTTCCATTTCCTAATAATTGCTCCCACAGTTGATTTCTTCACACCAAGCTGCTTACCTATTGCAGATTCAGTCTTCCCAGCCTGGTGCAGGTCTACAATTTTGTTTCTGGTGTCCTTTGACAGCTCTTTGCTCTTGGCCATAGTGGAGTTTGGAGTGTGACTGTTTGAAGTGTTGGACAGGTGTCTTTTATATAGATAAAGAGTTCAAACAGGTGTCATTAATACAGGTAACGAGTGGAGGACAGAGGAGCCTCTTACAGAAGAAGTTACAGGTCTGTGAGAGCAAGAAATCTTGCTTGTTTGTTTTTGACCAAATACTTATTTTCCACCATAATTTGCAAATAAATTCTTTAAAAATCAGACAATGTCATTTTCTGGATTTTTTTTCCTCATTTTGTCTCTCATAGTTGAGGTATACCTATGATGAAAATTACAGGCCTCTCTCATCTTTTTAAGTGGGAGAACTTGCACAATTGGTGGCTGACTAAATACTTTTTTGCCCGACTGTACATACATCAAAGATAAAAGATACTTTTTTTGAACGCACATAAATATTCTAGTACCCAAAAGCAAGTTGTGATATGAATTCTGGCATATGATAACATGCAAATGATTTGACATAGGTTAATTCCAAATAGTAATAATACAAAATTATCATTATAATTAATATAGCACCACTTTTTACCATAGGATTATACAATAAAGGTCATTAAGACTAATACCACTCTCTGTCTGATGTCATTTTAATAAGGTTCAGTATAAGTAAATGCCAACACCACCTCTGTTGCTACGCAATACTTAGCTCTTAATACAACTCTATATGCATTGGACTTCCTGTCCAGTTACACGGAGGCTCCTCCCACTCACGTGAGGTCACGGGCACAGTATACATTTCATAACAGAATAGTTCCAAAGAAAAATAAACCCAAATACAGACTAGAGAAACTACTGGCTGGGCACATATGTAAATTATGGATCTTTATTTAAATAATTGCGATGTGAGTTGTGTAGTATTCTGCTCCCTAGGAAGATGACTTAATTCAGCAATAAATATGAAGCAGAACGTGCTATAGGTACAGGCTGGGGAAGACGGATCTTCACAGGCCCCCATTACTGAAGAGAGATCCAGATTTGCTGCAATTGACAATTCCATGGGCGAGGTTCTATTTCATGGTGTTGCAACGGAGAACCAAATTGAGTGGTAATCTGACCATGTGACTGAGTTTATTTTTAGATCTGAGACTTCTAATCCAATATGGAAGACCAGATCTAGACTGTGACCACCTTTTTTGTGTAGCAAAGGGAATGACTTTTGTGAGGCCCAGAGCATTCATTGTGCACATGAGGTCTTGGCCAAAGTGTAAGAGCTCATCGTCGAACCAGATCTTTGATGCTCCAGAACTAGATCAGCAACAATATTTGCAAATTCTTGCATAACTATCTTTTCATCTCTATGGGACGGTAAATGAGAAGTACTCTGAAACCTAATTCTCTACAACTCCGGGCAGCAATACACTCAAATTAGTGATTTCCATTGTGTGGACATTGAGCTTAAGTGCCCTCCCATGGCAGACACTGCCATCTTGTGGGCAAATCCAGGTACTCATTAGTGAAACTCGGAGCACTTGAAGAAAAGTAGTAGTTTGAGGTAATTTCTGTTGGAAAGGTGTGCTTACAGGTGTGAGGATGTAGCAGTGTTTCTGTACACACCAGCGGGTGCCCTACAACTACAAAAAACTTAATCATTGGAGTAGACTTCAGTAGAGTTTAAATGGAGTGGGGTGTCATGCAGCTCACCAGCCGGGGGAATGTACGCAGGTAGCTGGTAGTGCTGCAGGATACTCGAACCGCAACTAAAACAGCAAGTATTCATAGGTCTCCAGTGGAGATAAGTGCCTCCCACTATGGCTCTCTAACACAGTGTCAGGATTTCTCCGCACATGCTCAGTAGTAGCCTTGGTGGAAATCTTGATACAGCCAAAGAAGCTTCCCTGGAGGAGGAGCAGCAACATATAGTAGCGCTCTTTACTTTCAATCATTTCACACAATAGTTTTGGAAAGAAACTCAAATGAACTGTCAAAGTGACTCATTACCTGCTGCCCGTGAGCACAGGAAAGCCGACAGGCTTCAGTTCAGGAACTGCTCTTAAAGAGCCAATAAGTATAAAATAAAAAGTGATGTTGTCATCCATCCATAAATTCCTGGACCAGGTGTGGAAATAGCCCTACTTTTCTATAATACATAATTGCCCAGTTTCTCAGATGCTGAACATAAGAATGTCCTTCTTAATATCTGTTTTTGTTTTTATATGATATGTACTCACAATGGCAATGCCACCAGGAAACCTGATGGGAATTTTTAATTCACAAAAACTTGTGACCATATTTATTGCCCTAGATCTGTCAAGAGAACAGTAGGCGACCAATCCAGAACGAGTCTACCATTAGTCCATTGGGGTCCATTAGTGCGCACTTTGTAGGGTCGTTTACATAATACTCTGTTCCGTGGTCAGCTGTATGGCTGAGTAGCATGCTTCATTCACTTCCCTTTCTTTGGACTTGACATGGTCACTTTATTTTCTTCACGGGGAGAACTTTATAGCCGGGTTCTAGTGATAGAGAACATGAAAATAATAAGAAACTAAACAGGCGGATGCACAAACACAATTTTATATAACAAAAGATATCTTTACTTTATTGATTACATATTTTTGTAGATATTAAAATATATATTCTCAGGAAAATATGAAAACCCAAAACCCCATTTCATTCTGTATTTGCTAACGAATGACAAGACAGAACAGAGACAATTACCACAACCTACTCTTGGACACGGCTTCTGACCTGACACACTGTAACTGACCGGAATGTATGGTCCTGTTCACAGGAGAACTGCTGTCCGTGAGGCGGATCCTAGCCATGGTGGCTAGCTCGGCGATGAAGTCTTGCTCTGTGTCCTAATAGGAAGAGAAATGTAGGAAAGAGTAAGAAGCGTGACTGGAGCAGGTGCAGGGTTCCAATACAGATCTTTATGCAGGAATTGGCTTCCTGTAGGAAATGTACGGTTACTAAAAGTAAAGGGATGAGAATAAACAGATTTTTGGAGACTGTCCGCATTACTATATACTGTATATCAGAAACATACAGTATCAAAACATATGACAAAAGAGAATAGATAACAAGTTGAGCAAAGTAAACTCAACAGGCTGTAAATTAGTGGCACAGAAAGCAATAAAGATGCTTGGTTAAATATAATATAGGAGGGGTTATACAGGGCCCCATTAGCATTAGAATCTGCTCTGGTGACTTCAATGGAAAATAAACAATCCTGCTTATGATGGGTGTGGTATGGTGCCCCAACAGTCAGGATTCCAACGGTAAGTATACAGACATCGGAATCCCAACTGCTGGTACTTCGACAGGGAAGCGAGTGCATCGAAGCCCCTTGCAGGCTCACTACGCTCGCCACAAGTTCTATTCTCCCTCTATGGTGGTCGTGGACCCCAATGAGGGAGGATAACCCCTGTTAGTTGGGATATTGACTGTTGGGCATTTAACAGTCGGGATTCCGATGTCTGTATATGGACCGTTGGAATCCCAACTGTCGGTAGGTCATCCGATGATAATTAGGACTCATTGTCATGACTGACAGCCCAGCAAGCGTATATCAGCACCCTGCTGAAGCAATGATATGGGTAGATTTATTATTCCACTAGAACTTCCCATGTAGATCTCACAGTATTGTCAATACCTTCAGCTTGTTTTCCAGATGTCCTTCCAGGAAATGTAGGACAGATTTCTTCTGTCTCAGGGAGTCCAAGCGATTCCACTGATATACTCGGAGCTTCTCCAGTAGTTGCTTTTGTTGGGAAATTAATCTAAAAGTAAAGAGTAACCATAATGGAACCTGTTCAACGGGTTGTTTTGGTATCATTACCAAGAAATAAACAGTCGCTGGGTTTCCATGATGTGTAGTTTTGTTGTAAAGTGTGTGTACAATAGAGTTGTTCTTGTGCCAGTTATAGAAGTCATATTCCAAAGGACTTAATTGATCGAAGAACATGCATGGCATAATAAAGGGCAAAGAAGCGATATAAAAAGGATCTAATAAGATCGGTCGGCGTCTATTCTTCATCATACTAATAAATAAACAAGAAAACACATCTTTTGTAGAAACAAATCATTTTGTTGTTTCAAGCTTACAAAATATTAAACATCCAATGATTATTTTATAAAGTATATGGGAAGGATGTTCTAACAGGAAAGTACAGTAAAAACCCAGTTTTCTGTATTTCCCATATGTACTATGTACACTGGGGCTTTGGTGCAGAGGGTAATCAATATGCCAACAGTGACCCACTGTAGTGCGTAAGCAATGTGCCAATAGTGACCTACTGTAGTGCGTAAGCAACGTGCCAATAGTGACCCACTGTAGTGTGTAAGCAACATGCCAATAGTGACCCACTGTAGTGTGTAAGCAACGTGCCAATAGTGACCCACTGTAGTGTGTAAGCAACGTGCCAATAGTGACCCACTGTAGTGTGTAAGCAACGTGCCAATAGTGACCCACAGTAGTGTGTAAGCAACGTGCCAATAGTGACCCACTGTAGTGCGTAAGCAACATGCCAATAGTGACCCACTGTAGTGTGTAAGCAACGTGCCAAAAGTGACCCACTGCAGTGTGTAAGCAACGTGCCAATAGTGACCCACTGTAGTGCGTAAGCAACATGCCAATAGTGACCCACTGTAGTGCGTAAGCAACATGCCAATAGTGACCCACTGTAGTGTGTAAGCAACATGCCAATAGTAACCCACTGCAGTGTGTAAGCAACATGCCAATAGTGACCCACTGTAGTGCGTAAGCAACGTACCAATAGTGACCCACTGTAGTGCGTAAGCAACGTGCCAATAGTGACCCACTGTAGTGTGTAAGCAACATGCCAATAGTGACCCACTGTAGTGTGTAAGCAACATGCCAATAGTGACCCACTGTAGTGTGTAAGCAACATGCCAATAGTGACCCACTGTAGTGTGTAAGCAACGTGCCAATAGTGACCCACTGTAGCGTGTAAGCAACGTGCCAATAGTGACCCACTGTAGCTTGTAAGCAACATACCAATAGTGACCCACTGTAGTATGTAAGCAACATGCCAATAGTGACCCACTGTAGTGTGTAAGCAACATGCCAATAGTGACCCACTGTAGTGTGTAAGCAACATGCCAATAGTGACCCACTGTAGTGTGTAAGCAACATGCCAATAGTGACCCACTGTAGTGTGTAAGCAACATGCCAATAGTGACCCACTGTAGTGTGTAAGCAACATGCCAATAGTGACCCACTGTAGTGTGTAGGCAACGTGCCAATAGTGACCCACTGTAGCTTGTTACCAACCTACCAATAGTGACCCACTGTAGTGTGTAAGCAACATGCCAATAGTGACCCACTGTAGTGTGTAAGCAACATGCCAATAGTGACCCACTGTAGTGTGTAAGCAACATGCCAATAGTGACCCACTGTAGTGTGTAAGCAACGTGCCAATAGTGACCCACTGTAGCTTGTTACCAACATACCAATAGTGACCCACTGTAGTGTGTAAGCAACATGCCAATAGTGACCCACTGTAGCATGTAAGCAACATGCCAATAGTGACCCACTGTAGCATGTAAGCAACATGCCAATAGTGACCCACTGTAGTGCGTAAGCAATGTGCCAATAGTGACCTACTGTAGTGCGTAAGCAACGTGCCAATAGTGACCCACTGTAGTGTGTAAGCAACGTGCCAATAGTGACCCACTGTAGTGTGTAAGCAACGTGCCAATAGTGACCCACTGTAGTGTGTAAGCAACGTGCCAATAGTGACCCACTGTAGTGTGTAAGCAACATGCCAATAGTGACCCACTGTAGTGTGTAAGCAACATGCCAATAGTGACCCACTGTAGTGTGTAAGCAACATGCCAATAGTGACCCACTGTAGTGTGTAGGCAACGTGCCAATAGTGACCCACTGTAGCTTGTTACCAACATACCAATAGTGACCCACTGTAGTGTGTAAGCAACATGCCAATAGTGACCCACTGTAGTGTGTAAGCAACATACCAATAGTGACCCACTGTAGTGTGTAAGCAACATGCCAATAGTGACCCACTGTAGTGTGTAAGCAACGTGCCAATAGTGACCCACTGTAGCATGTAAGCAACATGCCAATAGTGACCCACTGTAGCGCGTAAGCAACGTGCCAATAGTGACCCACTGTAGTGCGTAAGCAACATGCCAATAGTGACCCACTGTAGTGTGTAAGCAACGTGCCAATAGTGACCCACTGTAGTGTGTAAGCAACGTGCCAATAGTGACCCACTGTAGTGTGTAAGCAACGTGCCAATAGTGACCCACTGTAGTGTGTAAGCAACGTGCCAATAGTGACCCACTGTAGTGCGTAAGCAACATGCCAATAGTGACCCACTGTAGTGTGTAAGCAACGTGCCAAAAGTGACCCACTGCAGTGTGTAAGCAACGTGCCAATAGTGACCCACTGTAGTGCGTAAGCAACATGCCAATAGTGACCCACTGTAGTGCGTAAGCAACATGCCAATAGTGACCCACTGTAGTGTGTAAGCAACATGCCAATAGTAACCCACTGCAGTGCATAAGCAACATGCCAATAGTGACCCACTGTAGTGCGTAAGCAACGTGCCAATAGTGACCCACTGTAGTGCGTAAGCAACGTGCCAATAGTGACCCACTGTAGTGTGTAAGCAACGTGCCAATAGTGACCCACTGTAGTGTGTAAGCAACATGCCAATAGTGACCCACTGTAGTGTGTAAGCAACATGCCAATAGTGACCCACTGTAGTGTGTAAGCAACGTGCCAATAGTGACCCACTGTAGTGTGTAAGCAACGTGCCAATAGTGACCCACTGTAGCTTGTAAGCAACATACCAATAGTGACCCACTGTAGTATGTAAGCAACATGCCAATAGTGACCCACTGTAGTGTGTAAGCAACATGCCAATAGTGACCCACTGTATTGTGTAAGCAACATGCCAATAGTGACCCACTGTAGTGTGTAAGCAACATGCCAATAGTGACCCACTGTAGTGTGTAAGCAACATGCCAATAGTGACCCACTGTAGTGTGTAGGCAACGTGCCAATAGTGACCCACTGTAGCTTGTTACCAACATACCAATAGTGACCCACTGTAGTGTGTAAGCAACATGCCAATAGTGACCCACTGTAGTGTGTAAGCAACATGCCAATAGTGACCCACTGTAGTGTGTAAGCAACATGCCAATAGTGACCCACTGTAGTGTGTAAGCAACATGCCAATAGTGACCCACTGTAGTGTGTAAGCAACGTGCCAATAGTGACCCACTGTAGTGTGTAAGCAACGTGCCAATAGTGACCCACTGTAGTGTGTAAGCAACGTGCCAATAGTGACCCACTGTAGTGTGTAAGCAACGTGCCAATAGTGACCCACTGTAGTGCGTAAGCAACATGCCAATAGTGACCCACTGTAGTGTGTAAGCAATGTGCCAAAAGTGACCCACTGCAGTGTGTAAGCAACGTGCCAATAGTGACCCACTGTAGTGCGTAAGCAACATGCCAATAGTGACCCACTGTAGTGCGTAAGCAACATGCCAATAGTGACCCACTGTAGTGTGTAAGCAACATGCCAATAGTAACCCACTGCAGTGTGTAAGCAACATGCCAATAGTGACCCACTGTAGTGCGTAAGCAACGTGCCAATAGTGACCCACTGTAGTGCGTAAGCAACGTGCCAATAGTGACCCACTGTAGTGTGTAAGCAACATGCCAATAGTGACCCACTGTAGTGTGTAAGCAACATGCCAATAGTGACCCACTGTAGTGTGTAAGCAACATGCCAATAGTGACCCACTGTAGTGTGTAAGCAACGTGCCAATAGTGACCCACTGTAGTGTGTAAGCAACGTGCCAATAGTGACCCACTGTAGCTTGTAAGCAACATACCAATAGTGACCCACTGTAGTATGTAAGCAACATGCCAATAGTGACCCACTGTAGTGTGTAAGCAACATGCCAATAGTGACCCACTGTAGTGTGTAAGCAACATGCCAATAGTGACCCACTGTAGTGTGTAAGCAACATGCCAATAGTGACCCACTGTAGTGTGTAAGCAACATGCCAATAGTGACCCACTGTAGTGTGTAAGCAACATGCCAATAGTGACCCACTGTAGTGTGTAGGCAACGTGCCAATAGTGACCCACTGTAGCTTGTTACCAACATACCAATAGTGACCCACTGTAGTGTGTAAGCAACATGCCAATAGTGACCCACTGTAGTGTGTAAGCAACATGCCAATAGTGACCCACTGTAGTGTGTAAGCAACATGCCAATAGTGACCCACTGTAGTGTGTAAGCAACGTGCCAATAGTGACCCACTGTAGCTTGTTACCAACATACCAATAGTGACCCACTGTAGTGTGTAAGCAACATGCCAATAGTGACCCACTGTAGCATGTAAGCAACATGCCAATAGTGACCCACTGTAGCATGTAAGCAACATGCCAATAGTGACCCACTGTAGTGCGTAAGCAACGTGCCAATAGTGACCCACTGTAGTGTGTAAGCAACATGCCAATAGTGACCCACTGTAGTGTGTAAGCAACATACCAATAGTGACCCACTGTAGTGTGTAAGCAACGTGCCAATAGTGACCCACTGTAGTGTGTAAGCAACATGCCAATAGTGACCCACTGTATGGTCACTAATAATCCTGTGACAGGAAACCAGCTCCTATACCACTAAACCCGCAGTATGAGAAACCCAAGCACCCAGTAGTTCAGTAGTAGTCATGATATTAACCCTTTGAGTGTCGAGTGAATTTGTGAAAATAGGTGTGAAAATTGCCAAGCAAACATTTTATTCATCATAATCACCTGTAATGTTACCTTATATATAGGAAATAGCATCTTTTGTTTACAAAACATTTTTATTTGGATTTATATAACAATTGTGAGCAACGCTGTCATTGTTTGACAATATTTTGCCCAACTCTCACAGAGATGTTGGCACTCAAAGAGATAACAACAGGTTCTCTCTTCTGTCCTCCTAAAGCCGTGCACACACGGCAGCGATAGGGGCTGATATCGCTGGCAATATGGTTCGCTGGCGACCATATTGCCAGTGATGGGAGTATGCCCGTGCGGGCTCCCGGTTTCAGCCCCGTTATAAATCGCTGGTCGCAGGAGCTTGCTCCTGCGATCAGCTGATTACCTCTGCGGCTCTCCTGGTAGAGGTTTCTTTTCATCAGCGACCATCTATGGTCGCTGATGAAAAGGAGACATTGAGCGATATATCGCCCCGTGTGTACGCACCTTAATAGCTGAGCTCGTTACTGTTTTCTTATTGCCTTTCTTAAGGTCATATTCATTGGGGTACTTCATCTCCTGCCCTACAATGGCCTCACCCCCACTTCACCGACCCTGACCAGTGCATTCATAGTGAGCGTAAAACTCCTCTCTGTATTGACCGTAGGAAGCAAAACGGCTCATCTAGCGCTACAATCTAGGGTCATAAAGGCCCAACACCCTGACATCCTGACCCGCAATATACAGCCATGAACAGTGGTGGCAGAAGAGCAACATGCAGAGAACAGGATGCAGAACAAAGAAAGGGTGCACACCGCGCTAACTACAGTACTTCTATTCTCACATAAAAGAAATATGAAGGTGTGACAACATAACTAGTTTCTTTACCCTCTCTTTGTTCTCTTTCCATTACAGGTGTGACAACCCTTTTTAGTACACTGCAGTTTGGCCAGATAACAAGTTATCAACCGAGGCGCAATAGAATGGGTTATCTCCACCAATTCCAGAGAACAGTATGCATCCTGGGCAGTATTAGCAAGCATGGATGACGTACTGCCATAATTCGAAACAACATCTTATAGATATATATCAGTGAGAGCCCATAGCTCTATTCTATAAACATACAGACATTTCAAACCACTTCTCAAAAATATCAAAAAGTATAGAAGTGTACACTTTGCTTTCCTTCCGATTTACTTACAACAGCTAAATTGGTTTAAATGACACCGGTAGCACTTAGGAAAGACAGCGCAGCGCTCACACAACAGATAAGTAAGAATGTATTACTGTGCACAGCGCTCTAGGATCCATTAGTCAAGGTACATTACAGAGGTAATACATTCCTTCTAGCGCTCTACAGATGAGACACACATAAGAAGGTATAGGAGAAAGAAAAGCACGGGTCAGTGGGAGAGCCGCAGTATCATTTGTAAATTTGTAAATATTGTTTTCGTAGGTTATGAATAGAACATATATATACAGCCCTATTTATGATGGAGATCAATGCGCTGGCTGTGCTTGTAACATTATGTTATTTCTCTGATGTTACTATGCGGCGTAAAAGCAGGATTTCATGGAGAAAAGGAAATTTATATTCTGCAATCGTACAGCAGACCTGGTATATATTTTTTATTAACTGTTTCTTATATAGCACACATATTCTTCAGCGCTTTATATAGAATATTTGATCACATCAGTCCCTGCCCCAGTGGAGGTTACAATCTATATTCCCTAGCACATGTACACGCACACACAGACATTCTAGGGTTAATTTGTTGGCGGCCAATTATATAGTATATTTTGGGATTGTGGGAGGAAACCGGAGTACCCGGAGGAAACCGTATAACATGCTCAGGAGACGCACTCTCTTGGTGAATCTGCATGGCCACCTCCCAGTCATTGCGCAGGAACGCCCAATCCATATTCACAGCATTTGTAAGACAATGGGGGTATTCAATGTTGGCCACTCTTTCTGCCGGGGGCCTATTCAATGCTGCCATTTTTAATAGCATTGGAGGCGGTTTTGTCAGAAACAGCTGCAGATTGCTAAATTCGCGGCTTTTGTTGACATGCCCACTTTCAACACTCGACAGCCAGGACATTTAATTCTGGCTGGAGTTTCAGTTGAGCTTGGCGAAAACGGCCCGGAATTCCAACACAAGCAATAGGTCGACGCGGAAAAGGACGACACATGTTCTAAATTTGTTTGAAGTCTTTGTCAACATACGTCCATATGTGAACTGTATAAAAGTGTACCGCATTCGCTCGCCATGCTTTGAAAAACTAAAACACATGAAAAAAAAATGTAAAAACCTATTGGGTCAACCTTTTGGCCACGTCGACCTAATGCATGGACATCTTTTGACTGTCGACCAATAGTGGTCAACCTAAATGACCCATCGGCTGCATCCTGTTGAAAACTAGGAAGAAATAAAGAAAACTGTTTAATGAGGATGTCTGATAATGACCGGGAGCAGAACAGTTACAATTGGATCATTATCATATATGTTTGGGAGGAACATACATGGACCAACTGTACTGTCATTGGGGCCACCCATGGGTCAAGTAAAATATGCACAGAGAGGATAGAGGGCCAGATGCACTAAGCTTCAAAAGTTCTAAAATGGAGAGTGATAAACAACCAGCCAATCAGCTCCATCCTGACATTTTTTTCAAACACAGTCTGTGACATGGCAAGTGGGAGCTGATTGGATGTCTGTTTATCACTCTCCATTTTATCACTTTTGGAGCTTAGTGCATCTGGCCCAGAATCTCTAAAAATCAGTCAAATGTCCGTAGGTGTACTCTATAACAAACCTCTCATGGAGAGCGTAGCTGGATGCCGGCGCTGGGAGCTTCTCTTTGACTATCGGACTGGACAGTTTGTAGTTACTCTGTAATTTTGCGGTATCGGCGTTGTCTGAAATGACCAGATAATTTTTACATTTAGTTACAGAAGACCCGAAAAATTAAACACAAATTCATTGCATCTTCCCAGTACTACTTCTGCAGGCTGAATTGGTGGTGCACCAACAAAAATGAGGATCCTGCTACACTGGGGTTGGGTGGTTGGGGGTATTCAACTGGTTTTGTTTAAAACAGCAATAATTGGACCCATTACTTTTTAATTAAGTAAGCTTGCAGCAGGGCCCCCTAACCTCCAAGTCTGTCTGTTGTTACCCAGTTTGTTTTATCACTGTCTACTATTGTAAAGCGCAACGGAATCTGCGGCCCTATGTAAGAAACTGTAAATAAATAAATACATAATGTGTGTTTTGAACGGCGTTTAATCATTTTTGCAGATGGAGTTGAAACCACATTAGTGAAAAATTACTAAAAAAAACTGTTGACTGATCCACATGTTTTTCGACTAGTCAAAAATTTGGTGCCTTAAATGAATTTGTCTAATGGAAATTTGATCTAAAAAATGTAAAAAAAAAATGAAGAATTTTCACCTAGGCAAAAACTCAGCACCAACTGAATATCCAGATAGTGGAAGATGCTCAATTAGTTCAGTAATAATACCCCTGGTGCTCCAGTCTTACAATTTGTGTGTGTAACTTGCATTTTTGAAACGTAGAGCTGCCCCAAGCTGCGGATCACTGAAACCACCCACAGGCCTTAGCTGGTGCTGGTGACAAGGGGACACATTCCAGTAGGGATCAGGACAAAAGTACACTTCAGAAACATTAAACCAAGACATTTGGGGTGTATTGAAAAGAACAATGAAAAAAAAACCCATTAAATTGGGGCCCCCAGATGTTCTATGCCTTGGAGAGTGATGAAATGGAAATACAGCCTGTGACATGGTACTTTATCTCCTCTGTTACCTCTCTCCAAGGAAAAGTACATCTGCCCCTAAGAATTTAACATTTACCAAGACTTTACTCCTATGGGGAAGGCGGCACTCTAGTTTTGTAGTGGTTGTTTCCAAAAATGAAACAACTGAACTTACTTTTCCCTTAATTTGAGCAGCACCTTTTAGGGAAACAACCAGACGTGCGCCCCTTTTTTTACTGTTTGGTTATTATGTATAGGGCCCATACACTGAGTGATCCTGCTTTGCAAGGGGATGCATCCTCCCACGCATCGCAAAAGCACAAAAAAGTGTGTGCGTACTTTTTGAACTACAGTAGATCGCATTGCATCTAGTCCAAAACGCACGGTGCACATTGCTCTGTGTATGAGCACCTTATCTGTTGCTTCCAAAAATACCTAATGACACCTATTGGATGTTCTCTTGATGACCCCTAGCTCAATAGATGCAATATGACAGCAGTATTAATATCAGAGCCATCCAATAGGACAGCAGGAAATGACCTTTAATTGCCTTTAACCGTTTGATCTTCTCCTTTTCACAGTCCTTCAGGATCTGTTCTATATTCTGATTATAGCTTTGGACTAACTTGTTAACAGTGCTGCTGGTCACATACACGCTCTCCACCGCAGCTTCCACCAAACGCTCCTATTATTCAATAAAAGGTAAAAAAAAATTGTTCAAAATCCAATTTAAAAACAAAGTACTTGAGTAGTTGAGATTTCAGCAGACAATCCGAATCAGAATCAGCTTTATTGGCCAGGTATACTTGCATATAAGAATTTGTTTTCCCGTTTGCTGTGCAGTAGCCAGGTGGGTAACAAGTAAACCGCATACAGTATAAACAGGTGGGGGAACATGTACAGTCATACAGAAAGTTATTCCGAGGGGACACTGTGTTAGATTATGTGCAAAGGGTTATGGTGCGACTAGACAGTGAGGTGTTCATGAGTTCATGTGTCAACAGGTGAACCGCTTGAGGAAAGAAACTTTTTAGGCTTCCACTGTACCTGCTGGGAATAGCCCTGTAGCATCTGCCTGATGGCAGCAGGTTAAACAAGCCATGGCCAGGATGTAGTTGGTCCTTGACTATCTTCGTTGACCGCTTTTTTGCTCTGGACAGGTACAGGTCCTGGACAGAGGGAAGACTGTCCTGATTATCTTCTCCGCAGTTCTGACTACCTCTTGGAGTCTGCACTTGTCTCTCTCGCTGGCGGAGCCGTACCAGACCAGTATTGAGGAGCACAGTACAGACTCCACAATTGCGGAGTAGAAGAGGAGCAGAAGCTTCTGTGGGATGTTGAACTTCCTCAGTTGCCTAAGGAAGAATAGCCTCTGCTGCGCTTTTCCAACTATAGTATCAGTGTTGGCGGTACTTGTGTAGTTTATAGCTAATAGCGTAGCCCAACAGCTGCCTTACTTGTGTAGTTTCACGGTGGCAGCCTAACCTACGTTACCAGCGTAGGCTGCCACCGTGAAACTAATTAAAGAGTTTAAAATATATTTTCCAGTGCTGCTAAAATGGCCCCGCAAGCTATGAGGGGGGAGGATAGGAGCTCCCTTGACGGGAAACTCGGGAGCAAGTCACAGCCGAGGGGGTGGGGCGGAGGAGTGAGGCAAACTCCTTCTCCTCCTGGAACCATACAGGCTAAGCCTCATACTTGTAAAAACCCTGGTGGTCTACCGGTATCCACGACATAAGCCGGGTGCCACTGCCAGGACCCGCCGGTGACGTCACCCCCCACCAGCGATGTGAGCCGCGTACCGCGCTTCCCGTGTGCTGTCCCTCCAGGCCACGGCTCCCTCCTAGTGCAGGGAGGTAACTGATATAACGCTAGCCGACAGGTCAGCGTGTCAGTCACCGGGATGAGGCGCCGCTGTGTCAGTGGCAGCGCTGCTGCTGCACTGACTTGTAAAAATGAAAATAAAAAAATACATAAAAAAATAAAGAATAAGGGCTGAAACAGCCCTCTCCTTGAAAAGGGAAAATGTTCCTCAGAGCACCAAGGAAAAAACTGGTCTCTGAGGACAGGTAGGGGTATTAGGGGGAGGAGCTACAGGCTGCACTGCCTTAAAGACATAGTGCTCCTTGGTGCCCGGTTCTCCCAGACCTGGAATACCCATTTTTCCCAGCATCCACCTGGGCCGTTACAAAAATATAAATTACAGAAGGGGTGGCCCCCATGGTATTAAATAGAACTGTAAGTACAACATCATAGTCAAAACCAACATTTTCCAGGGAAGTAAATATATTTCCCCTTTCAACTGCTCCCATTGAAAGAAAGACACAGGCGGATACCTTAAAGTCACCGTTCTCTTCCAACATGGCCTTTGCGGCTTCTTGCTGTGCGTGGTGTACCAATGCCTGTCCGATTGCCCGTTCCATATGTTGCCGAATTCCGTGGTTTGCTTCGGTCAGGTCTAAAAGTAGCTGCTGCTGAAAGTCCCTGCGTGCTTGCCATGTTTCCTCATCCAACTTATTCTCCTCTTCTAAGATATGCATTTCCTAGTAAGTAAGAACGTATGTACAGTATTGGGTACAGAACGCGAAAAACATGGAGGCCAGCAGGTTAGGGATACATGGCCTCACACACACACAGTGACTGAGACAAACGACCTGGTGAACGATGGGTCACAAATACTTTTGATAAGATTTGTGCTGAACATAAAAGGGTTAAAGATCTATTTACTATTTGTTCTTTGTACTAAGCTGTGGCAAAACAAAGTGGATGAAGATAACATATCAGCCAATCAGCTCCTAATTGACATGTTGCAGGCTTTGTTTGAAAAATGGCAGTTAGGACAGCTGATTGTACTGTTTCTCTCTCCAAGGCTGAAGGCCCCCACACACTAGAACAATTTTTTGGCCGATTGTCAGATTTCCGACCGATCGTCCGGTATATTGGCCGATTTTTATCGATAATTGGCAATAACCGGCCGATTATCAATAAAAATCAGTTGATATATTGGATGATCGGTCAGAAATCGGACAATCGTCCAAAAAATCGTTCTAGTGTGTGGGGGCCTTTAGGGTTCTATGTACTAAGATTTGGAGAGAGACAATGTGGATGGAGATAAAGTACATACCCTCCAACATGGCCCATTCCATTAGGTACAAAATGATCTGTTTCTGGACTTCCTTACCAGTGGTACAGTAGTTGCAGAGTTGGGGCTGCAGCACAGTCCAATATTCAAAAAAGGGGAGCCATACCTACTGCCACTCCAAACATCACTGTCCTGGACTCACTGGCAGTTGATGTGACCCCCCCTCTTTTAATTTTGGTCTGTGCTGGAGTCCAACCTCTGTAACTGCCACTGGTAGGGAAGTCCAGGAACAGAGCATTTTGTACCTAATGGAATGGGTCATGTTGGAGGGTATGAAAGTACAGACTCCTAACTGTCAATTTGTAAACACAGCCAGTGACATGACAGTTAGGAACTGGTTGGCTGGTACTTTATCTCTGTTCACTTTATGCTGCATCACCCCCAGGCTTAGTAAACAGACTCCTTAACCTGCAAACAGGTGGGTGCCCCCCACAGCTGGTACTGCCTGCATACAACAACACACTGAAGAGAAAATGTTACTCATTTCCCTATGGAAAATTTAAGTGCAAAGGTCAAATAAAAAGCGGTTCGCTGAAGGCGCAAGATTACCATCTCCTTTTGGGTTTGCCACTGATCTTCATCCTGTAAATGCCACCTGCAGGTCTTCAACGCATGCTGCTCCTTCAGCTCCTGGACAATGACGATCTTCCTGGACATTCTCATTTGTGTTAATGTTGCCATGGCGATGTTCCGCAGGGAGAGCGTGCGCAGGACGGATCTCAGCATGAACTTGTGTCTTTGAAGTGCAAGTTTGCTGGATCTGCAAGCACAGATATATACATATATAGCGGTAGAGTGATATACTGTATATTATTATGTCCTCACTTTGGAACTTACAGTTCTATTGAGGAGGTTTATTACTGTATGGGACATAACCTGCCAGGACCTAATTCCCCTATTTAGAGTGGTGAAGTGGGTTCCTGTAATGGCGGCATGTATCATTATGGACATTGCCGAAGAGGGAGAGCGTTAATTCACCTGTCCAATGATCTCCTCTCTCACAGCGTGGAGGCTGACACTGACCGGCTGATGCTGCACCACCTAGGATGTGGAAACAGCATGTGTATAGCCAGAAGATAACAGCTAGAATGGGATGGTTGCTACGGGAAACATCTCCACTTCTGTAAACTCGCACTGTGGGCCTAATTCAGATCAGATCGTAAAGGGACGAATTCGGGCCGTTCTGATGGTGGGGGGGCCTGCGCATGTACATTTGCAAACCCCAGGAGCGAATGGCTTTGCCAGAGTGGGGGAACACCCAGCATTTTATGGTCGTCCCTATGAAAACTCTGGGCATTTCCCTGGGAACACAGGCGGGCCGATGCTCAGGGTGGGCGGTTGATGTCACATGACTGAATCAGGCCCTATATACTTTACCCTCTAGAGTCTGCAACCATTTGTACTATTTCCCATACTTACTCATCACATACCACCTCATAATAAAAACACAGTACTTGTTTCCTAGCACGGCGCTAGCGATGGAAATTGTATCCATCGGGTCCCAAAAAATCGCGTTGAACGCATCGCATGCGACCAAATCGCATGCGATGCGATCGACGCGATTTTTACATTGGAATCAATGTTAAATGGTCCCTGAGACCCAATTTTACATTGGCCCCAATGTTTTACATAGGCATTTAACATTGAATACAATGCATTCAATATTAAATCGCGTCGGTTGCATCGGGACCTTAACTTAACGTATGCGATTTTTTCATTGTCGGGGAAAAGACTAAAAATAGCCCTAAAATCGTGTCGGTCATGTCCATTGCATACCTTAAGTTAAGGTATGCGATCAATAAACAGTAACGTCCTTTAATCCGTGTTACAAATGTAAACTGACAACTGTATGTTTCTCTGCTCTGTTATGTCTCTGGGATAGCTGTGTGCGCTAGTTAACCGTGGCTCAGCAGTCAGCTGCACCTGTCCTGGTGATATATCACAGTGACCTGCTTCATGCAGCTAGCTTAGCGCAGGTCACCTAGGCCAAGGTAGCGCCATCTGCTCACTGGTGCCCATGCTAAGACCTATTTTATGCAGCGCAAGAAAACAACATCTACTAAAAAAAGATACACTGTACTTTTCCTTCATGGAAATGTATTTTATAATGTAAATCCTTAAATATTTCGGCCTATGCGCAGGCAGAATGATGTAATATGCAAGGAAATGTGGGGAGAATGGGAGGCACGTATCTGTGTATGTGGTAATTAAAAGAGATTAAGGTACAGGTTGAGTATCCCCTATCCGAAATGCTCGGGACCACGAGCATTCCGGATAGGGGAATTTTTCGGTTTTTGGAATACATTTTTTTTTTGCCATACTTACCTGTCCCCTGATGGTGTCCGGTGGTCCCTCGGCGTCCACGCAGTCCCCGGGCGTTCACAGCAGGCCTCCGGCATCTTCTCTGGGTCTCCAGCGGTCCCAGGAATGCATTGCGCGGGTGTGCGCGCGCACCGGTGACGTCACCGGCACTCGCGCAATGCATTCCTGGGACCGCTGGAGACCCTGGAGAAGATGCCGGAGGCCTGCTGTGGACGCCCTGGGACTTGGTAAGTATGAAAAGAGGGTTAGGGGGGTAAAACAAACAAACAAAAAAAAAAAATTCGGATGATTCCAAAAACCACGTTTTTTGGAATAATTCGGATAATGGATGCCCGGATACAGGATACTCAACCTGTACTTCCTCATCGTTGCAGCCACCACTACACCAGTTAAGTTAGCCGATACTTAACCGCTATGTAAGGAGCACCATTGTCCGCGCCATTGTCGCCACACTTTGGGCTTGGTGGCACGCTTCGCTCGCCACAACTTTACTAAAGGATGGTGGCGTGGACAGAACGTAAGTTCTGTAGCGTAAGCGGTGGTTACAAAGATAAGGAAGTACCAAAATTAATATAGAGAACTGACTGGGAGAACTTTCAATGGCACAAAAACAACCAACAGAAGCAGGAGAAGAAGAAGGACAGTTACAGTATCTGTCCTTTGGGCCTGCACGGAGGGAGACTACCGAACTGCTGAACAGTGTCCTGCTTATGGGAGCTAAACAACAAGGCAATTCAACATGGCCGCCAATCGCTGAGGAAATACACATCCCAGCATGCCCTGCCAGTTTTAGCATGCCCCAATAGCAAAACTGTGTCAAGGTATGCTGGGATGCGTAGTTGTACCCCTGCAACTGCAGTGCCGAGTCCCCCTTCAGACCCTCTCACAGCATCAGTAGCAAACCTATGGCAGCACTCCCTAAGTGTTTGCCCTTGTGCACCCTCTGCAGCAACTAAAGCCAACAAAAATAAAATAAAAAGTTAAAGAAAAACGATGGCCACTTGGAAAAACCTGGATAAGAGGGGGAGATGCCAGGTTTGAAAACAGTTTCTTCTTTTAATATGGCCAGGCTCCGCACACTACATATACCCTTTAGGTTCCCAGAGATCCGTCTGGAAGAAGGAGAGGTTACATTAACCATACCCCAGGTGCAGGGCACTTAAACATGTGACAACCCCTTTCTAAATCAGCTATACATAAAACAGAACAAGTGGCACTTACTCTTCACTGAGACCGCTCAATCGATATAAGACCCCACGGACAATCTGCTGCTGTGTCTCACATATGTGTTTCTCTAGTGCAGAGGACAGTACTTGTTCCTTTGCCCACAGCTGTAGAACATAAGGAATAAAATACACAATATATAGTAGTTGCCAGCACTGTATAGGAAAACACGTTTAAAATCATTTTAGAAATAGAAGGTTTGCTTGATTCAGTAATGGGCAAGGGGCTATAGAGTGTAAGCTTGCGAGCAGGGCCCTCCTACCATCTCACTGTCTGTAACTACCCAGTTTGGTTTATCCCTATTTCTAATTGTAAAGTGCAATGGAACCAGCTGTGAGCCGAGCTCTATTCCCAGAGGGGAACTATGCCTAAGGTCACATGACCACCGCTGCTTAATGCAAGGTGACTCAGGGGGTGTAGTGAGGCCTGCCTTATTATTCCTTTATACTACAATTAATAATGAATACAATGAAGTGAAGGGCGTAGGTCACATTTGGGGGTGGAATTTGAGTTATTACTGAAATGAAGGGTAATGCATGGGAATTCTGTAGGCTGCAGGGCCGTACATGTGGTCTTTAAAGTGGATTTGGTGGACCATCAGTGTCTCCATGGAAATACAGATACAGGTTGAGTATCCCGTATCCAAAATGCTCGGGACCAGGAGAATTTTGGATAACGGATTATTCCGTATTTCGGAATATTTTAATATTTCAATGATGTATTTTGAAGTATCTTGCATGTATGCTGTATAAACACATAAAATACACACAAATATATTTTATTACCACATAAAATACACACAAATATATTTTATTTGTTCAAAAAACAAGGTTTCAAAACATGAAACAAAATGTGTGTACTATCTCAGATATTGAATTTGAATGCCAAGCAGTCATTTTCTTGCACATATATAGTGCCAGTTACATATCATGTCACCAGTAGTGCTGTTACAAATGTCCCCAGTGAGTTTTTAGCAAAAAAAAAAAATTTTATTCACTTTCTGGAATGTATGGTTTTCGGAATAATTCGGATAACGGATACTCGGATACGGGATACTCAACCTGTACGCTGTGCAGCGCACCTGCAGGATTTTACAGTCCTGAGGCAGCTAAAGTAATTATCTATTTGCACAAGATGATTCTATAGAGAATGTTGCACCACCAGTAATTTATAGAGCCTGGCATTGTATAAATGGGGTGGTGCCACACTTCATACAATACTTATGACCACCAGTAGAGGGGCACAGGCACTACACAAACAATAATATTACATTCTGTGAAGAGGTGCATACATTTCCTTGGAAAGCTTTTGGAATAGGTGAGATTTTCCACTCCTAACGTAAGATCATACTTAAGGTGCGTACACACGTACAGATTTTTCTGTCTGATCTGTCCGGTGGGAACAAAAACCTGGAAATGTATGGGAGCAAATGACAATCAAAAAATAGTTCCAGACGTACCAGGGCAGGCTTACTCAATTGCTAAATAAATACTGTAACCTCTAACTGCTATATTTAAAGGGTATTGCCTTTAAAAACTATAAGCTAGACTCAGACCCACAGCCGGTCATCTCCTCCATGATTGGGGGAACTCTGGGATGTGCGGGGGGCTGGGTTTGGGAACATGCATGCACAGACGTGTCCTCATACATTGTTGCTGAAGTCACACCAAACTGCCAGTCTAGGTCGTGGGCGACTCGTCAGCTCTGATCATCTTTCTCGATCCAAATGGACATATTATGATATTACACACATATATAAAACTGGCACTGACAAAACTACATTGCTTGCGGGCACTGATCCATACTATGTGTAATATTTGTACATGGGTGCAAGAGATGGGAATCTACGTACATAAGATGGTGATGAAGCAGCCTTGGTGGTTTCTCAACCTACCCTCCGATATGCATCACCTGCTGACAGCAAATTACTCTGCAGTAAAAGACATGGCCCAGCTAAGATGCACAACCTCGGAGCATGTCAGTCGCACTGGGTTACTCGCGCAACATGGCATATAGATACTAGGTGTATAAGAACACACCTGTAAGGGCAATGTTCATATAAAAGGAGGCTAGATCTTCTGATATGACTGCTATTATTATAATCATCCCAGGTATTTATGTAATGCACACATATTCCGCAGCGTTGTACAGAGCATAGTTGAACACTCTCATCAGTCCCTGCCCCGGTGGAGCTTACAATCTATATTCCCTACCACATGTACATGCACACAGACGTTCTGGGGTTATTGTTGTTGGGAACCAATTAACCTACCAGTATATTTTATGATTGTGGGAGGAAACCGGAACACTCAGAGGAAGCCCACGCAAGAACGGGGAGAATATACAAACTCTGCACAGTTAGAGCCATGGTGGGAATGGAACCCATGACCTCAGTGCTGTGAGGCAGTAATGCTGACCATTACACCATCCGTGCGTGCATCATAATTAATGCTTCCCCTAATTATATGGAAAAAGATAATGGCAGTGGCAATGAGAATAACATTCACAAATAATATTTTAAAAATAATGTTTGGAATTTGAGTATTCATTTCTATTTCTACAAGTTTTTGCTTTTTGTCTTTCTAAGACATAAGGGACAGAGTCGCGAAGGCCGTCACTGGTAAGAGAGTGTGCCATCTGGTGCGAGGTTTGTTGTGGGATTAGGGTACTGTCACTATGACGGTGTACAACATATGCATAGTTTGGAATGTCAAATTATTTTGAAACCATGGGGAGCAGCTGCCTTGTGACTTGCTGAACGAGACGGTCACTGAGAAAATGCTAAATAAAAGCTTTAATAAAATAGAACGGGCCTGATTCAAGTTTATAAAGTAAAGCAAAAATAAGCAAGCGACTGAGCAAAACCATGCTGCACTGCAGCTGGGGCAGATGTATCATGTGCAGAAAGAGAGTTAGATTAGGGGGTACTTGTGGAGTATCACGGCTCCCACAACCTGCATCGTATGCAGATCGTATGCTAAAAATCGCATCGCATCTCATACGATCAAATCGCATACGATGCGATGCGATGCGACCCGATTTTGCACTGAAATGCATCAGAATGCATTGAAATATGTATTAAACTTGTGAAATGCCCCCAAATGCCATTTTTCATAGTGCACCACCCCAACTATCAACGTCAACCCGAAGCGTGGCGAGCACAGCGAGCCCGCGAGGGGCGGCGGTACGCGTCCTACGAACTTTTCATACCCCCACTATCCACGTCGGCGTGGATTTGAGAATAGAGAGTGTGGCGAGCGCAGCAAACCACCGAGCCCGAAGCGTGGCGAGCGCAGCGAGCCCCGCGAGGGGACGCGGATACCTGTGAAGCCCGCGAGGGGACGCGTATAGCTGTGAAGGTATCCGCGTCCGCTCGCCACGCTTCGGGCTTGGTGTCTCGCTGCGCTCGCCACACTTTCTATTCTCAACTCCACGCCGACGTGGATAGTGGGGGTATGAAAAGGTCGGAGGACGCGTACCGCCGCCCCTCGCGGGCTCGCTGCGCTCGCCACGCTTCGGGTTGACATTAATAGTGGGGGTGGTGCACTATGAAAAATGGCATTTGGGGGCATTTCACAAGTTTAATACACATTTCAATGCATTTTGATGCATTTCAGTGCAAAATCGGGTGCCATCGCATCGCATCGTATGGCATCCGATGCGATCGCATACGATTTTTGAGCAAAAATGCTCAAAGATCGGTAAAAATCGTATCGCATCGTATGCCACTACATATGGCATACGATGCTATACGATGGGAGCCGTGATACTCCACAAGTACCGATTAGGGAGCGGTGTGTTCAAATACAAATCTAAACTGCGGTGTAAAAAATAATGCTAACATTTGTGGGATGCATGCAAAAGCAGCCAGTATTTACCCTGCAAAGAAAAAAAATATAACCCACTCAAATCGAAATCTCTTTGCACATGTCCAGTTGTTTGTTCTATCGCTTTACTTATAAACATGAACCAGGCACAATATGCTTTACTGCATACAGGCAAAATGTTTTTTTTTTTTTTTGGTAGCATTCTTTTTTTTAATTACGTATAAAGCAGTATAATGTATTCCCAACCAGCTACCCTGCATGCTCAAGCATCATTTATTTGTTGAATAAAAAATTTTATGCGATACAATGTGGCACATGACTGCAAAAGTATATTCACACACTGTGCCAGATTATGCATAGAATTCTGATATCCAGCGCTTTACCCTGATATCATCCGAGGAATTTCCATTCTTCACACAATTACGGAGATGCAGATCACTGTGGCTGCAAATGTCACGGCGGGAAAACATCAGAGAATCCGTTACATTATCAGAACCACAGGCATCTGACTGGTGACGCCGATACAGTCAGAGAGCACAATGGAGTACTGTACCTGTGAGACTCTAAATGTACTTGACCCGCTGTTGGAAAGACACATTCATGCAGTGGCTTGTGGGAAAATGTCAACATTTAATCGACACATGCTCGTGGTGTAGTAATAAGGTTGGCAGTGATGATGTAAACCTTGTTGAAATGCAGACATTTTATATGTTAGTGTCTTCAGAATGTCGACACGTTCACAATGTTGACATGCGAAATGTCGGCATGTGATGGGCAGCATGGATGGTTAGCATTACTGCCTCACAGCGCTGAGGTAATGGGTTCGATCCCCACCATGGCCCTAACTGTGCGGAGTTTGTATATTTTCCCCGTGCTTGCGTGGGTTTACTCCGGGTTCTCCTCGCCTGAAGAACTTTATCTGGAAGTCATCATGACATCACTGGTGGACACGAAAGACACCAATGGAGTCACCAAACCCCAGGGAACCAGGTAAGTTCCAACTAAACAACCAGGGATTCTTTCATGACATTCTAGTCAAATTAAGATTTCAAAATGATGAATGCCAATGTGGTCAACATCGACATGCCAATAATGTTGACATTATGGCCAAGTTTATTTTCTTTATGTCAACAAAAACTTACCAGACCCCTTGGTAGCAGCGGGAAAAAAAAAAGTAGATAATGGTGAACAGGGAGGTTTGAGTGGTAACTTCTTATCCTTAATTATAAAATGTCATTACCTCACAGAACAGCTGGTCATCCATTGCCTCAACTGCTACTGATTGTATTCATTCAGAACAACCATTGCCTTAATGGCAAACAATAATTTACCGCAAGAAGCATCCTGTCGGACAATGCCACAGCTGCCAAACATCATTGTACTTCACAATACAACCTGTTGGCCATGTTTTCCTCATCTGTCAACCATCATATTACCTTGTTGGTTATGGCTAACCATCATAATAACTTAAGGAAGAGTCCGGGCCATCACCGTTACTTTCCCATTATGTCACTGTCCAGTTTTTTTTTTAAACCTAACTTTATTGAAAAATTCAGTCATACAAGTAATGGTACTTTCCTACACAACCATCCAAGAAATCAACATTGACTCAAGAACAATGTTAGAAAGTAATACTGAATTAGTTTTAAAATATTGAAAAGAAGGAACAGGGAGTCCGGTAGAAAGGAGCGTTCTATTTGCATACTGTGTAAATGTTCTGTAACCAGTAGCAACATTAGATACACTAGACCACAGGTTCTCAAACCTGGTCCTCAGGACCCCACATGGCGCATTTTTTGCCGTTCTCCTCACAGAATCACAAGTGAAATAATAAGCTCCACCTGTGGATCTTTAAAATGTGTCAGTGAGTAATAATTGCACCAGTGCACCGGCCTGTGTTGCTATAGTGTATGCACATTACTTATGGTAAATATATTACTGTGAATTACGGCTTGTACAGAACGTTTACAAGTGTATTCCGTCCTAGGTCAGGTCACTGGTAATAGCACCAATTGACAGCATTAATTACATCCCTCCCGACAATCACATTATTTAAGGACTGCTAGGGGACGTCTGCACCTTTCTGCTTACCAACACCTGTCATTGCAGCGAGACTCCGCACTACCTAAGGAATATTATTATCCAGTAGTTAGCAGGGATAGAAGCAAAAACAAAATCACCCCAGAGAAATTTAAATTGATGAACAAAATAGCAAAGGAAATGTCAGACTTTTGTGCCAACGATGGACTCCGCTCACTGTGCTGGCAGATCCTGAGAGATTAGTGATCCGTTTATTCTTTTCCCTGTTACTAAGACAACCTGTCTTGTGATGGGACCAACTGCAAACATAAGTGACAAGTAACCCATTCCTTACTCATACACTATATGCTAAATCTATTAGACAGTACACAGGAGGAATTCTCCTCTCTAGTGACCTCCTCCATATCTGCATCGAATGCATTTCTCTCATTTAATACCACTCCAGTGGCCGGCCACCATGGAAACAGACTCATATACCAATGTGACTAACTGTGTAATCCCAGCCGTGTTGCCTTACTCTAAAAACATTATAATTGGGTTGCCAGCTCCTACATAATACAGTGTTGTATGCCTCCTTTGTCACATCAGTAGCACACTGGAATATAAACACTAATTTGCATTGAAAAGCTTTTGCCAGATACAGACAACCCCCTCAATCGAGTCTGCATCCAATCACAGAATAGCTACTTGCTGCATTGTGTTCAGGTATAAGCATGGCTAAAGATTCCCTGATGAAGCTATGCTACAGTAACAAAACGCGTCCGGTCAGACTGTACATTATACAAAGTACTCGGGACACAGTTTGTTCCATTTAACCCTCTTATTAAATACATTCATTGTATTATTTCCGTTATATTTACTTTCAGCTCACTGTCCCTTTCGACATAATTATCTCCTATACTCTAATAAAGATTGCTTTTGAAAACCCCATTTCTACCACCAATCCATCCATATATAATAGTTTTATCCAATTCATAATGATTCAATTACTCTTATATGCATCTCAGTAACATTACTATCTGACAATTTAGCTAAACTCCACCCTCACCCCACATTTACCCCCACATTTACACACACACACACACACACACACGTCTGTGTGTGTGTGTCATGTATGTGCAATGCCACATAAATCTCTTGTCCACTGAAAGTGGGCATTGTTAATGCAGTCAATTAAACTGACTGTATGTCAAGGGGCAAAAAAGCGCTGGCTAATTATTATATAATTAAGTTTAGAATACAATAGAATAAATTTGGATGGTTTAATAACAAATCTCAAACAATTTATTATAATTTGTAAAAACAAAAGTTTTCAAATTCATCAAATGCCACAGGTAATTAAAACACGAATTAACAAAAAAAATGAATTAAACCACTTCCTGGGCTTCTTAATTAAGTGAAACTGGACTACAGTATGACCTCCCCAAGTCGTGAATAAAGTTCGACCTAATGACTATGACCAACATGTGGTCGACCCAATGATCCCATTCCGATGTAACATGTGCAGAGAGAGTTAGATTTGGGTTTGGGCTTTACTTCAAAGTGAGATCTATATTACAGTGTAAAAATAAAGCAGTCAGTATTTTCCCTGCAGAGAAACAAAATAACTCACCCAAATATAATTCTCTCTGCACAAGTTACATCTGCCCCCACCTGCAGTAAACATGATTTTGTCCATTTGAGAAGGAATTTTCCTTTGCGAGAGAACCAGAATAAGGGCCAAAGTGAGCACTCAATCCCCCATCCTCAAGCCTAGGAAGTGATTCTATGAATTCATGTATTTATTACCTGTAGCACTTGGTGAATTTAAGTGTTTATTTATATTTATTGCAACAAATTACAGTACATTGTTATAAATACATTGTATCCAACGGTCTATTTTTATTCTATTGTATTCGGAACTTATTTATCTAATAATTCAGTCAGCGCCAGTGTTCCCTCTAAGCTGTGCGCGCGCACACACCTCGACGAGCGTGCGCACAGACATTTCAACAGAGCGCACAAAGCAGCAGTGGTCCCTTTTTGCAGTTGTGGACTCAATTAAGGTGTATTTCGCCCATTAACTACATTGTGTGCTGTGTTTTGAATGTTTAAATTTTAAATATCATTTTAAAGTAAAGTTAACACAAATGCTGAACGTCATTTCCTAGTTATATATAAGTGACGCACAAAAATTTAAATTTCCTTCCAAAGTTGCACAGCCAAAATCTTTAGCCGCACACAGCCTTCGTAAAATTAGAGGGAACATTGGTCAGCGCCAATTACCCTTTCAAGGTGCCCATACACGGTACAATTATTGTATACAATTTGGACTAGATTGCATGGGTTTTGCAATGCAATGAGATGAGATCTAGTACAATAAGTATGTGCGGCACATACTTCTGAAGCTGTGCGATGAGATGTGTAACGGGAACGCGCATCTCATGGGCACCTTTACATACAATCATTTTCTCAGTGTTTACACTGTGGGGACGGATTACCCCCTGACCAGCTGCTGCTGACCTTAAGTAACAGTTCTGTTCTTATAATTAAACTTAAGGCCCCCATACACTATGCGATTTTGCCCGATTTATCGGCCCAAAATGCCAAAATCGGGTGAAATCGGCCGAAAATCGCATGCGTTTGACATCTGATTTGATCTGATGCGCAGTCCCGTGCGCATCAGATCGGATCAGGGCGTCGGACCTGCTGAACATAAAATATATTTGTATCTGATCCATCATGGGTGCTTTTTAGCACCCACCATGTTTCAGATCCGATATATCATGTGTGTACCTCCTGCTGTGCTGCTACCTCCTTCCCGTGCGACTGTCCTCCAACCCCGGCGCAGCAGCAGAAACACAGGTGACATCACTGGAAGGGGCAGGCACAACGGGATCCAGACAGAGCAGCTGCAGCACCAGAGAGTCTCATCAACAACACAGTGACACACAGTACATCTTTCTCTAGAGCCTGAGCTCCGTCTTCCCTGCCTGACAGAGACAGCCCGGCAATACGAGTAGGTAGGAGGGAGGAAGCAGCAGAATATGGTTGTGGGCAGAACGGGACCCCCCCTCTCCCCTGCTGCTGGACAGCTAAAGTGCGTGCAGCAGAGCCAGACCCCCCTCCTCTGCTGCTGGAGGTCAGCTTAGGTGTGGGCAGCAGAGCCCGACACCCCCTCTCCTCCTCTCCCCTGCTGTAATTACACAGCCATATCCATTATCTGCCTGACAGAGGGCAGCAAGGAGTCCTGGTGACCCTGTGTTAGTGTCTTTGTACCCAGTGTGCTAAGTAGGGATGGCCAATAGTGTAGACACCATCGATTGCCATCGATGGTGATTCTGCACCCAACCATCGATAGTAGTAAACATTTTGATGGATAACCATCGATAGTTTTAGCTATCGATGGTCAACCATTATATGGCCTGTGGGCCAATCAAAACTCGGTGGTAAGACTTCTGGGTGTCGAGGGCGGAGCTATGCACCGTGTCCTGTCACCTTGAAAAAAAACTAAACAGAAATCGGTAACATAGAATTTGACGGCAGATAAGAACCATTTGGCCCATCTAGTCTGCCCCTTTTTTACCCTTCAGGTAAACTCAACCCTTTTTAATCCTTATTTCTTTGTAAGGATATTCATATGCCTATCCCAAGCATGTTTAAATTGTTCTACTGTCTTAGCCTCTACCACCTCTGATGGGAGGCTATTCCACTTATCCACTACCCTTTCTGTGAAGTAATTCTTTCTAACATTTCCCCTGAACCTACCTCCCTCCAGTTTCAGTGCATGTCCTCGTGTTTTATTACTTGTTTTCCTTTGAAGAAAATTTCCCACCTGTACTATGTTAAAACCCTTGATATATTTGAAGATTTCTATCATGTCCCCCCTTTCCCTTCTCTGCTCCAAACTATACATGTTAAGATCTTTTAGTCTATCCAGGTAAGTTTTGTGATGTAGGCCATGAACCATTTTAGTTGCCCTTCTTTGTACACTCTCCAATGTATTTATATCCTTCTGAAGATATGGTCTCCAGAACTGGACACAGTATTCCAGATGAGGTCGTACCAATGACCTATAAAGTGGCATTATTACGTCTTTTTTTCTGCTACTGATTCCTCTCCCTATGCAACCAAGCATCTGACTAGCCTTCCTCATTGCTTTGTTACATTGCCTCCCTGCCTTTAAGTCACTTGAAATAGTGACTCCTAGATCTCTTTCCTCCTCAGTAGTTTCCATTATAGTACCCTTGATACTATATTGAGCCTTTGGGTTTTTGAGTCCCAAGTGCATAATTTTGCATTTTTTAGCATTAAACTGTAGTTGCCATTCTCTTGACCAATTCTCAAGTTTACTTAGATCATCAGTCATTTGATTTACTCCTCCTGGTGTGTCTACTCTGTTGCATACCTTTGTATCATCTGCAAAAAGGCATACTTTCCCTTCAATACCATTTGCAATGTGACTAACAAAGATATTAAAGAGCACTGGTCCAAGTACAGATCCCTGGGGTACTCCACTGGTAACATGTCCCTCCATAGAATGCACTCCATTTACGACAACTGTCTGTTTCCTATCCTGCAACCAGGTTCTTATCCATTTAATTGTTTTATAATCCAATCCCACACTTTCAAGTTTATTTAGCAGCCTGCGATGTGGGACAGTGTCAAATGCCTTACTAAAGTCTAGATATGCCACATCTACAGCCCCCCCTTCATCTAGTATTTTGGTCACGGGGTCAAAAAAGTCAATGAGACTTGTTTGGCATGATCTCCCTGCCGTAAAACCATGCTGTTTTGGATCCTGTAAGTTGTTTAATTTAAGATATTCCACTATTCTTTCTTTTAATAGTGTTTCCATTATTTTCCCTACTACTGATGTAAGGCTCACTGGTCTGTAGTTACTTGCTTCTTCTTTGCTTCCGCTTTTGTGCAGTGGAACTACATTTGCTTTTCTCCAGTCCTCTGGAACTGCACCTGTATCTAGTGACTGGTTGAATAAATCTGTTAATGGCGCTACCAACACATCTTTTAGTTCTTTTAGTATCCTTGGATGCACTCCGTCTGGCCCCATTGATTTATCCACTTTCAGTCTTGAAAGTTCTGTTAGGACTTTCTCCCTAGTAAATGTACCTCCATCTACCTTATTTTTATGAATGTCCTTGCAACTTAACTGTGGTCCCTTCCCTTCTCCTTCTATAGTGAATACAGAGCAAAAGTAATTATTTAGATGATCTGCAATTGCCTTGTCTCCCTCCACCAAATTCTCAGTGTCTGTCCGCAGTCTTATTATTCCTCCATTTGATTTTCTCCTTTCACTTATATACTTAAAAAAAGTTTTGTTTCCTTTATCTACCGACTGAGCCATTTTCTCCTCAGCTTGTGCCTTGGCACGTCTGATCACTTTCTTAGCCTCTTTGCGTCTTGCAAGATACACTTCTTTGTCATTATTATTTTGAGTCTGCTTGTATGTCCTAAAAGCCATCTTTTTTGCTTTTACACTAGTTGATACCTCTTTTGTAAACCACACTGGCTTCCTTTTCCTGGTACTTTTTTTAACCCTTTTGATACAAAGGTCCGTTGCCTTTAGTATTGCACTTTTTAATTTTCTCCACCTCTCCTGCACTCCTTTCAAGTTCATCCAATCCGCTAATGAGTCGCTTAAACATCTCCCCATTTTTGCAAAGTCAGCCTTCCTAAAATCCAACACCTTAGTTTTTGTGTGACTGGAGTTGGACCCTGCCTTGATACTAAACCATACTGCTTGATGATCACTGGATCCCAGGTTCTCACCCACATATATGTCTGATATCCTGTCACCATTTGTGAGTATTAAATCTAATATTGAGTCTTTGCGAGTAGGCTCCCTCACCAATTGCTTGAGAGAGGCTCCCTGTAGGGAATTTAGAAATTTGCCACTTGTAGATGATCTTGCAAAAGACTCCTCCCAATTCACATCAGGTAGATTAAAGTCTCCCATGATTATGACTTCTCCCTTTAAAGCCATTTTAGTGACATCAAGCAATAGGCTCCTGTCCAAATCCTGCCCCTGGCCTGGTGGCCTATAGATGACCCCAGTCCTTCTCCCCCATTTCTATGGTCACCCAAAGGGCCTCAGTTTTTTCTTCAATGTTTTGTATTAAAGTAGCATTTATGTTTTTCTTTACATACATTGCTACCCCTCCTCCGATTCTTCCCATTCTGTCCTTCCTAAATAAATTGTATCCTGGTATAGCTACGTCCCAGCCATGGTTCTCATTCCACCATGTCTCTGTGATAGCCACAATGTCTAGGTCATCCCTTGTCATTATTGCAATTAGATCAGGAATTTTGTCTCCTAGGCTTCTAGCATTTGCACACATAGTTTTAAAAATTTTGCCTGTGCATCTGTTATTCCTAGCCATGTTCATACAGTACAAATTTGAAATCTAAAGTTGAAATTACCTGTTTGATGATGTTGTTCAATGTCTGTTTTTATTTTTTTACTGTTCAGAAAAGCTGCAGGTCACTAATTCTAAGAATATAGTGAGTCTGTTCAGGTCAGGCTACACCTGAACACTAATGGCCAAATCGTCAAAGGAGATAATTTGCACTGTGTTTGAGTAGACATCAGGCAGAATGCAACACTAAACTATACTTCACTGAACAACTTTACCAAACAAGTAATAACAATTACAAACCAGGGCCGAAACTAGGGTTTCCGGCGCCCGGGGCAAGGCAGCCTTTTGGTGCCCCCCCCCCCCACCCTAGTGATGCTGCGCGCCGGAGGCGCGCCGAAATTTCCGGGGGGCGTGGCCTAATTTGGGGGTGTGGCCTATAATCGCTGCTCCCCCGCGAGGCCACGCCCCCATTTTGCCGCTATGGGGGCATGACCCAGAGGCTCTGTGAGCCTCTAGCCATGCCCCCAGCCACACCGTAATGCCCATTACATACTATACAACACTGCAATGCCCATTACATACTATATAACACTACGCAATGCCCATGACATACTATATAACACCGCAATGCCCATTACAAATAAATACTCCGTAATGCCCATGTCATACTTTATAACACTAAGCAATGCCCATGTCATACTATATAACACGACGCAATGCCCATGACATACTGTATAACACACCATACACATTTGACACATAAGTGCCACTTACCTATATGCTCAATGCCAGGGGCTTCATGCCGATGCCAAGGTGGACTGAATTTGCTTGTTGCCGAGGGGGATAGATCTGTGCCTCTGTGCTCGTTGCCGAGGGGGATAGATCTGTGCCTCTGCTCGTTGCCAAGGGGGATAGATATGTGCCAGTGTGCTCGTTGCCGAGGGGGATTGATCTGTGCCTCTGTGCTCGTTGCCGAGGGGGATTGATCTGTGCCAGTGTGCTCGTTGCCGAGGGGGATTGATCTGTGCCAGTGTGCTCGTTGCCAAGGGGGATAGAATGCCAGTGTGCTCGTTGCCAAGGGGGATAGAATGCCAGTGTGCTCGTTGCCAAGGGGGATAGAATGCCAGTGTGCTCGTTGCCAAGGGGGATAGAATGCCAGTGTGCTCGTTGCCAAGGGGGATAGAACCCCCCCCCCCCTCCCCCGCCTGCGGGAGGCAGACAGGCAGGCAGGCTTGTCAGTGTGCCTGTGCCTGCCTGCCCGTCCCCTCACGTCTCCCCCGCTGTATTCGCGGGAGAGACGTGCTGCTGCTGTGCTGTATGATTTTAACATTTCTAACTCCCGCTGCTGGACCGCTAGCCAATGGCCGTTCGCGGTCCAGCAGCCAATCAACTGGTGGCTGCTGGACCGCGAGCGGCCATTGGCTAGCGGTCCAGCAGCATATGCAGCACCGCAGCAGCACGTCTCTCCCGCATACACAGCGGGGGAGACGTGAGGGGACGGGAGCAGGGCAGCCAGCGGGGGAGCGGGGAGACGAGGGGGCGGCGGCGGGCGGCCATCTTTGATGTGGCAGCGGCTGCGGCGCTAGCTCCCCGCTGCTGCCGCTGGTCACACCAGCGTCCCCCTGCCTCCAGCGCCCCCTGCCTCCAGCGCCCGGTGCGCGTGCCCCCCCAGCCCCCCCCTAGTTACGGCCCTGTACAAACAATTCATTAAATCTGAACTTTTCAAATCATACAAGAGTTTGCATAACACAGAAATAAAGAGAGCATATTGGAGATGAATTACATACTCTTAAGGTATCAATGCAGTCCATGTGTGTTTTTGTTGATTTGTAGTAGTTTGCCTTCACTTTTCCTTCGGTGTAACGCAGGTATAACGCTCGTAGTTATGACTCTGTTTTCCCACTTTAAAACGGTCCACTTCAATACAGGGCCACAGCTAAACTATGGCCACAGCCTATCCGGCCACAGCCGTATGCAATGAGAACTAATATACTCTAACAATGCCTTCTTCCCAATTTCCAATAATTGGAATCTACACCCTCAGTCCCCACCCCCTGCTATACAGAGCAATAAAAGTGGCTTACAAAAACAGTTCTGGCATTCCAGGATACTATATCTCTTTTAGAATAAAAAATACATGCCTCACTACACACAGGTAAGGTAATGTTGTTATTTACACAGATCAGATATTTGGTTGAATTTACCTATACTTGTTTAGTTTCACGGCGGCAGCTCTACACTATGCTGACAACGTAGCAGGCGCCACCGTGAAACTACACAGGGAGCAGGGGGGTTTTATACTTACCAAATCCCCGCGGGAGACGGGCAGCAGCTTTCAGTCCCCCTCCTCCGGTGCCAGCAATGTACGTAATACAGCGCATTGCCGCTGGGGGAGCATCACATGGCTTCCCTGCTCCACCAGCGGCACTACGCTAATTGCGTACATTGTACGCTGGCAGTGCCGGAGGAGGGGGACCCAACGATGGTGCCGGGGAGTGACTGCCGGAGGAGGGGGACCCATCAGTGGATCACGTGGACACGGTGGCCGGGCCGGAGGAGGGTAAGTATAACGCACAACACACACACACACATTTTCCCCCACTATCCACGTCATACCCCCAGTATCCACGTCGGCGTGGAGTCGATGTTATAAAGTATTTTGAGCCCAGCGAGGGGACGCGTATCCACATTTTATAACATCAACTCCACGCTGACATGGATATTGGGGGGATGACGTGGATAGTGGGGATATTAACCATTGTGTAGTTTCAGGGCTACAGAAGCAGTTACGTAGTTTACGTAGGCAGCAGAGTGCTGTATTGGTATTCGCAATACAGCACTACGTAACTGCCGCCGTGAAACTTAACAAGTACCCTGAAATCATCGGTTCTCCTTTGCGATCGATGTAGGGAAACCATCTGGTTCTCCCACATTGATGGCAAAAGTATTCGACATCGGCCATAAACCATCAATGATTTCAAATCATCGATGGTCGATGGCCAACCTTAGTGCTAGGTGCCAACCTGCAATGTCCCAGGTACACTTTAGCCAGTGTGCTAGGTGCCACCCTGCATTGTCTCAGTGACCCATCCAAATTTGCATCAGATAAATCACGTGTGACAGCCGTGACCCTGTCCCGTTCTCGGCTGGCTCGATGGTGGTTCCGCAGGCGGATTCAATGGCCTGTCTGCCGAGAGACTAAAAGGGGGCATGGCCGCAAAAACAGATGGAAATCGTTGAGCTGCGGGCTGGGAGTTCTCGGCAGAACAAGCCCGACTGCTTGTAAAGTTGGGCACGTTCTGCCGAGATCCCTGTTCAATGCTGTCGGGGAAGACAGCATTGAATAGGGCCCCGCCACTATTTCCCCCATTGGGAATAGCGGCGGGAGATTGAATACCCCCTTAAATCTGTTCTGGCATCATGCTCCTGGCACTCTGAATAGGTTACTAGTCACGACGTTGCGTAGACCGTTTTAGCAGCGGTTTGTTGCAGGTGGAGCATGCTGGAAGCACAGTATGGCTCATAGACTTTGTGAAAATCCACAATAAAATCACTAGAACTGGGACAGGCCACATGCATATAATGCAAAAGTCAGCCGCAATCCTGACCACAGCAAATTAAGGGATGGCATTGTGGGTGGAGTAGACTTCAGATCACATTCCAAGCCGCACTGTGTAACAAAAGTCAAAGAATGGTATCACTGCAATTTTTAAAAAGAAAAAAGGTCCGTAATCAGCGTGATTGCTAAATGCTGCAATAAAAACTGCTCCATCTGTAAAAATGCAACAAATGTACTAGTCTAGGAGATAGAAGACAAATGGTTCCAGTCTCCATTCAACCATGAGTTTATAATGACTGTACTGGTTACAAAGTTGCAACTTAGTTCCCAGACTGTATATGAGATATTCTCATACTGCCAGAGTGGCTCCAATAAGGTTTACGATGTTCCAAAACAAACCATTTTAGGGCCAGATGCACTAAGCTTCAAAAGTGATAAAATGGAGAGTGATAAACAACCAGCCAATCAGCTCCCACCTGACAGTTTTCAAACACAGTCTGTGACAAAGCAGGTAGGAGCTGATTGGCTGGTTGGTTATCCCTCTCTAGTTTATCACTTTTGAAGCTTAGTGCATCTGGCCCTTAGTGAGCTATTGAGTATATCTATTACGCCAGTAGACGCGCTAGACCTTTGCAGAAATAACTCCGCTTGAATCTATTACACGATAGTTTCATCGTTATGCACTCAGGAAAGGTACCTGCTTTTCTTGCACTAGTATCTCCTGGAAGAGTTTGATTTTCATCTTCCTTTCATTTTCAGCCTTATCCAGCTCAATGGACAGATTATGCCTTAGATCCTGCTTGAGGCTTTCGCACTCTCCTAGAGACAAATTCGTCATTTCCGGAAGTGTCTGCAGAAAAAGCTTCTTCACCAACTTTTCGAATGTCTGCGACGCACCTGTATATAAGTCCTTGGAAAGATGAAAAACACACACACATTACCGAGATCACCACGACTTATACACAACATATACGTTCTATAAAAAACATAAACATAAACTGCATGCTATAACCAAGACAGCTACTAGCATAGTCTATAAGACAGGCTGCAATTAAAAGATAGCACAGTCATAGATGGCCTTGTATTATTATTAAGTAAGGGGGGTCCGTTGAATACTGACGGCGAGCTATCGGCACTGCTTGCCGTCATAGCTCGCCTTAAGGGCATTGAATATACCCCATGTCTCTTTAATCGATTTGTGACTTCAAAGTTTGTTCGCTTAAAAATGTAGAATTCTAAAAATATATTAATTAGCAAAAAATGTCTCCGGATGTTAGCTCATTAGCCCGATAAAGGGGCATGTTGATGAAGCAGTGAAAAGAGTTTACCAGTGGAGAAGTTGCCCATGGCAACCAATCAGCTGCTAAGTATAATTTTAGAGCATGCATTTGATACATGTTACTTCAAAGCTGATTGGGCATCTTCTTTACTGGCTTGCTTCCCCGCTTCTTCACTGCAGCCCGGTATGCAAGCACAATGATCAACATATATCCTGACCGAGGGCAAAGAGTTCAAGATGAACCGCCTGTAGGCATGGTTATCGTCCAACTATCAATCCCCCACACAGCCTAGAACAAATCCGGCTAAGTGCTGAATAAACTATAGTAGTAGATGTGTTGAGCTTTAGAGAGTGATAGTATCAGACAATCAGAATCTACCTGCCATTTTACCGTGTTTGAAAAATGACAGCCAGTAGTCGATTGGCTGGTACTTTAGCCCTCTCTACTTCATCACTCTCCAAGGCATAGGGAAAGATATTCTGTCACCAGTGGTTAGCTTATAGTGGTTACATAGATTTGGCATGATTACTTTGCGACAAAGCCAGAGACATCGAATCATCTGGTGATATTACCTTACAGAGATCAGCTACAGCGTCAATAGATTTACAGTCTTCCTCATCGTCCAACTCGCCATACAGCTCCCGCTGTTTCTCCAGTAGCTTATGATATTCCTAGGTAGGTAATCAATATATAATCACATTTACTGATCACGTAAAGAGCCAGCAAATCGTGGATGCATTTGAAGGCGTTTACCTTTATAAAGCGATCGGCATCTACCGCGCCCTTAGCGCTTTCTAAGAATTGGAGATGCTCCTCTCTATGGGTTTTCTGAAGAATGTCCGTGAGCTTCCTGCGCTGTTCTAAGTGTTCCCTTATCAGGGATTTGGTCTCCTGAAGGCAATCTAGAAAAGAAAGAAAAAAAACGGAGCACAAAATGTATCGTAAATAATACCCCCTGAAACCATACGCATTTACATTGGGAAATATTTTGTAAGAAAAGGAAAATAATAATAATAATCATAATAAATATAAAAATAAAACTGAAAAAATAAAAAATCACATCATAATAAAAAGGTAAAATCCAGATTGAAACACATGTGAATGCAGTTTATGTAAATTGGTCTAAACATACCTTTGTTGTTGCCCATTGCATCTGTAGCAATCAGATCATTCTTTAGATTGTGGTTTAGAACCATTAGGGACGAGGTAGTCCTTAAGCCTACCAGTTCCTGATACCCCGTTGCGCTGTCTCAATCACAAATAGACTTTTCTGTCTTCTGCCCCTCTTCATTCAACGGGAAACCTTCTCAGAGATGAGGTTCACACGTTTTGTTTTTTTCCCCAAATAAGGAAGACTGGGTCAGTATAAGGTTACCACATATTATAGTATGGTACCAAGGAAGGAACAATAACTGACCAGTCTGCCCAGCCCTACTTGCACATAAAGGTTTCTTTTTGGTGGTCCATAAAGAAACCTTTATTTGCAAGTAGGGCTGGCAGACTGGTCAGTTATTGTTCCTTCCTTGGTACCATACTATAATATGTGGTAACCTTATACTGACCCGGTCTTCCTTATTTGGGGAAAAAAACAAAACGTGTGAACCTCATCTCTGAGAAGGTTTCCCGTTGAATGAAGAGGGGCAGAAGACAGAAAAGTCTACTGTATTTGTGATTGAGACAGCGCAACAGTGTGCACCTTCGATTTGTATTGCATTGTCTATAGGGGTTGGTAACCTCTGATACACATGGTGCAGCAGTCTCCAGGCGCGGTTAATTAAATTAATTTGTTTAATTGAGTTCCTGACACCCAACTTCAGCTTTATGCAGCCACAACTGTAAGCGTTACTTGGGGCTCCAGTTTACCATTGGTGCCAACACCATCGATGGTTACCATCGATGGTGATAGTGCAGTCAGTCATCGATGGCAGCATCATATCTAATGGATGACCATCAATGTTTTGATTCTCGATGGTATTGCATTATCTTCGATTTATTGGCCCATGGACCAATCAGAACTGGGGTAAAGTAATTGGTTATGCTGTGCCATTGATGGAGAACCATCTGGTTCTCTCCCATTGATGACAAAACCATTCTACATCAGTCTAAGACCATCAATTATTTTGAATCATCGATGGCCATCCATACTCCAACTACAACTGATTAAGAGCTGAAGCCATGGACGCATGGGGTGTATTAAAGAAAATAATAAGACTGAATGTGATTGGAGCAGCTGACTTGTGACATTCTCCCCGCACAGCTTACTGTGGTCATGTAAAACATGCAAGATCAGGATAGGAGGATGAAGTCTGCACCCAGTAATTTTTCGCCCCCCACCACGAAAGAGAGCTGCGACTGATTTGTGAATGAGTGACTGTTAGTCGCCGTCCTGGGCGCCGCCGCCGCCCGTCTCCCTCTGCAGCTCCTGTGCTGCCGGGACGGCAGCCATCTTCTTCCGGCGCACTCCATACTGAAGCGTCGGGGACGTTGCTAGGCAATGCCCCGAACTTCCGCTGCTGGCGTCTGAGCAGGAGGAAGACTCTGCTGGACGGACCTGACGTCATGGCACCACCGGGGGCGGCGGATTTGAATAAAAGCCGGTATCTCTGACACTCAGGCGCAGGTTATAGCGTCTTGTTAGTCCTTGCTCAAGTCGTGTTCCTGGTCCTGGATCCTGCTGGGAAGTTCCCTTGTCCTGCTGGTTCCGTGCTGCAGTTGTTCCTGGTGTCCGTGGGCAGCCCTTGCTTCTAGAGTTCACCATCCTTAGAAGTTTGGAGGTCCTTGTCTGTGGTCCCGTCACCTCCCAGATAAGTCAGGGGATCACCCTGCGTATTCCTCCTGGTGTGTCTTTATATACCATCTTCTGAGCATTGTTGCCATTGTCTTTATATACCATCTTCCGAGCATTGTTGCCATTGTCTTTATATACCATCTTCTGAGCATTGTTGCCATTGTCTTTATATATCATCTTCTGAGCATTGTTGCCATTGTCTTTATATACCATCTTCTGAGCATTGTTGCCATTATTTATATTTGTTATTACCACCGTTACGCATTGTTGCGTTCAACCATTAGTTATCTCCCGGTGTTGTTACCCCTTGGGGGTTCCGGGGACCCCTACCCTTGTGTGGGCTTAGTTAGCTGTCTCCTTGCTCTCCTCTGGCCTTGGTGGGCGTGTTGTCTCTCTCAAGACCAGGTGGCATCGGGGTTGGAGCTGGACTAACCGGCTCCTTCGGACGCGGCTATTATTGGCGAAGCCTAGTTACTCACACGTCCGCCAACCCCAGCTCGAGGCAACGGAGGTAGGGCAGGATAGGTGGTCCTCGGTTCCTTACATTATAACCGGCCAAGAAGATTTTGAGGCAGTCAAGGCTCATTCTTTCACAGTAGTGTCCGTCAGATACTTTAGATTTTTTTATTTTCTCCCTCTCTCCCCCCCTGTCATGGACTCCGCTGCAGGAAATCCTGCTCAGGTGCTCTCTGACCAGGTCTGTCTCCTCACTCAGCAGATGGTGGAATTATCCCTGCGGGTCGAGACACATGAGGAGGTTAGAAGAGTGGCCCCTGCCTTACCCCAACCAGTTAAAGAGCCTAAGATGAATTTACCCGACCGTTTCACTGGCGATCGGAAGCAGTTTTTTAATTTTAGGGAGAGCTGTAAACTTTATTTCCGTCTCCATCCCATATCCTCTGGCTCCAAGACTCACAAAGTTGGTCTGGTGGTCTCCCTGCTCCAAGGAGATCCACAGACCTGGGCCTTTGGGTTAGGGGTAGATAGCCCTGAGCTCAGGACCGTGGACGCTTTTTTCACGGCCATGGGGGTTCTTTATGACGACCCAGACAAGGCAGCATCCGCAGAGGCGCACATTAGAGCATTAAGACAAGGTCGCTGCACTGCGGAAGCTTATTGCTCTGAGTTCCGTCGCTTTGCTGGGGATACTAATTGGAATGACCCTGCACTGCGGAGCCAATTCCGACTTGGCCTGGCAGATCAGGTCAAGGATTTCCTTGTTCAGGTTTCCAGCCTCTGCCTCATTGGATGACTTGATGCAGTTGGTAATCCATATTGACAGGCGCATCAGGGAGAGGCCCCCTTGAGCGAGAGTTGCCTTCCTGTCCTCTTTCTGATGTTGGGAGAGAGTCAGTGGGTGATACTGAGGAACCAATGCAGATTGGGGTGTCTCGCTTGTCTAATCATGAGAAAGCGCGCCGACATTCCTTGGGGTTGTGTCTTTAATGCGGGGGTAAGGGGCACCTTGTAGGAAAATGCCCAGAGCGTCCGGGAAACGTCAAGGCCTAGGGGTTAGGGGAGGAATCCTCTTAGGCCAATCTTGGTTGTCTCCCAATAATTCGCTTTTGTTATTAATATGTTTGGGTCTTGGGGTTCAACGATGGGAGTCTCAAGCCTTTGTGGATAGCGGGGCGGCCAGGAATTTTATCGATTCCCGGCTTGTCCACGATCTTGCAATTCCACTAGTCCCGTTGTCATCCGAGTTATCCGTCTTTGGCTTGGATGGTAGTCTTCTTCCTAAGGGACTGATCTCCCATCGTACCGTACCTCTAGACCTAAGCATAGGCTCTACCCACTCTGAAAAATTTGAGTTTCTTGTTATTCATAGTCCCTTGGCCCCGGTGGTGCTCAGCTTGCCCTGGTTAAAACTGCATAACCCTCGTTTTGACTGGCAGACTGGAGAACTGTTGCAGTGGGGTAGGTCATGCACTACCTCATGTCTTCACCTTCCTGTCAGGGTCTCTAGTCTGGTCAGTCCTCTGCTCCCCACTCCTTATGCTTCATTTGCTGATGTATTTTCCAAGAAAGAGGCCGATACATTACCGCCCCATAGGCCCTATATAACATCTGAGAGCCAGCTTACCTGGAGCTACCCCTGGCTTCTCCAATATGCCATTATCATGTGGCCTTATACTGGGCTATTAAGCCCAGACATATATGTTACTGCTAATGGGATGGGTTTGGGAGTGTGGTCCCCCTCATGTTGATATGGCTGGTCTGCTCCAGGTTAGCACACCCTAACACTTTATTAACACTTATTTTTTTCCTATCACATTGTATATATTTTGTATTTTAATCACACCTTCACTTCCCTACATAGCACCTATGTGCTTCTTATTAACCCCTACTAATTTTCATTTGTATGCTGCCCTGGAGTACTCAGCCTGTGTCGGCATGTTGGGGGCCCACACACCAGACCCATTCCCAGTATTAGGGACCCCCAGTGACAGAGATGCCTTGACGTACGGCCTGGGGGCTTAGCCCTATATCTGCAGATATACGCAACCAAATCTCTGTGTTATCTGATTAATATGTAGTTATGTTTCACTTAGTGTGCAATTGGGATACCAAATGTTTTTTTCTAATGCACCATTTTAGTTGCCCTTCTTTGTACAGTCTCTAATGTATTTATATCCTTCTGGAGATATGTCCTCCAGAACTGAAGACAGTATTCTAGATGAGGTTGTACCAGTGACCTATACAGTGGCATTGGGGCAGATGTATTAAGCCTTAACAAGAGATAAATGCAAGGGTGATCAAGAGAGATTAACGTCCAGCCAATCAGCTCCTTACTGACTTCTTTCAAACACAGCCTGTAACATGGCAGTTAGCAGGTGATTGGCTGGACGTTTATCTCTCTTTATCACCCTTGCATTTATCTCCTGTTAAGGCTTAACACATCTGGCCCACTATTACTTCTTTCTTTCTACTGCTGATAGGGATGACAGAGTGGCGTTCTGCCGTATCAGAGAGGATATGAATCAAATGATAGTCAATGTCTAGGCAGACAGTCAAAAGGTCGATACCAAAGGCCAACATACACAAAGTCGACATGGAAAAAGTCAACACATGAAAAGGCTGACATGAGTTTTTCCCATTTTCGTGTGTCAATGTTGAGCATGCGGTGTAGTGTAACACGTACCATCGCTTCCATTGTCATGCTTTATTTTTACACTGCAATTTCAGTTTGAACACACCTCACCCAAATTAACTCTCTGCACGTTACATCTGCCCCACCTGCAGTGCAGCATGATTTTGTCCATTTGAGAAAATGTTGCACTTGTGATCAACCCTGAATCAAACCCAGTATCCAAAAGTAAAAGCTTATCACGGTAGGGTAGAGTGCAGAGTTTTATAGATGGCCAGTAAACTAAGGACTATATTGTTTGAGTGGATGAGACGGTTATTACTCCTAAAAGAGTCCATGTCACAGCTGAACAAAGCCAAGACTTGAAACTGGCTTTGACTTGATCAAAACAATTTTGGGTCAAGGCTGGCAGCAGACAAGGCAAGTCAGTATACAGTGTGGGGGTCAGGGCTAGTAGCAGACAAGGCAAGTCAGTATACAGTGTGGGGGGTCAGGGCTAGCAGCAGACAAGGCAAGTCAGTATACAGTGTGGGGGGTCAGGGCTAGCAGCAGACAAGGCAAGTCAGTATACAGTGTGGGGGTCAGGGCTAGCAGCAGACAAGGCAAGTCAGTATACAGTGTGGGGGTCAGGGCTAGCAGCAGACAAGGCAAGTCAGTATACAGTGTGGGGGGTCAGGGCTAGCAGCAGACAAGGCAAGTCAGTATACAGTGTGGGGGTCAGGGCTAGCAGCAGACAAGGCAAGTCAGTATACAGTGTGGGGGTCAGGGCTAGCAGCAGACAAGGCAAGTCCGTATACAGTGTGGGGGTCAGGGCTAGCAGCAGACAAGGCAAGTTCGTATACAGTGTGGGGGTCAGGGCTAGCAGCAGACAAGGCAAGTCAGTATACAGTGTGGGGGTCAGGCCTAGCAGCAGACAAGGCAAGTCAGTATACACTGTGGGGGTCAGGGCTAGCAGCAGACAAGGCAAGTCAGTATACAGTGTGGGGGTCAGGGCTAGCAGCAGACAATGCAAGTCAGTATACAGTGTGGGGGTCAGGGCTAGCAGCAGACAAGGCAAGTCGGTATACAGTGTGGGGGTCAGGGCTAGCAGCAGACAAGGCAAGTCGGTATACAGTGTGGGGGTCAGGGCTAGCAGCAGACAAGGCAAGTCAGTATACAGTGTGGGGGTCAGAGCTAGCAGCAGGCAAGCTAGGTTAACAAAAGCATTTTGGCAGAAAATCAGGTTCAGCTACCAGTTACATAGGAACTATCACTGACACAGATGTTTCCACAAGCGGCTATTTAAAACCACAGGAAACAATGGGCCAGGGTATCGAACACAGACCTGTGAAGCACCTGGTGAAAGAGAGAAGTGTAAACTGCACAAACTTTGCAAAGTGACCGGCTTTGATGTCCGTATGTAAGAAGGTAGCAGCAGCCTTATTGCCATGTACCTTTTTTCAGCACTTTATATTCACTGAACTCCCACTTTATTCCCTATCCAATTACCCCACCTCTTTCCACCCAGCTAGTTAATACTGTGCTGACCAGTACATTTCCATCTCTATATTATGCCCTTCATCGGTCGTAAAATGTACAAAACAAGATTTATTCTGTACAATTGTGGCGGGGAGAAAAGCCAACCTCCAAAATAACGGTCAGCGAGATTTTTTACATGAGCCGCAAATAACATAATAGCCGTTCCCCTAATCTCCTGACCCGCTAAGACCCCTGTTACTAGGCACTGCAGTTCACAGCAGAAAGCAGCACTAGAACTCTGCTAAAGCTATGTAATGAAATATAGATTCTGAGATATCTCTAGGGAAAAAGCTATCGGATTAACGCACTGAACCTTAACCAAATCCCAATGAAACTGCAGGCAACATCCATTTACACCATGCAGAGAAACAACATTACTATAGAGTGGCTGGTTTCATATTATTTCGGATTTCAACAAGTGTTACATATACAGTACATTCACCTTCGGTTCTATTTAAGGAGAAAAAAAAAATTGAGCTTTGTTTGTTTTTTACTTCTCATTTTCTCTGTAAGGAAAGTGCATTTTCAGTCAACTTCATACTGTCACCGCTGCTGACTTCATGTGCCAGTACCGATGATAACAGCACAGGATGTGAACAACGCCTTGATACGGTGATGCCAAGAGAAAGTAGCAGTGCATTAAACCGTGCTCCTAGCCGTCACCGGGATTTCAACAAACCAAGTTGAGCCGTCATATGTTATGTCAGCTAGATAAATGCCTCCGACTGGAAAAGAGCTAAATTAGTAATTAGTAATGTCACCAGTTGAATATCTTCTGACTTGCTTTTAATGGACTAAAATGACTCTATAAGGATATGATGGAACACAGACTTAAGTCACCAGCTGGTAGCTCGGAACCTTTAGAACCTGGGAACATTGGACCAGAACGCACAATCTCGACAGGTTGTACGACCAGTCCCGCGGGTCGTGAGGTTGACCCTCAGGTCAGAAGTGCTGCATGTCTGATCAGTCGGCTCTCATTGTGGACGTAAGCAGATCATACATGCTTTCAAAGCACATACGATCAGGTCGCCCTGATGTATGGCCAGCATTATACAATTATCTGGCAGATCATCTGTCCAATCTGGCTGGTTGTGTATAGGAGCAAATGACAATGGACCGGTTGTTCCCAAACACTGGGAAAAAGACAAAACGGTTGTTTATAAACAACAACCAGTGGCGGGTGGCGCTGGATTCAGTTTTCAGGCTTCATGGTGCAATTCTCAGATAGTTGCGGTCTTGAATTGGATCACATAAAAATTGAATAAAAAAAATAGCTATAAAGAAAAATGTTCAACCATTTACAGATAGTATAAAATTGTGGATCCAATAATAAAGGGGCGTACCCCACTCACACATGGAAAGAAAAATATGTGTGCATAAAGGTATCTTTACAGTTTTTTAAGGGTCACCTCGTTGATTTGACAGATGGTAATTACCAGATCACAATCTCTTTTTTTTTGTGATATGCGTACCGTACTCACACAGCCACTCGCCGTGATCCTCCCATAAAGGTATCTTTAAGCATCCTCCCCTAAGTCCAGCCTTCTTCGGTTAAACCGATGGTGGTCCTCAAACCAGAGTGGTTAGAATATGAAAGATAAATTAAACGGGTGTAAAAGCACTCGTATATCTATATAAATAGTGCGGTCAGGGTTTACTATAGATAGAAGGAGCATACCCTACTCACAAAGACAAGGGTAATAACGAGTCAATCTATAGTGGTTTCTTTAAAACTTCCAAAGGATCACCTCGTGAGGAAGCCGAAAATATAGTACCAAAGATATAGATCTCTTAAAGTGCATACCATACTCACACAGCCAATCACTGTGGTCCTCTTATCTTTTCGGTGTGATCCTCCAAATCAATTCTTATTATGTCCTCCTCAATTATGGAGGAGTGGAACATAAATGAGAGGAAGGGGAAGGTCCACTGAAATTATAAGACCAAGGCCCTTATTCTGATTGACGCGGACTTTACCGCGTACTTACGGATCGCGTCTTTACGGCGTCTGCGCATGCGTGGAGAACGCTACGCGCATGTGCCACGCCTTGACTCGGTACCAGTTCGGCCAAATCCCGTCCAAAACTGTTCACCGCTATCAGTCGGGAAATAGGGGCGTATTATGGGCGTCATGCGGAATGACACATGGGCGTAGTTTCAAAGTGGGCAAAACGGGGCGGAAACATGGGCGGACACGGGGGAGTACACTTATGTTGGGGGGCGTACATTCGGAAACCACTCCGAATGCACGCGAGCAAAAAGGGCAGAAATGTGCGGTGTCCACAAGTGTACTATTGCTTTGCGGACACCACTCGTTCATGCGGTAGGCGAACGTACGCCTAATGACTACAACCATTAACACCTGAACCCAATAGAATCTACTCCTTTACTCATTACTCACTAATAGGCCGCTTGTCAGTGCTTTAATTGAAACCATTGCTGCTTCAAGGAAACCTTAGTAATCCCCCACATATGCTGTACTTGTCCCACACTTAAAAACTGCTAACAATGGACATGACTGAATCTTAATACTATCAATACACATGTGTATTAGACATGTACTCATGAAACCACACACATTGATTCCAATTCCAAATAAGCTGTTTTTTATGAGGATAGGTAATTGAATAAGTGGGTCATGTGATGTATTGCAGAAGATACTTCATAGTGGGTTGTTTGGCGTAAATACTCCGCTTACGGGCGGTAGCACCGCTTGGCTCCCGTTCGGATGCGGTATTTCCGAGCATACTCTGTAATACTCTGTAATACCGTGCAGAATCGGAGTGTTTCTCCCGCACACGCATGGTTTGTATGTCGTCCGTAAACACGCCCTGTTCTTAAAGAGTGAGTCCGTCCGAATGCGGAGGACACGTGGGCGTTTCTACGGACGATGGCCGCATGCGGCAAAACACCGTGGCGTGCGGACCGCTCCGTAAGAATGCGGGAATATCCGCACCGATCAGAATAAGGGCCCATGTTTGAAGATGCACTTCTTTAATTGCTCACAGAAAGGAAAGACATCAGGTCTTTTTGCTTTTTTTCTTAAAAGGCATCAAACAAGGGACTCCAAAGGATGTAAAACACTGTTTAGCTGGAGGCTTCAGCAAACATTTCACGCTTGAAAAGAAGTCATGACGGTCAGTTCCTCCATTTCCACTCTATAAGCAAGGTGGACTCACCTCCATGAGCAAGATTGCAAGGAACTCTTTGAGGGACACTTTACTTTTGGACTAAATATAATAATATTTTCATGAGGACACCGCCAAAATGGTCATTCAGACAAACTGGTTAAATTAATGAATGTAAACAATTTGTCTGAACTACAGTTTTGCAGTGTTTCAGAGCAAATGGATGATTGTCAATTGCTCCCATACATTACCAGATTTTCTTTCCAACCAGCCAGATTGGACAGATAATCTGCCAGATATTTGTATAGTATGTGCCCAGTAATTCCCCCAGGTGTATAATAATAATAATAATAATAATAATAATAATATAGCACTTTTCTCCCAATAGGACACAACAAGCTTAACAGAAGATATCAGTAAAGTGCTTGAGTAACTAGGTACGTCTTTAGTCTATTTTTTAAAGGATTCTACAGTGGGGGCTTCTCGCACTGTGCGAGGAAGAGAGTTCCATAGAGTTGGAGCAACAAAGTTGAAAGCTCGACCCCCAGATGAATTCAGGGAACTTCTGGGTACTGTTAGTAGTCCTTCTTCAATGAATCGTAGTAATCGAATAGGACAGTAAGGAATCAGAAGCTGCTGCAGGTACCTTGGGTCCTGGTCATGTAGGGCCTTGAAAGTGAGTAAGCCAATCTTGAAAACGATTCGCCATTTTACAGGTAGCCAGTGAAGGGCGTAGAGAATGGTAGTTATATAGCTGGAGCGGGGCTGGTTAGTTAATAGTCTGGCAGCTGCATTTTGTACCAGCTGCAAGCGGTGCAATTTTTTGGATGGGAGACCCAGGTAGAGAGCATTGCAGTAGTCTATGTGTGATGATATAAATGCAAGTATGACTTTAGGCAGGTCTGAGGGTATTAAGTGCTTGATTCTGGCTATATTCCTTAGATGATAGAATGAGGATTTGATTGTGGCTGAAACCTGATGTTTAAGCTGATGTGAATGGTGGAGGTCTTCTCTCGAAAAGCTGTGTGCATGGGAGCTTCAAACCAGAATGTAAATCTCATGTTTAAAATCTATGTGATGGCAACTGCCATGTTCATCATTGGGTGTTTTTGCCACTCCCACGCAGGACGACAGCCGCTATTCCATTGTTTCTGCTGATGGGTGTGCTAGCATAATTTACTCACACAGAAATGTAAGAAAAGTGTCCCAAACGGCACGTTGTGCAGCTAAGCCCGATCCATTTAGGCACAATGAGCACAAAAAGCACTGGTGCCCAGTACCGGAACCATGCATATTGGCCACCCCCCATTCAGCCGAGTGTTAGGAATGGGACTGGAAAGATGGGGTAGACTTTGGTGCAGTTGGTCACCTCATACATACGTTTATTTTACTGCAAGACACCATCAAGTGCAGAAGTCCTGATTGGAGACCCATGATATAGACCAGGGGTGGCCAAACCGGTCCTCGAGATCTACCAACGGTCCACATTTTCCATATCACCTAGCTGGTGCACAGCTGTAGTCATTACTAACTGTCACATATTAAAACATGCTGCATTCATTCCTACTATAGATCCACAGGTTGTCTGGAAAACATGCACCGTTGGTAGATCTTGAGGACAGGTTTGGCCACCCCCGATATAGACCTTTCGGTCTTCTCCCTGATGTGGGATGGTACCAGTTGTAGTTTCGGTACCTTGTCTGATTAATTAACACCACCAGGTTGTGTGTCACATGCTGCATTTAACACATACCTGTTTACTGCTGGACTAAAAACATGGTAAGTAGGGTTTTGGGGCTTAGCATTGCAGTCTATGGAAGGGGTAACAGATAGCAACAGCTAGCTAACATTTAAAAGTGGTCAAATGTTTATTTAAGGGCTTGCGCATCCTATAACATCGGAATCCCAAAAGAAGCACCCAAGCATTCTCCTGCTCTTGGGCTGGATAGGTTTCTTTAAAAGAGCAACTGAAGTTATAGTGTATTGAATATATACAGTAGATCTCCAATTCCCTTTGAAATCACCGTTCCCCACTGTGAACGTCCGGGGGTCCTGACGGGACTAGAGAAGGTCTGAAAAACCGATGGGAGCGATTCATAGTGCAATACCTTTTTACTCTGAAATAGATTATAAGAATCTCTTTTCTTACTGATTTCTATGCGCTGAACACGAAGATGATGTTTAAAATTGTTCATTAGTTCCAGTTCTGAAGATCCTTAGCGATGAACTAAATCTTAGATCAATGCTGTTGTACAGGCATTGCAGACATTTTCCCATTTTAAAATATTTGAAAATAGGATTCCCTCATATCATATCAGACACTTGGTGGCAATATTTCTTTGAAGATGCATTTTCTTCATTCTCACGTAGATTTTTTCCCAGCTAACTGCAGCACCATTAGTGATGAACGCGGTCAACATTATCACCAGGATATTTCTGAGATGGAGAAGCGATACCAGGGGAAATGGAAGGCTTCGATGCTAGCAGACTATTGTTGGACACTTGTCAGCGATGCCCCGGAAATAGCGTACAAGTGAATTGCACCTCGAAAGCGGCATTAAAACCAATGATTTTTATTATTGTTGATGTTGCATATGTATATTAACCTATTTGTTTTGAAAATGTAAATAACTATAAAACGGCAACAAATCTTTCAATTTCATTGTCATTTTCAGCACCCTAAATTCTATTAATAAACATGTCATTTTTGGGATCCCCAAAAAATGGTAAATTTTGACGAAGTCTACAAATGAAACCGTTTGGGTGTGGCGAGTTGTGGTGATGTGCTGACGTCCAGGTCCTTCTTTTCTGAGGGAACAAGCCTGACTCCAGGTTTCTCACCATCAATAGATTTCTCCTCTGTTCGTTGTTTATAGTAAGCCAGAACTTACTTTTCAGATGAACATTTTCCGACGAATTGGAGGCGGGCGTTGATGTCAAGTGACGTCTTGTGCCCACCCCGAGCAGGCAGGGGCACGCCTGCCTTCCGACGGGTCCAGCCAGTGTTTCTATGGGCACGGGCACTGGTTTTACGTGCACACCCACGAAACGCCGGATGATGCCCACCCCGGAAAGCCCCCCCCCCCCCCCCTACCTGTCAATCAGGCAACAAGCCTCATGACAAATTAATAGTTCACCTCTGGCGCTCGCTGCGGTGGTTTTCACATTCACAGGCCCCGACCATTGGGGATGGGGCGGATTTAGATTTCAATTAGCATCAATATTAAAAGCCAGGGAGGCAGACGTATTTGCTATCCAACCAGATGTAAAATATCCAATGTATTACTTATTATACACGTCCTTATTACACTGCAGGCACCTTGGGCCAGATGCACTAAGAGTGAAAAGTGATAAAATGGAGAGTGATAAACCACCAGCCAATCAGCTCCTGCCTGATATTTTTCACACACACACACACACACACACACACACACACTGTCTGTGACATGGCAGGGAGGACCTGATTGGCTTCACTTTTGAAGATTAGTGCATCTGGCCCCTTATGTGCAGAAATGTACCAGTCCCATCAAGCGCGATGGCAAAAAACGATCAGAAAATGATTTCCCGCCAAGATATCAGGGGTTCGATGCTCCGCAGCGGGCAGTCCTGGAGGTCTCTCTAATTACACATCCTTCCATTGCTGAGGGCGCATTATACGGAATATAAAATGCATTTGGCTGTTTTCCGAGCACCGGACCACAGAAATGTTTATTATGTATTTTTCTGACAGCATTCCCATCCAATTTAAACACTTTAATTAGTTATGATATGGGACTCCATGCTGCCGAGACTGATATTAGACTGGGGGCTGTCTCCTTCATGCTTAGTCAGCTATGCATGTTTAAATTAGCAATTCCACTTAGCCTGTGGAAGACTGTAAACAACAAGGCGTGTTGCATCTGTAATTAAAAAGGGAATATTTAGCAACAGAAGTTTCATTAGAAACCTAGAAGAAGTCAGCTGTACAGTATAAGCTCTCATACAGAAAGGAGTCTGACGAGACCGTCTCAATCCATCCAGCCAGGGGCCTCACGTTCACGTTCATGACTGATAAAGTTTTATTTTGAATATTGGAATACCTGGATTGGGACACATTACTGGCATTCGACACTGGGACAGCAAGGGTTAACCGTCCATGTTTTCCAGCTGCATAATGTATAACAAGACATTGACCCCGACTAAATTGAAGTCAGTGCACTGAATGCCCCTCCAGCGCTCAGCCTGGCATTCAGCCTCGTTTAGCGAGCATGACAGATCTGCCTAGAGTTCAGGGAACATGGATACAGTATGTCATTCCTACATCCTTGGGTTCCGTGCAAGAGCTGATCTCGGTTATGGAATGCATCAAAGGGAAAAAAATCCACTAGGGCGTGGAGTGAGAATAGAATAGTGTGGCGAGCGCAGCGAGCCACCGAGCCCGAAGCGTGGCGAGCGCAGCGAGCCCCGCGGATACCTTCACAGGTATCCGCGTGCCCTTGCGGGCTTCACAGGTGTCCGCGTCCCCTCGCTTCGCTCGCCACACTATTCTATTCTCACTCCACGCACTAGTGGATAGTAGGGGTATGAAAAGGTCGGAGGACGCGTACCGCTGCGCTCGCCACGCGTCAATAGCGGGGTGGCGTTAACGGTGGTGGGGGCCATGAAACATTTTTTTTAAAACATATCCAATGTGAAATGCCCATATTGGCCAATTTCACATTGTCATTTTATTTTAACATTGTTGTCTATGGGAAATCGGGTCCATCGCGTCTTTTAACATTACTGTCTATGGGAAATCGGGTCGGAAATCGGGTCCATCGTGTCTTTTAACATTACTGTCTATGGGAAATCGCGGGCATCGCGTCGCGGCCCCTTATAACAGCCACGACCGACGCGATGCCCACGATTTCGGGCGCGATGAAAAAATCGGCAGCCCGGATAACTCACAAGTACCAAATAAAAGGATGGTCATGTTTCGTCTGCGCAAATAACTGCCATTTTCTGACTGCTGGTAAACTGTATACTTTTAGCTGTTACGTGGGATTTGTTTGTGATGAAAAAAACCCTTTATCTGTTTTTCCTGTTCTCACACTGTGGAGTGTGCACAAGTATGACAGATGCTACGTCGTACGCCAGTCAGTTGTGTTGCATTCTGCTTATGCCTGAAGGGCTGTCACAGTGTGGTAGCATTGCATTCGTATGAGGCAAAGTTAAGTGAGGGTATACCGGTGGGATTGTGGCTGCTTTTATTATCCTCCTTTATAAAATATGGCGCCACAAGGAACCCGCAGCGCTTTACATGGTATATAAACAGAAACAGTGCAGACAAAACAAAAAGCTACAGTATTTAAAGGCCCATACACACTGGGAGATTTTGTGCTGAAAGCAGCTCAGTTTTGTCATTTAAGATCAAAAGCCGCCCAGTGTGTATGGGCAGGCAATGAGCGGTGAGCGTTAATGTCCGCTCCTGCATCATTACCGGTAGCCATAGTTTGCTGGTATTACCAGCAGGCTGAACGGCTTTCCATAGCGTCCTGCTATGGAAAGCCGTTCACAGTGGTGAAAATCGCTGGGCAGGGGAAAAAAACAAGCGCTCAGCGATTTTAACGATCATCTCTGTGCATACAGGATGGGCAAAAAAGCCCAGTGTGTATGCTCCTTAACCATTGCTGTTCACATATAGTCATAATATAGTATACACTGAGGTTCACTGCTGCTGCTAATGGTATATGGGAGAGAAGAAAAGTCAGAGGAGGGAAGAGGGCCCTGCTCATGAGAGCTTACAATCTAGAAGGGAGGGGCAGACGGACAAGTTCTGCACACACTTTAAATGCTTCTGTTGTCAGCACTCTTTTTGTGCTCTTCATTCCAGGCACGGCGTTGGAGAAAAGAAGCAATTACATTCAGCTCTGCGCCCGCTCCTTTGTGTTTTGCACAGTATGTGGATGATAGAGAGAGGTAACAGGCTTTACAGTAGTATAAAAAGTCATGTAGGGCAGTTTGGCATAGGATGATTTAGAAAATATTTTTTTTCTCTAAACCACAGACATCAACAAGAGAGTGTTTCACTCGCGATAGGTGTAAAACTTCACCACTTGCTACGTCAGGTGTGGCCAAACCGGTCCTCGAGATCTAACAAAGGTTCACGGTTTCCAAATCACTTTGCCGGTGCACAGCTGTAGTCATTACTGTTACATGACCCAAATCCCCTAGCTGGTGCACAGCTGTAGTCATTACTAACGGTCACATGACCCAAATCCCCTACCTGGCGCACAGCTGTAGTCATTACTGTCACATGACCCAAATCCCCTAGCTGGTGCACAGCTGTAGTCATTACTGTCACATGACCCAAATCACCTAGCTGGTGCACAGCTGTAGTCATTACTAACGGTCACATGACCCAAATCCCCTACCTGGCGCACAGCTGTAGTCATTACTGTCACATGACCCAAATCCCCTAGCTGGTGCACAGCTGTAGTCATTACTGTCACATGACCCAAATCACCTAGCTGGTGCACAGCTGTAGTCAGTACTAACGGTCACATGACCCAAATCCCCTAGCTGATGCACAGCTGTAGTCATTACTGTCACATGACCCAAATCCCCTAGCTGGTGCACAGCTGTAGTCATTACTGTCACATGACCCAAATCACCTAGCTGGTGCACAGCTTTAGTCATCATTACTAACGGTCACATGACCCAAATCCCCTAGCTGGTGCACAGCTGTAGTCATTACTAACTGTCACATGACCCAAATCACCTAGCTGGCGCACAGCTGTAGTCATTACTGTCACATGTCCCCTAGCTGGTGTACAGCTGTAGTCATTACTGTCACATGACCCAAATCACCTAGCTGGTGCACAGCTGTAGTCATTACTAACTGTCACATGACCCAGATCACCTAGCTGGTGCACAGCTGTAGTCATTACTGTCACATGACCCAAATCCCCTAGCTGGAGAACAGCTGTAGTCATTACTAACTGTCACATGACCCAAATCACCTAGCTGGTGCACAGCTGTAGTCATTACTGTCACATGACCCAAAACCCCTAGCTGGTGCACAGCTGTAGTCATTACTGTCACATGACCCAAATCCCCTAGCTGGTGCACAGCTGTAGTCATTACTAACTGTCACATGACCCAAATCCCCTAGCTGGGGCACAGCTGTAGTCATTACTAACTGTCACATGTTCACACATGCTGCATTCATTCCTACTATAGATCCACAGGTTGCCTGAGATACATGGACTGTTGGTAGATCTTGAGGAAAGGTTTGGCCAAACTTGTGTCAAATGACACTAAATTCCGTCAATTACTTTCAAATTTGTAAGAAAAAGTTTGGACCGAGTAAAAACACCCTGTGTGCTCAGTTATAAATGTATATATCAAATCTAGATGAACAACTTATCTCCTGGGCCAAAATAGAACATTTTGTAAGTTTCACCAATGGCGTCAAGAGGCGGCTACTTTTTACCCGGTCCCGGTTGCAGGGAGCCAGGCAGCGGGGAGAGAGAGGACAGGCTGCTGCAGCAGCACAGCCTCTCTCTCCAGCTCAGCACATGCTGCCCAGTGCTGTGTGCTGAGCTGTGAAGAGAGACAGCTACAGCGGCAGCCTGCCCAAAATAATAATGACAAAGAAGTGTATCTTGCCAGACCCAAAGAGGCTAAGAAAGTGATCAGGCATGCCAAGGCACAAGCTGAGGAGAAAATGGCTCAGTCAGTAGATAAAGGAAACAAAACTTTTTTTTAAGTATATAAGTGAAAGGAGAAAATCAAATGGAGGAATAATAAGACTGCGGACAGACACTGAGAATTTGGTGGAGGGAGACAAGGCAATTGCAGATCATCTAAATAATTACTTTTGCTCTGTATTCACTATAGAAGGAGAAGGGAAGGGACCACAGTTAAGTTGCAAGGACATTCATAAAAATAAGGTAGATGGAGGTACATTTACTAGGGAGAAAGTCCTAACAGAACTTTCAAGACTGAAAGTGGATAAATCAATGGGGCCAGACGGAGTGCATCCAAGGATACTAAAAGAACTAAAAGATGTGTTGGTAGCGCCATTAACAGATTTATTTAACCAGTCACTAGATACAGGTGCAGTTCCAGAGGACTGGAGAAAAGCAAATGTAGTTCCACTGCACAAAAGCGGAAGCAAAGAAGAAGCAAGTAACTACAGACCAGTGAGCCTTACATCAGTAGTAGGGAAAATAATGGAAACACTATTAAAAGAAAGAATAGTGGAATATCTTAAATTAAACAACTTACAGGATCCAAAACAGCATGGTTTTACTGCAGGGAGATCATGCCAAACAAGTCTCATTGACTTTTTTGACTCCGTGACCAAAATACTAGATGAAGGGGGGGGGGCCATAGATGTGGCATATCTAGACTTTAGTAAGGCATTTGACACTGTCCCACATCGCAGGCTGCTAAATAAACTTGAAAGTGTGGGATTGGATTATAAAACAATTAAATGGATAAGAACCTGGTTGCAGGATAGGAAACAGATAGTTGTAGTAAATGGAGTGCATTCTATGGAGGGACATGTTACCAGTGGAGTACCCCAGGGATCTGTACTTGGACCAGTGCTCTTTAATATCTTTGTTAGTGACATTGCAAATGGTATTGAAGGGAAAGTATGCCTTTTTGCAGATGACACAAAGATATGCAACAGAGTAGACACACCAGGAGGGGTAAATCAAATGACTGATGATCGAAGTAAACTTGAGAATTGGTCAAGAGAATGGCAACTACAGTTTAATGCTAAAAAATGCAAAATTATGCACTTGGGACTCAAAAACCCAAAGGCTCAATATAGTATCAAGGGTACTATAATGGAAACTACTGAGGAGGAAAGAGATCTAGGAGTCACTATTTCAAGTGACTTAAAGGCAGGGAGGCAATGTAACAAAGCAATGAGGAAGGCTAGTCAGATGCTTGGTTGCATAGGGAGAGGAATCAGTAGCAGAAAAAAAGACGTAATAAATGCCACTTTATAGGTCATTGGTACGACCTCTTCTGGAATACTGTGTCCAGTTCTGGAGACCATATCTTCAGAAGGATATAAATACATTGGAGAGTGTACAAAGAAGGGCAACTAAAATGGTTAATGGCCTACATCACAAAACTTACCTGGATAGACTAAAAGATCTTAACATGTATAGTTTGGAGCAGAGAAGGGAAAGGGGGGACATGATAGAAATCTTAAAATATATCAAGGGTTTTAACATAGTACAGGTGGGAAATTTTCTTCAAAGGAAAACAAGTAATAAAACACGAGGACATGCACTGAAACTGGAGGGAGGTAGGTTCAGGGGAAATGTTAGAAAGAATTATTTCACAGAAAGGGTAGTGGATAAGTTGAATAGCCTCCCATCAGAGGTGGTAGAGGCTAAGACAGTAGAACAATTTAAACATGCTTGGGATAGGCATATGAATATCCTTACAAAGAAATAAGGATTAAAAAGGGTTGAGTTTACCTGAAGGGTAAAAAAAGGGGCTGACTAGATGGGCCAAATGGTTCTTATCTGCCGTCAAATTCTATGTTAATATGTTTCTATGCCCTCTCTCCCCCTCTGTGTGAAATTCTGCACGCAACCTGCATCTTGCACAAATTGAGTTTTTTTTTGTTCCAATGACACTATACCATAACTATGTAAATGTTTAGACATAGGATGATGTCAAACACAAACCCCCAAAAAATAAAAAAATAATTTGCCCTTAAGGAAATATTTAATCTTTTGCATGGTCCATTAATGCACATTGCTTACCTTTGTTGTATCGCGACACCTCCTCCCAAAACGCTTTGAAGAGCTCTGTGAGGTGTCGCTCCTTCTGTCGCGCGGTTATCTTCTTCTTTACGGTCAACTGCTCCAGGGTTTTGGAGATTGCATTTAGCCGACATTCGCTTTCCTCCTGTATCTGATACTTCAGGGAATCCACCACCTTTGCCATGTGCTCCCAGCGGATCATCTTCTCCTGCATTTCCTATAGAGGAACACCGGCCTTCATTAGACACATAAGCAATAATCCCGACGAGTGCAGAAAGCAGCAACACTATTGCCACCAACCCCACTAGTATATAATCTCCCCAACAGTATGTTATCAGAGCCAGACTAGGAATACTCTATGGCACCAGCAATGCCAGCTGCTTTCTCTATTCTGTAGCACTCACTATTATTATTACTTTATATTTCATCTGTTACAGTAGCACTTATTAGTTGGTCTATTCAATTAAAGTCAGATCCATGCCGACATGCAATTTCAGAACGGTTCCGACAAGCCCTATTTAATGAGTGGCCAAATCCGACAGTCGGATTTATCCGTTCCCGGTGTCCCGTCCAGCATCTTGCACGGCATGAAATATTGAGGCTAGATGTATGAGGCATCTCACGCAGCGTGGGGTATTGAGGCTAGATGTATGAGGCATCTCACGCTGCGTGGGGTATTGAGGCTAGATGGATGAGACATCTCGCGCTGCTGGGGTATTGAGACTAGATGTATGAGGCATCTCACGCTGCGTGGGGTATTAAGGCTAGATGTATGAGGCATCAAGTGCTGCGTGGGGTATTAAGGCTAGATGTATGAGGCATCAAGTGCTGCGTGGGGTATTAAGGCTAGATGTATGAGGCATCAAGTGCTGCGTGGGGTATTAAGGCTAGATGTATGAGGCATCTCACGCTGCATGGTGTATTGAGGCTAGATGTATGAGGCATCTCGCGCTGAATGGGGTATTGAGGCTAGATGGATGAGGCATCAAGTGCTGCGTGGGGAATTGAGGCTATATGGATGAGGCATCTCAGCTGCATGGGGTATTGAGGTTAGGTGTATGAGGCATCTCGTGCTGCATGACATAGTAAGGCTAGATGTATGAGGCATGAGGCATCTCATGCTGCATGGCGTATTGAAGCTAGATGTATGAGGACACGTCTGTATGTGATCCAAACAGTGTACACATTACATACCATATTAGGGACGTACACATTACATACCATATTAGGGACGTACACATTACATACCATATTAGGGACGTACACATTACATACCATATTAGGGACGTACACATTACATACCATATTAGGGACGTACACATTACATACCATATTAGGGACGTACACATTACATACCATATTAGGGACGTACACATTACACACCGTATTAGGGACGTACACATTACACACCGTATTAGGGACGTACACATTACATACCGTATTAGGGACGTACACATTACATACCGTATTAGGGACGTACACATTACATACCGTATTAGGGACGTACACATTACATACCGTATTAGGGACGTACACATTACATACCGTATTAGGGACGTACACATTACATACCATATTAGGGACGTACACATTACATACCATATTAGGGACGTACACATTACATACCATATTAGGGACGTACACATTACACACCATATTAGGGACGTACACATTACACACCGTATTAGGGACGTACACATTACACACCGTATTAGGGACGTACACATTACATACCGTATTAGGGACGTACACATTACATACCGTATTAGGGACGTACACATTACATACCGTATTAGGGACGTACACATTACATACCGTATTAGGGACGTACACATTACATACCGTATTAGGGACGTACACATTACATACCGTATTAGGGACGTACACATTACATACCGTATTAGGGACGTACACATTACATACCATATTAGGGACGTACACATTACATACCATATTAGGGACGTACACATTACATCCGCCCCTAATATTTGTATAACTCTTTGTGCTGAAAGGCGGCGGGTAGGAATTACCATTGACAGCACCTCCTGGGAATCCCACAGGAGGTTTTCCACAGCAATCATCTTTGAGATCAGGCTCATCATTGTCCTCCCAACATCATCATGAGAACATTTCCCTCTGTCATGGAGTAACTGATGGACATTCTCTATCTGCTTCCAGAAACCTTCTACCTGCAGGAAAAGCGCACAATAGCAGACACTTATATAGCAGGTACAATACACAGACAGCAGACTATCTGAACTGTTATAGTGGCCACTATTAACTATTAGAAGTGTCATGTTATAAATGAGTGACGTACGTCACAGTGCAAATGACTTATTTATGGTCTCTACATAGATGCCCCAGGTAGGTAGAAGTATGGATGTGTGATCGGAAGAGTAAAGGAATGGACAAGGGCAGGGCAGGGGCTAGGCCCACCAGCACACTTAGTGAATATTACATTAGATAACAGGGATGAAGGGTATATATTCAGAGGAGTCCACCAGTCGCCGCCCGCACAGCGTTCAGATGGGCGACTCTCCCGGCCCGCAATTACACTCCCCCCCCCGCCCGCACCGCTGTGTGCGAGCGTCCGGTGATTCGTCTATTCGCCGTGGCCGCACGCACACAGCGGCTGCTCATGCGCGTAACTGACTATGCACATGCTCAGTTGCAAAACATTACTCCCCTGCGCGAACACGCAGGGGAGCGTGTCAACCAAAATAAGGCCCACTGCGTGTGACTGAGTCTGTGAATCTGTACATGTAGTGCTATGATGTACTGTAGCACATACGTAGGATCTTCACTTCAACCAGGCATAAATGTAATGCCTGAGGTTCCATTGCGATCATGATTTATTTAGGGCATAAACAAGAATAAAGCAAGATTTATATGAGGAGAAAAATAATCCAACTGAAATAAAGCAATTCTTATATTGGACTGGGCCGGAGTTTGCAGATACAGTAGGCATAGTGTAAAATACAAAGACAGAAAACTTTACAGCTGCTATATCTGGAATGTGACTGTTCCTGGTCATGCACAGGGCAGACAATCCAGAGCATCTGTGCAGGATGACACGTCCATATCGCCAGGACGATCTGTGATCAGAATCTCCTATGTTATTGTTCTCCCCAATCTTGAATCGCTCTGTTCACAACAGTTCCTTCCCTTAATGGGAAGTTCTTGGCTGCCCATGACAGATGCTGGAATTGCTAAGGTCTATTACGTCGCAACAGAGCTACAATGCCGGGACGTTGTGCCCAGCCGGCTAATGGCATTTATAATACACAAGTTGTTAGTTTGGAACGTACGTTTTGCATGAGATGGTCGGAGTATTCTCTCTCCCTTCTCTCAATGTCCTCCATAGTCTGGAACTCTGAACCTTGCCCACGTGATAACTTGCTTGCAGCTACCCCAGAGCGGTATTTCTGTTCCAATTCCTGCACCTCCTGAAACAGACAGAAAATAGCAGCAATGTCCTCTTACAGTACATACATTGACGGGTGTCCCACCTTCAGATCTTTAGGTTTTTAAGCTTGTATATTCACTACTGTTACTTTTATTAAATTTGAATACTGAAACTTTATGTAATTTTGTCTGTTTGGCAAGGATAATGTTCTGTAATCTGGAGTTGATTTATCGGGTGTGGTGTGACGTCCCGCTCGACAGGATTAAGACATTCATTACACTGATGTCGGAATCTCTAGGGACCCCGACATGGGGGCTAGCGCAATGAAGCTCGCCATCTATTCTATTCTCCCTCTATGGGGTCGAAAACCACCACAAGGGAGAATGGCGTAAGTACTGTAAGTAAGTCTGGATTTCGACATCGGTGTAATGACCGTTGGAATCATGACCGCTGGGAGGCCATCTGGAACCCGATGTAGCAAGCAAAAATCGTTGAAACGTGGACCATTGGAGAAGGTGCCCATAGCAACCAAACTGCTTTGATGAAGTACATTCTATGAAATAAGAATATATTAATTAGTTGCTACGGGCAACTTCTCCACTTGTTATATCAACCGCACAGTCTAGTCTCTAGTATATGGCACATAACTTTCATTCAAACACAGCCTGTAAAATGACAGCAGCTGGTTAACCGGTCCATGCTTTGATACATCTCCACCTTCTAAGCCCACAGGCTTCTATTAAGCTTGGTGAATATGGTAGCAGCGGCTAAATTTCCAAAAACTGCATTTTTGGTAGTTTGGCTGCATTTTTAACTGTCACGCATCTCGCCCAATGTAATAACAGAGCATGAGAGAACTGTATGCGGAGACAATCCCAATTCCCTGGTGTACTCGCGTTCCTCCAGTTGATGGAATCCAACAATGAAAGTTCCTCCCCGCACGTCAGCCTCATTGTACTACTACATTCAGTGGTGTTACAGTGGCACTGCAGCTCAAACGGTGGCTTGGGGGGGGGGGGCACATGGTCTCCAATGGGTCTGGTCGTCCATATGGAATCTATCAAAAATGTCCCTCCGCCTTAGAGGAGACAAATGCTAGAAGTTCTACTGGACAGATGCATAGATGCTAGAGGACCTACTGGATAGTATATATCGCTACCCGAAAGTTACAGATTCCGGACAGCGATATATATCGGTAATGGCAATGGGCATGTAAATCTGTGGCAACAAGCATGTAACCCACTGGTAACAAGCAGAAAACTACTGGCAATGAATAAGAAACCCCTGGCAACCAGCATATAGGTAAAAAAAAAAGTTATGATAAATGTATTGAAAGGAAAAGGGGGGGGGGGGGGGATTTGCACCAGAATTTCTAGTCATGCTAAGGACTACAAGCTCCATCATGCCTACTGAAAACTATGGCTGCTTAGTGGAAACTGACCTCTGGAAACAAGTGATTACGAGCGTCTTTTGAACTACAACTGCCAGCATGCTCTGTCTAAACATGCATGAAGTAAAAAAAAAAAAAGAGCAACTTGGATCCTTACACCGTCCTGTGAAGAAAGGATGTGAGTGCACAGGTCCCTATCTATCTTCTTCTGCAGCAGCAGGTCAGTCAGGTTTATGCGGAGGATCTGAGCAAACATCTAGACAGCAAAATTATAGAGAGGAAAAATCAATGTTGTAGTAATGCAGGGCACAGAGGTCGCCGCGTAGCAGTATTACGCCTCATATAATAGATACATCTGCAGTGGCCTTTAGCCCATAAAAACAAATTGTTCACCCCCATTTTAAACATCAACGTAACATCTATAGTGATGATCAAAATTAATTGCTATAGTAAAATAGTGACACATTATAAAGCAGAGGCAACTTCACACATATGCTCAGGAGAAAGCAACAAGGTCATTATATATACACTTGGCAGAATAACTGCCAAATGAGAACAATGGCACTTTGCTTTATCAAGGAATGCAAATTAGGCCTAATAGAGACTTCTTCATGTTAACGTTTAAAAGGGTTTATTCATTCACTAATGTATGAATAATTTGTTACTTTAATTTACTTATCTCGTAAGTGCCCTCCTGGAAACTTTGAAGAAAGAAAAAGAAAGAGAAAAAGAAAGAAAGGAAAAGAAAGAGAAAGAAAACAAAAGCGAAAGAAAGAACGAAAGAAAGTGAAAGAAAAAGAAAGAGAAAGAAAAAGAGAAAGAAAGAACGAAAGAAAGTGAAAGAAAAAGAGAAAGAAAAAGAGAAAGAAAAAGAGAAAGAAAAAGAGAAAGAGAGAGAAAAAGAAAAAAAAGAAAGAGGAGAAAGAAAGAAAGAAAGAAAGAAAGAAAGAAAAAGAAAGAAAAAGAGAAAGAGAAAGAAAGAAAGAAAAAGAGAGAGAGAAAGAGAATGAAAAAAAAGAAAAAGAAAGAAAGAAAAAGAGAAAGAGAAAGATAAAAAGAAAAAGAAAGAAAGAAAAAACAAAAAGAAAGAAAAAAACAAAAAGAAAGAAAGAAAGAAAAAGAAAGAAAGAAACAGAAAGAGAAAAAGAGAAATAGAAAGAAAAAGAAAGAAAGAGAAAGAAAGAAAGAAAAAAAAAAAAGAAAAAGAATGAGAAAGGAAGAAGGAAAGAAAGAAAAACCAATACGATTTGTCACCTTACTTGTGGTTTTTGAAAAATAATGGAAGCAGACTGGTTGGTATTTTGTCTCTCCACAATGTTTGATACAAATCCCCCTTTAATACACTAATTACTTCTTTTTTTCCTGCTCATTAGCGATGCCTTCATGTAAATAGCAGCATTTATTATTTTGGTTTCTGACCAATATTTATCTGCAATTAAAGGGCAATGAGATAAACAATAGTTTCTGATGCTAGAAGGACATGACTGATAGGTAACGTCATTTATTTTACAATATCTTGCATGGGGTCATCTATGGACAAAGCCACATGAAGATGCAAGGTTAGGTAACAAAAAAAAAAAAAAGGTTCCTTTAACAAGAAATTGTTACAGTCTTATTACTTTTTTGTTTTTAAATCTCTTGGTCCTGAATGAAAAGAGAACACTTCCATGTTGTATAGATGAGAGGAGTATCCCATGACTAGCCACTTGGGGGCACTGTTCTGCAGGTCATAGACAGAACATAGTGACATTTTAACTTTGTGATTTCAGTGGGCCCTTAGACGAGAGTGCTCATTGTTATGTAAATCGACTAGATTTTCCCTTTAAAAGGAAATATTGTGAAAAAGGGAAACATATTAGAATATCATCTTGCAAAACAAATAATTTGTGAGAAAAACAGAAATGGTAATCGGTCGTTCAGCTTGATAATAATGTAAGCCTTGAATACACGAACATATCGCCTATGAATGAATGTGATTACTGTTCAGAAAACAGTCATCCCCAAGATTCTGTGTTCTGTGCTAGGTGCAGAGCAAATGGCTGTTATGGTTTGAACCAGACTGGATATCTGGTGGTCAGCCAGACCGAAGAAGTAGAGAACGAGCATCTCCTACAGTGGAGCGGACCCAGGACCAATTCCAAAGCCATAGCATCTTTGTTTTTTAGCCTACCTAATCAAAATGTGATTAATCCAGGGGTCCCTAAACTGTGTGTCGTGACCCAGGGTGCCTCAGGACACTTGCAGAGGTGCCCTGGGTTGGTGGTCCTGTCCCTCACCACATAACTGACCCTAAGGATCAGGGTGGATGACCCAACGCTTCCTTAAACTAAACATGACTAAAACTGAACTTCTAATCTTCCATCCACCGAACATCCCCTCTTCTCCCACTATCTCCATCAGCATTGGTGAAACCGAGTTCACCTCCACCGACCAAACGCGCTGCCTTGGTGTCATCATTGACTCCTCCCTCTCTTTCACCCCCCACATTCGTGCTCTCTCACAGTCTTGCCGCTTTCACCCCCGCAACATTTCACGCATCAGACCATTCCTCTCCACTGACGCGACCAAAATTCTCATTCACTCTCTTGTCATCTCCCGCCTTGACTACTGCAACATCCTTCTCTCTGGGCTACCTCTCACCCGCCTCGCACCTCTCCAATCCATTCTTAACCCTGCTGCTAGGCTCATCTTCCTCTCCCGCCGCTCTACCTGCACCTCCCCCCTCTGTCTATCGCTTCACTGGCTCCCCATTCCTTTCCGAGTTCTCTTTAAACTCCTCACCACCACCTACAAGGCTCTCTCCTCCTCCACCGCTCCTTACCTCTCTTCACTGATCTCTATCCACACTCCCTCCCGTCCTCTTCGCTCCATCGCTGACCTCTCACCTAATCACCTCCTCCCACTCCCATGTCCAAGACTTCTCTCGCGCTGCCCCCCTGCACTGGAACAACCTCCCACCACCCATCAGGCTTTCTGATTCCCTTACCTCCTTCAAGCGCTCCCTCAAAACCCACTTTTTTCGACTAGCCTATCCCTCCTCCTAACCTCTTTTGATCCTCCTATCCTGCCTCCGTTCCTACTTATCCTGGTGTTTTTCGTTCGTCCACCCACCTATTTTTAGTATGTTAACTCTTATGAGTAGGGCCCTCCTTCCTCACGTACTCACCCTACCTCTTTACCTCACCAGCGCTCCTGCCCTGTTCTTCCCTTCTTCTACTTCATCTTCAGTCTCCTCGACAATTTTGACACCTACTTCTGAACTGATGCTGATTTTAGTTCTACCAGCTATACCCCTATTTATACTGTATTTTTCAACACACCCTGTACGTTACCTTGTAATTTGTTTTTTGTTTGCTATGTACGGCGCTGCGGACACTTTGTGGCGCCTTATAAATAAACGTACTACTACTACTACTACTACTAAGGATGACATATAAATATAATTTACTTAATTTTATTTTCTAAATTTTTCAATAAGAAGCAATTGGCATAGGAGTGCCTTGAAGAAAATTCTGGGTACTTTATATCCTAGCACGGGGCCACTAAGCTAATTGCTTAGTGAACTATTCTGCGTAGGGAAATCGCATCGCATTGCATGGGCCATTTTAGTGCCATGCGATGCGATTTTTTAATGTAATTTATTCACTGCTCTGTGTGCCCCAGGGGATCGCATCGCACCTCCCGCAAAATCGCATACGTGTGCGATGTCATTACATTAGCTATATAATAATATGATTGTATGACATACAAAGAGGTTTTAGGCACCCCCCCATTATCCACGCCACCCCGAAGCGTGGCGAGTGCAGCGAGCACCGCGAGGGGCGGCGGAATGCGTCCTTTGACTTTTTCATACCCCCACTATCCACGTCGGCGTGGAGTTGACATTATGTAGTGTGGCGAGCGCAGCGAGCCACTGAGCCGGAAGCGTGGCGAGCGAAGCAAAAATTTAGGAACCACTAGAATAATCCCTAAACTGGTTTTATCTAAATTCAAATAAATATACTGTATCATATACATTATGGGACTGACACAATGCTTAACATTAAGTGGCTGTATTTATTCTAGGATTGCGCCACAGAACTCAATGCCTATATCAGTGGTTCCCAAACTGTGTGCCTAGGCACCCTGGTGCCTCAGGACACTTGCAGGGGTGCCTTGGGTTGGTGGACCAGGATCAATTCATATTATTTATGGTCAATGTACCAGGGAAACCAGTGCTGGTGGCTGCCAATTATAATATATGGGGACAAACAGAAGCAAATCCTGTCCCTCACCAGATAACTGTGACATACATAGGTGTGCACACATTGAGTGTTAAGGGTCATAAAGATATGATTTTGACTGTATTTGCATGTACTGTTAAACATAGTAATTAGAAGATTAAAACTGAAACAGGCAGGATATAATGGTGTGACTGAGAGACGTTTTATATTGTAGTGAGTGCATGCCTGATTGGCGGTGTTAGACAGACCCAATGGCGGTGTTAGACATACCCAATAGGTGGTGCTAGGCACACCGCTTTGACAGTACACCCCCTAATAAAATGTGCTGCGCACGCCTATGGTGACATATAAACACAATGCACTTAATTTTTTTATTTATTTTCTGAATTTCTCGATAAGAAGCATTTGGCCTAGGGGTGCCTTGAAAATGTTTTGATGCTCTAGGGTGCCGTGATTCAAAAAAGTTTGGGAACCACTGGTCTATATGCAGGGCTGTACATCTTTTTATGACCAGATCGCTCATTCATGGGCGGGATTCTGGTCACCTGTTACTTGGCTAAGGGGGAGATTCTCTAAGAATCTCCGCCCCCCTTCGCATATTTAATTATCGCATATGCTGTAACATATGCGATAATTAAGGCAAAGGACAGCTCTTGCGTTAAGAGCTGTCCTTTGCGGTGAGAGTCGCCGGGTCCCAGCAGGTCCCGGCGGCTCTCCCCTCCCTCCCACACCCAGCAGCAGCAGCGCCGGGCTCTCCTCCTCCCTGCACCCGGAAGAGGATCAGTGCAGGGAGGAGGTCACAGGTCCGGGCAGCACTGCGCTGTGCTGCCTGGACACAGGTGAGGGGGGAGGGGTCGATGCGGGGCGGCGGGGGGTCGGCGGAGGGTTGCGATAGAAGCCCATTGGCTTCTATGGGGCATCGCCAGATTTTTCAGGCGATGCCCCCCGCCGCGGTAACCCGGCGGGGGATGCTTACAGCATCCCAAAATGCGGTAAAAACCCTGATAACGGGGTTTTTACCGCATTTTTAGCTTAGAGAATCTCCCCCAAAAGTGACCAATCGCCAAACAAGACATCCCGATACTGAATATCTGATGAACACTAATGTCAGTTGTACTTACGATATGTTGTTCTTGCCTGAGTTCAGTGTCAAAATCAGGCAAGCTTTGTAAACACAGGCTGTACAGGCACAATTTAACGTCAGCGCTGAGAAAAAAAAAAAAAGACACAAACATCGGACTATAGCAACAAAATAGGAGGCAAATCTACAACTACCAAAATAGCAAAAATGTGTCCAACTTGTTTACTAGACATGATGAGCATTTCAAATGCACTGGTACTGGCATGGGTTCCTCCCTGTGCATACGTGCTGGGCACTAGGACCCATAGTCTGCAGAGGGAAGTGACCTCTGAACTTGTGCTCCTGAGGTGCAACGCCCAATACCTGCATTTACACTTTTTTGTTATCACTGCTACCGTACAATTCCTGGGCGTGGCATAGCAGGTCAACTTGCACAAGCTCGACACAAGCAAAAGGTTGACATGAAAATGTTGACATGAATGTCTACTTTTTTGTGTTAATGTCGACACCTAAGCACATTTACCATAAATGAAAAAAAAAAATCATAAAAAATCCATTTGTTGTGTCGACCATATGTTGTCGACCGACTGACTTTCAACCTACAAACGGGATGTCAGACATCCCGATACCACCGCTGGTTTCTGAATTACCGCTGTGTTCCTGCTTATCCAGTTACTGCTGTGCGCCAATAAACCCAGCATCCTGTAATGGTCACTATCACATCCGCTGTGCATCTGCTGTAATCACCCCAAAATGTGGGGTAGACCACCAGGATTAAGGTTTCACCGATGAATATGTTATTATGAGTTATATAGGAAATCCGTTTTATACCACACGGCCTGCTTACATGGTAACATCATTTAAAGTATGTTAAGATGGACTCTTTTTGCATGGTCATATTCCCCGATAGAGAGCTTTGCAGGTCAACCTGAATGAGGGCCTAAACGCGTAACCTGCTTCTTTTCGTGCCAAGAGATTTATATCTGCCAAATCCCATGATAGTTATTGAAAGACACCAGTTTTCTGTCCTTGATCATTGCTTGGATGAACTGGTCAAGAAAACCCTTAGCCTTACGAACCATCGCTTCAGTGCCGGCATAGATTATATCTGTGTTCAGAGCAGGACCTTGGCTGAACAGGTCTTTGTGTGCAGGAAGACACCATGGAGGTTCCGCTGCCAAACCCTCCTAGGCTAATCCAGAAACACCAGGATAAGGACAGTCTTTTTTTGGCTTGTTGCCCTGTTAAATCCATTGGACACTAACCATTTTTTTAAGCTGGCCTTTATATCAAACATCCATAATACCTATGGGAATATATAACAGACAGCACTGTATATTTTGAAATATGCTGATCAGTGCTCTATCCACCTGGGGAATTAGGTCCAAACATTTGGCATTTTTTGCGTCCTCGAAAGGCAATCCAGAAGCAAACAATGTCCTTTCTGGTGCAGGTTCCAAATTAATTGTTAGTATCAACTCTGGTAAAAATCCCCAGCACAAGACAAAGCTAGACACTGGCAATCTGCTAGGATAGAATTCAGTTTTTTCCCAGAAATACAATCTTCAGAAAACAATAGTCTGATGAAGTGGGCAGCAGTCCTGTGAAACGCGTAACAAAGATTATAAGGTTCATCAGATGCAGTACCAGATGATTAAGGGCCCCATTTATCATTGATCGCATTTACAATGCGATCTGGGCGGAATATTACCGCCCAGGATCGCATTGTAAAATGCGATCATTTCGCCCCAATGTATTATCAGCTGTGCGCTGGGACAGGGCTCCGAAAGGAGCCCGTCCCTGCGAAGCGCTGACCTGGAAGCCAAGGGGTCTGCGCATGCGCGGTTATGCGCTGCCCCCCCCCCGCGCGACCCCCTGTGACCGCACTGGGGGGGGGGGATTGCAGCAGGGATCGGAGATTCCTGCTGCGGTCCCCCTTAATACATCTCAGTGCTATTTAATATTTGCAGTTAATCCGTTTCGGGGATTTAACCGCAAATATTACTTAATAAATGGGCCCCTAAAACACCTCTGTAGTGATGGCATACTAAGAATCTCCAATAAGCTATTTGGAAAAACGTGGTGCTGACTATTCAATTGGGGGAATCAGCTCCAGAAAGGACATTGTTTGCCTCAGGACTGGTCATTGGATTATGTTCTCATAACGGATTATGAAAGCAATGAAGTGGATTCAATTTGGGGTGATGTGGCATTATGACAAGTTGGGACGATTGGCAACAGCTTGCACCCATCAACGCCCTTAAATCACCCAGATTCCGACCCTAAATAGCACATTTTAGTATGAAGCTCCACAGGGGATGTGTATTATAATAATGCACAATGCCTGACTAGAGGGTGTACAGTTGATGTGTGCAATGCACATATTGTGCTGACGGACATCACACTTACTAGCATGGACTATAAAACATTTAAAAAAAAACAGTTACACAGGGGTAAAACATGGAAACGCTAGTGTGTCAGCAACCAGAGGGGAGGGTGTATCAAACCTCCTAAATAGGACAAGTGGAGGTAATGCCCCATAGCCAATCAGATTCTAGCTATAGAATCTGATTGGTTTCTATGGCCAATGCTTCCACCTGTCCTGTTTAGGAGGTTTGAGAAATGGCAGTTAGGAGCAGACCCTTAATCTCTCTTTTTACGATCCACTATCTCTTGTTAAGGCTTAATACATTTGGCCCTATGTTCTTTATCCTTCATGGCTCATATCTGACCAATACAAGTTTGGTATAGGAGATCGACACTCACTATGTCAACAATGAGCCTGTCAAGTTCACAAGGCATGATGGGACTTGTAGTTTAACAACAGCTGGAGGGCCATAGGTTGGACGTGCCTGGCCTACACGGTTATGTAATGTGATCCAGACATCGCCATACTCACTGTGGACAAAGTAAGTAATTACCTGCTGACCGCATCCCCAATTTTTTGAGGTTATATCATTTAAATTTAAAATAAAAAATTCACTTGATTTTACGATCATTTTGTGTTACCTATTACATATTAGGACCTCTGGGAAGCTGCTGACCCTGGGGAAGGTTCTCTCGTAAAATCTATCCAGGCTTGTAGTAGAATGTATGGTGGTGGAGGAACTGCCCTCCTCCTTCTCCGCCTGGCTCAGGGATTCCATGCTGCTCCCCGCCGAGTCCTCAAACATCTGGTTAGGCAGCCGCTGGCGCTTGCTGTTCTCATGCAATGATGGGTTTGATGCTCCATCTGCAAGAGGCTGGAACCACAACCAGGGAAAGCAATGGTTACTTTGCTGGTCAGATAGCCATAAATGAACAGAAGGAAATGCTGGATGAGAGACTCGTTCTGAATACATAGTCTACCCTCCGGTTGTGTCTTCTGATTGACCGTTTGTGTTTTAACCACTCCCCTTCATTAGAACTGAGACTGTATTGCAGCCATCTATGGTATTTGCATACCGTATTGCCTGGTTAGATTATTGCAGTTTTAGATCATACACTATTGAAGTTGTATAGGTCTGACCTCTGGTTTATAGAAGATGTTTTTACATCACATTGGGCGAGATTCACCAAAGTGAAAATGCCGTAAAAAAACCATTTTCGTGGGTTTTACAGTATTTTCATATGCGGCAAAGCCCCACCGCCGGAGCTTCGCTGTAGGGGGTTACGCCAGGTCTAGATGGCGTAACCCCATGGAAGCCCCCCGTCGATCAGCACTGCACCCCCCTCACCTGTGTCCGGGCAGCCTCCTGCTGTGCTGCCCGGACCAGTGATCTCCTCCTCCCTGCACAGCTTCCGAGTGCAGGGAGGAGGAAAGGAGCACCCACACAGCGGGTAAGGGTGTAGGGAGGGAGGGGAAAACCCGCTGCACAACGCTGGTCTTCGCTTTGGCGTTAATAATCGCATATGTGATTATTAACAATGCGAATGCCGGCGATGTACAGCGGGGGTTATTAGTGAATCCCGCCCTTTGTGAGCACAACAGAGTTAACCTGACGTTTGTAATTATTGCTAATTTCAGAGAGCTTCTATCTAGAAGGCCTAGCAGGCCATTCAATTAGTGGTAATGTGCTACTAATGCCATCAAAGGGGAACATACATTTCTCCTAAATCAGCTGTACATTGCTCCAATTTGAATTGATTTTCTAGTACAGGTCGGGTCTGCCTTATCCGTGTATTCCAAAAACCGAAATAATCCGAAAACCGTGATTTTTCCGAATTTTTTTTTTCCATACTTACCTCGTCCTCCAACATCCACGGCGGCCTCCGGGATCATCTCCGGTTCCAGGGGCGTATTGTGTGAGTGCGCGGGCGCGCCGGTGAAGTCACCGGCGCACACTTGCACAATGCACCCCTGGGACCAGAGATGCCGCTGAAGAGGATCTTAAATGCCACCGTGGATGTCGGGGGGGACCATCGGGGTACTACCAGGGGACCAAGTAAATATTAAAAAAAAATTCCAAAATCCGAAAAAATCCCTTATCCAAAATGCTTGTGATCCCGAGCATTTCGGATAAGGGATACTCAACCTGTAGTAAAACGTATAGACCGATGAATATAAAAAAAAACGTTGGAAGGTACTGTGGAGCTAAAGTATGTAGAAGATATATTTAAGCAAGGGCCCTAACTGAGCCCCTCCAGCAAATCCGGACCTGGGTAATTAGAACCAGCTACCAGCTCTTCCCACTCAGCTCCCCTGGATCTACCACTTGGAGTACTTATAATTGATCAAAATCAACAAGAATGCCGTCTTTGCCTTTGTTACTAAGGGCCTTATTCTAGTTCACTCTTAGAGGCAAATTCCTTCTCAGATGGACAAAACCATGTGCACTGCAGGGGGGCAGATGTAAAAGGTGCAGATAGAATTAGATTTGGGTGAGTTATTTTGTTTCTGTGCAGGGAAAATACTGGCTGCTTTATTTTTACACTGCAATATAGATCTCACTTTGAAGAAAAACCCCACCCAAGTCTAACTCTCTCTGCACAAGTTACATCTGCCCCACCTGCAGTACAGATGGTTTTGTCCATTTGAAAAGGAATTTGACTCTAAGAGTGAACTAGAATAAGGCTCTAAGTCACGGTCCACTGTGCCTTACACATTTACAAACAACACTGACATATACACTTTTACGTATTCATAGTGACACACATCACTGTGGAATACTTGGTTATGCTGGTGGAGCAGCATGTACTGTATTGCACCAAATACTCAATTGTCTAATGGCCCCCATACACTAGGGCGACTTGTCCTTAGGACAAGTCGCCCCCGACTTCCCCCTGAGCTTCCCCGGCTGCTCCCTGGGGGAGCTTGATTAGATTGGCACTTGATGTGCCATTTTTTACATGTGATAAATCGTCTCGATTTATCACATGTAAAAAACCCGGGGAGCAGGGGGGGGGGGGGGGGCTAAGAGGTGAGAGCTGGTGGGAGCAGGGGGGCTGGGGACGCTGCGGGGGACACATCTGTGTCCCCCGCTGCTGGGGACGCTGCGGGGGACAGCGTCTGTGCGGCGAGAAGGTAGAGGGAGCAGGGGGGGCTGGAGACGCTGCGGGGGACACGTCTGTGTCCCCCGCTGCTGGGGACAGCGTCTGTGCGGCGAGAAGGTAGAGGGAGCAGGGGGGGCTGGAGTCGCTGCGGGGGACACAGGCTGCATAGAGCCGGGCAGGGGGAGCCGGCCGGGAGCTGTCAGTAATGAATAAAAAAAAAAGCCCATACAATGAATGGGCAGCCTGTGATTGGCTGCTGAGCGCTCTCTCAGCCAATTGCTGACTGGCTGAGAGAGCGCTCAGCCAATCACAGGCCGCCCATTCATTGTATGGGCTTTTTTTTTTATTCATTACTGACAGCTCCCGGCCGGCTCCCCCTGCCCGGCTCTATGCAGCTTGTGTCCCCCGCAGCGTCTCCAGCCCCCCCTGCTCCCTCTACCTTCTCGCCGCACAGACGCTGTCCCCAGCAGCGGGGGACACAGACGTGTCCCCCGCAGCGTCCCCAGCCCCCCCTGCTCCCTCCACCGCCCCACTAGGTCCCAAGTCGGGTGGTCGGACGTGCAGCAGGTCCGACCACCCGACGCAGATCCGATGCGCACGGGACCGCGCATCGGATCTGAGGGGACATCAAAACTAGCCGATTTTGGTCCGATTTCGGCCAGATCCGACTGATCTGGCTGAAATCTGACCAAAATCGGCTAGTGTATGGGGGCCTTAAGGAGTAAAGATGGTCATACATCTACCAGACCTGGCTGGTTGGAACGAAAACCTGTTGATATCTAAATTACAGTTTTTGTCAGTTTTCCAGCATTTCGAAGCAAATGGTCAACTCATCCTTTATCAGGTTTTTGTTCCAACCAGCCAGATCGGACAAGAAATCTGTAGCTGCATGGCCAGCTTTGGTGGATTTGTTCTTTGGGCCAGATACACCATGCATCAAAGAGTGATAAAGTACCAGCCAATCAGCTCTTTACTGCCATGTTACATGCTGGGTTTGAAAAATGACAGGTAGGAGATGATTGGTTAGTTATTTATCACTCTCCCCTTTATCACTTTTTGAAGCTTGGTGCATAGGGCCCTCATGTGACCACATAAAGATAATTCATCTAAAAATGTCCTAGAATAAAACAAAAACAGAGACTATTAACAAGTTTCTACTGGGAGGAATCTAGTACACCTGAATACACCTTTATCTCAGTATACAATGATAAAAGGCCAAGCATACATCCAAAATCCTTACCCGAAACTTTTGGTTTATTGGATAAACAACCTTGGCTTTTAATGCAAATGCGGCAACTCCACTGTTTGGTAGCTGGTCGCCTTCCTGGAAAAAACAAACACAGTATATTATTATTATTTAATTCTTAACAGTTTCTTATATAGGGCACACATATTCCGCAGCGCTTCACAGAGAATATTTGAACGTTCACATCAGTCCCTGCCCCAGTGGAGCTTACAATCTATATTCCCTTACTTGTCGGGGGTTGGTACCTGCGCACCGAATCTTAGGGCTAGCTGCCGCACTCACGGATGACTAATCCGTTGGGTTTGATTTGTAGAACAATTTGGTTTTAGTGCTGCGCTCTGCCCTTACTTATGCTTGAAAAGGTGTTGTACTCAAATGAATAAATGAATGGAAAAGGTGGGTTTTACTTTAAATAAAACAAATCTTTACTGGTGATCGCAAAATGATACTATTGATCAATACAATGATTCAATTAGTTAAACACTTTGATGTATACACAAAAATAACAAAATTACAGTAAATGTGATGGAGATCAGGAACTCTGTAATTCAACAGAGTCTTGCTTCCTGAAATGCTTATTGCTACAGTTCTGCTTGTTTTTCTCTGCACAAACACAGATCCTGAATGCCTGGTTAAATCAGATAAATGAATGAATGAAGGTAGTAGTAAATCTTGAAAAAAAAAAAAAAAAAACGTAACCAGGGTGTTGGTTTTGTTGCTCAAATCTGATAAAGCTGATTAATGTCCTGTAAAGGAAAAAATGTGTGTCACCACGGCGTCCCGTTAAATGACAGAGTTTTTATGGGGTGTACACAGTCCTTTCAGTTGTGATTCTTCAGGTACCTCTTTAACATTGGTGGTCAGTGGCGCCTGGTTAGTCCGGGTAACCTGCGGCGTTAGGTAAATACTCTCCCCCGAAAACCAGGCGCCACTGACCACCAATGTTAAAGAGGTACCTGAAGAATCACAACTGTACACATACAATACAATACATGTACACACACATACATTCATTCTAGGGTTACTTTGTTGGGAGCCAATTAGCCTACCAGTATATTTTTGGATTGTGGGAGGAAACCGGAGTACCCGGAGGTAACCCACGCAAGTACGGGGAGAATATACAAACTCCACACCGTTAGGGCCATGGTGGGAATCGAACCCATGACCTCAGCGCTGTGAGGCAGTAATGAGGCAGTAACCGTTACACCATCCGTACTGCCCACATTACTGTATCCATAGCTTACAAAGTCTATAGCAGGCAGAGGCAAAAAAAAAAAAAAGCCTTTGGGTGAAAATATTCCACCCATCAGTTATACCACTAAAATGCATCTCACAGTACAGCAAATACAGGGTACAAAAGCATAGAAATAGCCATTATTTTTAGCGCTTGCATAAAATCTCAATGCTCCAGTGGGATTGGGGGATAAATAAACCATGAAGCATTATCCAATTATTCACACAAATAAAGCTTAACAGAGCGGAACGTTATTAAACTGACGAAAGCTGTTCCACAATTAATTATTATGCGTCTGATTATCCCCCTTGCTAACCATTAGTGTAAGATTTATGTGGCATTATCTTATAGTACTTTGAAACACCTTTTATTTAATGTACAATTAGGAGCTGCCTGCTATAAACCCTTATAGAAATGTATCTTACCACTGGGCTCATGTGAAGATAATTGGATGAAGTATCATTATGTAAAAGGTAACCTAAGGTTGTATGTTAGCTGGTGTTACACAAGCCTTCTATACACATAATCCAGCCTATCCCGGGAATTGTGTCTGCTGATTGCAAGGCTTGGAGTAAGAATAAGCATTTTCTGAAGCTCAGCACAACTACTAGAGATGTGCAGGTTCTGATTTACTCTGATTTCAAAGCAGGATCTTATTGGCTATCCCAAATCACATGACAGTTGTTGACAGTTGATAGCCAATAAGATCCTGCTTTGAAATCAGAGTAAATCAGAACCTGCACATCTCTAATAAAAACTATGCGAATAATTTGCCTGCATATTGTAGTAGGTAGACTCGTCTCCTGTACAAAGTGCCTAGAGCTGGTCAACCAGAGACCTGGAAAATCCAGTGGCAGCAGGTAACGGGGCAGATTCCGTTATCAATGGGTTGTGTTATACCTCCATCAGGTGTTACTTCTCTACAATAAGCGACTACCTCTTCCTCTCCTTTAGCAATAGGTTGAGGACCACCTTTAAAGAAAACTTGGCCCATCAACTGCAGTGTGATGTCTGACAACTCGCACCATCTTCCCCATCTGTCCCTAAACTCAGGTTTGTTCCTAAAGGATTTTCATGGCAACTACTACCCAAGCACTAGCTGTAAGTGATCCTGCTTATAATGTTCATGCACATGTTCAGAAATACTATGTTTGTGTGTAGATTCCACTTAACATCTTTCTATTTATAGGTATGGCAAGGTGATTTCTTCGGAATCGAATAAGGGGGGGGGGGTTTCCAGGTGAAAAAAATAAAAACAGCAATGATTTGTATTCAATCATGGGCTTTTTCGCCACTTTTGACCATTTTTTAGTACATTAATCACCCAGTCTAAAAAAAGAAATAAAAAAGGTAAAAAAACATCCGTGAATTCACCAAAAACACGTGGAATTGCATCAAATTCATCGATCGACATGGTTTTCGCAGATGCTGGATTTTTTTGCCTGGGGAGAAATTTGGAAAGGATTGAATACTCCCCAAAATGTCTACCGATTGGGGCCTACACGTCTTTAAATGACCATGGTCAATTGTCGATACTCACTATGTGATACTGTATTTAAGGTGCAAGTGTGGACGATGCAGTGAGCATAGGGACACTAATGGTAGCGATTGTGCTTCTAAAATGTGAATTCGTTATTGTATAGAAGGCTCACTGAACAACAATACAGGGCTAGAATATATATAAAAATGAATTCAAACTAACACTGCAACAAAGATAAAACAGTAAAATTATACAGGGTCTATCCGGAAAGTAATGAGGCTTAGGGGCCCATTTATCAAGTAACATTTACGGCTAAATCCCCGAAAACACCCGTTTTCGGGGGTTAACCGCAAATATTATATTATCATTATAATATTATCACTGAAACATATTAAAAGGGGGACCGCAGCAGGGATCTCTGATCCCTGCTGCGATCCCCCCCTGCAGCGCCGCCAGACGCATCCCCCATAGGTTTCTATGGGGGATGCGAAGCTGTCCGATGTTTCAACATCGGGCAGCCCAGCATCGCACCCCTGGGCTATTGCCATTCTGATATGGCGATAGCCCATTGTAGCCTATGGCTACGGGATCGCTCTGCGAGCGGGGCAGTGCGGTCACAGGGGTCGGCGGGGGGCAGCGCATAACCGCACATGCGCAGACCTCCCGGCTTCCGGGCCAGGGCTTCGCAGGGACGGGCTCCTTTCGGAGCCCTGTCCCTGCGCCCTCAAATTGATACATCCCAGCGGTATCAGATGATACCGCAATGCGATGCCTGGCGGTGTTATCACGCCGGCATCGCAATACAATGATAAATGCGCCCCTAAACCCGGAAAAAAAATATGATTGAACTTTCAGATATATTAGGGTGAATAATCTTGAAACTATGACCCTTGAGCAGTTATACACCATTGCCAGCATGTCTGTCAAGCTTGGTATGCCTCCTGGAAGGCATTAACCGGAAAGTCCGTGAGTACCCTCGTCGAAGCCACACCCACTTTGTCTATAGTCTAAAATTGGTTTCCTTTCAGGCCACTCGTCCCAAAACTCCCTGATTTGGTGTATCGTCATGATGATAGTGGCAATCTTCCTGCAGACCCGATTTCCCAAGCAATTGAGCACTCCCTTGTAAAATGCCCTGTTGAAAGTGTGGCCGGTAGTTAGAAATTCCTTGTGGACCACACCCTTCAAGTCGAAAAAAGACCTTGAGCATGGATTTGGTCTTTGATTTTCTCATGTGGCCCTTTTTGGGGCGAGGCAACAAAGGTGTGTGTGCCACTCTGCACTTTTGGCTTTTGATCATACTCAAAGATCCAACTTTCACCATCTGTTATCACTCGTGGCAAATTGCCTACACGCTTGTCTTTTTGGTCATAAGTCAAAACCTTGGGAACTAAGGGGGCACACACCTTTTGCATCACTGATTCTTGTCACAATCTCTTGCAGTCATTTTTGTAAGTCCCAACCATTCCGCTACCATTCCAACACTCGAACGATGGTCAATGTTCAAAACATTGCACACTCTATCCACATTTTGCTCATTTCGGCTTGTTGAAGGTCCTCTACAGTGTGGTTTGTCTTTAACGTCTTCTTTGCCCTGCTCAAAGAATTTAAACTTGCTCCTTGGACAATGATTCCTCCCTGAAGGCCTTTTGGAGCATGGCAAGTTTCTCGGTACTGGATTTCCCCAAGTTTAACACAAAACTTGATCACAAATCATTGCTCGATGGTAAGCTCCATCTCGAACCTTGACCGAGGTAAACAAAAAGGACACTTCGTTTACAGCTCAATCCATACACTGTAAAGTCTCACAGGAAACTGCCACTGTGTAGCTAAAACATCCAACCCCTACAGCGCTGCAATGCACCTGTTCTCCATGGCGTAAAAAAATGATCAGTCTCATTACTTTCCGGACAGACCCTGTCCGGAAAGTAATGATGTACCGGGCCATGTTGCATTTATGAGTATGGCATCACTAATGATGTCCTCTGACTGCATCACAGCCAAAAAGAAGAGAACGTTAACGACCAGTGAAATTGCACAATCTCAGGTAAACACTGCATGGTACAGAGGATATGTTGTTCTGATTTGCCCAAAAATGAAATACTGCACTGTAACAATGTATTTCCTCCACCCATCCTTATCTCCATCCTCAATTAGCATGGGAACCTTCATGGCTGTGGAGTGTGGCGCTAAGTAACCAAGCAGGCATTATAAATGATGTCTCGGAGACAACTGCTAATAGCTCCTGGGAGAAGATGGATGAAGGGGGCATGTGTTTGTTTGTGGGGCATACTTTGAATAGAGTAAACAGTCTTCTTAAGCCTGGAACTATGATGGGAAACAAATGACACCTTGTGGGCTATTTACCCATAGCAACTCAATCATTGATTGCCTCTCAGTGCCGAGTCTCGCAGCTACGGAGTCTCGCACTGTGAGGGCTGGTTGCATCAACTCATCGTTGGCATCTAATGCACTAATGAAGATTTACCGAATTTAATAATGGGCTGAGAAGAGGATATTCATTGGAATGAGTTGTTCTGCTAGACCAAGGATTCTCAAACTCGGTCTTCAGTACCCCACACAGTCCTCGTTTTCCAGGTCAGCCGGCAGGTGCATTAATTACTAACTGACACATTTTAAAAGATCCAGGTGGAGCTAATTATTTCACATGTGATTCTGTGAGGAGACCTGCAGGACATGCACCGTGTGGGGTCCTGAGGACCGAGTTTGAGATCCTGCGATCTAGACCCTCACCAAATAGATGGGTAATGGGGTTTCTGCGCACTTATATCTAATTGGTTTCTTCAATTTCCCTGTATACATCATTGTGTTCCAATTTTAAAATGTGGGGTTTTGAATTTCTACTTTCTGTTTAATCACAGCATTATATTTTCGGTGTGATATTATGGGCCATATTCAATGCGGGGATCGACAAAATCAAGCGGTACTCGCCGTTTAACCCCCGCAACGGACGCTCATCCAATTCTATGTTCCGTGGAATCCTCGCTGTCCTCCCCTAAACAGCAAGGCTCGCAGCTAATGCAGGGAGCCCACTGCATTTGGCCGTGAGCCTCGCTGTTTTAGCGGCCGCACACGCAGTTTCCCGATCTCTACAAAAACCTAGCTACAGGGAAACGGCGTGTGCAGGGGGTCAGTTGAATACTGACCCCTGCGAGCTGTGACAGCTAGCAATCAGCACCGCTCGCTGTCACAGCTTGCAGAAATCATTGAATTGTTGCCGGCTGTACCATGTACTGTATATTGATGTACCGAAGGATCTTCAAAAATAAATATGATCTTACACGGTCACTGTACTCCTGGGGTGTATTTACTCACATGACACAAACTAAATGACTGTAACCATAACAACCAGGTGTATTTCCTTGTGCACTTTAGAAAATCAAAGAACACACAACAGTCACAATCTAGTTACTATGGTTACAGCATATTATGCACAATATACACACCATTAAGTATGGTAAAAAAATACAAATTTATGGCTTCCGACTAGACATATATATATAGACATGTATAGACATAAAAGCAAATATCACAAAGTGATGAATCATATTGCAAACATACACTAGAAGATATGAGAGCGAAGACAGGATATACACTCATTTCCAAGGACATACTGGAGTAGCCCGAAGGCGCCATCCGGGCACACTCGCCTATAGAGGAGAACAAGTCGTATTCGCAGTTGCGTCATAGCTGGTATTGTAACACTGCAGGTAAGAAACACATCAGAATGGAAGTCTATTACCGGGAAACCTAACCCACTAACACTATTGAAATAAGTCCCTCATAAACCCAAAACCAACCTCCCATAAACCCCCCACCCTGTACAACCCACCCCCAACTAAGGTGTACTTGGATCCCATAATTACCCTACTAGCTCCCCTAACTATACTAACCTACCTAACTCCCGAACCCCCCCCCCCTCCCTCCCCTTAGTTACCGGATAGTATATAAAGGATATATCGGGGTTAGTGGTCTCAGAGCTAAAATTGAAACAGGCCAACAGAGTCCACAAACGGATATAGTAAGGAATAAATAACAGTACGGTAAACATTAGTGAGATCAGTAGAGTCACAGACATAGGTATGTAACAATATCGAAGTATAAGCATTCAGAAATCAGAATCTTATTACAGACGTTATTAGCACATAGAGGAACATAAAACTTAGAGGGATAGCAAGCAGGATATGGAGGTAATGCGCAACAAATTATAGGACAAGAAACGTAAGAAACATTTCCATCTCCACTTATATGAGAGACTCTGCATCCCTAGTCCGGCCAGGCCTCAGGTTCCAGGAGTGATATAAAAGGAACATATAGTCATTGTCCAGATCATTCGGGAGTAAAAGTAGCGTTCCAGATATGTATTCCAGAGAAACGTGACCTGCAGGTGAAGTAAATCAGGGCCCTGTACATAAAGCATATCGTGAATGAGGCAGGCAGGTGTAGGGAGATCTAAATCCACCGGTTTGAATGGGGTCACAGGAAAGTCTATGGCATGAGCAGGCAGGGGAGTCATAGGAACTCCATGAACATCAAACATAAGTTGAGCCCCCCCCAACTCTACTCTCCTGCCGGACAGGAGCAGCGGGGAGAGACAGGATTTTCCGCTGGGGATCAGCGTTATTTGAAGCGCATCCATCAGCAAGGGCATTAACAGGCTCTTCAAACGGAGATGCAACATCCTCCATCAAAGTGTTAATCAGGTTTAGAAGCCTCCGCTCAGAGGCAGAAATGGCCTGCAGGATTTGCGATATTTCCATAATGCAGGGAGGCTCACAAAGCGGAGGGAAATCCAAGCCAATCGCCTCGGAGGAGTCTTAAGGGAGACAGGAGGTGGCTAGCACACCGCTAAAAAGTTACAGTAAATGAAGCAGTGTAATTAAATGTAGGGCCACCAAGATTAATCCTCCAAGGCACAAATGGAATCAGATAGACAGTTCATGTCCACAAGTATATAGTTCAGCCAGTAGCTAGTGTCTGTAAAAGGGATCAGCAACTCACTTCTATATAGATCCCACCTTGGCAATTTCGAGTAAATCAGAGGCGCTTATGGGTCTCCACTTATGCAGGGTTAAGTCAGGCCAGGTACCTCAGCCCAGGAACCAGATGAGTAAGATGGCGTCAGCGTCTCCGGCCGGCCAAGCAGCGCGCTCCGACAGAGACAGCTCCCGCTATCCACGACAATTCACCGGAGGGTCGCCAGTCACCTCCACCCGCTTGGACACCGGACAGGGCACCGGCGCTGTCAAGCCATGGGGCCGTACTGCAGGAGCTCAGCCAACGCTGTCGGAGAAACCAAGATGGCGCCCGCACTTGAGGAAGAGGAGACCCGGATCACCTCAGGCCCAAACAGCTGCACAACTCTCCGTCCTCCACACAGCAGGATCCCAGATGACACCGGGGATGCAGGAGCAACTCCGGAGCCAGTGGAGGTAAGAATACAGCGTCCAGGGGTCGGGGAGCAGGATATATATCAGGATCTTGTCGGAGCTCCTAATCCCCGCACCCGCTCACATTACCAGTCAGGCCACGCCCCAGTGCAGACTCTGATTTCGAAGCAGGATCTTACTGGCTATCAACAACTGTCATGTGATTTGGGATAGCCAATAAGATCCTGCTTTGAAATCAGAGTAAATCAGAACCTGCACATCTCTACTTTCTACTGATGTCTCAGGCTTAGGGCTTTGCATTGTAAGTGTGCCCTTCATCTCAGCAATATCCATTGTATCTTCACATAAAACCATACATCGCTGGCGGTAAACTAGCAGCTATTCGGAGTACTTGGGGTGGACTACACCCTTTGAGCAGATGCACGGTAACACTATGGGGATAGACCAAGAAGTATAACTGTACCTCCTAGATTTGCAAGCACAGTATAATGCAATTCGCACACTTCTACCCTTATCATCACATTAAGTATAATAGGAAGAACATTGCCTACTTCATCCAGCGGCAAAAGTTTAGACTCCCTTATTCTGATCTTCTTTTTGGCTTTTGAATATGCGTCATGTATGTCTGGACTAAGATCGGATTTGTTCTTCAAGCTTGCACCACCAGAGTCCTTCACCTGCAATTACAAACCACATGGAGTGTTCACAACAAGCTCAATGTACTTCTCAGTTATAAATCAGGCATAATAGCTACAGAAGACAGACCAGAGACAATTATGCTAAGAAGGTACAGTAGCAGAATATAAAAGAGCTACCGGCTGTGACATTATACATTCTGCGTCTATATATAGCATCAGGATATAGTAACAAGCAATGTAAGGGCACTGCATGACATTTCACATCATATATTTTGGAGACGGACGTAGATTACAATATTCTTCCCAGTTGTTCATGTAAATTTCAACACCACTCATGAATTATATATTTTATAAGGTAAATGGCGCAGTAAATATATACATCCCTCGCGTCATAATGTGGCCCCCTCCCCTTGCAAAAAAGATGCAAATTGCTTGGTTACCAAGAGGTGGGGCAAGGTGGTAAGCATTACTTCCGCACAGTTCTGAGGTCTTGGGTTCAATTCCCACCGAGGCTTCCTTTAACACATACTGGTAGGGTAATTAACATGTACCAAAAAAAAAAAAAGGTAGCCCTTGATCAGAGGTCCCAACTTTGACCCTCAAGTATCCCTAACAGTTCACATTTTCCAAGTCACACAGCAGGTGCACAGGTGTACACATTTTAAGAGATCCACAGTTGGAGAAAATTAATATTCTGTGTGGAAAACGTGACTTGAGGGTACTTGAGGACCGAGGTTGGGAACCACTGGACTGGTGTATTTGTGTGTGCACATAGAAAGGAGTACAGATTGCAATCTCCACCGACTCCTGTGAATAACTAAGCCGATATTTCATTTGGAGCAAATAAACATTGGTTGCAAAAAATGTACGTATTTTTCAGGGAAAATTTTTTTTGCAGTGTTTTCGTTAGAAAAAGGCCCGTCTTTGGGGATTTTGCTTTGCCCGCAAAATCAAAAGGTCAATAGACCAACCCTAGAATCACAATAATGAGAATTCTGCCAGGGGTTATGTAAGTAACTTAACCCTCCCCTACACCCCTAATCATCCCTGCTTGCAGCCTAACCTTCCCCAATGCTACTGCCTAAACCTAACACACCCTTTCCTGGCCTGACCCTAACTTGCCCCAGGATACTTATGTTCAGGATGCCGGCTGTTGGGATTTGAGCATCAGCATCCTTATCCATTTTGAAGGTCCGGCACCGGTGATCTAGCGGCAGTCAGGATTCCACAACCAGCATCATGACCACAGCTTGGGTTATTAGTGAGACAATGAGCAGGGGTAATTGAATAACTAATTAAATATGCTTTCTAAAGTACTGTGGAATATGTGTGCACTATATAAGTATTCGATAATATGATATCAGATAACAGCCATTTTGCCCATCTAGTCTGCCTTTAGAGTACGGTTATTACATTTAGGGGCTGAAGTTGGATAAGGGGTTGTGTCCCCCTTTCCCATATTGTTAAGTTTACTAGAAGGTGGGTGAGATGCAGGACTATAACCTACTTTACCAAGAATTCAGAGGAAGTACTCAAATATGCCCAAAATATTTTATTGTGATAGGATTATTAGTAAGAAACTGTTAATAATTAATTATCAAACTATAGCAGGACTGACCGAAAACTTCTATGAAAAGGTTAATGCAGCACAGGGACAAGTCTTGTAGGGTTGGGTTGGATTGGCACAGGTAAAGATAAATGGTAAATATAAATTTCTGGTAAATATAAATTTCTGATTACCAACATACACACCGTTGCTCCGTTGTAGGATTTTACGGCTGTGGTCTGTGGTTGGTGGTGCTCCCAAAAGAAGAGTTCAATGTTAGAACTGAAAAAAGTGGAGTCTGGAGGTGACTCAAAAGGGAACCCGACAAGGCTTTTTGGGGCACACTTATAAACAATTGACAAAATATATGATGCGAATGTAATGATGTCTACATATTAAGATATAACTTTTAATGGTACAACATTTAAGATAAAGGTATGGTTGGTCCCTCCACTTAGAGGGAATAAATCAAAAAAGACCCAAACTAATGGTGGGTTTATGAATACGTACAGCGAAAATTATTTTATGCATCAACTGTTCCTCTTGCAATACAGTATATTAACAAATGGATATTTGTTATCATGGAGGAAAATGACAGTTGTGATGGCGCAGGACACACCTCCCTAGGTGCTGAGAGGATATGAAAGATTGAAGAAGTAAAAGAATGCTGGGGGACAGTAAATATAGAATTAGAATTAGAAAATGGGGTAAGAGGGAAAAGAGGGATAGCAATTAAGCATAACTCTCACCCCGCATTTACCTCTGCTGATATGGTAAGCTACAGCACCGGCTATTCCCTGTTAGTTCCCCAGACAGGTACTGGGCCGGCCCAACACTGTTTAGCTTCTGGGTTCGGGTGGTACCAGGCGATTTCAGTGTGGTATGGCTGTAAATGGAATATTTGAGAGAGTAGCGCTGGTGGGAGTAAGCTGGAGCGTGCTTCTGCTGTTGGTTAACACCTGAGGGTCTCTCCCTGATAACCTGTATGCATTGCAGGGAGGTAGAATCCGGTGATGCCAATGAGAGAGCCACTAAATAAGATGGTAGATAGGAAAGTGGTCGGATGTATTTGTCTAGACCCCACTTCTGCTGTCCACAATCATGCACAGTATAGGATTGCGGATGAGAGGGAGGGGGCAAGGCAATCCTCCCATGAGTAAGAGCGAAAAAAGGAAGAATGTACCCTCGGTCCAATGAAGGATAATGTTCTAGGTGTCAGGAATTAAATGTTCTGATCACCTGGTTCACCCCGGGGTTTGTTTACACACTGTTTATTGAACAGAACAATAACGGTTCGCTCCACAATAGGGTTCTTACAGAGGAGGTTCTGTTTTAGGGGTAGTAGTCACCCTTGAGACAGTCTCCACATCCTGTGACAGTCTCTTCAATTATGCAATAAAGACCATCAGATTAACAGAAAAATTACTGTTATGGGGTTAAATAGCAGACAGTACAGTGATATCACAGGATAGAATAGTTAGGTCTGAGATACGGCAGCAGGCGATATCGAGTCACATATATTGCTTGATCATAGGTAGAGAACATAACAATTAAACATCTTGGAGTGACAATTTTCCTGGCCTGTCAGAAATAACATAAAGCATGCATTAGCAGTAGTGCTGGTAATAGAGCCAGTCAGGTAGGGCTGCCCGTCTGTTGCAGTCAGTGTGGATTTGGAGCTAACCTAATAATTAAACACCAAACTTAGCACTCAGTAATGTTAGGTCAGACAATTGGACCGAGGGAAACCAGGTAATTAGGTCACCCTAAATGAGCAGCACCGCTGTACGTGATAAAGACTGTGTCAGTTGACACAACAATGACTCAGGGCTCAGTGCTGTCACAATACAAAGTGCAAGTGCAAGTGTGCTGGGTGGCCAGTACTGCGACTGGTTACTGCTAATGAGAGCGATATCCGTTTGTACAATCCAATGGTAAGTTTAAGTGCTATCAGTGTTAGGCTGCGGGGGATGCCTCAGAGTTTATAAGCCGGCCCGGTATCTGACACTGAAACGGCGTGTCTCCGGTATACAGCCTGATGCGAGGAGGCAGTGAGGGATGTCCCCCTTCGGAGGGGGGAACTAGCAGGCAAAAGCCTGCTTTACCTGTCGGCTGGCGGGCGGGACACGGCGGGTGTAGATGCGGCGTGTCCGGGCTGAAGTAATGTCGAGGGTGTCCTCAGGGGGGTGTGTCCTGCGCGTCAGACACGTGTTTCGCTTGACGCTTGGTCACTGACGCGTGGAGGGGAAGGGGGAAGCCCGTCTAATGACGGAGCTTGCGGCCAATCAGTGGGCGCCGCCGCTGATTGACGTTATGCGCAGCCAATAAGAAATGGCAGGTAATGTTGCTGTACAGTTAGTCAGCGAGTCGCTGCGGGAAAAGCATAACGTCAATCAGCGGCGGCGCCCACTGATTGGCCGCAAGTTTCGTCATTAGACGGGCTTCCCCCTTCCCCTCCACGCGTCAGTGACCAAGCGTCAAGCGAAACACGTGTCTGACGCGCAGGACACACCCCCCTGAGGACACCCTCGACATTACTTCAGCCCGGACACGCCGCATCTACACCCGCCGTGTCCCGCCCGCCAGCCGACAGGTAAAGCAGGCTTTTGCCTGCTAGTTCCCCCCTCCGAAGGGGGACATCCCTCACTGCCTCCTCGCATCAGGCTGTATACCGGAGACACGCCGTTTCAGTGTCAGATACCGGGCCGGCTTATAAACTCTGAGGCATCCCCCGCAGCCTAACACTGATAGCACTTAAACTTACCATTGGATTGTACAAACGGATATCGCTCTCATTAGCAGTAACCAGTCGCAGTACTGGCCACCCAGCACACTTGCACTTGCACTTTGTATTGTGACAGCACTGAGCCCTGAGTCATTGTTGTGTCAACTGACACAGTCTTTATCATGTACAGCGGTGCTGCTCATTTAGGGTGACCTAATTACCTGGTTTCCCTCGGTCCAATTGTCTGACCTAACATTACTAAGTTTGGTGTTTAATTATTAGGTTAGCTCCAAATCCACACTGACTGCAACAGACGGGCAGCCCTACCTGACTGGCTCTATTACCAGCACTACTGCTAATGCATGCTTTATGTTATTTCTGACAGGCCAGGAAAATTGTCACTCCAAGATGTTTAATTGTTATGTTCTCTACCTATGATCAAGCAATATATGTGACTCGATATCGCCTGCTGCCGTATCTCAGACCTAACTATTCTATCCTGTGATATCACTGTACTGTCTGCTATTTAACCCCATAACAGTAATTTTTCTGTTAATCTGATGGTCTTTATTGCATAATTGAAGAGACTGTCACAGGATGTGGAGACTGTCTCAAGGGTGACTACTACCCCTAAAACAGAACCTCCTCTGTAAGAACCCTATTGTGGAGCGAACCGTTATTGTTCTGTTCAATAAACAGTGTGTAAACAAACCCCGGGGTGAACCAGGTGATCAGAACATTTAATTCCTGACACCTAGAACATTATCCTTCATTGGACCGAGGGTACATTCTTCCTTTTTTCGCTCTTACTCATGGGAGGATTGCCTTGCCCCCTCCCTCTCATCCGCAATCCTATACTGTGCATGATTGTGGACAGCAGAAGTGGGGTCTAGACAAATACATCCGACCACTTTCCTATCTACCATCTTATTTAGTGGCTCTCTCATTGGCATCACCGGATTCTACCTCCCTGCAATGCATACAGGTTATCAGGGAGAGACCCTCAGGTGTTAAGCAACAGCAGAAGCACGCTCCAGCTTACTCCCACCAGCGCTACTCTCTCAAATATTCCATTTACAGCCATACCACACTGAAATCGCCTGGTACCACCCGAACCCAGAAGCTAAACAGTGTTGGGCCGGCCCAGTACCTGTCTGGGGAACTAACAGGGAATAGCCGGTGCTGTAGCTTACCATATCAGCAGAGGTAAATGCGCGGTGAGAGTTATGCTTAATTGCTATCCCTCTTTTCCCTCTTACCCCATTTTCTAATTCTAATTCTATATTTACTGTCCCCCAGCATTCTTTTACTTCTTCAATCTTTCATATCCTCTCAGCACCTAGGGAGGTGTGTCCTGCGCCATCACAACTGTCATTTTCCTCCATGATAACAAATATCCATTTGTTAATATACTGTATTGCAAGAGGAACAGTTGATGCATAAAATAATTTTCGCTGTACGTATTCATAAACCCACCATTAGTTTGGGTCTTTTTTGATTTATTCCCTCTAAGTGGAGGGACCAACCATACCTTTATCTTAAATGTTGTACCATTAAAAGTTATATCTTTATATGTAGACATCATTACATTCGCATCATATATTTTGTCAATTGTTTATAAGTGTGCCCCAAAAAGCCTTGTCGGGTTCCCTTTTGAGTCACCTCCAGACTCCACTTTTTTCAGCACAGGGACAAGGCAAGACAGCAACTGACACCTACAGTACTGAAATGGGATGTAGCTAGAATTCCAACATTCCAGATTTCCCAACATCATTGAGTATCCCAAGACGTAATTATGCTCTTCAAGGCTACAATTAGACAGTGGGGGGAGATTAGTGTTAAGCACTAGGGGTAGGGTTAGGCTGTGGGAAAGTCGGTTTAGGGTCAGGCTCAGTGTGGCCTGACCCACATGGAAGCCACACCCACTACCACTCCAAACTGACGGAATGGCAGTGGGTGTGGCTCACCTATGTGAACTGTGCTGCAGCCCCATCTTAGGATCCGCCACTGGTTAGGCTGCATATAGAAAGAGTTAGATGGAGGGTAATGAGTAGGTTTGGCTTGTCTTCTAAAAAGTGTTAGTATTCTGACCATAGACAACCTGACTGTCAGGATCCCATACCCGTACCCAACCCCTAGAAGCAGCAGGCCCTGCAATATGGCTAACTAGCCCCACCACAGGCACTAAGTAATATCCTACTACAAGAATATTTTTATGCATTCATCTTTGATAGAATATTTGGATGGAATGCTATAAAAGTCATCTACCGGTAAGACCACTGTTCGGGGCATCCTGCAATGTTCATCATAATGTGAAGAATAGCACAGAGCACACCTATAGTGTTCATTCTAGCACCCGCCATATTTGAAAACCCATGCAGTTTCTCTTCCCTGCCTGGGGTGTCGCTGTCTGCTGTGGTGTTTCTAGAACAGGTCTGGTTTTCTTATCAGTGCTGATATACAGACCACATTGCTAGAAGCACTACTGCAGACAGCGACACCCCAGGCATGGAAGAGGAACTGCATGGGTTTTCAAATATGGCGGGTGCTAGAATGAACACTACACCTATATAATGAACTTATATAAAGCAACATTTTTTAACCAAGAACAGAATGAAAAAAAAATAAGGACTTTTTTAGCGACTAATTTTCTAAACCAACTTCAATATTTGGAAATTAATGTATATGTGAACTCACAAGAAACACTTGTAAAAGTCACTGCAGCCTGAAGTATTATGCATAAAATAAATAGACCGATCAGAACCATGCAAAATAGGATCAGGCATCTGATTGGATGGCGGTGGCACCTTCCCAGTCAGGTGGTGCCATCACTTTCACCAAACCAGATACTAGAGACCAGAATATGAATGAAACAGGGTCTTGCTGTTAGACAAAGCACAGTAGCAAGCAACACAGAGCGATCACAATGTATTTATTGCACAGTGCAAAGGAGTATAACCTCATTTACCCATACTTGTCATTCGGGTGAATCTTTATAGACTATGTGATGTTAATAATAATTCCTAAAAAACCCCTAATCAAGACCATTATCCAGACACAATAGTCTGGAGACCCAGTTCCTGAATAGGATGTCATTAGCAGGCCATGTAATTACAGTGAGGAGGAGAAATGGAAGCTTTATTTGGCGAACGCAACACGGTCAGTTCACAAGTACTGAAATCTATCAGAGAGGTGCAACTTTTACTTGACAGTAATGACAACAATGGTTGCCAAGGTGATAGGGGATGTGAAAGAATTATTACCGCAGAGCTGTTACTGTCCTCTAGCAGATGAATATGACAGTGGGATGCCTCGAGAGACCATTCCTACAAAACCCTCCGCTTTGCTAATATTTCCACAGCATGTCGCAGCCTCTCAGGCCCCCCGTACGCCGCTCTTCAAACTGGGTTATGAACATGCTGCTGTCACATGATAAACGATATTGCAGGTTTCACAGGGCCCTCTGGCATTATACTATTCTGTATTATCTCTGTCATCGATTCCTGATGTCAGGATGCCCTAACCGGGATCAGAGCGGAAAAAAGAAGGTAACAATAACGAGGGAGGTTTTATGCTCACAGGCAATGATGTCTAGGTTGCCTGTCAATGCACAAGGTTAAACATTGACAAAATGTCGACACATTAAAAGGGAGACATGAGATTTTTTTTGGGGGGGGGGAGGGGTTGTGGTGTTAATGTCCCCGAGCGTATCGCTAATTAGAGTTCCACATACCCTTGTATGGCTCACATCGCTCAGCACAATTTACTGTTCCCATATGGAGCATACATGGACGGTATGAAGTACGAAAAAGTAGCTAAAATGTAAAAAAAAAACCCTCAGGTTGAACTTTTCATGCGTCAACCATCGAGGTGTCAACTTTTTCTCAATGTCTACCTAGGCACTATTTCAGCCCCCCCGGAGGTTCCTGAAGAAGCCGGATGCACAAACCTTCCGGGGAAACGCGTTGAGCTGCACAAAACCTGGCCTACTGACCCCATCTCTGCTTAATTGGTGAACTGTCCGATCGACCCACGGATACTCCTCAATCACTACTGGACCTATCGCATTGGGATAACAGCATGATCCCTAATTTCTCCAGCTAAACAAGAGGCAATCTGTACAAGTGGGAACCGTGAGTCCTTGAAAACATAGGACACCAAAGGACACAATCAATCACCAGTCTGGATCCATCTACCAACCAGACCACCCAGGATGGTAACATTCATGTCAGTTAATAAGTGCCAAATTTATCTAAATATCCCGGTGATATTCTTTTTTAAAGAATTTATTGGACATTCAGTCTATTGATTCACACCTTTTAATATTTTTATTTTCATTTATATTATTGTATATAATGTATTATTAAATTTGTTATACTTTTGAGAACCGTCTGATCTATTTATTGGTATAGCCAGCGCTGACACTCCTTGCTTCTTCATCTAGCGAAAATATGTACAGTATGTGTATTTTATTAATTATTTGTTTTGAAGGTTCTAGTTTTGCACCTTCACTTCCTTCTCCTACCCCAACTGCCTTCATTGTCTGAAAGGAGAAAACTCATTTACACCTAGGCTAGAGCAGCAGTTGCCACAGGGAGGATGCAGCGGGTGCGGAACAGGGTTCCGACAGTTGGGATCCCGACAGTCATTAGCCTTACGTCAGACTCAGACAGCTTGGCAAGCGCAACGAAGCCCCTTGCGGGCATGGTGAATCACTACGCTCGCCACCTATTTTATTCTCCCTCTATGGGGGTCGTGGACCCCCACGAGGGAAAATGGCCGGTGGCCGTTGGGAACCCGTGCGTCGATATTTCAACAGTCGGGATCCCGACGTCGGGTAAATGACTGTCGGGATCCCGACTGTGGGGCACCCGATGCAGCGAGATCCAGAGCATCCAGCAGCTGGAGACAGAGCAGTAAGAGCTGGGCGGCTATAAGCACGCATGCACGCACACACACACATCACCTGGGAGGAGAGCGCAGTATGGGGCAGGGGCTGCAGTCATGAACCCGCTGCCGAAATGGGGATGGAGTGAGAGCCAGGGCTGCTGTCACGGGAGAACTGGGTGAGCAGTGTGGGATATACTGTAAGTAGAGACACAAAGGGGGAGATGGGGGGGAACATATTGGGCACATGCGCAGCAAAAAAAAAAAAAAAAAAAAAAAAGGACCAAAATCGGGGCTATAACACAAAGTAAATGTGGAGACAGAATTAATAGAGCGTATGGCGAAGTGGAAAAACAAAGTGGAAATAATGCGAAAAATTTGCGATGAACAGGATAAAACATGGCAATTGTAAGTGCATCTCTCCCTAACCTGCTACACTGGGCTACGGCATTCCATGTGTGCAGCTTCAAATCCTCATGTCCTATCCCTCAAAAAATGAATGGCCCATTTATGGTCCAGCACCTGCAAGGGGGGCCTTTGTCTGCCGGAGTAATGCCGTTAAGCCCACGCAATCTCCTTTCATTGCAGGTATTACGCTAAAATGGTCCAGCTATGAGCGCCTCATTATTTGTATTGCAAAATATTATTTGTATATCCAAGAAAGCATATAGCGGTATGTACCGCATTACACACCGAAGCCAATTTATTTTCATAATTGCTTTTCCTTCTCAATTTTTTATTATGGTCGCCTTAGGATAATAGAACACAAAATTGCTCTGTGGATAGAACTATCTAAAGTGAGATCAAGTCATATCCAAAATATAAATAGCTCCATCTAAAGAACATAATGGTTATGCTAGAAAGCACTGCAGACAGAAAGAAAGACGAAACAATGTATTTAATGGTACAGGGAGCGCGTGCAAACCAATAAAGGATTATAGACTATACAGGGGACATGTTTATTTAAATGTCAGATGCCAACCAAGCCGCCTGTGACTAATTATAATACAACACGCAAGAACAGTTACCAGTTTACCCCTAAACAATAGCTTGTAAGTATATTTGATATAGGAAACTGCAGTAGTAACTGCTTGTATCTGATCTGGCCTGGCCTGGCACAGACCCCCAAACATCGTATTTGTACTCACACCACAGGGTTTTATGAATCAGGCCTTCAGAGCGGTAACAATCAAGACGCATGTGCAGATTGAATGCAGTGTACTGTTGCATGCATTGCTGCCACAGCACCCACCTCTCTGAGTTAGGCCCGCAACAACAATCAGCGATAACAGAGACTCCAATTTCTCCGATGCTAACTGGTGTAGCCACATGTTTTTGTACTGTGGGAGAAAACTGCTGCCACCATAAGAAATCCATGAGAGGTTAAGGCAACACGGCAGTGGCTCCCAACCTTGGTCCTCAAATTCCCCTAACAGTTTATATTTTCCAGGTCTCCACCAAGTAAAATAATTAGCTCCACCCGTGGATATTTTAAAATGTGCCAGTGAATAATGAGTGCACCTGTGCCCGTGCTGGGGGACCTGGAAAACGTGAACTGTTGGGGGGTACTTGAGGACCAAGGTTGGAAACCACTGCACTAGGGGAAGGGTGGTTAGGCTGTAGATGGAGAGGTTAGAGATAGGATTTATTTATCGGGATCCATTGGGATTCTGGCCTTCAGGATTACACTGTGGGTCATTTGACTGACAGGATCCCGGCTGTCGGGATTTTGTAGCCAACCCTTTGAGAAACACAAGAAAAGAAGCAGCGGAAAAAAAAGTCGTCACTTTACTATTCACTCTTCATTGGGATGTGTCCTTTAAAAGCACTGCTCCCCACCAGGCGATTTTTGGATAAATGGACTCTAAAAATGATGTCAGATATATGCACCAATAAGAAACAATGTTTTTTAAAGCCAAAATGTTCATAAAAGGAGGAAAGCAGCATCCAATATCTGTCAATCATCGCAAACCTGGTATTCAATGCGCATTGTATCAGGAACATTGATGGTTGCCTACTATCAGTTTCTGATGTATATACATAGCATGAGTGTCAGGTTACATAACCTACGCGTACCACATACCGATGTTACAACAATGAGTAATGTAAACATAAAACCAGTCGTGCTGGTACTAGTCACGTTCCATGCTTGGGTATCCCGGAGAACTCCGAATGAATAAACCACTACAATGCAGGTGATTGGACGGCTGCCACGAGGCTTGCCGTTCTCCACAATCCCAAATTATTTACATGATTTAAGCTAGTAGTAGTTTGTTTATTTATAAAGGCACCAGAAAGTGTCCGCAGCGCCGTACATAGCAAACAAAAAACAAATGACAAGGTAACGTACAGGGTGTGTTGATAAAATACAGCATAAATAGGGGTATAGCTGGTAGAACTAAAATCAGCATCAGTTCTGAAGTAGGTGTGGAAATTGTCGAGGAGACTGAAGATGAAGTAGAGGAAGGGAAGAACAGGGCAGGAGCGCTGGTGAGGTAGAGGTAGGGTGAGTACGTGAGGAAGGAGGGCCCTACTCATAAGAGTTAACAGACTAAAAGGAGGTGGGTGGAGGAATGAAAAACAATAGGATAAGTAGGAACAGATGGAGGGGTAGGGTAGGCAGGATAAGAGGAGCGAAAGAGGGAATCAGAAAGCCTGATGGGTGGCGGGAGGTTGTTCCAATGCAGGGGGGCAGTGCGAGAGAAGTCTTGGACACGGGAGTGGGAGGAGGTGATTAGGTGAGAGGTCAGGCGGCGGTCGGCGGTGAAGCGAAGAAGACGGGAGGGAGTGTGGATAGAGATCAGTGAAGAGAGGTAAGGAGCGGTGGAGGAGGAGAGAGACTTCTAGGTGGTGGTGAGGAGTTTAAAGAGAACTCAGAAATAAAAGGGGAGCTAGTGAAGAGATAGACAGAGGGGGGAGCAGTGGCGTAACTATAGCTCCGCAGCCCCCGCGGTGGCGGGGAGGCGCAGAGAAAGTTTGGGCGCCGGGGGTCTGTGGGGCTATAGTTACCCGCTGCTGTCTCTGCCGGTACCTGCCTGCCGTGCCCGGTGCCGACTCTCCCAGCGCTGGCTAGTGGCTCCTGCTGCTATAATGAAAACGGACACTTAGAAAATGGCTGCCCCCATACTGCAGACAGTTTTTTTGTCTGCAGTATAGGGGCAGCCATTTTCTAAGAGACTTTTCATTATAGCAGCCACTAGCCAGCGCTGGGAGAGACGGGACCGTGACGGCACCGGGCACGGCAGGCAGGTACCGGCAGAGACAGCAGCGGGGGGCGGCGAGGGGAGGGGGAGTGGGGGCGCCCAAAAAATTTGCGGCGGGGGGGGGCTCAAAATTCGTAGTTATGCCTCTGGGGGGGGGGGGGGAGGTGGAGGAAGAGCGGCGGGAGAGGAAGATGAGCCTAGCAGCAGCATTAAGAATGGATTGGAGAGGGGAAACGCGGACGGGAGGTAGCTCGGATAAAAAGGATGTTGCAGTAGTCAAGGTGGAAGATGACAAGAGAGTGAATGAGAATTTTGGTCGCGTCAGTGGAGGAGTGGTCTGATGTGCGAGATGTTGCGGAGGTGAAAGCGGCAAGACTGTTGACAAGCTACTGGCAAGATTGAGTATTGAAGGAATTACGGAGAGGCAAAAAGATTCCAAGCTTTAAGTAGCTTCTGGGGTTTTATTTAAGTCTGCAAAATCACTGATTTGTGTAGGAAAAACGTCACATCCCCTTTTTGTCTCACTAAAGCCCTACAGTTACTGGAAGTTATTCCTACTGTTTATTTCTGTGTGCGAGAGGACATATGCATTTGGTAGTAGTATTCCTCCATGTACCATGTAGCATTCGCCGCCAAGTGGTTAAACGGTGTCCTGCATGGCCTGGCATACTGTACTAAAATGCTGCAACTGGAAGGCTTGAATATCACGTTCGGAGGATAGATGTAAGAGGACACATCTGTAGCATCAGTGGTTTTTATTCTGTCGTAACCAGGACTCCAATCAGAGGCATCCAGGCAAATGTGCACGATACTTCCAGGCATGTGTCTTTGTACAGGAGTTTTATCCCATTCTCATGAACTAAACAGATCAGTTTCACTATGAAATCCTCCCGCTACAGTCATTTGCTAAATCCCCACATAACAGTTCTGCTGATGTGGCCTGGCCTTGTGAAAAAAATGTTCGATAAACAGACATGGTTCAAAAGGTGATTTTTTTAACTCAAATTGACATTGCATACAGTAGCATTTTACATGTATGTGTCACATATAGAAACTTTGCGTATGGTTACAGATTTTTAATATAAATCACTGTGGAAGACATCTTGGTAATTCCCATTTTCCATGGTTTGTTCTTTTCAGGTGCTATTATTGATATTAATGCAGACCTCACATTTTTAATCATCTGCTAGAAGGGACTTCCGCAAAGTGCCCAAAATCAAGGCACCTGGACTAGCTGCTAGGGGGGATTGCCTCATGGGAGATGTCATTTTTGCAAGGCCAACCCCCCCAGTCTGTGGTCCAAGAAAAACTGCCATACACACATGCATAGTATCTATTCACTGATGTTCTCTGAAACACAGGACTGTCCCACTTGAAAAATGAGGTATAATTAATGCGACTGCTATGGCAACCACAGTCACAAAGCACATGATGTAGGGCAAGATGTATCAAAGATAAAATTTGTGGGCTTACCACAAATCCCTATACATACGTAAAAGGTCCACAGCATATCTTGCGGCACAGCAGTTTCCAGACGATTCTACGGAATTGTGTTGTACCTGCATACGGCAAACTCTGGAAAACCAGATGTCCACCCCGTATTTGAGGACTGAGGTTGGCTGCCTCTGGTATAACCTATCCGATTTGGGAAACGGTCATTAGGTCGACACAATTAAGGTTGTCATACATTGGGTCAAAAAATGAAGGCGTGTGCCTAAGGTTGATAAGGTCAAAAGGTCGACAAGCCTAAGGTCTACAGGGTCAAAAGGTCGACACAAACATTAGGTTGACATTGGGAAGGTTGACAGTCAAAATGTCGACATGGTTTTTTTTCACGACAGGCAGTATTTTATGTCATACAATCCACTAGGGCCCGAAGCATGACGAGCGCAGCAAACCATCTGAGGGGATGCAGTGCACTTTTCGTTGTCTATGTCGACTGTGCTAAAATTCAAGTAAAAAAAACTGACCACCACATGTCGACCTTCCCAATGTTGACATAATGTTTGTATCAACCTTTTGACCCGGTCAGCCTTTTTCGTGTGTCGACATTCAGTCGACATACCCAATGTATATCGATCTTAGTTTGGTCGACCTAGTGACCCATACCCTCAGATTCAATATCTTCCTATCTCTTCAGGTATGGGTCATAGTGTGGACAAAATTTAGATCACAGGCATTGGGTAAACCACTGAAGATTGACAGGGCTTAGGTCGACACCTGAAATAGCTGACATGGCTAAGGTCGAGAGAGTTGGTGGGTCAACACAAGCAATAGGTTGACAGCCAAAAGGTTGACATGGGTTAATAACTTTTTTGCCCCAAATGTCGACTGTCGACATAGACATTGTCAAAGTGTACCGCTGTGCTTGCCATTCTTCGGGCACATAGTGGATGGCAGGGCATGAAATACCATCTGTCGGCACAAAAAAAATGCCCATTGTCGACCTTTCAACCTATTTCAGGGGTTGTCCTAAGAGCTGTGGACCTTCAGTGGTCAACCTAATTCGGGTTGATCTGGTGACTGCATTCCATCTCTTCTGTAGCCACCAATCACCACCAGGAATGGGCAAAACACTCCCGCATTGCGCGCTGTATGACTACTTACTGATAAAGATTAATACACATTTGCAGGGATAAATAATGGCGTTCCTGGTTACTCAGCCCTTACAACCTGTATATGAAGAGGCTCCCAGGAGATGATGATGTCATGATAATAAAAGTTTGGAAGAAATAATAAATATGTTCATTATACTAACATGATTATAGCATGAACAATGGGCACACAAGTCCAAATAAACAAGCATCATCTAATGACTGTGCACTGAAGGAACAAACCAAAGTTTCCCAAACTCTGCCAGTACAGACCAGGTTTTAAGGATATTCATGTTTGAGCACAGGTGTCTTCCTTAGTAGCTCAATCAACTTGATTACACCATTCTGGACTCAAACATAGATATCCTTAAAACCTGGACTGTAATGATGGAATATGGAAAACTCTGGGAAAAACTGTCTAGAACACCTACCTTCCTGGAGAGAAGTGGCAGGATCACATACCAGGAGAGAAGTCCGGCTGCAGCAACCCCGAGCACAACCCCCAGCACCACCGCGGTGGCCAATAGCCCGGGGACCACCTGAAGGGACGCTACAGTATAGGACAGCGCGATATCCGACACGCAGCCAGCACTTGCCATGGCCACCAGTGCAGAGGCAGACTACAGACCACCTAAACCCTCGATATAATACAGGCAGCGTCCATGATACTCTCTAATGCAAACCTATGCATACTGTAGTAGTAGGTCCAGATTATAATGCATCCCCACTGGAGGGGAACAGCTCCCCCTGCACCGGACAAAAGTTTCCAAGGAAGTTACTTTGTTGCTGAAAAGTTCATACTACAACTCCCACAATGCACAGGGGGGGAGAGGGGTCGGAGCAGGGCTGGCTGCAGCTCTCACCAATCTCAGCTGGGAGGTGGGGTCACACATTCCTAAATCAGTCCCTCTTTTTGCGTGCAGAGTCCCCACTGACTGAGTGCTTCCTCCTCTGGAAGTGATCGCTGCTTAGTGCATTGGTGCAATGGGCTCAGTGCACTCCCAGTGCTGTCCCTCTCTGATGAAGACCCCCAGACAGTGGTGCTAGGATGGGCAGTGACTGGCCACTGAGTCTCACCTCACTCACTGCCACCTTCTACAATGGATGATGGACCAGATGTGTGCATGGCAGTTTGGCTCAGGGGGGCTTACCCACTTGGTGCCACCCTGCTCCTAATGCTTTTATATGTGACTTTTTGTAACCCCACCAGAGCCCCCTACATGATACGCAGACCTTCCTTATTCTATGTGGATGGAATACAAGGTTCTCCATATGGGCAATGCAGAGAGGATTGCAGAGGCCTCCAGGATGATGCAGGACCACCCAATGCCACCCTTCCCTGTGTGTCCCTGGGCAGAGACGTGGGTCATACCATAGTGATGCAGGTAAGAGGCTGCTCAGTGCCTGGCATAGGTAGATGCTGGCATTTCCTCCTGTGCTACAGTATGTGTATGAATAGAAGGAACAGAACCAGTCTATTATAACCTGTACAGAAGCTTTCTGCAGGTTTGTTTTGTAGCTGTGACTGTAGTGCTTTATAGTCATAACACTTTTCCTAGAAGACGTGTTTTAGGTTGACTATCACATTGTTTTATTACCAGCAATAAAATAACTGAAGTGCACAGCGCACACCTGAATATATTCTATTAACAGAATGATTGCACTGCTTGGGGCCCAGACGTGGAACCATTTTGAAAAATTGTGGCGTCTTTGAATAAATGATGGGTGCAGGATCTGCGTGAGTGAACACAGACGTCCTGGACCCCAATGTCCGGATCCTGCAGCCAGCATAAGCAAGCTCCAGCTAAGGCGGCCTGGCTGGTGCCTGTAACCATCGCAAATTTGCAACCGATTGTTGCAATGGTGATTCATGGTAAATCCCTGACTAGGCAGAGACTGCGATGACTGGTGCCCAGTGGAAAAATCATTAGATGGTGAACCCACTAAAGGAGGGTTTTGGTCATTTTCGCCCAGCTTCGAAGTCTTCACTAGGCGTACACATTAATTCGCACAGAGTACACATTAATTTGTGAGGTGGGATTTCACTATAGCGGAGCGACGTGTGAATTACTCCATAGATTGTGAGGTCCACTGAGGCAGGGACTGATAAATACTCTCTGTAATGTGCTGCAGAATGTGCACTTGCTATATACATAAATGTACAACAATTTGTACCAGCAATACATGAACTGGACACATGCACCATAATGTGGTGATTTACCAGCGTTTCATGGGTGTTTCAATGAACCCGCTGTGCATTACCATGGAAATTGCCCGGTGACGTAAAACCTGAGGTGACCAGCCACCACATTCTTCCTTGATACCTGTTGATTCTACATCTCCAGGATCCCACACTGAGAAGTATAATCTGGCTGGACCATTTGCAATATGTAGCATTTATCATCATGTATCAACAGGGCCGCCAAGAGCTGAAGGAGGCCTGGGTACTGGGGGTGTGGCTTTATCTGGGAGGTGTCATCACGCAAAAATCCTGTGCATGCAACACTGTAAAGATGCACCATTATCCCGCTTAGACACTGGCCTAGGGGCACCCAACAAGCTTGAGTAATCAGTAGCCCGCCCCTATTTTGACACCATTGTGCCTGTTCCCTGTAGCTTGTGAGCCTTCTCCTATTTCTTACTGTTATTCCCTTCTTGTTTTACTCCCAACTGTAAAGCACAACAGAATATGCTGGTGCTATATTTAAATAAATGTCAGTTAGAAGTCACAAGGGGCTATTCTTGCTCTCCAGTACACCATAAGTCTATTGGCTGCGGTGCAATAATGACACTATGGGCCTTATTCTAGTTCACTCTTTCTGACAAAATCCTTCTTAGATGGACAAAACCATGTGCACTGCAGGGGGGGAAGATGTAACCTGTGCAGAGAGAATTAGATTTGGGTGAGTTATTTTGTTTCTGTGCAGGGTAAATACTGGCTGGATTTTGTCAGATAGAGTGAACTAGAATAAGGCCCTATGTGTTTCTAAAAATATTCACGAATGCAAAACTAGGTGATAGTGCGGCACCCAATCTGTGCCATTCATCTTGCACCATATGGCTGTACGAGATGGGCAGTGACATAGGACTTTGGAAGACACATTGTAAGGCTAAGAATTTTGGGATGCAGTCGGCAGGTCAACAGTCAATGGGTCAATCACTATTGGTCAACACATGAAAAGTCAACATACCTTAGGTCATGGTCAAAACGTTGACGTACAATAGGTTGACATGAGTTTTTCAAGTTTTTCTTCCAAAACAGGTGGTTTATCATACTGTACTATCCAAGTGGACATAGTGTTATGGACATTTGGATCTACATATTTGGCCCCAGGAGTCACTCGGCAGCTTCTTTTATTTCCACGAGTTGCACAACGTTTGGTGCCCACTCCGAGCAAGTAGGAGAACGCCTTCGTTCGCTGTGGCCCTCCCTGTTTTGGTGGGCACATCCATGAAACGCCGGGGGTCCACCCCCGAATGCCCCTGTCAATCGGGCTGTGAGTGCCTCGGCAAAAGAAAAATTAGCGGAAGGCTCTCGCAGACGCGGCCTGCACATCAGATTAGAGACAATGCGCAGTGGCCAACCATCGGAAGATGGGCGGAATTAGGACCAATGCGTGCAGGTCTGAATTGGCCCCATCGGTTAGAAAGTCTCACGCTCCGGGGTAAATTTACTAAAGGTTCTAAAAATGAAAAGAGGTGATGTTTTTGCCCATAGCAACTAATCGGATTCTATTTTCTAGGATGCAACAGAGAAATGACAGACAAAATTGAATTGGCTGCTATGGGCAACATCATATACTTTCATTTTTAGAAGTTTTAGTTAATATACCCCCTTATACCGCTTTCACATTGCAAAATGCAGGGTCGCACCAGGATCACTCCCGATGCGACCCTGCACTTTGCTCTCTCTGGACCCTTTCAGTGAACCGGCAATATTGCTGGTTTGCTGACATCACCCAGGGGTGGGGCAGAGCATCATTCGGGGGGAGGAGGCAGCACTTGGAGCTGACGATGCTCCAAGCACTTCCTCCTCCATCAGTGTGAATGTGAACCAGGTGAATCCAGTTTGATTTTGCAGTGTAAATGATTGCCGCTTTAAAAAAAACTGGAGATTTCTTACCAAGGGTGACATTCTATAGGATGAGTTTTTTTTTGTTGTTGCAAAAACGGCCGAAATCGCATGTTTTTCCATTTTCGCATTTTTAATGAGCTGTGAAAAAAGTGCGATTTTGGCCAACAAATTGGACATTCTGGAAATGCAATGCCTATTTTTCGCAGCACATCGCATCCAGATGTTTTCATATTGAAAAGTATACAAATCGCATATTTAATGGTATGCGATTTGTATAAATGTGTCTAAAATTCGCCCAAAAATCAGACCAGGTTCTGATGGGTGAATTAGCCAGAACCCTGCACAGATCATTGAGATCTGTGCAGGGTTCTGGTGGGAAAAAAGTGGTTAAACAGTTAAAAAAAAAAAGTTTTTATTCTTTTTTTACACTTTTCATCAGCCCGATGCCCACCGCCCAGGGGCATCGGGGACAGCCCCGGACTTTCAGCATGGGCTGGTAAGTCCTGGAGGGGGGAGACCCCTTCTTTGGGGGGGTCCCCACTTCCCCAGGACCCCTGCCCATGCTGACCAGCCAGGGGGATAATGCTTTGGCCGCGGGACCTTATATAATAAGTGTCCCCCGGCTGTGGCATTACCCTGCTGGCTGGTTGGGTCTGGTGCTGGTTCTTGAAATGCTGGGGACCCCTAGTCATTTTGTCCCCCGTATTTTGGGAACCAGCGCCGGACCTTGAGCCTGGTGCTGGTTTCATTAAATCAAGGGGACCCCTATTTGTCGGGGACCCTGATTTTATGTCACCAGCACCGGCTCAATGAGCCCGGGGCTGGTTATGCTCGGGCGGGGGACCCCGCGCAGTTTTTTTTTAAATTGCGATTTCCTGCAAATGTGCGATTTTCAGACCTGAAAATCGCACATTTTCAGGACTAAAGAAATCGCATCAAATCGCACCTATTCGCACTATTTGGGCCGTTTTTCGCATCTCATTAAATATGCGAAAAACGGCCCAATCTTGCGATTTTCAAAAGTGCGATTTAGGTGCGGTAAAAAACATGCAGATTTTACCGCAACACATAGAATGTCACCCCAAATCTCTCACTTTTTGATTCTCTCATCCTATTAAATTTCACCCATAATCCCTTTTTTTTTTTTTTTTACACAACATTTTTTATTTGAATTTATATAAGAAATGTGAGCCACGCTGGCATTTTTAGCGGATATGTTGCACATCCCTCACGGAGATGTTGGCACTCAAAGGGTTAACTGGCTCGCCTTGCAGCCTCCACTCTATGGTCAAACAAGTAAACCTTTAAAGATGGCGCTCTCTTGGCGACTAATCCGACTATCACCGTGACTTCTTCTACTGGTCCTCAGCATTAATCCCTGGACTGGTTGGCACCGCGACAACTCTATACTCATAATTTGAATTCTAATCTTTAATTTGGGCACTTAAAAGCTTGTGAAATTGGTTTTCAGGTCTGCAGGAAATGAGGCTTGCTTTGGGATTTACTATTGTATGAGTTTCTTGCCGCCTATAACCTTATAACAATCAGTGCCAGCTTTATTATGTATTCTGAGATTTGTATCTGCAGTAATTGCCTTTCAGATTCCGGACCTTCTGTAGCCAAGGTATCAATCACAATGGCAAATTAAGGAATGTTATTCAGGAAAGTAGCTTGAGGTAGTAATTCATTAAAGTCCATCAATTTTCAGCCTTAATATATTGGGGTAATAATAGGGTATTGGTCAGTAATATAAAATTCTGCTCTGTAAGTGTTAATCTACTGTCTGTACACAAGTGAATCTACTGTCTGTACACAATGTATAGAGAAATGTTATTGGCTGAGCCAGTGACATCACTGAGATACCGGTAACACTGAAGCCCCCCCATCCACTACGCAGATCCATCTGAAGCTACAAATCTCTTGAACTCTCCCAGATATATGATCTGACCCTGGGCTAATTTTTCACTCTATTCACTTCGGATACATCTGGTCAGACCTACAGTATGATAAACCCCTTACATTGTCTAGGTCGACAGTCAAAAAGTCGACCACTACTGGTTGACAGGCAAAGGTCAACACATAAAAAGTCGAAAGGCATTAGTTTGACAATGGTCAAGAGGTCGATGTGCTACACTCGGCACACTGTATTCTCCCTCTTTACTCTCTGGGATGTCAGGTATGAACAAGTCCGTTAAAAAAAAACAAAAAAAAAAACTCTTATTTACATGTTGACCTTCTACCTGTCAACCGATAGTGGTCAACCTTTTTGACTGTGGACCGCACACCCTTTGGGTGATGTATGAAGTATTGAAAAGACTGGAGAAGTTGCATATAACACCCTTAGTGCCCATCATTTCTAGGGCGGGATGCCCTAATGTCCGCACTCGCACTTCGCTGCACATCGCCGGCTACAGAAGACATAATTATCGCATATGCCATAATTATGGCAAAGGACAGCTCTTGCGTTAAGAGCCGCGGTTTCTGTATTTGATGATACAAATTGACGCAGCATCTTATTTTCTCCTTATTTGCATAAGTTGACAGTTGTGTGTCTACAGGCTTGAATGAAAAACTAAAGTGTTGGATGATTCTATCTGGCTCCTGGTTTGCTGGATTCCTGATAGTAGCCTCTTACCTTTTTAGTGTTCTCCAGTACCTCATGTTCTAAGTGATGTCTTTCTGTTTTAAAAAAAGGGAGTTTTTTTAGCCCTTGTCATACTTACATTTCCAATTCTTATTACATTTTCTGCTTATAGAGTCCAGGTCACACACAGCTGAGAGGCGAAACTGAACACAATACAGGTACAGTATGTCTATTTTCTATTTTAGCTTTGTATTCGCGCAAATGTGTGTGTGTGTGGGGGGGGGGGGGGGGGAGGATAGTATCTAGGTCGTGGACCCTCACAAGGGAGAATAGCCCCTGTCCGTTGGGGACCCGACTGACTGGCTGTCCTCTGATACCCGTCCCTAACACTCCAGAAGCATTGGTTCAGCTGCCGATCCTGGGGGAGATTCTCTAAAGCAAATGAGGTAAAACCCCCGTTATCAGGGTTTTTACCGGATTTCTGTATGCTCTGTCCCCCCTCCGCAGTGTCAGCGCAGCAAAAGCTGGCGATTTCCCTGCAGAAGTCTATGGGCTTCTTACCGCAGCGATGTGTGAGGGATCCGTCACGGATCCCTCCCAGCATGCCCTGCTGCCGGCGCCGTGCTCTGCACATGCGCAGATGGAATCCCGGGTCTGAAACCCGGAAGTCCAGTGCCGGCACCTCATCGCAAGGGACAGTTCTTATCGCAAGAGCTGTCCCTTGCATTAATGATCGCATATGTTAGTGCACATGCGATCATTAAGAATGCGGTGGCCGGCGAAGGGGGGTGATACAGGACAGCGTGTGTTAGAACATCCTGCCCTTTGAGGACTTTTCTTGAATGTTGTGCGCTCTGGTCTGCAAGCAGCTAGTTGAGGCAGCGCCGGTTATGAAATGTTTATCATTGCTACCTCTCACTGCTGTGATCTTGGGTCCAGTTCCTGTCAAGTCTATATGTGGAGCTTGTGTGTTCTCTTGTGTTTGGGCAGGTTTCCTTAATGGGCTTCCGGTTTCTTCTCCCATGCAAAAACATACTTGTAGGCTAATTGGGATAATATAAAAAGAACCCTTAGTGGTATGTGTGTCTTTCAGTGTGATAGGGAACATAGGCCCTGATTCTAAATGATTCGCTCCCCTGCACGTTCGCACAGAGGAGAGATTTTTAGAGACTGCGCGTAAGTATTTATGAGCATGTTCAGATTTTGCGATAGGTGCGATGCGATCCCCTGGGGCATACAGAGCAGTGAATAAATTACATAAAAAAATCGCACGGCACTAAAATGGCCGATGCGATGCGATTTTCCTATGCAGAATAGCCCACTAAGCAATTTACTTAATGGGCGCCCTGCCAGGAAACAAGTACCAATGAAAGTAATATTAGTTATTTGGGTACTTATGTACTAACTGGGCTGCCGATTTTGAAATCGGGTCCATCGCATCGCATCCGACCATTTTAACATGGAATTCAATGGGAAAAGGGGTCCTTTTCATACCCCTACTATCCAAGTGGGCATGGAGTTGGATATAAACCTGTGGCGAGCGTAGCGAGCCACCGAGCCCGAAGCGTGGCGAGCAGACACAGAATACCGTCCCCTCGCGGGGCTCGCCACGCTTCAGGCTCGGTGGCTCGCTGCGCTCGCCACAGGTTTATATCCAACTCCATGCCCACTTGGATAGTAGGGGTATGAAAAGGACCCCTTTTTCCCATTGAATTCCATGTTAAAATGGACTCAGTCCATTTTAACATTGAATCCTATGGAAAAATCAGGTCATCGCATCGCATGCGATATGGTCGTATGCGATGCGATATCGCATCGCATCTGATTGTATGCCTTAAGTTAAGGCATACAATCAAAAAATCGGCAGCCCAGATAATACATAAGTACCGTTATTTGCTAGCTTACCATGTATTGCTCAGCACAGTAGCTGTGTGTGAAACAGGATGAGATTTGACATTACTATATATGTATATATAATGTAATACATTACAATGTATTACATTATATATAATTAAAAAAAAATATCTACAATATAAAATATTTTTCCAAGCTATAAAATATTTTTCCAAGCTACAACCACAGACTTTTCCTGCTTTCCAGCCAAGACAGAAATAATCTTCGTTCCTACAGTTACATTGGTAATAACTGAGCCGGATCTCCAGGGCTGCAGATTCTTCAACAGGTTTTGAATATTTGGACTAAGTTCAGTAGCGGCCAAATGTTTGATTAATTAAATATCCTCATTATCTGGTCTCGTTACCAAGCTGTATCTGTCACACCTTAGGATGCCCATCACTTGGCGCACAACTTTAGAAATTCACTTTTAAAATCAGTGAAGCAGAAATCAATTATTGCTTGCAAACCAGCAGTTCATCCACATACTCATAATAATTACTTTTTGGCAGGCCAAATTCATTTCTATAGGGACTGTAAAAGTTCTGAATATACCAAAATGTAACTTTTTTTTTTAACTTATCCTGGTGACGATACCATTGAACCGTGCTCTATGGCCCTTATTCTGGTTGAGTCGGATGGCTCCAAATGCGGACGGACGGCCGATGGTTGGTGTTTGCGCATGTGCGAACGCCGCGCAAGTCCGAATACGGCGTGAATTCTGTACAGAAAACGATCGGTCGGAGCAATCCGAACAGGGGTGGAGAGGGGCGTGAAGGGCTGTTTAGGCTCATTTACCATATGCGTACGCCCCACTTTTCAAGGGCGTTCCCATGAAAATGCTGGGTGTACGTATGGTAATGCGGCCATGACGCACGTGTGGGGGGCGGACATATGACATAGCCGGATGCCAGCTGCCCGCCCATATCCCTGTCAGGTGCTGTCTGACCACTCGGTCCAGCATTCGATGGTCGGCGACCATCGAATGCTGGGGGAGGTTCCCACAGATGGAGGAGGTGTTCACATGAAAAATCCACTGGCGGTCCGTACGCTCGGCGTGTGAGCGATCCGTACGAAAGGCGGGGCTAAGAACACTCGGTTTCTGTCCGAAAATACGCATCCGACTGATTCAACTAGAATAAGGGCCTATATGCTACAAAATTTTTTTTTTAAAGAAGGATCCTTTGAATCCCTCTCCTGTAGTTTATACCTGAACATCGCGAGCAACATCCCCAGATTGAGCTGCACGAATTAGTGGGTACATACTGGATGAGCAAACAAATTGGTCGTGTTCATTTGGAATGTTGCCTATTGTGTGTTTAGCAGTGCCAGATTAAGCCTTTGGGGGGCCCGGGGTACTTTAGAGCGGGGGGCCCCCTTGCACTTGTCATTACTGGCCGCACACTGCATGGGAGAATATTATACTGTCAAAACACAGAGTAAAGGCAGAATAAACTTGGTCAATGGTTAACTGCATGGGATATATATATATATATATATATATATATATATATATATATATATATATATATATATATATATATATATATATATATATATATATATATATACACACACACACACACCACATGAAAAGCCTGTGTTTGTCCCTCTGCCCCTTACTCTGGAGGAGACCTCACAGTCCTAGTGCTGCCTCTGATTAAAAACCCTCCCATGACTAAGCTGCTGCTGCTGTTCTCCATGGACCTGAGAAGCATGTAATGAGCTCCACCAATCAGAGCTCAGCACAAACTTCTCAGCCTCTGTCCTCTGGTGCAAAGTGTCATGGGACTTAGTCAACTCCCAGAAATGCACTGCACACTTGTGCAATCAGTGTGCCTTGGCTCCCGATGCTCAGCACCATAAATCATTGTCACATTGGCAGATAGGTGAAGCTGCAGCACTACCCCACCCATGCACAAAACATTTAGCTAAAAAAAAAAAAACATAACTTAAACATTTTTAAAAAAAAAAATACATGACAACCACAGGGGGCCCCTAGCTAGAGGGGTGCCCAGGGGCACTGACCCCTTGTGCCTCCATTATAATCCGGCCCTGGTGTTTAGCTTCACTCATCTCGAATACCTTTGCTACCGTCATTGCAAACGTCTGGCCGTTAAGGGGTGGATCTGCTTTTGATCATGCCAGGGCGATTGCCTTCAGTCACACAGGGGTTAAGTGCCCCAGGAACTGAGGTTGTTGGTTCAGAATAATTTTGAACCCGTTTTGCTGGCCATGCATACAATATAATCCCATTTGTAAGTAAAGTATATTTACTCTGCCTCTAATCCACGTGCTGTGGCTGGAATTAGATCGGAGAGTATATACTACTAAACATACTTGTCAATATTTGCAGCAATTAAGCGCACACTGATGAGAACAGTACACTCTGTTTAATGACTTGTTTGAGAGGTTGCACGCACATACACAGGTACAGTAAAGGAGTCACTGATGGCTATTTATACTGGTTAGACAATTAGTCGCTGACTGTTATTTATACTGGTTAGACAAGTCCTTTTCCATTGCAGCATCTTAGAGACCAGCTTTGTGTATCAGGGCGTGTTTCAGTCTATGGACTGTTGGGGTTTGACCTACATTAGTAACACACGAGTGGACACATTGAGCGTAGTGTTGTAGACGCTGTAGTTATTGACTTTGAAAGACCCGCAAATGTTTGAATACTTTTTGAATTTTCTTAAACTGCAGCGATCCCACCTCTCCCGGTTCCTATGGTGTGTCACTTGTAGTCATTACTCAACTGTGTTTCGTTAAGAGTAATTGAAGGTTCCGTAAGACGCTTTCTGCGCTGGCGAACAAGCGGCCAGATAGAGATGAGATAATGACAGAGTACAACTGACATATGCTCAATCTCTATGGCTCCATGTATTGTGTTTTTATACTGTATCACTGAGGGCACGATTCATTTTCAAGCCTCCAAGAATGATTGTGGTTTTTAATACAATATATTATGTAATGAATACAAAATATTATGTGATATTGCACATACTGTACACTATATGGACAAAAGTATTTGGCCACGCTATTATTGTATATAATGAAGCACCTAGCCATGCTGTCTCCATTGTAAACATTTGTGATACAGATGTGTAGTTCTGAAGAGATCAGTAACTTCAAGTGTGGTACTGTGATTGGATGGCACCTCATGTGTAGTACTGTGATTGGATGGCACCTCATGTGTGGTACTGTGATTGGATGGCACCTCTGTGTGGTACTGTGATTGGATGGCACCTCATGTGTGGTACTGTGATTGGATGGCACCTTTGTGTGGTGCTGTGATTGGATGGCACTTTTGTGTGGTACTGTCATAGGATACCACCTTTGTGTGGTACTGTGACAGGATGCTACCTTTGCAGTGAGACGATTCATTAAATTTCATACTGCTGGATATTCCCCTGTCAGTGATATTATTTGAAAGTGGAAGCATTTCAGCACAACAGCAACTCTGCCAAGAAGCAGAAGACCACGTAAGATCACAGAGGGGGTTCAATGACTGCTAAGGCGCATCATGCCTAAAACATCACCAAGCCTCTTCTGATCGGTGTGGTATATAGCGCACAGACAATGTCTAGTCCAGGCATAGGCAACCCGTGGCTCTCCAGCTGTTGTAAAAACTACAAGTCCCAGCATGCCATGCCACAGTTTTAGCATTCCCCAATAGAAAAACTGTGGCAAGGCATGCAGGGACTTGTAGTTTCACAACAGCTGTAGAGCCACAGGTTGCCTATGCCTGGTCTAGTCAGTAGGTCAAAAACAAAAGTTAGACATTGACAAGTTAGGCATGCATTAGGCTGACAGTGACAAAAGTAATGACACAAGTAAAATGTCAACATGAAAAATCAATATGTATACATGGTCACCATATAAGTGTACCGTGTCCCCTCAAATGGCTCGCTGCTCTCGGCACACTACTGTTCTATTCTCCCTCTATCCCCACTGGGGTGGTAAAATATGAAGTCGGTTTTGAAAAAAAGTCAGTTGTTGGGATATTAGGTCCTTAAGGTGCATACACACTGTACAGTTTTTTGACCAATTTCCCTTGAATCCAATGTCCTGGACGAAAGATGTTGACGAAAGACGACTGAGATATCTACAGACTAAAGGCTTTTTTTTTTTTAATATCCAAATTGAGCTGCATGCACAGTTGATGAACAATCTTGATGAACAACTGTTGGGTATGCGCATCATCATTCGTCGTTCTTCGCATACACAATGAAATATATTTTGACCAATATCGTTCAGAAGGGCCAAAATTAATGAAATTGGTCAAAAAACCACAGTACAGTGTGTATGCACCTTAAGAGCATTTACTGTATACGCAGACCAATTAGTATTTTACATGAAAACTGACTTTGGAATTTATCAAATGAGTTACAAAATGATTAGAACATATAGTGAAGACATTGCCAAAGAAATAATGGTTTTTATTTGAAATAATAATTTTGTCCTTCAAACTTTACTTTTGTCAAAGAGTGCTCCTATTGCAGCAATTACACCATGGCAGAACTTTGCCATTCTAGTTGTTAATCTGTTGGGGTAATCTGAAGAAATTTCACCCCACGCTTCCTGAAGTACCTACCACAAATTGGATCGGCTTGATGGGCACTTCTTGCGTACCATATGGTGATGCTGCTCCCACAGCTCAATGGGGTTGAGATCTGGTGACTGCGCTGGCCACTACATCGCAGACAGTATACCAGCTGCCTGCTTCTTCCCTAAATAGTTCTTGCATAATTTAGAGGTGTGATTTGTCATTGTCCTATTGGAGGAGGATATTGGTTACAATTAAGCGCTGTCCACAGTGTAAGGCATGGCTTTGCAAAATCCCTTTTTACCTTGTACAAAGCTCCTACTTTACCAGCACCAATGAAGCCCCAGACCATCATGTTACCTCCAACATGATGGAAAGATGGCATCAGGTACTCTTTCTGCATCTGTTCACTTGTTCTGTGTCTCACAAATGTTCTTCTGTGTGATCCAAACACCTCAAACTTCGATTTGTCTGTCCATAACACTTTTTTCCAATCTTCCTCTGTCCATTGTCTGTGTTCTTTTGCCCATATTAATCTTTTTTTTTTATTGGCCACTCTACCAAGAAGGCCAGCATCCTGGAGTTACCTCTTCACTGTATATGTTCACAGTGGCATTTTGAGGGTACCATTTAATGAAGCTGCCAGTTGAGCACTTGTGAGTCATCTATTTCTCAAACCTAGAGAATCTAATGTACTTGTCGTCTTGTTCGGTTGTCGTCTTGTTCAGCCTCCCACTTCTCTTTCTACTCTGGTTAGAAGCTTTTTGTGCTGTTCTCTGAAGGGAGTAGTACACACCGTTGTAGGAAATGTTCAGTTTCTTGCCAATTTCTCGCATGAAATAACCTTAATTTCGAAGAACAAGAATAGGCTGTAGAGTTTCACATGAAAGTTCTGTTTCTGGCCATTTTGAGAGTATAATCGAACCCACAAATGTTTGCTCCATATACTCAGCTAGCTCAAAGGAAGGCCAATTTTATAGCTTCTTTAACTAGCAAACCCGTTTTCAGCTGTGCTAACATAAATGCACAAGGGTTTTCTAATCCTCTTTTTAGTCTTCAAAAGCGATTAGCAAACACAATTTACCATTAGAATGCGGGAGTGATGGTTACTGGAAATGGGCCTCTAAACACCTATGTAGATATTCCTTTAAAAACCATAGGTTTGCGGCTAGCATAGTCATTTACCACATTAACAATGTATAGAGTCTATTTCTGATTAAGTTAATTCACTGAGTAACATTCACATCTAGTATCCCCACACTGTTGTTTTCATGTATGCTTAACTATGAGAGAGAGAGAGAGAGAGAGAGAGAGAGATTGGATAGCATGGTACATGGATAGATATAATTAGTACATTAGACACCATATAGGGGATATATATGATCCATATCTACCATCCTGTGACTACCTTCTGCCTCCATCTCCGCAGTGTCATCACCCTAGGTTGAGTTCTCTTCCAACTCCCGAGCAGGCACCTGTGTGTGTGTGTGTGTGTGTATATATATCCCTAGTGTATAACTAGCCGACATTTGCTCAGTCTGCTGAGATCCAGATAAAGCTGGGATAGTCTCGTAAAATAACAAAGCTAGTGTTCAGCCTAATCCTACATGTAACCCTTAATTTAAATCAAGTCTGTATTTTAGCTTTTACTTATTTGTAGTGCAATGAAGTCTTGTAAATGTTCTGTGTACTTAGTTAGCATCCATAAATCTAGGTGGCAATCAAACTTCGCATCTTGTCAACAAATAGAGTAGTCATGGGGCCTACAGACGTAGCAATTTAGGGGCATTTTCTAAGTGATCTGACATGGTCGCTTAGGAAATGCCTGTACATCACTCCATGTGTTGGGGCCATAGCGATGCGTGGCTCTGCACATCACTATTGCCCAGCGATTAATATCCAGCATGCTAGATATTAATCGGTCAGGGCCAGTGCTCTCACCGGAGAACACTGGCCCTAACAGATCGCTCAGCACACAGCGATGGCTTTGTGACACTTATGCTGAGGACGGTCGGTATACAGAGAAGTTGGAGCTGCCGGCTATTGCCCTGCCTTTTACTTTAGAATCATGAATCCATTTACCAAATTGTCCCAACTGGTTAGTCCGAGCTCGTTGTTACTGTTCCACATGTTTGGATACGATGGAGCTTGGTTGAATAGGCCCTGTCAGTCGGGGTCCCGATTGCCGGGCATTTAAACAGTCAAGATTCCGATGTCCTAGTACTGACCGGCGGAGTCCCGACTGTCGGGCAGTCATCCGGCACCTGTTGCAAATATCCATATACTGCAATAGTACTCGACTAATCGGGATATGGTAGAATTGTGGCTTGCTATAATCAGTTTCTGAATGAATATCTCTGCCATTACAATGCTGTAGTCACATGAACACATGGAATTCTTTGTTTCTATAGCGTCTGTTTGAAGTGATACATTGCAGTAAGCATTTGCTGCGGTAGATAAAAGCTGTCCAACATTCCGGGTTTGTTTAACATGAAGGATTCACAGAAAGTAAATATACACGTGTGTTATGCTTCAACGTTGCATGACAACCACAGAAGTGCTCTAGGCCTTACAAAAAAAGCCTATTATGTCTCATTGTTTGTGTTTATATAACTGCGGCTTTTTGTTGTCCAACTACATACTGTATTGATCCTTTCACCAAGTATCCTTTATAGTATGATAATTAATTTATCATGCACAGCTGAGGCATTTCAATGGGACGTTGCATGATGGAAAAGCTTTGCGTGTGGTTTTTTTTTTTTAAGTCTAGTTTCTAATAGTATTTTAGCTATGATTATAATGTTTTATATTCGTTTTAGATGTGTGCCCTGAGCAGACCTATCAACCACATGAGATTTCAAACTTGTTTGTGACCTCAGCGGCTCCTGGAACCACGTGGACGCACTCGCTGTTTGCCCTGATGCCTTCGTGGGTGACAAGGACACTGTACAAGCGTGCGACAGTGACACAGAAGCGACAAGTATGTAAACGGCATCCAATCCAGAAGATATATATTATTTTAATAATATGCAGCGGCACTCCATACACGTAGTATATTTAATGCTTCAACAAATAATCTGTGCCCTCCATGAATCCCTGCTCCGCGGCTAGGGTTTACCGTGCATATCTGGGTGACAGCGGTACTCATAGTAAATACAAATCCAGGCAGGCTAGTTTGCCAACGTTTCAATGCTATAATTCAGCTGTTCTCAAACTGTGGGTCCTGACCCCAAAGTGGGTCCCAACCTTCTAAGCATGGGGTCGCGACTCCATGTTGCTGACCATCAGGCTGATGACTTTTCTCATCTCAGTCACGGGCAGATTTGTTAAGCTCGGTGAAGTGATAAAGTGTCTGGTTTTTATCACGGGCCAATCGGCTCCTAACTGTGAAGTTACAGGCTTGGCTTGAAAAATTACAGGTAGGTGCTGATTGGCCGGTGATAAAAACCAGACACTTCATCACTTCACCGAGCTTAATAAATCTACCCCTGAGTCTGATAAAATGTTTTTAGATGATAACACGTGGGATCCGGTATAAGTATCTGGACCCAATTTGTTATTGCGGCTCTGAGGGCTTCTTATTGGGAAAGGAGATTATACTTATACAAATACTGCTCATATTCATAATACCTGGTAATTGTCCTTTAATGTTATAGGGACAGATTCAGTAAAGGAAAAAAACAATAATTTTGGACTAATGTTCACTCTAGGAGTGATAGTGGGCAGGGCGCTGGGGGGCGGACCTGGCACGCTGACGTCACAGCTGGGGGTGTGCCCGGGCCGGCGACAGCATGAAAGAGGCGTGCCCGGGCCGCCGCCGTTATCAAAGGGGGCTGGCCCTCCGAAGCCTCTGTGCTGCCGGGGAAGCGCCGGGCATCGCCGTCTGCGGCGACGCTGGGCTTCCCCGTGAGGCTGTTTTAGCGGGGCGCTGCGAGAGGGGCAGGGCGCATTTTGCCCTTTAAAAATCGGGCAGGGCGCAGCGCCCCGCTAAAACAGCCTAGCGCAGTGGTTCCCAAACTTTTTTGCATCACGGCACCCTAGATTCTCAGAATATTTGTCACTGCACCCCTAGATGCAAAGTTTGCTACCGAGAATTTCAGAAAACAATATTAAATTAAATAAGTTGTGCTTATATTTCATCCTTAGGTCCAGTTATGTGGTGCGGGACATGATTCACTTCTGTTTATCCACATATTTTAAAACTGGAAGCCACAAGCTCTGGTTATGCCTATTGACCATAAATAATTTGAATTGGTTCTGGACAACCAAGCCGAGGCCCCCCTTCAAGTGCTCCGAGGCACCCCAAGGAGCCTAGTCGCACAGTTTGGGAACCACTGGCCTAGCGGGAACACTATGGACAGTATTCAATGCCTTTTTGCGAGCTGTGACAGCGTGCAGTGCTGACTGCTCGCTGTCTCACAGCTTGCAGGTCAGTATTCAACTGCCCCCCCCCCCCCCTCCCTGCACGCGCTGTTTCCACCTTGCTGGGTTTTTACAGCGACTTGGATACAGCGTGTGCGGCCGCTAAAACAGCGAGGCTCGCGGCTAAATGCAGCGGGCTCCTTACATTAGCTGCGAACCTCGCCGTATGGGGTCATCCTCGCCGTCCTCTGACAGAGAGGATGCTCCTGGAATGTTGAATAGGGTGAGCGGCCGGCTGGGGGGGGGGGGGGTTTGGAGAAAATACATTTATATTATTTCTATGCAGGGTAAATACTGGCTGCTTTTGCATGTAGGCCACAGAAGTTAGACCGCTTTAAATTTACACTGCAGTGTAGATTTCAGTTTAAACACCCCCATCCAAATTTGAGGGCCCGTAGTTCTAAAAATGGTGCAAGCAAATGATCTTGTGTACACACAAACACACACTTCGTTTCTGTGGAACGAGTTGCCTGAATTCAAGTTGCCTTTGGCGGTTTGCGAGCGCTAATGCGTGATGGTCACGGACAGTCAACCGACTTCATCTCCCAGTGTTTGAGTTTCGCTACTGGAGGCTTTGAATTCATGAACATCCTGACCAGCTTTGTAGCGGCTGCACTTGAGAATTGTTTAGATCTGGGGGCTTCAGTTGACTTAAACTCAGATATGACCTCCTGAAGTGTAATGAGACTGCGACACTGAAAATTGATGAAGTGGTTAATGCGCCACTCTGGAAAAACAAGTACCTGGCTCGTGTACAATCCTCGTGTGCTGGGAGCTACACTTGGCTATTTCTGTCCCTACTGCTTGCAATGTATGCACCGTCTGTCTGATTACCATTGTATACAGGCAGGCCCTACGGATGACCCTTAAGAGCCATCTTCCATTATTCGCCACAGAGCCACTCCGCTTCTGTTTGTAAAACATGTTGAGAGATACCTGCAGTCATTCTGTTCCTTTTATCCATGGTAAAATAATGTGCGCGCTTGTCAAAGCAAATCATTTGTGTTCTCGTCAGTGAAAATCAATAACTAATTTTCTACTGCTTTCTTTTACGGGTAGTTGAACAGCGCTGTCGTAAACCCATGAATACTTACATTGTGAAAGCCAGACTAGTTCTAGTGTCTATATTTGAGAAGTAGATTGGTGTTTAATAGCCCCGCACTGCTAATTGAGAACTCAAAACATCAAAATCTCGTCTCTGGTCTTTATTATGTTTTTTTTATTTTTTATCTATTTATAACTCTTACATATCACACCGTACAAGTCAGACATTGGGCAGTATTCAATGCTCCCGACTCACCGTTTTTTTTCCGGCGAATCGGACTGTTTTCAGCTGTCCCCCGGCACACTGCAGCGAACGGTTAAAAATCGCCGTCAGGGGCAGCGAGCCCCTGCGGTGTTGAATCGGGAGACCGCAGCGAATCCTAAACAGGATTCACTGCACATGCCGAAAAAGGGCATTGAATACTGCCCTTTGACTCTCTCCTTCCTCATCATCTCTTCCAATTTGTTTTATGGGAGAAAGTGTCCATCCGTCCACAGACTTTTATGAGCATGGTTGGAATAGTAGTTAGCAGCCCCCCCCCCCCCCCCCCACAGCACTGGGGTCATGAACAATCTGTGTGGAGTTTTTATGTTCTCAGAGTGGATTTCCTTCAGGGAGCTCCACATTCCAAAAATATACTGGTAGGTTATCCTTGATTGTGCATGTGTCCATGGGGAATATAGATTGTATTCTCTACTGAGGCTGAAATGGGCGTGACTGACTACATAAAGGGCTGCGGAATATTGGTGCACTATTATAAGTAACTGTAAATAAATAAGTGTCCCATTGCTTTGTTCTACAATAGGGGACTTTTTGTTGTGCTGTGGTAATTTTTTATGTGGTCTCGAGTTTAAAGGTATTCACTTTTCTTCCATGTTCTGCTTTCCGCAGGCCCGAGACGTCTCTTCTTCTTCTTCGTCCAATGGCGTTACATTCTACAAGTGTGCAACTGTAAGTAATTAAGTCTCCTTTTAGAGTCTTATGCTTGCTCTATGCGGTGGTACCCTGGCGTGGTATGGGTGTAATGGGTGCATTGAGCACAGTACAACTGGGAAGGCATACGGTCATTGGGTCACCAGCAAGTTATTAGACAGTCATTAGGTCGACATGGGTTAGGCCGACAGGGTCATTAAGTCGACATGGGTTAGGTCAACAGTCAAAATGTCGACATGGGGTTTTTCACTGTTTTTTGAGCCGACATGTCCCAACAGGCGGTATTTCATGTACTACCATCCACTAGGGTGTGGTGGGAGAATAAAATAGTGTGCCGAGCATAGCGAGGCACCGAGCCCGAAGCATGACGAGCTGTGCCCATGTTGACTGTGTCAACATCCAGGTAAAAAAAAAAACAGTGAAAAAACCCCATGTCGACCTTTTGAATGTCAACCTAACCCATATCGACCTTATGACCGTGTCGACCTAAATTCATGTCGACCTAATGACTGTCTAACCAACTTGCTGGTGACCAACTGACCCACACCCACTGGGAAGTACCTGGTTTTTGGTCAGCTTATCAGCTGAACTACTCTCATATACAGTATGTATCACATCCATTCGGAGATGTAAGGACAGTACCCAGAACAAACACAGGGGGGAGAAGTATCAAACCTTGGGGAGAGATAGAACGTAAAGATATGGAGCCCTATTCAGTGCAAATTCGCACAGCGACCTATTATCAGTATATTGGGCACGTGTATGGGCCGCAATTCCTGCTAGTGAAGAAATCTTGCTACTTTTTTCCGTCCCTACCCGTCCGCAAGGTGATTGACAGAAATTGGTGCCTGTGGGTGGTAAGAAACAACGCAGATGTGCCAGAATAAACGCAGACGTGACTAGGGAAAACGTTAGCACATTAGCAGTCATACACATTTATTCACTCGGCGAGAAGCTTCATTTGTAAGGCGGGATTTCTTTCTAGTGGGACAGCGTTTATTTGATCACTGGCGGCTGCACATTCACTGCTGTGCGTTCAGGCCGAAATCCGGGCCATAAAGTACAAACAGGCTGCATGACAAGAACTGATTAGTGCCTCATCTCACTCTGCTACACCTCTTTCCAAAGATTGATACACCTGCCCCTTAAAGAGATACTATTTGGGTGGTGAGTAAAAGAGTTGCAGTGAATATTCTGCACTGCGGATGTCTATAAAACGAGTGCAGCCCAATTATTCAACGGTCAGAGGCTGGACCAAGAGAAAGCTGGTCTGAAACAGTCGTCTATATTTTTTTGGGTTGTAGATTTTGGGTGTAGGAATTGTCCGGACTGGGCCAATGCCCAATCGGAGAACAATTCTTGTCTGGAAGGGCTATTTGCAAAGGTTGTAGAACAAGCAGGCACGGTCCAGGCATAGCAGCGTGTGAGTTTATACACAGATTGGCACTTATGATGTTCACATTGTCACCAGAATGAAGGTAAGTGCCTTACATGGGGGGAAATGTTTGGCAAGGGAAGAAAGAACATTTAGGCTACCATGTGCCATCTATTTCATATTGGCCACATCCAACAGGGTAGTTTCTTGACCCAGTGCAAACTCCATACTCTCAGTAGCTGCAGTCAGTTCCGGCTCCTTATCTGCCTGCTTCTGCTGTCAATGCACAGCATCCCTTCCCTCCGATAAGGCTAATAAAAAGCATCTCTGATGAAAAAAAAAAAAACATTCTAAATGACCAGTATTTTTTATTAGCAGTTTCTTCTATAACGCAGCATGTTCAATTGCGCTTTAATTATTTCTGTTTGCAATTGGTTTGTTGTAAAACATTTCTTTTAGTTTTGAGAGAGAGCGGTTTTGTTATGGGGCTCTCCCAGCTCCTACGCTAATGGACGTTCGGTAATTAATTCAATCATTGCTGTTATTGATCAGTGCTATCAGCTAAGCTCCAGGATTGCTCCATTGGCTATCCCTCACTGGTTTAATGGCTTTCCGGGCAGCTAAACAATTTGGTACCAAGTATTCTTGTAACCAGGAAAACAACCATGTTGACCGCGAGTGAAGCTGGCTGTCACTGGCTGAGACTTGGCATTGCTCTTTATGAGAGTTATGAATTATTTGACCTTTTTATTACATAAGATATTACATAATCAATAGGTCTAAAAAATCTAATTTTATGTATAAGCATTTGGTGTTGCTTATTTTTGCCCCTGCCAAAAGTAACTTTATAGGCCTGGCCTTCTGTTAAACAGAATGTACTACGGCTGCTGACCGAAGGCTGGTCATAGACCTGAAGAAGGTGGCATCTTGAGACTTTTGATTGGTTAGGCCTGTGACATCTGATTTTCAGTTATGGTAACGGTAATCTGGGAAAAGGGTTAGCCAAGGTTTGGTCATTGGGAAAAGGGCAGGGTTGAGGTTTTATGTTATATTATATAATAATTTTTATATTATTATATGAAAATAACTATATATATATATATATATATATATATATATATATATATATATATCTATATATCTATATATCTATATATATATATATATATATATATATATATATATATATATATATATATATATATATATATATATATATATCTATCTCTGCAGTCATTTAAGCTTCTGGGTCATAAAAGACCCTACAGCCCTGTGTATAAATTCTCCAACACACACTGCTTTGTCTACAGCGTTTAAGAACGGAAGGCCCATACACACTGGGCGATTTTGAGCTACAAGCCGCTCAAACTTTGTGTTTTGAGCTGCTTTCAGCTGAAAGCCGCCCAGTGTGTATGGCCCAGCGATGACCTGTGATGTGCGCTCCCGCACATCACAGGGAAAGCTGTTCATCTGCTTGTATTGCCAGCAGATGAGCGGCTTTGTGGACGGCTTTCCATAGCGCTGCGCTATGCAAAGCCGTCCGCCCCCACTGACAGCGCTGGGCAGGAGGAAAGCCGCTCAGTGTGTATGCACTAAACGGCTTTCCCCCACCGATGACAGCGGTCATCACTGTCCATACACACTGGGCAACATCGCCCAGTGTGTATGGACCTTTACACTGCAACCTGCTGCAGAAGGGGGGAAATGCAACCCTGGAGATTGGAGAACCTACATAGTTTATGTATAAATCCACTGCTGATTACATCTGCTTTTGTAAGGCTGGTAATACAGACATTGGCATACTGCATGAGTAATAGGGACTTTTCGTGCTCTTTAAAAAATCTACATTTTAAGTCCGCAAGCCCTTTTTTATGCCATAAATTGTTCTTGATAACAAAGGCTGCTTCCGCGGATTTTAAATAGAAGCTTGTGGCATAAAACACTTATTTCCCAACCTACAGTATGTATACACACAATCTATGAATATACAATGAACTAGCACTGCAGAACCACCACTTTACTCCCCATTCTGTGACACCCATGAGAAGCGGGATTTAATATTGCAAAGCTTTCTCAAATCTGTTAAACCGGATTGTTTCCCCAGATTGACTCGGAGAATAGCACAATACAGATTTTAATTCCTAGGCAGAATTAGTTAGTTATAGGCTTTAGATATTTAGTGAGGGTTTATGTTTAAATTGTGCGCTGTGATTCGCTTGTGTGTCTAATCCTCGCTTTTTGCCAGAGGGCATGGCGCAGACACTGTTAAAATAGATGGAAGGTTATATATAGATGTATTACATTTTAGATTTATTTTTTGTGGTAAAGATTCCATTTAAGATTAGTAGTTTCACTGGTTTTTGAATCTGTTGGTCAAAACACATTTCTCAGCATGTTCTGCTCGTTATTGGCCTTGAGAACTAAAAAAAACTAAAACACTAATTTGTGTGTGTGTGTGTGTATATATATATATATATATATATATATATATATATATATATATATATATATATATATATATATATATGGGTTTGTTTGGCACTCTCGGCAAATATCTGGTCACAGACCGTGGTGCCTCCACACAGAAATAATTATAGTGGCAGTATTCTCCCAGGACGGACCTGTAGGAAAAATGAGTGGCACTCTCCGGATTTTTGCAAATAAAGTTTTTAGTGCAAAAAATTAGTTGTACATAGTCGTCAACGTTTCAAGGCCTCAGCCTTTTCGTCAGGACGGACATAAAGTGCATACAGTGCTGTGCAAAGGACTGTATGCACTTTATGTACCCTGAGGACGAGCACTGGGCTCGAAACACTGGTGTAGGTCACCTGATATGCAATAAAGCACTTTATTTACTTCAAGACTCCGAGTGATGCCTGTTGCCTGATTTACCTGTGTTGGACCTGCGTGGTTCTGGGAAGGCACCGGAGCAAGCTGCCTTTTTACTTCTTTAGTGGAGTGCCGGATTATCTTATATATATATTGAAGAAGGAGCGCTGCTCCGAAACGTCAGCTTTTTATCACCCTAATACACTATTTGTCAAGACCTCCGAGTGCCGCCTGTACTTTGTTCTATTATATATATATATATATATATATATATATATATATATATATATATATATATATATATATATATATATATATATATATATATATATATATATATATATATATATATATATATATATATATTATTTTTATGTTTGATCATAGGGAATTTATTCCCATAATGAACTGCAATATATATCCCATCAACGCAGTAGATATAAATCGTATTTATAAGTCCTATCCAGTGGTAAATTTTACCTGTGGGCTGCAGCCCACCCCCCAGTAATATCCGCCTCCCTGCTCAGCATTAGCGTTGAAGCCAGATACAGTGCATGGGACTGCGCTGGCATTGACTACCTATTGGAAGTTCTACCCGTACTTGTATTATCACAGCGCCCGGCTATGCTACGTTTTCAATGTAGGCTAAGCTACGTTGTCAGCGTAGCCGGCACCATGATAATACAGGAGGCAGCAGGGTGGTGTGGTTTACACTTACCCTCCTCTGGGCTGGGCACCGTGTTGATCCACGGTGACTTCCCGGCAGTTGCATTCAGTCCCCCTGCTCCGGCACTCGCTGCGGACGCTGTACGTAATTCAGCGTAGTGCCGCTGGCTACGAGCAACGAGCATGTACTCCTGGCAACGAGCATGTAACTCCTGTCAATGAGCAGGTTATCCCTGGCAATGAGCAGGTTATCCCTGGAAACGAGTATGTAACTCCTGTCAATAAGCATGTTATCCCTGGAAATGAGCATTTAAGTAATAAACATTTCTAGTTTACACTACTGATACTGAGGGGGAAATTTACTAAGATGGGAGTTCTATTTCACATCGGATGTTGCTATAGGCAACCAATCAGAATGTACCTCTTATTTATTTAACACATTCTTGAAGACCATAGATAGTATCTGATTGGTTGCCCTTCGCAACATCCCTTTAAAAAAAAAAAAAAATGTTTTAGTACTTGTGTAGTTTCACGGCGGCAGTTACGTAGTCAGCGTAGCGTCCCTGTCAGAATCAGCGTAGTGTTCCCGCGGCCAGCGTAGTCAGCATCCCTGTCAGTATCAGCGTCGTGTTCCCGCCCGTTCGTGGCTAACCAGAGCTTACGTAGTTAGTGTAGTCAGTCAGCATTACGCAGTTAGCGTAGTCAGTCAGCGCTTATTACATTGTGTGGGAATTATTGACCATTTTAACCTGCCTGACATGACAGGTGTGAATGTGTTCCTGAAACACCCCCACTATCCACGTCAGCCCTTGGATAGTGGGGGTTTATAATGGAGGCATTTGCCAGTAAGGATCATGGAGCACTGGCAAATGCATCCTTTATTGTGCACGAGACACACTTGCGCACCACCCCCCCCCCCCCCCCCCCTTTGTGCAGGAGACTCACGCGCTACCGAACCCCTAACCCTGTCCGTCACCCTGAAGTGGACACAGGCAGGGTTGCCGTACCCTGCCCCAATAATTACTGAGACGCACAAGCATCTGAGACACTCGTGCATCTCAGACAGACGAAGCGCCTCTCTGCCGGCGCCCGCATGATCCCATCTCCGCTGGCGTCCACCAGCGCAGGGGATCTGGCGGTTAAAGGCGCTCACTAGGCTTGCCAGGGACGCCGGGGACAGTACGGTGACTAGCTGTCTGACGGGGACACTACGCTGACTATGCTAGGCAGCAGTTAGGTTACACCGACAACGTAGCTTAGCCTATGCTGAAAACGTAGCGTAGCCTGCTGCTGTGAAACTACACAAGTACCAATGTTTTTATTGACATGAAAAACTTCAATACAAGACCAAAGATAATGCGATCAATCATTACAGTAAAGTCTATTAATCTTGAAACTATTGATAACAGTTGACGGTACATTATAAACACAGTCAGCAGCATAACAAAGCATAGTAGAGACTATGCAAAACACACAACGATATTTATGAATTAGAAAGGGGGGTCGTTGCTTAGCGATTCTAGAAGGTACCTATTCTAGATTGTAGAAGGTACCTATTCTAGATTCTAGAAGAGGTGTTTGAGAAAGAGTTCCTAAGAGGGGATGATCAGGTTCGGACATATTGCAGCCCGCCAGGTTTAGCAAACAAAACACTTTGAAGTTCGTTTCTCTTTTTGGAGTGACGTCTCTGTACAGTCCGTCATAAATAGGTGGGACATTCTAGGAAGGGCTAAAGACATAGGGGAAGGGACTGGTGAGATCCATTGGGATAAGATGTTTTTTTTTCTAATGGCTGCTGCTATCTTAGTGAGTAATAAGCGAGTGCCTGGTGTAAATTTCACAACATTCCTTTTGAAATAGAATTCTCATTTTAGTAACTTCCCCCTGAGTGTTTTACCTTCACCTTGATTACATTTTCATGTTTGTCTTAATTGAGCTTTATTGATGAACAAGGTAATGCTAAATAATTGTACTCCTTTTTATTATCAGATTACCAGATATACTGTACCATCTGTTTCATTCTTAGATCGTTCTAGCAGCATACTGTGCAAAAATGATCATAACCTATGCAACAAATCCGGTTGCAAGTAGCAAGGACGAGATTATTGGAAGGTCGGCACAAGCGTTAGGCCTACAAAGAGAAGGTTGACACTCAAAATGTCGACATGAGTTTCCTTTTTTTTTTTTAGCCGTCACGTGGCAACAGGCGCTATTTCATACCCTACCATCCACTACGGTGTGGTGGGAGAATCAAATAATATGCCCGAAGCATGGCGAGTGCAGCAAGCCATGCGAGGGGACGTGGTACCCTTTGACGGTGTCCATGTCGACATTCGGGACAAAAAAAGCAAAAAAACTCAGGTCAACCTTCCCATTGCTTGTGTTGACTTTCCAACCCTGTTCACTTTAGCCATGTCAACCTATTTCATGTGTTTTCAGTGGTCGACTCACTGCATGTCAGCCTAAATTGGTTTGACCCAATGACCCCTAACCCCGTTACCTGTGCATCTGGAGTTTTAAATGTCCATGTGTTTTGGAACATTTCAGTGTGTTTAAGTTGATCTTGGTAGCTCAGCAGCAGCGCAGAGAACAACGGTTGCCTAAACGCTTTTACAGCAATGGTTAAAGTGAGTTGAGCTGAAACCCCCCCCATCTGTCCTGCTTTATGCTGCATCCTCGTTAGCACATCTCCCGGATTCTGCCACAGTGCCAGTTGTTACCTTTACTCCATCTGTAACCATGGCCCTTATTCCGGTTGGTGGGTATATTTCCGAATTATTTCGGAGCGGTCCGCACGCCACGCTGTGCGGACATCGTACGAAGAAACGCCCACCGGTCCTCCGCATTCGAACGGACTCACTCTTTAAGAAGAGGGCGTGTTTACGGACAACATCCAAACCTTTGCGTGTGCGGTGGACACAAACATATTCTGCACGGTCTTACAGCGTATGCACGGTCTTACCGCGTCAGAACGGACGGGAACCTGCCCTTACGCACCGATGCGGTGTAAAAGTGACATGTATATTTATATTAGTGATAGGAAGTTCTGTCCATTGCTTGCAGTGTAAATGTGTGTCAAAAATGCAGCATATATTTGTGTGTTTAGTAATGGTCCATTTAAGCTGCAATGGTTCCAATTGAAGCAATGACAAGAGTGTAATTAATGAGTAAAGGAGTGGATTGTATTGTGTTCAGCTGACATTGGTTGAGGTGCACCCATACTGATTGGGCGTTCCGAATGCCTAGCGCATGACCGAGTGGTGTCCGCAAAGCAATACTTGCTTATGAAGACTGCAGGTTTCCTGCCTTTTTCTTCGTATGCATTCGGTGTGCTGTCCGAATGTACGCGTACCATAATTAGTGCACTCCCTCGTGTACGCCCATGTTTACGCCCAGTTTAGCCCACTTTGAAACTACGCCCCTGTGTAGTTCCGAATGACGCCCATATTTCACGAGTGAATGCGGTGCACATTTCTGTACGGTATTAGTGAGAACAAGTACGGAGACCATGCATGGCACATGCGCATAGCGTTGCCCACGCATGCGCAGACGGCTAAAAAACGCCATCCGAAAGAGTGCGGGAAAGTACGCACAGACCAGAATAAGGCCCCATGTAACACTGTTACATTTCACTGCTAATTTCTCACGTTTCTTTGTCACTCTTCAGACATTGTATGTGTTTGTTGATTTAAGGCTTTTTTATGTGACCATTTGTATTTGTATCTAAAAGTAATTTTATATCATAGGCTAATGGCTCAAATGGTTATTCTGTTTCTGGTGCAGTATGAGACAGAGCCCATAATCTTTACCCTTATGTAATGAATCCATCGCTGGCTTCTGACTGGTGTACATATGGAGGGTTGTTGTAATCTACACGCTCCCGGCGTGTACGTGCACAGGAGCGATGTTGAGCATCTGGTAGTTCACCGTCCTGTTTGCACCTACCAGTGGGGGCGTGGCGCAACGGCAAGGGATCGCGCCCATGAGAGCGCCCAGCGTTTCATGGGCGTTACCATGAAAACGCTGGTCGGTCCCATGTAAATGTGACCCTGGTTCCTGGAGGGGGGGTCAGCTGATGTCAGTGGATGTCTGCTGCCCCCTGCTTCCCGTACAGGGTGCCCACAGTTGGCGACCAGCAAATTATTTCTTCCCTGTGCACGAGCTGCGAATAGATGTTAATGCTAAGCATCCATTCGCATGCCTGCTGGGGAGTGCGGCGGGGACGGGTGGCCGTGTGGGTGGCCTTACATCCACATGCAACGCTGCAAATTTCGCAGCATTGCATTTGGACCAGAATAAGGTCCATTGTGCCAAATGGCTGAATTGATGCCAAATTCCAGTCTAGTTTTCTCTAATAGCTTTAAAGAATGTACGGGATTTGTTTCAGTTGCACAATACAAACACCCCCAGACGTGTTCCTGTTTACATTTACCCTCACAGTAAGGATTACACCTGTAATCACGGTAAGGATGTACTACTAAGCCTTGGAGTGTGGTTAATGGTCCATACACACTGGGCGATTATGCCCTGCGTGTATAGACAGCGATGATCGTTATCATCGCTGGGGGGGGGGGGGTTGCTCAGTGCATACACACTGAGCGGCTTTCCCCCTGCCCGGCGCTGTCAGTGCGGAGAGGATGGCTTTGCATAGCGCGGCGCTATGCAAAGCCATCCTCAAAGCCTCTCATCTGCTGGTATGAGGCTGGTTTCACACACTCCGGCTTCTGCCGGACGGTGAAATCCCGCACGGCCAGGGAGCCGTGCCGCACACAGTACTTTATCATGGAGGGGATGGCCACAGCCCGGCAGCCGTCCCTTCCAGTGGCGGGATCCGGCTGCAACCGTGCGGTCGGGTGTGGCCGTCCCGTGTGAATGGACACAATAGTGTCCATTCACAACTAATGTGTGCGGCACGGCTCCCTGGCCGTGCGGGATTTCACCGTCCGGCAGGAGCCGGAGTGTGTGAAACCAGCCTTACCAGCAGATGAACCTCTTTCCCAGCGATAATGCAGGATTGCGCAGCAGCGCTCACTGCCGGGGCATACACACTGGGCGGCTTTCCCCCTGCCCGGCGCTGTCAGTGGGGAGAGGACGGCTTTGCATAGCGTGGCGCTATGCAAAGCCATCCTCAAAGCCACTCATCTGCTGGTATTACCAGCAGATGAACCTCTTTCCCAGCGATAATGCGGGAGCGCGCAGCAGCGCTCACTGCCGGGGCATACACACTGGGCGGCTTGAGCTGAATGCTGTTTTGAGCTGCTTTCAGCTCAGTCGCCCAGTGTGTACGGGCCTTAAGTGAAGAGAAATCAAGTACCAGCCAATCAGCTCCAAACTGTCACCTTAAGACTTTGAAAAATTACAGTTAAGGTGCCCATACACGTTAAAATTATTGTATACAATATTGTATACAATATCGCATCTCATCGCATCTCGGTTTTGCGATGAGATGAGATCTAGTACAAAAAGTACGTGCAGCACATACTTTTTGTACTAGATCTCATCTGTTCTCATCGCAATGCCGAGATGCGATATTGTATACAATAATTGTAACGTGTATGGGCACCTTCAGCAGAGGATTGGTTGGTAGTTTATCACTCCCCAAGGCTTGGTACATCTGCACCCGTGTCAGAAGGGGTGACGGTATAGATGCGTACACACGAGGACATTTCTATGGTACCTTAGCATTAGTTTTGCAATTTGTTGGTATTACAGAATGTTTGTATTTTTTTTTCAAACTGACAAAATAAAAACCATTTACTTGCACTTGTAGTATACCAGAGTGTCTCATTCTTAAGTGACGTCATTAGTCCTTAGGCAATGATTAATAGTTCAGCCCCATATCCGATGCCCCCACGGTGCTATATGCTAAGTTGTAGACTTCACTCCATGGTTAAACTCTCTGAAATGGCTTCACAACATAGTCAATAATAATTTCTGTTTGTGTTTCAGCAAAATGACCAGGGAGGGCAGCAAACCACCTCCATCCAACTGGTTGCAAACAATACCGCCTCAGCAATGAATTTGTCTAATATTAATATCTCTGACAAAATTACCGGCCTCATCATTGAAGAAGTCAGTGACAATAGCAGTCAGCCAGGAACTGGCACGCAGAGCTTCAGGAAAGAATCTCTCACAGGTGATGCGTAATTTGTGTTTGATGTTCAGTATAAAGCTGCCAGACGTCAGCGGTGTGTGCGACAGCGGCTGACGCGCAGCGTGGGGAGCAGCCTTGTACAAAATGAATGCTTAAATTCATACATAGTCATAACAGAAGTATTCCAGCTATATCACTGAGGTAAAAAAGGCTGCAATGTGGGATAACAACATAATCAGCCTACTTTATTCACAATGCATTCATGGCGTGATTGCCGTTCGTGCGATAATCGTATACCGGGCGTCAGAACAGACTGCACATGTTGTGGCAACTTTAAGTGTAGTGTGTCGGGAATATACAATATATAGTTGATTTATAAGGTGACACAAACGGTCCGCAGCGCTACGCATGGGGGTACACCATACAAAAGCACTTTGAATCATGAACAGACATCCACTGTTTGCATAGGGCCTGATTCAAAGGTGGCTGCTTCAATGTTTACTGTAAACCTCAATGTGCAGATCTGGAGCTGCCATCTCACTTGCAATGCCCCCAAACCATATATCGATGTGCTGCTGGTGTTCAGTGACTGCAACAGGATACCTTGCACAATAGGACGGAAGGTCAACCCCCTTTTCTGGGTCCGTCGAAGCCAGCCACTGCATCCTCAGATGCCGCCTCACTGGCCACGGCAGGGTGATTTTGCCAGACATCCTGAGTAACCTGATGGGCGATGTTCACGCAGTTAATCCATTGCTGCATTTTCAGACACAGCAGGGTATCTGAGAGGCAGCCAGGAGGCGTCTACTTAAACATGATGCCTCCTGCCTCATTTGCATTGCAGGACAACTTCAGTTTAGGGTTAGATTAACAATGGGCGTGATGACGACCGCCACCAGCTGGACACATGGTCGGCCATACTTTATATATTAAAATTGTATTTCTATTTCCTTTAAAAAAAAAAAAGATGCAATTTTTTTTTTTTGTATGCATTTATGTATTTGGAGAGACATTGGGGCTGATGGTGTAGGGGAGGACACGCCAACATCACACTGGCCACACCCACACAGCACTGATCACAGCTCCTCCCCTTGTCACAATAACTCCTCCATCATGTCCTATGCCCTTAATCTGGCCACATATAGGGTACACACTGAGCACAAAGTAATGAGAAGACCCATGAAGACATTGGGGGGGTATACAAAGCCGGCCGCTATCTCCGCCGGCAGAAATAGAGACCGTCGCTTATTCAATGCTGCCGTTTTCGACACCTATTGAAAGCAGTTTCTGACTAAATAGATCCGACCTTAAAATAGGTCGACTATGTTTTGACTTAAATGACCACAGATTGTCGAATTCTCTGACATTTTTCGACAATCTGTGCCCCTTTTTGCCATTCTTCACACTTTCCGACACTCAACAGCCGGAACATTTCATTTCTCTCGACTGCAACATGACAGTCGGAATTCAAATGCCCTGAGGTAATGGGCCAGATTCTCTAAGCTTCAAAAGTGATAAAATAGAGAGTGATAAACAGCCAGCCAATCAGCTCCTGTCTGACATTTTTCAAACACAGTCTGTGACATGGCAGGTAGGAGCTGATTGGCTGGCTGTTTATCACTCTCCATTTTATCACTTTTGAAGCTTAGAGAATCTGGCCCTCTGACTGTTGGGATGTTCCGACAGTTGGAATCTCAGATTGAATACACCCCATTGAAAGATGACATGGCCAACAGGGTCCTGTTGCGAATATAGGTGACCTCTGCGAAGATCCTTTATGTAGTGACCGTGGAAATTATATTGCGATTTCCCTTGAACTGCTTGGAACTTGCAAATCCTAGAACACTGAAGAGTCTTTACTGTCTGTGCAAATGTGAGTAAGTCTGAGGCTTCCACTAATCTGTCAACAAAAGAAAATATAGAAATATTAGCAGTGCTGTTGGTACAGTAAAAAAAATTAAAAAGCAGGGTAGTTATTAATGCAAAACTTTACTGAATAGACATAAACATGCCACTTAAAATGATTAACCCCTTCAGTGGCAATCCCGAGAATTTTCCGGACTGTGCCAAGTCTGGAAAATTGTCGGGATTGCCACTGTTTAGAGCCTCTGCCGCTCCTCCTCCTCTCCGGGTTTTCTATTGACGCCTCTGGCTTAGGACAAGCCGGGAGCAGGGACGGGGCAGCGGGGCGCAGGGCCAGGCAGAGGCTGAATAACAGTTCAGCGTCGCTGCCCGGACCATAAAAAACTCGCCCAGTGGGGAGCGTTCCCTAAAAAAAAACCCACCACTTAAGGGGTTAAAGATACAAACCTAAATAAAAACACTGTATAAGTAGGCCTCACTGGCAGGTATAGGTGTGATGGAATGGGTTGGGATCGATTGACAGAATGACATTTGGTCGAATGTCATTATGTCGACACCACTAGGTCGAATGGTCAAAATGTCGACATGGTTTTATGTCGACCTTCCGACTATGTCGACTGCCATTAGGTCGAATGGGGTTAGGTCGAATTGCTCTTTTTGGGGTTTTTTTGGCCGAAATGTCAACAGTGTCGACATGGACACTGTTGACATAGTAAATCGGACCCTCGCATCGCTCGCTTCGCTCGCTATATTTCGGGCACGGTGCCTCGCTGCGCTCGGCACACTATTATATTCTCACACCACGCCCTAGTGGATGGTAGGGCATGAACCACCGCCTGTCGGCACATGTCGGCACAAAAAAAACCCAAAAAGAGCAATTCGACCTAACCCCATTCGACCTAATGGCAGTCGACATAGTCGGAAGGTCGACATAAAACCATGTTGACATTTTGACCATTCGACCTAGTGGTGTCGACATAATGACATTCGACCAAATGTCATGTGACAATTCGACCGTATCCCGATGGAATATCCAGGTTGTAGGGAGTTTATTGGATGAACAGGTAAGTGCACTGGGTGCCGGACGGGGTCCTGACAGTCATTTACCCGACGTCGGGATCCCGACTGTTAAAACACGGACAGGCGGGTTCCCGACAGCCACCGGCTATTCTCCCTCGTGGAGGTCCAAGACCCCCATATAGGGAGAATAGAATAGGTGGCAAGCATTGCGAGCCACCGTTCTCACTGTGTGGCGAGCCCGCAAGGGGCTTTGTTGTGCTCGCCATGCTGTCTGAGTCCGGGCCAGTTGGGATCCCGACTGTCGGAACCCTATACCACATCCAAGTGCACTTTACCATATGTTGTGGTAGTGCTTCACTGCTAGGAGAATGTAGTTGAAATCCCCAAGGGGGTAACAGAGCCCTTTCTAGTAACACTCGGTATCCTGATGAAAGGCCGCTGGAAGCCTACTTATACAGTGTTTATATTTTTGTTTGTTTTTTTAATCATTTTAAGTGGCATGTTTAGGTCTCTTCAGTAAAGTTTTGCATTAATAACTACCCTGCTTTTTTAATTTTGTTACTGTACCAACAGCGCTGCTAATATTTCTATATTTTCTTTTGTTGACATTACTTGTAGGGATTGACTATCTTATTTCCTTCCACTAATCTGTGACTAAGATCTGGTGGAAGAGACCCACCCCAATAAGGCCTGCATTGGGGGGGGGGGGGGGGGGGGGGTGGTGGTGAGGTGAGGTGAGGTGAGCTGCCCATCACCATATGGGAATGCCTAGCCTTTCATGGGCGTTCTCATGGCGGGGGGGCGGGCAGCTCAATCAATCGACCATGCGATCAGAGTCGGACCCCTAGTCAATACTCCGCACAGTTCGTACAAGGAAAAATGATCCAACATTGGGAGAATCAAGAATCTCACTGCTCCGATATCCAGCAATAGCGGCTTCTGTCGGCCAGGAGACCCTGTTGCAGAAGTTCTTCTGGAAAGATTAGCGGTAAAGTGATTTATTTTTGAAAATATGCATAGAACTCTTGGCTGACAATTTTTTTTGCGGTATATCGTCTTCAAACCCTTCTTTGCTCACAAGAACTTGCGCTGGTAATTTTCATTTAGTTATATGAATTTTTAGGTGTGAGAAAGAAGCGAGCGGTTGGAAGTATTTAATTAGTTAGCAGTCTCCTGTGCTTTCAGCTATCTCCTACCAGATCTGCCTTTTCAATGGCTTCTGATCCTCTGTTTCTATTGCAGCTGGAGGCTCCTTTATAGTCTCATATGCTGCGTCCATAAACACAAAGGATGCCGAGAACGGACTGAAGTTTTCCCTTCCCGCTGTGTTAACCTTTCAAAATTCTTCAGAGGTACGTTTTACTCAATCCATCTGTTTTCCTGAGCTCGCGTAGAAAGTCAGACTCTTACAAAGTCTACAGCATTTAGCAGGCAGCGCTCCATCGGGTATTATCAAATATTCCATAAAAATACTTCTTATTTGACCTTGATATTAGTGTGTTATACAGAGCAAATTACATTTTGTCACTGAATTTATTTCTCTGTAGGACGAGCGCTGATTTTATCTTTAAATCAAATAGCCAGCCAGACAAGTCTGTCTTCTGTATGGTGGTTGTGTAAAGTACACTTAGACAAAAGCATTCTGCAGTCATTTGTATGATATTCTGGTAGAGTTCTTCAATAATTATTGACTTAGGTATTGACCACTTAGGTCGACATGCATTGGGTCAACACCATTAGGTCAACATGCAGGAAGGTTGACATGGGTCTAGGTCGACATGGGCAAGGTCAACAGTCCAAAGACATGGGGGTTTTCACATTTTTTTTTTTTTTTACCCAAATGTTGACACAGTCGACATGGACACTGAATCGTAGCACTGTCAGCTCGCATGGCTCGCCATGCTTCGGGCACGGAGCCTCGCTACACTCGGCACAGTTGTTATTCTCCCACCACGCCCTAGTGGATGGTAGGGCGTGCAATACCGCCTGTCGGCACATGTCAGCTCAAAAAACTGTGAAAAACCCCATTTCGACCTTTTGACTGTTAACCTTGCCCATGTCGACTTAATGCTTGTGTTGACCTACACCCTTGTCGACCTTTCTGCATGTTGACCTAATGACCTTATACCCTCCATAGGTATCACTTTGGAATACCTATGGAGTTCATAGGGGCAGTAGCGGGACTCCTGATTGGGAACCTCTCTGTGTAGGAGCGGGACTCCTGATTGGGAACCTCGCTGTGTAGGAGCGGGACTCCTGATTGGGGACCTCTCTATGTAGGAGCGGGACTCCTGATTGGGAACCTCGCTGTGTAGGAGCGGGACTCCTGATTGGGAACTTCTCCGTGTAGGAGCGGGACTCCTGATTGGGAACCTCGCTGTGTAGGAGCGGGACTCCTGATTGGGAACTTCTCCGTGTAGGAGCGGGACTCCTGATTGGGAACCTCGCTGTGTAGGAGCGGGACTCCTGATTGGGGACCTCTCTATGTAGGAGCGGGACTCCTGATTGGGAACCTCGCTGTGTAGGAGCGGGACTCCTGATTGGGGACCTCTCTGTGTAGGAGCGGGACTCCTGATTGGGAACTTCTCCGTGTAGGAGCGGGACTCCTGATTGGGAACCTCGCTGTGTAGGAGCGGGACTCCTGATTGGGGACCTCTCTATGTAGGAGCGGGACTCCTGATTGGGAACCTCGCTGTGTAGGAGCGGGACTCCTGATTGGGAACCTCGCTGTGTAGGAGCGGGACTCCTGATTGGGAACCTCGCTGTGTAGGAGCGGGACTCCTGATTGGGAACCTCGCTGTGTAGGAGCGGGACTCCTGATTGGGAACTTCTCCGTGTAGGAGCGGGACTCCTGATTGGGAACTTCTCCGTGTAGGAGCGGGACTCCTGATTGGGAACCTCGCTGTGTAGGAGCGGGACTCCTGATTGGGAACTTCTCCGTGTAGGAGCGGGACTCCTGATTGGGAACCTCGCTGTGTAGGAGCGGGACTCCTGATTGGGAACTTCTCCGTGTAGGAGCGGGACTCCTGATTGGGAACCTCGCTGTGTAGGAGCGGGACTCCTGATTGGGGACCTCTCTATGTAGGAGCGGGACTCCTGATTGGGAACCTCGCTGTGTAGGAGCGGGACTCCTGATTGGGGACCTCTCTGTGTAGGAGCGGGACTCCTGATTGGGAACTTCTCCGTGTAGGAGCGGGACTCCTGATTGGGAACCTCGCTGTGTAGGAGCGGGACTCCTGATTGGGGACCTCTCTATGTAGGAGCGGGACTCCTGATTGGGAACCTCGCTGTGTAGGAGCGGGACTCCTGATTGGGAACCTCGCTGTGTAGGAGCGGGACTCCTGATTGGGAACCTCGCTGTGTAGGAGCGGGACTCCTGATTGGGAACCTCGCTGTGTAGGAGCGGGACTCCTGATTGGGAACTTCTCCGTGTAGGAGCGGGACTCCTGATTGGGAACTTCTCCGTGTAGGAGCGGGACTCCTGATTGGGAACCTCGCTGTGTAGGAGCGGGACTCCTGATTGGGAACTTCTCCGTGTAGGAGCGGGACTCCTGATTGGGAACCTCGCTGTGTAGGAGCGGGACTCCTGATTGGGAACTTCTCCGTGTAGGAGCGGGACTCCTGATTGGGAACCTCGCTGTGTAGGAGCGGGACTCCTGATTGGGGACCTCTCTATGTAGGAGCGGGACTCCTGATTGGGAACCTCGCTGTGTAGGAGCGGGACTCCTGATTGGGGACCTCTCTGTGTAGGAGCGGGACTCCTGATTGGGAACTTCTCCGTGTAGGAGCGGGACTCCTGATTGGGAACCTCGCTGTGTAGGAGCGGGACTCCTGATTGGGGACCTCTCTATGTAGGAGCGGGACTCCTGATTGGGAACCTCGCTGTGTAGGAGCGGGACTCCGGATTGGGAACCTCGCTGTGTAGGAGCGGGACTCCTGATTGGGAACCTCGCTGTGTAGGAGCGGGACTCCTGATTGGGAACCTCGCTGTGTAGGAGCGGGACTCCTGATTGGGAACTTCTCCGTGTAGGAGCGGGACTCCTGATTGGGAACTTCTCCGTGTAGGAGCGGGACTCCTGATTGGGAACCTCGCTGTGTAGGAGCGGGACTCCTGATTGGGAACTTCTCCGTGTAGGAGCGGGACTCCTGATTGGGAACCTCGCTGTGTAGGAGCGGGACTCCTGATTGGGAACTTCTCCGTGTAGGAGCGGGACTCCTGATTGGGAACCTCGCTGTGTAGGAGCGGGACTCCTGATTGGGAACCTCGCTGTGTAGGAGCGGGACTCCTGATTGGGAACCTCGCTGTGTAGGAGCGGGACTCCTGATTGGGAACCTTGCTGTGTAGGAGCGGGACTCCTGATTGGGAACCTCTCTGTGTAGGAGCGGGACTCCTGATTGGGAACCTCGCTGTGTAGGAGTGGGACTCCTGATTGGGAACCTCGCTGTGTAGGAGCGGGACTCCTGATTGGGAACCTCGCTGTGTAGGAGCGGGACTCCTGATTGGGAACTTCTCCGTGTAGGAGCGGGACTCCTGATTGGGAACTTCTCCGTGTAGGAGCGGGACTCCTGATTGGGAACCTCGCTGTGTAGGAGCGGGACTCCTGATTGGGAACCTCGCTGTGTAGGAGCGGGACTCTTGATTGGGAACCTCTCTGTGTAGGAGCGGGACTCCTGATTGGGAACCTCTCTGTGTAGGAGCGGGACTCCTGATTGGGAACCTCTCTGTGTAGGAGCGGGACTCCTGATTGGGAACCTCGCTGTGTAGGAGCGGGACTCCTGATTGGGAACTTCTCCGTGTAGGAGCGGGACTCCTGATTGGGAACCTTGCTGTGTAGGAGCGGGACTCCTGATTGGGAACTTCTCCGTGTAGGAGCGGGACTCCTGATTGGGAACCTCGCTGTGTAGGAGCGGGACTCCTGATTGGGGACCTCTGTGTAGGAGCGGAACTCCTGATTGGGAACTTCTCTGTGAGTGAGTGGATCTTCCGATTAGGGGGTTTATTTACTAAGATGGGGAGTTCTATCGAAGATGGGATGTTGCCCATAACAACCAATCAGAATCTACTTCTAATTTATTTAGCACTTTCTAGAAGATAATAGATAGCATTTGATTGGTTGTCCCATAGCAACATCCCTTCTACAATAGAACTCACATCTTAGTAAATAAACCTCTGGGAACCTCTCTGTGGGCGAGATTCACCAATAATCCCTGGTGCACATCGCCGGCATTCGCATAGTTAATAATCGCATATGCAGTAACCTATGCGATTATTAACGCAAAAGCGATGCCCGGCGATGTGCACCGGGTCCCCCCCTCCCTACCGGAACCCTTACACAGCTGTAAGGGCTCCGGTTCCTCCTCCCTGCACTCAGAAGTGGTGCAGGCAGGAGGAAATCGGAGGCTGCCCAGACACAGGTGAGGGGGGTGTGGCGCAGATCAGCGGGGGGGCGCGGGGGGGGGGGGGGGGTTGGGGGGTGTGACGCGAAGGGAAGCCCATAGGCTTCCATGGGGTTACGCCAGCAATGGGGCTTTGCTGCATATGAAAATGCAGTAAAACCCCTGAAAACTGGGTTTTTACGCCATTTTTAGCTTGCTGAATCTCGCCCTGTGTAGTAATGGGATTTCTGCTTGGAAACCTCTCTGATGAGTGGGTCTCCGGCTGGGGAACCTCTCCACAATGAATCTGTGTGTGTGTAAAACTCACTTAAATGATGGGAAAAGTAATACTCTTATTAGGTCATAAAAATAATATTGGCCCATGCACATTCTGTTATTTATTACTAAATCCTGTCTGTCTATCGCTTCAGGTGTCTGCAGCAACATTTAATGTTGTGGTCCCATTTTATATCACAGCCACGGAAGTCACACAGGTAAACCATACATTGCTACATTTCTTATATGATGTACTGAATTACTTTATAATAAGGAAGCTATACAGCCTCAGTATTGGGGTTCACACTAATACTCGTGTGTAATTATCCATATGAAGCGAAATCTGGTACAGAGGTTTCCCCTGCCATATAATAACACTGTCCGCCCTATGGCCTGCTGCCCCACACTGACACCTTTTTATGTACCTATTTATGTATTTTCAATAAACACCAAAAGAACAACATTGACAAATGGTCAACAGTCAAGAAGTTGACTTTGACAAAAGGTCGACAGGTATTTTTCGAAAAACGAGCCATGGAAGAATACGCGCTACACTGATTGGGGATAGATGTTGACATTGACACAATAAAAAATCCTCCTGTCTACCTATTCATAGGTCTACTTTTATGTCAACATTTTGTTTGTGTTGACATTTTGTCAGTGTTGACAATTTTTGCATGTTGACATTTTTGGTGCAACCTATTGATTGTGTACCTAGACACACCTGTTTTTGTGATCCGATGTGTAAGGTTGGGAGTACAGATATATCCACACACACACACACACACACCCATCCTGAAATTGTGCATTGTTTAGCACACCATGGACTTGGCGACTTAGCTGGGCTAGAACAGTAACCCTACGTAGCTAATCGATTACCAGTGAACTGAGAAATCCAGTGACGTTGAGATGGGGGGGGGGGGTACTTTTTACCCAGGCCTGGGTCTGCTGGGGGGCCAGGTAGCCGGGCAGTGGGGAGAGACAAAAACAGAAAAATAGAAAAGTCCCAAGGCGCAACCGATCCTTGCAGCCTCACTTTCAAATGGAGGACCACCCAGTAATCCTCACTCGCCAACTCTCCAGAACAAATAAGAAAGTGCAGGCGCTTGACTTGTATGCTCCGTGATGTGATTTTTTCTCACGTGAAAAATAAACAAAGAAGAAAAATGTGTATCAGTGACACAATCTCAATTTATTAAACTTCTGGGGGTACCCTGCACCCAGGGAAGAAACTCGTACCGAAACTCACTCTGCAGTGGAGTGGGACAGGTGTGTAGCGGTTTCTTTAGAGGTTCACCACAGTGATGGATAAAAGATATGTGCCAAAATTGGATGTCAATAAGCTCAAATGCATACCGTACTCACTGAAAATTCAGGAGTCTCCAAACATATAAAGGTATCTTTACACTCAAATACAAGAGTAATCATCAGGCAATCAAAGTAGCAGGAATGAACAAGGGTACTGCGCACCGTACTCACTAGGGATGTAAATAAGATACACCTATCAAGGTATCTTTGTGGAGTCAGTCCTGTTATCACTCCTCTTCCAATCAACTCCCCCAGGCAGATGGTATGCCGAAAAAACAGAGGGGATGACCGGTCTTAGTTCAAGGATTTTATTGCTGTATAGTGGCCCAATGGCCATAAGCCACAAAATATGATGTCTCAGTCACTAGAATGCTGTCTCCTTAGAACGTCTGCTGTCTGTAGAAGATGGTGTGATCTCCCCGTCCATGAATGTAGTGCCCTCTGCAGCTTCTGTATTTAAGTGTCTGGCAGATGCAAGTCATCGAAGACGCATGAAACCAAAGGGGGTAGTTGAATGATCTTCTTTAGAACCACACAAAAAAACAACTATGTTGTCTCAGTGGTCAGTGGGGAGAGAGATGACAGGATGCCGCCATAGTACAGCCTCACCAGCTCAATGCCTTGTGCTGACCTGGGGAGAGAGACCGCTGCAGCGGCAGCCTGCCCTCTCTCTTCCTCTCGTTTTATATTTTTCCTGGAGCCCCCCCCCCCCACCATGTGACCAAGCCCCCTCCATTTAATGGGGGGCTCGGGCAACCTGTCAGCACCCCTGCCTGTGCCATGCATCTTTAGGCTCAATCTGTGACTTTATACCAGCTCCCACGTGGGAAAAAACAAACCCTAAGTACCTAGTACACTCTGAGCCTGATTCCGATTTGGACGCGCCCTCGCGGCTGCAACTTTTGCCACAATCGTGTCTGCAGCATTATGCTAATGCCGCTACAACTCCCCCAAACCCGGTGTACAACAATGCGTCTGAGCTTCCCACATAAACGATAATTCCATGCATCAACTCCGTGCATTTTATTAGCAACTACCTTCTGACCTCCGAGTCCACACCCGTGAATGCCCCATACATGTCCAACACACTTCTGTGCTACTGTGCGCCTAAATCTGTCCTGCGACACATGTATAAATTCAGGACTGATATGTGGTGCAGCTCAGATGTGTGCACAGACATCATTGCTGCCGCCACGCCAACTCCCGAATCAGGCCTACATCCCACCCTATAGCACTTACTGTCCCCTATAGAGGCTTGGGAACCATCCGGCAGTATTTATTTACATGTTTTCACCTTACTGATGATTATAGGAACAGGCGGCTCCTTTATTGTTTATTGCATGAGGATTTATTATTCATGGGTTCCTATCAATTATGCAGCGACCCAGGTGTAGGAGATGCCAGACATGTCCAGATTTCTATATTAGCCATAAAACATTTATTGTTAGATTTATTCAGATCCGCCACACACGAGGTGCGCTCTCCGTCGCTGTGCGCTCGGCGGGGACTCCTCACGAGGTGGTTGGTTTTGAAGTTCTTCCCAGAGCTTATGTTTACAGAGACATCATTTGTAGTCTTTATGTTGCTGTCTGGTGGTAACGCCGCACTGTACTGTGTGCACAGAGCAAAACCAACCTATTCCACAGAGGGAAAGGAGGTGGCGGGAGAGGCGGATTAATCCAGAGGTTGTCTGGATTTAAAATCATGTTGGGCTGTTAAAATCCCTCCTAACAACTGAGCTCCTCAGGTCACACAAACCCCATCCACACGGCTCTTAAGCGTCAACGTTTCCAGTTCATCTCCTGCCTTCTTATAGGTCAATTTATCCTTTTGAGGATTTTTTTTTTTTTTTTCTTGTTCTTTTGTATGTGTAATAGAAACACTATTGTCACTCGTGATTCCAGCTTCAATGTCATGAGATCTGTGTTTCTCCAGCTTGGCCTTCAGTTGATGTTTTACAGCCCCACCTGGTGCGCAGGTGTATTCATTACTGACTGACATATACTAAAAGCTGTGAGGGAAGCCTTCTAAAGAGCAGTGGTTTGTTACCCATAGCGACTGGTCAGGTTCTTGCCATTGTTTTATAGAACTTGCTATATACAGATGTGGCCTTCCTCATCCTTGCTGTGATTTGTTCACACATGTAAACAGATCATGGCAGTGATTATTCACACCCACTCGTGAAGAGTCACAAACACACCATTACTATCCTAATGGAAGCTGATGTATACACAGATGCCCGTGTACAGCGTGGGCACACTAGTTGTGGCAATCACAAACTGATTGCTGTGGCTAGCGGAAAAAATTGAGGGTGGTCCTTAGCTATAAATGGTAACTAGAAAGGTGAGTGTCTGGATTAGATGTGGCAGCTATGGGGACTGAGCACACAGTAGGCAGGGCTAGAGCACATAGTAGGCAGAGGCAGGGAACGAACATACAGTAGGCAGAGGTTAAGTCTGAGCCCACAGTAGGCAGGGACTGAGCCCACAGTAGGCAGGGGCTGAGCCCACAGTAAGCAGGAGTTGAGCCCACAGTAAGCAGGAGTTGAGCCCACAGTAGGTAGGGACAGGGGCCGAGTCCACAGTAGGCAGAGACAGGGAACAAGCATACATTAGGCAGAGGTCGGGACTGAGCCCACAGTAGGCAGGGACAGGGGGTGAGCCCACAGTAGGCATAGGGCGGGACTGAGCCCATAGAAGGCAGGGGCCGAGTTCACAGTAGGCAGGGACAGGGGCTGAGTCCACAGAAGCAGAGGCAGGGAACAAGCATACAGTAGGCAGAGGTCTGGACTGAGACCACAGTAGGCAGGGTCAGGGGCCTAGTCCACAGTAGGCAGAGGCAGGGAACAAGCATACAGTAGGCAGAGGTCGTGACCGAGACCACAGTGGGCAGGGACATGGGCCGATTCCACAGTAGGCAGAAGCCGAGTCCACAGTAAGCAGAGGCAGGGAACAAGCATACAGTAGGCAGAGGTTGTGACTGAGCCCACAGTAGGCAGGGGCCGATTACACAGTAGGCCGAGGTGGGGACAAAAAACACAGTAGGCATGGGCCAGTGCCAAGCCCACAGTAGACAGGGGCCAGGGCCGAACCCACAGTATGCTGGGGCCAAGCCCACGGTAGGCTGAGGCGAGGGCCGAGCCCACAGTAGGCAGAGGCAGGTGCCAAGCACACAGTAGGAAGGACGGGGATGGGCCCACACTAGGCATGGGCCGAGTCCACAGAAGGTATAGGTGGCGAGTGCCGAGCCCACAGTAGGCAGGGGCTCGGGCCGGGCCCACAGTAGGCAGAGACGGGGGCCAAGCACACAGTAGTTCTGGCTATTAGGGCTAATTAAATAGCCCCTGGGGATCCATTAGCCATGGTAATTTGTTGCAGATAATTGGATACCCCCCTTTTCTGTTAAGGTGCTCATACGCGGTACAATGGTGCTGTGCAATGCTCCCGCGGGCATACCATTGCACAGCACATGAAGTTTATGCAGCCCGTGCTTTTAGTACTAGATTGCATCGTATCTAGTACAAAAAGCACGCTGCTGTAGCACATTGTATGCTTTTTGTACTAGATGCAATGCACTGTGTATGGGCACCTTAATGCTGATTTAAAAAAAAAAATATGACACCAAACTGTTTTGTTGTGGCTCTGATGATTAATTCTCCTGTAAGCTGGGGCTAGGAACACCCATAAAAAATGCTTTTTTATTACTATAGTATGGATACTTGAAGCAGAGGATGAATCCCAAATTCACAGAGGCGATGGGCAGATATTCCTGCCAGCCATGTTGCAGCATTAAGAACACAGACTCCTCCAATGTATACTTTTATTACATGTGTGGTCAGCAGTGATACTGCTATTACTCCATGAATACTCTAATGTGTCACATGTGTCCTTCATACCACCAGGTGCTGCCTGACCACGCTCTGCACGGTGTTGGATTTGTTATAGCCTTCGTTGTTTCATTTTTATTGACGTGCACAGTTTTTCTTCTTCTTTACTTCACCAAAAGGATAAAAGGGAGATTATCAGTAAGTAGCTCATGTATCACTGGTATATTTATCAACCTGAGATGACTAGAAGAGGTGTTGGCCATACCATCCAATCAGATTGTAATTGTCTTTTGTTTAGTACATTCTGTAAAATGATAGCTATAATCTGATTGGACGATAACGAAAACCGCTCCACTGGTTCACAAATTCATTTGTCTTTCCCACAGAAAAAAAAAAAAAAATTCGAAATAAATCATCCTACTGAATGTAAGCACAGATTAGAATTTTTTTTTGCTGCTCCGAATTCGCTTAAACATGTTCGCAACCGGAGGTATGGAGGTGCGAGCGCTTTTAGTCTAATTCTGTCTGCTGAAAAGTGCGCCTGGTGCCGTAATGATTTGCACTTGTGAATCATCTGCACCTAATAGGATCAACCACCAGTACAACGCAGCACACCAGCAACGGGACTTTGCCCCAGATTTCTATTGCAGGTCCATTTGTTATAACTGCTTTTAATTAATTTTTCAATTTACCTAGGACTTTAGGTCCCCATACACTGGTCCGAATTGTCTGAGGCAGAAGTCGGACCAGTTTTCCCTTCAACTCTTCCGGAGTCCTTCCATCCAACTTGGCACTTGGTGTGCCATTTTTTACATGCAATAAATCGTATGTGATTTATTGCATGTAAAATGTCTCTTGGGGAGCTGCCGGGGGAGATCAAGGGAAATTGGATGCGATACATCACTGGTGCTAAAACATACAATTTATCTTACAGTATGTGCAGCATTTCCGACCTTCAACTCCGACCCGATGTGAATAAGGTCAATTCCGATGTCAAACATTGGGTGAAAATAGGCCAAATCAAACCAGTGTATGGGGTCCTTTTAGTTTTTGGGTTATTTCCTTTCATACATGTAGAAATCCTGAGCTGATGATCAAATTGTTCTAAAGTTAGATGAATTGAATAAACCAACTGCATCTATTGTATCTCCTTGCTCTGCCCCATGGGTTTCACATGCAACCAAAGCTAAAAACAGAAGAAGCGGCGCTTGGATGATGAAATAAAATCGTTAGTATTTATTGAGAATAATGGGGATTAGTGCTGAGCTTTGCCCTGGTGTACGTGTAATCAGATGTGACTACAGATGCGAGTATAAGTATGGATATAGGTATAAATGATGCCGGACACAGTTATGTAAATTGAAAAGGAAATGTTTTTACTTGGTAATATCTTATATCCGACAAATAAAATAAAATTAATTATTCATTCAAATAACGGTGGAGTGGTAACAAGTGAAAACTATCGTCTGCAGTGTCGGTCTAAAAGCAGTAGTATTTCTAGACAAAGACAAGCAATTACCCCACAAAAAGCTTGCGCATCGGACATGCTGCCCGTCTTGCCAAGGTGGGGTAATTGCTTGTCTTTGTCTAGAAATACTACTGCTTTTAGACCGACACTGCAGACGATAGTTTTCACTTGTTACCACTCCACCGTTATTTGAATGAATAATTAATTTTATTTTATTTGTCGGATATAAGATATTACCAAGTAAAAACATTTCCTTTAACAATTTACATAACTGTGTCCGGCATAATTTATACCTATATCCATACTTATACTCGCATCTGTAGTCACATCTGATTACACGTACACCAGGGCAAAGCTCAGCACTAATCCCCATTATTCTCAATGATTACCACTTTCAGTATAGTTTGAGTCAGACTATACATAAGTGCTTTGAAGCTAGCCCGACCAGGGAACACTCAGTGCGCAGGTACACCCCCAACCTCCACGATAGTATTTATTAACAACACATATAGTATACATCTATAAGTGTTAAGAGTATGGCACCAGTACAACGCAGCACACCAGCAACGGGACTTTGCCCCAGATTTCTATTGCAGGTCCATTTGTTATAACTGCTTTTAATTAATTTTTCAATTTACTTCTCTTTTATTTTGTACTTGTGCCATACTCTAATACCCCTTTCATACTGCACTTGTTAAACGGTATATCGCCATTTTTTTCCCCATTTCAAAACGTTTAAGGCTGCCGTGGGAAAGCGCCAGAGTTGATTTACTGGTTAAAGATAACCGGTATTTCAACACGTTTAAAAAGCAGAGTCCTACACGTTTCAGAGCCGTTTTTTATGCAGTGTGAATGGCTCTGAAATGGTATTTAGTAAAAAACAACAGATTACAGACCTGTGATAAGCTGTCCCCTGCATTCTGCCTTGAAACGTGTTCAGGGGATTAAACGGGTTGACTGATGTGAATGGTACTTAAACGGTATTTAAAACGGTAATCTACTGCATTGTGAAGGCTCAGACCCGTTTTTAAATACCATTTAAAAATACCGGTTTTTGAAACATTTTGGCAGTGTGAAAGCGGTATAAAGGTGCCCATACACGTTACAATTATTGTATACAATATTGCATCTCATCGCATCTCAGTTTTGCGATAAGATGAGATGGGATCTAGTCTATCCCACATTCAAGTGGCTGCTATTGACACAGCACCCCTGGCAGCGCCTTTAGGTTCACATGCAACCATCCAGGATATAGCTGCATGTGTAAAAGGGGTAGAGGTCTCTTCATGTGATCAGACGTATCTGATCTTACTTGACTTGCTCCTACTATGTACCATAAACATTCTGTTCTCAGATTGACACATATGGGCACTAGAGTAGTGTTCATTCTAGCACCCGCCATATTTGAAAACCCATGCAGTTCCTCTTCCCTGCCTGGGGTGTCGCTGTCTGCTGTAGTGCTTCTACCACAGTGTGGTCTGTATATCAGCACTGATATGCAAACCAGACCTGTGCTAGAAACACCACAGCAGACAGCGACACCCCAGGCAGGGAGGAGGAACTGCATGGGTTTTCAAATATGGCGGGTGCTAGAATGAACACTATAGAGCTAAATATTCTTACTGATCGTTTTAATAATAGCTGCCTGGATTGATCATTGATTACGAGAAGTAATCAGAATAAATCAAGAACTGGTAATCAGTTTCACCAAATTATGTATTGAATCAATTCTACAAAATAAAATGCCTATATAATTGTACTCAGTGATCTCCTGTTTATAAATATGGATTTGTTTAACTAATGTTATCTTATAGAATATTTAAAGTAAATGACATTGGGGCATATGTAATAGGTTCTGAGTTGGTCGGAGGGGCATGATGCCTGCTGATCTTGGAAGTTTTTTAAAGACGCATTCATTTACGAGGCAAAACCATCCTGGCTAGCATTACTGCCTCACAGTACTGAGGTCATGGGTTCAATAGCCTTTTTCTTGGCACTCCCATATCACGGCTGGTTACCACCCCCAAACACCTACAGATGGAGCGCTGGGAATCGCCAGATTCCCTGCACTGTCGAGAGCTGTCGGAGAGATGCTCCAACTGACAGGTACGCGCGAGCGTCCCCGTCACTCGGTGGCGGGGAGCAGAATCCCTGCCTGTCCCTGCTTCAGGGAGATGGCGGGTGCGTGAGGCTGCAGGCATCGATGGGGGGAGGGGGGGCGTCGGTGGGCTCAGATGGATCACTTGCGTATGGCAAGTGATCAAAAAAAGTATCAGGCTTTCATTGCAGGACGGCCTTGCATATGCTTATTGCGGGTTGTACCCACACGCAGTCTATCGATAATTGACCGTAAAGCTAGTTTGCGGCGGTGCGATCGGGTCTTTGGAGAGGCCAAAACAGTTTGGTACATTCTGAGAAAATTTAAGAATGTAATGGTGAGATCAGCAACATAACAAGGCCTGGATGGTCATGGAATACAACAATGGTGGATGCTCACAGGATCCTTCCATCCTTCCTTCACAACAACCATCCAGGTGAAGATCTCTCTCCAGGAAGATGGCATATCAATATCCAAGTCTACCACAAAGAGAAGACTTCCCATGAGAAACTACAATGAGTTCACCACAAGGTGCAAACTATTCTTAAGTCTCAATAATAGAGAGGTCAGATTACCCTCCGCCAAAAAGCAAGCCTAGTTCTGGAACTGTTTTTTGTTTGGCCAGATGGAACTATGATCAACCTGTTACAGATTGATGGGAAGAACAAAAGTACAGTATGACTTAGAAAGCCGAATGATCCGAATCATACCATATGCTTTGTAAAACATTTCACTTGCTGTAGAGAATACTAGAGGCAGAAAGACCCATGAACCAAAAACAATTAAAGACATCTGTAGTGACGGCCCGGAACAGCATAACACAGGAATTGGTGATGTCCATGGGTTCCAGACATCAGGCAGTCATAGGGGGGTATTCAGTGTTGGGTCACGGCGTGACCCTGTCCCGTTCTCGGTCTGCTCGACCAAGAATTTGCAGGCGGGATGCAATATTACAGTGGGACGAGAAGGGGGCGTGGCCGGGAGCTGCAGCCGGGAGCTCGTCAATTCCCGACCGTTCTCTGCAGAACGAGCCCGACTGCTTGTGAAGTCGGGCTCGTTCTGCCAGAACCACTGTTCAATGCTGTCGGAGAAGACCGCATTGAATAGGGCCCCACAGCTATCTCCCCCCATCGGGAGATGGCTGCGGGAGATTAAATACCCCCATAGTCTGCGCAGGATTCTTGACAAGGTATTAAAAATCAACATTTTATTTAGGATTATGTTACTTTGTCAAATTACATTTATATATATTTCTTATTGGAAGCCTTTAAAAAAAAAAAAAAAAAAGTGTGATCCCATGTTATTTGAACCTGATATCATAGATCCCCAAATAACCCATGTAATTATGGCTACGTTGTGTCATTTTCATGTGTCTGTGGCACTGACAAATCTCCTATGGTGACACAACCCATTTATCCCAGGAATTCCATCTTTTTTTATGTTTCCGTACAACTTCTGCTTTCCTGGGACAGAATATTTGTGGAACGCTAAAAGGAGAGGTTATATAATATTTAATATGGATTGATTATTTAAACATTCATACAAGCACAATTTACTAGGTGTCTAGGGATCGTACATGTGAGCTGGAACGATCAATGATTCCGGAGGGGTCACAGTAAAGAGAAGCTATATGAAAACTGTCATCCATTCTCTCCAATGGAGGGTGACCTGTATCGCCCGGTCTCCGAAAAAAGGATTTCCTATTAATTCTCATTGCTTTTGACATTTCGCTATTGAAGTATTTTCATCTCTACGGGAGTAAGATTCATTTTGGAATACTGCAGACATGTAAATGGGCTTCTGTTATTCATGAATACACATGATCCATTCTATCAAATTGAAATGAAAAGGAAATGTACTATGGGGCTCGGGATTGAAAAATGCTCAATCCCAGGATTCCCAGGGTTGGCTTCCCTTTAAAAAAAAAAAAAAAACTCCGTTCCCCCTCCCCCCACACACACGCTGCGTGTCCTGCTGGGGGCGGGGCTGGTGGGAGACGCAGAGCGTCCGGGAGCAGCTTTACATCCGAGAGGGTCCAGGATTCCCCTGGAGAGTGGCAATAACTGGAAAGCGGAGGTGCGACCGGCGGGCTGCACAGTGTGACCTCTGACAGCGTCACGTTGCACAGTGCAGGGCAGCATCTGAGCGAGTGCTTAGACGCTGCCCGGCATTAGACTGTGCATGTGCAGGCTAATCCCAGAATTCAAATCCCGGCAATTTTGAGGCAAAATCCTGGGATCCCGCCGATCCTGACATTGGCCACCCGATATGGGGTTTATGCACCAAGCCTTGGTGAGAGATAAAGTGGACAGAGTTAAAGCACCAGCCAATCAGTTCCTAACTGCCACATTACAGGTGGTTAATTAAAAATGAGAGGTGCTGGTTGGCAGTTTATCTCCAGTCACTAAATCTCTCTCTCAGAGATCTATTAAGCTTCAAAAAGTGATAAAGTGGAGAGTGATAAACAACCAGCCAATCGGCTCCAAACTGCCATGCTACATGCTGGTTTGAAAAATGACAGGTACCTGTCTTTTTTTAAACCAGCCTGTAACATGGCAGTTTGAAGCTGATTGGCTGGTTGTTTATCATTCGCCATTATATCACTTTTTAAAACTTGATATACCCCTCCCATAGGCTTAGTGGGTGACGTATGACTGCACGATAGTCAGGATTCCGACGGTCAGTACTCAGACATTGGAATCCCGACTGTTTAAATGCCCAACAACTAACAGAGGCTATTCTCTCTTGTGGGGGTCCGCAGCGTGGTGAGCGCAGTGAGCCCGCAAGTGGCTTCTTTGCGCTTGCCCCCCTGTCGGAGCACCGGCAGTCGGTATTCCGATGTCGTGATACTGATAGTCGTTATCCCGATTTGTCGTACCACCATACCACACTTAGGGCGGGATTCTCTAAGCTAAAAATGCGGTAAAAACCCCGTTATCTGGGTTTTTACCGCATTTTGGGATGCTGTAAGCATCCCCCACCGGGTTACCGTGGCGGGGGGGGCATTGCCAGAAAATCTGGCGATGCCCCATAGAAGCCAATGGGCTTCTATCGCAACCCTCCGCCCCCCCCCCACGCCGACCCCCCGCATCGCCCCCTCACCTGTGTCCGGGCAGCACAGCGCAGTGCTGCCCGGACCTGTGACCTCCTCCCTGCACTGATCCTCTTCCGGGTGCAGGGAGGAGGAGAGCCCGGCGCAGCAGCAGCAGCGCCGGGTGTGGGAGGGAGGGGAGAGCCGCCGGGACCTGCTGGGACCCGGCGACTCTCACCGCAAAGGACAGCTCTTAACGCAAGAGCTGTCCTTTGCCTTAATTATCGCATATGTTACAGCATATGCGATAATTAAATATGCGATGGGCGGCGAAGGGGGGCGGAGATTCTTAGAGAATCTCCCCCTTAGGCTTAGTACATAGACCCTGAGTTTTTTAGAATTATTAGTAAAGTAAGGCTAGCAAATTCAGCTGTTTATAGAGACCCGAACTGTTATTCAGACCCGAACACTAAAACACTAATCTGTGGAAGTCACTAGTTGGCGAGTTTCAGAGATCTGTGCATGCGCGCTCTTACGCAAAGTACTGTTAATCCGTACTTTGCTGAGCAGGGCGCACCTTCAACGTCCTCTGACTCTGGCCCAGAGGAATGATATAACAAGTCCTGAGCTGTGTCAGTACTTCTGGTTGGATGTTACATCTAGCTGATCCAACAACTGCTATTTTAATTCGATATAAATCCGGTTATGGCATCAAAACACACAACTGCTATGTTTTTAAACCCAAACCCACCAGCTGCATGCATTGTCCGCCCTTAACATATTACTGTATCATGCATTCCCAGGGACAATCGCATCGAATTGATGGCGAGCGAAAAAGTAAATCCCAAGGAAAATCCACTGATGCGGATACCGAGGACTCAACTACGATTGATCGTTTGATTGACGTTCTAGCCTTCGAAGAGCCAGAGAATATGCTTCAAGTGTTGGATGAGTGAGTGTTTGTTGTATTATTACACTTTTTTTTTTTTTACTTGCTTCTGCAATAAGCGGCAAAGACTACAGATTTCACAAATATAATTAGCCCTCAGGAGACATAGATTTTTGTTGAAGCGTTTATCAATAGTGAAACTTCATTTCATCAAATAAACACTGCTGTCAGTAAGTTAATATTCACGGATGTGAGATCCGAGCCTGCGGCTGCCATGTTCCTCAGTAATCCTCACAGAATCCCTGATTTGCATAATGTCTGAACTTCGCTAGTCCCATGGTGGAAAGTACTAAAACCACACCGGAATGCCTGCATCTGTTTGCTCTCCTCAGAGCGGAAATGCACCTTTCTGTTGTGTTAAAAACATAGTAGACATCTGTTTTGAGGAACTTTAATAGTTACGTCTTGTGTTCTGCAACTTTTTCTCAGAGCAGTACAGAAGCGCGCGATAGCCTGTGTGCTTGATGTTATTTGAAGAGCTTAAAGATTGTGACAACAGATGCTACTTCCTATTACTGGAAACATCATGTTTATTTTAAAGGCATTTTTGGCGGTGATGCTTTTTCTCATTTACATTTTTTTTAGAGACGAAAGTATAATGGTTTTTATGTTGCATATTTTTGTTTTCCCTATAAAGATGTTACTGGCTTAAGAAAAGTGACCCACTTCAATCTTTTATCGGCGTTGTTGTTGACCTTATCCCATACATGCCGACTTTTTTAAACTCCTCTCCGGGAGAAGCCCCGGAGAGGAGTGAAAGGGTCACGGGAAGAGGCTTAGTTTTGGGGCGGGGTGAGGCTGACATCACCGAGCCCCGCCCCCATGACAGACAGCCGCATCAATTTGCGGGTCCATGGATGGGGGAGGGGCTAAAATGACGCAAATCATAGTTTTATACCGCAGGGAAGGGGGGAGCAAGGGCTGTGGGGAAAATGCGGGGGTACTTCTTTACTTTCACGGCGCCACTAGATAGGACAGATAGGATACTAGATAGGATACGATTTTGTATGCGATTTGACATAAGATATCGCATAAGATATAGGATAAGATTTACTATCCATTTCATTACCCCACTATCCACTGGGGCGTGAAGTTGATTTTATATAGCGTGGCGAGCGCAGCGAGCCACCGAGCCCGAAGCGTGGCGAGCTGACACGGAATGTATTTTATGGAATTGCATGCAAATGGCATGCGATATTGGGGACTTGCTTTGAAACAACATCCGTGTCCCCTCGCGGGGCTCGCTGCGCTCGCCACGCTATATAAAATCAACTCCACGCCCTAGTGGATAGTGGGGTAATGAAATGGATAGTAAATCTTATCCTATATCTTATGCGATATCTTATGTCAAATCGCATACTAAATCGTATCCTATCTAGTATCCTATCTGTCCTATCTAGTGGCGCCGTGAAAGTAAAGAAGTACCAATGCGGGAGACTTGCCCACCTTCCCGGGGGGCCGGGAGGGGGACCCGATTTACGGGACCCTCCCGGCCATTCCGGGAGGGTAGGCAAGTATGCCCTATCCCATAATTCCCTTACATTTTTCCCAAGCGCGTCCGTCTTATGGATTACTGATAATACAACCACTCCTGGTGTAGTCCAGTGGTAGGTCTGACCTTATTGGATGAGTGAAATAATTAGGTGTAATTGGGTCAAAGGCGGAAGTTTTATTGTGGTAGTTTGAAAATAGTCATTTTGAGTGCCAACGTTTCTGTGAGAGATCCTGAAAATATCTGCTAAAAATGCCAGCATCACTCACAGCGACGTTCCCATTTTTAGCAGATATTTTGAGGATCTTTAAAATACACTTTAAAAGCTGTTGTGCTCGTGTTACCGAGAACGGCCGTGAATTGCCGCAATCACGGTCATATCTTAACAATCCACAGCCGTTTACACGGACACACCCCTTTTTCGCCGATCATCAAGTGGAACATTAAATCCCACCTAGCGATATGTGGTCGAGGGAAAATGAGCCAGAGTCACAGCTGTCGGGACGGACCAACAGTTGTGACCCAGGATTGTATACCCCCAAGAATGGAAAGCCGCAGTATTAGAGATGTATGTAATTATTTTCCCTATTTTATGTTACCTTTTTTATTTTTAATTTATAGCTTGACTACTGCATAAAAACTACACGATACCACCTACCACTGCTGGCATGAGTTGGTGGCAGGGGCCGGTATAGGTTTCTGTACCCTAGGCCAAACTTCAGCCTACTCCCACCACCAATCCTCATTTCCCAACTCCCAAAGTTCAACAAGCACCTCTTGCATTATGTATAACTGTGCCCCACCAGATCCTGGCGCCTTAGGCACCTGCTTAACGAAGCCCTCGTTGCAGGGAAAAAGTGTTCAGTCCCAGATTCTGTAACCAGTGTGTGGTGTCACAATGAGTGCTTACAATTCTCTGTGTCGCAGACTTTAATCAAATTTTATTTGTTTCAATTAGAGATTGTTTTTCATAAGCGCTTAGGATGTTTGTCACTTGTCCAAAATGCCGCTGTTGTCATTTAATAACCACTGGAGCAATTACAGTGCCTGTGTGTCACCCTCTCTGTTTTGCTCATAGAAATGATTGATTTTAATTATTAGCAATTAGTAGCTCCGTAAAAGGAAATCTGCTCTGGGGACAATAGCTTTAGTCAGGCGGTACTGCTTTTTTGTCTTTTTTTTTTTATCCTCTCATTTGAACTGGGGACTTTGCCTGCTGGCAGCCCACCTTGACTACGTTCCTCCAGCTCTGTAGAATACATTATGGTATAATTCTGCGAGATGCTGTTTGTGCAGGGACCGGCTGCATACATTACAGGATGATAGTCACATCAGCTAACTTCATCAGACTGACCTCGCTTACCTTCGCGTTCACAATGTCGTCTGATCCCGCAGCCGAATCTCCCGTCTGTTTATCATGTTGTGTGTTAATATGTTCTGTGTCAGATGACAGAATTGATATGTTGTGCCGGAGATGGCAATCTGTCTCCCCACACAAAGAGGTCCAGCCTTTTTGAAGGTTATCTATTAATAAAGCGAGAGGGTGCGATAAGACATAAATACTATTCAGCAACTAGTTCTGATTGATCACAGCAGCCCGATGTTTTCTAGGACTAAAAACACCACAGGGACGTTTCTCTCCTCGTAAGGATGATCTCCTCCGATGACCTCTGATATCTATAGAGTGTATTGCATCTGAAATAAGTCAGTTGCAGTAGGTAGTAAAGCTCTGTCTTAGGGCCAGATGTACTAAGCTTGAAAAGTGATAAAATGGAGAGTGATAAACCACCAACCAATCAGCTCCTACCTGTCATGTCACAGGCTGGGTTTGAAAAATGATACATAGGAGCTGGACTTTATCACTTTTTAAGGCTTCGTCCATCTCGCCCTTAATGAGACTAGGAACACTGATGTTGATGTAGATAGGACTGCAAAATGACTGGGATGTAAAATTAATTAAAGCAAGTGCAAAACCGCATATGCAGATATGAAGATGGTTCATGATCAATGGATTACAATGGACTCTTCTCCCTATTGCGATCTGGGAAACGCTACCGCTCATTGAAGGCAAACACAGAGCGAATGAGAAGGAGTTTCTTCCCACGGGCCATTAGAGCCCTCAACCAGACCTCCTAGTAATGGGACTTTCCTTCCTTCTTTCTAGATATACCCCACACAATCTCTCTCTACACTCTTCCTCAGCCGATCTACTTGTTCTAACGTAAAGTAGGACAGTTGTATATGCATTTCCCTACATATTGTACTATGTATGACTTGTATGTGACAAATAAAATTTGATTTGATTGATTTGATCATAAACTATGAATATAATTTACATCAGCCACATATGACCGATTAGGAGGTACTATTGGTGGTTAACTTCAATGGAATGGAACATCCCCGCTCTATTACACACTGGGCCAATCCAAGGTGGGAGCAAGGCTCTGCGGATCACTTCAAGGGGCGGAGCTAAGCTCTCTGTTTCAGTGTCAAGGATAAGGAAATAAAAAAATTACGTGTGTGTGTGCGGGGGTGGGGGGTTGGCTGCACACGGCATCGGTGGCAGAAAACCATTGTATCTATGATGGTTCATAATTGATGTATTAGTTACCTATTACATCTACATATATCATACATGCACTTAACACAGCTAATCAAATAACGGCCGTAGTTTTCACTTGCAAGATTTTTTTATGTATTCTATTTTTATTGAATGAAATCAAATAAACATTACAAAATGTCCAAACAGTAAAGTGTGTACATTATTGAAATAAAACACCAGTCTGGTTTAGAATAAAGTACAAATGATCTTGCTGGACTGGATAAATGCCTAAACAATTACTGAGTATAAAGATAAGTATCAATATGTAAAACTAAAAGGTAAAGAGAGGGGTATGAGAGGTTAGAAAGTCTAGGAGAGCGAAAATGTGAGGAATGGTGACCAGCATCCAAGAGAGCAAGATAGTTAAGAGCAAAATAGCAGTTCCTTTATGGTGAGACTGCGACAACCCCATTATCTGAGTGCATATAGTTTTTGTAGGCCTCAGAGGATTTATACTCCAGCCAGGGAAGCCAGACTATCGTAAATTCCGCTACTTTATCTTTTGAAGAGAATAGTGTATCTTCCATATTCTGGTAATAGTCAATTCTAGAGAACCACAATCTCCTCGTGGGTAGGCTGTTGGACTTCCACAAAGTGGGGATTACTGCCTGAGCTGCATTAGCGAAGTGCCTTAGCAATGAGGTCTTATAGTTCGACAATGACGTAGTCGAATAGTTGATCAACCAAAAGGCTGGGTCAGTGGGTACTGGGGTATTGAGAATCTCTTGTGAGGTTGCTATTATATCTGCCCAATAAGTTTTAATTATGGGGCAGTTCCACCAAATGTGGAGCATAGAGCCTTTAGCATTTCTGCATCTACAACAAGAGGGGGATGTAGAGGACATAATAGCATGGAGCACAGAAGGGCACATGTACCATCTCATTAACACTTTATATTATGTTTCCCTTACTTGAATGCATATAGAACTTCTATGGGATTTAAGAAAAATAATTTCCCAATCTTTTTGGGTTAAGGATACGCCCAAGTCTTGTTCCTACTTCTGGGTGAAAGGAAGGAGGTTCTGGCCGTCAGGGAGTTGGAGTAGTTTATATAGAGAGGAGATCCTGTGGCTGGGGTCAATAGGGGCTACACATAGCCTTTCAAATTATGTGAGTTCCCCAGAAGCTAATTTGGGCCTGCCATTGGAATTCAAAAAATTTCGCATATTTGCAGAGGGTTGAGCTAACGGACCTACCCTAAAAGGCCCGTCTACAGCCCATTGTCTGTAGTGTGCGAGGACCATTCCCGGGAGAAAGTCAAGGTTGCCAAGGAATGAGGTTAGGGGGCCAAAAGTCGAAGAAATATTTGTCACATCGTGTCTTCTTCCAAAACAAGAGTCTTGGGGAAATAGTCGGATGGATAATGGGAGGTCTATTCAGTAGCGGGAGCCAGGGAAAAATCTCAGAATATTGTTGCATACATTCCCCTTCTAGTTCCTCCCACTGTTTGCAATGTCTATTCCTGGTCCAACCTAAAACTCTGTTGAGCAATATTGCATTGTGGTCGCTTTTTATGATTCCTGTTATTTTATTACCATTTCACAAGCACATACAGGTGAAACTTGAAAAATTTGAATATCGTGCAAAAGTTCATTTATTTCAGTAATTCAACTTAAAATGTGAAACAAATATATTATGTAGACTCCATTACATGCAAAGTGAAATATTTCGTCTTTATATGTTATAATTTTGATGATTACAGCTTATGAAAGCCCAAATCCAAAATCTCTGAAAATGATAATATTGTGAAAAGGTTCAATACCGTAGGCTCAAAGTGTCGCACTTTAATCAACTAATTAATTAAATGGTCTCTCTCAGTATGGTTCAGTAGAATCATGAGGAAGACTGCTGACCTGACCGTTGTGTAGAAAACCAATCATTGACACCCTCCAGAGGGAAAGCCTCACACAAGGAGTGGAAGGGAAAAGTGTGGAAGAAAAAGTTGCACAAGTAACAGGGATGACCGCAGCTTGGAGAGAATTATCAGGAAAAGGCCATTCAATAGTGGCCATTCAAAGGGGTGGACTGAGGCTGGAGTTGGTGCATCAAGAGCCACCACACACAGACGGATCCTGGACATGGGCTTCAAATGTCGTATTGCTCTTGTCAGGCCGCTCCTGAACAACAGACAATGCCAGAAGCGTCTTACCTGGGCTAAATAAGGAAATAACTGGTCTGTTGCTCAGTGGTCCAGATTCCTCTTTTCTGATGAGAACAAATTTTTCATCTCATTTGGAAACCCAAGTCCCAGACCCTGGAGGAAGAATGGAGAGGCACACAATCCAAGATGCGTGAAGTCCAGTACTTCATTCTTCCTTCAGCAGACAAGCTATATGGAGATGCTGACTTCATTTTCCAGCAGGACTTGGCACCTGCCCACATTGCCAAAAGTACCAAAAGCTGGTTCAGTGACCATGGGATTACTGTGCTGGATTAGCCAGCAAACTCGCCTGATCTGAACCCCATAGAGAATCTATGGGGCATTGCCAAGAGAAAGATGAGAGACATGAGACCAAACAATGCAGAAGAGCTGAAGACCACAATTGAAGCATCCTGGTCTTCCATAACACCTCAGCAGTGCCAGGCTGATGGCATCCATTCCACGCCGCGCTGAGGCAGCAATTCATGCAAAAAAGACCTGAACCAAGTATTGGAGTACATATGCATTTCTATATTAAATTTAAAAAAAAATTTTTTTATTTATTTGATGTAATTTTCTGAGATATTGGGTTGGGGTTTTCATAAGCTGTAAATAAAGGCTTGAAATATCTCAATTTGCATGTAAGTCTATATAATATTAGTTTCACTTTTTAAGTTGAGTTACTGAAACAAATAAACTTTTGCACAATATTCAAATTTTTTTGAGTTTCACCTGTATACCTGCAAATTAAGGCTTTGAGGGGTAGATGTGTGAAACAGTGACAAGGGAGGAGAAGTGATAAAGTGCCTGGTACTTTATCACTGGCCAATCAGCTCCTGACTGTCCCTTTTTAAACCCAGCCTGTAAGTTAACAGTCAGGAGCTGATTGGCCAGTGATAAAGTACCAGGCACTTTATCGCTTCTCCTCCCTCATCACTGCTTCATACATCTACCCCTGAGTGCCAAGTGAATTTGTCAAAATTGTTGTGAAAATTGGCCAAGCCAATATTTTTATTCATCATAATGACCTGTAATGTTTATCTTCGATTGGAAATGTAATCTTTTTTTTACACAACATTTTTTTATTTGAATTTATATAACAAATGTGAGCAAAGCTGGCGTTTTTAGCTTGTATTTTGCACATTTCTCACAGAGCTGTTGGCCCTCGTATTGTTCACATCTCTCACAGAGTTGCTGGCTTTTTTAGCAGATATTTTTGAGCATCTCGCTCAGATATTTTGGCACTCAAAGGGTTAAGGGGGGTATTCAATCTTCGGGTCACAGCAGACGAGCTTGCTCGCCCGCCGTGACCCAGTCCCGTTCTCGGTCAGCTCGACCGAGAACATGCAGGCGGGATTCAATGTCCCGCCTGCAGCGGGTCGAGAAGGGGGCGTGGTCGCGAGTTGCGGCCGGGAAGTGACGAGCTGCAGCCGGCAGCTCGTCACTTCCCGGCTGTTCTCGGCAGAACGAGCCCGACAGCTAGAGCTGTCGGGCTCGTTATGCCAGGAAACCCTGTTCAATGCTGTCGGGGAAGACAGCATTGAATAGGGCCCGTCGAGCATCTCCCCCACGGGAGATGCTCGACGGCAATTGAATATCCCCCTAAGGCTTTTTTTTTTTTTTTTTGTCGTGATCCAATTAAAATTCCAGTATGTGTTTTGGGGATTGTTGGGAGGACACCCAGGCAAACATGGGTGAATGTAAAACTCAGCACAGATGATATTGATCTAAGAACCCCTTTGCTGGGAGGCAAATAAATGATGAAACAGAGACATTTAAATTGTGTGATTAAAAGGAGATGCAAAGCAAAATAAACAAAGAAAATGGTGCATTTGCTAATAATTAGTGTACAATGTTAACATTTTAGCTTTGAATATTGTGCCAGGTATTGTAAAATGTTACATTCATTGCATATGCTAATTTGTGTGTCCCCAGCTCAGAGATCGGCAATATGACCCAGGCAGATGCATATTTGGAAGTATGTCGAATACAAGTCTGCAAAGATGTCACTGGGATACTGCTGCGACAGATGGCCAGTGACGCCAGCCTCTCACCTCTGGAGGAGAGAAAGCTGTACGCTGCCCTGAGCGGCCACTGGATTGACCTTGAGAAGAGAATACAAGAAGAACATCAGCGGAAGATGGTCGCTTTGACCGCAGAATGTAACTTGGACACCAGGAAACAAATGGACCTTCAGCTTCGCAGGCAGAAAGAGGCCAGCGATGAAGCGGAGGGGCTCACGAAGCACGCGGAGGAAAAGGTATGTCAACTAGGACGAAGGCCAAGCGACAGCCTTTTCTACACGTAGATACAAAATGCATTGGTTTCATAAATTGTGGTCACAATATTAGTTTTTTTCACCCCAAATGGTCTCGCTTGGGGGTCCTCTGATACAGTCATTGGGAAATGCCACTTTTGGTCTCCCAGAACTACAGGAGATGGATCTCTGAGATCCTGCTCCCAGCTGAATAATTGCTGATAGTATACTTTCGAACATAGAACACCTTCTTGCAACTCTAATCTAAAACCTCTGCGGTGAATCATTCTTTATTGTCATATTACAAGATGAATAAATGTCTAGTAGGCCCTTGAGGCTTCTCAACTTTGAAAGGTCGCTGTAAACACAGAAAAATGCAGCAGGAGAACGGCCTGGTAACATTTTACGCGCAAATCAGTTTTGTTAATAGAGAAGATATATATACCGCGACACGGGCTGGCAGAATAATGGATATACTAATAGATTTTGTAAACTACCGTGTTATTAAACACGACACATGCCATGAATGTCTAATCTTTTAAGCTCCCTATTTTCTTGCTCTTATTGTTTTCAAGGTGAGGATAAGAATGTCATTTTAATTCACGGGATTCAGTGTTACTGAAAGTAATATCGGTTCTTTGTAAGTCGGGCTTATTTTCTGCTGCAGGGATTTACATATACATAGTTTTATTTTGTCAGGATAATTAAACAAAACTTTACTATTAGATATCGTATTTTACTATGAGCTTGATTCATAGTTGTACAGCTTACCTGCGGCTGTTCCGATACCATACGACTGATACGTTAATGTCGCAGGAGGCATCGGAAGAAAAAATAAGCCTCTCACTGGCATCGGAAATATAATGGCCAAGTACAAGGGCGTAGAAATGGATCACCACCACGATTAACTGGTTCACATACAACAACTATGAGTCAGGCCTTATAGCAAATAATAAAGGGACTAATTCAGACTTAAAATGGGCAAAACCATGCTGCATTGCAGGTGGGGCAGATGTAACGTGCAGAGAGTTAGATTTGGGTGAGTTATTTGGTTTCGGTGCAGGGTAAATACTGACTGCTTTATTTTTATACTGCAATTTAGGTTTCAGTTTTAACACACCCCATCCAAATCCAACTCTCTCTGCACATGTTTTGCCCATTTGGAGAACAAATTTGCCCTACGATCCTGTCTGAATTAGGCGCATAATCCTCTCCAGAGACTCCCACTGCTGCTCTATACTCAGAGGGACACCGCTCTGCCTCCTTCTACTGTGTGACTCTTGGGGGTAGATGTACAGTCCTTTTGCATTAAACAGCCCTGTATCTGCCACTGAATCTGCATACAAAGTGCTACGTTACACAGTTTTCCAGGAATAGAGCCACAGTCACACACAAAATATAGACATGCCACATATAATTTTAATCAGCAGAAGCTGCTTGTGCTTCCTATTTGCGTCCATTTGCAAATGACGCTATTTAACGCAAAAAGGTTGCAAAAATGATTACTGCCACAACCGAGTCACACAGAACTCACGCGTAATGTATAACACAACTTGTATTGCATGGAGGATAGATAAATGTACATCTCTATTAATATATGTGCTCGGTCCATTATCTGAACAGACCCTCTTTACCGTTTGTGGTGGCGCAGGTTCAGATAATGACAGCATGTATGAAACCCTGAACTGCTAAAAAGGGAAAGCATTGACTCACCTGCCTGGTGGAGATCCACTAGGGATCATTGTGGTAGATGTAGGAACCGGCATTATATGAGAAAAGCAGTATCAGCACCATTATGTGCACGAATGCTACTTACCGTATTTATGTGTGAAGGAGGATAGCATGACAATGTGTGGGGCAATATATGAGCAGTCAATGGTATGGACCGTTCCAACACCTGCACCTATCCGTAGATCTTGAGGACAGGTTTGGCAACCCTTGCTGTAGATGCTGCTCAGTGGCGGCTGCCGGTTTAAGCAGCTAGGTACAGTAGATCTAATGGATTTTTAATGGGCAATTAATATCATCTTTTAAAAAGCATATTATAATGTGCATAAAATGTTTGGCGTAAACCAAATGCTTCTTCATGATTATTGAAGGTCTTTTCCGTGGACTCCACAGGCACATACCCCAAATAAGGTGCAATCCTGGTGAATGTGGAATGTAGAGCACCCTAACCTAAACCTCACCCTAAACATTTATCCTAATACCTTATCCCTAAAACCCTAAACCAGTCCTATCAACCAACCTTAATAACCTTACCCAATCCCCTAAACCAGTGGTAGCCAACCCTAGCCCTCAAGAGCTACCAACAGTTCACATATTCCAGACAACCTAGCTGCTGCACAGCTGCACTCATTAATCACTGACACATTTTAAAAGATACACAGATGAAGCTAATTAGCTCACTTGTGATTCTGTGAGGAGACCTGCAAAACATGCACTGTTGGTAGCTCTCGAGGACTAGGGTTGGCTACCCCAGCCCTAAACTAACCCCTAACTCTAATATCCCTATTACACAAACCCTAAAGGGCCGACTGGAAGGGCCATACGGTTCTTACCTGCAGGTGAATTCCATGTGTCAATGCTTTGTCCAGTTTGAGTCCATGTCATGCAGTCTAGTCCATTTTTAGTGTGAGGGTTGTGGGAATGGTCAACATGCAGAGGAATCGGTGGTGCAAAGAACTTCTCCTCATGTCGCATTTCTTCTAGTCTTTCACAGAATACAGATCCCTCCTTGACAAGCTCCATGGCCTGGAACGGGCTGAGACGAAGAGAATCTTGTTGTACAAGCAAGAGGAGCAGTTTGCCAGGGGCTACAGACAGCTGACCATCACTCACAGGACTGAACTGCACAAGATCTTCTTTGACCAAGTGTCCAGTTCAATGAAAAATAAACCAGCTATGCAAAAGTCTGTCATTAAAGACTATTTGAAAGTCCAGGTAGGAGGAAGGGTTATGACGAGTACAAATAGATTTCAAATGTTAAATTTGATTGGACAACTTTAAAACTACACTCGATAAATGGCTAAAATAACCTCACTTTGTATTGTTTTTAACCTTTCAATGAAGACTCATCCCGATCACCCTCGAAGAGTCAAACCGTAGTCTGAATGCGGGAAATTCAAGTATTCTATCTTGGCCTTATAAAGATTGAGGGGGATATTCAATCTCCCGCCGCCATTCCCGACGGGGGAAATGGCGGCGGGGCCCTATTCAATGCTGTGTTCCCCGACAGCATTGAACAGGGATCTCGGCAGAACGTGCCCGACTTCTCAAGCAGTCGAGCATGTTCTGCCGAGAACGATTTCTGTCCGTTTCTTGCGGACACGCCCCCTTCCCAGCACTCGGTAGGCGTGACATTGAATCCCACCTAAAGAATCAGCATCCAGCTGACCGAGAACGGGACAGGGTCACGGCTGTCGGGCCAGCCCGACAGTCGTGACCCGTCATTGAATACCCCTCTGAGTTTGATGGTTGTACATGCAGATACACTGCTTTTAATTACTATTTTTTACTGTTTATTCTGTGCTTTATTTAACAGGTCTATTTGCTAAGTCTGGGAGAGAGATAAAGTACCAACCAGTCCCTAACTGTCCTTTTTCAAACACAGCCTGTAATATGGCAGTTGGGGCAGGTACTTTGGGCAGTATTCAATGAGAAAAATTTGCCGTGTTTTATGGCGAGTTTGTGCTATTTTTGTGTTGGAAGGAGCATTTTGCTCTCCAAAAGTGAACCACCCTATTCAATGTGATATTTTCGCCGTCTTTTTAAGTGATTTTCGCCGTGTCTCTCTGTGTAGCAATTCTCCATCTTTTCATGGAGAACTGGATTGTGTGAACTTTTAAACTAAAAGGTTTTTTTTTTAATTTTGGTGTCAAAACATCAGGATTTTTTTTCTGTTAAGGGGCATGTTATTTTTATTCATGTGCTTATAGCACATGAATATATATTTAATTTAAAAAAAATATATATATATTTTTTTTACACACAGAGCAGCCAGCAGGGGGCCGGAGCTCTCGAGCCGCTCATTAGATATTCATGTATTCACTGCACCCGATCATTACATGTGCACGATCGGGTGCAGTGAATACTGCGTCCCCCGCTGGCTATAGGGGGGCAGCTTGTGCTGTCTGGGTCCCGGGGAGCCCTCCTCCCCTCCACATATGTTCTGGGGCAGCCAGGGAGACTTTAATCTCCCTGGCTGCCACCGTCCCCCGGCTCCCTGCCAGCTCCCTGCCGCGGACGCTCGTCCGCTGCAGGGGTTAAGACTCGCCGCGAGTGGCAGCGAGTCTTAACCACATTGAATAGTGGGAGCAGGAGTGGCAGCGAGCCCTCCGGAACAGGGCGAGTGCATGGCGAGAGAAAAAATCTCTCTCCATGCACGGAGAATTTTTCTCATTGAATACTGACAAAAAATCTTCATTTTATCTCTCTTCAGGACTGAGTAAATAGACCCATAAAAATTTTGTTTTGTTTTTTTAAAGGTCAAATGTATTCTGCAGGTGATGGAGTGGTAAAGGTGATGGAAACAGTGATGCAAACCGTATGCTGAGACTTTCGCCCTCTCTTCGCTAATCGCTCCATTCCTGTTTGTTTTTATAGGAAGAGGCAGAAGATCTTCTGGATGTTCTGCAAGCTACCCAAAAGTATCACATGAATAAAAGACTTTCAGCACAGAAGCACTTGTTGTACGCCATGCAGCTAGGTGACGGACGCTCCCGATGTCTACTGAACTCCGCAGCAACACAAATAGCGAGTCTTATTAACAGGACGGAAAGGTAACATCACTGTATTCAAAAGTAATATCACAGTCACTAGTACAGGGGAGGGCAGCCAATAGGAGCTGTGGGATTTCTCATTCAGTGATGGAGGTGTACCGAGCCTTGGAGAGTGATACACTGGAGAGGGATAAAGTACCTACTATTCAGGTCTTTACTGTCCTAGTATCTTTCTCCAAGGCTTAGTACATCTGATCTTATATGCCCATAGAGTTTGCACAGGGTTTAATACATTTGGAGAGACCAGACTGTCCAGATACTGTAGGATCCGTTGATGACACATCTTGATTACAAAGCTTAAGGGGCCAGATGCACTAATCTTCAGAAGTGATAAAATGGAGAGTGATACACAACCAATCAGCTATCACCTGACATTTTTCAAACACAGTCTGTGTCATGGCAGGTAGGAGCTGATTGGCTGGCTGTTTATCACTCTAGATTTTATCACTTTTGAAGCTTAGTGCTTCTGGCCCAATGTGATTTATTAAAGTAGCCAGGGCTGCCAAGAGTAATATAAGAAATGGATAACCCTACTTTAGCGCCTCTGTTGTTGGCTACAGAAAATGATTGGAGATCAGGAAAGTCCAATATATTTCCCCCGACGACACTTTGTCTCTCTTGATTACCAGACTTACCTTATAAAGAGGCCCTATATTCACATAGGGGGTGTCTTTAGCAGGTAAGTGGTACTTTTAGTAATAACAACCAGGTCCCTCTTCAAGTTACATACTGACCTCTGCTCTGAGCCCTTTACCATAGGATAAAAAAACTTGTCTCTACCACAAGCAGCAATCACCCCTCATATGGATTAACACTCACCTCCTGAAGAGGCCCTATATGCCCCAACAGGTTTCTTTATGTGGATGTCCCCATTCAGAATCATCAATTCGGGAGGAAACCGCAGTCCGTAAAAGTATTCTTTAAAAGTGGTGATAGATCAAGTAAAAGTACATAAAAACACGGGCACCAAGGCCACCTGGATCCAATCACTCCTATACCTTATCCGGCTAAGGACAAGAGTGATACCAGCTGAAAAAAGTACAGCCCATGCTTTCTATGGTGCCACTCCACTCACCACCAACATGATTCGGGCTCAACTAGCCCTTTTTCAAGGTGTCTAAGGTAACATCTCCACTCGTTTTCTGTAGCCTATGACAGGATTGCCGGTTGTGTAGTTTAGTAGTTGGGGAGGCGCTAAAGGAGTTTATACTGTAAATTTCTTATATCTTCAAAGTATTGATGGTGTGGTAAAACCAGGATAACCAGCTAAGCAGCATCCCTAGGGCGCGATACAACTTCTATTCAGAAATTTTTGTATACTGTCAAGAGTAATGTTGGCAATATTTGCTGTGACCACCACTTGCCTACTCTCCCCGTTCCTGCGTGGAGGCACCCCCAGAAGATTGGGCACCCACTTCCTAGAAAAGTGGGCACAATGGGGCAATAGTATGGGAATTGAAGGAGGGGTGGGGCCTACTGATTTATGTCTGTGACAATGAAGTCATTTGGCCCCAATACCGATATGCCCCATTTGCAGCAATTTACCTGTGAGGCAATCACCCAGATTTCTTGAGTTCACAATAGAGACAATCCATTTCCGAAGTATCCCTACTGTAACTCCTAAATTTAAGCCTAACTAATTTATTCATGTCAACATTTTACCATTGTTGACATTCTGGTGTAGACATTATAGCCGTCGATCTAGTGAACATCTTCATACTGACTGCATACTCATGTCTCAGTGTGCAGCCAAAAACATTGGGTATAGTTGGGCTTCTTGCTGCAAATGCTGGCAGGATGCTCCTACGTGTGCCCATCTGTATTTCCATTCACCTGAGAGAAGTGGGGGGGGGGAAGCAAACCTAAAGCCCTGTACACACGGGACGATATTAGCCAGAATTGCTGGCTAAGTGGTCACTGAGCGACCATATCGCCTGTGTTTTCAGGGCAGTATTGCTAGGAGCGCCCTGGTTGCCGTAAAAAAATGGTACACTATGCAATATGGTCGCTGAGCGATAATAAGCCAAAATTGCTCAGCAACCAAATCGCACCATGTGTACACACCTATAGAGTGTGATAATGTGGAGAAGTTGCCCATAGCAACCAATCTGCTTTTACTGTACAGTAGCTCTCATTTATCTAGCACAGTCTTTAAAATGACAGATAGAAGCTGATTGGTTTATATGGGAAGCGTCACTTTATCTCTCTCTAAGGTATTCTTCCAAGGCAGAGGTGTCTTCCTGCACAAGGGCCCTTATTCTGGTTCATTCGCAAAGGCAAATTCCTTCTCAAATGGAAAAAACCATGTGCACTGCAGGGGGGCAAATGTTACATGTGCAGAGAGAATTAGATTTGGGTGAGTTATTTTGTTTCTGTGCAGGGAAAATACTGACTGCTTTATTTTTACACTGCAATATAGATCTCACTTTGAAGTAACCCCCCCCCCCCCCAAATCTAATTCTCTCTGCACATGTTACATCTGCCCCACCTGCAGTGCTCATGGTTTTGTCCATTTGAGAAGGAATTTGCCTTTGCGAGTGAACCAGAATAAGGGCCAAAGTGTGGATATAGGGAGAAACCCATGATGATCCATCAGCCACACTGATCTGGCTGAATTTAATAAACTTTCCACTTTATATGTTCCTATGCTAGGGGTCCAGGACAGGGACAATTGCCATCCTGCCACTCCTTGCTCTTCTGATGATCTTCACATTGGGTCTTAATCTAGCTGTTTAGAAAATTTGCCTCTTAATATTACATTTTATATGCATGTCACATTTTATACATTTCAAACAGTAAGATTTGTAGCAGAGTACTAATCTCAAGAGACCCTTTCATTGCAATTTTGTCCCATTAGCGATGCGACCATGCTGTTACTAGTGTGCCTGCAATGTAGAGTTGGCGTGTGAATGTTCTCAAAGTCTATTGGCGATCGCCGGGTGTGGCTATTCGCAGTTTGCAGAACCGTGCAGCATGCCGCAATACATGTGCATAAGAATTGCGTCAAAGATGAACATGGCTACATCTGTATTTTGTGAAAAAGATTCTGGTGCACGCACATTTGAGCAAAAGTGTATGTGGACTAATTTGTAATGGTAGCACCTTAACTTTAAAAAAATATCAATATGCAAATCCAGTAACAATTGTCACAGGGCCAGATGTACTAAGCTTGAAATGTGATACAATGGAGATAGATAAATCACCGGCCAATCACCTCTGACCTGCCATATCACAGACTGTTTTTGAAAAATGACAAGATAGTGGGCGAGATGTATCAAATGGAAAATGCTGTAAAACCCCAGTTTTACCGCATTTTCCAATGTATCAAAAATGATACCGCACTGAAGGGTATCGCCACCTTTGGGTGGCGATACCCTATAGAAGCCTATGGGCTTCTTTTCGCCGCCCGCTGACGCCGACGCAAACCCGCCGATTCGCCGACCCCCCCTCTGGCTTACCTTCCTGAAGGGTCCTCCTGGACCCCGGAAGGTAAGCCCTGCCTCCCCCTAGTGAAGCAGCCGGACATCCTTCCGGCTGCAGGGGGGAGGAGGAAGTGCCGGGGACAGCATGCATAGCTGTCCCCGGCGTGAGGGGAGAGCGTGGCGGCAGGGAGGTGACGGAGACCCCCCACACACCAGTGTACAGGTATCGCGGGGGGCCTCCGTCACAGCACCGCGATGCCAGCCGCATATGTTAGTACATATGCAGCAGCATCGCGGCGAAGGGCGGCGATGTATTTTAATACATCCCGCCCAGTAGCTGATAGGTTGGATATTTATCACTCTCCATTTTATCACTTTTCAAGGCTTAGTACATCTCGCCCATACTGTGTAAAACAATGTTTCTGAATATTATTTGCATGGGCACACTGACAAAAAAGGTAAAAGTAGTTTAGTTTTTTTTTTTTTTTTTTACAGAGTCAAAAAATATCTGTTTCTAGACATATGTAGTTTCGGGAGATACATTACATTTTCTCATTCACTTCGATGGATTCAAGGTGACATACCTTTGTTGGGACTGACAGGCTGCATAAAGAATGTTATCTGTCTTATTTATGCACACCCCACCGGAATTCTTTAGGTCACATGACTTGGCAAGAACTGAACCGGGTTAAAATTCTATGTTCAGCCTCTCGCAAAAAGCACAGCTGTGGGAATTAACTTGTCCTCAAACGGAAAATAAACAATTTAATCTTGGTCTGCTGAATACAAAACTAATCCTTGTGAACAAAAGCAGTTTTAAATTAATAAATCATACATTGGAAGGTCTAGTAAGTCTTTACTACTGTTTTTTCTTTCAATGGACATTTCCGTTATGATTTTACTGGTCTTAAAATACGTATCTGCAGATGACATGGTGGTTTTGCTATGAAGCCCCAGGGATATCGTAGCACGCCTGTGTACTGTATTAATGTTTGATAGATCTAAATTAATGTCTTTTTCAGGGCCGGACACTTAAGTGACAGCCAGGCTGAGCTGCTGTTGGAAAGATCTCAGACAGAGGTTTTACAAGTGAAACAGAAGTTAGAAAACTTATTAAAACAGGAGAAGCGGAAATTGCATCAGAAGCTTACCTCCAAGCGGAGCCGTCAGATTGCACAGAGGGTAATTCCACAATGCATGTATAGAAATACTGACCTAATTCTATATTTACCTGCCTTTTAGGTCTTGTTTTATGTGTTATTTTCACTTGGTGCGCAGGATTTCATTTGGTTCTTTTTAATCAGATCACTCCTTTTTAATATTTAAATGGTAAACAATAATGCAACTAGAAAACTACAACCCTTGGCGGCAGGCTGCATGGGGAGGCGCTCAGCATAGGACAAGGCCGCCCCTCTCGGTGGGTCCCTTACTGCGGTGTGTCTGCTAAATTTAGTGGGGACATCGCTAAACTGCGAGCGCTTCGCTACTAGCTGCGAATCAAGGCACAGGACAGCCATGTTTTGGATGTGATGTCACACAGCCCCAGCAGCTCTTTCCCCGCACAATCTGGATATATATGTGTTACATAGTTACATAGTAGGTGAGGCTGAATAAAGACTTGCGTCCATCTAGTTCAACCCATGTTTATAGTAGCTTATCCCTTGTTGTATAGTATGTTCTGATATTTTAAAGACAGATTGTTACTTATTCGTAGCCATAGATGTTTTTAACCAATAGATTTTTATCCAACCTTATTTTAAACGTATTTATAGTGTCTGCCAACACCAATTTTCCAGGAAGAGAGTTCCAAAGTTTTACTGCTCTGACAGTAAAGAATTTTTTTCTTCTAGATGAACAAAATCTTTTTTCTTCTAATCTAAACTCGTGCCCTCGCGTCCTAGATTCCTTTCTAGTAGAAAAAAGGGTGTTTGACAGTTCCTTATATTGGCCCCTGATATATTTGTACATGTCGAGCATATCCCCCCTTAAACGTCTCTTCTCTAGTGCAAATAGTCCCAAATTGTTTAATCTTTCCTCGTAGCTTAAATTCTCCATTCCCCTAATAAGCTTTGTTGCTCTTCTTTGGATTTTTTCTAATTATATGATGTCCTTTTTATAGTGCGGGGCCCAGAATTGTACTGGCCCTCTCCAGTCTGGCCCTCTTCCACAAAATGCTTGGTCGCCACCCCCAAATGATCGTTCTCCATCCCCAATTCTGTCTATCCTTTTGTACAATGCAGTAAAGAAATTATAGCTAAATTGTAATTGGTTGCTTTTCATTTTTCGAAGCTTTAGTAAATCTTCCAAAAATGTCCCCCATACATAACAAAGCCCAATAACCCGATCCGCCTACCGGATATGCCAGATCGGCGATCGATCTGGGAATTGGGGAGATTAAATATGTTAAAATTGCTGAGTTTGCCAATCCTGACCATTTTCAGTTGGCTTCAGGGAAATGGGATTTTTAAATATTGCCCCAATATATCATTAATGTATGTGGCCAAAAGGGTGTAAAAGGAGGGTACTTGTTTCCTAGCACGGCGCCAGCGATTTTAATTGCATCCATCGGGACCCAAAAAATTGCGTTGGTCGCATTGCATGCAACCAAATCGCATGCAATGTGATCGACGCAATTTTTTACATTGGAACCAATGTAAAATGGTCCCTGAGACCCGATTTTACATTGGCCCAATGTAAAATGCCCCCCAGACCCCAATTTTCATTGTATACCCACCCTCATGGGTGAAATGCCCCCCCATTGTTAACGCCACCCCATGATCATCACCAACCCGAAGCGTGGCGAGCGCAGCGAGGGGTGGCGGTACGCGTCCTCCGACCTTTTCATACCCCCACTATCCACGTCGGTGTGGAGTTGAATGGCGAGCACAGCGAGCCCCGCGAGGGGACGCGCATTACTTCACAGGTATTACGCGTCCCCTCGCGGGGCTCGCTGCACTCAGGTCTCAGTGGCTCGCTGCGCTCGCCACACTATGTAAAATCAACTCCACGCCGACATGGATAGTGGGGGTATGAAAAGGTCGTAGGACGCGTACCGCCGCCCCTCGCGGGCTCGCCACGCTTCGGGTTGGCATTAATCGTGGGGTGCCGTTAACAATGGGGGGGGGGGCATTTAACATACACATTACCCATTAGGGTGCCTATACAATCAAAATTCGGGGCCATTGGCCCATTTAACATTGTTCCCTATGTAAAATCGCGATGGACGTGATCAATGCGATTTTGTAATAGCCGGCTAATTTAACATTGCTCCCTATGTAATATCGCGTTGGTCGCATCGCGTGCATTATAATGTCATGTGACGGACGCGATCAACGCGATTTTCTCATTGCCGGCAATAAAGGCTAAAAATAGCCAAATATTGCGTCGGTCGCGTCCATCGCTTACCTTCAGTTACCTTAACTTAAGGTATGCGATCACCTACGACGGGCGCCGTGCTAGGAAACAAGTACCAAAAGGAGATGTGAAAGTGTGGAGCGATCAACCAAACTGATTCATTCTGGCTATCCTATTTAATTAATACATTCAAGAAAGTGGTGGCTTTACCCTTTGTGCTTCCCTCTGCCCCAAGACTCAGGTCACCCCTTTCTCCCCAGGGTTCACCGATACTTCTCTTGCTTACCGAATTCTTCAGCTCTCCACAAACGTAGAGAGTCTCAGGAGACAAGAAGAGAGCCACATTGTTCGGTGCTACATTAAGCGTAGCAAATGTTTCTGAACCAGGCCGAAGAGTTAGGATATGGAGTATAAAAGGGAGTTGTGCGTTTAAACACTCATAACCTGTTCTCCGCTGCCATGGTCTTCGAGCGTATCCCGCGCATCTGCAACATTGTCAGTTCCATGATGCCGTTTCTTCATTTCTACATTCTCTTGTCCTCAGAGGACACATCGGGGTTCAGTAATTTGCATGAAATGTTTTGCTACTGTTTGCAGCTCTGGGGAATTCATTCTAGGGAGAAATAACACTAATTTGCATTTTAACAGTTTGGCTCTGTTAATGAATAACTATGCACACAGTGACTCATTTGTGTTGGAACAGAGAACGCTCAGGGAAAGTCTATTTTTTTTTCTCTCCGTACGTCTAAAAATTCACTTATTAATTTAGTTTAGCGTTTCTGTTCTAATCTCTCCCTTTGGAGAAAAAAAAAAAAGTAGCCATTATATATTTGAAGTTCTACGATGAAATATCTGATTCATTGTTTGTAATGTTTCTGGCAGCCGTTCTAGGAGAGCTGTTGTGGAAGTCTGTTACTGATAGCAGATTGTTTTCCTGGTCTATCTAGTAACTGTAAGGGATTCTATCGTTGGCTTCTGTCTGGTTTGTCATTCTGTTAGTGTAGAGAGAGGTTGCATGAGGATAAATAGAATACAGATGTGACAGGGAGACAGATGAATCAGAAGAGCGTTAATGGGGTATTGCAGAGTAACTACAGATTATTAGGCCCTATAGAAAAAAAAAAACAGGTTCTCCCAGTCCTCTCAAACCTCTACCACCCATAGGGGGAAATTTACTAAGATCAGATTTCTAGTTCACATGGGATGTTGCCATGGGCAACCAATCTGATACTATCTATTATCCCATACCCAAATAAATAAGAAGTGGATTCTGATTGGTTGCCAATAGCAACATCCCATGTGAAATAGAACACCCATCTTAGTAAATGTTCCCCCTTAATGTTCATTCTAGCACCCTGCATCTTTCAAAACCCATGCAGTTCCTCTTCTCTGTCTGGGGTGTCGCTCTCTACTGTGCAGCTTATAGCACAGTGTGGTGTGTATGTCAGCAGTAATATGCAGACCAGACATGTGCTAAAAGCACCAGAAAAGTGCAACACCCCAGGCAGGGAGGAGGAACTGCGTGTTTTTAAATATGTACTAGAATGAACATCTACCACCCACAAATAATACTTGTACCCAAACCAGCTCCCACATTTCAACACAGTAATTGGACACAGCTGCCTGAACTGTATACATTATGGTAATCTTATTCTGGGTATCATCCAAATCTGATAACTACAGTAGGTCAGTCAATCAATATGCAGTTAGATGCAGAGGCCTGTGGCAGAATATACTGGTAACCCATGGGTGTTATCTAAACCAGGCATCTCCAAACTATGGCCCTCCAGCTGTTGTGAAACTACACATCCCAGCATGCCTTGCCATAGTTTAAGCGGTACTTGTGTATTTTGGCGGCGCCCATCGCATCGCATACCATAAGGCATACGATGGTAGAAAGTGTGGCGAGCGCAGCGAGCCACCGAGCCCGAAGCGTGGCGAGCGCAGCGGATACCTGTGAAGCCCGCGAGGGGACTCTGATACCTGTGAAGGTATCCGCGTACTCTCGCGGGGCTCGCTGCGCTCGCCACGCTTCGGGTTCAGTGGCTCGCTGCGCTCGCCACACTTTCTATTCTCAACTCCACGCCGACGTGGATAGTGGGGGTATGAAAAGGTCGGAGGACGCGTACCGCCGCCCCTTGCGGGCTCGCTGCGCTCGCCACGCTTCGGGTTCACGTTTATAGTGGGGGGGGGTGGTGGCGTGGGGGTGCATTTCACATTGTAAGCACCCTTTATGGTGCTTATACAATCTTTCATCGCATAGGGGGCAAAAATTGCGTCGCATCGCATGCTACGCGATGCATGCCATGCGATGCAACGCGATATAAACATCGCGCGATGCACATCGGGGGCGCCGCTATAATACACAAGTACCGTTTAAGCATTGCCCAATAGCAAAACTGTGGAAAGGCATAATAGGACTTGTAGTTTCACAACAGCTGGAGGGCCACAGTTTGGACATGCCTGAAAATCCCAACAAAAAATTACCCTAGAATGTCTGTGTGTGCGTGTACATGTGGTAGGGAATATAGATTGTAAGCTCCACTGGGGCAGGGACTGATGTGAATGGTCAAATATTCTCTGTAAAGCGCTGCGGAATCTGTGTGCGCTATATAAGAAACTGCTAATAAATAAATAAATAAATAATTCTAAACAAAGGATAATAAGTATGCTTATAATTTAATTCTACATCACCAGCCTGTTAGTCAGTAAGACTATATAGAATGCTATTTTTCCATATCTGCCAATCGTGCTGTTTCCCTTACATAATACCCCAACATTTTTAGTCAGACTTCCAGGAATGCCTGTTTGGCTACTGAGATTATATCCGACCTCTTTGTATGTTATCTACCATGTTTATTGATCATCTGGATGCTTTCACTGTACATAAGGGCTGATTCAGGGGTGAAAGCTAATGAACGCAGAGGCTGTGCGATATTTTACAAATGTGCTTTTGCTGAGCAACTCCCTCGGATCAACTGTGTAACCATCGGACATCGGATGTACCCTAATGTGTCCTGTGTAATCGCAGTGCCGGAGCAAGGGAAATATTGGGATTGACCCCTGTAGTTTTCTGAATGCTGTCTATCAATACCAGCCCCCCCCCCCAAATGCCAATGTCAGTCATGCTGCGTAGTTTGGGTCAGCAAAGTGTGGCTTCTACCCAAAAACATTGGGTCTCAGTACCGAGACGCACCTTTTAGCCATTTAAAATGTTGGAAATCTAAAAGTGATACTGTGTTTGTACATTTGTCTTTGCGCCTCTTTAACTAGGCGTAATACTTTGTGCGTGGTCACGTCCTCCTGCTGCGCTACCGTACGTTTATTTACTCTGCTCTCTCTTATTTAGCTGAAAGAACAGAAGAAAGAGCTGAGAAGCACGCAGGAGGTCGGGAAGAACGCTAAGGAAGTGCAGCCCTATTTGGAGCACTGGAGAAAGCTGTTTGCTAATCATTGCCGGGAGCTTGACGAGCTCTACGAGAAGCACGATAATGATGCCACAGACGAATTAAAGGAGATTAAATACAGCCTGACCGAGAAGGCAATTGAAGATCTCAGACACATCCAAAGTGCTGTAATTATACAAGAACTGCTGAAACTCAACGTGCCCAGACTGCATCTGCAACAAGTGCTGGATGAGCACAAAAGGGAGACAGCACTCTTGGCTCAGCAGCTCGAGGAGGAGGAAAGTGGCAAGGTGGGGGAGTCGAGAGCATCTCTGGAGATCACCATGCGGAAGCTTGATGACGAATTCAAACTCAACCTTAAAGAGCAGAAGAATCTGAGACACTGGGAGCAGCTGCTGTTCATGTACGTAAGCAGTGGGTTCTACACAGACTGCATGCACTCTACTTCTTCTGCAGTTGTAATGATCAGCACTACCAAGCAGTAACGTTTGAGTAATGTGCCCGGGTGCCTGCCTCTGTGGGTAAACACAATGTATAGCGAAAACGGTGGAGGCACTCCTGGGACTTGCTGCAAAGAAAGACAGACACAGCGGTCTGGGGCAACGTTTCGGTCACCTTAATGACCTTTTTCAAGCTCAAAGAAATACATAAATGCACATACCTATATACCTTCCACCAGCACCGTGCTCAGGTCGTCAGCCTCCCCCGTTGCTGGTCCGTGTCAAGTGATGTCACTGTTCAGCGACGCATGCCAGTCGGCATGCGCGAACTCGGCTGGGTTGCTAGGCGACCTGTGTGTAAACATAAATATAGTAAACAGCGTGATTTAAAAAAATAACAAACAGCGAGTCAGTGCAGCACTTGTGCCTCACTTATTTGAAGGATCTACCGGTATATAATTTTTTTTCTTTAGAAGCACCACATTAATATATTTTTATTATTTTTGTGGTAATTTTTTTCCCCCCATGATCCATTTTTTTTTTCTCACTGATTATTCTACCCATGAGTCACCTCAGTTATTACCCATGATTCACCTCTTCTATCTCGTTTGGACTTTGAGGAGATACACAGCTTTTCACACATCAGCTGCTTTGGATCTTTTTATTTCTGCATATATCTGTGATATTTGAACACTGCGTACAAATGGAGCCATTAACTCCTCGTACGCCGCATTGGTCAGTGCTCGCCATCAGGGGCAGCGAGCAGCTGACACGTTGAATAGGGTGAGCAGGAGGCATGGCGAGGGGTAGAAAAAAATGGAGAATGCACAGTGAACGAAAAACTGAGAACTCTGTGCCGTGCTCGCCGGAGCATTACTTCACAGGTATACGCGTCCCCTCGCGGGGCTCGCTGCGCTCGCCACACTTCGGGCTCGGTGGCTCGCTGCGCTCGCCACACTTCCCCTCAGACATCGGGGCTCTTCTGCTGCCTCAGCTTTGATTACTAGTAAATGAGATTGCGGGTTGTGTGGATATGGAAGGGGAATGCAGTTAAAATGTACTTAATATAACTAAACATCAAATAGAGCATCAGACTCGTTATTTAATAGCCACTCCTATAATGTCTCTGTAAAACATGGACACAATTAGTTTACTCTACAGTGTTTTGTTAGACAATCAATAGGTTGACAACAAAATGGTCATCATTCATTAAGTCGACACCAGTGGCGGCTCCAGGGGAGGGAATGTAGCACAGTTTAAAATTCATATAGGGGAGCCACAACAACTGCCATTCCTAACTGACTCACTGGCAGTTGGTGTGTCTGCCCTATTTGAATTTTGAACTGTGCAGCAGCACCTCCACTGGGGGCTGACACATGAAAACTATTGACATGCAGTTGGTCGACAGTTTGGGTGTATGGGAGTGTTTGGGCCATAGAACAACACTATGGCCACCAGTTTAACCTACTAAAGTGCTATCACTGGGGTGAATGGATGAATCCACTAATATTTAATATTTGTGACTTTGTTTTCCAGGAAGATTCTCCTGTTACCTCTTTGTCTGTCTGAAGATGACGTACAGAAGATAAATCAGGAGTTCCTCTCTAGCTTTTCACAGATGGATATCACGTTGGCTCTCCCCAAAATCCAGGGCAGAATGCTGCTCCAAAAATACATGAGCGACTGGGAGAAAGCCGAGCTGCACAAAATAGACCAGAATGTATCAGAGATTGAGAAGAAGGTGAGTTAGTGACATAGGGGGGTTATTCAGACCTGATCACTGCTGAGCAAATTAGCAGGAAGACACCGCCCGCTAGAGTGAAATCCCGCCCTGCTAATTAATGTGCTGACTATGCAAATAAATGTGCGTAGGATTTGCAGCTGAGCAAAAATGTCCAAAATCCTTGGTTAGAGGTTCACCATCGAATGATTATCCCACCGTGCACCAGTCATCGCAGGCTAGGAGTATCTAGATACTTACTCTGTGACTGCGATGAATACTCCCATATCTCTGACCTGTTCACTAGGCTGCAAGTGTACGCAACATCGGCGCACCACCGCAGCGATGCTATCGCATATGGACTAACATATGTGATTAGCATCGCACTGCAACTCTGGGATCTCCTCACTCCCCCCATGCCGGTAAACCTAAGCAGGCTGTCCCCGGCACCACCTCCTCCCCCTGCAGCTAGAAGGACCTCCGGCTGTTTTGCTAGGGGAGGAGGAGTTTACCTTCCTGGTCCAGGCTTCTTGGGAAGGTAAGCCAGGGGGTGGGGGGTTGGTATCTGCGTCGGGGGTTGGCGGTTTGCGACGGGCAGCGATAAGAAGCCCATAGGCTTCTATAGGGTATCGACACCCAAACACAGCGGCCAGGACTTAATACATTTGAAAATGCGGTAAAACCCCGGAAAACGGGGGTGTACTGCATTTTTACCTTGGTACATCCCACCCATAGTAGGCCATAATCTGATGGAGAAACTGCACCTGCTATAGGGCTAGTGCAGTTTTCAATGGGTGGACCAGCGAGGGCATCTAAAGACTGTAACATCTCCAGTGGCGTATATTTATAATGGGTGCAGCGTGTGCAGTGCACAGTGACACCTCCGAGCTAGAGGGCCCACGCTGTAGCCATTTCTTCAGTACTCACCTCTCCGGAGTCCAGACTCCATTACAGTATGTCAGCCCTACAAAATCACAGGGAAAATGGTGCAATAGACATTTCCCTAGAGTTTTGCACATGCACAGTACAGGAAGTCCTCCGCAGTAGACTCTAGCGCCACTCTGGAGTCTACTAGTGCCCGGCTGCAGGTAAGACAGAGAGGAGGGTGCCCTGTTGGATATTGCAAAGGGGCCCCTCCTCTCTTAATACACCTTCAAACAATTGACTATACACAAGGGCAATGTGTTGTAGCGGCATTGGCCTAAAGTCACAGTCAGACACCGTTACGTCCACTCCAACAGGCAGATACACTGGAATGATCCAACACTCGGAGGCTAAGAGAACTGTTGCAGTATCAAAGTAAAGATTTACCTGTTACCAGAATGTCTAGTGAACAATGAATGTCAGTGTTTCAGGTTTTCTCTATCATATTCTGTCTTTCTTGCATGTAAAATGTTATATTCTTAATCAGATGGAAATATGCAGCTTTCATTAACACATCTCAGACGATATTCTGTTGTAATTGGGTTTTCTGCTTTGTAAGTGAATTACATTGCAGCTGCTAGTCTGGGAGCGGATTATTGTAGCCTCTAGACCTCTTATTCCCCATCTACGACAAACAGACTTCCTGTCCTTTATCCGTGTTCCTTAGGCCATGACACTCACGCGTTTATTGAGATATTGGAGAAGCGAGAAGAATGTGATTACATAGCGTTGTGTGACAGCGTTGGCTATTTAATCCTCTGTATTCGTAGTATAAGCACTTGACATTTCATTTGTTTCTGTTGTGCTAATTGGACCTCAGATCTGCTTATTTTATGGATTTTTCAGCATCTGATTCTGGAAGATCTGATCAATGCCAGCAGTCTGCATATTACTGTGTGTCCTGCTAAGCTGCACTGACATCACAGGTGCTTTGGAGTCTGACTCCTTTATCACTTCATCAAGCTTGATAAATCTGCCCCAGTAAGAGATAAAGGGTGAGATTTAATAGGATGAGAGATTCAGAAAGTGAGAGATTTGGTAAGAAATCTCCAGTTTTTTTAAAGCGGCAATCAGTTACACTGCAAAATCAAACTGGTTTTGCAGTGTAAATGATTGCCACTTTAAAAAACCTGGAGATTTCTTACCAAATCTCTCACTTTCTGAATCTCTCATCCTATTAAATCTCACCCACGGTGTCTGGTTTTTATCAGCGGCCAATCAGCTCCTACCTGTCATTTTTCTGCCCCACTGTTTGCTGTCTGTTGGATTCACCACGGCTTTGATCTAATTACTTCATATTAATTAAGGAACACTGGTACATTGTTTGCTTATTTGTTGTATAAAAAGTATTCATTATTCGGAAATGATACTAAATATATACGACGCTGGCCCTAACCAATTTGATGCCCTACATTATTTTTGCTGGTGCCCACTTTTCACTTCTAGTTCGGCCTCTGACCCAGCACCCCTCTCCCAGCAAAGCACCCATCGCCCAGCAGCACAGATCACAGCAGCAGCCAGCAACAACCAATGATTCCACCAGAGCAATCCTCATTTTGGTGCCCTGTGCCAGCAGGAGCATTGGAACCCATATGGACAATGCACCCCAAGGCATGCATCCTACAATGGGAAGTGTCCTTAATGGAAAGGGGAGTGGTCATACAATAGTATCCCCAGTTCAGTTTATGCCACACTGTAGTGCTTCCTTATTCACATTATGGGGGGAATTTACTAAAGAAAATTTGTAAAAAAAATAGGTGTATTTGTATCCAGAAATACACTTATTTTTGACATTTACTATCCCGAAAATATGGCAATTCGTATTGATGTTCTATCAATACGAATACGAATTGCCGTATTTTCGGGATAGTAAATGTCAAAAATAAGTGTATTTCCGGATACAAATACACCTATTTTTTACAAATTTCCTTTAGTAAATTTCCCCCTATATCTCACGTTCCTTCAGACGATTGTGTACCTTATTAACTTTGCAGTTCACATTACACACACGATATTGCTCCTTATTCACATTTCACCACAAATTGTTGCTCCTTCATCACAAAAATATATTGCTCCTTTTTTACATTCCACACCACTCCGTATTACTCCTTAATCGCATTACACCACACAGTTGTGCCTTTTATACATGTTACGCCACACATGCACCTTATAGACATAATGCCATAGCACCCCTTATATGCACAATGCCTTCAAACACATAATACAACACAATAATGCTTACACATCGTCATCATAGGCGTGTGCACATTGAGTGTTAGGGGTGCACAGGCACTCCCTAATGCTGTGCAAACCCTTATGAATACCTTCCACTAGCAATACCAGCAATGCCTTTTATCAAAGTCTTTTGTTTTTTTAGAACAGTATTCCATTAAAAGAAGCGCCCATCAATCAATTGTGTTTTGCATTGTTAATTGTACTAGACCATTGTCATATCACTACATACCTTCGTCATCCATATGAATTTGACTTTATTTGCATGTACCGTTACACAGAGTAATTCGAATATTAAAACTGAAATAGGCAGTAGATTATGGATTTTATGATGTAGTGAGTGCCAATAGATGATGGTAGATGTCTGATTGGAGGTGTTAGACACTCCCAATGCGCACGCCTATAATTGTCATACGTTTGTAATGCCCTTATACACAACATGCCACACATTATTACACATCAACTTCCCCCTCTTTCCCACACACCCTATGGAAGAGTGTCCATAGGGCGCGTGGTGAAGAGGTGGAAGTTGTCACTGCTCCTGGGGGGAGGGCCACTGCGGATGTCCAGCTGTCGGAGCTCCTTCTCCCATACGCCTTTGCGGAGTTTGGCATGCTGAACCTGCACTGGTTCATGCTGAACCTGCAACCGGCCTAGGCTTCAAAATTTGCAGAGTCCAGTCCAGGCGAGTACCCGGACTGTACTCTGCAAATATTTAAGTCTAGGCCGGCTGCAGGAAGTCAATCAGTGCAGGTTCAACTTGCTAAACTCCGCAAAGACGTATGGGAGAAGGAGCTTCAACAGTAAATGATATAACTCCACCCTGTACATTACTGCAATTGTTTCCCTAAACCTGCTTTGGAAGTTGTCCACCAAACTAGAGCAGAATTTATAAGATCTGCACATTCAGGGGTTTATTTACTAAGATGGGGTTCTATTGAAGATGGAATATTGCTATGGGCAACCAATCACAATCTGCTTATTTATTTAGCACCTTCTAGAAAATAATAGATAACTGGTGGCGACCCAACTTGCCTGCCCAGGCCCCATCCATCTGAAACCAACCTTAAAAGCCGATTGGCGTTCTCCTTTAAACAGAAGCGTTACAACAGATTCCATTACTTGGATTACTTTCCTGCAATTTTCTACAACTGCCGAAAAATAAAAATTGCACCTGGATGTAATTTCAGCCCAGATGCTTTCTCCAATCAAGCAGAAATATGTTGTATTTACATAACCTGTTTTCTTCCTGTGGAATAATCTCTTACGAGATTGCTTTTTTTTTTTTCCCCCAGTCGAGTTCAAAGACGACGAAACATCCTCAGGATAACGTCGCAGAGATTCTGAAGAAATCTATAGAGGAAAAAATCCAAATTTATGAAGCACAAATTACAGATGACAAGATTAAGCAGGTAACTAAAATAAGACGAGACCAGATCAGACATTGAAGACTTATCCAGTTACATGAATGTTTGCTTTTGATTTGCACTTTCTAGTTTTTATGCAAATGAGACTCTCTTCAAGAGATACAGTATGGCCTATTTAATGGTGTGTGTGTGTTCTATTCCCTTTGGGAAGTATTCAGTGCACATTGCCTCCATAGGCTGGTTTGGTGCAGAGCTTGGAGCAATGGGGGTTTTTTTAGGCGGTGAAATGTCATATGGAAACTTTACTCCCCATATTGGGTCTGGTACAGATGCTAATGCAATCACAGCTGTGATTTCTGTATTCAGATAATGGGCCTAATTCAGCTTGGATCATTACGTTGCATTTCCCTGTTCGTAGATAGCCGCTGCAGAGAAGGAGATTGAATGGGTCGGAATAGACGTATTCGTATCCATTCGATGTCAAATTTGTCTGGTAATTTAGCTTCAGCTGAATGATTATATACGGCAAACTCAGCCGAATTCTGGTTTAGGAATGAATACACCTAGGGATGGCCATCGATGCCTTTGCCATCGATGGTTGCTATCGTTGGCAAAAGTGCAACTGGCCATTGATGGTGTATTACTATTCAGTAGATGACCATGGATGTTTTAAAATATCGTTGGTCATCCATTTTCTTTGATTTGGCCTGTGAGCCAATCAAAATATGGGGGTGGGGCTTCATTGGTGTCAGGGGCGGAGCTTTGCTCCATGTCCTGACCCCTTGGGGAAAAAGTCAAAACACAAACACGTTTAATCTTGACCTCGATGGTGGGAAACCATCTGGTTCTCCCCCCTCGATAGCAAAACTATTCGACATCGGCCATAAACCATCGATGATTTCTAATAATCGATGTTCGATGGCCATCCCTAAATACACCATCGAAAGTACACGGCGGATATGGCCATGATTTCTATGGTGGCGTGCTTTTTCAGTATCACTCGTACAGCTAAATTCAGCCGGTAATTCAGCAGAAAATACGACTGGAAAATACTGTCATTTTCCAGTCGTATTTGGCTGAATTAAATACAACCGCTTCGGCTGTACAACTTCCAAAAGTTCCTCTAAACCAGGGGTGGCCAAACCTGTCCTCAAAATCTACCAACGGTGCATGTTTTCCAGGCAACCTGTGGATCTATAGTAGGAAAGAATGCAGCATGTTTTAAAATGTGACAGTTAGTAATGACTACAGCTGTGCACCAGCTAGGTAACCTGGAAAACCTGGACCGTTGGTAGATCTCGAGGACCGGTTTGGCCACCCCTGCTCTAAACGGATCAGGACACGGTCTTAGTGAGAATTTGTATTGCACATTGGGACTTTTTTCCACTTATTTAATCTATGTGCATTGGATAATTAAAACACGGAGGTAGAGCATAGTGCTCACCATTTAAAAGGATGATTTAAAGACATTGGTTCTGTTTAATTAAATTGATTTTAGTGGCACAGCAAAAATCCATTTATCATATTCTCCACTTGAGTAGCATTTGAAGGCAATCATTTTTGTGTAGCTTGTGTTTGATTTTATGCTGATCTATATGCATTTTTTATGCTTTTAATACTTATCAGTGGCGTAACGAAAAATTTTGCCCCCCCCCCTCCGACAATTTAGCCGCTGCCCCCCGTTAAAAGACCCCCCTGGGGAGCTGGCAGGGGGGTCCGTGCGGCGCGGAGGTACCTGTATTCAGGGAGAGCCTGAAGGTCCCTGCGCCTGCGGTGCTGAGTATGATGTTGCCGGGGTCCCTGCAGTGAAGTGGAAATAACGCGCTATCTCCGGTGGAGATAGCGCGTTATTTCCACTTCACTGCAGGGACCCCGGCGGCGGCAACATCATACTCAGCGGCACAGGGACCTCCAGGCTCTCCCTGAATACAGGTACCTCCGCGCCGCACGGACCCCCCTGCCAGCTCCCCGCTGCACCCACAAGCAGTGGGGAGCTGGCAGAGAAAAAATAGCGCCCGCAGACCCCCGGCGCCTCCCCGCCACCGCGGGGGCTGCGGCCTTATAGTTACGCCAGTGATACTTATCTATGTGGAAGCGCTCTCTAGTGTCTACATTTTCTCTTTTGTATTTGGCTGAAGCCAGCAGTGTTATGCCACAGACGGGGTACACTTTTTACATAAGGTCTACAGGCCAATGCATGATAACCGTGGCTGGTCAGCCCGAGCTGGGTCCCTGGGGGGGTTGGGGACCTCTCTCCCAATAAAGGGGTCCCACCCTCCAGGGGAACACCCGGCATGGGCTGTAGCCTGGGGCTGTCCCTGCCACCCCTGGTCTGTGGGTGGCGTGCTGATGGAGTTAAAAGTAAAAATTTAACACATGCAGGGACTTGGAGAACCACTGGTGGTTCTTGTAGTTCCAGAAAATAATGAATACATAAATAAAACACACACATATACATCGTAATAAAGTATTTTAATACTTATTACATATACATACATACATACTCACCTATAGGGTCCCCGTAGGACTTTCCTCTTTTTCCGTTAGATAATCCATAGGGTACCTTTGAAAAAAAAATTATACTTGCTATCCTCTCTGGCGTAGATCGCATCCTCTTCGTTCCATGTAGACAATCCACTGGTGTGTAAAAAATTAAAAATCCAGTGCACTGAGGGACTGCAAGTGTGTTGACACTTGCAGTTCCTCCCCGAGAATGAGGGAATCTCCAGTGATGTCAGTAACCGGCTACTCCCTCAGCCAATCAGGAGCAGTCTGCGGGGGAGCTCTGGGCCTGATTGACTGACTCTGCGTGGCTCCATAAAAGCCCATGTTATGAATTTAACATGGGCTTCAATGGTGGAACCGGCAACTCAGCCTGACCACAAGGTGACCCCAACGGGGACACTTGGCAAAGGCTGTGAATACTTATGTACATGTGATTTCTTAGTTTTTTATATTTAATAAATGTGTAAAAATCTCCGAAAAACTTATTTTCACTTGTCATTATTGGGTATTGTGTATTAAATTTTGAGGGAAAAATTGATTTATTCCATTTTGGAATAAGGCTGTAACATAGCAAAATGTGGAAAAAGTTAATACTTTCCGGATGCACTGATTGTTGAGGTGCCCACCGGCGGTGAAATGCATTGATGGTGTGTAAACCATGTAATTCTACTAGGTTTCGGGTACAGTAGATCACATATGGTCACCTAAGCACAAGACGAATGATCACCGTAATAAATTTTCTTCGAGATATCTTGTATGCCACATATGAAATGATAATCCTGAGGACATCCATGAGAAATATCGGGCTCTGGTACAACAGAGGGCAAGACTGTGGCTTTTGAGGTTGTGTCCATGCCACATTATGAATGCTGAGAACCATACATGGATGTTAGTTCGTACCTGCAAGCTAAAGAAGGGGACCTGTCCACACCATGTTGGGGACATCAATGGCATGCTCAGTGCTATAATTGTAAGATAACATTAGAAATGATAACGCATTTTACTTTTAACGACGTTCCTGTGTACAGGAGTAGGTGCGATTGACAGAAACAGTGCCGCAGCTCATGACTGAATTTTTGGACCAGTATTCATATTCAGAAGCCACTATCATGTAAATGTTACTGAGAGGAGCTGTGAGAAGGCAGAGCCAATATTATCCACGCGTTTTGCTACTTCCATCCTTCGAATCTTTGCCTGGTATCCTATCTTTATTTTTCTCAGATTGTTGACATTTCTTAAGATAGTGGCTGCAAATAATGCAGGTTTCGTTCTGCCTGTGCTCTTTGATATCCTACAGTTCAGTAAGTAACTTGGTGTCTTCAGTTCCTCTGTTCTGTTCATTTGGCACAATCCACTTACAGTACAAGGCTATGTTGATCTCTTTCAGTGTAAGGTAATTGTACATTGAGAGCCAGCATCGTTTTTGCTGTGTATAAATTACAATGCAAATTGGTGTTCTGTAGTCATAGAATTATGCTTTTTATGTATCAATGTATTTGTATGGTATTGTACGTAATCAAGGTTGGCAGTAATGAGAGGGATGCACTTATAATCGATGTTCGATGGCCATCCCTAAATACACCATCGAAAGTACACGGCGGATATGGCCATGATTTCTATGGTGGCGTGCTTATTCAGTATCACTCGTACAGCTAAATTCAGCCGGTAATTCAGCAGAAAATACGACTGGAAAATACTGTCATTTTCCAGTCGTATTTGGCTGAATTAAATACAACTGCTTCGGCTGTACAACTTCCAAAAGTTCCTCTAAACCAGGGGTGGCCAAACCTGTCCTCAAAATCTACCAACGGTGCATGTTTTCCAGGCAACCTGTGGATCTATAGTAGGAAAGAATGCAGCATGTTTTAAAATGTGACAGTTAGTAATGACTACAGCTGTGCACCAGCTAGGTAACCTGGAAAACCTGGACCGTTGGTAGATCTCGAGGACCGGTTTGGCCACCCCTGCTCTAAACGGATCAGGACACGGTCTTAGTGAGAATTTGTATTGCACATTGGGACTTTTTTCCACTTATTTAATCTATGTGCATTGGATAATTAAAACACGGAGGTAGAGCATAGTGCTCACCATTTAAAAGGATGATTTAAAGACATTGGTTCTGTTTAATTAAATTGATTTTAGTGGCACAGCAAAAATCCATTTATCATATTCTCCACTTGAGTAGCATTTGAAGGCAATCATTTTTGTGTAGCTTGTGTTTGATTTTATGCTGATCTATATGCATTTTTTATGCTTTTAATACTTATCAGTGGCGTAACGAAAAATTTTGCCCCCCCCCCCCTCCGACAATTTAGCCGCTGCCCCCCGTTAAAAGACCCCCCTGGGGAGCTGGCAGGGGGGTCCGTGCGGCGCGGAGGTACCTGTATTCAGGGAGAGCCTGAAGGTCCCTGCGCCTGCGGTGCTGAGTATGATGTTGCCGGGGTCCCTGCAGTGAAGTGGAAATAGCGCGTTATTTCCACTTCACTGCAGGGACCCCGGCGGCGGCAACATCATACTCAGTGGCACAGGGACCTCCAGGCTCTCCCTGAATACAGGTACCTCCGCGCCGCACGGACCCCCCTGCCAGCTCCCCGCTGCACCCACAAGCAGTGGGGAGCTGGCAGAGAAAAAATAGCGCCCGCAGACCCCCGGCGCCTCCCCGCCACCGCGGGGGCTGCGGCCTTATAGTTACGCCAGTGATACTTATCTATGTGGAAGCGCTCTCTAGTGTCTACATTTTCTCTTTTGTATTTGGCTGAAGCCTGTATGATATCCGTGCAATGCTTCTTTTGTGTAAAAAAAGTAGAAAAATAAATAATAATTTAAAAAAAACATGTTCGGCCCCCTGCCCTGCTATAACCAGCCCCAGTCGTGGTTGCAGAAATACAAGGGGAAAAAGCTGGGGTCCCCCTGTATTTCTATAACCAGCACCAGGGTCTTGGCCCAGTCCTGTTACCAAAATACAAGGGACAAAAGGAGTGGGGTCCCCCGTAATTTGGAAAACCACATCGGGCTCAAACAGCCAGCAGTGTTATGCCACAGACGGGGTACACTTTTTACATAAGGTCTACAGGCCAATGCATGATAACCGTGGCTGGTCAGCCCGAGCTGGGTCCCTGGGGGGGTTGGGGACCTCTCTCCCAATAAAGGGGTCCCACCCTCCAGGGGAACACCCGGCATGGGCTGTAGCCTGGGGCTGTCCCTGCCACCCCTGGTCTGTGGGTGGCGTGCTGATGGAGTTAAAAGTAAAAATTTAACACATGCAGGGACTTGGAGAACCACTGGTGGTTCTTGTAGTTCCAGAAAATAATGAATACATAAATAAAACACACACATATACATCGTAATAAAGTATTTTAATACTTATTACATATACATACATACATACTCACCTATAGGGTCCCCGTAGGACTTTCCTCTTTTTCCGTTAGATAATCCATAGGGTACCTTTGAAAAAAAAATTATACTTGCTATCCTCTCTGGCGTAGATCGCATCCTCTTCGTTCCATGTAGACAATCCACTGGTGTGTAAAAAATTAAAAATCCAGTGCACTGAGGGACTGCAAGTGTGTTGACACTTGCAGTTCCTCCCCGAGAATGAGGGAATCTCCAGTGATGTCAGTAACCGGCTACTCCCTCAGCCAATCAGGAGCAGTCTGCGGGGGAGCTCTGGGCCTGATTGACTGACTCTGCGTGGCTCCATAAAAGCCCATGTTATGAATTTAACATGGGCTTCAATGGTGGAACCGGCAACTCAGCCTGACCACAAGGTGACCCCAACGGGGACACTTGGCAAAGGCTGTGAATACTTATGTACATGTGATTTCTTAGTTTTTTATATTTAATAAGTTTGTAAAAATCTCCGAAAAACTTATTTTACCTTGTCATTATGGTATTGTGTATTAAATTTTGAGGGAAAAATGTATTTATTCCATTTTGGAATAAGGCTGTAACATAGCAAAATGTGGAAAAAGTTAATACTTTCCAGATGCACTGATTGTTGAGGTGCCCACCGGCGGTGAAATGCATTGATGGTGTGTAAACCATGTAATTCTACTAGGTTTCGGGTACAGTAGATCACATATGGTCACCTAAGCACAAGACGAATGATCACCGTTATAAATTTTCTTCGAGATATCTTGTATGCCACATATGAAATGATAATCCTGAGGACATCCATGAGAAATATCGGGCTCTGGTACAACAGAGGGCAAGACTGTGGCTTTTGAGGTTGTGTCCATGCCACATTATGAATGCTGAGAACCATACATGGATGTTAGTTCGTACCTGCAAGCTAAAGAAGGGGACCTGTCCTCACCATGTTGGGGACATCGATGGCATGCTCAGTGCTATAATTGTAAGATAACATTAGAAATGATAACGCATTTTACTTTTAACGACGTTCCTGTGTACAGGAGTAGGTGCAATTGACAGAAACAGTGCCGCAGCTCATGACTGATTTTTTGGACCAGTATTCATATTCAGAAGCCACTATCATGTAAATGTTACCGAGAGGAGCTGTGAGAATGCAGATCCAATATTATCAACGCGTTTTGCTACTTCCATCCTTCGAATCTTTGCCTGGTATCCTATCTTTATTTTTCTCAGATTGTTGACATTTCTCAAGATAGTGGCTGTAAATAATGCAGGTTTCGTTCTGCCTGTGCTCTTTGATATCCTGCAGTTCAGTAACTTGGTGTCTTCAGTTCCTCTGTTCTGTTCATTTGGCACAATCCACTTACAGTACAAGGCTATGTTGATCTCTTTCATTGTAAGGTAATTGTACATTGAGAGCCAGCATCGTTTTTGCTGTGTATAAATTACAATGCAAATTGGTGTTCTGTAGTCATAGAATTATGCTTTTTTATGTATCAATGTATTTGTATGGTATTGTACGTAATCAAGGTTGGCAGTAATGAGAGGGATGCACTTAATTCAATTTTGGACTAGAATAGGCATTTCCCAGATGTATACAGTAGCTGAAATTATGTTTTATTTAATGCATGCATTTTACATTCTAAACAAAAGAGCACTGAGCCATGCACTGTCTATGTAGTTACTGGTTTATAGTGTTTTGTTAGAAATTAAATAAGCAGAAACAGTCTAAGAAGAACTAACCTATCCTGTGTATTTTTTTTAAATAATAAAGGGCGTGTATACTTTCACCATGAACAGTAATTATTTTTAGTTAAGGTGGGTAAAAATGGTACAGCTTTAAGAAATGGAGGTAAGCCTCTATAAGCGCCATATGGAGATGACATTATTTATTTATTTATTTTATTTATTAACAGTTTCTTATATAGCGCACACAAATTCCGCAGCGCTTTACAAAGCATAATTAGGAACAAAAACACATATAAAATTACAGTACAAGACAGTTTAGGACAAGTACATGGTAAATATGGATAGTTGCATCAGGGGACAGGACACTGAAGCAATCATCAGGGTGGCAGAGGTTTATATATTCTAAGAAAGGCACAAGAGGAGAGAGGGCCCTGCCCGTGAGAGCTTACATTCTAAAAGGGGAGGGTTAGACAGACGGGGTGACACAGAAGGGAAAGAAGTGGGCATAAACAGTAGGTTAGGATGAGAGATGGTCAGGTTTTATGCTGGAGGGTGGGAAGAGGTCAGCTTAGTCTTTGATATTTTAAGTCTAAAAAAGCGCTGGGTCATCCAGGAGTAGATAGCAGAGTGACAGTAGGATATATGAGTGAGGATGGAAGGAGAGAGATCAGAAAAGGAGCAGGAGATTTTAGTATTATCAGCATAGAGGTGATAGTGGAAGTTAAGTGAGCAAATAAGTTCACCCAGAAAGGACATATAGAGATAGAGAAGAGGACCAAGAATAAAATTTTTGGGGACACCTATTATCAATGGAAGAGCAGGAGAGGTGAAGTCATTAGAGGTACAGCAGGGCATTTTCAAAACAGACAGTGCAAATACAAGCATTAACAGTGATATTCAAAGTTTTAGCAGTTGCAGAAATGGTGATAAGCTGGATGAACAGTCAGATACCCAGGAGTAGTATGTTGTGAGTATGAAGTGAGCTCACTCAAAGCAGTCCCTTGGTTTTCTGAGTTGCTGTAGTTTCTGTTTTTCTGAATCACTTTGATATCAAGATGTTAAGTTGGTTGGCAGTTTCTGTCCAGAATAAGTCCAATCTTTAATCTATGTAACTTTTTCTCCCTACTTAAAAAGCTTCCTACTTTAAAAGCTGACAAAATATCAATAGTCAGCTTTCAATAGTCAGCCAGGCTGTGTCAGCCTAGTATTCTCACTAAATACTAAAAGCTGTTTCTAAGTTAATTGATTAAGACCCCACCCAGCCAGAGCCCCTCTCCCACTAGCAATAAAACTAAGATAAACAAATGGTAAGAGGTTACATACCATCCCAGCCACTAATACATTCAAACTCACTTTAATTCTTAATACAATTGCACAAATACCTATAAGAATGCAATATGCAGGCAGAGTGATGGTGACTCAATACTGGCAATGGCATGTAAGGTTAAATACCTATAAGAATGCAATATGCAGGCAGAGTGATGGTGACTCAATACTGGCAATGGCATGTAAGGTTAAATACCTATAATAATGCAATATGCAGGCAGAGTGATGGTGACTCAATACTGGCAACATTATCATTGCAAGGGTCCCTCTGGTAATTATGATTTATAGTAGTCTGTCCCACTTGAATTTGTGTTACCTTCTCTGGAGGTGTCAGTTCTGTGTAAGCAATGTTTCAATAAGAATCCATTCCATAGTTGTCTACCCTTCCACTTCCTGCAGGGGGCTCCCACTTCAGTCCTAAATCTCCTGCTGCCATGCAATGTATTTCTAATCCTCCCAGATTCTTCAAATTCTGCCAGGGGTGCCACTAAAGAGTTTCTTTGCAAGGACAGTGATTTGCTGTAATCACTGTGATTTCCTGTAGCTGCTTAGGAGTTCCTCATTATCTAACCCTTGTGGGAACCCATAACAGAAGAGAGAGAGAGAGACAGAAGCACACACAGGGTCTTAACTGTGCTGATGTGCACTCATCCATAGTGTGCTGCTGCTGCTACTAGTGAGTGACATAGAGTAAGAATTTTTGCTAATAATCTTTTTTTTAGTTAACACATTTGTTTAAAGAGAGTGGGGGAGATTCTGTAAACTAAAAATGCGGTAAAAAACCCGTTTTATAGGGGTTCTACCGTATTTTGGGATGCTCTAAACATCCCCGCTGGGTTACATGATTCTACTGCGACCAACCGCTGCCCCACACCGCCCCCCCATCCCCCCTCACCTGTGTCCGGACAGCACAGTGCCGTGCTGCCCGGACCTGTGACCTCCTCCCTGCACTGTGATCCTCTTCCGGGTGCAGGGTGGAGGAGGAGAGCCCGCGCAGCAGCGCCGGGTAAGGGAGGGAGGGGGGAGCCGCCGGGACCCGCTGACTCTCACCGCAAAGGTTAGTTCTTAACGCAAGAGCTTTTCTTTGCCATAATTATCGCATATGTTAGAACATATGCGATAATTATAATTGTGATGGGCGGCGAAGGGGGGCGGAGATTCTTAGAGAATCTCCCCCTATGGCTGTACAACTCTCTGTTCAATAAACCACAGTGCCTGGTTAAATCACTGGACTTGTGCTTTGGATCAATTATAATTCCGCTGGTGGGCACATAACTCTGCTAAACCACTTAACTGCAAACACATCTCCACATGGGGGAGAAAATATCAAAAGTACACACGCCGCCATCATGGCCTCTTATGAGTGCGTCTGAAACAAGCAGAGCTGCAGTGTGCCTTAAGCTTAAGAGTGTCACAACAAACACATGTTTCAGTGCGATAATTATGCAGGCAATGGGCGGCGAAGGGGGGGCGGAGCTGGGCTGCGGTTGTTAGAACATCCCGCCCAGTATCTGTTGTCCTTAATGATTTGGCTAATGCTATAAGGGTTTGGGAAACAGCACATCCAATAACTAAACATACTTCCTGCGTGGCAGACAGTCCAATGTTCGCAACAAAATAAAATGTAATAATCCGAAACCATTTTTCTATGCTTAAGGATGAATTTCCACAAGGTCAAATTGCATTTGGACTTTATTGCATAGGCTTCACATTAATCCTGTATATTGCGCTGAGTGAGAAAAAAAGCAATATCACAACAAATATGTAGTTGCACACAAGAAGTTTCATATTGCAGTTGTAAAACTCCCCAAAATATATTGTTACTAATGTTGCAACAACAAACCCTTTACGCATAGACACACCCAAATGTGGAGCTAGACACGCCCTTTAAGCAGAGTGTGACGTGCCCCCTTGACAGCGCTCTGTGCTTTACACAGTGTATACTACTGTAATTTCCCTGATTCTCGTTTTCAAAAGTCGGCAAGTAAGGTAGCAAGAACATTTTAGGAATTTATGGAGATATATTAGATTTATTTTAAACTGTAAATTACTTCATGATGGAATTAGCCTTTAAGTAAAAGTGACCTTAGAATATTAAAATATTGCTTGAATATATTCAGAGTTTAGTAAATAGACCCACCTTTAAATGAACATACATAGGCAGATGCCATCTTTATACGTTTGTTAGTTTTCAAGGATTATTATATGTGGTGCAGATGCTCCCATTACTTCCCACTATACAAGATTTAGTCCTGCTCAATAAAGAAATTAGTACATTTACACGGTTAGGTAAAAGACCACGTATACCATTGTTCAAATTCCAACATAAACAAGAACTCTGGTGGCGTTAATCTTTTGAACCTTAAACAATACGTCCATAGCAGATAATTACAGAATTGCCATTGATTGGATACATGGAACAAGGGATAATCTAGTCACCTTATTACATACCTGTCCGTCATTTTGGCCCCATTCACTTACCTTTTTATTATGTAATACTTGTAAGGCAGGGCGATACGCTCCACCATGAAACTATCTAGAGGAGGCATGTCCAAACTGTGGCCCTCCAGCTGTTGTGCAACTACACATCCCAGCATGCCTTGCCATAGTTTAAGCATTCCCTAATAGCAAAACTGTGGCAAAGCATGACGGGACTTGTAGTTTCACAACAGCTGAAGGGCCATGGTTTGGACATGCCTAATCTAGAGAATCCTTTAACCTCTTGGGTGGTATGCCCGATGATTTTCCGGGCTCGGCTGCGCTGCCGCAGCGGGCTGTCCCGGAAAATTTCCGGGCATACCACTAATATAGAATAAGTGGGCGCCAGTGGTGTCCAGGTGTGCACCACTGGTGCAGCACCTCTAGAGCCCCCCGTCGCACACTCCAGTGCCCCCCCATCATCTTTGCTCCGGCGTACGCCGGAGCTCCCCTGACCCAGCCGCTATGCCGCCAGCTGCCACTCATTTTATAGCAGCAGTGATGTTGGCGGCAGGCTCGGGTATGTTTGGCGCGGCCTGGGGGGACTCGAGAGTGATCAGGCACCCGAGTCCTCCCTAGCCACCGCGAACATCCTCCAGCCTGCCGCCGACGTCACTACTGAATGTGACAGGCAGCTGGGGGAAGCCGCGACAGGGAAGCTCCAACGTTGCGGAGGTGAGGGGGGACTTTGGGGGCTTCCAACTTCCTGTGGTGTGTTTTCCTGGGGCAGGACAAACCTGCCCCAGCAAAACCCACCATTCAAGGGGTTAATTTTCCTTCCATTCTCAGGGGCAACTCTCTGTGTAATTTTCCATTTTGATCAGAAATATATGTTTGATTGATTCTTACTCATCAATAAAAATTATTAATGAAAAACAAAAAAGTTTTAAACTAAAACATTATTTTATGCTCTTTGTATCTGACAGGCCAGAGGAGAACTGCTTCTGCAGCGAGTACATCGGCTGAAGGCCAGAGAGTATAAATTAGGAGAATATATTGCTTCTATACAGTTCCAGGTTGTTAGTAATAAACTCCGGGCCCTGGAAAGTCACTCGGCACTGCTGCAACTGCAGTCTCTGTTATTGGAGGAGGAGAAGAGCAAGGCTTCCATCACGGCAGAGTATGAACCGCTCCTGCAGGCACTAAATCAGGTAAGAGGGATGGGATTGGCAGCTTGAATGGAAGACCAAGGCTGGATTTTTTTTTTTATGTTTAACAGTTTTTATTGTAAACTGATCTACAGCAAAAAAATATATATATTTTTTATATATTTATATATTTTTCTGTGTGAGCCAACTTTTCCACAAGATTACATACTATTTAGATCAGGGCTGGTCAAACCGAGTGCAAGTGTTTTTAGGGCATCCCCATGAAAATGCTGGGCGTTCCCCTGAGAACGCAGGCAGGTCGAGGCACCCGCCCCCTTTTCCATCTCCGTCAGCAATAAAAGTCAGTTGGGTGACTTTTATAACTGAAGGGTCAAAAAAATAATTTGATGGTTACCATACATCAGGTGGACATCAGCCAACTAGTTGGCTGGTTGTAATGACAATCTGGTAGTGTGTAGGGGCAAACGATAATCAGCCGTTCACTCCTACATGCCTAAAAAGGTTAAAAAAACAAACAGTTGTTCCAAAAAGTTTGGTAAATCAGCCATGTTTGTGTAGGGGGAAAGTATCCTCCAGCTAAATGATAAATACAAGGTCCATCTCACCATAACTACGGAACCCTATCAGTGGCGGAGATAAAGAAGAGGATCAAGAGCAGCAGTGGCAGTAGTCCATCACTGCTGCTACATGTCAGACTTACGGTCACCCCAACCAGCACCTGCGATCATTGCGCCACCCTCACCGTCCTGTTAGCATCCGGAGTTATCATGCTCACCTCCTTACTGCACCCATGGTTGTTGTTGCAACTCACACACACACACACTGGGGGCAGATGTATTAATCCTGGTAGAGTGATAAAGTATACGGTGATAGCCAATCAACTGCAAACTGTCATTTTTCAAACCCAAGTGCCAGCTTGCAACCCCCTTTCCCCAAAGCAGTTGGCATCGTTCACCATGGTCCTTATGTGCACACGGCTGACCACTAGTTGTCCGTGCTTGCTGCAGGCTGGGTACCATAAAGGTATCATCTGAGCCTCCCTATTGTGCTTCCCCATCTATTACTATAATACAGGGAGGCTTGTGGAACTTCAAGGCCTTGGCTGTCATGGGACATGCTGAGTCACTTCAGCGGCCAGTCACCATATCAGCCTGAGGAACAGCCCAGCTTTTGGAGAAGACCAGATCTTCACTGGCTATAACATATTGGATGCTGAATATCAGCAATCTGGGCATACCACTGTGGAAAGACCCTGAGGGTATGCTGTGCGGAAAGACTAAGAAGTTGGCCCAGTGGGCATCTTGGAAGCTGCTATACCAATGTCCCCCCATGCGGTGCTCCACCTCTTTGACGTTGAGGTGTGTGTGTATATGGATGTATGCATACTACAAATACAAGTGCCATCTATTACTATAATACAGGGAGGCTTGTGGAACTTCAAGGCCTTGGCTGTCATGGGACATGCTGAGTCACTTCAGCGGCCAGTCACCATATCAGCCTGAGGAACAGCCCAGCTTTTGGAGAAGACCAGATCTTCACTGGCTATAACATATTGGATGCTGAATATCAGCAATCTGGGCATACCACTGTGGAAAGACCCTGAGGGTATGCGGTGCTCCACCTCTTTGACGTTGAGGTGTGTGTGTATATGGATGTATGCATACTACAATTACAAGTGCCAGATACAAGTGCCAACTAGTTGGCTGGTTGTAATGACAATCTGGTAGTGTGTAGGGGCAAACGATAATCAGCCGTTCACTCCTACATGCCTAAAAAGGTTAAAAAAAAAACAGTTGTTCCAAAAAGTTTGGTAAATCAGCCATGTTTGTGTAGGGAGAAAGTATCCTCCAGCTAAATGATAAATACAAGGTCCATCTCACCATAACTACGGGAACCCTATCAGTGGCGGAGATAAAGAAGAGGATCAAGAGCAGCAGTGGCAGTCCATCACTGCTGCTACATGTCAGACTTAAGGTCACCCCAACCAGCACCTGCGATCATTGCGCCACCCTCACCGTCCTGTTAGCATCCGGAGTTATCATGCTCACCTCCATACTGCACCCATGGTTGTTGTTGCAACTCACACACACTCACACACTGGGGGCAGATGTATTAATCCTGGTAGAGTGATAAAGTATACGGTGATAGCCAATCAACTGCAAACTGTCATTTTTCAAACCCAAGTGCCAGCTTGCAACCCCCTTTCCCCAAAGCAGTTGGCATCGTTCACCATGGTCCTTATGTGCACACGGCTGACCACTAGTTGTCCGTGCTTGCTGCAGGCTGGGTACCATAAAGGTATAATCTGAGCCTCCCTATTGTGCTTCCCCATCTATTACTATAATACAGGGAGGCTTGTGGAACTTCAAGGCTTTGGCTGTCATGGGACATGCTGAGTCACTTCAGCGGCCAGTCACCATATCAGCCTGAGGAACAGCCCAGCTTTTGGAGAAGACCAGATCTTCACTGGCTATAACATATTGGATGCTGAATATCAGCAATCTGGGCATACCACTGTGGAAAGACCCTGAGGGTATGCTGTGCGGAAAGACTAAGAAGTTGGCCCAGTGGACATCTTGGAAGCTGCTATACCAATGTCCCCCCATGCGGTGCTCCACCTCTTTGACGTTGAGGTGTGTGTGTATATGGATGTATGCATACTACAATTACAAGTGCCAGATTGCCATTGCAGTAGTTAACTGTAGATTTGAAATAAAAATAACCTAGCTCAGTGGTCTCCAACCTGTAGCTCGCGAGCTACCGGTAGCTCACGGACATAATTTGGGTAGCTCACCTACCTTCAGTACTGCGGAGACAGTTAGGAGGAAGTGATCCAGTGTCAATGTCCTAGAACAGACAGGTCTCTGGAGACCCACAAATATTACCACCACCAGTGGGAGACCGCAGCACAGCTGACACTCTACAGTGGAGGTAAGCGGGAAGGTAAATGGAAATAACTGCATGATGGAGAGGGGATACACAGAAGAGCCTCCACGCTGCAGGCGGTGGTCAGATCAACATGTTGGGCCAAGGGCTGGAAATTGCTCAGATAGGTACGCAGACCTCTTGAGAAACTACTCGATTTTTTTATTTTAGTCTCTCTTCGGAGTTTAATTTCTCTTAAGTAGCTCACACCCCAATTAAGGTTGGCGACCACTGACCCAGCTTTATTGACTTTTTATTTTTTTTTAAATATTCATCACAAGTTGGCTGGTCTGAAGAAAAAGTTGGTTAGGTGTGCAGTGGTGTTTTTAATTGGATAGACAAGTCAAATGGTTGGTCAGTTGGATGGTTGGAGGAAAGATGGTCTGATGTATGATCAGCATTAGTATATAGGCCCCTCCACTTTCTCTACTCCACTCCATACACTGCTATTAAATAGTAATGGGGAGAGCTAATAAAGGTTGCAGAGCGATAGATTCTTTTGAAACCCTAAATTCATTCTGATTTGTCACCGATCGCCAGATTTAATGCTTTCTATTTTCCTAGTACTCCAGTGATGGTATCTCCCAGCAGTGCCCTTTTGGGCACATTCCCAAAACCTTGTCTACATGTTACTGTAGAAAGTTGGTATTCCCTATAGAGCAAACAATACAACGTTCATTTTTAAGCTTGTACTTTGAATATGTCTATGAATGGATGCGGAGCACAATTCCTTCTTCCAGGTAGCTTGCAGGTTACCAGATTTATAAATATCCCTAAATAGGTTTCTGTTCCCTGAATTCCTGTTCCTGATTTATGCAGACCAGGATCGGGCAGCCTGCGGAACTGCCAGGCTTATAGGGCATGCTGGGTCTGTATTCGCTCAGCACCTGGCGATCCACAGGTTGCCCAAGCCTAATCTATAGTAAGAAGATTAATGAGGCCTAAAAACTACTTAGTATTCTTGGCATGCTATAGGAAGCAACACGGGGAGTCTGCTTCAGAGCAACCGTAGCTCCGGCTTTTCTGGATGTAAATGAGTCCGACTTCATAGAGCAGCTACAGCCCGGCACAGGTTTTTTGGGTAATCAGTCATGCAAAATGCACAGGTGCCAAGATTTCAGAAGGAAACGGAAAGTTTAACTTGATTACTTGTTGCCTTGATGGCATCCATCCATTCCTGTCTCCTCCCATTATATGAAAGCAATTGATATTATACTAGCATCTTGTGTGTATGTGCAATGCAGGCTGCTCCTTGCTTGTGTCAGGTCCTGTCTCCGTCTGCTCTGTTCTGTCTGTCACCAAGATTGTACCGTGTCAGCCTCCCATCTCAATTGCGTTGTCAATCTGTTGTGTTCTGCCCTAGAAATGAAAACGGAGAGCTCATTCAGTGCATAAGTGACTTTCCATCTTCCATCTCTCGCTCTCTCATTGCTGCTAATACTCTCTGTGCATTTACTGTCTCTTTCACAAACTGTCTCCAATTTCGCAGTTGGAATGGGATTCACAAAGCAAAATATGTCTGATCCATTTCTCCTTCAGTGAAGATTTCAGAAACCAGTAAATCAATGCATTTCCCAGCTGAAAACTCAGTGTATCCTTGTGTTGCAGCAGAGGAGCTGCGGCCAATTTTAAGTTCTGTTTTGTGTTCTTTTTGTCATTAAAGTACAACATTTTTCATGTATTTCATTGGTTTATTTTTAAAACCGGTTCAGCTTTATTGTGCAGGGTTTCCGGTTCTACTGGGAATAAGAAAACTATAAAACATTATTATTTGTGTTTTGATTATTTTTATAACAAAAGGAGGGGTAACTTTACTAAAGCTTCTAGAAATGAAAAGTGGTGATGTTACCCATATCAGATTCTGGCCGGTATTCAATAACGGACACTCTTTCGGCCTTGCGGATATAGCAGCCGTGGCGTTTCCCAAAGCAGTGAAGGCAGATTGCGACAAAACAGATCCGACTTTAAAACAACTCTTGCCGGAAACGGCCGTTAATTGACGAATTTGCTGCCGTTTTTGCCGACACGCCCGCTTTCTGACACAGGTCAGCCGGAACATTGAATTCCAACTATCAAGTTACAGTCGAGCTAATGTACAAAAAAATAGTAGCGCTAAATAAAGTAAAAGCAATATCACATTTATTATATAAAATGCACAGATAAAAATGAATGGGTTAATAAAACAAATGCACCAGCACCTATGAATGATAGTTGCCTAGGGATAGGGTCCATTCCTATATATGTCGCCTGTTTCCGGAAAAGGGGGAGTATCTCTTCAAGTAAGATGTAAATGATATTTACCGCAGGTAGTCCCAAATGTGGTTCTTTAATCCTTACTTAGGATGGCATTGAAGCAAGTCCAACAGATGGTTTTTTTGAGGGTATTTCCTCAGGACTCCATATAAACGGTCTGTTTGAAGAGTGTAGCAATCCGGTGGCGGCTGGTCTGGATCCCAAAAGATGGTGGGTGGCAGAGTTGGCAAAGTTGGCTGGCAATAGGTAGCTGGTGCAAGGTGCCTGACGCGTTTCGCTGCATATAGGAGCAGCTTTATCATAGGCAACTATCATTCATAGGTGCTGGTGCATTTGTTTTATTAACCCATTCATTTTTATCTGTGCATTTTATATAATAAATGTGATATTGCTTTTACTTTATTTAGCGCTACTATTTTTTTGTACATTTCCTATCTATCCTAGGGGGACTCTCAATCCCCCTCATTAGTAGCTGCTTCACATCTCAGCCCATCACAGCGCCCATTTAGGTTGTTATACAACCCTTCCTGTGTTTTTACAGTCGAGCTAAGCCTGTTGGGATGTCCCGACAGTCGGAATCCTTAATTAAATACCCCCCTCTCTCTATTATTTCTCTATTCCATGCATGTCCAAATCATGCCTTGCCACAGTTTTTCTATTAGGGAATTCTAAAAGTATGGCAAGGCATGCTGGGATGTGTAGTTTCATAACAGCTGGAGGGCCATAGTTTGGACATGCCTGGTCTATTCCATCCTTAAAATGCTAGACAGAACCTGATTGGTTAATATGGGCAAAATCACCGGTTTTCATTTTTAGAAGCTTTTTAGAATTTCCCCTGAGTTTCTCACACTATTTAATTGATATCATCTTCAGTATCCTTAAAATAGTGGATAATAATTCACAAAAAGAGTGTATATAATGTTTTGAGAGATATTAATGGCTTACGCTACATCCTTCCTTTAGAGTTGGCCCTATCGCCATATCTGGGGCTATAGTTTTGCACATGTTCCCCGAAATGCATGTGTACCAAAACTTGCTGGCGCTATATAAATAAATGTGAAAAAAAAAAATAAGATACTCTACGTACATAGGGTTCATTCTAGCACCCGCCATCTTTGAAAACCCATGCAGTTCCTCTTCCCTGCCTGGGGTGTCGCTCTCTGTTGTGGTGTTTCTAGCACAGGTCTGGTTTGCATATCAGTGCTGATGTACAGACCACACTGTGCTAGAAGCACTACAGCAGACAGCGACACCCTAAGTAGGGAAGAGGAACTGCATGGGTTTTCAAAGATAGCGGGTGCTAGAATGAACACTACATATGTAGAGTATCTTAGTTATTTTTTCACATTTATATATATAGCGCCAGCATAATCTGTTGCCCTTTAATACAGTGAAGTGGAATATACTGTAAGTTAGCAAGCATAAAATAAGTTCGGTAATGGCACCCTCATTTTTTTTTAGCCTTTCCGAGCTCAGGGTCTGCGTTGTTGAATGCAGACTTCCTGAGCCCGACAGTGTGGTTCCGATGGTCCATCTGAGTAAGCCGAAGGCAACAACTGATAGTCATGATGGCGATTCGATACTCCGTCTTCTGACACGGTTGCCAGGGGGGATCCTAACGTTGGAATCTCGACAGCCGGTGCTCCGACAGGGGGGATCCCGACTCACAGGTCTATTATCCCTTGTGGGGGTCCATGGCCCCCATAGAGGGAGAATAGAACCTGTGGCGAGCGTAACGAACCACCGTGCCCGCAAGGAGCACCGACAGTCGGGATACTGACCGGCGGGATCTCCCTGTCGGCGCGCCATACCACATCCTTCTGACACTGCTACAGTTTGCTTGCAGCTGTGCAATACCGACCAGATCAGAACCAGGCCTTACAAGTGGAGTTTGTAAACAGTAGGTGTGACACTGTATATCAAATAGTGCATAGGTTCTCAAACTCGTTCCTCAGCACACAGTTCATGTTTTCCAGATCTCCTCGAAGAATCACAAGAGATAGATTTACCACTACTAGTGGATCTTTTAAAATGTGTCAGTGAGTAATGACTACACCTGTGCACCCTGCTAAGTGACCTTTAATAATGTGAGCCGTCCAGGGTCCTGACGGTTGAGTTTGAGAACCACTAAAATAGTGTATGTATAGTCTATGTAAGTTGCAGAGGTTTCATTGTTCTCCTTCACATTCAATATAAGATATTTTTGAAAAACATACAATTTTTTCTCTCCACAAATAGGAAGTAAGAGAGATGGATCGGAAATTGGAAAACTGGATACAGAAGGAGACCGTCATCAATAAAATGAAGGAGGAGGATAAACGCCAGGTGGTTGTGGATGTGTCTGGTGAAGAGGAGAGCTTGCCTGTCTCAGCGACCCTTCGCGAGGCCCTAAACAGGCGGAAATCCTTAATAAATCTCTACAGAGACAGGTAAAGAGGAGCCATATAGAAGTCAGCATGGGGATTACATAGAAATGACTTGACCATTCACAATGCTTACATACTGTATGTTACACAAAATCTAAGTGAAAATGACATTTTTGTATGCATTTAATTCTATTGACACACAAGGGGGGGTTTATCAAACCTTTTAAAAAGGACAAGTGGAGTTATTTCCAATAGCAACAAATCAGCATAATTTCCTAGAAGGTACTATTTATTTATTTATTTATTTATTTACAGTTTCTTATATAGCGCAGCAGATTCCGTTTCACTTTACAATTGTAGACAGTGATAGAACTGGGTAACAACAGACAGACTTGGAGGTTAGAGGGCCCTGCTGCAAGCTTACAATCTATAGGGATATAGGAGGGAAACACAAGGACAGGCATCAGTAATAGCATAGCAGTCCCACCAAGTTACAAGTCCAGAAGAAAAGCTATATGATACATTAGTGCCTTAGAGGGTTATGTGAGTGGACTTAAATACAGTCTTATAGGCTTGCCTGAAGAGCTGAGTTTTCAGGGAACGCTTGAAAGTTTGGAGGCTGGTGGAGAGTCTTATTGTGCGTGGAAGGGCATTCCATAGGGTGGGATCAGCTCTAGATAACTTATAGCTTGAATCTGATTGCTTGCTTTGGGTAACACCTGTACCAGATTTTGTCTTGTACAACAATCCATGCTTAGTGGCTACTGTGACCATAACACCAGTGTTACTGTAACGGGCTGGTGTTTGCACACACACAGTCCATTGGGGAAGGGGACAGAGTTGAGCACCTGCACAAATTTCCCTTTCTGCTCTTGAGGATACAAATGATACAAATGATACAAATGATATTGGATGAATTATTGCCAGGTAATACGTTTAATAATTGCACTTATGGCTGAAATGACTCATTGAAGATGAATTAGTCATACTTGATCTGTTTACTTTAGCCCAGAGGTAGCCAACTCCAGTCCTCGAGAGCTACCAACATTTCATGTTTTCCAGACCACCTAGCTGGGGCACAGATGCACTCGTTACTCACTGACAAATTACAAAAGATCCACAGCTAGAGATACTTACTTAACTTGTGATTCTGCGAGGAGACCTGGAAAATGTTAACTCTTGGTAGCTCTCGAGGACTGGAGTTGGCTACCCCATTGTTACTGAAAAACAGGCACATTCTTCTTTTTAGAAATTTCAAACCGTCGACTAAACTGACGGGCCAATAATGGACAATAAATCTGAGGATCATCTTAATTTTAATTCTGCTTGCTCTAGAATGCAGAGGGAACAAATGGAGTATGCGCTGGTGGAAGATCAAGAGGAGAAAGCCCAAATGGACACAGCCCTAAGAATATACAACCAGGTACTCCATACATAGCACCTCTCTATTAGAAAATCACAAGTTCTAAAACATTAGGGTTCTAAGGATAAGAAACGACCTCTTTATGCCATGACAAATACATTTTACATACTAAAATACAGTGTAAAAGTAGGCCATGTGTTTAGCCACCAAACAACTACACTAGATTGATTCAGAAGTTTGAAACCACTATGGCGGAGATGTACCAAGCAACATGACAGTTAGGAGCTGTGTGGCTGGTACCTTAACTCTCTCCACTTTATCACTCTCCAATGCTTAGTACATCTTCCCCTAAATGTAGTACACTTTGTAGACAAAAGTGATTGGACGCTGACAACAAATAGATCAACGGCATGTTATTGTGGTCCGTACTTTGTAGGCCTTCACGTGAGGTGATTACTGCAGTAACCCTTCTTGGCAACCCGTCCCCAAGTTCCTGGACAACAGCAGGTAGTATGTTCTGCCATTTTGCCTTAAGTTCAGTGACCAACCTGAAGAAGGTCAAGTTGGTCTAGAATGCACCTGTCCCAGTTGTTCTCAATGTGGTTAAGATCTGGACTCTCATCTGTCTAGTCCATCCAGGTTTATGAGTATAACAGTCAAGTGTTGCTCACAAAGTGGCATTGTCTCCCTAATAATGTCATTTGTTGTTTCCATCGAACTGCCACAATGGCAATCGCCAAACCCAAACACGATCATCTGATCTGAAAAGTGTAATCGTGAGTTGGTACACCATAACACAGGCCACCATTGTTTTACTGTCCAGTGTTTGCATTCTTTACACCCTCCTAAGAGCTCGGCTGCATTTTTCTTTGTGATTAGAGGTTTATGAGAAGCTGCTCTCCCATAATAACCAAGTGTTTGGGCCTTCCTATGAAGGGTTCTTGTCTAAACCGATACTTTAGTGACCATTTGGAACTCATGTGCAATGGTATGCATGGGACACAACCCCTGTGGTTGCAGTTTAGAGTGGTCTTCTAGTGTGAGATGCACTCCTGCAAGGACCTTTCTTTTTCCAAGCATTAATGACAAGACACCGTGCCTTGATTAATTTCATACCTTCTCAGACACGTGTCCACTACAGGAATACAGCATTTCGCTTACGCAGCAGTGTCCAATGTCCTTTTCCCCTTTAAGATGCTACCAATATGTTCAATGATCTTCTCTCCAGCGTACACACTGACAATTCTGTTAGTCTTTCTGAGATGTCATGGCAAGACTGAACTTACTTTCCCAAAGCTACACATCTTTCACATCTCACCATCCCTTCTTAGATCTCAACTCTATCATTCTCCTGTATCGTTCTCCACCAAATCAGTTCCATACTATGTCCAGCCAGACTCTACCTCAGGTACAGATGTATTATCTTGAAAGGCTTGATATTGCCCGAAATTAACAATTACAAGTTACGAAGCTATGGAAAGAGTTATGTGGATGTCGTTATAACTGGTCTATTTAACTGGTCTATTTACCAAGTACCTAAAAATCAGCTATATAACTGCCATGTTACAGGCTGTGTTTGAAAAATGTCAGGAGTTGGTTGGCTGATATTTCATCACTTTCCACTTGATCACTTTTTCAAGGCTTAGTACATCTGGTCCTTAGTCTGAAAAAGATACAACTCTTTTCAAGAGCCTTCCCCCAATCTATTCTACTCACACTGAGACATTGGGCCTGGTTTTATAGGTTCACCCATTTTGCATTTGCAACTTCAGTTTCAGATGCAGCGGACTTGCGTAAATAAGTGGACTCTGTGTTGTGTATGTCCACTGAAAGCATCTCAGATCCACCGCTGGCGTACTAAAGACACAACATCGGCAACTATAGTGTCTCAGAATGTCCGTCTTAACTAAGACTGCCAACTGCGAAGAAGCACAGGGTGGTCACATGTCTGCATTTCTGTAGCCACCTCCCATTGCCTCCCGTCAAACAGTCACTACCTGTAACTTGCTTTGGGCCAGATGTACTAAGCTTCAAAAGTGATAAAATGGAGTGTGATAAACAACCAACCAATCAGCTCCTGCCTGACATTTTTCAAACACAATCTGTGACATGGAAGGTAGGAGCTGATTGGCTGGCTGTTTATCACTCTCCATTTTACCACTTAGGGCCAGATGCACCAAAATCCCAATGTGAGTAAATCCTCACTGCACCTGCCGTGGGCAGTGTTGCTGTGAGGCATCTGCAGTGGCCACAAATCACTCCACTGCTCCAGACCCTCGGTATTGACCCCAACTTTTAATCCTCTGAATCTCCCCTTCTAGCACCACTCATTGGAATAGTATAAAGTTATATTAAGAGTACAGTAATTCAGCAGATCAAACAGAAACAAAGATATTACAGTATTTGCAATGTTGGTTACAGATCGCTACGCTAATAGTAAATTGTAAATGTGTAATGCATCTAAATTGCTAAACAAAGTCCTGAGTGAACAGATTTGCAATCATGCCATTAGTAAAGTATTTGTTTTTCCAACTCTTGGCATTCACTTCTAACTCATGTCATGGTGATGGTTAATTCTGGCCATCATTGACTGCTTGATGCCAAGCCATTCATTTATTTTTTTCCAGGATATCCGATTGGCAGCTTATCTGACCAAACGATCCCTGGTACCAGAGGGAATGCTGCATCGAATCCTCAGCCTACTGCTTCCCGCGAACTCGGAGAGTGAAATCTCTTCTCTTCTGTATGCGGTGGGTCATAAATATTCAGACAGTGTTACGGAGACTGACAGCAATGAGGATGGAGCTGACAGCTGGAGGAAGAGGTAAGCACATGTCAGTTGCTGCAAGGAAAATCCAATTTATCTGTATTGTTTCGGGGTGGGGCAGGGGGGGAACATCTATCCTTTGGCCTAATAACAAAATGTCAACACTTAAAATTCCTAATGAGAAATGATAATTGCTCTCCTGTTCTTTCCTCTAGATGTTAACTCTATATTCCTCCTTTAACGGTTACATGTGGGACTACGATGTTTATTTAAAGTGCGTTACTTACCTTTTACACCTTTTTGTGGCGAGATAAACTAGAACTCACTTCACAACTTTCATCCTGTCTTTGTGGCTCTTCTACAAGCTAAGGTCCCCATATCGCGTGAGGTCTATTTGTGATGAGAGCCGCGTGATTAATGATCGCGACCTTCGGCATATGGTTTAGCAGATGTACGAACAATGAGTTTCAGACAACCTGTGGCTCTTGCGATGATGATGGAATGATTTCTCTCGGCGCACTTTATCAGCTGAAGGCAGGTTAACCACCCCTGTTGCTAAACAACTAAATGAATGACAGATGTTAGCATGCAAATAATTGAAATGAGCTGATAAACGTAATCACACTTCTACTCTGGCTCAATAGACTGTGAAGTTTTTGAAGGCCAGAAGATTATGAACAGCCCACGGCTTAGCTGGAAGGAGAGGACCGGTGGGGCGATTTAAAAACAAAAACATTCTATGCATCGTCATTGACCGTGTTGACAACGTGTTTTGACAATGATAAGATTGCAGCATAATTAGAACAACAAAACATCCCTGGTGGTCTAGTGGGGACCTTGTCTGGCGGGACTAACTTCTCCATCTGGATCAGTCGGTGATGACATCAGTGCTTAACACTAACCTTTCCCTTGCATAGTGTGACCCTAACCTCCCCTCCTGTAGCCGAACCCTTACTTTTCCTGTAGTGCCTAACTCATAACTTCCTCCTGTAGTACAACCCTAACCACCTTCCAAGTGCCCAAACCTAACCCACCGCTGCTGCAGCCTGGCCCTCACCCTCCCTTTCTATGTGCCTGACCCTAACCCTTCCTTCCACTGCCACTTTGTGTAAAATCATTTCATTTTTCCTGAAGGATTTTTCTAGTTCTAGAGGGAGTTTGCAGCCAGTATCTAAGACGGACCATATGTTGTTGTTTTTTTTTTTTTATGGCAATAAGTGAAGAGGAGGCCTAACCAAGGACCCATCTCACTGACTGAGGTTTCATGTATACTGTACTTTAATGGGTTGATGTTACCCATTCCTGAAGATGACTTCATTTATTTAAGTTTCATAGAAAGAAAAACATTATTCCACAAGGAAACGTTTGGCTAAGACACAAAAATCGGTACTTATATGTTAGTTGGGCACCCAGTAATCTATTTGCTTAGTTTTACGTGTCCCCTCGCGGGGCTCGCTACATTTGCCGTGCTTCGGGCGTGGTGGCTCGCTTCGCTCGCCACACTATATAGTCAACTCCATGCCGACATGGATAGAGGGGGAATGAGCGTACTAACTATAGTGGGCGCCCAACTAACATATAAGTACCCAAAAATCTGAGGAAGTATCATCTTAAAGGAAGAACACTTGGGTGATATCTGACTGTCTGGATATAAGAGAACTCCATTTTTTTGGAGTGGCACCTAAGGTGCAGGTTTATAGAAGTGGAAATGTTGCCTTTAACAACCAATCAGGTTCTACACCTTCTATAAGATTCTTTTTGGACTCAATTCTTCAATGCTCCTTAGTAAATATGATTAGTTCAAAATGATTAAAACGGTGCAAACTCAAAAAAAAAAACATTGCTTAGCTTTCAGGACAACGTGCTGTGATTAGTTTTGCAAGGTCTATTTGAGGATTGAATCAAGAAATATTTTAACAGGATGTGCAGAATAATTTTGTAACATTTGTGAAAGAGGACTGATGTGAAACGGTGTCTGATTAAATCACAATGACATTGAAGTGAACAATAAACTGGAACATAGTCTCTGGAATTGTAATTAACAAAATACTAAAAGACTGCTGGGGAACCACAGAGCCCGAGAGGCAGGATAAGGTCATCCCAGCGGCCATTGTGTGTGCATGTAAAGCAATTTTCCACTTGTCATCTACTTTATTACTGATGAGATTATATGTACCCTGTTTATGAAGCTTTGAAAACACATTAATGAGATCAAAAGGTGCCAAGATCAAACAAGTTTTGTTTTTTTTCATGGCAATTTGTTTGTTCTCCTGTAGGTCTGTCTCAGTACAAGGTTTTATTGTCGTCAGAAGGAGGAAACCTTCGTGACATGAAGAAGAATTGTTTGAGGCCAAACCTGTCCTCAAGATCTACCAACAGTTCATGTATCTCAGGCAACCTGTGGATCTATAGGAATGAATGCAGCATGTTTGAAAATGTGACAGTTAGTAATGACTACAGCTGTGCACCAGCTAGGTGATTTGGGTCATGTGACAGTAATGACTACAGCTGTGCACCAGCTAGGTGATTTGGGTCGTGTGACAGTTAGTAATGACTACAGCTGTGCACCAGCTAGGTGATTTGGGTCATGTGACAGTAATGACCACAGCTGTGCACCAGCTAGGTGATTTGGGTCATGTGACAGTTAGTAATGACTACAGCTGTGCACCAGCTAGGTGATTTGGGTCATGTGACAGTAATGACCACAGCTGTGCACCAGCTAGGTGATTTGGGTCATGTGACAGTTAGTAATGACTACAGCTGTACACCAGCTAGGTGATTTGGGTCATGTGACAGTAATGACTACAGCTGTGCACCAGCTAGGTTGACCATTGGTAGATCTCGAAGACCGGCTTGGATACCCCTGTACTAAGGGTAGTGCAAATAATAGTGCACTTTATAAGGTCAGCACGGTGAAACTGTTTTGGCCTTCTGCTGGCAATAGATGTTATGAGATGGCTTCAAGACTGCCAAGGGAATGCACATAACACAAGCGCAGGTTCAGGTGCATCCAGGCAGGTGTGTATCACCCAACAGAGCAGTTGGAGCAATGGTAAAAATTAGAGGACAGAGTTTAAAGATTTCAGGCCAGATATATCAAGCTTCAAAAAGTGATAAAGCAGAGAGTGATAAGCAACCGGATCCTAACTGCCATTTTTCAAATCCAGCCTGTATCCTCTTAAAGGAAGAACACTTGGGTGCATCTGGCCCAAAATGTGGTAGGTATAAGTGTCACATGATGAGATACTTTCAGTGGTGGAATCGCAGAGCTCTGAGTTAATTCTGGAATCACAGTGCTCTGAGTTAATTCTGGAATTGCAGTGCTCTGAGTTAATTCTGGAATTGCAGAGCTCTGAGTGGATACTCACAATATCATTCTGTTGATTACTCAGCAGCATGTCTAATGCAGTCACATTCAAACATGTGTGTGACTCAGTCAGGCGCTAAGTGTGCCCTTCTCTATGCTGGGAATGGACCACATAGGTGCCTGGGTCCGCGACAGGTATGTGTAACTGTGCATTGGGGGAGGTGGAGTATCCACAATAACAATGTCTTTATTTTCCACTCCAGGAATCAACAAGAGCTGTGGGTGGTCCTTGAGAAGCAAATCAGGGAAGGTTTAGTAAATACAGAGGATGAGAGAGGTACAATTTCCGCCAGGAAGAAGAGAAGGTGAGCATTGAGACAGCGGGGATGTACTGCCTGGTTTATTAGCATGCGGTTATTGTCAGGTAGAAGTCTAGTCTGGGACTAAGTGGCGTTCCGCAGACACCAGTCTCATTGAGTCATTACAGCACATGAAAACGCTGAACGTTAGCAACAGCACAATTTACTAATGAGTTGTGTTCAGTAATAGAACTTGCACACACCATGTCCACCCTGGTTGATCATACAGTAATGTAGTAATCTGGTAACATCCACAGTTCAGTGTTATACAATTATGTTGTGTTCCATTATTTTCAGTAAATAAAATAATATACTTCTATACTATATACTAATATAGCACTAATATGGTGCAGCAGGGGGCGCCACACCTCCTGCTGCATTACTGGTCCATGCTGTGTTCTGGGACTCATCTGCAAGACCATGGTCTGGCTTTATGACCCATGGGGACGCACAAGCCGGCCGCTGTAGATCCTACTGATAGGCCTGGACATACCTGCCCTCAGACAGAGATCCTGGCCTTGTCCCTCCCCCGCAACGGTGAGAGCACAACTCTGTTTTCAAGAGGGTTTGAGTTGGTTTAGTTCAGCGCCCCTGTTGGGATTTTAGGCAACCGAGATGCCGATATCTGTATCTGACTGTTGGGATCCTTACTGCAAGTTTCCTGTACCCAACCTGGCATAGGGGTAAATTTACTAAGATGGGAGTTCTATTGAAGATGGGATGTTGGCCCACAGCAACCAATCAGATTCTACTTCTTATTAGTTACCTTCTAGAAAATAATAGATATAATCTGATTGGTTGCTATGGACAACATGCCATTGTCAATAGAGTGTGGATGCAACAGTTGGTGACATATACCACATATGGTGTTGTGTGAGTGTGTCAGTTGGTAGTATACAATGTGAGGGCACCGTCGGAGGCGGGCAAGGGGAAAGCCGCTCAGTGTGTATGCACTGAGCTGCTTTCCCCACAACGATGATTGACATCATCACTGTCTGGACACTCTGGGCATAGTCGCCCAGTGTGTATGGACCTTTAAGCAGTTGTATCAGTTTTGTACCTTATTGCTGTTCTGTGCAGTGCCTGAATGTATGTAACCATTGACACCCATTATATACCCCACGAGAGACTTGCAGTAAACAATATGAATGCCTCCAGCTGTTATGAAACTACAAGTCCCATCATGCCTTGCCACAGTTTTGTTATCAGGGAGTACTAAACCTATGGCAAGGCATGCTGGGATGTGTAGTTTCACAACAGCTGGAGGGCCACAGTTTGGACATGCCTGCTGTTAATTAAAAGGCACATGTAACATGCATTGACAAGAGCAGGTACTGAGAAAGATTAAATGACACCTATACCTCTGGTTGCAAAGACATACAGCACCAGTCATGGTCATTAATATCTGTGTTAATTAACGTGACAATGGGTGAGTCACGTTAATTAAAACAGATATTAATGAATAGAATTGTACACAGTCTGGCTTGCACTATTGTATGTTTATTAGGACATTTAAAGTAAACTTAATTTATTTGTTGGTTGCAATCTTACATACAGCTATGCTCTGCTCTCTGGGCTTTAAACCGTTAACATATATTGACAGAGTTAAAGGACAACCAGCTTCTAAGTACATAGATACTTTAAAGGTTACATTTGAAAAGGCGTTTGTTAAGGATTATGGATCAGACCACGGGCAATCCCTGGATCGATGTATGCTCTCTGCACCATGAAATATATCAGAACTAATGTGTAGGGACAGATAATTACATGTGGTGTATGTATTCCATTATGTATCGGAGATTACCTAGGGTCACATGACGCTTCGCCAGCACCCATTGGAGCTGACTAATTGGCAGTGGCTTCATGCATCAGCACAGTACGTTGGAACTCATATGTGTGCACTAGGTCTCTGGGATTGCTGTGTGAGGATGGTGACTTAATATAGAACCATGTCTAATACATTTAGCCAAGTGTGTCATGGTGATATGTACTCAGGTTGTGATTCCGAGATGTACGCAAACCCGGTGATTTATGTGCATCTCTGTTTGCTAGGGATTGGTCTCAGATGGTCGCCATGGTGATCCGAGGCTGCGTCTTAGAAATCTGCGACACTTGCAGTAGGATATTTGCGCATCTACATTATTTGATATTTACGGAAAAGTTTCCATACTGTATGCGGATGTGAAACCTATATTTAGTCTTTTTGGATTTCTTTTTTTCTTATTGATTATATTTTAGTACCAAAATATATGCATACTTTTTTGTTAGAATTAATATAGTCTGTCTGAGATGAGTTAATTTTGGTGTTTTACGGTGAAAGATGGTTCTGGATTCTAATAATGAGTGTACTGACCGAAGAATGCTCATTTCCAGTAGTGAGTATACAAATTGATGGTTCTAGATTCCAGTCTTGATTGTTTAGACCAGGCATGTCCAACGTTGGCCCTCCAGATGTCGTGAAACTACACATCCCAGCATGCTTTGCAATAGTTTTAACATTCTCTAATAGCAAAACTGTGGCAAAGCATGCTGGTATGTGTAGTTTCACAACATCTGGAGGGCCAAGATTCCAGCAGTGATTATATAGGCTGACATATGGCTCTAGATTCCAGCAGTGAGTATATAGGCTGACAGGTGGTTATAGATTCCAACAGTGATTATATAGGCTGACAGGTGGTTCTAGATTGCAGTAGTGATTATATAGGCTGACATATGGCTCTCTAGATTCCAGCAGTGAGTATATAGGCTGACAGGTGGTTATAGATTCCAACAGTGAGTATATGGAGTGACAGGTGGTTCTAGATTCCAGCAGTGATTATATAGGCTGACAGATGGCTCTAGATTCCTGCAGTGAGTATATGGAGTGACAGGTGGTTCTAGATTCCAGCAGTGATTATATAGGCTGACAGATGGCTCTAGATTCCAGCAGTGAGTATATAGGCTGACAGATGGCTCTAGATTCCAGCAGTGAGTATATAGGCTGACAGGTGGTTATAGATTCCAGCAGTGATTATATAGGCTGACAGATGGTTCTAGATTCCAGCAGTGAGCATATGGAGTGGCAGGTGGTTCTAGATTCCAGCAATGATTATATAGGCTGACAGATGGCTCTAGATTCCAGCAGTGAGTATATAGGCTGACAGATGGCTCTAGATTCCAGCAGTGAGTATATAGGCTGACAGGTGGTTATAGATTCCAGCAGTGATTATATAGGCTGACAGATGGTTCTAGATTCCAGCAGTGAGCATATGGAGTGGCAGATGGTTCTAGATTCCAGCAATGATTATATAGGCTGACAGATGGCTCTAGATTCCTGCAGTGAGTATATGGAGTGACAGGTGGTTCTAGATTCCAGCAGTGATTATATAGGCTGACAGATGGCTCTAGATTCCAGCAGTGAGTATATAGGCTGACAGATGGCTCTAGATTCCAGCAGTGAGTATATAGGCTGACAGGTGGTTATAGATTCCAGCAGTGATTATATAGGCTGACAGATGGTTCTAGATTCCAGCAGTGAGCATATGGAGTGGCAGGTGGTTCTAGATTCCAGCAATGATTATATAGGCTGACAGATGGCTCTAGATTCCTGCAGTGAGTATATGGAGTGACAGGTGGTTCTAGATTCCAGCAGTGAGTATATAGGCTGACAGATGGCTCTAGATTCCAGCAGTGAGTATGTAGGCTGACATATAGTTCTAGATTCCAGCAGTGAGTATATAGGCTGACAGATGGTTCTAGATTCCAGCAGTGATTATATAGGCTGACATATGGCTCTAGATTCCAGTAGTGAGTATATAGGCTGACAGATGGTTCTAGATTCCAGCAGTGATTATATAGGCTGACATATGGCTCTAGATTCCAGCAGTGAGTATATAGGCTGACAGGTGCTTCTAGATTCCAACAGTGATTATATAGGCTGACAGATGGTTCTAGATTCCAGCAGTGAGCATATGGAGTGACAGGTGCTTCTAGATTCCAGCAGTGATTATATAGGCTGACAGATGGCTCTAGATTCCAGCAGTGAGTATATAGGCTGACAGATGTCTCTAGATTCCAGCAGTGAGTATATAGGCTGGCAGGTGGTTATAGATTCCAGCAGTGAGTATATGGAGTGACAGGTAGATCTAGATTCCAGCAGTGATTATATAGGCTGACAGATGGCTCTAGATTCCAGCAGTGAGTATATAGGCTGGCAGGTGGTTATAGATTCCAGCAGTGAGTATATAGGCTGACAGATGGCTCTAGATTCCAGCAGTGAGTATATAGGCTGACAGGTGGTTCTAGATTCCAGCAGTGAGTATATGGAGTGACAGGTGTTTCTAGATTCCAACAGTGATTATATAGGCTGACAGATGGTTCTAGATTCCAGCAGTGAGCATATGGAGTGACAGATGTGTTTTCAGCTATAGCAGTCCTCTTTATGCTTGTAGATACATATGCTGACCTGCCATCAGGACTTCTTCACACACTGTAGTTATTGGTGGGTATTGCAGGCGTGTCCTCATTTACCTTTGAATTTGAATGTATTTATTTATTTTTAAATGAATTCCATGAAATGTGCATCAAATCAGGTGTTTAATGATAAACTATACTATAGGTATAGGCAATCAAGTGCACATGTCCTAACCTAGGCATCAGATGAACCATAATACATTAAGGGGCGAAGAACCGTTAAGCCAGGTACACATTACATGATGCTATAAATGATGCAATATCGATCATGATTTCCCTTGAGCTGCCAGGAAATCCCAGACAAATGATCTAGTACATATACTGTACACTGAACGATTTCCCAAACAATATCATCAGTGGTCACATCCAGGAGTATAGCTGTCGTTTACCATGTCATCAGATTGAGCTGCACGCAGACATTTTTGGTGCATATTTGCAAATATTAAGCATGCCCCTAATTGTATTATGGCGCGGTCCCATCAGATTTACCAAGCTGGCCCCTAAATGTAATGCCATTTCCAGATGGCTTTATCCTATGGTAGCCTATGGGCTGCAGGTTTTTACAGAGTATACCCAACCACTGCTCATGCACATTTGCTGCCAGGGATCCAACCGGGAAGCGGTGTGATAGCGTTACATTATCAGACGCCTTCACCAGGGCAAATTCTAATCGGAAACCCATCTCCAGACAATAGAAGATTAGTATATTCATGTGAAAATATTTCTCACATCCACATTATAATGCAGATTGTAATAAATAGGCCTCTAAGTGTTTGGTTTTGTACTTGGTTAAGTACAGTATTGTAGGGGTATTATAGAACGGTTACAGTACTGTAGATCCACTTGTTTAGGGTGCTCAGTTTGCCATTAGAATACATGTTTAGCTCGACACCTCCTCATGATATGCTTGTAACATCGTACGTGTAAGTACCTCTGCAGAGGATTCCAGGAATACGTAATGACACGGTTAGCAGTCTCTCTACCTCTCTTCTGTAATTGGCCCATGCTGCAATTTTGCCTTATCTTGGCCTCCTGGGCCGCTTCAAATCACATTGAAATTCTGTGAGCACCTTCTGATTACAATAAATCCCCTTCAGAACCTCGTAAGTGTCTGCACATAACACGCTTTGCTACGCAATGTACTTTCGGTATACTAGATGAACATGTTGCAATTGATTTTTTAATTTTTTGTCAAACTATATTGAGCTGCCGAGGATTGCGGCTTAGGATATTTATAATATAAGCATATGTTGGTATATATATATTACGGGGATGTAGACATCACTGAATGCAAATATCTGTGCATGCATAAATGTATGCGTATATATTAATATATATTCTTCATAGCGCTACAATTACAGGCAGAGTGGAAACAAGTATCCTTCATCATCATTACATTGATTTATAGCTATTAGGACTATATTACAATAAAGAGAGGAAAACTAATGGTATAAATAATTGGGAGCACAGTTATATTTATTTTGAGAACTGCTCCTTACTCTGCGTTATCTTGATCACTCGGTTCCCTTTAATAGCAGAGATTTTTTATTGTACTTAATGAAGCACTCTCCCCACCTAACCTCATTAAAAATACATTATTAAACTAATAAATCCACACTGGGTAAATTAGTTTTTAATTGTGTAAGTTTTAAGTTGTTGCTATATCGCTGATGAAAGTGGATGGAGCTTGTCCACATCATTGACTTTGTTTCTTGTTAACACTAATACTGTTCCACCCTTCTTAATATGATACTATGTGTGTGTGTGTGTGTGTGTGTGTGTGTGTGTGTGTGTGTGTGTGTGTGTATATAGTGAAATGTAATAGGAGGAGCGATTCATAAAGTGAGAGATTTGTAAAGGTGCCCATACACGTTACAATTATTGTATACAATATCGCATCTCATCCGATCTCGGTTTTGCGATGACATCAGATGAGATGAGATCTAGTACAAAAAGTATGTGCAGCACATACTTTTTGTACTAGATCTCATCTCATTTGATGTCATCGCAAAACCCAGATCGGATGAGATGCGATATTGTATACAATATTGTATACAATAATTGTAACGTGTATGGGCACCATAAATCTCCAGTTTTTTTTAAAGCGGCAATCATTTACACTTCAGTATCAAACTGGGTTTGCAGTGTAAATGAATCTCTCATCCTATTACATTTCACCCATAATATGTAAGCTTGCTCGAGGCAAATGATTCAGAAGCTAGTAGATGTAGTTTCACTTGCTGCCAACAGATGGCAGTGTTTCAGAGTCACACGGACACTAGACATACATATATATTGCGGCTACCTCTATATGAGGGTGAGAGTGCAGGTCTTGTGTATGTCTAGTGTCCATGTGACTCTGAAACACTGCCATCTGTTGGCAGCAAGTGAATCTACATCTACTAGCTCTCGAAGAATGTATATATATATATATATATATATTGCAACATCGCACAGGTACATTAGTGAAATGAGACAATGTGGGTAGTCTGGCTTACAGGCCCCAGGGATTCTGCATGTTCCTGTTGTTTGCCAGTATCTAACCTTTTTGGGTATTCGGACGGGGCTGAGGTCCACCATACCATGGTCGACCACTAGAGGTTGACGGCTAGTTAGACATCTGTACGTGGTTGGCCGGGTTTACATAGACAGTGACGCTGGATCGACAGGAGGCAAGCATTGACGGGAAACTGGTCAACGGTAGCAAGGTGGACACGGGTTTTTCATTTTTTTTTGGTGCTGGTCCACTTGGTTCCTCCTCTAGTATCCAAGTGGACATAGAGTGGGAATATAATAGTGTGCCAAGCAAGGCATCGTGCCCAAAGCATAGCGAGCCATGCGAGGGGACACCATGCCCATACACAGTGTCCTTGAGCACCCCTCTGACATTTGGCACCAAAAAAAAACAAAAAACGAACAACCTATGTCAACCTTGTTACTGTTGACCAGGTTCCGGTCGATGCATGGCTCCGGACGATCCAGCTTCACTGTTTATGTACACCCGGTCGACCAAGTCGTCTAACTCAGTGGTTCCCAACCCTGGTCCTCAAGTCCCCCCAACAGTGCACGTTTTCCAGGTCACCCAGCAGGTGCACTCATTATTCAGACACATTTTAAAAGATCCACAGGTGGAGCTAATTATGTCACCTGTGATTGTGTGTGGAGACCTGGAAAACGTGCACTGTTGGGGGTACTTGAGGACCAGGGTTGGGAACCACTGGTCTAACTAGACGCCATCGACCTCTAGTGTTGTCCTAGGCCCCGTCAATCTGTTAATCCATAATCACCTTTATGAATTCCGCTGAATTGATGTCCTTGTCATCTTGGCTTTCAGCATCCTGAAGAAGAAGAGACTGCGGCCTGTGAAGCGAGTCTCCTTTTCACACTCGGACAGTCTCTCCAAACTCCTCCAGACCGGCATTCGCTCCGGACAGTTGGGAAGTACAGAGTCCTTACACCTTCCCGATACCGCAGAGAAACTCTTCATCTTCAGAGCCCCCAGTGCCTCTCCCACCCCTCTCAGTCTGCCCAGGAAGAAGCGAAACTTCCTCAATTCCAAAAAGTCCAAGGCAGTTTTTTCCTAGTGTGATGCAAGGAGACGGCAGTACAGGAACATAAACCAAAATGATTTATTTTTTACTATTTATGCAGTGTGCTATTTATAAGCTCTGGCATTCCGACATTCTCTTTGTATATAAAACCAATATGTAAATATGAAAAAATCTCATTAAAAATGTACATGTATAAAATATAAATACAGTGTACGCATTCAGATTCAGAAAGCAACTATTGTGCTGGGGCACAAATAGTATTACATTGCTGATCCGATCAGGGTACTTCTGTATTCAGATCCATTTTTGGCTGAAGAAATGAGCACCACTCAAAATACTTGTCTGCCGCAAGTCTCCCATGTGTATGCAATGAAATGTTACTATTTATAGATTTAAGAACTGTAATAATTCCTCACCAACTTCTGGCCTATTTGCAATGGGGCTGATTCAGAGGTGGATGCACAAGCCTCTGCGGCTGCTGCTATTGAGGGTCTCTTGCCTGCTCAAAGTGCATCCTCTGCACATCCCTTTTGCAAAACTGAGACGCCCACTTTTACTGTTCATAGAGGCTGAAATACTGATTGGTGTTTAGGCGCACCATAGCACCAATCAGTATTTCAGCCTCTATGGACAGTGAAAGTGGGTGTCTCAGTTTGCGTCTCAGTCCTGTGGCAGCTGTCCGGTAAGGCCTCTTGTGGTTCATCGGTTTAACCTCTGTAAACGCACCACTTTTACCAACACACCTGCAACACCCATAGCACAGACCATCTTCATGAATGCGTTAAGCCACCCCCAGTAACTACATGGGAACACCCATCATATTCCCAAGACATTTCTGTTCTGATACTGTGCACCTCGGTCACAGCAGGGCCATACGTCCTCACGTGAATATTACCTCCACCATTAATTGTTTGTTTTTATACATTGCTAGGTATATAAAAATACACTTCTCAATATATAACCAGTATATCTAAAACTTAAGACTAAGGGGGATTATTGCGGTTCATTTGCTCGGGTGCGAATTCGCATTCCTTGCGAATGGTGGGACGTCCCACCATTCACAAGGTGTGTTCCCTCGCCATGACTGCAAATGGATGTTTTTACGTAAACATCCATTCACATGTCAGTGGGAACCTCCCACATCTTTCGATGGTCGCAGAACGGGAACCCATGAAACGCTGGGCTTTTCCATATGCTAATGGGGCAGCCCGAACAGTTTGTTTGCCGTGGGTAGGGTGGGCAATCCCGGGATTGGGATCGGCGGGATCCCGGGATTTGGCCCCTAAAACGCCGGGATTTCAATGAGCATGCGCAGTCTAATGCCGGGCAGCGTCTGAGCAAGTGCTCAGATGCTTCCCGGCTTCTCCCGTCCCGGCAGTGCGGCTCTGCGCAGCGTGACGAGGTCACAGGTCACGCTGCACAGGCCGCACAGCCCCGTCCGCGCTGCCCTCCCTCCTTTTCATTACCCAGCGTCCCGGCACACGTCTTTACTGTGCGCCCGCCCACCGGCTCACGGCTTCGCCTGCCCACCGTCTCTCGGCTTCACCGGCTCACACTTCAAAACTCCCTCCCGTCTTCACTGGCCGCACTGCACATGTAAGTTAATATGCGGGGCGGCCGGGGTGGGTTTAACCTGGCTACCTCATTTCTATATTAGGGAAGTCAATCCCGGGATCCCAGGATTGGGCATTTTTCAATCCCAATTTCTGGGATTGAAAAAATGCCCCGGGATTGGCATCCCCTAGCCATGGGTGCATGCACCCAGTGCATGCGCAAACAAAAAGCTTCTACCGAGTGCGAACGGGCCTGAATAAGATCCTAAATCACAACAAAAGCCTCCAGTGTCTACATAACAATACTCATCTCTGTCTAGAGCGTAACATGAACTTTATTTATTTGGGCTGATTAATGTCCGTAATTGGTAATAAACCTGATTCAGGATGAGACACAGAATAGTGCAGTCCTAAATCCGTAACCTCCCTCCTGCTGGAGTATTTCCCAGCTCATTTCATTTGTATGTGCCTTGCGAGCTATAACTTCCATGTACCCATCTGACACTCCAAATACTTCATTTTTAGACTGAAGACTCAAGAATTTTTGAGGTGCTATCCAGAAAGAGTAGGACTAGCTCCCCAGATCCACTCATTTCCCCATTGAGGCATAATAACAAGATCAACAGCCTATAACGCCATAGTGGCCCCAATGCAGCAATTTGAAGACCAACAAGGACTAATGATACAATTCAATATGTCAAACCCACCACAAAACACTTGCACCTAAAGGGGAACTATTAACCACCAAAGAAAAATTCACGCTGAAAGCAATTCTACAATGTGACATTCCTTCACTTATACCGTGTACTTATAATCACAATCTGTGACGGAGATATGATGATGTATCTGACAGCGGGATTTTTATATCATAAACATTATTTTAATTCAACAGAACATTCAAATCTCATCAGAAGACAGGTTAACTAAATTATATAGCAGCACAGATGGCACTAACGCTGTAGACACTCAGCAATAATGAAAGCCTTGGTATAAAAATTACATTACCTGCAAACATTTCCTCCTGTTTGTCAGCAGCTTCATTTTTTGGAAAAGTCAGAGGTGATATTACAGAGATGCTGTTGAGCCAAAATATTATTTTAACAGATTAGGCAAAATTTGTATAGCTGTACGAGCATCTGGCACAGGCAAGCAGTGCTGGGTTTTTCACATGTCTAGAACGATTTTCTGCTGTATCCTCACTGACCTTCACAAGTTACAGACTCCAAAATAATTTCATCTTTAGGGTCCATGTGATCATCTATCAAATCACAGAGCAGTACGGCACATAGAAAACAGATCTGGAAAGGTGTCTTTTGCGCGATAAGTGTATATAGTGTACCAATAAGTGTGTATTAGCAACCACCAAAAGGGGAGTTTACAGACCTCCAACCAAAAACACAAAAACTGTGCTTCCAGGAGGTAGAGGCAGCGCAGCTGTAAATCTTTCAGGAGTCTCTGTTGACGCGTTTCATCGCTCAGGGCGGCTTTTTAAAAAAAAAAAAACCAGTGTTTAATGTTTCCTATATATGTGATCACTGTTTCGTTACTGACGGTACCTTTAAGCCTGCTTGTTGAAGAAAGTTCTCTATTGAAAATAATTTTGGTAAATGCTCCGCAGTTTACAGCCTGTATTAAAAAAACTCAGGACTTAAGGGGGTTTAGACCGGCTTGGTCAAGTCCAGATTCGCTCCCCTGGCCGGTGTTTGGGGTTTGCGCATGTGCAAATATGCGCACGTGCAAATCACCGGAGCAAATGCCTTTGGCAAGTTTCACACTTGCCGGGTTGTTCGGTCAATAGTGGGCGGGCATGGGACGGAAGCAGGGGAACTCCCAGCGGTTTATGGGCGCGCCCATAGAAACGCTGAGCGTACTCTTGCATACGCAGGTGTGCCCATGCCTGCTTGGGGTGGGCGGCTGACATTCCATAACATCAGTGCCCGCCCTGAATTTGTCGGGAAGCATATGCTGTTAGTCCAGGCCCGTCCGTGTATCCATGGGAACACCCATCGTTTTCATGGGGACGCCCATAAAATGCTTCATTTTCCCTTTGCCAAGTGCCGGACTGCCCCCATCCACCCCTGTCCCTCCCTCCTTCCCCTCTGCAAACTGCCAGGTGAGCATCTCGCCGTGGACGTTTGCACGTTTGGGGTTTGAACATGTTCAAAAATGCGCTTGCGTCTGTGCAAACCCTCACCATTGGGGCGGGGGCCGAATTTGCCTAGCCAGTGGGAGGTGGGGTGAGGGGGCGGGATGTGGTGGTGTGCAGCTGACATATTTTAGTTGTCCATCTGCCCTGGAGTCCAGGGCAGGCAAGCCACTACAATACTTGTGTTCGCTGCACTGCTCTGGACAGAAAGAGACTTGGAGGAGTACGGATCCCTCCTCCCCCTCCTCCGGAGGCAATAGCGGGATAAGCCGCACTGCTCCCAGTCACCCTCTAAAAATGGCCCTGATGCTGTTCCCTACCTATCCCCCTCAGACTTCCCAACTATTTGCAAAATGTAAAAGTGGATCTCAAAACTTTATTCGAACGTTGATGCTCCCATCCCTAGCCACCACTTTATACTCTTATGTCATTGTCTCCTACCTCTGTGTCACTCTTGTCTGTAGACTGTAAAGCTGTCACGATTAGTGCCTTCTCCCTCATGGCTTTTTTTACCATATACACCCCACGTCCGCCAACCACACCAAACCTTTGGGTTTGATGGCCTCTCTGCTCAGTTGTCTATTATATCCGCTGCTACAACAGCAATATTACTAAAGCTTGTCCGCGTTCAACAATGTTCTTTACTGTAAGTCACTTTTTTCTTGTTTGGTTCATTCTATTTATGTACTTTGTAAGGAGCTTCAGACCCCTTGTGGAGCCATATAAATAAAGGATAATAATAACAATTAAGTTTAATGACCTGGAACAAAGCTTTGCAACTGGCGACCAAACAAATAATAAAATTGTAAGAACGATCCGTTTTGCTTTTGCATTCTTCGCTCTTTTCTGGTGTTTGTAAAGGGAAATAAATAAACATAAGGGATGCAGCAATAAACGGATAAGCTCCCATTACTCATTCATGTCTGAGTGCAGCAAATTGCCGGTTGAGTATATGGATGACTGATTAGAACGGACCAAAGAAAGGCCCTGACATTGGAACAATTATGAGTGTGAATGTACTGTGAAGGAGGATAGTGACACAGGGCATGGCTGGGATTGGGCGAGTTACAGTATTAACCCAGCTGAGCATAATGAAAACAAGATCTAGGCGGGATGACTACGGGATGCAGTCGGAATCCTGGCGGTAGAAATCCCGGCACTTTGTCCCTCTATGAGTGTCCACGACACCCCCCCTTTGTCAGGATTCCGACTGCCGAGATTTCGTATCAATCCCATGACTACACAGTCATGGGGAAGACTTGGTGTATATTATAGAAGGAAGATTTGTGTATTTTATGTTTTAGCTTTTAAGGTATTTGATAATCAACACACACTATTTCTTTTATGTCTCCGGATTTCAGATTGAAAAATGCTCAATCCTGGGATTCTCGGCAATCCCGGGATTGGCCTCCCAAATAAAAAGAAACGCCCTGCCTCCCAAAACTGTCTGCCCCGCACATTGGCTCACATGGGCGGGTGGTGTGGCCGACGGGCTGCACAGGGTCACCTCTGACCATGTGACGCTGTGCAGAGCTATGGCGGACCTGGGCAGCATCTGTGCAGGTGTTCAAATGCTGCCCAGCATTAGACTGCGCGTGTGGAGTCTAATCCCGAAATCCCTGGATTGGAAAATCCAATCCCGGTATTCAAAGCCAGGCAATTATAGGGACAAATCCAGGGATCCAGTCAATTGACTATGTTGAATTGCAGAATTTATTATAATTGTTGTAATTACTTGTGCTCTTTAGATTGTGCAAGTGTTTTCTCTTTTCTTTCCGTGTGGCACTACAAATCTCAGCATGGAAGTAACTTTTTTATTATGCTTAGATGTGGGGTGTGCAGTCCACCCCCAAAAACATAACTACCTTAGGTACAAAGGGTGGAGCTGCTATGGGGCCCAGAGCTGAAGGGGGGCCATCTTTACTGTCTAAGTAATATGTTTTACATACATTTATCACCATCAATTGCTAAATAGGGGGCCCTTACAAACTTTTGGTGCCCTAGGCTGCATCCTAATCTGCCTATTGATTAATCAGACACTGTTTATTCAGAGTCAGTCGTATACATGTGACAGTGCCACCCCTATCCATCGACTGATAAAAGCTATAGGTAGCAGCACACATTTGTCCCAGCCTTGACTCTGAGTTGACTAATTTCTCAAGTCATGTATGCAAGCCCACCTTTTGCTCACTTTGCTAAAAATCACAAGATCCTTATGCAAACGGAATTGCAGTCCCATTTTCTGTTTCTAATTTTCTATTTCAGGATTAACACACCAGGTAATTTTCCTTACTTGCCCAATGACAGAAAAGGCATATGGATGTCTGGATTACTACCAATGTGCTTATCTTTAGCCTGAGCACCATCATTCATAAAGCAATTCCTAAAAGCTGTACAGTAGGTGGTGGAGAAGTATGAGCAACGTAATAAAGCGCATCCACTATGCTTTAAACTTTGATATTATGGAATTTGTCCGCGGATGAGATTTATTTGGAGAACCTATTCATGCTGCTTGGGGACAGAATGCAATATATCGCCAGTGAATTTCTGTATCCCGCTGTGAGAATCCTTCTCTTTGAAGTGCAATGATTTCCTTTCGATATTTTGTTGATGTCACAATGATCTTCTATCCTTCAAGTCTTCGCTGCATCAGGACCACAAGTCCTTTCTTTGCTGCATTATACACAGCTTTACACACTCACTTCCAATTAAATAAAATTTATTTTTTTATATTGTGCCTTCTTCTATTTCACATTTTGAAGTTGTTTTCTTGACATTTAATATGAATAGGAATTATACCAACCGGAGTTTACCCATTGGGATATGATCTCAGGCTTTTTTTATTATTATTATTTTTATGAAGAAACAGGTAAAATAGAAATTAAACAAATAATTCAATCCCATCCAGAAATACATAAGGAATAACAATAGGAAGAGAACTGTCACGCCTGAGGTATTTGTTGTTGTAAATTTGAAGCTACAGTAGGCTTCCTTAGGAGCTTTGTCCACATAAGTGGATAACCTCAGGTGTGGGTGCAGAGTCCAGAGCCCGAAGACGTGACCGATGATGGAGGAAACGGGAATGAAATGAATGGTGATATTTATTTAACATCAGTTAGACAATGATGATTACTGTAAATGAATCTTAAAGTGTAAAAAATAGGAAACGGTCATAACTGTAGGAGACTTTGGACTCGTGATTGCCCGAGTGAGGAAACAGTAGTAATTGTAAGAGTCTTTGGACCCGGGATTGCCCGAGTGGAGCTGTGGCCGGAATGGAACCGGTAAGAGGTGGATTCGGCAACAGCCGAAGGATGTCGTCACTGATGTCCAATGATGACCATTGATGGATGGGTACTTGGAGTATTAACACCACAGGCACAGAGGAGGGTACACCTGGTGATGTTGGGTACCGATGCTAGATACAGATGGTACTTGTGAGCTGGCTATCAAAGTAAGCAGAAAACACCCATTGAGGACAGAGACATATGGGACACTCATCTTGCTGACCCGGGCCACCAGCACTCCAGTACTCACGGACCCCGCTGACAGCTGATACTGGTCGCAAGGACTGCAGTGCTCACGAACCTAGCTGACAGCCTACAGTTGCCATCAGCAGGGCCAACCATCAGACGCACCTGGCCGTAGCAACAGCCTGCAAATGGTGCGGTTACCATAGAGCCGCCAATGATGGGGCCCACACGTCTGGAAATTCCATCATTGCTGACACCTTGTGTTAGCCACCGCAGTCGGGGACCACGGACCGGTGGCCCCCACCGAAAGAGGGGACACAGATCAGCTTTTTGCAGATCAGCACTCAGGCAGCGTGGTACATATCTTTTCATCAGCTATGCTAGCCATTTGTCCCTCAAGAGGCCAACCTGGAGCACGGTCAGAGTCAGATACAGGGGTACCGCACTGACTGGGGTTCTCTTCCCCCATTACCAACATCCAAAAGGTATCCACTATTAACACCGTAAGGTATATACTGCTGTTTTTACCCATTAATTGCTCACATTAACCAAAACTTAATGGACATGTGGATTTATACTTGAAGTGTTGTATTCAGTCGCATTTCATTGGAAAATATTTCTAACAAATACCAGTTAGTGCCCAACAATTGGGCGTCAGCCATTAGATAACACTGTCCATTTCAGTGATTTCTTTTATGTTTTATGAATTTATTGTACTATATTGTATGTGATTCTGATACCTCTGGGAGGTTTTCTGCATGTTTTTATTGCTAAGAATAAATGTATTTATTTTTAGAATGACTGTCTCTGTACTTTAAGCGCCACTTGCTCTCTGTGGATACCAATGGTAGAGGATATCAGCATGGACTCTCTGAAGGTGACTCGGCACAGGTAATACTTGGAGGAGATAAAAGCATAGATGAACAGCAAATAACTTTAAAATCAGCAGAAGCAAACAAAAAGTTATTGATGTAATCAACGCTGTTAGAGTGCGACGCTAGAGATCGATGCTTGTGAAGTTAGCAGTCAATGGTATGGAACAATGTTTGATGTCTATGGCTTGAATAAGAAAAGATGATAATCGATGGTAACAATTGATGTTGATCTTGATGTTGACAAACGATGGTAGCAATCATTGAAGGTTAGCAATGTTAATAACTGATGATAACAGACGATGAAGAATATAGATGAAACAATCAATGTTGGGGAATGATGATGACTATCGATGGTGACAGTTGATTGTGATATCGATGTTGACTGTCGATGGTGAGGATCAATGGCTGAGGACAGACGACTGGAGATAACAATTCAGAACTGAGAGGAGACTCCAGGGACACTGGAGGAAGCCAGACCATGCAGAAGGATAGTAAGTGCACACAGAGACAGCAGGATCTCACAGGAGCTGTAGAGCCATGGAGCTTCTCTGTAAACATCATTGTACTTGCGAATACCTAGGGCTCAGCCCATTACTGATATAGGGAGAGCTGCACTTGGATTGTTTGGAGTTTGTGATGTCAGAACCAGGAAGTCTAGGATTGGCTAGAAACGGCAATGTGACAGAATCCAAGATGGCTGTGCCCATACCAGAGAATGGAGGAAGTTTGGTTACAGGAATGGCGGAGGACAGCGCTGATAAAAAAAAAGTGACATTCGTGAAATGGCTGCCCCCATACGAAAGACAGTTTTTGAGGATGTTAGAAGAGGCAGCCGGCCTCCTCTAGCAACCTTAAAAACGGTCTGCAGTATGGAGGCAGCCATTTTCCGAATGTCACTTTTTTTTCTAAGCAGCAGGAGCCGGGACCCGCAAGACAGATGCGGCAGGAGGTAGCGGCCGCATGTGGGGGCTGTTAACACTACTGGGGGGGGGGGGGGGGTTGTTCACCCTACTGGGGAGGGTTGTTAACCCTACTGGAGGGGGGGGGGGGGCTGGGGAACATTTTCGGCAGGGGGCTGCATAATCAATAGTTACGCCACTGTAGGAGCGCTACATTATAACGTGGTGAGCTGCTGACCAGGCCACAGATGGTTAACAACATGTGCAACAGGATTCACCCTCCTGGGTGTGCAGAGCAAGCCTGGAGAGACACTTGAGAGGTAGTATGCATCGAGGACTGCGGTTGGGATTGCCTTATCTAGAATGTTCTAAATAAATAAGAAGTAGAATCTGATTGGTTGTTATGAGCAACAGCCCATCCTTAATAGAACTCCCATCTTAGTAAAGTTAATTTGTGAGGTTAATCTATATAGCTAATTATCTGAAGAAGCCGCCGCGTACCCACGGAGGCGGGGAAACGCGTCATTTGAGCATTTTTTCTGACTATTCATACACAATATGTCCCAATAATAAAGCAAGGTGGGATGTATAATCCAATAAGGGCACTCGCCCAGATCACATCATGAAATTTTATTAGTGGTACATTACCACACAGCTTCCTGACTCTTAAGCTCTGTGTACGTCAACTGCGGCTGTGTCTTAAGAAAGGGCCACCTAGTGGCTGAAACGTAGACCTACATGTGCTTTAATTGGTAATGTACCACTAATAAAATTTCATGACGTGATCTCGTGAGTGCCCTTATTGGATTATACATCCTAACCGTGTGGCGCCTAAATTTTATAAATAATGTCCATATATATATATATATATATATATATATATATATATGGTGATCCAGAATTCAGTGAAGCAACAGGAAATGTTCATACAATATTTTTAATTTGATTCTTCATCAAGTTGTACCAGGCAAAACAGCAATTCAGAAACGTCCCCAATTATACCAATACTGTTTAGACGTCCTTCCCTGTTGTGCTGTTTACCAATACCGAAAATGAAGATGAATGTCTGTGCATCCAGAATCAGTAACGGCAATAGTCTTACAATAGAACCACTGTCTCCTACAGGGAAGGCTAGCCTAAACACCATTGGTGTAATTGTCACTAGAAACTTATTCAGTGTATATTTTTGAGAACTAAGAGGAAGCTAGGATTAAGGAAACTTCTATTTTCCAAAAGAAAGAAAATACTTTATCTTTTTTCAACCGGAAAAGTCCTGGAAATCAATTTATTTGGAAAGATTTTAATACTGTTCCCCTGATGAAGTCTGTCTAGACGAAACGCGTTGGATCATTTCTTTATTGATATTTTGCCTGTGACAACATACTGAAGGATTTAATAATACTGTATAGATCTATATACACACACACACAGTATATACTCTGTATATAGCGTGAATGTACAGTATGCATGACGCATTGACATAGTTTGACGCATAAAACACAATACACAGTCATACACAATTATACAAGTGTTGAGCAAAGAACATTTTATTTAACCAAAGCTTTCAGATTGTGTTTTCCTGAAGACTATTGTGCTTATTCCTTTGTACATATCTGTGCAGACCGCAGGGATCCAATGTGTTTCCTTTTAAATAAAATGCATGCTTTTATTTTTATCACAAGTTATACTTCCAATATGGGCAATATATATATATCGTGGAACAAAAAAAAAAGTTTATGAAATTTATGATAAAAAATAATAATATGAGAAAATAATTTATAAATAGCTTCATATGGAAATAAAAAGATTTCATACAAAATAAAGATACAAAATGATACAATAAATATAGAAAAGCTGGTTAAGAAAGTAATGCCTATATTAAGAAATTCAGGTTATCTTTTTATTAAAAAAGTTGGAACGATGAAAACACGGGATGAGGGATGCGGGCCCGACCAAATAAAGTCGAGAAACTTTGTATGGTGAAACTTATCAAAACACACATAAGTGTAAACATATTGTGTAGATCGGAAATAGTGAAAAACGAGGGTGAGGACACGGTAAGAAAACCATGTAACAATGTCTGAAGTCACAGTATCAGTTCCTAACCTGTAATAGTACAGTACCAGTAGAGAGACAGGATCTGAAAGTGCGGGGTAGGCAGTGGCGTAACTATGGTGTGGCAGACCCAGCTGTGGCTTGGGAGAGCAAGCGGTCTCGGGCGCACTGAAAAATACCTGCTATCCTTTACAAATACAGTCACTCAGTTGTAGTAGGCGACGGTGGCTGTGTACTGTAGCCGCGTACCGTAGGTGACAGCCTGCCCCCCCTCCACAGTCTCCTCGCCTCCTCTGCATCTGGAGGCAGCTGGTGTCATTACCCTGCCGCTCTTCGAAAGCTGAGGCTGGTGACCGAAGGCTACAGTATGTCAGCGGACGGGATGTCCTCCCTGTTTCGCCGCATGGTCGCACATCACTCCTGGGGAGCTGCAGCACTACACATGGCGGCGCACAGTGATCCAGGTAACCAGTCTGCACCATTGTCATGTTTTACTAAAGAGGGGGGGACGCAACAAATTTTTTGGCAGGGGAGCTAAATTTATAGTTACGCCACTGGGGGTAGGAGATTATTGATATCTAAACATATACATAAACACACATTTAAATTTGTACATTAAAAGAGCCATACTACAAAGTATGGGACTCCACATGGATTGAACATCACAAATACAGAACAGGAAAATGTATTGTGCACATCACATGTTGTGGAATTTGTACAGTCCAGCAACTTACGGCAAAGTTGCAAGACAGAGGTGGCAAACCAAAGGTTGGAATATTTGTGTGAAACCATATACGCCTGATATAGTTTGTTTAGTTGCTTGTTTTATAGCACTGAAAATACAGACACATAGCGCATACATGCCTATCCTCCCGGAAGCTGCGGTTCACTCAAGATTTTTTAGGTAGCTGTCCGCAGCCCCAGAAGGGTAGGTGGCTCTCACAGCATACCCATTTCCTCCTGAAACAGGTAGAATGTGGATAAAATCAACACAATCACGGCGATTGTGGTAAAGGGGGCGAGTGGCAGGAAGGGGGTGGGACTTAATGATGAGAATTGCATCATTTAGCTTTAGGGTGGGGTTTAATGACGTGGCAGCCCGGCCCCACCACTGAAGTGGCTTGCTGTGTCCCCTCTTTGGGTTTATCCCATAGAGGAGATACAAAATTAGATTTGTATGATTAAGTGACTGACTCAGAGGTGGGCACAAGGCGGCTTCATCCTTAGGTGGTCTTCCCCGTGCAACTTTATGCAAATGCGCTATAAAATATTTCCCTGGTGTAAATGCACAATCGCAGAACATAGCTCAGCTATGTGGATGTCGCCCATGCTTGAAACTCTGAATCAGACCTTTAATTAGCTGTGAAGCAAAAATTATTGAGAACCATTAAAGAGATTTTAAGGAACTATTAACTTTCTAATAGATGTTTAGTCACTCACTGGATATATTTTCACTGAATTGTCGGAGATCAGAGATTTGTAACATATATACATTAAAGTGCACAGGACCAGGTTAGCTGGATAAGATTCATTTCTGTGTGCAATGTTCTCCATTACTCAGTAGTATGGAGAGACGTGCTGCAAAGTCTGACCATTTTACACGCAGTCCTGCCAAGCTTAGCACTGGAGAGAATCCATGATGTGAAGATGGAATTATATGAAATATATTACATGTATAGAGAGCTCGGAATGGGAAAGTTGTATCCCTGACATGGTGTGCTTGGAATGAAACCAAATCTGTATCAGGGTGGTTATAATTCTTATTTCATAAAAGTGGTACAGAGTGGATTACAATCTTGTATCATATTATATTGTAATTTGTGCTCTCGTAAATACAAATTTTACGCAGAGTCTATTGGGAGGAAGCTGCTATATAAATAACATTATTATTATTAGCATTGTTGTTACTATTATAATTATTATTATTTAGATATGAATGTTGTACCACTGGTATGGGGTAATTATAATTAGGATTTCGTTTTTTTTGCTTGAGTTTTGTATTACTGAGTGCTTAGAATTTTATAATTATGTATCACTGGTATAGACTAGACTAGAGTATGTAGATTTAGAATTTGGTACCACCAGTAGAGAGTGCTTAAAATTACAATTTGATACCATCAGTATAGAGTACTTAGAATTAGAAATTGCTACTACAGGTATAGAGTGCCTAGAATTAGAATTTGGTACCGTCGGTATAAAGTACTTAGAATTAGAAATTGGTACCACCAGTATAGAGTGCCTAATATTACAATTTAGTACCAAACTGGTAGAGTGCTTAGAATTAGAACTAGAAAATGCTGCAGTTTTCACCTGTTTTTTTATTTATTTTTTTTGGGGGGGGGGGGGGGGGGGGGGGGCAAATTCCATCCACCTCTATTCAATCCCAGTGCTGTTTTCTTCCTGGGTGAAAAATCCAGCATCGGTGAAAACCACATGTATCGGCAAATTTGACGCAAATTCACGTAGTTTTGTCGAATTTGTTTCCTTCTTTGTATTTTTTTGCAGCCGTTTGCACTCACGCCATTTCGCTTCCCCCCCCCCAAATAAAGTGAAAAGGCATGGGCGAAAATTTACTCAAACATGGGTGAAAATGCCCTTAATTGAATACCGAAAGGCAAATCTTTGCACTTTTTTTCACCTGGTGAAAAACTTGGCCAAGATTGAATACGCCCCAGAGTTTGATTTGTAAATCACTGCACTGTATGGCCGGAGATTCGGTGAGGCTACTAAATCAAGCTGTCAAATAAAAATTTTGGTTGACATTCTGCTAAGAACTAGTTATTGTTGTATTTCACAAGGAACTTCATATTACACAGGACTCTACATGAAACAGTATTAGCAGACTTCCCCACAAATATCTTATTTACTAAACATACACAGTGATCATTGCAATCATCCCAATTATTTCTCAATCGGCTGCTGATGATAAATATCATGTTCAAGTTTCTTCCAAAACTTCTTAAAGTTTGTTCCTTTTTACTGGTTGATATACTGTATGTAGATCACATTTTACAAAAGTAATATTGGTGCGCAGTGTAGAAAGTCTCATAGATCAGCTGTGGATGAGGCTTTGAGGACTTTGCAGTAACTCATAAAGTGGAGAAGAGGTCCATGTTTCTGAGTGTAGGCATGCAAAAGAGAGTGCCTTATCGTCCGCCTCCTTCCATAGTGCCCACTAGCTGCTGCAGCCTCTTGTGCAGCCATGTACTACAATGTTGTTATTTGTGGGGTTTCCATCATGAGCCTTCATGTGCGGCTGGCTGTGTGCTCTGCCCTCTGGATTTGGTGCTGGTCCACCTTGTTCTGATTGGTGTTTGAGTCTAGAAGGAAAGAGTAAGGACGGTCATGGCAAGTAAGTCATATAAGTGATGGAATAAAGTATTCTACATTGGTTACTGAAAACATCAGCTGCTTGCCCGCTTCCCGCACAGGGTGCTCACAGATCAGAGAGACCATAGAGGTGTCACAGATCTGCGAGCACTGGAGAAATCATTCGATGGTCGCCGACCATCGAAGGTATTTCTCCTCTGCACCCAAGGTTGCGAATGGATAATTATGCAAATCATCCATTCGCAGCCGTGCGGGGACTTGCGGCGTGCGACGGGGGCGGCCATCCCTTTGGGCGGCATTAAGTCCACACGCAATGCTGCGAAAATCGTAGCGTTGCATGTGGACCAGAATAAGGTCCAAAGTGCGGTATGAAGTAGGAAGATGGGGATTGCAAAATGATTCAACTTTTTTTTAGGCAGGGGCCTGTGTGGAGTGACTGGGCAGGCCACCCCATTCTCTGGCTGTCACATGTGCTGAGGAGACTCTACTTGAGCACTGAGCATGCACAGGAGTCTGATGGGTGCCATTTTCCTGGTGATTTCTCTACTGTGCATTCACAGATGTCGATCTTCAAGAAAATGGAGCCAGGTGTATACAGCAGAGTTGGTGGAGGATTAAGTATAGACACTGGGTGCAGTACAGGTTTTAGAGGTGCCGTTGTTTCTAGGTGCACATAGTGGTTATCCCAAATATGCTTTAACTTCAGATACTTTGGCTATCAGATGTCATTGTTTCATTTAACTTTATGGAAGAGACCAACATCTCCAAAAGGAAAGAAAAACAAAGGATCTACAGTTGCTGTGTTACAGATGTAGCCGTGCTCATCGTTGCGGGATCGCCACAGCTTGTTCCAGTTTGGTGTGCCAAATTCGTAACCACGGCGGGGAATCACCATGCTGCGATATCGCCGCTCAATGTGTTTCTATGAGCCTTGGGATGCACAAGCATGGTGACGGGGAGTCGCATGTGGTGAATTGGCGATGCAACGGCGAGCATGGTTACATTTGTATGTAGATAAAAGTATTTGCTGGGATCCAGATGACTGAATAGAACTGATTTGAAACCGACTGACAAGTATTGATTGTCATCGACTTGTTTTCCAGTTTTTTTCTAGGACAATCAATAAATAACACTGACAAGCTGAGTTTCATAACTAAAGGACGCTTTATAGAGGTAATTTATGAACCAGAAAAATGAAAAATGCAGGAGATACATTAAATATTTTCCTACGCACAATTACACTTCTGTGCCAGCCACAACATGGTTACCACTGATTACAGGATTGTGTAATGGGGACGGGGGGAGGGTAATTATACTCACCTGAGCTCTGTCGGAGATTCCCACCTTTGGTATGCCGGCGTAGGTATTCTTATCGCCGGTCATCTGTATGTATTCCCATTCCATATTGTACAGTAACATTCAAATAAATGAAGTAAATGAATGCATAGAACATCACCATCTTAAGCTTCAACAATATTTTAAAGTAAAGGCCCCATACACTGGGAGACGTACCTGCAATTTGGGCTCTTTTCCTGTTATCTACACTGCTCATGTTATTGTGTACCCTAATGGTACTGATGGGAGGTAGTTTGTTCAGCCCTGGACCATGGGTGATCTGGAAGGTGGAACCCCTCTATTGGGAGGGTCCCCACTCCCCCTGGGACCTAGGCCAGGGCTGACTAGTTGGGGGGTAAATGCTATGGCCACAGGGACTGGTATAAATGTGTCCCATGGCTGTGGCATTACCTTACTGACTAGTGGAGCCCGGTGCTTGTCTAAAAAAAAAAAACTCTTTCCCCTGAATATTTTGGAACCAGAACCGGTCCAAAATCCCAGTGCAGGTTCTTTAAATACAGGGTGACCGCAGTATCCGACTGATCCCTGCATGCTTCTAGAAACATGTCAGCTGAAAGGTGGTCTATTTGAAAAGTGCATATTTTGGGGGGCGAATTCACGGCAAATGTCCATGTTGTTGTGAGTGCCTATTAAAAGACCTGCCAAGTTTGGACGATGGTCTATTGATTCTTACATTTGTGTTCTACTGTGATATCTCAGCAAACTCTGTCGGGTTGTTGTGTTGGTACTTGTTTCCTAGCACGGCCACAATCTTAAGTAATCGTGTCCCTTAATTAAGGGACACGATTACCCCGATGGACCCGATTTCTTTTGAAATCAGGTCCATTTTGCCGGCTAGGAAACAAAAATCGGGGGCATCGCGTCGGTCGGGACCATTAACATTGGTCCCGACGCGGCCGACGCGATGCCCCCGATATTTGCATTGACTTCAATGTTAAAAAAATTTTTAACATTGAAATCTTGTCGGGAACGGTAAAATATCGGGGGCATCGCGTCGGTCGGGACCATTAACATTGGTCCCGACGCGATGCGACGCGATGCACCCGATTTTTACATAGGATTCAATGTTAAAAAAAATTTTAACATTGAAATGGTGTAAAAATGTAAAAAAATGTGAAATGGGTCAATATGACCCATTTCACATTATAAATGTCCCCGTCGTCGCCCCACGATAGACGGCAACCCGAAGCGTGGCGAGCGCAGCGAGCCCGCGAGGGGCGGCGGTACGCGTCCTCCGACCTTTTCATGCCCTACTATCCACTAGGGCGTGGAGTGAGAATAGAATAGTGTGGCGAGCGCAGCGAGCCACCGAGCCCGAAGCGTGGCGAGCGCAGCGAGCCCCGGGAGGGGACGCGGATACCTTCACAGGTAAACGCGTCCCTTCGCGGGCTTCACAGGTGTCCGTGGCGACGCGGACACCTGTGAAGCCCGCGAAGGGACGCGATTACCTGTGAAGGTATCCGCGTCCCCTCGCCACGCTTCGGGCTCGGTGGCTCGCTGCGCTCGCCACACTATTCTATTCTCACTCCACGCCCTAGTGGATAGTAGGGCATGAAAAGGTCGGAGGACGCGTACCGCCGCCCCTCGCGGGCTCGCTGCGCTCGCCACGCTTCGGGTTGCCGTCTATCGTGGGGCGCTGTGTACGCGCTTCAATTTGGGGGGGTTTGGAATTTTTTTCATTCAATCCAATGTAAAATTGGGTCCCAGGGACCCAATTTACATTGGATTTAATGAAAAAATCGGGTCAAAAATCGGTCGGTCGCGTCGATCGCATCGCATGCGACCAAATCGCATGCGATGCGATCGACCCGATTTTTTTCAGCACGACCACCCCGATCTTAATCGGTGTGGCCGTGCTAGGAAACAAGTACCGTTGTGTTTTTCATAGATGCATTTGACTGCGGGGAATGTACTCCTGAATCAATGCAAATGTTAGTAATTTTACCCCTACGAGTGGCTGTGTGCTGAACCAGATATGGAAGGAGGGCCCTGGATAGTGTCTACGTAGGCAGGCATGACAATAATCAACACATGAAAGGTCGATATGAGGTTTGGGGAACTGGTGAATCAGGTGCATTGCACCAGGGCCCCTGAGGACTAAGAGGGCCCACTGCTACCACCCACTGCTGTGTGGCATATTGTGAACTTGGGTTGGAATGGAGGAGGGAGGGCCCAAATTTATATTTCTGTGCCTGGGTGCACCACCCACAAGTTCCGCCACTGACCATAACCCTTCTAAACCTCCACTGGGGTCGGAGGGGATATGGTGGCAATAATAATACAAATAATTCCTAATGGGTCAGTATGGATGGTGTAATGGTAGCACTGAGGTCATGGGTGAGATTCCCACCATGGCTCTAACTGTGCAGAGTTTGTATATTCTCCCCGTACTTGCGTGGGTTTCCCCCGGGTACTCCGGTTTCCTCCCACAGTCAAAAATATACTGGTAGTCTAATTGGATCCCAACAAATTAACCCTAGAATGTCTGTGTGTGCGTGTTCATGTGGTAGGGAACAGGGGCGGATTGGGGACCAAAAGTGGCCCTGGAAAATTTCTGGTGAGTGGCCTCATGTGAATGGCACCAAATCAACAATGGGCGGAGCCAGAATTACAGTAGGCGGGATTACTATATCAGTATACCTAGAGACACCTGCCGAACTTGAGGATGAAAGCTGCACGTGGCTCCACCCAGTCATGGGTGTAGTGCCGCCCACACAATTAGGCCAGGGACACCGCAGAAGACAGGGCTGAATACTTCATATACAAATACTTTAATTATATGTAATATTTATGTATATGAAGTATTCAGCCCATGTATATAAGTAAAATACTTTATATACATGGGCTGAATATTTCATATACATATACAGATGTGCCATCCGACATGTCATAATTCCTTTTTGTAGTGAAAGGAATTTGTTTCACTTAAAATGGCACTGGCATCCCTCTTAAAGGGCCTACACATGGGGAGATGCTGAAGCACAAGATCGCTCAGCACACAGCGATGTCTCAGGGCTGTGTGCTGAGTGATCTGTCAGGGCCAGTGTTCTCCGGTGAGAACACTGGCACTGACCGGCGATTATAGATTTATCCAGCATGCCCATTAGAAAACGCCCTCAAATTGCACCGTGCAGGGGCCATTAGTCCTTCCTTATTGCTGCAATTTAGAACTGTGGCACAGCCCTGTTGTGTCTGGGACATCTGCAGATCCAGTGGCGTAACTACCAAAGGTGCAGTGGGTGCAGCTGCTATGGGGCCTGAGCTGTTCTGTTCCTACAGCTCCCCATGCACCCAGTTACAGAAAAGGGCAAGCACCGCAGCTGCCATCAGCCACAACACCGCAGCGCAACAACCCTCCCCCCGGATGCCATAAATGTCAGCCTCCGGCCTCTCCCCCACACAGCACAGCCAGTACCTCCCTCCTCCAGCAGCCACAGCTGCAGACCATGAGGGGAAGCCATCCTCTCCCCCTGCTCAGCAGAGCCGGCACTGACCTCCTCCAGCAGCCGCACCTGCACCGACCATGAGGGGGAAACTGCACTAAGCCTGCAGTGCTGCCTCCTGCTCCCGCACAGGGATGAGTCCACTGAGTCTCCAGCTGGGCGGCGATGGCGCCATCCTGAAGTGCGGCGGTCCACTCTGTATCAAGCTTGAATTTCCCTTGCTCCTAGCATCTGCTACGCACAGGCTGATCATGGGTGGCACGATATGTCGCACACAGCCACGCTGCCTGTGCGTCGCTGCCATCAACATGAACACTCAGCAGCAGCGCCGAGCAAGCCCGAGCCGTCTGCGGCCCGCATGTCACGGTCAGCAACACAGCTGGGAGACTCTCCGCGGCCCACATCGGACTCAGTGGATGGTACTGGCGTCCCGCGGCCTGCTGGACTGTGAGTGCCCCCCTGTTTTGCCGGACATTGGGTGGTAACCCTAGCTAAGCAGCAGAAGATTGCTGCTTAGTGAGCAATCCTGAATCAGGCCCCCTGTTCCCCTGACTACATCATACTTGCCTACATTTGAAAAGTAGTTTCAGGGAGATTGTATAGGTCACCAGAATTTTATGCACAAAGCACGCTATCGAGGGGGTGTGTCATGTCCCATTTTCCCACCCAACAGGAGTGTCTAGCATCTATATACACTCAGCGGTGTGGTAGTAGCATTTATAAACAGGGGGGGATGTGAGCAATGCTGCAATGGCTCTCTCTAGCAATATCCTCCATCGTCCTGCATGTACAGACAACGAAGATGGACATCACTAACAACTAGCACCAGCGTGCATTATTACCGATATAGCGTGTACACACTTGCTGATGCTGAATGCGACGGTCGGCAGTGGAATGGAGCGGGGGCCATGCTGTATTCCGAACTTGTATCTCGCTAGCAATATATTCAGTTGTCCTGCATGTATAGATGAAGAGGATGGAGGATGTTGCAGATGACACACGCATCAACAGTGACAGTGGGCGGAATGCAGAAAGCAACTTGAGATGCTATCCGCCAGTCTCCACATGCACTACAGTGTCTAATAACGCTATATACATGAAGAATTTGGCAAAGGGCAGCTCTTGCGTCCTTTGCAATAATAGAACTTCTGGGTTTGGACCTGGAGTCCTATCTGCGCATGTGTTAAGTGACACGTGTGCCGCCAGGGATGCTGGCAGGGATTCGTTGGATCCCTTACAACAACAGTCAGTGATAGAAGCCCATACACTTCTATGGACAATGCCAATTTGAAAATGTCATTGCTCACTACATTCAAGCCCCAGAATGTATTGCATTCCCTGATTATGCATAGTATGTGAACCATGGCCCCACCCACTGATATTCTGAACCCACCAAAAATGAAAACTTCGCATGTGCAAGTCCGGAATGCCGGGGGTGGGGCCTGAAGAGTGGTGTCATGATGAGGGCCCACAAGAGCGATGCTTGCACAGAATGCCCACATGAATATTACTTCTTACACACACAATGCCCATGAGACTAGTGCTGCTTATGCACACAATTCCCTCAGGACTGGCACAGCTATTGCACACAACGCCAACATGAATAGAGCTGCTTACACACACAATGCCCACAAGACTTGCGCTACCTATGCTCACAGGACTAGCACCGCCTATGCAAACAAGGCCCATAGGACTAGCGCCACCTACGCACACAATGCCCACATGAATAGCACCACTTCCCCACACTATGCCCACAAGTCTAACGTTGATACACACACAATACTGACAGTACTAGCGTGCTTACGCACACTAAGCCCACAGGACTAGCTTCACTTACACACACAATGCCAACATAAATAGCGCCTCTTACACAAACAATGCCTACATGGATAGCGCCACTTGCGCACACAAGGCTCACATATAATAATACAATAGTATTACCTATTAAAACAACTAAATATTAGTGCACCTTGAACACATAGGGACTGATTCTGACCCATTAGTAATGTGCCGAATTCAGCCCTGTCCCAGGTGTTCAGAGTTTGTCCATGCACGAATATGCACATGTGCAAACCCTGGGAGTGCCAGGAGGGGTGGGAAAGGGGCGGCAGCAGGGTAACACCCAGCATTTTATGGGCATTCCCCTACACACGCAGACCCCCCGCCGCCGCCCCGCCAAGCACCCCTACCCCCCCCCCCGCCCCGCCGCCCATGCAAACCCCCCTCAATCCCCCACAGCCTTACCTATCGCGCTTGTCCCGGCGGCTCCATTCTTCTGCTGAGGACCACCAGAAAATGGCCGACCCCATACAACAGACAGTTTCAAAGAACAGTGTGCTATATGGGGGTGGCCATTTTGTGGTGGTCCTCAGCAGAAGAACGGAGCTGCCGGGACCAGCGAGATAGGTAAGTCTGTGGGGGATTGGGGGGGGGGGGGTTTAACTATAGCACCGCAGACCCGGCGCCCCCACATGCACATCGCCCCCCCGCGGCGGCGGGGGCTGCGGTGCTGTAGTTACGCTGCTGGTGGCGATGCCTGTTTGGGGCGGGCGGCTGACATCACTTGACATCAGCACCCACCCCAAATTCAGGGAACAGCATGTAAATGAAAAGTCAGTCCAAGCTGACTTTTCATTACGAACAGCAGAAAAAATAATTTAATGGTCAGTGACCACTGAATGATTTTTCGTCCGTGCAGCCTCATTCGAGGAGAAGTGTTCACGTGCTGGAGGGGGGCGGGCGTTCGGCCGGGCCCTGTTGACCTGTTCGCTAAGCTGCAATTACACGCAGCCTAGCGAACAGGTCTGAGGGCGAGATTCACTAAATTAAAAATGCCGTAAAAACCCTGTTTTCGGGGTTTTTACGGCATTTTCTTATGCAGCAAAGCCCCACCGCCGGGGCTTCGCTGCGGGGGGGTTACACCAGTTCTAGATGGCGTAACCCCATGGAAGCCTATGGGCTTACCATCGCGTCCCCCGCTGCCCCGCGCGCCCCCCACCGATTCGCGACGCACCCCCCCTTACCTGTGTCCAGGCAGCCTCCTGCTGTGATGCCCGGACCAGTGATCTTGTTCTCCCTGCACAGCTTCTGGGTGCAGGGAGGAGGAAACGGAGCCCTCACCCAGCCGGGTGAGGGACCTGCAGCACATCACCGCCCATCGCTTTGGTGTTAATAATCGCATATGTTACTGCATATGCGATTATTAAAACTGCGAATGCCGGCGATGTGCTGCTGGAGTTATTAGAGAATCCCGCCCTGAGTAAGGACCATATTGGGATAAAGGCACAAATAAGTACAGAGACTGGAGAAGGGGAAGATAAGAAAAATAAGCTTTTAATAAGGATGAGAAACATTCCTTAACTTACCCATCCTGTCTTTGCTCTTGGGGCCGTGGGCTGCTAGATAGGCGACGGAACCTGTGAGGGGGCGGAGCTTGCTGGAGGGGACGGAGCCATGTCTTCTGCTGTAGCAGAAGAACTTCAACAGCACGTGGAAGGAACCTCCATGGTCACTGTCACACTGCAGCTCTGCTCCTGCCTGTCAGTGTGACAGGTGGTGGTGCAGCAGCAGCAGCAGACAGCTTAGGAGCCAGAACGGGAGTCCGAGTCCGGCGCCTGCTCTGTGCTGGGCACAGGAAAAGGCAGGGGCGTGGCCTAATCACGGACCCCCCGTGGCCACGCCCCCTTTGCAAACTCGATCGTGCTGACTGCTGAAGAAGCCCAGCCAGGCAGCCAGCCCAGCTCAGGTATTGCTAGCCGGCTGGGGGAGCTCCACACATGACTGGGTGGAGCCACCTAAAGCTATCGGCCTCACTTGTGGCCGGCCTCCCGGGAAACTCCCCGGTGAATTATATGGCCAATCCGCCCCTGGTAGGGAATATAGATTGTAAGCTCCACTGGGGCAGGGACTGATGTGAATGTTCAACTAAACTGGTAATAAATAAATAAATAAATAAATAAATATTAATGTCAGTCTGGGTATATAATATAAAATGAATCTGAGCAGAATACCCTACACATTTTTTTGTATCTATTCCGTTTTTGTTTCTTTACTGTATATTCCAAACAGTTGCCATCCATAAATGCCGGCAATTGTACATTGTTCTGTAACCTCCTTGTAGCATCACAGTTAATGACTCGACCTTATCCATTTTGTGGGCTAGTGACAAGGCCACCAAGATGTGCTAAAGGAAAATAAACAGAGGACAATACAAGCGCTGGATTTTTTTTTTCTTACTTGACAGTAATTCCCCGAAGATTTATGTTTCTCCGGCAATAAGAAACCCGTCCTAGAGATCAGTCACACTCAGGGAGATCCGACCGTTGCCATGAAGAGTAAATTTACTATTTCATTAGTGATTAGTGGTTATTTTTGCTGCATTTATAGTAGCGAGGAATAACCATGCGTCTCCTTCCAGTGAACATGCTATATTTGGACGCATGCCATGCCCTGCTGACTGCAAGATGCCAAAATCTTGTTTGCATGGAGGTAGAACAAATGATGTACTGACATGAGAGCCAAGAAATCTGCAAATTAATTCTTCATTTCCAGAGCATAGTCAGCTGTGTAATTATGTCCTGCAGAAAATGACTATACATATCGGATCAAGCAGACACCAATAGCCTCATGTAGAAGTCACTCTAGCAGCAAAAGAGAGATTCATGCACATCATGTGAATGCAAATATCAGCATATCAAGGAGAAATCTTTACATATAACAGCTTGGTATGTACTTAGAAATAGTGGCATACAGTACTGTAATGAGTGCTGTTTTCAGGCAGAAACCGGCAGGAATTCCGTTCCAGAACCACTAATTAAAAATTAAATATGATGCCATCAGGAACTGGGTTCCTGAACCTGTTTGGGCCAAAATGTACTTTCCTTAGGACAGGTTTTATTTTAAAGTCACCTGTGAGTGCATTTGTTTCTAAATCTCTTATATAATAGCCCAGGGCTGTAAATCTGAGAGTGTGTGTGTATAATGCTGGGCGGAGTCATGTAGTGAACTCCGCCCCCCTCTTCCCAGCGTTATATACACTAAAGGTGTGTACACACGGGGCGATATGATTGCCGGCGATGAAAAGGAGACACTGCTACAGTCACGGGGCGAGGGGGGGGGGGGGGGATGGGAGAAACCCGAAGGCAGGAGGGAAGGAGCAGCGTCCCGGGGCGGGGGGGTGGGGGTGGTGAGAGACCCGAAGGGAGGAGTGAGGGAGCAGCAGCAGCAGCAGACGCTGTCACTTGGAAGAGGGGAGGGAGCCCTTCTGCTGCTGATCTCCTCGGCTCTGACCTCCTGCACAGCGCCGGGGGGGCGCTGGTAGCAGGAGCATGCTACCAGCGACCGTTAGGGAGTACACACGGGAGCGCGCAGCTGGCGATTTATCGCCAGCAGTACTCAAATCACTGGCAATACTGGCTCAGCGACCATATTGCCAGTGATTTCAGCTAATATTGCCCCCGTGTATACACACCTTGACATATTGTCAGGTTTGGGCTATACTGACTGCTGCCACCTGTACGTCCAGTGGCCCCCTTGCACACAGCCGGAGGAGCAGCAAACAACAGCACACGGCGGTCCTCAGCCTGACACCCCATCTCACTGCACCGGGAACCCCCCTGATTGCGCCCCCCCCCCCCACCACCACCACAGCGTTTAAATTACCTTATCTGCAGATCTCCGGGGAGGGTGCTGGGCTAAAGTGTCATAATCGCGTCATTCAGCCCCACCCCCGAACTCCTGCTGAAAGTCTCCTCTCCGGGCTTCTCCCGGAGAGGAGCTTTCAAAAGTCGGCAACCCTGAGTTAATACTGCCCGCTCAAGGTTCACCGCACCCCCCCCCCCCTTTTGGTCTCACAGTCACCTGTTAGGCGCCGGCCGGGCTAAGGTCTACTGCTCCTCAGCGGCGGCAGGAGATAGGATAGAGTCATAGTGCTTTGACCGGCACTTCCTGCAGCAAGTGAGAGGGGTCAGGGCCGGTGCAAGGTTCGCCGGTGCAAGGTGCCCCAGAACCCTTCCCCGGCACCCCCCCTTCCTGTGGTCTCAGTCACCTGCTAGGCGACCGGAAAGAGCCAGTCAACAACAGCGCTTTGACCGGCACTTCCTGCAGGGTCCTCGAGGATAGGAGGGGGGAGATGTTTGGTGCATCTGACATGTGAATTCAGGTGATTCCCAGGAATATACTGGTGCTAGGGGGGTGTGGGGTCAATAGCAGAAGCTGGGACAGGTTGCTGACAGATGACACAGCAATACAGAAGGGATGCCGGCTTATCACTACAATGCAGTGCTGGTTACTTTGCCGCCTTTTAATAACACTCTGCTCCATGCCCTTTGGGAGAGAAAGTGCTAAGCTGAGTATATCAACTATTCATCGGCAGCGTGCGGTGCCTAAAGCTGCCTAATGAAACCATATTTCAACCAATAAAGGCATTCACAGGTTAAAGGGGGCGGAGCCCCTTGCGATGTACAATATATACATCTCTCTCTCGCTTTCTATTTTTATTTTATTGACCCACCCCCACACCTGGAGTTTCTGAACCTATTTTTCCAGAAAAATAGTACTGGGCAAACCATAAATTTTGTTGCCCCTGACAAAAAGTTTCAACTCCTCTCCCCCTCCCATGGCTTTTTGGTAAAGAAGGGCCATTTGTAGGCAATTTGGATCCCAGTGTGAAAACATGTAAAAATGTTCCCCACCCCCATAGACATTGTAAAAATAAGGAATTTGTGTGCTTCATAGATGCCAAAAAGGGTTTGTGGCCTTGCAAGAAAAAGACAACCTTATACCCCAGTTTTGCCACCTGCATGCTCATATTTTGTCCACCACAGGCTCCCTATATTTGATCATTATTCAATGCTGGCTCTATGGAGCAATGTCGACACCACCAAGAGGAGGACCAAGTAAGACACCACCAGTGTCAGACTGGAGCATGAAGGGCCCACCGGTAGGTATGCAGTGATAGGGGCCCTTGTTTAGTGGTGTGGCAAGTCTTCAGAAGGGGTGTGGCTACCTGCAGAAGAGGTGTGGCTAACTGTTACAGAGTGCATAGTCCAGGCCCCTTGATAGATATGTATAGTACTGTATATATACTGCTAGTGCATGCGTGTGATAATGTACTAAATTAATGTACTTTATACAAAAAACCATGTGCAGTATAATGATTCCTATAGGAGGAGGTGGGGACCACTGAGGGTTGCCCCAATGGTAAAAGTAAGCAGGTACAAATTGGACCATACCAGATATATTGGGGCAGCACGGATGGTGTAATGGTTAGCATTACTGCCTCACAGCGCTGAGGTCATGGGTTTGATTCCCACCATGGCCCTAACTGTGTGGAGTTTGTATATTCTCCCCGTACTTGCGCGGGTTTACTCCCGGTACTCCGATTTCCTCCCACAATCCAAAAATATACTGATAGGCTGATTGGATCCCAACAAATTAACACTTGAATGTCTGTGTGTGCGTGTACATTTGGTAGGGAATATCGATTGAAAGCTCCACTGGGGCAGGGACTGATGAATGTTCAACTATGCTCTGTACAGCGCTGCGTAATATGTGTGCGATATATAAGAAACTGTTAATAAATAAATATATGTGTTTTCATTTTATTTAACATTTCAGCAAGAATGAAAAAAACATTTCACGGTAAAAATAATGGTCCATAATAATAGGGCAACTAGTGTGTGACTATAAAATATAAGCCATAAGAAAAAAATCTTGCATTATGTAATAATTCCGTCCCTCTCAATGGGCTCCCCAAACAGTAGACCTGCTAGGGCCGGCAATTGACTATCAGGGCCAGGGTATATATCAAATCTTCTTAAGAGGACAATGGGAAGTGTTGCCCATAGCAACCAAGTAGATTGTAGCTATCATTTCATAGAATGTACTGTAATAGATCAGGGGTTGCCGGTCCTCGAGATCTACCAACAGTTCATATTTTACAGACCACCTAGCTGGTGCACAGGTGCCATCATGAATAACTCCCATTTATATACATGTGAATGAGTTCATTCCTACCTGACACATTTTACAGATCCACAGTTGGTCTGAAAAACATAACCTGTTGGTAGATCTTGTTGGACTGGTTTGAACACCCCTTCAGTGCCGTCTTTCCCACTGGGCTTAATGGGCAGTTGCCCAACCCGATGGGGAAGATGGCACTGCCCTGATGAGCTGCTGCAGCAGGAAGTGAGTGGCGGGCACCGGGGTCCGGGCAGTGGTGGCTGGAAGCTTGTAGCGCTGCGCTATTTGCCGGGTGTCCGTTGGGAAGCTGTTTTTGAAAAGACTGGGCAGACACTGATTGGCTGAATTCTCTCAGCCAATCAGTGTCAGTCTTTTCAAAATCAGCTGCGCTTCCTGCCCGGCAAATAACGCAGCGCTACAAGCTCCGGACCCATCGGTATGTGGGGGGGGGGGGGGGGGCAACGTTAATGTTCTGCCCAGGGCCCTGTGACAATGTTAAGACAACCCTGCAGCCCTGTACTAGATAATCAATAGCTAGAATCTTACTGGTTGCTATGGACAACATCTAGACTTGTCCTATTTAGATTTTTGATAAACCTCCCAGTTTCCATGGGGTTAAGCTGATAAAGTCCTGTGTCTGTCCAATCACCTCACTCCCACCAGGGGCATTTACCATGTTGCCCTCCAGCTGCTGTGGAACCTCAGCTTGCACTGCCACAGTTTAAGCACACCCTACTAGCAAAACCGTGGCATGGCATGCTGGGATGCATAGTTCCACGGTAGCTGGAAAGGCCGCATGTTGTCATTTCCAATCTTACCCAATTTCTAAAGAACATTTAAAAAAAATTATCTTAAAAATGATCAGTTGGCAGCAGCTTCTATTTCATAACTATACTTATATTGGGCATACAAGTAAGAGAGGAGGGGGCTTATGTGCAGTCACCATCCGGGCCCCAGCAGTCAGTGGCAGTAACTCTGAGCACTAGGTGGTGTGCAGTTCTCCGAGAACATGGTGCAGTGGCCAAAATGCTAAAACAATGGGTGTCCTGCCATTTTTCTGGAGATCTGCACACCACCTAGTTTTCACAGTCATTCGCAGTGGTGTGGGACCCCAGAAAGCTAAGTATTGGAAAAAAAATGGGTGCACGTAACAATGGTGAGGCAGACAAGGCATTGGCTTGGAGGAGCCAATGCCAATGGGGCCTGGGGGAGTATGAAAAATAAAGTAGACTCTGCGCTGCTGCATTCACAGGCAGTGCAGCGCTGCTCTCCCGGGTCCCCTGCCATCGACTGTCCCCCTGACTGCTTAGATAGTAAAGTCCCCAAGTAGAGGGGAAGTGCTGAACAGCAGCAGCTCTGTGCTCCTCCCCTCTGTGCCCTAGACTCAGGGCTCAATAGGCTGTATCTGTGCCGGCTGGGAGACAGAGCAGGTTGGAGGGTGCCACTCTGTCCCTGGGGGAAGGGGGGTGGGGGCATGGTTTACACAGGGGGAAGAGGGGATTTCACTTACACAGGGAATAGGGGCATGACTCAAGCTGGGAGAAGGGAAAGAAGGGGCATGGCTCATACAGGGGCCAAGGGAGGGGAATTACAACATAGGGGCCCCTAGTTACAGGGATTGCCATCAACGATATTGCCATTGATGTTTGCCATCGATGGTGATAGTACAAATGACCAACGATGGTAGCATGCTGTGTGTTCATTTTAACTATCGATAGCCATCCCTTTTATTTGACTGACTGGCCCATCAAATAAAAGGGATGGCCATCAAAATGTGCAAGTGGCATCACAGTGTATGGCATATAGTGTAAGGTGCTTTAAAGTGTGTGGCATAATGTGTAAGGGGCATTACAGTATATGGCATAATGTGCAAGGGGCATTATAGTGTATGGTTTAAAGTGTAAGGGGCATTATGGAATGTGTGGTGTAATGTGTAAGAGGTATTAGGGGGGCACCATAAATTATTTTGGCAGGGGGAGCAAAATTTAAATAGTTACGCCACTGGTGCACGGTGTGCAATGTTGGCCCATCTGGACCCAGGAGCTGTGTGCACTGCAAATTTACACCCATTATAGATCCAGCTCTACTGGTTGGCTTCAGGTTGTCAGGGTTAAATATATATATTTTTTATAGTATTCTAATGTAACATTTTATGGGGAGATGTACTGCATCAAAGCTTCTATAGAGGAGAGGTGGAGAAGGCTCTGATCCCAACTAATCAGATTCTATCCATTTATTGCAAGCAGCCTGGAAGGAAAATTGCAGATGTTTACAAACCAAACAGGTTCCAGCTGTCACGTTCTACCCTGTACTACATAAATAATAACTAGATTCTGATTGGTTGTTGTGAACATCACTGTGACTTTTCCTTATTAGAAGGTGTGAAAAATATCCCTGCCAGTGTTATGTTATCCACTATCTTATCTCTTTTGAATACATATCCCCATAAGTGTGTAGATGCCGAAAATGTCACGTACTGTAGCTTTAATGAAAACAGAAATTCCCAGCACACACATTCCACAGAGGCAGGGACATCGCTAATATACTGTACACTCATTTATTAGTGTGGATTATTAGTCACAGCGGAGAACGTGCTCTATCATCTGCTCAGTGTGAGGCTTATTCCGGCCGGCACACCCATTGGGGAGCATTTGCATCACATCTTCCCAGTAATTGGGATTTCGAGCACAAGGAAATAGAATATTGCAGCGTTTCAGGCAAGAAGGCCGAGTAATCAATACATAGACTGGCACCAGGTAGTCGCCCAGATTCTGCCAGCAGAGACCTCTGCCCTTTTTTTTGTCACAATCATTAATTTCCAGTAACAGCTAAGAAATAACCTCCAATGCTTCAAAGCAATTTCCCTTTTACACCATGTTATGTGCGTTTGATTAATGTACTCACTTCTCCCTGTTGTATATGATAAATTCTTTCCTCACGGTGTCTAAGCACTGCTGCAGGTGTCCATTCTGCAATAGAGATTGGGCATTACAACAACACACAGCCATGGGCATTATGATTTACAATGGCAGAAAGGAAGCAAAACTTTCATACTTCAGAGATAAAGCAGGAAAAAAAAACATAAAAAGGTTACAAATAAATATTTTTTCAATAACTGCATAAATCAGCGGTGTTTGCCTATGAGCTACAGTGCTGCAGCCCCCCCTACCCCCCCCCCCCCCCAGCTAAAATCCACCACTGCAGTGAGGCCAGATGCAATCTGTGAGGCTGCACTGGCTTCACTGTGACTGGCAGTGACTCCATATTGGAAGTTCGACCTGCCAGTCACCAAGGCAGTCCCATTGGGAGGTGTTCCTTCCCCTCTGGGTTGCCTCAATGGGCTGCTGCATGGCAGTTCATAAAATCCGTGCGCTGCGCAGGCTCAGTACTGTCAGTACTGCTCATGGGCTGGACCCGGTGCCTGTCACCTGTACTGTACAGGCGTCGGGACTGTGATTTTACTTCTATGCCAAAGCAGCCCATAGAAGCTGGCTGCATTTGCAGTACAGAGGTTGATAATGCTTGACAAAAGGTCGACATTCAGTAGGTCAACATTGACAAAAGATAGACTCAAATAAATTGTCGACATGGCAATTATCGACACATGAAAATGTTGACATGTTTTCCACAATTTTTTTCCCATTATTTGGTCTTTTTCATACGTTATCATCCAAGTGGACTACAATTGGGAACGGTAAATTGTGCTAAGAAAGCGTCATTGGAGCGAGACACCAGGCCCGACGCATGGCAAGCGTGCAGACTACTCGAAATGGGGTCCACGTCGACAGGTATCAACACTGACATAAAAAAGTGAAAAAACTCATGTCGACCGTTTCTAGTGTGTACCCCCAATATGTCTGTGCATTGCCGGTTTAAGGGAGGGATAATAGTGGTGGCCATCCCAGGGCCCGAACACATTAAGGCCCCCATATACTGCTATGTTAATGTGCTCTGGTGGCTCAGCTGTTAATTAACAGCAGCCATCGAGGACCACCCATAGGTGATAATGGGTTCCGCCGCTTCTGCTCTAAAAAAAAACCAAACAGTATTGCAACACTTCTTAAAAACATAAGGCCATCTGAAGATGGTGTTATGTGTTCTCACATGCCGAAGCTGCAGAGAGAAGCAGAAAAGAAAATGATCTCTGCCAGCTTTCTCCCACAATCCACTAAGTGGATTCCCAGAATGCCGACAGGCGTGCTGACACTATGGGCCCCTGCGTATTAATGTTAGTGCCCTGGGCTGATTATAAAATACATGTTACATTACTTCTGTCTCATGAACATTATTTTTATTCAAATAAAAAAAAAGGCTTTTCTGCAGGAACTAAACAAATGACAATAATATTTAACAGCTGTGTCATACAGTTTTGTTTCAATGTCAGAACGTTCTAAAAATTCAGTAGTGACCATTTTGTGCTAGACATCGAATAGAATAAGGCACCTGCCATTATAATGCAAATAGTACTTTTTTAGGTAACTTATATGAACATGTTATTTGATCATAGATATAATAATAATATATTTTTGCTGGCAGCCACCTTTCTGCAGAACTAGAAGTATCTGCTATGACAAGTACAGTATGTACAATGGTCTCTTTGAGATCTGTTAATTCAGTAAGTAATAAATATAAAATCAATACATACTTTGGCACAGTAATTTTCTAGTAACACCTAATAGCTATCCATGCCACAGAGCTCTGAGTTTTATAACCCATCAGACCGCAGCTACAGAGAGAGTGTTTATTACCATCAATTACACGGAGGTAGAGCACAGGCGTCTGAGAAACACCATTGTCAGGAGCTTTTCTTCTTGTGGAAGTTCACTTATATAGTATAACACGGCCTCTTAATTAAGACCACTTGCCAAGCTTCGGTCCGATCAGTGGGTTACTGTGGGGCTTTACAACATGTGCCCTTACACCATACTTGCCTACTTTTGAAAACTAGTTTCAGGGAGATTATAGTTGGTAATAGAATTTTGCACAGTGCCCCACTGAGGGAGCATGTCATGCTCCACCCAAAGGGCATGTCTAGTTCCATATATGGAGAGATTGTGAAAAGAGATTGTGAACGTGGCACCTAGAAGCGTGGGTGTGTACTGCTACAGCTGAGAGGAATCTTATAAAATGACTTATATCCAAATGTAGATGAGCCCAAAGCAGTTAGTAAGAGCTACTATACTTGGTAAAGTGCTGGGAAATGGCGCTGATGATTCAATGTAAATGTATCTGTCTCTCATTCCTTTTTACGCCAAAAATTTAACAGTGTAATGTGGGCTAGGTGACATGAGGGAGATTGGTAGACTAATGAGGGAGAGAGGGAGATTGCTTTTATTTCAGGGAGTCTCCTGCAGAATGCAGGAGGGTAGACAACTATGCCTTACACCTATTTACTAAACAGAACGGAATGTATGCTGACTGTGTCATATACAGTAGAGTGATGATTTCACTGTAGCCACTTAAAGTGTTCTTGTGATGTCCCAGAAGATGGAGTAATAATTGGAGTAAAATAGGACTTACCAGTGGGCAGCTTTCTTTAGCTGCCTCCCTTGATTTGTTTTTGGCCAGTCTCTTTTTCTTCTTATGAAGAGGTTTTGACTCAAGGATCATCTCTTCTAACTCAAATGTTGGGTCACAGTTCAGTCTTCCTTTCTGCCATCAATCATAAAGAGTAGATGATTAGCACTACTTTAGAAACGAGTGTTACTTGTGTGTGGATGAGACTCGGAAATGATTAAACTCAATAATCAAAAAGATAATGTTACTATATAACACATATAGGTCCTGATTCTTGTTTACTAAGTAAGCTGCGAAGCGGACGGCTCGGGGGCCTATGTTCGGAGTGGTTCGGATTCCGAGGAATCCGAACCGCTCATCTCTACAGGATACCGTATACCAATGCTTTGCTGTTATTTATTTAGTACCAGTTTCTTATATAGCGCAAACTTATTCCGCAGCTCTTTACAGAGACTATTTGAACATTCACATCAGTCCCTGCCCCAGTGGAGCTTACAGTCTACTGTATATTCCCTGTGTTGTCTCTTTCACACACCAAGGACACTGATGCAGCATAACCACTGCTGTCATTTACATCCTCCAGATACATCTCCAGCAACCTGATGTTTCCACATATATACAGTACCCAGCCTTCTTGGGGAGAGGTGAGTATCTTGACACAGACTAGGTGCCTCACTTGGATGTGCCTGCAGACTTGGAGCTTGACTGCCCTAAAAAAAAGACCTTGACCTTGTTTCCTATTATTGAGGTTCTAGCAGAGCAACGTAGCTATCACGGTATGGTCACAATTTGGGTAAATTTGGTGCTTCACAAAAGGGGATGACCATCATCTCCCGAAAATGTGCAGTTTTGTGAGGAGTGTGAATTGGGTAATATCAGGAGATGTGGACAGGAGCTTTAATAATGACATCAGCATCGTTAGCTATTAAGGTATAGTTGTAGGTTTCTTTTTAGATTAATGAATATGTCAATAACATGAACAACCATGAAATCACATTTCAGAAATAAAAAAAATCGGTTTACCCGCAATATCTCCGTAACCAATTGACCAATACGGACCAGCGATTTGGGTTCGAATGAGATCAGCCGTGAGCTTGTGAGATGCCCGGGGATGGGGAGAGAGGGGGGTGGGGGCAATAGCCGGTCCACTGTTATCCTATGGGGAAAACGTTGCGATTTACCCAGCGATAACTCCAAAATGAGCTATGGCAGGAGGGGTTGGGTGCACAGCGGCTCCGTCAGCAGGCAGTAAAGATCCGGAGGCTTTTTCCAGCAGCGGCTGATACGGGAGGGGGTCCCCAGACTTGAATTTAAGTATTATCTTTTACTGTAGTTACCTTGCATATGTATACTTCTATATTCTCACATAACCTTTCACTTGTCATCATTTATATGTCTGTTTTGGAAAATGTCAATAAACATAATAAAAAAAAAAAATAAGAAGTAGAACTTCTATCTCAGTAAATAAATTCTGATGAGTATTATAGTTTGTGCATTCATACAGTATATGCCTGATTTTAGTTTTTCTTTTATCAATAATTCTGAATATCAAAATTAGACTAAAGATGTAATTCTCCCAACCATATATCTCCAATTACAGATTTCTAGATCTCTAGATTTCCCAAACCTCATTCTCAATATATTTCAATTATTACACAACAGAGACTGTATCACCATTTGTGGCCCAAGGGTTTCAGAAATACTTCCTATAAATAAGATTTTTGATTAGATATTAGAAATTCTCCCTCAGGAATTACTGGTCTATTTTTTTTTTTTTGGTGGCTCACTTTTTCTATAATAATAAAAATGTAAAAAAATCTCTTTGGTACTTCTTTACTTTCACGGCGCCAGCATGGCGCCACGCTACTTCCGGGTTACGCTCGCCACAAACTAAGTAAAATAAACTAAGTTAACGCCATGCCAACATGGATAGTTCATACCTCCACTATCCATGTTGGCATGGAGTTGATTTTAATTAGCGTGGCGAGCGTAGCGAGCCACCGAGCCCGCAGCGTGGGCGAGCGAAGCGAGCCCCGCAAGGGGACTCTGACGCGCGGCGCCATGCTGGCGCCGTGAAAGTAAAGAAGTACCATCTCTTTTATTGGATCATAAAGTCAGCTTTGTAATATTTCCGTCTGTTCCACTTCTTAAATATAATTTGACATAAAAAGTATTTAGTTCAATGCAGACAGTGACCAAGGGCCGGGTTCAGATGTGGTTGCACTTCTGCCGGATTCAGTAGTGGAGGCACTGCCACCAGATTTAGTGATCAACCCACTGCCGTTGGACTAACTGGGCAGACACACTTCCACCGGTGGACGCACTGCCGCCAGATTTAGTGGTCAACACACTGCCACTGGACTCAATGGGCAGGCACACTTCCACCGGATTCAGTAGTGTATGCACTGCCGCCGGATTCAGAGGTGGATGCACTGCCGCCGGATTCAGTGGTGGATGCACTGCTGCCGGATTCAGTGGTGGATGCACTGCCGCCGGATTCAGTGGTGGATGCACTGCCGCCGGATTCAGTGGTGGATGCACTGCCGCCGAATTCAGTGGTGGATGCACTGCCGCCGGATTCAGTGGTGGATGCACTGCCGCCGGATTCAGTGGTAGATGCACTGCCGCCGGATTCAGTGGTGGATGCACTGCCGCCGGATTCAGTGGTGGATGCACTGCCGCCGGATTCAGTGGAGGATGCACTGCCGCCGGATTCAGTGGTGGATGCACTGCCGCCGGATTCAGTGGAGGATGCACTGCCGCCGGATTCAGTGGTGGATGCACTGCCGCCGGATTCAGTGGTGGATGCACTGCCGCCGGATTAAGTGGTGGATGCACTGCCGCCGGATTCAGTGGTAGATGCACTGCCGCCGGATTCAGTGGTGGATGCACTGCCGCCGGATTCAGTGGTGGATGCACTGCCGCCGGATTCAGTGGAGGATGCACTGCCTGCTGATGTTGGACATAGTGGAGCAATTGTTTTGTCACTGTTCATGCATCTAAGGCTGGGTACAGACCTGACCAACACGTCAGCAGACCTGCCGCCATGCTGACTGTTGAGTGACTGTTCAAGGTAAGTGTTCACACTTACTGATCGGGCACTTAGGACATCGATAAAGACTTGACATGTCTGTGAACAACGTAGTTCACAGACATATAAGGGGTACACACCTGCAGGCTCAACATATGTCTGCCATTCTATATAGGCCAGTGTATAACCAGATTAATTGGCATGCATCCCAGTTGTGTCTGTCCAATTTCAGGTGTATGGTGGAAGAAGTGTATTGAAAATGTAATGGCTATTCGTGAGCATTGACAGGTTTTTAAGCAGAGACATAAAGATCGTCCAACTTATGGGTGTACTATGGGAGTTTTACAGCCGTTTTGAAAGACGGTTTGTACACAGTCGCTTATTGTAGGAGGCCATACTAGGATGGAGAAACCTGCCATAGTGCCTGATTCAAAATTAATTGATTAACTTTGAATTTGGGGGTGGAAACCTGATGTTTTCTGGGTGTGTCTGGTCCATTCGCAATTCTCTCCCAATGTTGCAGGCGGTTACCCTTTCTGTCTGGGCGACAGCTTACTCCTTGCAGTCCACTACAAATTCTCACATTAGCGATCAACTCTGAATCAGGCCTATAGTCCAGCTGCAAGTTTTCATGGTTTGACCACAATGGCATCTAGGTTTGTATCTCGCTGACAATGCGTCTTGGCCCTTGCACAGTTAGAGACCCGGCCAGGGCCCAGTTAAGGGTTCTAGTCGCCCTAGGCTAATAAAGAAGTGGTCACCCCCACCATACATTAATTATAACTTAACATGCTTGTTGCCATGGGTCACTTGCTCGTTGCTCATGATCACTGCTTACATATGCTCATTGACCGGGGGTTTCTTGCTCATTGCCAGGTGATTACATGCTCATTGCCAGGTAGTTACATGCTCATTGCCAGGGGGTTTCTTGCTCATTGCCAGTGGGTTACATTCTTGTTTCCAGGGGATTACTGCTCAGAGAGCACCAGCGCTCCCAGAATCCGCTCCAACAGTCAGGATTACGATGGACTGTACACCGACATCAGAATCCCATCTGTTTAAAACCCGACAGTCGGGACTTACAGGGCCTGTCCTCCCTTGTGCCGGGTCCACGACCTCCATAGAGGAAGAATATGTAACCAGTGCCAAGCACAGCGAGCGTGCTTCGAAAAATGACCAAGTGTTTTGGGGAAGGCGTGCAACGTCAGCTTCAGGCTGGATATGCCTGTATTCATCCCAGCCACCAAGTAAGTCCTGGCTTCTCCTAGCCTGCGCTGACTGGTGCCCAGTGAAATAATCATTTGATGATGAGCCAGTAATGAAGGATTTTTGCTCGGCTGAGAAGTCTTTGCTAGCCGTACACATCCATTTGCACAGAAAGAACATTAATTCGCAAGGCGGGAAATCGTTATAGCGGGACAGCGAATACCTGTTCGCTCTGCACATTTGCTCAGCAGCGATCAGGTCTGAATTACGCCCATGGTGAGATAGAGTATGTCTTCATTTAAAGATTCCTTCTTTTCTTGCTATCTATTCCCCTCTTCAAATGATTCAAATGATTTCTCAGTTTCCAAGGGAATTTGTAACCTACTGAGCAAAGACATCACAAGTCTTACACTATGGATTGCAGCTCTGACGCCCCAGAAAACAAGCTGTCAGACTATTTAATGGATCACAGAGCTGCCTTTCATGCTCTGGTGGATGGAGGCAATGTACTGTAGATGTTGTATCATGCAGAGGAGCGATTTCTGGCTTCTATGCATGCGTGTAAGTCGCACTGCACATGCAGTGTAAAAAATCCCAGCAGCTACGGCGCTAGCAGACGTCTCTGAATCAGCCTCATTGTCCATTATGTTGTAGATAGCCCAATGAGCGAGCTGGCTAATGGCATGCACCAGTGGTGCGCAGTGGGGTGAGGCAGGTGAGGCACATGTCATACTTTCCTGTCCTGCTAGCGTATATGCCGGCGGTTTGAATTTATAAAGTATGTCAAAAATACAAAGAATATATAAAAAAATCTTAATTTTTATTATGCTAATCATTTTTTAGTCAAAACTCTGGAGACAAAAAGTCTATTGCAGGTGAGGCGGTGCCTCACCTGGCTACCTTTCCTGTGAATCTCTTATCAAAACTCAGCAAATCACCAGCAGTGCATACTGCTGCACATGTGTATAATGCCGACATGTACCCCGTGGCTCATATATTGTGTGCATATCTGGCTCTGGTACTTGCCAGGGACACCTCATCCATTTACCTCACCGCACTTCCCGTTGTGCACAGTGCAGGGCCAGTGCTACCACTAGGCAGCTTTAGGCAGTTGCCTAGGGTGCCTGGCACTGGAGGGCGCCCTTGAGCTGCCTCTTTTCTCCCAGCAGGTTTTTTTATATATATAAATATGTTTCCACGGTTTGCGGTAGACAGCAGGCAGAAATTCAGTGCATTTATCAGGCATAAGCCGCCCGCCCACTGCCCTCGCTGCACTGCTAGGGAAGCTGCAGGAAGAGGCTGAGGAGCTCTTTGGGCTCTGGTGCCTGGTGCTTCACGCTGTTCAGCCCCCGCCCCGTCCGACGCATGGAGGCGGAAATACCGGACAAGCAGCACCTCCATGGTGCCTGGACACCCAGACAACAGTGCTAGGAAACACCTGCAAGGTGGAGGGTGAGTATAAGACTGACCATCTGCATGGGGGGGGGGGGGGGGGTAGAGAGTTGGAGCGGAGATCCAGGGATGCAGAGAGTTTGAGGGAGGGGGCATGGAGCGTAGAGCCAGAGAGAAGGAGAGGGTGTGGGAGCATGGATACGGGGGATGGGGGGGGGGTGGCAGGCTATTCTCTTAGTCGGAGGTTGATTTAGTTATCCTTATTCCTCCTCTTTTTCACACACATTTTTTTTTATTAATGTGTAGACACACTGATTATTCCACAATACATGTTTATGTATTGTACACATCCTAACTGTAATCTATTTAAAGCCTACCCATAACCCTCTCTCCGGTGCCATTATAATCTCCTGCAGCCTAACCTCCCCTGTGCCTAATCCTAACCTCCCCTCCCGCAGCCTAACCCTCTCCCCTGTGCCTAATCCTAACCTCCCCTCTACATACATAGAAATAAGGGCTGATACCCCTTTCACATCGCAAAATGCAGTGTCACACCGGGACTTTTAAATGGTTCAGACCCGGAGTGACCCTGCATATTGGTCTGTTTGCATCCTCTCAGCGAACCGGCAATATTGCCGGTTCACTGACGTCATCCAGGGGCGCAGCAGAGTAGAGGAGCGTCATCGGGGCAGGGGAGGAGGCAGCACTTAGAGCTGGTGCTGCTCCAAGCACTGCCTCCTCCATTGGTGTGAACGGGAAACGGGTCGCTCGATCTGATTAACCCATTCACACCGCAAAGCAACACGGCAACGAACCATTAAGAACCCTTCTTTTTTACCATGCCATGTTGCTACCGGTTTGCGGGACCTGGTAACCCCTTTCACATAGCACCAATTACCATGTCGAACCAGCAAGAAACCAGCATGAACCCCGTAATTAGGTGCAATGTGAAAGGGGTATTAGAGTCCGTCACCCTTCCATCCTGCCCTGGGTGTTTTTAATGGGGAATGTGTAATTAGCATTTGCAGACTGTGTATTTGGAAAGGCACTATTATGGTAAGTCCTGAATAAATGAATACAATTATAATATTTAATTCCGCACCTTATTATTATTTTTACTTATATAACATTTATTAACATTACATCTCACGCATGTAACACTCAATACATGCTGTAGTTTATTCTTCTTACTAATACCTCTTTTACACCACCGCAAAAATCTGGGTGTGGACCCGGGTCAGCGTCGATGTAAAAGGGGTTAACCTGTGTCCCTTTACACTGGACTTCTACCCAGATCCTGACCAGGGTGCACCTGGGAAGTGTGCAGTGTAAACGGGTATCATCTGATCCGGCTCCTGTTTACAGCAATGGGGGAAGCCCAACCTCCGGACCGCAGTATCCTGTGGTTAAAATGGAGGTTGGGAGGGGGGGTGCACACAGCCTCTGCTGCTGTCTGCTGTACTGTGCGGCATCCATTTACCTTGCGGACAGGGGCAGGGGGGTTCACAGAGGCTGGGGGCAGCCCAGCAGCTCACCTTGCGCCGGGGCCCGGCGCTTGGAGATGATGTCATCTTCAAGCTCCGACCCCGTTTACACTTCGGGTCAGCACTGCAGTGTAAACGGACCAAAACCGCGTTCCAAATACTGGCTCGGATCCGGGATTTTGGTGTAAAAGGGGTATAACACTTTAAGCTCTGTGGTGAGACCAGGGTGCAATAACGCCAAGCAGCTATAAAGGCACCGCATTGACATCACTGAAGTGCGGATGGTGAGCCCTGATAAAGTACAGCTAATAGCCACAGCTTTCGACCACATCTAGCTGTGTGCATAAGTGAGTAACAGAACTTATACGGTTTCTAACCTGCACCTCTTCTTTTATCGGGTGGCCACCAAAATCCTATTGAAAAGGAGCATTTGTACAAAATCTATGCAAGTGAGTAACCACCACTCACCCACTAAAAAGGTACCCAGTGGCTTCAGATGATGGAGTCAACTATATTACAATGTGGAACTGAATTTCAAGCATAGACTTTTTTAGTCTGCACCGCATTGGGAGTGCGCCCATTCATTGAGAAATTAGTTTAGTTATTATTTGCACATATTAATTCCATTGTTATTGTCATTGTATTTATTATTTATTAATTTTTTACATTATATATTTTTATTTATTATTTTTATGTATGTGATGTATTTGATTTAGTGTTTATTAAAAAGGTTTTAACATATGGTATTGTTTCATATATACACCAAGCGCCAAATGGTATTGCTTTTTTGTTTTTGTTAACCTCTCATTAGCCTTGGGGTGTGTGACCTGTGCTTACTTTGTGTTTCCAGTGCTCCGAACGCTGTACCGTAGTGTTAGGGACTCACGTGATGATGAGGTCACCTTGACATAGTTAATGGGCTCATATATTTTGTCCAAAAATGTTGGCAAGTATCTAATGTTTGCTCTGAGTTAAATTGTACAGTTAACTATTATTATTACTATTATTATTATTAGAATTGTTATTATTGGTATTAGCGGTGCTTGGCACACAGGATCTGCACCTGCAAGTGTCTTTTTCTATTATTACACAAAGTCTGATCTACTGTATGTTTTCTGTTTGATTTATCATTAGATAGAAAAAAATAGGAGTTAGGCATTCCATTGGCATTCTTACTTTACATAGAGTAACGTGGCATGGTAATTTATAAATAATATGTTGCAGTAAAGGCAGGCAATTAAACTAATTTAGATTTGTAGAAAACAGTTTTACAGAGAAGAATGTGATGAAATGAGCTCTCATTAATGCAAATACACAGTAAATCATGTTTGGAGACTGAAATAAAGTCTCTGACAAACTTAATGATATCCAGTATAAAGCAATCAAATACTCTGTCAGCTAATTAAATGAAACAATCATTTTAAAAATTTGTATTTACTTTAAATAGTGATTAATGAAACTGTTTGCTCTTATTGATATGTTATGTTTATGTAAGAGTCATCTCTGAGATTGTAATAAAATACAATTAAAATAAGTTTTCAAGATTTTGGTAAGAAAACTAAGTGGCAAAAGTTACCAATGAAACATTAAGAAATTTATGTACAGTTGAACCAGGGCTGTAACAAAGGGAGAGGGGCGGGGGGGGGGGGGGGGGGGGTATTCAATGCTGGACGATATTTCTGACAGACAGGCATATCAACCGTTTTCGTTGGGAATTGGTCAACTGTAAATTTGGCCTATTCAATGTCAGGTCCATTTTACGACTGTCACAAAAAGATCCAACAGTTGGAGAGCCCATGGATCAGCGAAAACGGCAGCAGCTTTCTGAAAACGGCCTCAGATTCAACAATCAAGTGGCCATTTTTGACACTGCAGATTCAACTTTTTAAAAAAGCTGAAAACAGCCAGGATTGAATAGCGATCACCGATATTTCCACCTGTCGGCTGAGATCGTATTCCACCTAGATAGTAAAGAATGCAAAATTTGGAAAATCATGTAAAATCATGTCGACCATTGTCATATTTAACATTTAACCCTGTCGACCGTTTGTAATTGTTGACCTTAAGTACTATTGACATTCCACCATATTATTGATCTGAAGATCAAATATTGTTCTAAGCAATGAATGGGAAGTGGGAATTGGGCTCCCTCATTTTAGGATTATATGCACAGCTGAACAATTCAGGGGAACACTGCAGATAATTGAAACTTTTAAGAAAGTCAAATGCACAACCAACATACATAAATATTAAAATTCTATGCAGTCAATCACTGTCACAGTAATAGCTTTCTATAAATGGACTAATCAAGGTTAATAATTGACTTTTGTTATCAAGTACATTTAATAGCCATTAATATTCACTGGTAGTAGAAGAGTAATAAATCCTTTGGAACTCTGCTAGGAGGGGGAACGGTATTTTCAACAGAATTGTATGAAGTCCCAAAAGTTATTGTAACTTGCCTTATACTCCTTGTTCTCCTGGTAAGTAAAACTGGTAGTGCTAGCTGAGTTTGTAGGGAGCAGTGGGCACAGTATACGCTGTTAATTTAATGGTTGGTATGAGATATCCGGTAAGGGTAGTCATAGGTGGATTAACCATCACAGGTCACCATGGTGACCAGTGGCAGCTCCAGAGGTAAAGCTGCAGACCGGTTCAGAATTAAATTAGGGAAGCTACACCAACGCCAGTAAGTTTGAATGGCAGTTGGTGGCAGTTGCTGTGCCTCCCCTATTTCAATTGTGAACCGTGTTACGTCACCACGTCTGGAGCCTCCCCTGATGGTCACCATTAAGGGTGCCATAAGTGGTTAATTTTAACGGCATGAAACATCAACGGGCAGTCATCAACAATTTATACCCATCAACAGCTGTTCCTGATGTGGAGAATCTCAAACAGCAGGCAAATCAAAGAAGAGGCATTGCTTTGTTGTCAATTGAAGGCAGGGCTACGTTATAACCCCCCAGTACTGTACCAAGATAACAAAACAACATATCACTGGCAGAACCACGAGATCTCTGTCATCAATGGTAAACTCATCATCCATTGGGACAATACCATCGATGATTGTTCACCATCGATGACTGATGGCAGTAAATAGTAGACAGTGAAAAGTTTTGTTTAGAATTTTCCGCAGTCTTGTCAAACCAAATAATACTGGAATAGAATGTGTACTGACTGCTGGTCTAGTAGTCCCCAACACAATTTTATACCATTGCTACTCTTTATAGAACCGTTTTGCAGAACTTTTATTCATGCTTCGTACATTAAAATTGTTACCAGCTCATCAAAATGACGTAGCTGTTGAATCACCCCCAATAGTGCATAAATTAATTTTTACTTGGAGAAACTGTCATTTCTGTGTTTGGCCCATAAAGAATATTTGCTTCTACTTTTCCCTCAGATTCAGCAGAGCTGAAAGTAAACGATGTTTCAGCAACATTTCATACTGAGGAACAAGAAGATTTGCAGAGGAGCAAAGTTCTGACCATGCAATACAGTTCTGTATTTGGCTTCTCCTTTCAGGGAAATGCCATTGTACAGTACATGTTATGTGTCAGTTTGCTTTTTGCAGATATAGTTGTCTATAATACATTCTGCTGTGTGCTAAGGTTGGGGCAGGACTGTAAACACTTGAGGCCATATTCCACTGCTCATATGTGCTACAGTCTGTGGGCAAATGAGGAGGAAATTTAGTTGACCAGTATATTATTTATCATATAAAGCATGTACTGTATTATAGCTATGACCAAGATGGAGCCGCTGATGGCTGCCTAGGAGTAGTGCAGCTCAGCCAAATATGTCCCCTGTCTTATATATATATATCTGTATATCTGTACTGTCACTGTTTACTTGTTATCTACCTGGCTGTTGCACAGCAATCCAAATCTAATTCCTAGTAAACGCAAGTATACCTGGCCAAATAAAGCAGATTCTGATTTTAATAGCTACAATATACAGTAGCATTTGTATGAGACTTGCCTACCCTCCCGCATTCAGCGGGAGGCTCCCGATTTTTACAGGAGCCTCCCACTGCCCCGCAAACCCCCTCCATCCTCCTGGTTTTTGGGACCCCTCCATAGCATGTGCGCATCTGGAAATGGTGGGGGCGGAGCCCACAGGGACTACATCACAGCCGGCCACATCGGGGTTGTTGTGGGTAGCGGTGGCCAGGATGAAGTGCGGTGCTGACAGGAAGTCTCTCTGTGTGGCTATGCATTGGGAGAAGCTGACAGCCTGTGCTCTGCTACTTCCCGGAGGTTGGCCCCGCCCACCACACTGACTGAGCTTGGTAAGTCCAGTTGTTCCTGCTCCTGTGCCTACGGTGATCTAATCTGCCTCCCCCACCACACTGCTGGGTGCCTGCACCTTCCAGGATAAAACACAAGTTTTTATCTGCCACTGCAGGACACACCCCTTAGTGGTGATAGGTACACCCATAGGTGAAGTTAGACACGCCCTCTGGGCGGAGCATTACACACTCTCTCAGCGGAACGGCGCATTCTCCTAGCAGCTAAAATCTCCCTGAAACTAATTTTCAAAAAAGTATGATTTGTATACCTTCCAGGCAATCTGTGGCAATGCAACTGTTCTGGAACTACACATACCAGCATGTTCTGCAACAGTTTTAATAAGCCAAACTATGGCATTACACATTAGAGGAAAAGCAACTATAAGTGAAGCTATTGGGACTGGATTTAAAAGTTTATCATGTGTGAGAATGCCAGGGTACTCGCCCATGGAAATGCCCAGCGTTTCATCTGTGTTTCCATGAAAACGCTGGGCATTCCTATGGTAGTCACCCGGTGATGTGGGCGCTGGAGGCGGGCAGCCAACATCGCCGGAGGTCAGCTGCCCACCCACTTCCTCCCGAATGTGCATGCATATCTAAGTGACCTGAGAGGGGGGGGGGCATACCACCATTTGCAGGGCAGGTTCTGGATGACTCGTAAGGGTGCAGATTCGCATCCGATCGAGTCAATAAGAATAACCCCCTAATACTGGACTCATCTCACACTATATAGAACAACACATTTATTATAATCCATTTACCTACTGCGATTGCTGACCTGCTATTACTTGTACTGACGGGCACGCTCAAATATTGTTATTATTTTTCTTATGCGCATTTAGACAAATAATTATGGCTATAACAGATGAAAGACAATTATTCCTATTATAAAAGGCTGGACTGCAAATCTTTCAATCCATTCTGTTTATATAAAAATATGTCTCATTAATTAGTGTATTTGGTGTTCTGTGAGCATCTCTCTCTCTCTCTCTCGCTCTAATGAGCTTTATAATTTCCCATTACTCCATTTACTTTCCATTACCACATGAATAAACAGAATACTGGAATATATTTATGTTGATTCTTATAAATGCCTTGGAAAGAGTTTTCTTGTATGTATTTGACAAATACATAAATAAATAGATTCTTGCACTGTGTGTAGGATAGACAGACGTTTATTTCCACAGTGTGTGATTTATGTTTCTACTGTATGTCTACTATTTTGTCTTGAAGTTTTTTATATGACCTATTGCAATATTTATTGATTAAAAGTTGCATTATAGGAGTTCCTCACTAAAGATTACTTTCCTCTTATAGGTTGAGTATCCCTTATCCAAAATACTCGAGACCAGAAGCATTTTGGATAACGGATTTTGAAATATTTTTAGATTTCAATGAGGTATCTTGCAATTAGGTTGTATGAGCAAATAAAACACATATACACACAAATATTTATTATTTACATATGAAACTAGGGGGCAGATGTATTAACCAGCGTTAAGTGCAAAAATGCACTTAACGCTGGTTAACTGGGGGGGGGATTACGATTTTGCTAATGTATTACTAGCGCACCTAACGTGCGCTAGTGACAGCCCGCCGAGTTACGCTTGGCGGGGCTGTCCCTGCAATCCCCCCCAGGGATTAACGGCCGGGGCGATGTATTAACAGCCTTCAAGGCGTTAATTCGCCCCGGCCGCTTCGCCAGCTCAGGGCTAGCGTTGTCCTATCCCCCACTATGGGGACAACGCTAGCCCTGCGTCTGGCTTGGGCTGCGCTGGAGATCTCGCGGTTTTTGTGAGATCCCGCGCATGCCCAGTGCGGCCGGCCGGGGGACAGGAGATAGCGCATCAGTATTAACTGATGCGCTATCTCCAGAAAGGGACATCGCCGAAGGGGGGAGTTAACGCCCCCCCGCTTCGGCAGACAAGATGTTAATACATCTTGTCGATGTCCCTTCCTGCTTCGCCTCGCTATTGAGGCGAAGCAGGAAGTATCATAGCGGCGCGATAAGCGCTGCTATGATACATCTGCCCCAAGGTTTTAAAACATCAAACAAACTTTGACTCTGAATTTGAATGGCAAGCAATCATTTTCTTGCACGTATTTAGTGGCAGCAACATATCCTGCCCCCAGTAGTGCCAGTTACAGATGTACCCAGTAGTGCCAGTTACATATCATGGTTCCAGTAGTGCCAGTTACAGATGTCCCCAGTAGTGCCAGTTACATATCCTGCCCCCAGTAGTGCCAGTTACATATCATGTCCCCAGTAGTACCAGTTACAGATGTCCCCAGTAGTGCCAGTTACATATCATGTCCCCAGTAGTGCTAGTTACATATCATGTCCCCAGTAGTGCCAGTTACATATCATGTCCCCAGTAGTGCCAGTTACAGATGTCCCCAGTAGTGCCAGTTACATATCCTGCCCCAAGTAGTGCCAGTTACAGATGTACCCAGTAGTGCTAGTTACATATCATGTCCCCAGTAGTGCCAGTTACTACAATGTCCCCAGTAGTGCCAGTTACTACAATGTCCCCAGTAGGTTTTTGGCAAAAAAACAACAACAACAAAAAAGTACATTCTGGAAACTATGGCTTTGGAATAGTTTGGATAACGGATATTTGGATAGGGGATAGTCAACCTTACCATATATCCTTTCTGTATACTTAAGGGGCCAACACACTGGGATCGTTCTGAGCGACACTGGATCGTTGGTAAAAATGTGTTGGATTGTGTATATTGTGCGAGCTGCTGTTTCTTTTTGTGCTAAGTAATCATTGCAGATGACAATGTTGAGTAAATGAGCACAGTTCGCTATATTACTCACTGGCAATTATTGATGTCACCAAATGCCAAATGCCTATATTTTACAGGAAGTTGCACCAAGAAATGCTGTTTGTGTCTGGGTACTGCATACTGGCAGTCAACACTGAAGGGGCGTTGACCATGAGGCAGGGGTGGATTGGTCAAAGGGTTTAAAGGAACGATTCCTGATGGACCAAAGTACCACCAAGGCCCTTTTTTTATTTTTTAATAATATTTTATTAAAGCTTCCAGATGTGGCAATAGAACAAATACAGTACATATGTATTACAAAGTCAAAACAAACATTTCAAAATGATCATATCAAAAAGATCAAAAATAAAAATAAAGTACAATCTCTGCTATTCAAGGTCATTTAAATATTGTTACTCAAGAGAGATTGGAGGTGTCATTGAGAAGAATACTTGTAAAACATTGAGCTATAGGGGGATATTCAATCTCCCACCACCATTCCCGACTGGGGAAATGGCGGTGGGCCCTATTCAATGCTGTCTTCCCAAGCAGTCGGGCTCGTTCTGCACAGAATGGGCAGGAATTGACGGGCTCCCGGCCACAGCTCGCTGATTCCCGGACGCTTCTCGTGGCCACGACCCCTTCTTGGCGCTCGGCAAAATGAGCGTCGAGCGGGCCGGGAACGGGACAGGGTCACGGCTGTTGGGGCAGCCCGACAGTCGTGACCTGACATTGAATATCCCCCATAGTAGAGAATGGTAGAATCTCTATATAGCTCCCCCAAGTGTCAAATATTTGTGTGCAGGCTTCTTTTTGAAGAGAGGCTTCAAGCCAGTCCATATAGAATATACATTTTTTTAATCTCTAAAGATTTTTACCGTTGGAGGGGTATCTTGAATCCATACTTGTAATATGGTTTTGACAGCAGCGGATGAGACTGCCAGTAATAATTTTTGGAGGGATTCTAGTACCTGTAGGTAAAATGCAAAAAATCTTCCCAGTTTAATGGAGTCCCTCTCCACCAGCACTCGCCAGAGGGGACGTTCTGGTGGGCCTCGGGATTGAATGAGGAGATCCATCTGTAATTGTCACTGATAACCGGGGAAAGACAAAGTCCTCACCTACAATCTCCCGCGTGCAAGGTGATAATGCTCCAGCCAATAAGCTACAATGTGTACTGTACATTGACAGTTAGGAGCTGATTGTCGGGAGCATTGTCACCGGTACTCTTTACCTAGAAGGGCGCCCACGATTTTGATCGTGGGCATCGTAAGGAAAAAAAAATTGCGTCGGTCGCATCGCATGCGACCAAAAAATCGCATGCGATGCGACTGACGCGATTACCGCGATTTCCCATAGGGAACAATGTTAAATGTCCCAATTGACCCGATTTTCCATAGGGAACAATGTTAAATGGCCCACAGAGGCCAAATAGGCACCCTGAAGTGTGAAATGGCCCCCCCAATTGTTAATGCCACCCCATGATCAACGTCAACCCAAAGCGTGGCGAGCGGCGGCGGTACGCGTCCTACGACCTTTTCATACCCCCACTATCCACGTCGGCGTGGAGTTGAGAATAGAAAGTGTGGCGAGCGCAGCGAGCCACCGAGCCCAAAGCGTGGCGAGCGCAGCGGACACCTGTGAAGCCCACGAGGGGACGCGTATACCTGTGAAGGTGTCCGCGTCCGCTCGCCACGCTTCGGGCTGGGTGGCTCGCTACGCTCGCCACACTTTCTGTTCTCAACTCCACGCCGACGTGGAAAGTGGGGGTATGAAAAGGTCGGAGGACGCGTACCGCCGCCCCTCGTGGGCTCGCTGCACTCGCCACGCTTCAGGTTGACGTTGATCGTGGGGTGGCGTTAACAATTGGGGGGGCCATTTCACACTTCAGGGTGCCTATTTGGCCTCTGTGGGCCTTTTAACATTGTTCCCTATGGAAAATCGGGTCAATTGGGACATTTAACATTGTTCCCTATGGGAAATCGCGGTAATCGCGTCGGTCGCATCGCATGCGATTTTTTTAGTACATGCGATGCCCGCGATGGCCGCAATGGGCGCCCTTCTAGGTAAAGAGTACCTTGTCACCTTGCACATAAGGTTCTTTACGGCTAGATACCGTCTGGAATAATACGACAGTGGGATCTCTGAAACTGTGCGGGGAAGCGAGTTCCATGGAGTCGGAGACGCAAAGCTCGACCCCCAAAGGAATTGTGGGAGATTCTAGGTGAGGAATTTCCCTTTCCCCATTTGTCAGTGACAATTATGCTTGAATGCATTTATATTTGCATTTAAAGGCATTTGTAATAAGCACAATCTATATCCTTCATGCTGTCACCCTGACATGTGTTACAAGCTATTTCTTCTTTCTATCACTTGAAGTTTGAAATGGTAGCAGAAGGCAGTATAGGGCAGTTTCTGCTGCCATTCCTTGGAATAATACAATACAAGCCATTAGCAGGCGCCCTGCCCTTGGAAAGTGAATCAGTGGCCCAGTAAAATTATTACCAGTTATTTCTATAGCGCTCACATATTCCGCAGCGCTTGGCCATTCACATCAGTCCTGCCCCCAGTGACGCTCACAATTGTTATGCAGTACCACATGTACATGCGCACACATGCACACTAGTGTTAATTTTGTTGGGAGCCAACTGTACCAATTTTGCCGGTACAGTACCGTTTTTTAACAGTCTGTACCGGCTAAAAGAAAGTGGTGGTTTCAGGCAGCTACTTCTCAGTTCAGACAGGCAATCGGTCCCAGTGGGTAGAGAATCTGTTTATCCAGCCCTTACACCTCTTCTGCACAGTGCACCCGTTCCCAGTGGTGCATTGCGGGTCCTCGCCAGTGGGCGTCGCATCATGACAGCTCCGCAGACCCTTCCGCATTCACGCATGCGCAGTTGCAGTATCCAGACGCTGCCGCCAGTGCCTGTGTATGTGCAGCTCTTCCCTCCTCAGCCGGTGACGTCGGGGCCTGGCGATGCTGCTGCTGATGTGGTGAGCAGGAGATTCATAGCGAACAGCCGGGTATCTGTAACTGCTCTGGCCCTGGGGCTCGCAGCCACTTCCCTTATTCTAGCAGCTGGCCAGCCTTCTCTCCCTAGCCTGTCAACATAAGTAGTGTATAGTAAATGGGGAATTAGCCACTCCCCCCTTTACACGTGACCACGCTCTCTATGGCCACATACCCCTGTACCGATTTTTGACACTGTGATGTTGGAGGGTATGAACCATGTGCACTGCAGGGGGGCAGATGTAACGTGTGCAGAGAGAGGTACTAGTGTAGTATCACGGCTCCCACGATGGGCATCGTACAGGGAAAAATCGCATCGCATGCGATGGCATGCGATGCGATGCGATGCAATGTCATTTTTCACTGAAATTATGGACATGTGTTAAAATCATGTCAAATGCACCCCAAATGTCATTTTTCACACTGTACCACCCCCACTATCAACGCCAACCCGAAGCGTGGCGAGCGCAGCGAGCCCGCGAGGGGCGGCGGTACGCGTCCTACGACCTTTTCATACCCCCACTATCCACGTCGGCGTGGAGCTGAGAATAGAAAGTGTGGCGAGCGCTGCGAGCCCCGCGAGGGGACGCGGATACCTTCACAGGTATCCGTGTCCCCTCGCGGGCTTCACAGGTATCCGTGTCCCCTCACGGGGCTCGGTGGCTCGCCACACTTTCTATTCTCAACTCCACGCCGACGTGGATAGTGGGGGTATGAAAAGGTCGTAGGCTGCGTACCGCCGCACCTCGCGGGCTCTCTGCGCTCGCCACGCTTCGGGTTGGCGTTGATAGTGGCGGTGGTACAGTGTGAAAAATGGCATTTGGGGTGCATTTTATATGATTTTAACACATGTCCATAATTTCAGTTAAAAATTACATCGCATCACATCGCATGCAATGCGATTTTTATCACAAATGCAATAAAAACCCGGTAAAATCGCATCGCATCCCATCGCATGCCACTACATATGGCATGCGATGGGAGCCGTGAAGGTATACAAGTACCCAGAGAGAATTAGATTTGGGTGAGTTAATTTGTTTCTGTGCAGGGAAAATACTGACTGCTGTATTTTTACATTGCAATATAGATCTTACTTTGAAGTAAAACTCCAGGTTAGTACAGCAGTCTGAGGAAAGGGGGGGGGGTGACCCCCAACTCCCAACTGCCCCCCCACACGGGACAATGGTGGCCCCGGGTGAGACGTGGGAACGTCCCCAAAAACCGGGATGTTCCCACATTAAGCGGGACAGTTGGGAGGTATGACTTTTGAAGCTTAGTGCATCTGGTCCATTAAATGTTGTATACTGTAGTGTGGATTTCTATTTCATCATATTTCTTGGCGAGAGAGTAACAATCATTTTAGCCATCACGGTGCTTGTGATTTGTTCTCAGAATGAAATGCTTTTTCACCGTTTAACCTCAAGATGCTGTGAAAGAAAATGTCATTTATTTTGGATGCCTTCCTATAGTACCCAAGGATGCCTTTCGCTGCCTTTCTAAGCTCTGGCGCCAGCTCCAGATATTTATTATTGTAAATATAGAATTTCCAGTTCGATGTGGGCTTAACATCAGAAGACAGCCAGTCTCATCATACCGGACACTGGCTGCATGCTGCTGCTGGTATGATATTAGCAAAGTACCCTGCTACTGCACTGTTTATCACTGACCGAGGTTTAAGCCAAGCAGTATTGACATAAGATAATTAAGAATCTGGCCGCCAATTTAGGGATGCAGCACAGACTTTCACAGAAACATGGCCAGATGCCGCTATCACGTCTTGTATTGAATTTACAGCATTGATACTTTATTATTTGGTACGTAGTACAGTAAAAGAATTACAGTGTAAAATCATTCCCACCCAATTCTGCTTGTACAACAATTGCCTGGGCAGGATTCAGGTGTGTGGTGGCTCCAGGGAAGATACTGTTCTGGGCCTACCAATAAAAGTATTAAGGAGATATACTAGCGCAATGTTATTAACAGAGGTGTGTGTGTGGAACCCCACCAACAGGCCACGCTCCTATGCCAGGGCACAGGTTAGTACCTCAGTTGTTCTGATTTAACCCTCTGTGCCTGGATATCACAAAAACCTGCACTGACAGTGTGTTCCGAGGCCCAAATTTAGGAATGCCCTCTCTATAGGAAAGGTCAACTTGTAGTTCATCCTGCCTATGCATCTGAGCATACCTCCCAACAGTCCCTATTTTAGCGGGACAGTCCCGATTATTAGGGCCTGTCCCGCTGTCCCACCCGCGGGCGGCAGTGTCCCGCGGTGAGGGGGGGCTGTTGGGAGTCCCCCCTGTCGGCTGCTAAGCAGCGGAGAATAAATGCTGTGCGCATGCACACAGCGTCTATTCCTGTAGCCAGGGGGCTGGGGGCATGGCTAGAGGCTCACAGAGCCTCTGGGTCATGCCCCCATAGCAGCAAAATGGGGGCGTGGCCTCGCGGGAGATCCGCGAGTATAGGCCATGCCCCCTAAATTAGGCCACGCCCTCCGAAATTTCCAGCGCGCTTTCGGCGCGCATAAGCAGTGTCCCAGGTCCAGCGACAAGAAAGTTGGGAGGTATGTCTGAGGCAGCCATCTGAGGCGCACAGGGCAGGCTGCTGCTGGCAGGGTGTACACATAGTAGAGCCTATAGGGCATACAGTAAGGGGTTACAGGAAGGAAATACAAGAAATAGCAAAACAGTGGTATAGAGGGCAGGGGTGAGTTCAATATGAAAGTAATGAAAATAGATTTCACACATTTCAGGAAGCAGCAGATGATATTTGTAGCAGTAAGGCAGCACGGCGATCCAGGCACGTGGATGGTGGATATCACAGGAGGGGATCCAGAGAAAGTAGTTAGATGAAAGTAAATACAGATGATAGCATGGCTGGACCAACTTGTACAAATGTGATAGACTCAGATCATGTGTGGTGCCAAACCCCGCTACTCAACTTTCCCAGAGATAGAAGGGGATATATGTCGGCGCTACTCGTTGATGAAGTATGAACACTCAAATACAACAGTATTGGAAAAGAGAAAATCAATTAATCTCAACACATTATTAATAGAGGTCGGGCCTCCCGTATTCCAAAAACCGAAATATTCCAAAAACCGTGGTTTTTCAGAATATTTCTGTTTTTTTTTTTTTTGTTTATTCCCCCCACCCCTTTTTTTCATACTTACCTCATACCCCGATGTCCACGGCGGACCCGGGATCCTCTTCAGCGGCATCTCCGGTCCCAGGGGAGCATTGCGCTAGTGTGCGGTCCCGCCGGTGACATCACTGGCGCGACAGTGCACTCCCGCAATTCACCCTTGGGACCGGAGATGTCGCTAAAGAGGATCCTGAAGGCCGCTGTGGACACCGTGGACGTCGGGGGACCATCGGTGCACCACCAGGGGATCAGGTAAGTATGGGGGAAAAAATTATTTCAAAAACCAACAAATTCCTTATCCAAAATGCTCGTGGTCCCGAGTATTTCAGATAAGGGATACTCAACCTGTATTACACATTATGGCTCTAAAGTTTAAAACATGATATATTACCAACATGTGATTAGTCTGTTTGCCAAAACATCGTGTACACCCAATGGCATAATATTGGCAGGAAAAGTTCCAACATTGGCCACAATGAGCAACATTAGCCACTGGAAAGAATTTATAGCCATGTCCTGTTATACTGTTGTAATTTGCAGTCCATGGTACCAGCAGTGCCATCCTTGGCTGTGACCTCTCCTTCATGTTTACCTCCAGAGGTCTAATACAACCCAACGCATGATCTGTTGTAGCCGGCAAGCGGAAGAAAGTTAAGTGCAGAAGATTAACAATTATCCGAAATCCCTTCCAGAATCAGTCTGGGATGCAAGTTTTCCCTGTCAAATCTGTGGTATGGCTGCCAGGGGCTACAGCTGGCACACCGTCATCAAATACATAGACACAGCCAACACACATCCCCTGCCAAGATGTCTGCTCATTTCATGTGCCTCAGATATTGTGCATCACAGTGACTAGACACAGACATCATTCCCTTCTGAAAATTCTATGCCTGAAATGAATTCGTTTGTAAAAGACGTTCTGGCAAATCTGGGGAGTTGGACGCAGCGAGGACATTCTATGCTACATGAACTGAACGCCTGCTTCTCCACAGGGCAGTATTTGTGCTAGATTTACATACTGGGAAATTATAAACATGTCACGCCAAGCTTAGGCGCCGCTCACAAAGAGGGTCAACAATGGCGGCCTGTCATTTGTTATCAGGCACAGAAAAGCTTTTAAGAGACACTAAACCCAAAACATAAATTAGAAAAGTTGTTCTTTTATGTACAATTTTCTAATACCGGGACAGAACTTGAGATATGTGACATTGTACATCCCCGTGTTATCTTCCTGAATGCAAGTTATTCCCTTTTTTAAATCCTCTACTAGAATTTTGGAACAGCGAGCGGAACTGTATTTGTCTGCTTTCCATAATCCCCTTATTAACTGCCAATGCATATCAGCTTTGCTTCTAAGTGGTAATTTTCTCATAAGGCAACACCGGGGACGTGGTCTGCAAATAAAAAAGTGAGGTTATGTCTGGAGATGTGACATTTTTGATGTTGTTCAGTGTCGGACTGAGTCGTGAAGGGTCTACCGGAGGACCCATTGCTTGAGGGGTGTTCCTGCCACCACAGAGGCTAGGACACAGCCTGCAGACAACATGAATACTACAATGCATGGGCCCATGATATAATCTATGTTAACCCAACCTCTAGCTTTGATTGGAAGGTGGGAGGATATTGATGTAATTTAAATGCTTACATGCCTTTGGAAAAAGGAAAAAATGTATAGTCCTAAAAAAGCCAAGGAAATGTTAACATTGTATTTAACATTGCCACAGTTATCACATTCCAGTTTCTATATTTGTTTATTTTGTGTGTTTGGTGACACCGTGGATCACATAAGATATATCGTATGCAATCCCGTCACCGCTGCCGGAGGCTGTACAATCTGACAGATCTTACATGCTGCACCTCTGATCTGAAGCGCATGGGACCGTGGATCGCATCGGAATCAAACACATACAATTTGCCACTTTTCATCCAATTTCTTGGCCAGATCCATCAAAATCGGTTGAAAAGTGGCCAAATCGCACTAGTGTATGGCCAGCTTAAGTGTTTCACAGACCACAGGTACAGAAGTGCTGGTTAGTACCTACTGTATATACAGATGGAGAGTCTGTCAGCCAGCCTGCAGGATCGGCAGATGCCCTAAGCTGGCGGACAGGAGCACCTACTGACGGGGACGCGTGAGCGCCTCACATGCTCGCGCCTCCCCATCAGCAAGGCTTCAGGGAGACAGGCAGGGAGTGGGGGTAGCTACTGGGGACTGCGGGGAGGTGCAGGAGACTGGCGGTTGGCGGTGTAGGGCTATGATGGAACGGGGCCTGCGTGCGTCTTGTGCGCACGTGCTCCCTTCTTTCGGCTGGCAATTGGTGATGCTATCGCCAGGAGCAGCTCCATTGAGAGCTGCCCCATCTGTATATTGTTTATCAGTAAGTGTTCATAGCATCATATAAGGGGGAAAAACAACAACACAAACCAACAATACAATATAAAAATGTTCAATCAGAAAGTACAAGGGGAAAAAATCTAACAAAGAGCTCTTAAAACATCTGTCAGTGTAGACCCCAGTGCACGTACACACAGAAATGGAAGGATTATAGTCAGAGACTGTATGTAGCAGCACACAGTTAATAGGGACAGTGCAGGGAGAGAATCATGAGAGCGGAGGGTCCTGCTCGTTAATCTCCGGCACTGTAAACTCATGGTCATATCAAATAATATGCCCATAGACGGAGTACAAAAGCTCACTACTGCCAGCATCACAGTCTCATGTCCACCACAGGCTACTGTAAAATATACCTGCCCTGTGCCTATGATAACATCTTCATGTCCACCACATTCAGCCTTGGACTCAAGTTAAAAGATTAATGTAGCCACTAAGCCACAGAACCAAGATCACCATTACAGCCATGATTTTTACATAACACACAGAGGTCTACTGACATTATATGACCATCTCATACTTGCAAGGGGCCAGATTAACAACCTCAGGAGCACTACTACTGTCCTAATGCCACTACTGTAGTTCTGGACCCAGCATACTGCCATACCCATCATATTGCCATTAGTTTCAGCATTATTCCCATCAATGTTCTTTGCAGTGATTACATCTTTTGGAGCATGAGTCTGCCAGCTACAATGCCACCACATACAGCCTTGGATTCAGTATCTCAAACTCATAACAGACTTTGCTCAAATCTCACATCATTAAGCCTGGTCTCCTTTACCTTTCCTTTTATTTCATTCAACCCTGTGTCAATGCCCCTCTCCCCTTCATATTGCCCAGAGATTGGTTCTTACATTAGCAGGAATAAGTTTGCCTTGTCTGCAATTAACTGCACAAGCATCATGTCATCTACTAGCAACTCCCCTACTGTATTACTTCGCTTTTGTTTCAATGTGGTTCCAAACATCCAATATACAGTTAAAAGTATATGGTTGCGATCAAGTAGAAATATTTTTAAAATGTACAATTTCTTATCATTTGTCTTCAATATTTATCTAAAAGTTTAGCGACTAGATTAATCCAATTTCTGATTATTACATATACAGCATAATATTTACATCTTGTTTATATGTGGGTAATGATTGCAACTGTTGTTTGGATAATTATAGTTTAATAGTCTAATCAATGCAAACTCACATTAGGGACAAAGCTGGGAGTAACCGATTTCTCCAGAACCGCGTCCCAGTTTATGTCAGCGAGGTAAGGAGAACTCTGAATGTCAGATAAAGAGGAAAACCGGCACTCTGGGTCCTTGGTAAGGAGCTGCAATGAAACAAAAATGAACTAAAACATTAATGTGTTTTTAACATACATAACGCATGAGAATATGATTAGGATTTCATAAATGATCAACTTTTTATATTTTCGTTCGTTACAGCCGGTGATTGGCAGAATACTAATTAATACGAGCTGAATGCCAAGGACAGTCAATATTTATTCCAAGCCCCTCACTTGAACATGTCTGTAACTGGTCAATATTGCATTTTTTACAGTTCCCTTGTCCTTCAACCTTAAAAGGTCAATGGATTCAAAACACTATACTGTATGGAAGATATTATGCATGCAGCTGTAAGTATATATGTGTCATAAGGGCAAATGTATCAAACCTTCCAGAGAATGGACAGTTTGAGAAGGTGTCTATTATCAACCAATCAGCTTACCTTACTCAAGAATATTTGATAAAATGATAGGTGTAAGCTGATTGGATGCTATAAACAACTCTATTTGTCCACTTATACACTCTTTAAAAAGTTTGATCCATCTTTCCCATAATGCTTAATATGATAAGGAAAAATAGATATAAAATAAAGTACAGTTTAAGCTATGTACTATAAACAGACTGTAATGGAGGAGCTGCTGTCAAATGGCATGGGTAAGTATTTTGGCATGGATGGGTGGGAGATGGCTGCGGGGCCCCAAAGAAGTATCTTGTCTAGGACCCCATGATATATGAAGCTCAGGTTGATCACATTGTATCACATCTAATCCCAAGTAGTATTGTAGAGTGACCTATCCCCTCATGTGATCATGTTACGGTGGTGTACAGATGACAGGGGCACTGTTATGATGGGACAAGGGAAATGGAAGCAGCAGGAAGCAAAAGTCACAGACTGAGAGTAAATACTGCAATGTGCAGGGTCCCCCAGAAGCACAGTATAGATCAGGAGATGAGTAATGTGTCAGATAGGACAGGGCTGCATGTTGGTGGGGCGGGGACATGATGGGAGAGAAGAATGGAGGGAGGAAGAGAGGCAATAGGAAGTCACACACTGAACGTTATATAGTGGAAGGAGCAGGGTCCTCCAGAAGCATAGAATAGATCAGGGGATGAGTAATGTGTCAGATAGGACAGGACTGCATGTTGCCGGGGCAGTGACATGATGGGAGGGAAGAATGGAGGGAGGAAGAGAGGCAATAGGAAGTCACACACTGAGCGTTATATAGTGGAAGGAGCCGGGTCCCCCAGAAGCACAGTATAGATCAGGAGATGAGTAATGTGTCACTGAGGACAGGGCTGCATGTGACATGATGGGAGGGAGGAAGAGAGGCAATAGGAAGTCACACACTGAGCGTTATATAGTGGAAGGAGCAGGGTCCCCCAGAAGCACAGAATAGATCAGGGGATGAGTAATGTGTCAGTGAGTACAGGACTGCATGTTGCCGGGGCAGTGACATGATGGGAGGGAAGTATGGAGGGAGTAAGAGATACAATAGGAAGTCACACACTGAGCGTTATATAGTGGAAGGAGCAGGGTCCCCCAGAAGCACAATATAGATCAGGAGATGAGTATTGTGTCACTGAGGACAGGGCTGCATGTGACATGATGGGAGGGAGGAAGAGAGGCAATAGGAAGTCACACACTAGTTTAAACAATAAAAAACTGTATGCACAGTAAACAGATAAATATCCGTAGCGTATGCAGCATAATCTATAATACTCTTCAGAAGTCGGTGTATTGTTAATTGAAACCATTAATAGCACAATGTGACAAATGATATCCTGTAAATAAATGTTCAGCTGGCTGATGCCTATCTGGTAATCCACGGTCCCTTCAATTTTATGTGCTGTATAAATACTTTCCTGCATTTAAAAAAAAATGTTTTCCATATTGTCGCAATAGCTTTAGCAATAACATTTGGACGAGTCGCTTTGTGGAGAGAAGTGTCAGCTGTATTTAGTGTCTGCTGGTTAATCTGGAAACATTTTCTGTTGGGTTCATAAAAGTGTGTTTTCAAGTACCAGTTAAAAAATATAAGGTATTCTCAAGGACGCACTTCAGAGAGAAATGCCATATAAAATGACAGCATTAATAGAACACTGATGATATACCACCAGCTTGTTTTCACTTCCAGTCTTTATTCAACAGACTCAGTTGTTGGCCCTGATATAAACAGATGTGATGGTTTCGGTTAAAGTAAATGCACAAATCCCCTTGTGAACTTTAAAGAAAATGTGATTTTTAGATAGTGTACTGCAATATCCTCATCTTCCTCCTCAAAGCATGTCAGCCACACCAAATGTAACCGCTAATTAAATATGTATCCTACCTGAGTGCACTTCTTTATATGCCATAATGATTTAGGATATGTTATGCACAGCAAGGTCGGTGGGGGGTTCAGCAAGGAACTCGCTATTTATTACCGGTTGACAGGAATTATCAGTACGGTGTGGCTTTGCTTTGGTGACTCATATCATTATGCTGCTGGCATTATTAGACTGTAAGGCACATTAATCTGTTGTTAATTGTTAACCGATAGAGATGAGTTCTAGACAAGTCAACAGGCAACTGATGTCTACAGGGGTATGGGTAAAAACCGGACTGGACAGAACCCCGGACCGCCGGAACGGACAGGCTCCATTCATCAGTTTCTGTCATTCCAAAGCATGTATTGTCTGGTCCGGGGGGTACCTGTCTGGGGGGGGGGGGGGGGGGGGGGGCTTCATGTGACAGCTGTCACCAAGGAGAGGAGGAGGGGGAGAATAAAGTCTCCCTGTGTGGTCCGGGCATGTAGCAAAAAACCAGAACGGTCCGGACCTCACGGAAAGTCTGTAATCTCCCCTTCTCCATGTCCCTGGTGAAAGCTATCACAGGCACACAGGCATCCCCCCGGACAAGACACCCCCAGGACGGGATGCTCACCGGACCTGACCCTACAAGCTCCGGAATGCATATTTTGATGTTCGGCAGACCGGGGTCTTGTCCGGTCAGGTTTTTACATAGTCCCTGTCTACAGGGCTGTTTGTCCCATGACACCAGGGAGAACCAGGAGGAAACCTCAGGATTCTCAGGGAATGGGACAATTGTGGATACAGATGGAAGGTTACGGGAGCAGAACTATAAGATGTGCAGTCAAAGGGCCAAAGGTGGTGGTTTCGGCAATGCAGGGTCAAGGGTTCTGCTCCATAAAAAGGTCTCACCACTGCTTTTAAAATGTCTTTAAGAGATTCTGTGCAAGTCCACAGCATGGGCACTGAACACATGTGCCAAAATGCTCATGCTCAGTTGAGGACCCCGCATTACTCTACTCAACTGAAGACCAAATAAACTGTCTGCGGAAGAGAGTAGTGCGGAGTCCTCAACTGAGCATTTGGCACGTGTGCTCAATGCCCATGCTGTGGGCTTGCACAGGATCCTCTTAAAGACATTTCAAAAGCAGTGGAGAGGCTTTGTTATGGAGCAGGATCCTCGACTCTACATTGTTGGACACGGCACCTCTGGCCCTTTGGCCGAACATACTATAGAAAATTAAAAAATATATAAAAAAAATAAATCACTGATGCAAACTGTGTTGAGCTGCAATTTTCCAACTGAGTATAAAAAAAAAAATTCAATGCGTTAGTAGTACACAAATTTAGTATGTATAACATATGCAAGAAGTATACCTTTTTAAGTAACGCCACCATGTTTTTACACCACGTGGAAGAATAATGCACTCTTTCTATCTTGAACATGTTAAGAATGTCATCTATAGGAGTAGTTGAATGAATTTCAAAAGGCCTCTGAAATAAATGGGACACAGTAAAGTGTTAGTAAGGGCAGTCACCACAACTTTCAATAAATATAACATTCATCACAATGGGCGGGATTCTCTAAAATCCGCAGCCCTCTTCGCCGGCCACCGCATTTCTTATGACCGCATAGTCTCTAAAATATGCGGTCATTAACGCAAGGGACAGCTCTTGCGGTAAGAGCTGTCCCTTGCGATGCGGCGCCGTTGCTGGACTTCCGGGTCTATGACCCGGGAGTCCCTCTGCGCATGCGCAGACTGACGCGCCGGCCGCAGGGCATGCTGGGAGGGATCCGTGACGGATCCCTCACACACCGCTGCGGTAAGAAGCCCATAGGCTTCTGCAGGGAACCGCCAGCTTTTGCTGGCGATTCCCTCCGCAGCGGTGACACTGCGGAGGGGGGTTAGAGAATACAGAAATGCGGTAAAAACCCCGATAACAGGGTTTTTCCCGCATTTCTGTAATAGAGAATCTCGCCCAATGGGCGGGATTCTCTAAAATCCGCAGCCCTCTTCCACGGCCGCCGCATTTCTAATGACCGCATATTCTCTAAAATATGCGGTCATTAACGCAAGGGACAGCTCTTGCGGTAAGAGCTGTCCCTTGCGATGCGGCGCCGTTGCTGACTGCGCAGACTGACGCGCCGGCCGCAGGGCATGCTGGGAGGGATCCCATAGGCTTCTGCAGGGAACCGCCAGCTTTTGCTGGCGATTCCCTCCGCAGCGGTGACACTGCGGAGGGGGGTTAGAGAATACAGAAATGCGGTAAAAACCCAGATAACGGGGTTTTTACCGCATTTCTGTAATAGAGAATCTCGCCCAATATGAGAAAAGTGATAAGTGATGTGAATGATTACTGGCCACACTCTGGGACATGTACCAAGGTTGTGGTGATCTGCCTCTATTGATACTTTGTTTAGTTATCATGGTATAATGAGGGTAAGGTGCCAGTGGGAGAGGAAGCTCTGCTTTGAACCAATGATGACATCATCATCACTATGTTGGCATGCAGCCAGCCCGACATCTGGGAGATTGCTAGACAGGGAGCATTCAGAGACAGGCAGTACAGTATAGATGTATGTACAGTAATAGCTCTTTCAATTTCGTCCAATAATCCTGTTTTAGCCTCTATTACCGTACACCTTAAATCCAACTCTCTTGAACCTAAATTAAATGTCCCAGAACGTCTAGAATATAAATGCCAACAATTAGAGGCTAAATACTCCCTATCCCAATCTCCTATAGATAGGGGGAGGCTGTTGGATTCACAGGGGGACTCGGCGGAATATTTATACAGTAAATCAAAATGCAAGCCGTTATTTTCTAGACATCAACAGTACTACCTGGCGGAGGTTGCGGGCAGTAATTTAGCATGTATGGCTAAAGAGGAGTATAGTAGTAATGTTATCTCATGTATTTCAGGGCCAATTATGTTATTCGGAAAAAAACATTGTTGATTGTGTTTCATAATTATTCCGGTGAACAAATCCAGGATTATATGGTTCAAATCCCTACACCTTCTCTCTCTATAGAGGATGCTCAAATATTGGAAGCCCCATTTACAATGGAGGCGTTAAAGGTGGCTGTCTCCTTCCTTCTGGCTTCTAAAGCTCCTGGAAGGGATTCAATTCCTGTAGAAGTGTATAAAAGGTTTGGAGACTTTTTTATTCCATACTTGACAGATCTTTTGAATTCACTGTATGAGTGTGGTGCTCTTTCTCCAACTATGTTGGAAGCAGTGATCATTGTACTACTAAAAAAGGGATCATTGACTGCCCCCATTGTCTGTCCCATCAGCAAGACATGCTGTCAGTGAGGGCCGGGTGATGTCACTGACGATATTGTTTACCAATATCGTTCAGTGTGTATTTAGAATATTGTTCACCCAGGCTTACTGCCAATACAATTAATGGGGATGCAGTCAAAATCGGTCAAAATCCCGACAGGGTCAAAATCCCAAATGGGTCATAATACCGACAAGGACAAAATCCCGACAAGGTCAAAATCCCGACCTTTAAAATCCTGACAAGGACAAAATTCCAACATTTAAAATCCCGACAAGGTTATAATACCGACATATAGAATGTGCAGGTGAAATAGTCAACATGACTTTCCGTTGACAGGTCGCGAGGTCGATGGGTTTTTTCACTGTTTTTTGACCCAACATGTGCCGACAGGTGGTATTTCATGCCCTACCATCCACTAGGGCGTGGTGGAAGAATAAAATAGTGTGCCGAGCGCAGCGAGGCACCGTGCCTGAAGCATCGCGAGCGATGCGAGGGGCTGCGGTTCACTTCCAACTGTGTCCATGTCGACATTTGGGTAAAAAAACAGTGAAAAAACCCATGTCGAACTCGCGACCTGTCGACGGAAAGTCATGTTGACGGTTTCACCTACACATTTTATATGTCAGTATTTTGACCTTGTCGGGATTTTAAATGTCGGGATTTTGTCCTTGTCGGGATTTTAAATGTCGGGATTTTGACCTTGTTGGTATTATGACCCTGTCAGGATTTTGAACGTCGGGATTTTATACCGAATCCCATTAATGATATCGGCGGTAGAGCCAATTGTGTAGTGTTTACCGGGCTTAAGATAAACAAGGGGATAAGATTTGTTATGCTGCTTTCCCACTGCAGACCAGTTTAAAGTACTGGTAATCTTAAATGGTATTTAAAACGGTATTAGCATTCCCACTGCAGCAGATTACCGTTTTAAATACCATTTAAGTACCATTCCCATTGCAGTGAACCGTGTATAATGTAGAGTGCCTAACCCCCCCCCTTCCCCCAGTGTAAAGAGTGCCTAATCCCCCCCACCCCAGTGTAAATAGTGCCTAACCCCGCCATACCTGCCCTGTGCCCCCACCTCCCCTCCCCTTGTACTTACCTGTGGGCAGTGGGGAGGCAGCGGGGGTCATTGCAGGGTACAGGCAGTCCCAGTGCCTGATGAGACCTAGTAGTTCTCACTTTTTGCATATGTAATGAGTGCACGTGACGTGCATACTAATGAGCCGCTCATTACATATGCGCATATGTAATTAGCGGCTCATTAGTATGCACGTGCACACATTACACATGCACAAAGTGCTAACTACTAGGTTTCATCAGGCACTGGGACTGCCTGGAGGCTAAATAACGTTTAAGAGGCATTCCCACTGCCTCTTAAACGTTATTTAACCGTGTAGGACTCTGCTTTGAAAACGGGTTGAAATACCGTTTAACTTTAAACGGTATTTCAACTCTGGCGCTTTCCCACTGCAGCCTTAAACAGTATTTTGCCCTCAAAAATCGGCAATATACCGTTTTAAGGCTGCAGTGGGAAAGGGGCATCAGTTATCCACATAATAATTAAAGGACACATATACAAATACTGCAATCTCATTATAACTAATGAAAAGAAAGGAAGACACTATTCCAAAAGCAAGGACATTAAACTAATCAGCTAGTGTTACTGACATTGGATTATTTTGCTTTAATCATGTACTAACTTATGTCAAAGTCTGTGTTATCCGCAGAAGCACAGATACAGTTTTTTGTTCTGTTGAAGAAGCGTCAGTAATACATAAATCACAATACAACAAGCACATTACATGCACTAATAAAGGCAATATGCATATTTAATCCAATGTTCCGGCTAATACACATTCATTTACAATTAATCTAACAATTGGCTTATAATCAAAAATGCTAATATTTATAAAGCCACTGTTATAGATACTGTTCGAATGTGCTGTATACTGTACAGTATAAGCGTATGTATACAGTATTAGCAAATGTGTCCCAATATAGAGCCTGATTCAGATTTGCAAGCAAAAAAACACACAACTGGGCCAGCCATGCTGCACTGCAGTTAGGGCAGATGCATAGCCAGATTAAAAGGGGGATGCACACAGGGCGTCGCCATCACCCGCTCAGGTCTTGAGGGTTTCATGGGCATCCCCATGATTATGCTGGGCGTTCCCATGTTAATTCGGCCGTGAAGCAGGTGCCGGGGGTGGGCAGCTGACATCACCGGACGCCAGCTGCTCACCCTGTTCATGTACAAGCCTGCTGCGAATCACTGTGACTCTGTTTTGCGAATGCTTTAGATCGGCGGCCATCGAGTCAACCAGAATGACCTCCCCTGTGTATACAGTAAAACCGGTATTTTTACGTCGGAATGAAATAGACCAGTCATCAAGTATCAATGGGCCTGATTTGCATATGTTCACAGCCTAGCGAACCGGTAAACGCAGAACAGGATCCAGGGCCGGCAGCAGAAATCTTGGGGCCCTGTACAATGATATTTCTGGGGCCCCCACCTAATCCCAAATCCATAAAACCCTCTTCTGCATGAGCCTCATTGAACCTTTCACTGCTCCAGAGCCTGCATTCAGGTGCGGACTACACGGGTGTGCGTCTGCTGCCCCAGGCCGTGCGCACACACAGAGTAGATGGCTCTGAGCGCCAAGTGGCAAGGCACACACACAGATGGCAGTGGCACAAAGGGAGTCAGTCACACTCAGCCACACACAGATAGCACACAGTAGAGGGCTGGGCTGCGAGGGTCACTGACAGGCCAGCTAGTACAGGCAGTGGTCATGCCGGGGCATGGAAGCTCTGGGGCCCTTCAGATCACTGGGGCCCGTCACACTTGTCCCCCTTGACCCCCCCTGTCGCCGGCCCTGACAGGATCCGGCCACTTCTGACTGGATTTCAAGTAAAACCGGCACCCTGTGCATTGATATGCTGTCGTCCCATGACCATCCTGTCCTATCGCAGCATACCCCACTGCTAATGTGTGGGTGGCCGGATAGGAGCCTGTGTGCAGACTCCTTGCGGCACAATGGATCCTGCTGAACGGGACCCGCTGCGTTGCTATGTGTGGCCCGTCACTTAGGTCTATATGTGCAGCTGTGTAGGTACTAATGGAGCCAAACATGGGACCAGCAGACAAGGAGGATACTACTGTATACAGTCTTTTATTTACTGTTCTGGTGGTGTCAGTGATGTAATGTATCACATTATTGCGGTTGGATGGGAGGACGTCCCAGGATTATATGTGAGCCATATAATGCTAAGAGAACGCTTGCTAGCAAGGTACCTCCACCTAATCAGTATCGATATTATGGTGCAGCCGTGGTTTACAACATTCAGTGTGCAGGGACACAGGGATAGAGGGGAGACATCGCGCATCTGATGTGGGGATGAACAATCCACTTACCCAACCTCTCAGGAGCTCGTACGCTGTGATTCCTAATGACCACCAGTCCACAGGATAGGAGTATCCGGGCCCCGCTTCCATGAAGGACTGGAATACTTCTGGAGCTGGAATATTACATTTATACCATGAATGTTACAGTTTAGAACATTGTAAAATACATATATACAGTATTATAGATAACTCGGTATCAAAGTGAGCACATTGCTGTCATATTATTGTACAGACGGAGACATAGCCAATTTCATCAGTTAATACATCTACCAGTCCTGTGTATGGGCCCTTCGGTACTTGTTTCCTTGCGCGTCCTCCGACCTTTTCATTTCCCTACTATCCACGTCGGCGTGGAGTTGAGAATAGATTAGTGTGGCGAGCGCAGCGAGCCACCGAGCCCGAAGCGTGGCGAGCGGACGCTGATACCTTCACAGATCCCTGCTTCCCTTCGCGGGCTTCACAGGTATCAGCGTCCGCTCGCCACGCTTCGGGCTCGCTGCGCTCGCCACACTAATCTATTCTCAACTCCACGCCGACGTGGATAGTAGGGGAATGAAAAGGTTGGAGGACGCACACCGCCGCCCCTCGCGGGCTCGCTGCGCTCGCCACGCTTCGGGTTCGCGTCAATCGTGGGGGGTGGCGGCCACAATGGGGGGCCATTATTTTTTACACACATGACGGGGCCATACCCAATGAGAAATGGCCCTTATTCGGCCTTTTCCCATTTTTTCCTATGTTAAATGGACTCAGTTTCAATGTTAAAATATTTTAACATTGAAGCCTATGGGGAAATCGTGGGCATCGCGTCGGTCGCGTCGTGTGCCTTCTTAAGGCACACGACCGACGCGATGTACCCGAGTACTGCTTTTTTCAAAGGAAATTGCGGGCATCGCGGGCATCGTGTGCCTTAAAGTTAAGGCACACGATGCCCGCGATTGTGGCCGTGCTAGGAAACAAGTACCGGCCCTTCCAAATGTTCCATGATTGTAAGAAAAACATAGGGAAAAATGTACGAGTTCTATTACACACAGGATGTTGCTATGGGCAACCAATCAAAAATGACTTCTTATTAATTTAGCACCTTTTAGAAGATAATAGATATGATCTTATTGGTTGCCCATAGCAACATTCCCCCATAGAATTTGATGGCAGATAAGAAACACTTGGCCCATCTTGTCTGCCCATAATACACTGGCAAAGTAGGATTAATTAACCAACCAAATAATAATAATTATTGACTGTAATCTGCGAGCAGGGCCCTCCTACCTTTTCTACTGTCTTTAACTACCCAGTTTGTTTTATCAATGTTTCCAATTGTAAATAATGAAAATAAGTGATGTTTCTCATAGCAACCAATCTCTATTGCATCCTAGAAAATGAAAGGCAGAATTTGATTGGTTGCTATGGGCAAAATCACCTTCTCATTTTAAGGGGGGGGGGGGATTTACTAAAATAGGAGTTCAGATTTGAGGTTGCTATGGGCAACCAATCAGATACTATCTATTATTTTCTAGCTAAATAAATAAGAAGTAGATTCTGATTGGTTTCCCAGAGCAACATCCCATGTGAAACAGAACTTAGTAAACTCCCCCCTTAGAAGCTTCAGTAAATCTACCAGCGTGTATCTAAATTGATAAACCAGTCAACAAAGGAGAACAATAGGAATATATACAACAATACATGATGTGGCAGTGAAGGGTTTAAAAACAGATGGAAGAATATCCACATGGAAGTGACATATAGAAAAAGACGGAGATTAAAACATTGGGGGTAATTCAGACCTGATCACAGGGCCGCAAATTTGCATGGCCAGCACTCAGTTAAGACGCCGCCCCACTAGAATAAAATCCCACCTTGTGAATGAATGTGCACACTGTGCAAATGTATGTGCATGGCTACAGATCTGATTGCAGCTGTGCACATATGTCCAAAACCCATAGCAACATGCACACTATCGAATCATTGTTACACTGGGCACCCAGTGGCGTAGCTATAAAAATTGCGCCCCCCCTCCCCTTCCCTGCTGCCCATGCCCCCGTGCTTTACCCTCCGCTGTGCTTCAGTCCCGGCTAGGCTCCCATCCTGGCTTCTGCCGGTATGCTCCATGCTGCTGGTTTGAAAACGGACCATCACAAAATGTCCGCCCCCATACAGCAGACAGTTTCAGAGAACTGTCTGCTGTATGGGGGCGGACATTTTACTATGGTCCATTTTCATTTCAGCAGAAGCTAGAGTAAGAGGGGAGCCGGGAACGCTGCGCAGACAGGTAAACCAGGTAAATCTGCGCGTCCCGGCCGCCGCACAGCAGCGTTACAATAGCCTCGCAGACCCCCGGCGCCCACACTTACACAGCGCCTCCCCACGACTGCGGGGTCTGCGGGGCTATTGTTACGCCACTGTGGGCCCACTCATCACAGGCTCAGAGTAACCAGAGACTTACTTGAAGTCTGTAAAGAATACAGGCAAATCCGGCCTGGAGCTGATGTCACACACCCTCCCCTAAAAACAGTCAGGCAGGCCTGCACTTTCCCTGACACTCCCAGCATTTCTTCTGGCACGCCTGTGGTTTTTCTTAGTACTCCCACTAAACGTCCAGTTTCCACCCCCAGACGCCGACTTCCTCTCACTCACCTTGCAAACCGCGCACGTATAGAAATAGTAGCAGGATTTCATAGCAGCACGGCCTCATGTATATTGCGAACCGTACGCGTGCTATATTTATTGATAATTGTCCGCCATGTGAATTTGCAGACGTGCGATCAGGTCTGAATCGGGACCATAGTTAGGAGAACAAAAATAATATTACAGGGTAAATCCTATTATATCTAATTAAAGGAAAAATATAACAGGAATTTACATATCATTGTGTAACTTTTATAGATATATTCAGCGGCGTAACTATAGCACCGCAGCCCCCGCCACCGCGGGGGGGCGCTGTGCATGTGGGGGCGCCGGGGGCTGCGGTGCTATAGTTAACCCCCCCCCTCAATCCCCCGCAGACTTACCTATAGCGCTGATCCCGGCGGCTCCGTTCTTCTGCTGAGGACCACCAGAAAATGGCCGCCCCCATATAGCACACAGTTCTCTGAAACTGTCTGCTATATGGGGGCGGCCATTTTCTGGTGGTCCTCAGCAGAAGAACGGAGCCGCCGGCACCAGCGCTATTGGTAAGTCTGCGGGGGATTGAGGGGGGGTTTGCATGGGCGGCGGGGTAGGGGTGCTCGGCGGGGCGGCGGGGTAGGGGTGGTCGGCGGGGTGGCGACGGGGTGGGGGGCGCCCCCCCCCTAACGGTGGGGGGACGCCCAAAACGTAGCTACGCCACTGGATATATTACATATTTAAGGATACAATGTATCACAGAGAAAGATACAATGTATCACAGATAAAGTTTCCATGCATCGCAGATAAAGATACAATGTAGCACAGATAAAGATACAATGCATCACAGAGAAAGATACAATGTATCACAGATAAAGATACAATGTATCACAGATAAAGATACAATGCATCACAGAGAAAGATACAATGTAGCACAGATAAAGATACAATGCATCACAGAGAAAGATACAATGTATCACAGATAAAGATTCCATGCATCACAGATAAAATGTAACATTCATATGCCCTTAGTCCATTGTGAGTAAAGAAATTGCAGTTTTAGCAGGTACTATTAAAACATACTGTATAACAATCAAGATCTATATATACTTTTCAATTCAAAGAAGGTGTTAGTCTTCAAGATAATGTAAGCTAAAGTTGTTCACCAAAGTTTAATATGTTTAGGTCCAGTTGTGTGTCTCAGAAACACTGCCATCTGTTGGCAGTGAGAGAAACTACATCTCTTTCTCTCTCACACATGCACAAACACAGAGGCAATCACAAGGTAGCAGACTAGGGGCCTTATTCTAGTTCACTCTGTCTGACAAAATCCTTCTTAGATGGACAAAACCATGTGCACTGCAGGTGGGGCAGATGTTACTTGGGCAGAGAGAATTAGATTTGGGTGGAGTTTTACTACAAAGTGAGATCTATATTGCAGTGTAAAAATAAAGCAGTCAGTATTTACCCTGCACAGAAACAAAATAACTCACCTAAATCTAATTCTCTCTGCACATCTGCCCCCCTGCAGTGCACATGGTAAGAAGGATTTTGTCAGAAAGAGTGAACTAGAATAACCCCCTAGGTTTCGAAGCATTTGCTTTGAGCGGACTTACTAGTAAGATATATTTACTATAAGTAATTTTCCATTTATGAAATTTGATCTCAATGGATGCTATGTTTTAGGGGCTAAAACAACCATTGGCACTTGTGTAGTTTCACGGCGGCAGCCTAAGCTACATTGTCAGCATAGCCCAGCATAGTGTCTCCATGGCAGCCCTGAGTAGATAGCGTAGTCAGCGTAGTGTTCCCGCGGCAGCGCTAGTCACCATACTGTCAGCCCCAGTCACCGTACTGTTAGGCAGCGTAGTCACTGTACTGCCCCCATGAGCTGCTCCTAGAGAGCGCCTCTCATACAGCGCCGGTAACCGCCAGATCCCCTGTGCTGGCGGAAGCCGGCAGAGTGGCGATCATGCGGGCACCGGCGGAGTGGCGCTCCATCTGCCTTAAGCTTGTGCATCTCAGTAATTCTTGCGGCAAGGTAAGGCACCCCTTGCCCGTGTCCGCTTCAGGGAGACGGGGTTAGGGGTTCGGCAGCACATGCATCTCATTCACAAAGGGGGACTGAAGTGCGTCTAATGCACAATAAAGGACGTATTTGCCAGTGCTCCATGTTACATACTGGCAAATGCCTCCTTTTCAAACCCCCACTATCCACGCCAACCCAAAGCGTTGGTAGCGCAGCGTGCCCCGCGAGGAGATGCATTACGTGTCCTCCCGACCTGTTCATACCCCCACTATTCACATTGGCGTGGAGTTGATTTTATAACCCCTGTGTCTGGGTCCACGAAATTGTAGCGGTGGTTGACGCGCGCATGTTGGTACTCCGCCTGCTCAAGTTGTTGAGTGCTGTACGCTCGCCAACAGTCAGAGTATAAGGTGGTACCCGGTTCAATATGCTTTTGGATGGCAGACATCAGGGTGCTGGCCTCACGACTGGCCACAGGTGTCACAAAACATTCACCTGTCTCACGGGATATGCCACCAAACAGCCACTGCTAAGGCAGGACACGTCCAACATGATTTTTTCGCTGGACAAATAAACTTTCATCCACCTCAACTATTTTGCCAGGCCCTCCAATCCGGCGTTGGGGCTGTGAGATCAAATCAAGGGTACACGCCTCCCGCATAAGGTTGTTTTTTGGAAATCATGAGGTGGCGCTCACAAAATGTAATGCTTGTTAGCTCCTCCGCCCAAGAAAATATGAAGCGTAGAAGGATCATAAATGTCAGGTGACATCCTTGAAACCATTGATCGACCATGGAGCGGCCCGGAGACTAACCTTCTTGCCACAGCTTCTTATGTGGCAGAACCACATTCACTCCTTTATATTAAGCCTCATTGGATGCCCGTTGACACAGGTCTGTGTCTCTGGCAGCAAGTAGTGGCGTTGTAAAGACTCCACCGACTACTCCTCCGTCTGCAGCAGGTTAAAGATGGTTAATGGTTCGGCAGCCATAACTGACACAATGAAATTAGTGGTGATAGAATGTTGACTGACTACGCTACCTGCATAATGCTGACTGACCACACTAACTGCGTAACGCTGACTGACTACGCTAACTACGTAAGCTCCGGCTAGCCGCACTGCGGTACGCTAATTCTGACAGGGACACTGACTATGCTGGCCACAAGAACACTACGCTGATTCTGACAGGGACGCTATATTGACTACGCTAACTACTTAAGCAGCCTCGGAAACACTCTCTATAGACAATGCTAACTACTTAAACGGCCGCGGGAACACTATGCTGATTCTGACAGGGACGCTACGCTGACTACGTAACTGCCGCCGTGAAAGTACAGAAGTACCCAACCACTTACTAAAAGTTGATTTTTAACTATTATTTTTTAAAAGTTAGTAAATGTGAGTTTTAGCCTTGGAAAACTAACATTGATTAACATTAATTTTTAATGCCTGAAAAGTGATATTTAGTGAATAAAGCCCTTAATGTCTTTAGCTCTGTATGTATATATCAGTGGTAGCCAACTTCAGTTCTCGAGAGCTACCAACAATTCACGGTACTCTTTACCTAGAAGGGCGCCCATCGCGGCCATCTCGGGCATTGAATGCACTAAAAAATCGGGTGCGATGCGACCGACGCGATGCCCGCGATTTCCCATAGGGAACAATGTTAAATGTCCCAATTGACCCGATTTTCCTGTTGCACTGTCTCAATTGACCCGATTTTTCCATAGGAAACAATGTTAAATGGGCCACAGAGGCCAAATAGGCACCCTGAAGTGTGAAATGGCCCCCACAATTGTTAACGCCACCCCACGATCAACGTCAACCCGAAGCGTGGCGAGCGCCGCGAGGGGCGGCGGTACGCGTCCTACGACCTTTTCATACCCCCACTATCCACGTCGGCGTGGAGTTGAGAATAGAAAGTGTGGCGAGCGCAGCGAGCCACCGAGCCCGAAGCGTGGCTTTACCTTCTAGGTAAAGAGTACCCAATTCACATTTTCCAGACAACCTAGCTGCTGCACATGTGCACTCATCACTCACTAACACATTTTAAAAGATACACAGGTGGAGCTAATTACTTCACTGTGAGGAGATCTGGAAAACATTAACTGTTGGTAGCTGTCGAGGACTGGAGTTGGCTACCAGAAGTATACATAAACAACTGTTTTAATTTAGACCACTATAGGGATGTAAATCTCCCCCTTACTAGTGAGTCATACTGTGAGCTGCATGCTGGGAATTTGTTAGTGACATCACGACGTTGCAGACATGACATTATTGCATTTTGCAGAGAGGACGAGGCCAACAGCACCGGTGATACAGCGCTGACCAGGGCGTGCTTCAGATACTCCAATTGGCTGCAAAGATGGCAGGGTGCCTGTCAGGAACACCCACAGCAATCCTGACCGCAGGTTGCCACTCCAGATACCCTCATACTTGCCTACCTGACCCTCTCCATGAGGGAGAAAATGCTCTGTTCCTGGGCTTCCCTGGTAATGTATGATTGCCATCACCTGTGGGGAGCTAGGTAATTGATAAGAAAGGTGTCACCACAGGTGATGGCAATTATATATTACCAGGGAAGTCCAGGAACAGAGCATTATCTCCCTCATGTAGAGGGTCAGGTAGGCAAGTATGGATACCCTGAAGTACATCCGTGGGGGGGCAGCAGCAGTATCGCTCACAGAGCCTTGTTCTCTGTGCAGCGGCACCGGTTGCACACCCTTAGTTACGGCTCGGCTCTGATTAAACACATTGCTGAAAACTCTGAGGTAATGGGCCTTATTCTGGTTCACTCTCAGAGGCAAATCCCTTCTCAAATGGACAAAACCATGTGCACTGCAGGTGGGGCAGACGTAACATATGCAGATAGAATTAGATTTGGGTGGGGTTTTCTTCAAAGTGAGATCTATATTGCAGTGTAAAAATAAAGCAGTCAGTATTTTCCCTGCACAGAAACAAAATAACTCACCCATATCTAATTCTCTCTGCACCTGTTACATCTTCCCCTCTGCAGTGCACATGGCTTTGTCCATTTGAGAAGGAATTTGCCTCTGAGAATGAACCAGAATAAGGGCCAATGTTTCCTCCTTTGACTGAGAGCTGAGCCACATCACCGTTGTACATTTCCTCTCGGCTTCCATATCATGATGTGCAATCACTTGGACTGCTATTCAAACCTGGCTGATAAGAATCATACAATGTGACAGCAGTCATCATGACTATAGAAAAGGCTGTCACTTACATGATGAAGGATTCCGGCAATACTGACATATTGCTCGTTAATTATAAGAAGCTGTTTATATAAAATGTACAGAGAAAAAAAAAAAAAAAACATGGAATGACTTATGCTGCGTTCTCATTGCCGCCCCTTCAAAAGCCCAGGTTTTTCTTGACGGATTTTTGCATCTCAGCTCAACAGGCCCCCTTCATACTGCACCTCAGACCCAGGAATTTCCTGTGTCTGCCCCTTTCACACTGCTTTCCATGGTCCGCCTTCCAACAAGTGTGTGGAATTTGATTGGGTGATGGGAAATTTGTACAAATTGCTGTGATGGGCTGTTTAAAAAAACAGCTTTTATTGGATGGCCGTCACATATCACATGATTGCATCCCCCAATGAGCTTGTTTTTTGGCATCATGTGTGAAAAACACGGCTCTGTGCTGTTCACACTGCCATACACCCGTGTATTACCTAGGAAAAACCCTGCAAAAAACCTGTGTCTAATTCCCGGGGCATATCACCCGGAAATTTCACAAAGACCCTTTCACACTGAGACAGGACATGGGAAATTACTGCTTACCCTGGAAAAAACCCAGGTTTTTGCGGCAGTGAGAATGGGGTATAACATACAGGTGAATAGTGGAACTGAAGCTCTAAACTTTTCATATTATCTATATAAATATAAAAAAAAGGCTAACTACTCCCCACCTCTATGAGGTGAAGTACTGCCAGTGACCACTAGGGGCCTCTTGACGGACCAAATTTATCCTTTGTGTGCTAAAAGATGTAATATTAACAGAAAGTAAAAGCAATTTTTGCAGGGACACTGATCTGTTTCAAACTTGCAGGATATGGAGAGAGGGAGCTGTGAAGACAGAGGTTGGACCTAGAAGCAGATAGGGACTAGTTGTGGGGTGGAGAATTTGTGGGCTAAAAACTGTCACAGCTGAAAGTAAAATAACTGTCACACCTCAAAGTGAAAGTACATTGCAGAAGTCGTCATTTTGACGGGCCTTTAACTAGTATTAAAATCAAACCTGCCTACTTTAAGTGTCTCCCTCTGGGAGAAGCCTAGAGAGGAGACTCTGCAGGTTTTCCATGGGGGCGGAGCTTGCATCATTAAGCCTCACCCCTTTTCTTGTAAATGCCGTGATTCGCAGATCTTCAGGGAGGGGGTGGTACTCAAAGAGCCGAGAATGACGGTCTTGGACTGTCAGAGGGAGGGGGCCCCACTAAAGGCTTGCCCTTCCGGGGGGAGGGGGGTACATCCAGGGCCGGTATAGGCTTCTCAGTACCCTAGCAAAACTTCAACCTACTGCCCCCCCTAGCCCTATACTGCCACGAATACCCACTTTCCAACCCCTTAAGGCATACTTGCCTAACATTCTGGAATGTCAGGGAGGCCTCAGAGCCCCCCGGAAAGGTGGGCAAGTCCCCTGCTTTCCCTGTGGGCCTCCCTTTGCCACCCACAACAGAGTACAAGGAGGAGGGTGCAACAAAGTAGGGAAGTATGCCTCAAGGGAAAGTATAGAAGTGAGATGTTAGAAGTTCCACAGCAGCCACCTGCATTAATTACAACGAGGATCCTCATAGACATTAATGATTTTTTTTTATAAACAGACTTGGTGGCGCCCCCCCAGATCCTGGCACCCTAGGCATCTGCCTAAAGTTGTTGCCTAGAGGTAGAGCCGGCCCTGGGTAGGACACACGATTTTCGGGACCCTCTCAGCTATTCCGGGAGGGTAGGTAAGTATGATTAAAATAAATGTGCTTAAATTGCAGCAACTTCAATGTTTGTGCCATATTAGAAACCACATGAAGCAAATGAGTGCAATAAAGTGGAATAAGAACATAAAAACATCTTGAGATCTTGTAGAGGACATTACTATTCCCCCTTGGCTGTCAGCACTTGCAGTGTGCCTGGTATTGTGGTGGAAGCTCAGGCTGAGGTTGCAGTATGTAAAATATTCAGAACCTCAGTTCACAGATAAGTTAAAAAAGTGTCTAAATTATTTGTATAGTGTTAAAGGTCACACGCCTGTATATAAGGCAATCACACGAAGCAGATGAGTGTACTACCAGGCATGTATTGCATCCTCTCGCTCCTAATGTTTACTCTGGGGTTTATGTGACAATTTCATGCCTCAGTATTTCGCTAACCGGTTTCAGAAGATACTGGTGAATCTTATAGGTCTGACTTGCATAGAGGTCAGTATTTCAAATCAAGACCGTAGATGGATACATTTATTCCGAGGATAGAAAGGGATAGAAATATAGTGATTTATATAAGATAATATTTACACTACTCTTAAGGTGTGCACACACGGGGCCATATTGGGTGAAATCGCTGGGAATATGGTTGCTGAGCGACCATATTGCCAGGGATTTGGAGTGCTGCTGGCGATAACTCGCCAGCTGCACGCTCCCGTGTGCACTCCCTAATGGTCGCATGCTCCTGCGACCAGCGACTTCCCCCGGCGCTGAGCAGGATGTCAGCGCCGGAGAGATCAGCGCTGCGGCTTCTTCCCCCCTTCCCCGTGACACATACACAGCGGCGGCTGCTGCTGCTGCGTGCACGGAACGTACGGGGGGCATGTCTGTGTAATAACATGACAATAACCCCGGCGGCAGTGTGTACCCGATACACCCCGCCCCCAGCATACGTCACGGGGAAGGCCGATCCATACCATGAAAGCTGCCCCCCCCCCCCCCCGCCCCGTGCGGCTTCTCCCTCCCTCCCTCCTGCCTTTGTCTCGTCTCTGCACCCCCCTGTAGCAGTGTCTCCTTTTTATCATTGATGAAAAGGAGACACTGAGCAATATGATTGCTGGCGATATATTGCTAGCAATATATCGCCAGCAATCATATTGCACCGTGTGTACACAGCAATAAAGGGACTGTGTCACTCTGAGATTTGTCTCCAGCAATCAAACTTACAAAGGTACAGATGTATGTTCGTCAGTGGCCTAGCTAGGGCGGAGCCGGCAGAGCGCGAGCTCCGGGCGCCGAAACTTGACAGGACGCCGGAGCCGCACACCGCAAACGGGATCCCTGCCCTGTATACTGCCCACTGTCTTCTGAGTTAGTTAGGAGTCAGACACAGTCTACAGAAAAATGGCCACCGGCCTCCTGCACTGAGGACATGTCTAGTGCAGGTGGCCAGTACAGAGGGTGGGGTAGTATGGTTGTAGGCGCTGGCGGCTAGCGAGGATTAGTCTGTGTCGATCACAGGCTGCTGTGCGTTCCACCTTACTTCTGGCCTGTGCAGTCCACCTACTTCACTGCAGCCCGCCTCGGTGTCCGGTGTCCAGCGATCAGGTAAGACTGTACAATTGGAGCAGTCTGTGGGGTCCTAATAATATACAAGGGAGCAGCCTGTGGGGTCCTATTTTTACACAGGGGGAGCCGCCTGTGGGGTCCTGTTATTATACAGGGGGAGCAGCCTGTGGGGTCCTGTTATTATACAGGGGGAGCCGCCTGTGGGGTCCTGTTATTATACAGGGGGATCAGCCTGTGGGGTTCCTTTTATTATACAGGGGGGGCAGCCTGTGGGGTCCTGTTATTATACAGGGGGAGCAGCCTGTGTGGTCCTGTTATTATACAGGGGGAGCAGCCTGAGGGGTCCTGTTATTATACAGAGGGAGCAGCCTGTGGTGTCCGTTCACTATACAGAGGGAGCAGCCTGTGGGGTCCTGTTATTATACAGGGGGAGCAGCCTGTGGGGTCCTGTTATTATGCAGGGGGAGCAGCCTGTATGGTCCTGTTATTATACAGGGGGAGCAGCCTGTGGGGTCCTGTTATTATGCAGGGGGAACAGCCTGTGGGGTCCTGTTATTATACAGAGGGAGCAGCCTGTGGTGTCCTGTTATTATACAGGGGGAGCAGCCTGTGGGGTCCTGTTATTATACAGAGGGAGCAGCCTGTGGTGTCCTGTCATTATACAGAGGGAGCAGCCTGTGGTGTCCTGTTATTATACAGGGGGAGCAGCCTGTGGGGTCCTGTTATTATACAGGGGGAGCAGCCTGTGGGGTCCTATTAATATACAAGGGAGCAGCCTGTGGGGTCCTATTTTTACACAGGGGGAGCCGCCTGTGGGGTCCTGTTATTATACAGGGGGAGCAGCCTGTGGGGTCCTGTTATTATACAGGGGGAGCCGCCTGTGGGGTCCTGTTATTATACAGGGGGAGCAGCCTGTGGGGTTCCTTTTATTATACAGGGGGGGCAGCCTGTGGGGTCCTGTTATTATACAGGGGGAGCAGCCTGTGTGGTCCTGTTATTATACAGGGGGAGCAGCCTGAGGGGTCCTGTTATTATACAGAGGGAGCAGCCTGTGGTGTCCGTTCACTATACAGAGGGAGCAGCCTGTGGGGTCCTGTTATTATACAGGGGGAGCAGCCTGTGGGGTCCTGTTATTATGCAGGGGGAGCAGCCTGTATGGTCCTGTTATTATACAGGGGGAGCAGCCTGTGGGGTCCTGTTATTATGCAGGGGGAACAGCCTGTGGGGTCCTGTTATTATACAGAGGGAGCAGCCTGTGGTGTCCTGTTATTATACAGGGGGAGCAGCCTGTGGGGTCCTGTTATTATACAGAGGGAGCAGCCTGTGGTGTCCTGTCATTATACAGAGGGAGCAGCCTGTGGTGTCCTGTTATTATACAGGGGGAGCAGCCTGTGGGGTCCTGTTATTATACAGGGGGAGCAGCCTGTGGGGTCCTATTAATATACAAGGGAGCAGCCTGTGGGGTCCTATTTTTACACAGGGGGAGCCGCCTGTGGGGTCCTGTTATTATACAGGGGGAGCAGCCTGTGGGGTCCTGTTATTATGCAGGGGGAGCAGCCTGTGAGGTCCTGTTATTATGCAGGGGGAGCAGCCTGTGGGGTCCTGTTATTATACAGGGGGAGCAGCCTGTGGGGTCCTGTTATTATACAGGGGGAGCAGCCTGTGGGGTCCTGTTATTATACAGGGGGAGCAGCCTGTGTGGTCCTGTTATTATACAGGGGGAGCAGCCTGTGGGGTCCTGTTATTATACAGAGGGAGCAGCCTGTGGTGTCTGTTCATTATACAGAGGGAGCAGCCTGTGGGGTCCTGTTATTATACAGGGGGAGCATCCTGTGGGGTCCTGTTATTATGCAGGGGGAGCAGCCTGTATGGTCCTGTTATTATACAGGGGGAGCAGCCTGTGGGGTCCTGTTATTATGCAGGGGGAATTATTATGCAGGGGCAACAGCCTGTGGGGTCCTGTTATTATACAGAGGGAGCAGCCTGTGGTGTCCGGTCATTATACAGAGGGAGCAGCCTGTGGGGTCCTGTTATTATACAGGGGGAGCAGCCTGTGGGGTCCTGTTATTATGCAGGGGGAGCAGCCTGTGGGGTCCTGTTATTATGCAGGGGGAGCAGCCTGTGGGGTCCTGTTATTATGCAGGGGGAGCAGCCTGTGGGGTCCTGTTATTATACAGGGGCAGCAGCCTGTGGTGTCCTGATATTATACAGGGGGAGCAGCCTGTGGGGTCCTGTTATTATGCAGGGGGAGCAGCCTGTGGGGTCCTGTTATTATGCAGGGGGAGCAGCCTGTGGTGTCCTGTTATTATGCAGGGGGAGAAGCCTGTGGGGTCCTGTTATTATACAGGGGGAGCAGCCTGTGGGGTCCTGTTATTATACATGAGGGAGCAGCTTGTGGTGTCCTGTTATTATACAGAGGGAGCAGCCTGTGGTGTCCTGTCATTATACAGAGGGAGCAGCCTGTGGTGTCCTGTTATTATACAGAGGGAGCAGCCTGTGGTGTCCTGTCATTATACAGAGGGAGCAGCCTGTGGGGTCCTGTTATTATACAGGGGGAGCAGCCTGTGGGGTCCTGTTATTATGCAGGGGGAGCAGCCTGTGAGGTCCTGTTATTATGCAGGGGGAGCAGCCTGTGGTGTCCTGTTATTATGCAGGGGGAGAAGCCTGTGGGGTCCTGTTATTATACAGGGGGAGCAGCCTGTGGGGTCCTGTTATTATACATGAGGGAGCAGCCTGTGGTGTCCTGTTATTATACAGAGGGAGCAGCCTGTGGTGTCCTGTCATTATACAGAGGGAGCAGCCTGTGGTGTCCTGTCATTATACAGAGGGAGCAGCCTGTGGTGTCCTGTCATTATACAGAGGGAGCAGCCTGTGGTGCCCTGTCATTATACAGAGGGAGCAGCCTGTGGTGTCCTGTCATTATACAGGGAGAGCAGCCTGTGGGGTCTGTTGTTATTATTATTATTATTATTATTATTATTATACAGGGGGAGGTGTTGGCCTGCAAAAATTGGGTCCCCCTCCTGGCCCCTCAGAAGGGTGGGCAAGCCTTCCACATGCCCCTGGATCCCAGCATCTGCCCCCCCCCCCCCCTCATCCTCCTACCCTGCTGGTTAAATAACGGGGTGTATGCAGTGGGGACTGGGCTAAAAAAGATGCAAATCACATAATTTTAGCCCTTCCCCCTCCACGTACAGCTGCAAATTGTGACATTTCTAAGCAGGGGCGGATTGGCCATTATAACTACCGGGAACTTTCCCGGGAGGCCAACACTAGTGAGGCCGCCGTGCATGCGCCGCAAACACTGACAACTATTGAAATGGGCTGAGGGGCTGCTCAGCCACTCAGCAGCAGGCGGCGTCACTGGAGGTGGGTGGCCGCAGTCAGAGCTAGTGGCCCCGCCTCCTCCCGCCCGCAGTTCTATCTGAGCATCTCTGCTGCCGGGACTCACGTCATCTTCTACTCTTCTAGTGACAGCCCCGGCGCGAGATGGAGGAAGGAGCTCGAGATGTGATGCTGCGATTTTGGTGGGGGAGGGGGGGCGCAGGCACAGCAAGGAAGCCCCTGCACCCTTTCCACCACCGCTGCGCCTGGGAAGGTGAGTGCGCCGGGCTTAAGCTGCTGGGAGGATAGGCAGTTGCAACTGCCCTGTTTGTTTCCTGCTGTTCCGGACCCCTCCGCTGCCGCCAGAGGGGACTGCAGCGGCTGCAGGATATATACACAGCCTCTCTGTGCAACCGCTCATTAGGGATGGCCATCGAAGCAGACGCCATCGATGGTTGCCATCGATGGCGATTCTGCACCCAGCCATCGATAGTTGCAAACTATTTGATGGATAACCATCGATAGTTTTAGCTATCGATGGTCAGCCATTATATGTGACTGAATGGCCCGTGGGACAATCAGTACTCGTGGGCGGGACGTCTAGGTGTCGGGGGGGCGGAGCTATGCTCCATGATCCAGGCACCTTGAGAAAAAAAAAAAGGAAACATTGTTTCCCCTTTGCCATCGATGTAGGGACACTATCTGGTACTCCCACATCGATGGCAAAAGTATTCGACATCGGCCCCATACCATCGATAATTTTAAATCATCGATGGTCGATGGCCATCCCTACCGCTCCTCCCACAGGCCGAAACAGGAGTGCGTGGCGCTTAGCTAAAACGGCACTGCGATGAGCGGCACCACAGATTCACAAAACCACCGGCAACTACAAAGGAGAGCACCCTCCAGCTACATGGCCCCCGCCGTCAGCAGCTCTAAGGACCCAACATCAGCAGCGGTACAGTAAGTAAGGGGTGGTGTAGGGGATTGGGGCCACTTTCTGCCATAAAACCTATTTGGCGTGGGGTGGGGGGTGGTGTGGTACTGTTTGCCATGGAAATCTGACACTGTGTTCCCCATACATTATAACCAATGTCAATGCATATGTAAGTAATGTGAGACCCCATGTCTGACTCTGTGTGTCTCCATATGGTGCTCTGTTGAACCATCTATGCCTGCCCCCTGTCTGACTCTCTCTTTCTTCATGACTCTCTGTCTCTCCTACTCTCCCTCCCCAACACTATCTCTCTCCCTCCTCAACACTGTCTCTCTCTGACTTTGTATCTCACTGTCTCTGTCCCTCACTCTCTCATTCTCCTGCTCTTCTTCTCTCGGCCTTAGGGTGGTATTCAAACTCCAGTGAGCATCTCCCGTCGGGCCCTATTCAATGCTGTCTTCCCTGACAGCATTGAGCAGGGTTTCTCGGCAGAACAAGCCCGACTTCACAAGCCGGCGGGCTTGTTCTGCCGAGAACGTCCGCAAGTGGCGAGCTGCCGGCTGCAGCTCGCCTCTTCTCGGCCACGCCCCCTTCTCGCTCCCCGGCAGGCGGGACATTGAATCCCGCCTGCAGGTTCTTGGTCAAGCTGACGAGAACGGGACTGGGTCACGGCGGTCGAGCAATCTCGACTGTCATGACCCTCACATTGAATACCCCCCTTATTTTCTTGTGCCCATCTCTTTCTTTCTCTGTCCCTTATGCACTTGAGCCCTCCCTCTCTCCCTTGCTCCTCCCCCCACTATCTTTGACACCCTCTCTGTTTCCTTGATGTCCTCTCTCTCTCTCTACCCCATCTCTCTTTATATTCTCCACCTTTTTCCATGAAATTCCCTCTCACTTCCTGAACCACCCCTTCCCCTTTCTTACTCCTCTATCGCTCTCTCCACCTGATACCATTTTTGTCTCTCACTCCCCTCACTCTCTCTCCTGCCCTGTTTAGCGGCATTGTAATGGGGGGCCCCTTTAAAGATTTTGCTATGTGGCCCTGAATGTTCTAGTTACGCCCCTGCCTGCTACTGCCTGCAGCTCCAACCACCGGACTCGCGGCCTCATCTTCCATGGGACACACCGCCTCAGTCTTTTCCACGTGACCCACTGCTGCTCCCTCCACACAGAACAAGCCGCCACTACCACGGGACCTGCCGCCTCTGCCTCCTCTACAGGACCTGCCACCTCAGCCTCCACCGATGGACCAGTCACTTCAGCCTCCTCTATGGTACCCGCTGTGCCCTGGCCATCGAAACACCTGATCTTGACCTGCTGCCAGGTACACTATTTGCCTTGTATATTGAAAGTGAAGAAGGAAGGGGTGTGTGTGTGTGTGTGTGTGTGTGTGTTTGCTTGGTTCTGTACATGGGGGGAGGGGGACACACACACATACCATTTTCAACCCTCTTTCCTCTCTCTCTGCACTGTCCTGGTCTCTCTCTCTGCACTCTCCTGGTCTCTCTCTGCACTCTCTCTCTCTGCGCTCTCCTGGTCTCTCTCTGCACTCTCCTGGTTTCTCTCTCTGCGCTCTCCATGTCTCTCTCTGCGCTCTCCTGGTCTCTCTCTGCGCTCTCCTGGTCTCTCTCTGCGCTCTCCTGGTCTCTCTCTCTGCACTCTCCTGGTCTCTCTCTCTCTGCACTCTCCTGGTCTCTCTCTCTCTCTGTGCTCTCCTGGTCTCTCTCTCTCTCTGTGCTCTCCTGGTCTCTCTCTCTCTCTGCACTCTCCTGGTCTCTCTCTCTCTCTGCACTCTCCTGGTCTCTCTCTCTCTCTGCGTTCTCCTGGTCTCTCTCTTTCTCTCTGCGCTCTCCTGGTCTCTCTCTCTGCGCTCTCCTGGTCTCTCTCTCTGCGCTCTTCTGGTCTCTCTCTCTTTCTGCGCTCTTCTGGTCTCTCTCTCTCTCTCTGCACTCTCCTGGTCTCTCTCTCTCTCTGTGCTCTCCTGGTCTCTCTCTCTGCACTCTTCTGGTGTCTCTCTCTCTCTGCGCTCTCCTGGTCTCACTCTCTCTCTCTCTGCGCTCTCCTGGTCTCTCTCTCTTTCTCTGCGCTCTCCTGGTCTCTCTCTCTTTCTCTGCACTCTCCTGGTCTCTCTCTCTCTCTCTGCTCTCTCCTGGTCTCTCTCTCTCTCTCTCTCTCTCTCTGCGCTCTCCTGGTCTCTCTCTCTCTCTGCGTTCTCCTGGTCTCTCTCTTTCTCTCTGCGCTCTCCTGGTCTCTCTCTCTGCGCTCTCCTGGTCTCTCTCTCTGCGCTCTCCTGGTCTCTCTCTCTCTCTGCGCTCTCCTGGTCTCCTGGTCTCTGCGCTCTCCTGTCTGTCAACAATGTATCTAAGTATAGTGATGTAATAATCCCGCCTACTGTAATATTGGCTCCGCCCTTTATTGATTTGTCGCCGCCCACATGAGGCCACTTTCAGAAATTTTCCAGGGCCACTTTTAGTCCCCAATCCGCCCCTGTTTCTAAGGATGGGGGCAGCGCTTGTTAAGTCAGGCCCCCAGAAGCACTGCTCAAAGTCTCCTCTCCAGGCTTCTCCCAGAGAGAAGAAACAAAAAGCTGACAAGTATGGCTTTAATGTAGCAACAAATATCTTATGCAGAACCATTATATATCTACAAGAATCCTGTACTGCAGACAATCTTATCTCTCTCTCTCTCTCTCTCTCTCTATATATATATATAAAAGGCTAACTACTCCTCACCTCTGTGAAGTACCGCCACTGACCCCTAGAGGCCACTCAATGGACCAAATTATTCCTTTGTAAAGCTTAAAGTGAATATAAAAACTGTCTAAAAGTGTAAGTACATTGCAGAAACCATCATTTTGATGGCTTTTAAATTGTATTGTGATAACTCACATGGTGGCCAGTGCTGTCATTAATAAAGCAGCTATTTGCGGCAGTTGGCAGTTGTGTATGTACTATATCCAATACTGGGGCAGATGTATCATAGCAGCGCTTATCGCGCCGCTATGATACTTCCTGCTTCGCCTCAATAGCGAGGCGAAGCAGGAAGGGACATCGACAAGATGTATTAACATCTTGTCTGCCGAAGCGGGGGAGCGTTAACTCCCCCCTTCGGCGATGTCCCTTTCTGGAGATAGCGCATCAGTTAATACTGATGCGCTATCTCCTGTCCCCCGGCCGGCCGCACTGGGCATGCGCGGGATCTCGCTGTTCACGCGAGATCCCCAGCGCAGCCCAGACCTAACAGCAGGGACAGCGCTGTCCCTGCTGTTTAGATAGGGCTTTGCCAGCCTGATGCTGGCGAAGCCAAACCCGGCTTCGTGCGGAACGGTCAGCGATGCGGACCGTTCATACATTCGGCCTGCTATCATTTTGATAGCAGCGCTGATATGGACAGGGGCGCATAGCGCCCCTGTCCATTACCGCATCCCGGCCGCTTCATACATGGGGGAGAAGCGGTATCAGTGCACATAACGTGCGCTAATACCCCTTCTCCCCCATAACGACGGATCATACATCTGCCCCACTGTCTTTTGTCAGGGGGTAAACCTTATGCTAATGCAATCAATAATCATACACGACGGATCATACATCTGCCCCACTGTCTTTTGTCAGGGGGTAAACCTTATGCTAATGCAATCAATAATCCATAAGGCTAATGCAGGAGTTTCATATGTTCATCAGAAATCCGAACCGACACTGGCCATTGATTTTATGCAATATGCTGCAGCTGTCAGTGTTAGAATCTGCGTTTGCACCAACCCGATATGTGGTGCCTGAGACCTGTCAGAATCTGGCTTTCATCTTTGTATTTATATAGCTTAAAGGAATCATCAGCATGACATGTTGATGTCCTTGTCAGAATAGTGGAAGGAAAACAATAAGTAGCAGATTGGGCGCTGGCAGGGGGTGGTTCGCCAAGCAGCTACTAAAAGGGAGGGAGAAGATCCCTAGGTGGTTAAAAAGAAAAAGCAATAAGTAGCGCTAAATACCAATGAAGAATTAAAATATAATAGACATTTAGGGGGAAATTTACCAAAATGGATTCGTAAAAAATAGGTGTATTCGTAGGCAGAAATACACCTATTTTTTACACATTTGTATTTTCGGGATTTACAATCCCGTAAATACAACAAATCGTATTCCTAATGATGGGACATTCATATTTGTATTTACAAATACGAATGTCTACACCATCGATAGGATACGACAGGAATCACCATTCAAAAGAATGGTGGTTCCTGATTTACTAAGCAGCCGTATTGATAATACGGCTGCTAATTGGTGTAAAACAGGCACGCAAATACGACAGAAAAATACACCTTGATGTTCCTGTCGTATTTGCTTTAAGCCTGCACGGATCAGTCAGATCCGTGCAGGCTGCAGTGTAAAAAAATAGAAAAAATAAATAAATAAATAAAAAAACAGCGTGGGGTCCCCCCCACAGCTGTAACCAGCACCAGGCTGAAAGAGCAGGGGCCGGTAATTAAGAATCAGGGAACCCGACAAATAGGGGTTCCCCGATTTTTAACAACCAGCCCCAGGCTCCAGGTCCAGGGCTGGTTCCCAAAATACGGGGGACAAAATGACTAGGGGTCCCCCGTATTTTAAGAACCAGCCCCAGGCCAAACCAGCCAGCAGGGTAATGCCACAGACGGGGGGAGACTTTTTATACAAGTCCCCCCGGCCAAAGCATTCAGCCCTACTGACCAGTCAGCCTGGCCAGGGGCCCTGGGGGAGTAGGGACCCCCCCAATAAAGGGGTCCCCCCCCTCCAGGACTTACCTGACCAGGCTGAAGCCTGGTGCTGTCCCCGGTGGCCCTGTGCGGTGGCCACCAGGGCTGATCTTGGTGTAAAAAATAGAACAATAAACTATTGTTTTAAACTGTGGAACTATGAGTCCCAGCAAGCCTCCCCTGCAAGCTGGGACTTGGTGAACCAAAAGTCCCAGCCTGCGGGGCATTAAAGGGCCCGCTGGATCTTGTAGTTCCACAGTAAAAAAAATCGTTAAATAAATACACACTGACACATAAGAAAAATAAAAGTTTAATACATCCATTACACACACACTGATACTTACCTATCTTGATCCCGTAGGTAGGTCCCAGAGTTTTGATCCGGTGCCTTGTCCTGGTTCCGGATCATGTCATCTTTCTTCACCATGTCGATCTTCATGTCGGCGTCGGCGTCAGGTCCGGGTCCGAAGAAATCCATGGTGGACCTGTGGAAGGAAATCCAACTCACCCAGGTCCTCCATGGAAGTTCTTCTGGCTTGGTCCGACGTAGTCCAGGCATTCTTCCATCTTCTTCCATCTTCTGGCTTCTTTTTCAAGCTGCCGGGCGACTCCGGCAGCTCCCCGACTGTCAGAGCCGCAGAGATGTTTCCTCCTCGGCGTCTGGACTAAGAATGAATTCTGGCCAATCAGGAGCCGCCTAGCGGCCAATCAGGAGCCCGGAAAGTCGGCTCCTGATTGGCCAGAATTCATTCATTCATTCGTATATGACTGCTTTGTAATTTCACCTCCGGAACACGACTTTGCATACGACTGAAACAGTTGTATGCAGTCGTAGGGAAAATACTAATATGAAAAACTAGGTTTTTCATATTAGTAAATTTCCCCCTTAATATTACACGTAAACAAACATATAGGGGGAAATTTAGCAATATGAAAAACCTAGTTTTTCGTATTGGTATTTCCCCTACGGCTGCATACGACTGTTTAAGTCGTATGCAAAGTCGTGTTCCGGAGGGGAAATTACAAAGCAGTCAGATACGACTGCTTTGTAACCCTCCGATAGTGTAATGATTCGTATTAGCTGGCCATATATACGGCCGCTAATACGAATTTTTCTAGCAGTCTGCACGGATCAGTCAGATCCGTGCAGGCTGCAATGTGTAAAAAAAAATAGAAAAATTAAATAAATAAAAAAAAAAAAACGGCGTGGGGTCCCCCCCACAGCTGTAACCAGCACCAGGCTGAAGGAGCCGGGGCCGGTAATTAAAAATCAGGGAACCCGACAAATAGGGGTTCCCCGATTTTTAACAACCAGCCCCAGGCTCCAGGTCCGGGGCTGGTTCCCAAAATACGGGGGACAAAATGACTAGGGGTCCCCCGTATTTCAAGAACCAGCCCCAGGCACAACCAGCCAGCAGGGTAATGTCACAGCCGGGGGACACTTATGATATAAGGTCCCGCGGCCAAAACATTAACCCCCTGACCGGTCAGCCTGGCCAGGGGCCCTGGGGGAGTGGGGACCCCCCAATGAAGGAGTCCCCCCCCTCCAGGACTTACCTGACCAGGCTGAAGCCTGGTACTGTCCCCGATGCCCCTGGGCGGTGGGCATCGGGCTGATTATGGTGTAAAAAAAAAGATTAAACTATTGTTTTTTACTGTGGCACTACAAGTGCCAGCAAGCCTCCCCAGCAAGCTGGGACTTGGAGAATCACAAGTCCCAGCCTGCTGGGCATTAAAGGGCCCGCTGGCACTTGTAGTTCCACAGTTAAAAAAATAGTACACAAAACACACTGACACACATTTAAAATAAAACTTTAATACATACAAAGCCCACACATACTAATACTTACCTATCTTCTTCCCGTAGGTAGCCCTGGTCCTGATGTCCTCCAGTCCTGTGTCGTCTTCGGGATCCATGTCGATGTCCTTCTTCATGTCGACGTCGCTGTCAGCGATGGCGTCCGGTGTCCGGGTCCGACGAAATCCATGGAGGAAGCTGTGGAAGTAAACCATACTCACCTGTCCCAGCGCGACGTAGTCCAGGTAAGGGTCTTGGCAAAAAAACAAACCGACACCCCGAAACCAGACCGGACAGCTGAGCCGCACGGTGTTTGTGTACATCGTGTGGCTCCGCCCCCGAATGCCGCTATTGGCCGCCTTGCGGCCTAGCGGCCAATCAGGAGCCGCTAGGCCGCAAGGCGGCCAATAGCAGCATTCGGGAGGCAGAGCCGCACGATGTACACAGAGTACCGTGCGGCTCAGCTGTTCGGCTGGTTTCGGGGTGTCGGTTTGTTTTTTTGCCAAGACACTTACCTGGACTACGTCGCGCTGGGACAGGTGAGTATGGTTTCCTTCCACAGCTTCCACATGGATTTCATCGGATCCGGACGGGGACGCCATCGCCGACAGCGACGTCGACATGAAGAAGGACATCGACATGGATCCCGAAGACGACACAGGACATCAGGACCAGGGCTACCTACGGAAAGAAGATAGGTAAGTATTAGTATGTGTGGGCTTTGTATGTATTAAAGTTTTATTTTAAATGTGTGTCAGTGTGTTTTGTGTACTATTTTTTTAACTGTGGAACTACAAGTGCCAGCGGGCCCTTTAATGCCCAGCAGGCTGGGACTTGTGGTTCTCCAAGTCCCAGCTTGCTGGGGAGGCTTGCTGGCACTTGTAGTGCCACAGTAAAAAACAATAGATTATTCTATTTTTTACACTTGAATCAGCCCGATGCCCACCGCCCAGGGGCATCGGGGACAGTACCAGGCTTCAGCCTGGTCAGGTAAGTCCTGGAGGGGGGGGAACCCTTCATTGGGGGGGTCCCCACTCCCCCAGGGCCCCTGGCCAGGCTGACCGGTCAGGGGGTTAATGTTTTGGCCGCGGGACCTTATATCATAAGTGTCCCCCGGCTGTGACATTACCCTGCTGGCTGGTTGTGCCTGGGGCTGGTTCTTGAAATACGGGGGACCCCTAGTCATTTTGTCCCCCGTATTTTGGGAACCAGCCCCGGACCTGGAGCCTGGGGCTGGTTGTTAAAAATCGGGGAACCCCTATTTGTCGGGTTCCCTGATTTTTAATTACCGGCCCCGGCTCCTTCAGCCTGGTGCTGGTTCCGGCTGTGGGGGGGGGGGACCCCACGCCGGTTTTTTTTTTAATTTATTTAATTTTTCTATTTTTTTACACTGAAGCCTGCACGGATCTGACTGATCCGTGCAGGCTTAAAGCAAATAGAACAGGAAAATGGTGTTCTATTTTCCTGTCGTATTTGCGTGGGTGTTTCACACCACTAAGCAGCCGTATTATCAGTACGGCTGCTTAGTAAATCAGAAACCACCATTCTTTTGAATGGTGATTTCTGTCGTATTCTATCGATGGTGTAGGACATTCGTATTTGTAAATACAAATACGAATGTTCCATCTTTAGGAATACGAATTGTTGTATTTTTGGGATTGTAAATCCCGAAAATACAAATTCGTAAAAAAAAGGTGTATTTCTCCCTACGAATACACCTTTTTTCTACGAATCCATTTTGGTAAATGTCCCCCATAATAACACAATTAAAACCACAAACAACTATGACCAATGATATGGGCTGAAAGTTCAGTGGGATCTGTTCCTATGGGATGCGGTCATTTGGCCTACAGCATGATGGTAGACAGTCATTAGGTCGATATGGGAAAAGGTCGACATGGGGGTTTTCACTGTTTTTTGAGCCGACATGTGTCGACAGGCGGTATTTCATTCCCTACCATCCACTAGGGCGTGGTGGGAGAATAAAATAGTGTGCCGGTGCACTTTATACTGTGTTGACATTCAGGTAAAAAAAACAGTGAAAAACCCCTTTTCACTGTCGACCTTTTCCCATGTGGACCTAATGACATGTTGACCTAATGACATAGTCTAATCCTAACCATCTCCCGCAGCCTAACCCTCTCCACCTGCAGCCTAACCCTAACCATCTCCTCCTGCAGCCTAACCCTAACCATCTCCTCCTGCAGCCTAACCATTTTCTCTCACAGCCTAACCCCAACAATTTTGTAAGTGCTTAAAAAGGTTAAAAAACATGGAAGATCATTTGTCTACCATTGCTATGGCAACCTTTTAAACCTGTTGATTTACTGACTGTTGATCTTTAATTTGTCGACCTTCCATCTGGATACCGCTGTGAACTCTGCAGAGGTACAATAATTTATGGGGTCCCTTTGATGCATACTGTTAAGGACAGATACATTTTGTCACTCCGGAGGTCTTCATGTGACCTGATGAAGACACAGGCATTGGGGTTGAAGCAAAGACAAAGGGTGGAGGTCTAATGGGGTTTATCTGCATAAACAAAGAGCTTGAGTGAAGGGTACAGAGCGTATACCTGTAGATGGGACCTGAATGAGGAGGAGTTCTGGACTTGAATAAAAGTAAGTATTTTATTAATGAAATCAGTCAATGGAATTGAATCCAGTGGACGGCTGTAAATAGTCCCAATACTGGATGCAATCTAGCAGGACGAGTCATCCGCAGAAAGGGATGAAGGTGGAGGCGGTTGGCAAAATGGTTCTTTGGCAAAATTGGGGTGTGCCACCCTTGTTTCCCAGGCGTGGTGAGACAAGTACTGCGTCCTCCTCCTGCATTTGCATTGCTAAGGATTGCATACACTAAGCCGCTGCGTGTAGCGTAGCATATGCCATCCATACTGAATCAGGCCTTAGAGCGTGTGACATCAGCACCAGCCTCGGACAGTCTGTCTATGTTGCAGTTGTGGGTCTGAGTTACTCACATTTGCACAGACTGGAAAAATCATCCACTGGTTTATGAATTGAGTATGGATGTGCGACTGGATAGTGGAAAACGATATATTCGCTGTCTGGTCTCAGATTTGCATGGGGCAGGTTCTTACTCTGTCTGGGCGGCAGCGAGCTGCTCGCACTCATTTGTAAATTGCAGATGAGCGATCGGGTCTGAATCAGGCTATTAGTATGCAAGCTGCTTTGTTTTGTTCTTTAATTCAATAGAAAGCTAACGGTGAGCCTGATGAAATGATCACATTAGGCTTCTATTAATTATAATCAGTTCTTACATTAAAACTGTAAATAAATCCCAGTATGCATTACCTAATCATATCATGCGGGTCTACAGCAGTGGTGGCTCTTACCCTTGTGGAGGAGGGGGGCTTCCATGATGCACCCCCCTCCGCTGCTGCAGCTGTGCTCCCCGCTGCTGATGGTCCCAGCCGCCGGTCCCCTGCACAGGGCCAGCGTATGTGCAGCAACTTCATACATACTGCCAGGGCCGGTGTAAGGCTTCTCAGCACCCTAGGCAAACTTCAACCTACTGATGCCCCCCCCCCAATACTGCCACCAACACCCACTGTCCAACCCATTAAGGCATACACTCCGGAATGCCTAACATTCCGGAATGGCAGGGATGCTCCCAAAAATCAGGTGGTCCTCCTAGCCCCCTGGGAAGGTGGGCAAGTCCCTTGCTTTCCCTGGAGGTCTCCCTTTGCAACCAGCAGAGTACAAGGGGGCAGAAAAGTATGCCTCAAGGGAAAGTATGGAAGTGAGGTCTTAGAGGTTCCATAGCAGCCGCCTGCATTAAGTACAACAAGGATCCTCATAGACATCCTTGATTTTTTGATAGGCAGACTTGGTGGCGCCCCCAGATCCCGGCGCCCTAAGCAGCTGCCTAAAGCTGCCTAATGGTGGAACCGTCCCTGCATACTGTGCACGCACTGGCCCAAGCCTTCATGGGCTGTCTTTGTAGCAGTCCCCGGAGGCTTAATCAGGTTCCCGAGTCCGGGGAATGCGCAGTGCCACCCGCGGTACTGCGCATGTGCAGAACCCATTTTGGGGGCTGCCCCCCATTTGTGCACAGAGAGGCAACACCTACCAATGGGACTGCCTTGATTGACAGGCAGGTCGGACTTCCAATAGGAACTTACTGCCACTGAGGACAGTGGCAGAATTTACTTGGGAGGGCTGCAGCCCTGCAGCCCATAGGTAAAAACCCCCACTGGTCTACAGTACATAAATAAATGCACTCATAACTAAATATATTTAGATATAATTTTAGCATAATTTTAAAAATAATCCAGTAAAACAATAATATATAGTTTAATGTGTATAATTATTTGTTTGAGTGGCTTTTTTTATGAAGGGGACAACAGGCCTGATTCCGAGTTTGTATACACGCGGCCTATGCAGCTGCGATTTTTCAGCTTGCGGGCTTGGTAGTCCTCACAACTGAAGCAGCCACCCAGAAAACAGAGATGCCCCTAGGAGCCTTGGAAAGTTGTCAGTAACACACACGCACAACATCAACACAGAAAGAGGAATGTGAACTCCCTGAGTAGATTTATGCTCACACAGACTGCTGGCCACCACAGGCGGAACTACCATTGGTGCAGCAGGTGCATTGCACAGGACTCCTGAGGACTAAGGGGCCCACTGATGCCCAAACCAGCAATGAGTAATCCCCAGGCCCTCCCACAGAACATTTTGAATGAATGGCTCAGGGAGCAGGGTGGGCCCCACTGCCTGAATGACCTGGGTCTCTACCAAGGTACATGCCTCCATTATCTGCATTGCGCAAGACATTGTGCTTGTAGCTGTCACCATTGTCTTCCCCTGTCACTCACTCTTTCTCCCTGTCACATTCTACCTCCCCTGCCTTACTATGCCACCCTCTTCCTCTCCCTGTCACCCACTGTCATTTTGCATATTGTGAACTTGGATTGGGGTGGAGGAGGGGGGCCTGAATTATATTTTTGCACCTGGGCCCACAACCACAAGCTCCGCCACTGCTGGCCACAGAAATACATCAAGACAACTACATGGAGCAGCTGACAGGTCTCTGGTGTGGTTGGCAAGGTTGGCGGTGTTATTCTTTTACCTCCAGAAGGATTAATATTTATGCAGTGATTCTAATGTTCAAAAGTGCATGAAAGTAGAGTATTTTCTCTTATGCGTTTGACTAGGATCAAAGTGCATTTTATATTCACTTTTCAAATGTGCTTACAAACAGACATACAGCAGATGAAGGGGACAGGTACTGTATAGTATGAAGTGCTGGAAATCAAAGCCAAAAATAACAGTGCATAATATTACTCCGGGCTGTTGTCTTCTGGAAGGCAGTGACCTGTGACACAATCCTGAGGTTCCCGAGCAGATATACTGAATATAATGCAATATTGATAAGCAGAGTGATTTGTAACAGCCTAATCCCATTCATATTAATGCCATCAGTGCATCCTGTTTACAACTTTCCCAGGTACGGAAGCACCATATAAGGGCAAGTCTGTCAGATACATCAATGATAAACATGGTCGCCATTGGCAAGTGTACTTTATAGCTTTGCCTCATATGAAAGGAGATGTCAGAACATGGTACCGTATATACCCGAGTATAAGCCGACCCGAATATAAGCCGAGGCACAAAACTTTACCACAAAAAAACTGGGAAAACTTATTGAGGTAAGTGGGACCTTCACTCAAGTATACGCCGAGGGGGGCTTTTTCAGCATAAAAAATGTGCTCAAAAAGTTGGCTTACACTCGAATATATACGGTAAATGGAATTTCCGCAGCCCAGCCACAATAAACCGAAAGTACAACATCTGCCTGTCCTTGCAGAGTAATTACTACTGATTGGCTGGATAGCATTCTCCTGGGGCAGCGGTCAAGGGGAAGAACCATCCCTGGGGGGCACAGAGAACTTAGTGCGCCTAGGCGGACACTCGGGGAGCTCTGCATAGCCCTGAGTTCCCGGCAGCACTGAGACCCCAAGAGCAAGCAGCACTGCAGCCCGCTGACGCCAAAGCACGGGATGCTGCTGCCGAGTGGCAAATCTGGCCCTGACCCCCCTTCTGACAGCACCGGGCAGGGGGAAAGTCGCTCGTGTATACACTGAGCGGCTTTCCCGCATAATCGCCCAGTGTGTACGGACCTTAATTACTTGGGTCTGATTAGGTGTAAATCAGGGTTGCCGACCCTCCCGGAATTTCCGGGAGTCTCCCGAAAATCGGGTACCCCCTCCCGGCCCCCGGAAGGGTGGGCAACCCTCCCGGATTCAGGGGGACCCCCGCTGACCCCCGGATCGCGGCATTAAAATGCCGCAATCCTCGGGTCTCAGAGGAGGGGGCGGAGCTAAAACGGCACAATCGCGTCATTTTAGCCCCGCCCCCTCCATGGAGATCCCTGAATTCACTGCTTTTAACAGTATGGGGGCGGGGCTTAGTGATGTCACTCGTAAGCCCCGCCCCCTGAGCGGCTGCTGAAACTCTCCTCTCCGGGCTTCTCCCGGAGAGGAGAATGTTAAAGTCGGCAACCCTGGTGTAAATCTAAGTGGGCAGCACAATTGCAGCATACACCTACACATTTCATATCAGCGATGTCAGGCAGCTGTAACCATGATGGATGAATAAACCACTTCTACATCCCACTTGTTAAAGGATTTATAGGAATAAAAAAAAAAATCTATTTATTTACATTAAACATTCATTGTTTAAATGAATTGGTTCCTCATGAACACACACAGTTAAAATACAATGTTTTGTTTCATTTATTTTACAAGTAGAGGGAACTTATATACCACTTACCCTTTGTTGCAGATGCAGGGTGTTTGTCACAACCATTAATCTTTGTGTGTTAAATCAGATGAGAATATGTTACAGATTGAAATGTGACAGCAGTAATAAAGGTCAATTCAACATCATTAACTGAGCTTAGAAAATGTTTTTTCATGAGTGCTGCCGTTTTCGGGAAAACGTATCACGCATCAGTAACAATGCGAACCATTCTTCTCCCAAGAAACTAGGAGCTTCACTTGCAAATCAAATGATTCCCTCTCCCCTCTCAGTGTGTTATTTGAATTTCTAAGGCTGCGATTGTAGTTTTATGATTTCAATCAATACAGATGCCCTAGAAAAGAAATCCCACAGCACAAAAACAGACCTTGACCTTTCAGAATAACAAAACGGTAAAACTTGGCAACAATTCCACCCTACACACGTTTTGTATGCGAAGCAAAAATAGAGGAAACAACAAAGAAACCTCTTTTTTTGTGAGTCTGAAATGAAAAGAAAAAAATAGATTTTTCAGTATTCGTCACAGTAGCCCTGTTACAATGATGTATTCTTTTGACTACTGTATTATTTACCTATTATTTTTAACTGTTGTATAGAACACTGGAACCAACAATCCCAGCTTGTTGAGAGAGTCTGTACCCCAGGAGTGGGGAGTAGGGTGGCCAATCCTGGGAACGGGATCGGCGGGATCCCAGGATTTGGGCCCAAAATTTGCTGGGATTTCAATCTCGGGATTGAAGTTTCCAATCCTGGGATTTTGGGATGCGCAGTCTAATGCCGGGCAGTGGCTGAGCACCCGCTGCGGCTCTGCACAGCATGACGTGGTCAGAGGTAATGCTGTACAGGTGACACCGCCGGCACTCTCAGATACAACGCCCGCCTAGTTCCCGAACACATCAGCCAGCTCCGGCTGCACCGCCCAGGCCATTTCTCTGGCTAGAAAGGAATTTCCCCAGGGATTGGCTCCCCTAGTAGGGAGTTTGGAGGAAGTAAGGGACATTAGAACTCATATTTCTGGAAGAGTTTGGTACAAGAGAAGTAAAAGCTGAAGAGTAAAGCTGGCCATACATCAGAAAGATCGATCTTAAGATCGATTGCGCTCATGATTGTGTACAATTTCCCTTGAAATCCCCGGCAGTCCTTGGTGGTTTTTGGACACACAATCTACTCACAATCCATCATACAATCAGTCATACAATCCATCTGCTGCATGATTGTGTACACAAGATGTGCACACAATCTGCATACAATCCATCATACAATCATTCATACAATCCATCTGCTGATAGATTGTATGATTGTGTACACAAGATGTGCACACAATCTGCATACAATCCATCTTACAATCAATTGAGATTGTATGATTGGGTACAATATCTTTCTGATGTATGGCCACCTTTGAGGAAGAGTGCTTGACTACAGTATGTCCATAGAGAGTCACTCGGGAAAGAAAGGCAGAGCAGCCAAGACAAGGTACCGTGCCTGAAGCATGGTATGCGCAGCACACCATGTGAGGGGACACTGTACACTTATACAGGGTCCACCTCGACCTACAGATGGAGCCCTTTTCTTTTTTGTGAGGGCTGGCGAAGGAAAAGTCAGCCCTTGCCAGCTGCCAGGCCCCGCCATCCGTCGCCATTCCGATGGAGCTCCCCGCTGCCATCCGCCACCTCCCCAGTCGCCTGTCCCCACCGCCTCCCCGAACCCCCCTAACCATGCCCATCTCCCTGAAGCGGAGATGGGCAGGGTTCCCCCTGCCCAGCTGCCGAGTGACTAGGACGCGCGTGCATGTGAGAGGCTCGCGCGTCCCAGTCTAATGGAGTCCCTCTCATCCAGCGCTTGCCATCACCATCACCACACTCCCGTCAATCTAACGCTTGCTTCTAACTTCCATTACTGTAGATCTAGATGTGATCAGCTATCTTCTTTAGCTAGACGCGTTCGACGAAGGGTGGTTGTCCATAACATGGTCAATCTAGACAGATTTGATTCGCTATACCGTAACCTCCCCAGAAATACAGCTCCTGCCTCCATTCTTCTTCTCAACATATTTGTGGCCAACATTATAATTGAGGCCACTCCCCTCACCCTTCATGGATTCATAGTCATGAAGAACTATTGCTTCATATGGAAACAAGAACACAAAATAAAAAAATGTCCAAACAGTAAATAAAAATTATAATATCTGACATTTGCACTTATAAGTGAAGTAGGGCTTTAATACAACAAAAGTAGTCGTAGTAGTACGTTTATTTATAAGGCACCACAAGGTGTCCGCAGCGCCGTACATAGCAAACAAAAAACAAGTTACAAGGTAACGTACAGGGTGTGTTGAAAAATACAGTATATATAGGGGTATAGCTGGTAGAACTAAAATCAGCATCAGTTCAAAATTAGGTGTCAAAATTGTCGAGGAGACTGAAGATGAAGTAGAGGAAGGGAAGAACAGGACAGGAGCGCTGGTGAGGTAAAGAGTTAGGGTGAGTACGTGAGGAAGGAGGACCCTACTCATAAGAGTTAACATACTAAAAGGAGGTGGGTGGACGAACGAAAAACAATAGGATAAGTAGGAACGGATGGGAACGGAGGCAGGATAGGAGGATCAAAAGAGGTTAGGAGAAGGGATAGGCTAGTCGAAAAAAGTGGGTTTTGAGGGAGCGCTTGAAGGAGGTAAGGGAATCAGAAAGCCTGATGGGTGGCGGGAGGTTGTTCCAGTGCAGGGGGGCAGCGCGAGAGAAGTCTTGGACACAGGAGTGGGAGGAGGTGATTAGGTGAGAGGTCAGTCGGCGGTCAGCGATGGAGCGAAGAGGACGGGAGGGAGTGTGGATAGAGATCAGTGAAGAGAGGTAAGGAGCGGTGGAGGAGGAGAGAGCCTTGTAGGTGGTGGTGAGGAGTTTAAAGGGAACTCGGAAAGGAATGGGGAGCCAGTGAAGAGATAGACAGAGGGGGGAGGCGGAGGTAGGGCGGCGGGAGAGGAAGATGAGCATAGCATCAGCGTTAAGAATGGATTGGAGAGGTGCGAGGTGGGTGAGAGGTAGCCCAGAGAGAAGGATGTTGCAGTAGTCAAGGCGGGAGATGACAAGAGAGTGAATGAGAATTTTGGTCGCGTCAGTGGAGAGGAATGGTCTGATGCGTGAGATGTTGCGTAGGTGAAAGCGGCAAGACTGTGAGAATGTGGGGGGTGAAAGAGAGGGAGGAGGAGAGGGAGGAGTCAATGATGGGTCACCTGTCTCATAGTTGATGCAAAGATTTGAGAGCAAAAAGTCCCATGCACTGTACTGTAGAGTGCTAGAACCTTCACCTGCACACCAACTAGATAATACAGTATATATACCAGATGGAAATAGGATCACTGCATAGAACAGTCTGGCAACTCCAGTAAAGGACGTGCTCTATATTTCATGCATGGGAGGGGGACATTTGTGTATAAGGAACATTGCTCAGAGGATTCGCCATTAAATTCAAGATGACAAGCGTGTTCTCCTGAAAAGAATTAAGATGAACCAAGTAAAATGGATGAATACATGAATAGATGAATCGCAAACTGCATAGAAACAGGTGCAACTAAACACACCAGACAAGATAATTGCATTAATACGAGCACAGGCGCCTGTGACACAGAAACCTAGAAAGCATACAGGCAAATGATATCGCACTGTTAACTTGTCCAGCGAAGAAAAAACGATTGGACAAAATACAGACATTGACATGAAAAAAAGTTGCAGGGAAATTCAATTACATTTTAAAAAAGGGCTGTAACTAGCACAGCGTGTAAGGCTTCTCGGCACCCTAGGCAAAATTTCAACCCACTTCCCCCCTCCCCACATTTCACACTGCCACCGATACTCACTTTTGATCCCCTCAAGTGAAAGTTTGACTAGTGTGTATGGCCCGGTAATGAGCAGTGAGCGCTGATGGGTGATTAATGCTCCCCATCCGCCACCACTCATATGCTGACCAGCAGTTGAATGGTGGGGTCAGGGCTGGTGTAAGGCTTCACAGCACCCTAGGCAAAACTTAAAGTTACTGCCCCCCCCCTCCCCCATATTACCACCAATAAATACCCACTTTCCAACCCCTTAAGGCATATTTGACAAACTTTCTGGAATGGCAGGGAGGCTCCCAAAAAATCAGGTGGCCCTCCCAGCCCCACCTTGGGAAGGTGGGCAATTCCCTGCTTTCCCTGGAGGCCCTCTTTGCCACCCTCAACAAAGGGTACTCTACAAAGAGGAGGGGAAGTATGCCTCAAGGGAAAGTATGGAGGTACTTAATGCCACCTGCATTAAGTACAAGGATCCTCATAGACATCCTTAATTTTTGAAAGGCAGACTTGGTGGCGCCCCCAAGGGCCTGGTGCCCTAGGCAGCTGCCTAAAGCTGCCTAATGGTAGAGCCGGCCCTGGGTGGGGTGGATGGCTTTGCATAGAGTCCTGCCATCGAAAAACCGCCCACCCCAGAAAAATTGATTGTACAGGCGATAATCGCTCACTGTGTATGATTTGAGCAATTATCAGCCCAGCGATTTTCTGCATCATCGCTGTGCATACACGCTGGGCAAAATTGGCTGTTGTGTATGCACCTTTAGAAGATACACATCCACCACCTTCATTAAGCACAAGTAGGATGTCTTCCTCATAGACATCCTTAATTTTGTGATAGAGCGACTCGTGGTGATGCCCCCCCCCCCCCCCGGATCCCTAGGCAGCCGTCTTAATGATGATGATAATGAGGATGAGGAAATGGGTGAGCAGCACATCAGCCCCATGGTCCCGGTGGCAGCCTCCTATGCTTTCTTCCTTTTAATTATTCATGCACATTTGATGCATAAACAGAGAAGTTTAATATTTGGTTCCAATATCATACTACTGTAATTTTTTATGTAACTTATTTTTTACCTTTACAGTAACTGAAACTCCATTACATGATCTGAGGACAAGATCCTCTTATTTTAATTATCTCTATTGATCCTGGGTTTTAAATATAGCGCTATAGATTTATCTTCCATGCAGGAAGTTTAGGATCAGCAGTATGGAATGTGATATAAGGCCAGCAAAGCGATATATTTTCGAAACGATGTGTATGCATGTGGTGTTATTGCAGAGTTATATAGGCACACACCAGCAAATTACTCAAAACAAACCACTTAATAGTGGATCTCATTTCAAGTTAGGTGGCAGTTTAATCTTGATGCTGGCCGTGACCCAATCACAGTTTGCAGATCTGCAGCTAATAGGAGGTAACTGGTAGCCAATGGAATACAGTGGTCATGGGATCTAGAATTTGATGCCAGTAATGAACCAATTATGAGTCATATATCAGTAGCCAATAGGACAATAGGAAGCAGCCACAATGAACCAATCAGGGCTCTTCACATAATAACTTTGTTCACTCATAGCATCTTATATTAGACAATGCACAGTGGGGACACACAGTCTATTGGTGAAGAGGGCGCAGTGGAGAGTTCCTGAAGAGAGGAAGTTCCAGTGGCTGTGGAAGATACCAGAAGTTAGTGAAATAATATCAGACGGCGGCAGCCATGGAAGATCCAGTGGTGGCTGATCATGGAAGCAGTGGCAGGAAGCAGAAAATGTCTGAGGATCCGACAGTGCTGCTAGTGGTGAGATGTAAAAGAGCTATTAAAAGTTCCTCACTACAGCTTTTCCAAATTAAATTGGTAGGTGTTCATTAAAACTTTGATAGGGCACTAGGCCTATGGGAATAATCAGGCCTTGGCCTGAGCCACTGCGTGCTTCAAGTACAGTTGGTAAGCTAACAGCCTGAACCAACTGTAGGTGACCTTTGGTATTAGGTAGGTTGTAGGTTGAAGTAAGGTGGAGTTCCCAATAAAATGTATCTGGCTTGATGGCCCACACCTCTGTTGGTTTTAGCTCTGTAACAAACGGGACAGCAGCCCCAGTTGAGTATTTTGTGTAGGATCTATGGTACAATAAGTTTGGGAAGCTGTGTAGCTCTCACCCTATATTTTCACCTTGTTTTTACCCAAATGGAGGACCATTAGGCCTCTCTTTAAACGGTTTAATTCCCACCACAATCTTAAGCTTCTTACTAGCTAGAAGACGAGCTGGGCAGTTCTTCATAGGCAATAGTTTGAAGAGGCAGTATTGTGTTGCTCTTGTCTTGTCTGATATAACTGCTATTGTTGTATGGTTGTATAACTGCTATTATTGTATTGTTAAACTGTATAGTAGGTTGTGTTGCACTACACTCACTGTTCTGCATTCTAAAAGTTTTTTTAAGGTTGTCTTAATGAAGACAGGTTGTGAGACACCCGAGTAAGCATTAGGCCCTGCACAGCTGTGGTGTTTACTGTCTACAGGAACTGAAGAAAGCAGACAAAGTTTAAGATGAACGCATGTGAGAAACATCTTTGTTTTTCCTGACTCTTTTTTATTTTTGAGCAGAAAGTAGACCCCCCCCCCCAAGGTCAAATCTTCATCTGGTGCGTGAGTGGTCTGAGGCCAAAAGTATCAGGGATGATTTTCACCCAAAATCCACACTTTGCAGAGTCTTAGATCAGCAAGGTGTATCTTATCTTTTGCGACACTCATCTTGTCCTTTTTCTAAACCCCATGCTTCTTATCAGTATCCCACCTGCGTACCTGAACAGGCCACTACCCAACAGCATAAAGGTGAAAGGGTGAGAACCAGATAGGCTAGCGACTACACCTGTATGACAACAGGGAACACCACACCACTGCACCCCTGTCACCAGTGGCATAACTAGATACATGTGGGCCCCATAGCAAAAGTTTGTAAGGGCCCCTATTTATCACCTAATGCTGAAAAATGTATACAGCGTATGATACTTTGTCAGGCAAAGTGGGCCCCTCTCAGCTACGGGCGCCATAGCAGCTGCACCCCCTGCACCTATGGTAGTTACGCGCTTGCCTGTCACACTCCTTTAACAATATCAACAGATGTGGTGAATGAATCATGGAAGGTATTAACAAATGTACATTTTTATTTTACTGTATATCAAAAAGCACTATCCAAAGCTAAAAAAAAAATCTATCTACTCTATCTACAGTATCTATCTGTAGCTTTTTGTCATACAATTTTCTACATGTTTCTGAATTTCGAACTGTTCTAGTGACATTATCATTTGATTTGTTTTGAACTGTCTTCTTAATATGCGTTCTCCTTTAAAATTCCGTCATGATACATGTCAAATCTCCGCAACATGCCTATGTACATTAGGCAATTCGGGATTTTTATGTCTTCTTATCATTGAATGTTAATGGAAATGTGTTTGAACTCTGCAAGTTTGATGTCAGAAATGCCACAACCAGAATTTGTTTTGTCTTGAGATATGAATGAGATCAAGGAGTGTCTTAGCACGTCTCCGATATACCATGATGGCCTATACATGGCAATAAGTGTCAGAGGGGATATAAAAAGGCGCAGACGTCATACACCTGCCCCTAGCAGCCTAGGAATACCTGCGTTCCATGGGGCCCACCCAGCGTTTCTTTGGGCACACCCATCTTTTTTGTGGGCACGCCCATGAAACAGCAAATGTCCTTCCTGGAACGCCCCCTGGCTGCCAATCAATGTGTGAACGCTGCGGTGAGTAAAAATCTTGGTAAAGTCATTTGCACAACGCCTATATGCATTAACGCCTATATGCATGCGCAGACCCCCATCATCGGAGATGGGGCTATATTTGGACCTAAACGAGCACATCTGAATTGGCCCCACTGCCCATTGTCCTGCCAGTAAGGCTAAAATCAACAGAAATACATAACTGAAATAAAGTACTTAAATACTCTGCTCACAAAACTATATACTGGCCTGACATACAGTAGTTCCATATGACAAATACATCTGATACATAATGGAGCCACAAGGTATGTGTATCATACTTACCTACCTGTCCCCAGAAATGCCAGAAGGGCCGATGACCTTGTAGGCCAAATTTGTTCAGGATTTAGCGCTTACAGCACCGCCTCCTGTGCTGACGCCGGGTGGCCACGTCATTTGTGTATTGACGTCATGACGTGACCGCTGTGCTGCAGGTAATGGATGCGGGGCAGGCGGTATAGTGATTTCTGTGTATGGTTGCTGTGATTTGATGATTGGCTGCAGTCTGAGCAGCGCATGTAGGGGGAGCTGATGGGCTGGCGCCATGGTTTGCTGCGGCCGCCAGATCCCTGCTTTTGTGTATGAGAGAAGGGGACGGGGAGCCCTGTGTGCCTGCACACTGCCGGCGGCTGCTGCTGTTAGGATGGAGTCGGAGCCAGTGGGCAGGCATATGACTCTGTTGTCCTGGACTGCATCTTTTCCCTGCTGGTCCAGCTTCAGGGGCTCAGGGTGCTGCTTCTGATAGCTGGCGGGCTGCCTCTGCTGTGTACAGACATAACCTGACTCCTGCCATCAACAAATATCTATGTATGTATTATAAGGGGAGGGGCGCAGAAATTTTAATTAGAGTACAAGGGGCTATTAATATTAATACAACTGGAGGGGCTGTTATGTGGGCAATGTTTAAGGTGCACTACTTGGGGGAATTATGTGTAAGGGACATTACTGGGGGCATAACATGGGCATTGTGTGCCATAATATGTAATGGGCAATAGAGTGTGCGGGAATGTGTAATGGGCATTACGGTGTGTCCCATAATGTGTAATGGGCATTACGGTGTGTCCCATAATGTGTAGTGCCTCCTTTTGTAATGCCACGCCTCCTTTCCATGAGGCCATGCCCCCTTTTCACAGAGCAAAGGTCCAGTCTGCTATAGGTGGGCCTGTGTGCTCAAAATGCCAGGGCCGATTTCTGGTCCAGTCCTGCCCTGCCTGCACCTCTCCATGAGGGAGAAAATGCTCTGTTCCTGGCCTTTCCTGGTAATGTAGGATTGCCATCACCTGTGGTGTAACACCTTTCTTAGCAATTACCCAGCTCACCACAGGTGATGGCAATCCTACATTACCAGGGAAGTCCAGGAGCAGAGCATTTTCTCCGTGAAGGAGAGGGACAGGTAGGCCAAGTATGATGTGTATCTGTAGCAGAAAAGTGCCCTATAGTACACTATGGGCCTTATTTTGGTTCATTCTTTCTGACAAAATCCTTCTTAGATGGACAAAACCATGTGCACTGCAGGGGGGGCAGATGTAACATGTGCAGAGAGAATTAGATTTGGGTGAGTAATTTTGTTTTTGTGCAGGGAAAATACTGACTGCTTTAATTTTACACTGCAATATAGATCTCACTTTTAAGTAAAACCCCACCCAAATCTAATTCTCTCTGCACATGTTACATCTGCCCTACCTGCAGTGCACATGGTTTTGCCCATCTAAGAAGGATTTTGTCAGAAAGAATGAACCAAAATAAGGCCCTATGTGCCAGCTAAGTGCCTTATAGACCAAAAATGTATTCCAAATTATTTTCAAACTTGTCACATGGTTTCCCACCTGCAGCTGATTTGTCATTGTCCCCATAACCTAGACCGCACTATGTAGAGCCTCGTGATATCTGTCTTTCCCTTATCCTTCTATTCCCTTTATGCAGTTGTACTTGCTCTAATTGTTTTGCTCATTTTAACTTGACAAGTTTATGTTTTGAGATGTTATAAATAAGTCAACTAAAAAAAGGTTTTCCATGTTACAACATGTTTTGAAATCATAAACCGCAAGTGGACATATCGACCGAACCCATTTATTTCCACCAAATAGTTACTGTAACTCTAATTTAAAATAGTTTTTGGGCAGTTGGAGAAGTCGGAGTATCAGGGTAATTTTGCGTAAAAGTCATTTTACAGGGACACTAATCTCCAAATCGTTATTTTTTTATTGCATACAGTAAAGTAAATGTAAGAGTATTGTAATTTTTATGTTCTCTTTCTGGGAGATAGTATGTTACACACATGAGCCAACCATGAGTGATCCTTCGACACCTCCTGTACTCCATTACACTGCTGCTACAATCTGTCCTGACTAACGCACTGCTGCAACAACTGAATTTATTTTTTTGTCCTTTGCTATTCCACTGAGAACCATGCTAAAGGACAGGGAACAAACTCTGGGCTTTATTATCAAAAAATTTTGACGCACAAATGTGTGTTTGTAGGATACCAGCAAATATTAAGTACCAACCAGAAGGGCAGCCATCAGGGGGGGACTGCGGGGACTCCAGTACCGGGCCCAGACAGAAAGGGGACCAGGACTGGAGTCTACAAAGTACAATTTGTAATAAACAAAGTTCACATTTCTCTTGAAGCAATGTAGAGGTAGAGTAGTGCCAGTGCCACCAGTGCTGCAGACAGAGGTGTCACCGGGCATCCCAGGTGTTCGAGAAAGTGAAGGGAGCCTTGCCAACCAGATAAGTGTATTGGTAGAGCTGCAGATAATGGAAATACCTTCTGTGGTCCAGCATTTACAATCAGAAAAGCAGAACCCATAGGGGCAGATTCAAATGTTTCACGGTGCCCGATCTCCGGTCCAAAGTGAGGGGAGATCACAGAGCGATATTGAAACGGCTTGGGACCCGGCAGTGAAGTGGTGGGGACCCGGGGGGAGCTCCGGTTGAAGGGGATGCGCGTGAATCTCGTGCGCGGGCATCCCCTACCAGCGGCTGGCGGAAGGGGATGCGCGTGCATTGTTGCATTATTGAATAGTATCCTATGGGTACATTATTGCATAGTATCCTATGGGTACATTCGGCAGAATTTTCCTAGTTATTCACACGCATGCAGTCTGATGACCATGCCTGGGCAGTAGCGAGACTGGGTCCCGAACCTAGAAATACATTGATTTAATTTTTATATCTTATACCCCTTTCCCTGAATGTGTTTCATGATACCTTATGGATATGACATTGCCATAAATAATCTATTATTGTATATCTGTCTTTGGAAGCCATTTAGGAAACTATTAGCCTTGGCTACGGATGCTCTGGTGTCAACCATTTCAACTTTCACCCTTTATTGCACCATGTTGGTAAACTGCACAACCTCTTTGCCCAGTACTGCTTATTCAGTCTATTTTAAGTTCTTTAATATTCCACAGTAACAGTCTTCATCGGGAGTAACCCTCACCAACAGCAGAATCTGTTGCATTGTCTAGACCAGTGTTTTTCAACCACTGTGCCGTGGCACACTAGTGTGCCTTGAGCTGTTCTCAAGTGTGCCCCAGATCTAGAGATGCCCAAACCAGTTTACAGCCACCACCAGTTCAACTGTTTTTTACTGGTCTCTTCATTCATGTTAAAGGGCCAATGTATGTTATGTTACCTGTGGGGACCAGTGTGATTGTTTTTTATATGGAGGCCAATAGGTTTCTTTTTTTTTCCTTTGGGGGCCAATGTGTTTTGCCCTGTGGGGATCTCATGGTGTGCCTTGGCAAATTTAACATCTTAGTTAGTGTGCCGCGAGGTAAAAAGGTTGAAAATCACTGGTCTAGACACTAAAGCGGTTTTAATTGTCTGTATACCGAACTACAAATTATGTGTCTGTCATCGGTTTTCTGTAAATAGAACATAACATTGCGACTTTCCAGACAAAAGGCCCCTAGTAGTAAGTGAATTACTGAGTGCCAGACTAATGACACGGCTTATTCAAATGGAATTAACAAGACTTCCCAGGTGAGTAAAATGTGAAAACAGCCTATAATTGTTACATCAGTACATCAATGGTTTTAGTTTTAACTGTTTGGAAACTAGCTGCTTTGCATTTTACCTTTAAGCTATACATTTCATCATAAGCAGTTTAATCATTTCTATGTATTTTAAATATTTGCTTTCACATCTACAAATGCATGGAACGTCTGGTGCGACAAACTGTCTGCTTACACAGCATTTATGTGTTAACAAATGAAATACATGTTTATTAAGAAAACAGCCAATAGAACATATGTGTAAATCACTTACATACCAATATAAGGCTTTGTCCCTGCCATGGATGATGCTTTCTCTGTTCCTTTGACAATTGTAGCTATGTTAAAATCCGTAATGTGTACATGTCCTGAAATAATAATAAAATAAGAATAATTCAAAAAATATATAAGTTCTCAGCAACACAATAGTTATTTCAGGAGACTTCTAACACTACAGTGTTATAAAACATCTGGACAATTGCATAAGATCCTTAGAGTTATGCTAGAGATGTCTTTTGTCTATAACAGCCTCCATTGTTCCATTAACACTCCCACTGGTACTTAGGATGACACCAGGTCCTAAAACTTAAAACAGTAGGCCATTTTTAATTGACATGATGAGTGATCCCAACATAGTATCTGGAGCTGAAAGAGGCAAGGATATATTTATATGAGGTAGGACTGAGGTTTCCAAGTAAGTTCATCACATGCAGGGCAGGATGCACATGGACAGATATGGATAATTTGTCGAGGGTAAATGATTCATATGGTTTGTAGGATAAAGAAGCAGAAGAATAAGTAGCAGTGTATTAGTAAATGGCATTTCTATTAAGGGGTACAATATGTACAATGTGTGCGGTTCCAGGGGCCCACACTGCATGTCTATATACTTCCCTTTCTGGTGTTAGCGATGGTGCTGCGGTCAAAAATCACAGTGAAACTGTTTGCTGTGCATTTGTAGTATTGTTTAGTCACCCAAAATAATGCGGGTGCCATATTTCTGGAGACCTGGCTATGCACAGTAGATTCTAGCATAATGTCATAGTCTACAGGGGGGGGGGGGGACCATACGAAATCTGCACATGGGCCCCTGCTCTGTTAACCTGCCCCACAGACTAACCTTCAACTTTTTGATGGCACCTAAACCTAGCCCTTGGAATTCTCAGGCTGTTGATATTTCACATGGAAACTTTTCAAATGTCAACATTCTGGCACTATAAATGCTGACATGATAACCATGTGACTGCATACCATTCTGAGGATGGCAATCTTCATGTTACTATTTTTCCTCTTCCTTACTGCTCCTTCCCCCATCTTGCTCTATGATTCTTGAATCGTCACCATCTGTTTCTCTTTCTTTCTAATACTACAATTCCATCTTGGCCACTCAAACTCCCCCTTTTATGATACATGGGGCTGGTATTTGCTACCACATAATGCAGTGACCATGCAGAGGGCAATTATAGGAGCTAACAATGCAATCTGTTGTCTGTATTAAAGGTGGAGATTCAAAATGTAATGTTGAGGCTACTTTGAGTCAGGAAATTTATTTATTGGGTGTTGGTGTTATTTATTTATTCCCCGGGCTGTGTAGGAGTCCCTTTTTCTGCCCATAATGTGTGATATGTTCAGAGAGCCTCCAACAACAGTGGGAGACAGAAATAGTCAATTAACAGAGTTCCTTACCACAGCAAAGATGAGAACATATTTGAAGATCAGAAGCCTCCAGAACCAAACACTACATCAGGAGAGAAAGTGGTGTCCATGTGACAAACGGGGGACAATGTAGCAAAAATCCACAACTGGCTGCATCCATTGGGATTTTTGGGAGGAGCTAGTGATGATTCTTCATCTATTCCTCATTGTTCTGCTCTACTGAACATATTGGGGCAGGAAACACATGCATATTGCAGATCCCTATGATCTTGCAGTTCCTGCTAGCACAAGCCAGGGTTTAACTGCAAATACATCTGCCCAATCCATACCCAGAGACCTCATTGCTACCTTTAACCCAAGCCCCATAGCTGTCACATCTATTGGGATGGCAATGTTTTCACCTCTGTTACAAGAAGAGAGCATGGAATGAATATTGTTGTTCTACCATTATCCTCCCATTGGGACATATAGAGGGGTGTAGCATACGAGCACACTAAGACCCATTACAATGACACAATGTATGACAATGACAATGTATGACAATAACAATGTTCCTACTTTATTATATTTTCCATACGTAAAATTAAGGAGACCAGGTCTACCTTAGGTAAAGCGTTAGACGTGCTGCAAAGCTTCACACCTCATTAGTGGGCACAGTAAATCAAGGGCAGTACACACATGAGCGAACAGTGAGAAATAGGGTCAGTTAGGAGACAGACATTAGAATATAGCGAAACATTAAATTCAGCATTTCCCTGGCAGAGCAAGGGAATCTTCTACATGAATGCCTGGGGTCAGGGAAATTGGCCCCACGTATAATAACAAACCATTCGTTTTGCTTTCAAATACCTAATTTTCAGAAATCTATGCTTTGCTGAGCATCAGGATCACTGGGTCTGAATTACAGATTCCATGAATGTGCAGCCAGACACGATAAAGCTTTGACACAATGGATAGCGGAGGACTGAAAAAATAATTTGCTTATTATTAAGCTCATGAACAGAGTGCGGGGTGAGACCAGTGCTTCTGAGATTCCATTACTGAAGCTCCCATTCTGTTTGTAGTCATAGGAGAAATGATAGACAGAATCTGATTGGTTGATCTGGGCATTTCAAACATAACCAGTGGTCATATGGCTCTTAGTGCTTCCTCTGTGGTTGTGAAATATTTGCCAGGTGTATTGTTTTCAAGTGAACTTCCTGGAGTATGGATCGAGAATGCAGAGGCTTAAGGTTTTTTTCCATATGTTTAGTTATGAATTTCCAGAAATAACCTGAGGAACATCTATTTCTCATTTAGAGGCCACAGCATCATAAGCAACTGGTAATAGGGTGCTATATATATATATATATATATATATATATTTAAGTTTAAAGGGGCCAGAGGAACAAAGGAGTATCAGGTTTGATCATTGGTGGCAGCATGGACAGGACAAAGTGTCATGTTTGATACATAAACAATTCCCCATGAGCTAAAGAAAACCTGGTGGCTAAATCCTGAAACAATAGGCCAGGCCTCGACCAAAAATGTTCCGTATTGCTTATATCCCTTTCACCCTCCATCGTAAAAATCCTCAGTTTAACAATTATGGTTGAAAATGAGGATTTGCCAAAAATGGAGCACGCCTAGTGATTTTGTGTCTACTGCCTAGTTTCCTATTGATGGCAAGCCACGCTAAATAAGTATCTGCCAATCAGACATCAGCAAGTACCGGTGAAGGGAGATTAGAGCGTGAGACATGTAAAAGGGCAGTAGGGGCGTAAGAGGCAAGCACATGTTCCTCGAGGGATTAGTGTGTAGGGAATTCAGGACCATGAAACCAATCCAGTAAATATCTCATGAACACTGAGTGGGTAAAGGCCATTATGTGAGGGACGCCAAGGCCTTTCTCAAGTTTAATTTACAGTATAGGAATTATTTTTAACCCTATGACACACTAGCGATGGTTATTAGGATGGAACCAATGCAACAAAGAATCGCTAGGTGCGGATATTAGTGCCTCTCCAGAGCTCAGGGCTGATGCTAAGAAACACTGATGGGAAGTGGTGGATATTTGTTCTTTGTTTTCTTCCCTATGAAACACAAGGTAGCTGTATCTCTATAACCTGCTATGGATTTGGTATAAAATCCCGACGGTCAAAATCCCGAATGGGTCAAAATCCCGACATGGACAAAATCCCGACATGGACAAAATCCCGACAGGGTCAAAATCCCGACATATAGAATGTACAGGTGAAACAGTCTACAGACCTTTCGGTCGACAGGTGCGAAGTCGACATGTGTTTTTTCACTGTTTTTTGACCCGAATGTCGACACAGTCGACATGGACACAGTTGCAAGTGAACCGCAGCCCCTCGCATCGCTCGCAATGCTTCGGGCACGGTGCCTCGCTGCGCTCGGTACACTATTTTATTCTCCCACCACGCCATAGTGGATGGTAGGGCATGAAATACCGCCTGTCGGCACATGTCAGTTCAAAAAACAGTGAAAAAAACCATGTCGACCTCGCACCTGTCGACCGAAAGTCATGTAGACTGTTTCACTTGTACATTCTATATGTCGGGATTTTGACCCTGTCGGGATTTTAAATGTAGGGATTTTGACCCTGTTGGGATTTTAAATGTCGGGATTTTGTCCATGTCGGGATTTTGTCCTTGTCGGTATTTTGACCCATTCGGGATTTTGACCCTGTCGGGATTTTGACTGCATCCCCCTGCTATAACAAGTCCTCATTTATCACTGTTTTTTTTTTTGGTGACAATTTTAACCTACAACATGTATAAAAACAGACAAATTGTTTTCTTTAAACAGAATGGGGCTGATGATTTAGCATAAAAAAAAATTGGCAAAATAACTATTTTGCTAATCATATGGTACTGTACCCTTAAAAAAAATATTACTCACCTATACCAAGTGTACATCACTCCTTGGTGGGTGCCTTAGAGAGGGGACCCCTTTATTGGGTGGGGTTCCCACTCCCCCATAGACCCTGGCCATAGCTGACTAATGGGGGGGTAATACTGCAGCCACAGGCACCACTATTGTGCTCTTTGTCTGTGGCATTATCTTACTGACTGGTGGCGCCCAGTGCAGGTTTTAAAAATATGGGTAACTCCAATACAAATTATTCCTGTATTTTTGGAACCAGCACCGACTCAAATAGCGTAGGGCTGGTTATGCTTAGGAGGGGGATCTTCACCCATTTTTTTTTAAATGCTAACTCCTTGTTATACTTTTACACACAGAAGCAAAGTAATGATCTCACTGAAAGCTGCGAGGCAGGAGGAGGTACTGTAAGAGTAACAATCAGTGGCGTAACTATAGCACCGCAGCCCCCGCCACCGCGGGGATGGGGGGGGGGGGGGGGGCGCTGTGCATATGGGGGCTGCGGTGCTATTGTTACACCTCCCCCCAATCCCCCGCAGGCTTACCTATTTCGCTGGTCCCGGCGGCTCCATTCTTCTGCTGAGGACCACCACAAAATGGCCGCCCCCATATAGCACAAAGTTCTCTGAAACTGTCTGCTGTATGGGGGCGGCCATTTTGTGATGGTCCTCAGCAGAAGAACGGAGCCGCCGGGACCAGTGCGAAAGGTAAGGCTGCGGGGGATTGGGGGGGTTTGAATGGGCGGCGGGGGGGCGCCCAAAACGTAGCTACGCGGCTGGTAACAGTATTCCATTTATCAAAAAGTAATTTTCCCTGGACACTGTTATGCATCCTTGCCATCCAGGAGAAGGTACTGTAAGAGTTACATTTATTTAAAAGTCAAGTGAGGGAAGGGCTGGGTAGTGGGTAAGGGGACATGAGGAGGCTGTAGCTGTGCCTAGGGTGCTGAGAATCCTTGCAGTGACCTTGTGTGTACAACCGCCTGTACTCATGTCTCACAATAGTGTTAAGACGCCGCTTGATAGTGTAAAAATGACATTAACCTATTTAATGAAGTGTTTTACACCAGAAAGAATATTGCATTGGCAATATCCAGAAAGGGGGATAGAGGGCGTTACTCCTGGAATACAAAAAAAAAAAAAGAGAAATAAAAATCTAAAGCAATAACAAGTTTTATAAATATAGTATACTGTATAGTATAAATAAACTTTTATTATAGATATAAAACATAAATGAAGTTATATGGAGCTTCTCTATAGGTACTTTATATATTGGAGGCATTAAAGTTAACCTTTTGCAAGTTTTGGACTAGATAATAAGGATGAGCCTACACTGCTTATGTATATGCTAGAATAAAGGTTACGGTAAAATACCAAAATAGACACATTAGTGCTCACATAAAGGGAACAGCTAGCTCTAGGTAGGATCCTCTATTTACTTATTATTTAAAAACATTCACATTTTAGCTGCACATTAATTCCTTTTGCAGACATTAATTTGTCTTTGGTCTAACCTATGGAGGTCATTCTGATTGACCCGCAAAGCCGCACAAACACCTGCCCCCCCCCCCTCGCACGACCATTCCCCCGCACACATGCAAATGGATGTTTAGTATAAACATCCAATCGCAGCCTTGCATGCAGGGGAGGGGGGGGAGGGGGGAAATCGATCGATGGTCACCGACCATCGAATGATTTCTGTGGCGCTCTCAGACCTAAGACACCTCTCTGGTGTCTTAGATCTGTGGCGCCCCAGTACGGGAAGAGGGCGGGCAGCTGACGTCTGCTGACATCAGCTGCCCGCTCCCCCCCGCACTCACGTCACGCCCGCATTAGCATGGGACCACTCAGCGTTTTCATGGGGACTGCACATGAAACGCTGGGCATTACCATGGGTGCTACCCCTCTTCCGCCGCCCCACATAAAAATGTATGCTCAGTTGCTAATCATCGCTCCCCTGTGTGAACCTGCTGGGGAGCGTATGAACCGGAATTAGGGCCTATATTTGTGTATGTACTTCGATGACTCCCTTTAAGCCTATTGAATTTACATTTGCTGGCATTCAGACTGATGCTGACATTGATGAGACCGGTGATGCCAGAATTATGACTGCTGGTATCCCGAAAGTAGGTATACGGGTTAGCGTTAATTTGAGGGGGGGGTGGGGGGATTGCACATGGTGGCGGAGAATTAAGTTTAGGCACAAGGGGAGGATTTAGCTTCAGGCTGCAGGGGGGGGGGGTTAGGGTTAGGCTGTGGGCGAGAGGTGAAAGGGTGTACTATATCTCTCTCCAATTTATCTCTTGAAACTGTGATATATATTCCCCGACATCAATCTGTTGCCAATGTTGTGGTGCCGATAGCTTTATGCATGCTGCTTTGCGGGGATTCAGTATTAAATCCCGGCAGTCGGGATCCCGGCATTCAAAATGCCGACGCCGGAATCCCGACCGTCGAAATCCAGACAAGGGGGGGACGTGGATCGCCCCCCCCCCCCCCCCCCCCCTGCGGGCTCGCTGCGCTCATCACGCAGCGGTCCCGGTGCCTCGCTACGCTCGGCACACTAATTTATTCTCCCTCCAGGGGTGTCGTGGACACCCACGGAGGGAGAAAGTGTCGGGATTTCGGCGGTCGGGATTTCGGCGGTCGGGATTTCGGCGGTCGGGATTCCGGCGTCGGGATTTTGAACGCCGGGATCCTGACCGCCGGGATTTACACTGCATCCTCTTTGCGGAACTGTGCTAGGGTCAATGTGTTTATTCCATGAGACAGCACAACCTGTAGATCGGAAATCTGGTGCGCTTTATTGATTGGTAAGATTGATGATATTCACAGTAACATGTAAACTAATCCTCAAATAGTTGTTTAGTAACCTGGTTGCGTAATCTGGATTTTATCATCAATTTCACAGAAGTTACAGTAATTAAGTTTAGAATTGATTCAACTTCACTGATTGATAGACTTTAATAGTAGTTGGGAAAATCAAAGGCCGCTCATAAATATTCCCAAAACCCAAATAGAAGTATTGAGACACTTAAGACAAGGCCATACTGTAGATATGCTCTGATTCCAACCAGTTCTACCCACAAGGTCCTCTATGTCTGCCACTTCTAGCACACAATTACATTTAGGAGGTTATTCGTGATTGCACGGTTACACCGATGTTTTACTACTGCACATGTGCATTTCGAGCGGGCACGGCGAACTGCTAGTTTGCCGTCTTATTCGCACCCACCAGTGTGGGCAGGGGGCATGGGGTGGCGGCGACGGGACGTACCCATGGGAATGCCCAGCGTTTCATGGGTGTTCCCATGGAAATTAGGCAGTGACGTGGCTGCTGGTGGTGGGCAGCTGACATGGTGGTGGTGGGCAGCTGACATTACCGGATGCCAGCTGCCCAACATGTTCCCGTACAGTGAACATGCAAAAGTAAGGCACCTCAGTGACCATCAAATGATTTGGCTCCCGCACCCAAGGCTACAAATGGATGTTTATGCAAAACATCCATTCACAGCCGTGCTGGGAACACAGCGAGAAAGGGGAGGGGGGCGGACGGCTGGACGCAAAATTTGCAGCGCTGCCTGTAAACCAGAATAACCTCCATAGTTCTACTCAGGAACTACGGTGGAACTAAGTGTGGTCCTAGTTAAGTATTCACTGTGTTTTTCTCCTTGGGACTGTCAGTCTGAACTGCCATAGCAGAGGGCGCTTCCAAGGGGAAGCCCCTCCCCTAATATCACAGCAGACCTATACATTTTCTAGGGGCTGCAGCCTATCCGATACATGCAAATTTGAACACCCACTGCATCCAGGTTAAAGCCCTCATTTTAATAGGGACGTTTATCTCTAGTAGCTAATAACCAGTGTCAGATAACCTCAATCTATTTGGTCCTTTTTATTAAATATAAATAAATATACCGTTATATTGAATTGTTGGTAACCTACCTAATAAATCAGTGACTGCCTGTTCACCATGGGTCCTGTCCCATTATATTTATTCTGAAGCAGCTAGTGAAGTTTATTTCTGGATGGGAAGCGATACAGTGATCGTGATAGAGAGTAACCTTGAGAAATTCTTCCAGTCACATCCCATTGGAGTTGTTTTCTGGTGACTGAACATATACTTCAAATAAATGTCAAAGTAAGGCAGACAGACTTTGCTCACACACATGTATAATGAATGAGGTTATGCCGCTCTCCTCTACTGTGCCTGGCTTGTGCCCCATTTGCCATTGTGACTTCACATTGGCTCATCTGCATACCTCCTCAAAGTTCCAGACTAATGCTACATTCTCAAAGTTAAAGAATGCAAAGAACGCAGGATCTATGCCTACCCTGACAGAAATCCCATGTGAATAGAGAAATATGGCACATTTATTTGTGGAAGGTACAGTATCCAGTGTCGGACATAAAGAAACACAAGGAGATTGCAGCAGTAGAATGTAACTTTATAAACCTGAAGTCTGTAAAGTTTTCTGTCCTTTTTCATTTGAAGCACAAAGCAACGAGATCTCATTCCCAGATTGTGCTTTTGACGCATTTCGCAAGGAAAAGGCTTATCTTGCAAATAAGCTTTACCCCATGTAATCTGTAAGTGCAAGAGACGTTCTAGATATTGTCATTGAGAGCTCGGAGAGATACTGTATCAGAAACGATTGCTTTTTCTCTAACCTGCGGGGAATAATATTGACTGTAGCTTAATTTCATTATTTGGTCATTTTCAGAATTGATGTGGGGGCCGGAAATAATTCTAAGGAAATTCTGCTGCCTAAATTTTTGTCTAATCCAGAAAAAACAATGGGTTCATTTACTTTAAAAGGTCAGGAAAAGGTTAAACATGTAATACATAAATACACAACCATAATTGAACCAGTACTGCACTTTCTAAGCTCACAATCTCCCACTTCTTGGTAAGGCTCCTGTCTCTTCCTCCTGGCAGCTGCTCTCTGGTCCAGCGCGATGTTTGATGCTCAGATCCACACATAACAGTAAATGTGGTAGAAGAAGCTGGTACACTGGGCATGTGCAGCAGCTCTGCTCTGTCCCTTACACTGCATACTGTGGTGGCAGCTCTATTAATCATATCATATACCAGCTATTGTTGTTAAAATGAAAGGCACTTGCTAAGGGGAGGGGGGTTTCCGGGCAACCATAAACCCCCCCCTGCGTTAACATGTTCTCCATCAGCTTTCCAGATTTACAGCACAGAAGAAGCAATCTACCGTTCCTTATTGCCCACTTAAAAGCTCAAAATATTCTAAAAGATTACAATTATTTTGGCTAGCGAGGGCCATATTTAGGGACTTTCATAGTTTTTGTATATTCTTTATCAGAAATGACTTCCCCTAATCCATAACTGAGATCTATGCATACGTCTTTTTTGCACTATATATTTATTGATTATAAAACAAACATAGAACAGACATGAGACAGAAGTCCAGCATCAGCAAAGTGCTATCGTGAATGAGAACAGGTGGTCAGGTACAAAAGTCAATAGAGTAGATCATAGCTAAGTGCCCATTGTGGACTTATACAAGAAACATTAATGATGGACAAAGAGAGAACAAGACAAAGGTGAAGGAGTCTGCTTTAGGTTTATATTAACCACATCACATGGGTGGATTCATCTACAGGAATAATGGAACTAATATAACTTAATTATGTTTCATATACATATGTGAGGGAAATCACACCAGTATACTGACCTCAAAATCCCAATGGTCAGAATCTCAATGGATCATGTTTTTTAACCTACAACTATTTGTACACCTAACCCACCCCTACCGCAGCCTAACCTTAACCTCTCAAAGCCTAATTCTTAACATCCCATCCCACAGGCGAAACCTTAACCTAACCTCCCCCCACTACTGCAGCCTAGTCCTCCCTGTAGTGCTTAACCCTAACCCTAAGGCAAGTACTTACCTTCCCCCTCTACCACAGCCTAACCCTCCCTGTAGTGCTTAACCCTAACCCTAAGGCAAGTACTTACCTTCCCCCTCTACCACAGCCTAACCCTCCCTGTAGTGCTTAACCCTAACCCTAAGGTCAGTACTTACCTCCCCCGTCTACCGCAGCCTAACCCTCCCTGTAGTGCTTAACCCTAACCTTAAGGCCAGTACTTATATTTCCCCTCTACCCCAGCCTAACCTTCCCTGTAGTGCTTAACCCTAACCCTAAGGCCAGTACTTACCTTCCCCCTCTACCACAGCCTAACCCTCCCTGTAGTGCTTAACTCTAACCCTAAGACCAGTACCTACCTCCCCCCTCTACCACAGCCTAACCCTCCCTGTAGTGCTTAACCCTAACCCTAAGGCCAGTACTTACCTTCCCCCTCTACAACAGCCTAACCCTCCCTGTAGTGCTTAACCTTAACTCTAAGGCCAGTACCTACCTCCCCCCTCTACCATAGCCTAAACCTCCCTGTAGTGCTTAACCCTAACCTTAAGGCCATTACTTATCTTTCCCTTCTACCACAGCCTAACCCTCCCTGTAGTGCTTAACCCTAACCCTAAGGCCAGTACTTACCTTCCCCCTCTACCACAGCCTAACCCTCCCTGTAGTGCTTAACCCTACCTCTAAGGCCAGTACTTACCTTCCCCCTCTACCACAGCCTAACCCTCCCTGTAGTGCTTAACCTTACCTCTAAGGCCAGTACTTACTTTAGGATTTGTCAGGTGTCTGAACATTGGTATACCGCTAGCAGCCTGTTCAGTTGTCTCAATGTCATATCTCTGCTATATTTCAGAATGAATGATATTTCTGCCAGGGGTGTCATTGGTTTGAATAAGTATGCACGTTACTTCAGCTCAGCCTATTGAGGGTATTCATTCTACGACGATATTTCCCAACAGGGGAAATATCGGCACTCCCATATTCAATGTTAATTACAGCATTGAGGGGTGTCATATCCGACTTTTATTAAAGTCCGATCTGATTTGTCAGAAATGGGCGCGCATTGACAAATTCACTGACGGTTTCCAACAATCCACGTCCGTTTCCGACAATTTACAGACTTTCCGACACTCGACAGTCAAAACATTGAATTCCAACTGTTGAGTTAGTGTCGAATCAAAAACAATGAAAACCACCCGTGATTCAAACTGTCGGGACGTTCCGACAGTTGGAATCCAGGATTGAATTCCCCCTATAGCGCTTAGACTTGCCTAGGCTGCATGGTATACAAAATAATGTTTTATTTAAAAAAAACTATTTGGGAATTATATTTCCATATGGAAATTTTTCCAACAAATTTTTTATTCAAAAAGCATTTTTTCACATTATGCACCAATTAATAATATTCTGTCTTGTGTTCTTAAATACAGTAATTGTGTCCCATAAGCTTTTTTTATATGGAATGCACTTTTTTGTTGACAGTGATTCAGTTTTATTTAGCAAGAATCTAAAGATTGGCAGGATTTGGTATTGAACGGTGTATGTGAGATTTTGGTCAGACTAGGTGGTTTAGTTTTGACTATGTGGCCTGAAATTGACTTTATGGGCAAGGCCAATACCAATCGTGTGTAAAGGTGGCCATACATCTACAGATCGATTGTCAGATTGGGATGGTTGGAACAAAAACCTGGTAATGGATGAGTGACAGTTTTTGGCAGTTTTTCAGCATTTCAAAGCAAATGGTCAACTGTCATTTACTCTCATCCATTACCAGGTTTTTGTTCCAACCAGCCCAATCTGACAATCGATCTGTAGATGTATGGCCAGCTTAAGGGTATTGCAGAAGATGCTAATGCCAAACAGTTGGGGAACCAATTATTTAAAAACAAGATGATGAATACAGAGCAGTCCACAGATAACAAATCATATACAAGTTATATACAAATCATATACAAATCTGATAACATGTATCTACTCACCATGCTCATCCAGCAAGATATTATCTGGTTTAATATCCCTGTAAGAAATAAATAGCAATGTTTTTTGTTTAATATCACTGTATGACACTAGAGTAATATGCATTCATAATTCTGTACAGACATGTAATGTATAAGACTCGCATTAACATTACCTCACTTGCAGTTACAGCTATGTAGGTGTCTCCTATGATTTGAAAGGAGAGCTAGCATACTCCCAATGGGGAGTTGTGATGACTTGCCCTAACCCACCCCCATCAATATAAGGGCCAGATGTATAAAGCTTCAAAAATGATAAAGTGGAGAGTGATAAACAACCAGCCAATCAGCTACTACCTGTCATTTTTCAAACCCAGCCTGTAGCATGACAGGTAGGAGCTGATTGGCTGGCTGTTTATCACTCTCCATTTTATCACTTTGTGAAGTTTGATAGTCATCTGGCCCTAAGTGAGAACAGATTCAAGGGGGTAAATTTACTAAGATGGGAGTTCTATTACGATGGGATGTTACCCATAGCAACCAATTAGATTCTACTTATTTATTTAGCACCTTCTAGAAGATAATTGATAGAATCTGATTGGTTGCTATGGGCAACATCCCAACTTCAATGGAACTCCCACCTTAGTAAGTTTACCTCAAGATGTCCCCTGAGACTGACCATACACCTAAAGCTTTATTGTCCAATCTTTTTGATCGCAATGAAAATGTGGTAATGTATGGGTGCAGATAGAGTAAGCCTTATTGCTATGACAACCCTTAGTTTTTCTAGTGCTTTCTCTCTCTCAGTCAATCAGAGGCCGGCCTATCTTTTGAATGTTCAAATTCTGCTGCTGCTGTCCGCAGTGTCCGCTCACTCAGCGCTTCCTGGACACTGGGGAATGCCCGCTACACCCACAGCCCCAGGTGCTTCATGCTGCCCAGACCCCACGCTGCCCAGGTACTTTTTATTCATGCAGACTGCCACCCCGCCGCTGCATCCACAGCCCACGGGCATTTTGTGCTGCTTGTCCCCTTCACATAGGTGTGTGCCAGTGGTGCTTTAGCGCTAGCGCACACCCACAGATCAGACCAACACATTGTGGGTGCTATAAAGCTGATGGGTCCGATCTGACAGATTGAAACTGTAGCAGGTTCAATCTGTAGTAGGGTCCGACCCGATGCGTATGGAACCACGCATCGGGCCGGATGTGATGTCAAACACATTCGATTTAGGCGATTTCTCAGCCCGATCCGTCGGAACCGGGCAAAATCAGCCCAAATTGGATAAGTGTATGGGCGCCTTTACAATGAGTTTCCTATCTCTCCTATAACCATTCTCTATATTCCTACTGTAATCTCCGAAAACCGTGAAAGAGAAAAGTGCTCTGACATTTTCGACATTCTATTTCAGGTGATGGGAAAACTTAAACCGTCTGCAGGGGTAATACAGAAATTTCCGGCTTACTGTGCTTATTTTTTTTTCTAGAATCATTTACAAATAGTCACCTTCATATTTCTGTTTTACCTACCGCCATGTAACACTGCCCCACACCAGAAATTCCTGAATGCATGATTAATATTTTGACCAACTTCCCACAGCAAATAATTCTGGTTACGCGTTAGGTTATTACTGCAAATAGGGATTTCCATTCTTCCTGACAACTATATACTCCTGTACATTTAGTTGCATGAAACAAATGGTTTGGAGTGTGTGTTAATTAATAATAATGAAACAAATGGTTTGGAGTGTGTGTTAATTAATAATAATGAATATATTTAATATCCTTACAGAAACCGATGAAACCTAGTTAAAATTACCAGACTGGAGCTAAGAAAGGAACCATATTGTGTCTGTTTGACGTTAATGTCAGTTAACGTGTAAATGAATATGTTGTTAATAATATGCATTAATATGCATGGGGAGCGTAATCCTTTATTTCTACAGTCAGAAAATAGTGGTGTTTAATACATCTCGATTCTTTAACAATGGAATATTTTTGCGAGCGCACGCGACTGACGTGGGAGTATAGTTTTGTCAAGCTGAGAGTCTATGTAAAGCAATTACATAAATTATCACAGTCTCTCGGGGCTGGAATAACCCCAGCGGTGCATTCAAAGCAGCACGCAACATGTTTGCCAGACGAATGCAAAAACATTACACGATGTGAAACACAGATTGCACTCATTTATAATACGGAACATTGAAATAGGTCACCGAGCCAGTTTACTGCTTTATGAGAATGTGGATGTAATGCCAGTAGTTTACTGCTAATTTCACATTTCCAGAATTCTGTCCATATGCATATAAAATGTGCATAATATGTAATAAAGAATCCCAGCGACACATATCACTGGCAGTCTTAGGTGTTAGGTTATATGGTCAATAGGGAACAGGAATGACAAAATCCGTGCTCTGTAGAACAGCAGTTGAACTGAAATTCCATTTGATTTTTGAAAAACCTTGTCCTTGGTGTGGGGACATTTCCCAGAACCCACCTGTGATTCTCTACAGCCTCTACAATACAGTATTTATGATTGATATTTGTGAGTAGACACACGGATTAACACACACCCCCTGATATGTTTTTTTCAATGAATAAATTATTAACAATTAGAGCCTCAGTTGGTAGTGCCGCCATCGGTGGTCTCGCGGAATAGTGCAAGGGTTGGGGACATCTGCTGGCTGAGGCTGACATTTCTGCCTCCAGGAGGGGCATCGTTGGGGTGAAGCAAGTCTACTTAGCCTTTTGGCTAAGATCAAGTGTAGTATCTGTTCTTATCAGTTGGTCTGGACTGGGAAAGACTGGACACATGCACATGCTGGGGTTCACCAATTTTCCTCAGTTATGATGCAGAGAAAGGTTCAGTTGAGTACCTCACCTTGCCGGGATTTCACGCCGACCCATTAGTATGGGGGGGGGGGGGGGAGAGAAACATCGGTCTGAGTAGTTGGGGCTCTTGTTCGGGGGTCTATAGCATCTGAGGGAGAGTCACTCGAAAAGCCGGGTCTAGTATATAATCCCAGGAAGCTGCTGGGGCCACATAGATTGCTCTCTGTACCGGGGGAGTGAATGACCCTGGAAGGAGAGACAGCAAAAAGCCAAGGCTAGAACTCAAACCCTGATAGGCGAGAAACATCGGGACTGAGTAGGTGTTTTCTTCTCCATCAGTTGGTCTATTTGGCCTCTGCAGCGGAGATTCGTCGAAAAGCCCGGTGAGTATCCATTCCCATGCCGGGTGCTGGAAAGGGTCTTCTGGTGGAGCAGAGAAACACTTGGTCAGACGCTGACTGGCCGGCTGCTTAGAGTCCGAGGTGTAGCGTGGGAAACTTGGGGGTGCCTTAACATTCACTGATGTCCCCACCAGCACGTTTTTAGCACTAGAACTGCACACTTCCCTTTAAGGTAGCATTGCACATCCTTACCCTGGGCCTTTTAGCTGGGGTAGGACAATTTTTTACACCCCCACTCTTCACCCCTCTCACGTTTGTCACTTTTTCACATTTTTCGTTAGTTTGGTCACGTTTTTTGGGCTGTACGACCCTTATGGGCTACCCACTCCCCACACACCAAAGCTTTCTCCATCAGGGGAAAGCTGCGGTCCCCGAAGGTGACCCTGAGCAGCAAGAAAGCCTACCGAGGGTCTCTCCAAGCTTCGGCAAGGAGGAAACACCCGCCCTAACACCGGTGCTGGAACTGCAAAGATCCCAACCAATAAGTATGCGGGGGTGCTAGCAGGCAGCCAGGGAGGTTAGGTTTAGGCACTAATGGGGGGACTTTGGGTTAAGTTGCTGGGAGGGGAAGGTTAGAGTTAGGTTAGTTAGTTAGTTCGTTCATTCCAGCCTTGAAGAGAGATTTATTTATTTATTAACAGTTTCTTATATAGCGCATACAAATTCCACAGCGCTTTACAGAGCATAGTTATGAGCAAACACATTACAAATTACATTACAAGACAGTTTAGGACAAGTACATGGTTAATACAGATAGTTGCATCAGGGGACAGGACACTGAAGCAATTATCAGGGTGGCAGTGGTTTATATATTCTAAGAAAGGCACATAAGGAGAGAGGGCCCTGCCCGTGAGAGCTTACATTCTAAAGGGGAGGGTTAGACAGACAGGGGTAACACAGAAGGGGGAGAGGTAAGCATAAACAGGTTAGGATGAGAGATGGTCAGGTTTTATGCAGGAGGGTGGGAAGAGGTCAGTTTAGTGTTTGATATTTTAAGTCTAAAAAAGCGCTGGGTCATCCAAGAGTAGACAGCAGAGAGACAGTTGGAGATATGAGTTAGGATGGAAGGAGAGCAATCAGGAAACGAGGGGTAGATTTTAGTATTATCAGCATAGTGGAAGTCGAATGAACAAATAAGTTCACCCAGGGAGGACATGTAGAGATAAAGAAGAGGGCCAAGAATAAAATAATCAGAGACACCTACTCTCAATGGAACAGCAAGAGAGGTAAAGTCATTAGAGGTATAGCTGGGCATTTTCAAAACGAGATAATGTGGAGTAGATGCCCATAGCAACCATAGATTGTTTTAAAGTAAAATACAATTACAAGCATATTCTCTATTTTAGCTCTTTCCATTGCGAGAAAAATCTGCCCCTAAACATTTGCATTTTATTGTAGCTTACCAATACTACATGTGACATATTGAGTGGCGTTCCTTAAGTTATGTCCTAGTGCTTGCATTTCTACTAATTATGTCTAGTAGGATATTTCAAGATTATGTTTTCCATTCATTTGTGGTGGTTCTAAATAGCTCATTAAATTGTAAATGTCAGAAGCCACAATTCACCGGTTGTCGCTGTTCTAGTTACAATAGTGGAGATGTTTTATTATATTACACATATAAATGATTATCTCCCTGATTTATCACCTTCTATTAAATAAACACTTTCTAAAGCAGGGGTTGCCAAAATGGTCTTCGTGATCTACCAACGGTCCACGTTTTCCAGGTTACCTAGCTGGTGCACAGCTGTAGTCATTACTAACTGTCACATTTTAAAACCTGCTGCATTCATTCCTACTATAGATCCACAGGTTGCCTGATATACATGCACCGTTGGTAGATCTGGAGGACAGGTTTGGCCACCCCTGTTCTAAAGCATTCAGTGACTTTAAGCAAAAAGAGGCATAATGTATTCATGCAGCTGAGTCAGGAATAAATTGCAATATTTTATATTTTATGATCTGATATCTACAGGTACAGATCTTATTCTCCATGGAACCAGAGACTTTCATTGTGCATACCATAATAATAATAAAAAAAAAGTATTTGCATGCAATGAAGTTTTAGGGGGTTATTCAATCCCGGGTCACAATTGTCGATTTGTCCCAACAGCCGTGACCCTGGCCTATTTCCGTTTTGCTTGACAGCATATCGTCAGGCGGGATTCAATGTCCCACCTGCCGATCAGCAAAAAGGGGGCGTGTCTGCGTAAACGACAGCGGATTGTCGAGATTCGGCCGTGTTCGCAACAATTCACGTCCGTTATTGGCAAAAATGGGCCCGACAGCTTTTAAAGCCAGGCCCGTTCTGTCGATCTGCCTCTTCAATGCTCCCGCCCCTATTTCCCCCATCGGAAATAGCGGCGGGGATTGACTACCCACCTATCTCTTTAGAAATGAAGAAATAGCTACATATTTTAATACAATAGTAATAATAAAAATAAATATAAAATTGTTATAATTTAATACAATATTTAAATATTAATACAAATTGGATGTTGCATTGTTAGTCTACGTAAAATAATGCATTATTCCTTTTCAATTACCTTTCCTTCTATCGACAGTGTCAGACTGGGGTCTGAAGGGTCCACCAGGGAATACGGTGGTGGAGACACAAGATTAACCCCTTCACGACATTTGACGTATATATACGTCATGGTCGGGAAGTACTTCCTGACACATGACGTATATATACGTCATGACTTCAAACTGTCACTGCGTCTAGAGACGCAGTGACAGAGGGACGATGTCTGCTGTCCCCGACAGCAGACATCCCCCCTCGCCGCCCGGGGGGGGCAGGGATGCCTCCCCCGGTCGGCGATCGCTGTGATTGGCTGTTCAAATCTGAAAAATTTTGAGCCAGAACTGCATTTTTCTGTAAAAAATTAAATTTTTTACAGAAAAATGCAGTTCTGGCTCAAAATTTTTCATTTTCACAAGGAATGAAGGAGACAAAGCACCCCAAAATCTGTGCCCCAATTTCTCCCGAGTACGGCAATGCCTCACATGTGACCAAAAAATACCAGTTGGGTGCATGGCAGGACTCAGAAGGGAAGGAGTGATATTTGGATTTTGCAGCACAGATTCTGGTTGAATGACCCCCGAAGCACCCATACAGTGGAACCCCCCCACAAGTGACCCCATTTTGCAAACTACACCCTTCAGGGAATTCATCAAGGGGTATAGTGTACATTTCAAACCCCCAGGGGTTTCACCAATTTTGATACAACTGAGCTGTGAAAATGAAAAATTAATTTTTTTCATTTTCACTGCCCAGTTGTACCACAATTGGTGAAACCCCTGGGGGTTTGAAATGTACACTATACCCCTAGATGAATTCCCTGAAGGGTGTAGTTTGCAAAATGGGGTCACTTGTGGGGGGGTTCCTAACTTTTAGCATCTTATGGTGCCTAGAAACCTACATGGTGCCTAAAAAATAATCTCATAAAAAGGAGGCTCCAAAATCAAGTAGGTGCTCCTTCTATTATGAAGCCGGTGGTTTGGTCACCGTGCACACTAGGGCCACATATAGGATATTTATGAAAACCAAAGAATTGGGGGAATCAATTTTTAGTCACATTTCTCTAGTAAAATCTACTGTGTTCCTTAGAAAAATGTATTAAAATTGCAAATCTGCAAAAAAAATGAAATTTTGAAATTTCACCTACACTTTGTTTTAATTCCTGTGAAACACCTAAAGGGTTAACAAACTTCCAAAATGCTGTTTTGAATACTGTGAGGGGTGCAGTTTTTGAAATGGCATCATTTATGGGGGTGTCTCACATACAAGTCACTCAAAGTCACATCATAACTGACCTGGTCCCTAAAAAAATCAGTGTTTGAATTTTTCTTGAAAATTTGAGAATTTGCTATTCATATTTGAAGCCTCCTAGTGTCCAAAAAAATGAAAAGGAGGTTGAAATAATGATTGCAACATAAAGTAGACATATGGTCTTTGTTAGTTATTAACTATTTTGAGTGGTATGTTTATTTGTCTCACAAGCAGAAAATGTGACATTTTGCAAATTGCTAAATTTTCCATTTTTTCACGACATTTTGGTATTTTTCACAAAAAAACACAGACTGTATCGACCAAAATTTACCACTAACTTGAAGTACAATGTGTCACGAGAAAACAATCTCAAAATCACTGGGATAAGTAAAAGCAAAAAAAAGTTATCCCCACTTAAGTGAGACATGTCAGATTTGAAAAAAAGGGCTCTGTCATGAAGGCACAAACTGGCTCTGTCATGAAGGGGTTAAGGGGTGTGGCCAGCCACCCAAAAAGAGGTCAGGACCATCACCTTTGATTGGTAGGAGGGATAATATTTGGTGTTTTCCATGAAAACAAACCAAGAACCTAAGTTCGCCCAGGCATTGGACCCCATCTGGAATTTCACCTGTGAACCAGTCCAACTCTACCAACAGGAGAGTACCACGGTACATGGGTCGAACAATGTATTGTCATGCATCATACTAATATATGGTTACATGTTACATCAGTGATATTCTAGCCTGCTTTCATCCTTGCACCAAAAACAAGTATGTAGCCTTAATTCTGTTTTTAGAACTATGTACAAACCAATATGTCTGAATGGGTTATTAGACCTACAATGTTGCTCTCAATATGCTGAGGCTGTTTGTATGAAGTTGGGTGTTATAATCCAGCTGTTGCGCATAGAGCTAAGGTTACACATTAGGCATTGCTCTCTAGGATATGTAAATGATGTTGGTGACCTATCCATAGATTGCCTGAATGTGTGATCAGAACTGGAGTGACTCTATTGTACTGGAAACAGGAGCCGGGGAGAAACCGGAACCAGGAAACAAACAGTACCAGACTGGAACCAAGTGGTGATCGAATTAAACCCGTTTATAACTGGAGCCGTATTAAATCCGGAATGTAACTATAACTGGGCTGGATCTGAAATGCAACTAAAGTTGGACTGGAACCGGTAGGTGACTGGACTGGAACCGGAATGTGAGAAATAGAGAAGGTTACTTCCCTTTGTCTTCCTCTCCTGTGTGGCTATTTTCTCCTGTAAATATTCGTAGGTTGGGATGTTCTTGATTCCAAATGTGTCTCGGTGATCATAGGAAAAGGGTGAAATAAAACATTGGAGAAATCCACAATGAGAAGTATCCCTGAGGTATAGAATATGTTAATAGAATGTCACTTTGATCTATGGTGGCGTACCGAACTCACTTGTGACAACAAGGATACAAGTGCATCAAGGTATCTTTGAGTTGATAAAGGGGGTGGCGTACCCGTACTCACGTGGTGGGACGTAAATCGAAGCGCATCAAGGTTTCTTTAAATATCCATTTTTTATTGGACAAGGTTAAAACATCAGGGAAATAAAATGGGAAAGAGGGTATAAAGTGGAAGGTGAGGTGCCTTACCAAGTGATGGTTGGGTGAAGTCAAACCGGATAACATACACCCAAGTTCTCACAGGTTAGCTAGACTCACCTTCACAGCTTTTCTGCCTCCTGGGGGTACACTACCCTATCACTTTCGAGATAACACTATGTGGATCCTGAAGAAGAGATAGTGTTATCTCAAAACATGTCGGCCCAGATCTAGTGTACCCCCAGGAGGCAGAAAAGCTGTGAAGGTGAGTCTAGCTAACCTGTGAGAACTTGGGTGTATGTTATCCGGTTTGACTTCACCCAACCATCACTTGGTAAGGCACCTCACCTTCCACTTTATACCCTCTTTCCCATTTTATTTCCCTGATGTTTTAACCTTGTCCAATAAAAAATGGATATTTAAAGAAACCTTGATGCGCTTCGATTTACGTCCCACCACGTGAGTACGGGTACGCCACCCCCTTTATCAACTCAAAGATACCTTGATGCACTTGTATCCTTGTTGTCACAAGTGAGTTCGGTACGCCACCGTAGCTCAAAGTGACATTCTATTAACATATTCTATACCTCAGGGATACTTCTCATTGTGGATTTCTCCAATGTTTTATTTCACCCTTTTCCTATGATCACCGAGACACACTTGGAATCAAGAACATCCCAACCTACGAATATTTACAGGAAAAAATAGCCACACAGGAGAGGAAGACAAAGGAAGTAACCTTCTCTATTTCTCCCCTCTTTTCACTTCCCGAACCACAGGGAGCGCCCACGAGTGGATCTCCACACCCCCTCTATTATTGTCTTTATCCTGAGGTGAAATTGGGACACACCTCGAGAGATCCATCAGGCAGATCCCTCCAGATAGCGCCACGTTACCCTGCTCACTCCCTTCATTACTCATGGAACCGGAATGTAGCTGAAGCCAGACCAGAACTGGCGGAACAACCAGACTGGATCCAGGCTAGGGTTACCAACTCATCCGGGACACATATTAATTACACAGGGTCTGTGGCTGATTAAAACCAGGTAAAATGGAGTCTTGAAGTCAGCCAGCCACAGAACCTGTGTAATTAATATGTGTCCTGAATTAAAGGGATGAGTTGGTCACCCTAATCCAGGCAGGAGTGAGGGCCAGATGCACAAATCTTCAAAAAGTGATCAACTGGAGAGTGATAAACAACCAACCAATCAGCCCCTGAATGACATTTTTCAAATCCAGCCTGTAACATGACCGTTATTGATTGGTTGGTTGTTTATCACTCTCCATTTTATCACTTTTTGAAGCTTAGTGCATATGTCCCTAAGTTTGATAAAAGACTGGATCTGCAAGATAGTGCATGCTGGGACTTGTGTACCAGACTGAGGGGCCCATTTATCAATTATTGCATTTACAATCCGATTTGGCCGGATGTATCATCCCCTTGCTTGCAGGAACAGGGCTCCGAAAGCAGCCCGTCCCTGCGATGCGCTCAGCTGGAAGCTGGAGGGTCTTCGCATGCGCGGTTAGGGCTGAGTCCCTGCTGACTGCACTGCCCCGGCAGCAGTGCATTCCGATAGCCATAGGCTATGATGGGCTGTCGCCATCTCAGAATGGCGGTAGCCCAGGGATGCGAAACTTGGCTGCCCGTTGTTGATACATCAGGCGGGATTGCAGCAGGGATCGGAGATTCCTACTGCAGTCCCCCTTTGGTACATTTCAGGGATACTTAATATTTGCGGCAAATATAGTTTGATAAATGCGGCCTTGAAACTGGTAGCTGTAATTGCACAGAATAGAAACGACTGGTGCCATGAAGATATTAAGTATCTAGGAGCACAGAGACAGTACTAATTACCAAGACCCCACCTGATAGAGGGGCCAGGGGGGATGTTCTGGGTCCGCCAATACCCACCTGACATCTGTGTCCTGGCTGGGCTGTGGTGGTGCAGCCTCTTCTGCCTTTGCGGAAGAGGAGGGTGGGAGGGCAGGTGGTGAGCGATCACACTGATTGTGCCCCCAAATCCTTGCAACATATACATTTTCAGTAAATTCAACTTGACTACCAGTTTCACATATGTTATAGACATTCCGATGAATAGTTAATGATGTAAACGGGGACAGGTAGTCTACAGGGATGTACAGCTACAGGATTTCCTTATTGGATGTTTAGATTTAGTGATGGAAAGTAGAAACATGACAATAGCTCGTATGTGAGACAGATACAGCAAAAGATGATATGCCATGTCTAGGTTGACAGCAGTGGTGGGCATCCTACGCCCCTACCACCCCTCAGATGCTGTGTGAGCTATTAAGCAAGCAAGTAGCTCCCCCTGGCATGTATTCCTCCATGGCAATAAGCAAGAAACTCCCCCTGGGCAACAAGCATGTATTCCCCCATAGCAATGAGCATGTAATTCCCCCTGGCAACAAGCATTTCATTTTCACCCCTGTGGCAAAGAGCATGAAACCACTAGCAACCAGCATGACAAGGAGCATGTATCCCTCGTGGCAACTTGCATTTAACCCCCACCCATGGCAATGAGCATGAAACCCCTGGCAAGGAGTATGTAACCAGGCAACGAGACGTTACCCCTGGCAATGAGCATGTAACCCCTTGCATCGAGCAAGAAACCCATGGCAACATGCATGCAAATCCTGGCATCGAACATTTTAATAAGCGGCAGTTATGTGGCATAATGTGTAATAGGAATTACGGTGTGTGGCACAATGCGTAAAAGGCATTATGGAGTGTGTTATAATGTGTAATAGGCATTACAGTGTGTTGTATAAATGTAATAGGTATTACGATGTGTGAAATAATATGTAATGGGCATTATGGTGTGCAGCATAATATGTAATTGGCATTACGGTGTGTGGCGTAATATGTAATGGGCATTGCCATTTGTGACAATGGTCCTTATTTAGATCTGATCGCAGTACAAATTTGTTCCCAAAATGAGCAAAACCATGTGCACTGCAAGTGGGGATGTTGTAACATGTGCAGAGAGAGTTAGATTTGGGGGAGTTATTTTGTTTCTGTGCAGGGTAAATACTGGCTGCATTATTTTTACACTGCAATTTAGAATTCAGTTTGAACACACACCACCCAAATGTAAATCTCTGCACATGTTACATCTGCCCAGGGCTTAAAGTGGTCCTGGAGAGGTGGTGGAACTCCGCTCCCCTAACACCGCCCCCTACCCCCATTAGGCAGAGCCGAGAACAGTGCTAGGGAATTGTGCCTTACCACCCATAAAGGGATAATGGTCCCACCATACATGGTAGCACAATCGTATACACATTACACCGCATGTAGTGCCCTTGATTCATATTAAGTCACACAGTAATTCCCCTTATACACATAATGCCCACAGTTGTTCATCTTAACTTTACATTATGGACGCCGTGACAGAAGAAGAAGCCGATGGGACAGGTTTTTCTGTTGGAATCACTGTTCAGGGCTATGGTGGAGGTGGAACTCAGTTCCCCCAACCATTAGAGGTGGTGGAACTCAGTTCCACCCAATTCCCCCTCACTTTAACCCCTGCATCTGCCCCACCTGCAGTGCACATGGTTTTGCCCATTTTGAGAACAAATTTGTACTAGCAACAATATTCATCAGGGAGCTAAACTCTATTGATAGAATAAGTGAATAATTTCAGTGTATTAGCAGTATTTTTTCAGATATAGTATAACAGCTAATCAGCAGGGAATTATTGATATAAATATATAACCCCAAAACCTATAATAACAATTAGCGAACAAGTTATTGACGGGCCAATAAAGTGAAACATTAAATTCCAACTGGAGATAATGTAGAAGATTTATTGCAGAGAATTAACAACATTGTGTACGTCTTTCACACTATTAAGTTGTGAAAGATGTGAATCACACTCGTGGAGCAAGTGAAGTGTTAAATACAGTAGTGAAGAGCAGATACTGCATGTGTTTAGAGTGTTATAGAGGTGAAAGACAATTGTGTGAAAAATGTAACACATTGTATATAAAAACAAAGGGGTGCTACACAGTGCTAAAATAAGTGCTATATTGTGTTGCTCCAAAGCAGCCCAGCTGCAGCTATCCATGGAGCCCCACACCCAGGGCCGGATTATAATGGAGGCGCAAGGGGTCAGTGCCCCTGGGCCCCCCTCTAGCTAGGGGCCCCCTGTGGTTCGCATGCATTTTTTTTTTTACCTAAAGGTTTTATGCATGGGAGTGGGGTAGTGCTGCAGCTTCAGCTATCTGCCAATGTGACAATGATTAATGGTGCTGAGCACTGGGAGCCAAGGCACACTGACTGCACAAGTGTGCAGTGCATTACTGGGAGTTGACTAAGTCCCACGACACTTTGCACCAGAGGGCAGAGGCTGAAACGTTTGTGCTGAGCTCTGAATGGTGGAGCTCATTACATGCTTCTCAGGCCCATGGAGAACAGCAGCAGCAGCCTAGTCATGGGAGGGTTTTTAATCAGAGGCAGTACTGGGACTGTGAGGTCTCCTACAGAGTAAGGTGCAGAGGGACAAACACAGGCTTTTCATGTATGTATGTATGTATGTATGTGTGTATGTGTGTATGTATGTGTGTATGTGTGTATGTGTGTATGTGTGTGTGTGTGTGTGTGTGTGTGTGTGTGTGTGTATATATATATATATATATATATATATATATATATACCCTGAAGTTACCCATTGACCAAGTTTATACTGCCTTTACTCTGTGTTTTGACAGTGTAATATTCCCCCATGCAGTTTGTGGCCAGTAATGACAAGTGCAAGGGGGCCCCCCTGTCTAAAGTGCCCCGGGCCCCCAGAAGGCTTAATCTGGCACTGGAGCGTGCATATGCCCTTAGGGGTGATTTTTTTAAATATTGTTGTAATTATGTCATATTGCAATATGAGGTACAATATAAATTGATGATGCAATGTAAGGGTGAGTATAAGGTAAGTATATCTTGTCGTTGCCTCTCATTAGTAGCCCATCTGTGTGTCAATATGCGCTCTTGATAGTTCGTTAGTGATTTTTGTTACGCAGGTTTACTGCTTGTACATTGGATTGTGGGTAAGTGTTAGGGTCGCCGGGTGTCCTCGCCACCCCTGACTCCGTTGTCACCGACTGAAATTGGCGGAGGCGTGCTTAGCTAGGCTTCACCTTTAATAGCCGCGTTCGGCAGAGCCCGTTAGTCAGGCTCCGCCCCCGATGCCACCAGGTCTTATGGATGACAACGCCGCCGCCAAGGTCAAGGATTAACAAGGGGCAAACCTAGCTAAAACCCGGAGGCGAGGACTGACCAGCTCCCGAAGGGGTGATGTAAGGATACCACTACTATAGGGAAATAACAGGAAGCCTGGACAAAAGTATACCAAGGAAAGGATACCCAGGAATTACTAGGGGTCTGAACCCAGGCAGGGTGCAGTCCCAAACACACCAGTGGAACAATACACAGTGCAGCTGATATAATAATGACAGATGACCAGAACCCTAAACAGGGAGCTGCCTATGCATACAGGTGTAACAATACACAAAGCTGACACAATAATAATAAATGACTCTGACTCCCGAACTGGGAAGTGCCAAGGCACACAGGTGTAACAATACACAAAGCTGACACAATACCGACAATAACAACCCAGCACAAAGTAAGAGAATTCCCACTTATCTGAGAGGATGGAATACTGCAGATAATGGGATGATCCACTCGGCTGGAGCTGCACGGGGAGGTAAGGACCAAGACTGGACGAAGAGCTGACAAGGCAGGATAATCACAGCAGGACCTGGAACCAGGAACACTCTGAGAAGCAAGAGCTATAACCGGCGCCAAACAGTCCCATCCCTGCGTTTAAATAGGGACTGGGACAAATGGCTGCCGGAGCTCAGAAATGTCTCCTATTGGCAGCGTGTGAACCCTCCTCCTCCGTACGGCTGCCTGGCGTCCCCCCGTCGCCTAGGCAACCGTTGAAGCCGAGGAGGAGGAGGCGGTGCCTGGATTCCGGCCGCCGAGTGAGCGCCCGGGGAGTGATGCGGGCTAGTGACGCGGCGGCATCTCCTGGTGACGCCGCGGCGCACCAACATGACGCGGCCGCGTCCATGTTGCTTAGCAACATGTACGTCGCGCCGTACAGAGGCCGCCGGAGCAGCGCTAGCGCTGCCCGGCCGGTCTCTGACAGTACCCCCCCCTTGAGGAGGGGTCACCGAACCCTTACAGCCAGGCTTAGAAGGAAATCTTTTAAAGAATTCAGACTTTAATCTGGGAGCATGAAGCAAACTATCGGGCACCCAAGATCTCTCTTCGGCCCCGAAACCTTGCCAGTGAACCAGGAATTTTAATTGGCCCCGAGAAACTTTGGAATCCAAGACCCGTTCGACCAGAAACTCTTCATGGCCCTGAACCATAACTGGCTTACAAGTCTGCCTAAAGTGAGACGATGGCGAGACGGGTTTGAGCAGAGAACAGTGAAAGACATTATTGATTCTTAAGGACCTGGGTAACTGTAGCCTGAAGGCTACTGGATTGATTTGTTTGATAATGTGGAATGGACCAATGAATTTAGGTCCTAGTTTAGGACATTTCTGGCGAATTTTAATATGACGAGTCGACAACCAGACCCTTTGGCCCACCTTAAAACGACATGGTCTCTTGTGTCTATCAAAAAAGACTTTAGACCGTGCTGAGGACTGTCTAAGAGCGAGGTGGACTTTCTTCCAAGCCTTTTTTAAAGCAGACACCACAGCGGAGGGAGAACGAAATTTCTCCCCAGGAATATCGAATGAATTACATTTGGGATGAAAGCCAAAATTGCATAAAAAAGGCGAGCTCTTAGACGCCACATGGTAGGCGTTATTATAGGAAAATTCGGCCAATGGTACCAGATCTGCCCAATTGGTCTGACATTTAGACACAAAGCAACGTAAATATTGCTCTAGAGCTTGGTTGACTCTTTCCGTCTGTCCATTGGACTGTGGATGATATCCGGAAGAGAGACTGACCTGTATCCCTAGACTAGAGCAAAAACATCTCCAAAACCGGGCCACAAACTGGGAACCTCTGTCCGACACTATGTCCACAGGGAGACCGTGAAGCCTGAAGATGTGAATAATGAATAACTGGGCTAACTCCCTGGCAGTGGGGAGTTTAGGCAGAGGAATGAAATGTGCCATCTTACTAAACCTATCTACCGTAACCCAAATGGTAGTAAAATGGGCGGATGAGGGAAGGTCAACAATAAAATCCATGGAAATATGGGACCAAGGTTTTTCCGGAATAGACAAAGGAAGAAGTTGACCCACAGGAGAAGATCGAGAGGACTTATGCTGAGCACAGATGAAGCAAGAGGAAACGAAGTGGGAAACGTCCTGCTTCATGGTGGGCCACCAAACTGCTCGGGACAGATGTTCCAGGGTTTTGGTGATTCCTAGATGACCAGTGACTTTACTGGAGTGAAAATCTCTGAGGACCCGTTCTCGAAGGTTCTTGGGCACAAAAAGACGATCCTGAGGAGTGTCCTGAGGAGCTGAGGATTGAGAGTCAAGAATACGAGAAGCCAAATCTTGGGTCAATCCTGCCATGATGATCGAGGACGGAACTATGGGAGTTTCATCCATTTGACCACTTTGAGTGGTTAAAAAACTCCGGGAAAGCGCATCTGCTTTGGTGTTCTTAGGACCAGGTCTAAAGGTGATGATGAATCGAAACCTAGTAAAAAACAAGGCCCATCGCGCTTGTCGCGGATTCAAACGTTTAGCCGACTCGATATAGGCCAAGTTTTTATGGTCCGTAAGTACCGTTATGGTATGCCTCGCTCCTTCCAGCCAATGCCGCCACTCCTCAAAAGCCCATTTGATGGCCAAAAGTTCCCGATTACCCACGTCATAGTTCTTTTCTGCTGCCGAAAATTTGCGAGAAAAGTACGCACATGGATGAACTTTTTGGTCATATTCACTCTTCTGAGAGAGGACCGCCCCAGCCCCTATATCCGAGGCATCGACCTCTATCAAGAATGGACTCCTGGGATCAGGGTGATGGAGAATGGGAGCTGAACAAAAAGCACTCTTTAACTTCTTGAATGATTCCATGGCCTGCGGGGACCAATTCTGGGGATCCGACCCTTTACGGGTCAACTCGACGATGGGAGCCACAATATCAGAAAAGGACCGAATGAACTTCCGATAGTAATTGGCAAACCCCAGGAATCTTTGAACCGCCTTAAGGTTGGAAGGCCGAGCCCAAGACAGGATGGCCTGCACTTTACATGGATCCATAGAGAAGCCTTTGGGTGAGATAATATAGCCAAGAAAAGAGATCTGAGGAACTTCGAATTCACACTTCTCTAACTTGGCGTACAACTGATTCTCCCGCAGTTTTTGCAAGACCATGCGGACATGTTGCCGATGCTCAGAAAGATTTTTAGAAAAAATCAGAATATCATCAAGATATACAACTGCAAATAAGCCCAGGAACGGACGAAGCACCTCGTTAATAAAATCCTGAAACACTGCGGGAGCATTGGCCAACCCAAAAGGCATCACCAGATATTCATAGTGGCCTGAGTGGGTATTGAAAGCTGTCTTCCACTCGTCTCCCTGTCGAATTCTGATGAGATTGTAGGCTCCCCGCAAGTCAATTTTGGAAAAAACAATAGCCTCTCGAATCTGATCAAACAAAACAGAAATGAGAGGCAATGGGTAAGAATTTTTTATGGTGATCTTGTTTAAAGCTCTGTAGTCAATACATGGGCGTAATGATCCATCCTTCTTCTCTACAAAGAAAAAACCCGCCCCCACGGGGGACTTAGAAGGACGGATAAAACCCCTTTCGAGACTCTCTTTGATATACAGGTCCATGGCCTGTGATTCTGGACCCGAAAGGGCATACAATCTTCCCTTGGGAAGTCTAGATTTGGGGACGAGATCAATGGCGCAGTCAAAAGGCCGATGTGGAGGTAATGTTTCAGCCTCTTTTTTGGAAAATACATCTGAATAATCCCTATAAGAGAGGGGTAACGAAGGAGAGACCAGGCGAGTAACCCGGAGGGGTAACGAAAGACATTTATCAATACAACAAGACCCCCATTGAGTGATCTCTCCTGAAGCCCAATCTATACAGGGATTATGTTCCCGTAACCACGGCAAACCTAAGACTAATGGAGCCCAGGGACATTGGAAGAGATAAAAAGAAATCTCCTCAGAATGCAGCGCTCCCACTGAGAGTCTTACAGGAGGAGTGTGTGAGGTAACACTGCCATTGGAGAGCGGGAGACCGTCCAGACCACAAACAGAAAGGGTGCTCCCAAGGGGAAGGGGATCGAACCCTAGCGAGTTGGCCAAGTGAACATCCATGAAATTACCGGCCGCGCCGCAATCCAAAAAGGCAGGAACCTCAAACACCTGACCACCAAAGGAAACAGTAACTTGCATGATAATCGAGTCTATGGGGTTAAAGCGAGATAGGCCCAAGTGAATCCCCCCGAATTCACCTAGGCCCTGTCTTTTCCCGCCTTCAAGGGACAAACCAAAGCACGATGACCCTGTCCCCCACAATAAAGGCATAAACCCTTGAGCCTCCTGCGATTCTTTTCAGAGGTAGAAAGACGGGTTGCTCCTATCTGCATGGGTTCTTCTCTGGTAACCTCCGAAGAATCCCCAGAGGCAGATGAGGGGAGCACCCCCGACTCTCTTTCTCTTTGGCGTTCCCGAAAGCGCCGGTCTACACGAATGGACAATTGCATGATCTCATCCAGAGAAGTGGGAGTGGGGTAATGAACCAGAGCATCCTTGAGATATTCTGCCAGACCAATCCTAAACTGACTACGTAACGCTGGATCATTCCAGCCTGAATCTATGGCCCATTTCCTAAAATGGGTACAATAAACCTCGGCAGTTCCTGGCCCCTGCCGCAGTGCACGGAGATTAGCTTCAGCAGATGCGGCCCTATCTGGGTCGTCATACAATAGCCCCATTGCCTTAAAAAAGGAATTAACCGAGGAGAGAGCCTCATCTGTAGCAGGTAGGCCGAACGCCCACGTCTGAGGATCCCCCTGGAGGAGAGAAATAATAATACCCACACGTTGGGCCTCAGAGCCAGAGGACAGCGGTCTGAGCCTAAAATATAGCTTACAGGCCTCCCTGAAGTTATAAAATTGCAGACGATCCCCAGAGAAGCGATCTGGGAGATTTATCTTTGGTTCAGGGTTTCTTGCGGAGGATAAGGCCCCATGTACCCTCTCCTCATGTGTGTTAACCCTGAGTGTAAGCTCCTGCAATCTTTGGGTAATAGTGTGCATTTGACCCACCAAATTGTGGGTTGCGGCCTGTTGGGCAGGGTCCATGGCTGATCACCGGGACTCCCTGAGTAGTGTGTTTGGCCGGTTATAATGTTAGGGTCGCCGGGTGTCCTCGCCACCCCTGACTCCGTTGTCACCGACTGAAATTGGCGGAGGCGTGCTTAGCTAGGCTTCACCTTTAATAGCCGCGTTCGGCAGAGCCCGTTAGTCAGGCTCCGCCCCCGATGCCACCAGGTCTTATGGATGACAACGCCGCCGCCAAGGTCAAGGATTAACAAGGGGCAAACCTAGCTAAAACCCGGAGGCGAGGACTGACCAGCTCCCGAAGGGGTGATGTAAGGATACCACTACTATAGGGAAATAACAGGAAGCCTGGACAAAAGTATACCAAGGAAAGGATACCCAGGAATTACTAGGGGTCTGAACCCAGGCAGGGTGCAGTCCCAAACACACCAGTGGAACAATACACAGTGCAGCTGATATAATAATGACAGATGACCAGAACCCTAAACAGGGAGCTGCCTATGCATACAGGTGTAACAATACACAAAGCTGACACAATAATAATAAATGACTCTGACTCCCGAACTGGGAAGTGCCAAGGCACACAGGTGTAACAATACACAAAGCTGACACAATACCGACAATAACAACCCAGCACAAAGTAAGAGAATTCCCACTTATCTGAGAGGATGGAATACTGCAGATAATGGGATGATCCACTCGGCTGGAGCTGCACGGGGAGGTAAGGACCAAGACTGGACGAAGAGCTGACAAGGCAGGATAATCACAGCAGGACCTGGAACCAGGAACACTCTGAGAAGCAAGAGCTATAACCGGCGCCAAACAGTCCCATCCCTGCGTTTAAATAGGGACTGGGACAAATGGCTGCCGGAGCTCAGAAATGTCTCCTATTGGCAGCGTGTGAACCCTCCTCCTCCGTACGGCTGCCTGGCGTCCCCCCGTCGCCTAGGCAACCGTTGAAGCCGAGGAGGAGGAGGCGGTGCCTGGATTCCGGCCGCCGAGTGAGCGCCCGGGGAGTGATGCGGGCTAGTGACGCGGCGGCATCTCCTGGTGACGCCGCGGCGCACCAACATGACGCGGCCGCGTCCATGTTGCTTAGCAACATGTACGTCGCGCCGTACAGAGGCCGCCGGAGCAGCGCTAGCGCTGCCCGGCCGGTCTCTGACAGTAAGTATATATCGGGGGAAATATGCTAAATTGTATTATATCTAATGCTTGATATTTGTTAGATTGGGTGGAGATCTATTTGATGGAATACATATACTCCACTTCATTGGTAAAATTTAGATGAGGTGGAGGTGATGTTTTTTCACCTCTGCATGGAGATGATTGAACGCGTTTAAGAATAATGATGTTTATAAGAAAGGTAAGTAACTGTTATATTCATTGAGGCCTCTCGGTTGGAGGCAATCCATTAGGAATATAATTTTGGTTTCATTCCTTAGAAGTTCAGTATCTAGATCTCCTCCTCTAATTCCGAGCTGGACTTGTCTCATGCCAAATACTTTTAGGCCCTTTGGATCGTTCGCATGAAGTGTCTGGTAATGGGAGTGAGTTTTTTTAAGTTAGCTGAGTCTTTTATTGCATTTCGTATGGAGCAGATGTGTTCCAGTACTAGCACTTTCAGTGGCCTCTTGGTCTTGCCCACATATATTTTGCCACCGGGACACTGAATTTGATAAATCACCACTCCAAGATTCACATGACAAGTGCCCGGGTGCTGCACTCAAAGAAATGGTTCTATCCTTGAAAACGGAGTAAAATCCGAAATGTTGGAGCTGATTGCGTCTGCGTAGTCATTTTTGTGAATTTCAAAGGAGTGTCACTTTCCACACACACACACATATATATATATATATATATATATATATATATATATATATATATATATATATATAGAGTAGAACTGTCGGCACTCTACAGATACAGATAATGATGCCCTGCAGTTAACCATTGACCAAGTTTATACTGCCTTTACTCTGTGTTTTGACAGTGTAATATTCTCCCATGCAGTTTGCAGCCAGTAATGACAAGTGCAAGGGGGCCTCCCTGTCTAAAGTGCCCCGGGCCCCCCGAAGGCTTAATCTGGCACTGCACACACCCCAAGCATTCACCCCACAACTGACATTGGGGTAAATGTATGAAGCTTGGAGAAGTGGCATCTATCCCCGTAAAGAGTGTTATACGCAAAGTGATAATGCACCAGCCAATCAGATCCAATATGTAAATTAACAGTTTGGATCTGATTGGCTGGTGCATTATCACCTTGCACATAACATTCTTTATGGGGATAGATACCACTTCTCCAAGCTTCACACATTTACCCCATACTATCTTAAAGTATATATATGTTTTGGAATTACCTTAATTGTGCCTTAAGGTGTCATTGTGGTACCATGTAACAAGATTTATTTTCTGGATCTCTCTCTACATATATACTGTACTGTGTGTATATATATTTATATAAGGTGGTGTGTGTGTGTGTGTGTGTCGGGGGGGGGGGGGGGGACAATATGTATCTTGCCTCTGGGCAACTGGGATGAACTTATGCCACTGTCAATCACCTATAACACTTAATCCATTGAGAGGTGGCCAGTGTGCGCAGGAAGTACACCCCATCGTGGCAACAGTATTCCCTGATGGTAGTGGTCTCTTTCAGTAAGATAATACACCCTGCCCAAGGTGTTTAGCAATGGTTTGAGGACCATTGACAAAGAATTCAATGTGTTGACTTGGCCTCCATATTCCCCAGATCTCAATACAATTGTGCATCTGTGGTATGTGCTGGAGAAACATGACAGAGCCACGGAATCCCAACTCACAACTTACAGGACTTAAAGGATCAGCTGGTAACGCCATGGTGCCAGATACACACAGAATGCACAGAAAGCCTACAGTGTCTAGGTAGATAGTCAATTATTCGACACCAAAAGGTTGACTTGCAAAAGGTCAACATAAAAAAGGTCAACACATGACAAAATATTCGTTGACACCTGTTGACATGGACCCTCAATTAGTGTAGTGCATATAGAAAGTATACGTATACAGGACAAACTGAGTGCGCTGTAGCAGCTAGACAAGTCCACACAACCCAAAAGCAGGTTCTCCTTTAAAACCTCCACCAAAACCAAATTGCAACATACAGTAGGGTCACAGATTTATCCAGCGCTATGTAGCAATCCTTCCTGAGAGATCTTCTCAGCATATACTCCACATGTGGGAAATATCATAGAAAATATCTCATAGTGTAACACAGTCAAAATTTATTACAAAGAGACATTTCATACTAGACAGTTAAAAAAGCATAATCTTCTTAAAAAAATTCCGGGTGATGGATATGTTTTTAATTCCTGGTGACGGATGGTTTTTTAAACAAACGTTTTTTACATAATACTGATGCATTATTTATCTCTTTTGTCTGTTGGTAAACATCGATATGGGATGAACAAAAGGACGTTTATGGCCGTGAAAAAGCACGTAACACCACGATTGCATTCGGGTGTTTACGGTGCCATAGCAACCCTGGATGCTGGGATCACATGACCGTACCAGCAACAGGAAACCGGCAGTCGCGGCAGAGGATTATGGGACTTGTAGTGTCTAGTTGTTTAGGAATCCAGCCGCGCTGCCGGAGACGTAGGATTGGCCAAACGGGATTTAAAAGTCAGACACAGCGGGCAGGAAAACACACCTTGATAAAGTCCCCAGAAGGGGAGGAAACGCGTTGGTGGTGAAGCCCGCACCTGAAATATCCGCCGCACAGCAGAACGAAGGGACCGATCCAGGAACCAGAATAGCGCGTCAGGGAGGAAAGGAGAAACCGGTATCCTGACTCCTGTGGATTGTGCTTGTACACACTTGATTGAACTGTCTCCCAAACAGTTCCACTGGACTCGGTAATTACCCCTTTGACACACTGTGAGCAGAGGACATGCTTTTGTAACTGTCGTATGTGAAAAGTCTTTTTATTCACTCACTGGTTGTGACAGTGAAGATTATGCTTTTTTAACTGTCTAGTATGAAATGTCTATTTGTAATAAATTTTGACTGTGTTACACTATGAGATATTTTCTTTGATATTTCCCACATGTGGAGTATATGCTGAGAAGATCTCTCAGGAAGGATTGCTACATAGCGCTGGATAAATCTGTGACCCTACTGTATGTTGCAATTTAGTGTAGTGCAGAGCCTTGCGTGGCTTTACTAACCTTGCTACTTTACCTAATTGGAGTCCACATAAATGTTAAAGTATGAAAAAGTCCAGAAAACGGGAAAAATGTGAAAAACTCATGTCAACCTTTTGCTTGTGTTAAACTTTTGTCAATGTTGACCTTTTGCATGTCAACACTTTGTCAATGTCGACTTTTTGTTATCGACTTATAGATTGTCAACCTAGACACTGTAGATCTATCCAGGGCTGCTGAGAGGGGGGGGCAGCGGGTACTAATTACCCGGGCCCGGGCTTGCTGGAGGGGCCCGGCGGGGGTCCTGGTCAGCCCCCCCCCTTTCCCTCTCTGTCCCTCCCGGGCAGCAGCACACACCTACAACTTGTGCTGTGCTCATAGCAGGCTCAGCATGAACATCTCACTGACTGCGTGAGAGCTCATGCTGAGCCTGCTGTCAGCACAGCACATGCTGTAGGTGTGTGCTGCTGCTGAAGGGGGACTCTATAACACTCCACCCTTGACTTGTGTACAGTGTTTTATCACCCCCGAAACATTTTGGAGGTGTGGCCTAATCACGGGAGGTGGCCATGCCTCTCACGATTAGGCCACTCCCCAAAAAATTTACTGAGGCCCGGCATACCTCTCGGCGGCCCTGAGTCTATCTACTGGATACTCCAGATACCACAGGACACTTTCCCAGGTCTTATGGAGTTCGTGCCTCAATGAGTCAGATCTGATTTGGTGGCATAAGTGGGGCCTCTACAATATTAGGGGAGCAGTTTAATGTTATCGCCGATCAGCCTATATTTTAGTCACCAGCAATAACAGCAATTTATTCCACCCGAACAAAATACAGGTCAAAAAGGGTGACCCAGTTTTTTACAAAACATGGGAATTGTAGTTACTGTAATCACTGTATAGGTAATTACATCCATTATACGGCTTTGTAGCAGAGGGGAAGGGAGGACGGCTTGGCAACAAGCAAAGCGTGATTTCAGTATTTTTTTTCTTTTCTGCAGTGAGGTAAAGATATACTCTACATGTTAAAGTAACTGTGTTGTTGTTGTTTTGTCATATTATCTACATGCATTCTTTTGTTTCCATTTATGGGAAAGAAAAGACAAGAGTGCTTAACCACTGCAGTACTGCTGAGGGCTGTTTTGGAAAATTTCCAGGCACACCACCAGCCGGTAGGTGTGCGCCAGTGGTGCCTCCAGCTGTGCACCACTGGCGCACCACCTCTAGCAGCACCCTCCCGTTGCTTCCCCTCCTGTCGATTGCCCCCTGACCTCTGCACTCAGGTGATCGGATGCCTGAGCTCCCCTGCCACTGCTCCCGCGGCCATTAGCACTGCATCAGTGACCGGGTGGCAGACCCTGCTCGAGGTTCGGGGGGGCTTGGGGGACTCACGAGCACTCGGGAGTTCAGGTGCCCAAGTCTCCCCAAGCCGCCCCGAACCTCCCTGAGTGTGTCCTGCCACCTGGTCACTGGTGCAGTTCAAATAATGGCAGGGAGCTCCGGTGTAAGATTGCAGGAGGGTGGAGGTCAGGAACAGGAGGAAGCGAGAGGAGAGTCGGGACTTGTTGCTGCCCTTCAGTGGTGAGTGTTTCTGGGGCAGGACAAACCTGCCCTGGTAGGTTTGTCCTGCCCCAGCAAATCCCACCACTCAAGGGGTTAATGCATCATACAAATGAAACAGCAAAGGTTGAACCATTGTAACCACAAGCTTGTGTATGGAACAGAATTCCATATATATTCCATAATACATGGTAAAATGTCATCTTGTGGACTGAATTGCAAGAGGCATATCAGGATGGAGGTCACATTAAATAGAATAAACATAAGACATCTATTGTTACATGAATGCATAAGTATTTATTATTCTTTAGACAGGATGATGTCTCTATCTCAGCAGTGAGCATCTGTAGCTGTAAAAATAGGTGATGAAGAGAAAGCAACTGTCATGCTTCAGAATGTAACACCAGACTTTGACTTCTTAGCTGTGTCATCGGAGAGAAGCATTGCTATGCAAATAACAAATCTGTTCGAGTTTCAGGACCATTTACCCTGAGAAACTAATACTGAGACAACTGCATTGCAAGAAAATAAAGAGAAGTTCAAAAAATTTCAATTTACATGTTATAATTATTACAAGGAGATAGGTCACAAAGCAATCAATTGTAAGCAGGGGAAAGTAAATCCTCTGCAGAGCTGGGTGATGATTTATGTTTGTGCGCAGCCACAAGGAAGTGTCTGTAGAAGATACAGATGGAGTTGCGATTATGTCTGTCCTCCTTCCGTGCCACAGCGAACTGCCTAGGCATGCTGAGCTCAGAGAATGGGACGCATGTGCGTGTGAGATGCTTGCATGCCCCAGTCACAGCAATGGGGAGCGCAAGCGTCTCATACACATGTGTGTCTCATTCTTGGTGAATGGTGTGCCGAGGTGGTTCGCTGCAGTGCGAATGGAGGATAGATAAGCGCTGCTCCATCTGTAGGCGCCTTTGACATGCTTTTACAAGATCTGAGTGCTTCATCTGAGGATGCAGCTTTGGGTCACTGTTGTGATCATCTGTAGCAGTTCAAAATGGTTTTAGGTATTATAGTACATGATTTTAGGTAGGGATGTGCACCGGCCACTTTTCGGGTTTTGGGTTCTGATTACCTTGAGGTTTTGGGTTCTAATGGGTTTTGGCAAAACACCTAAGTGTTTTGTGTTTGGATTTTTTGGGTTTTGGGTTCTTATTTTTTTGTTAAAAATGCATAAAAACTGCTAAAATCGCAGAATTTTGTTTTTTATTTTTTGCTCCTACGCTATATTAACCTCAAGAACATTCATTTCCACTTATTTCCAGTCTATTCTGAACACCTCACACCTCACAATATTGTTTTTAGGGCAAAAGGTTGCACGAGGTAACTGGATAACTATGATAAGCCACACAAGTGTGCGGCACAAACACGTGGCTCATGTAAGAGTGGCACTACAGCGGTAGATACGGCAGTACTAGGCACCAGACGGTAGATACAGCAGTACTAGGAAGTGGGCACAAGACAGGTAGATATGGCAGTGGGCACCAGACGGTAGATACGGCAGTACTAGGCACCAGACAGTAGATACAGCAGTACTAGGCACCAGACGGTAGATACAGCAGTACTAGGCAGTGGGCACAAGACAGGTAGATACGGCAGTACTGGGCACAAGACAGGTAGATATGGCAGTACTAGGCACCAGACGGAATATACAGCAGTACTAGGCACCAGACGGTAGATACAGCAGTACTAGGCAGTGGGCACAAGACAGGTAGATACGGCAGTACTGGGCACAAAAGGATTTTAAAGAGCGCTTGGTGCAAAAAAAGGGGAGGAGTTAATGTGCAGGTGGTTGAAAAGAAAGGGGGGAGGTATTGATATTGAGTGGTACCTGTGAAACAAAGGGGTTAGTATATAAAATGTTTACACCCTTTTGGGGAATATTTGGTGGTTTGATAAAAAGAGTGTGTCCAGCTTACTTTCCCTATGTGACCCTACCTCTACTCCAGATCGGTGTATCTCCTGCTGTTGTTATGATGGAGATAACATCCAGTTCTGGGACAGCCGCTAGTTGGTGTTTGCGGCCGTGTTGCTTGAGGCTGGGGTGCCGGGCTTCCAATGCTGCGGCAGCCGCTTGTTGTTGTTTTGCGGCTGTGTTCCACGTGGCTTGATGCCCGGCGTCTTCTCCCGCCGAGTACCGGAAGTCGCCGGAAGTGATGCCGCGGCTGCGAGTGAATGTTTCAGGTCGGGTAAGCAGGCTGGTGTGGTCTCTTCGGTCCAATGCGTTTCGTGCGACTAGCGCATTTTTTTAAGGATGGTCTGTGTCCCAACTGTGTGGGGTTTTTATAGGGAAAACTTTATTGGTAAAAACGGAAATGGATTTCTGGAAGTGCTGTTAAAAATGGTGGGAAGCACATGTTACTTTTGGTGGCCTTGTTTGTTATCTTTTATTTGATTTAAAACAATATAAGGATTCGGTCTAAAAAGTTGGGGATTATTATATTGGATACCACTCATAGGTACCACTCATAGGAAGGCGTTTAATTCTATATCAATATTGAGTCCCAGGGTTCTCATGGTATAGATCCATTTTGTTTCGGCTTTCTTCAATTTTTTTACAATATCGCCTCCTCTCCAGTTTTTTTAAATTTGTTGTATCACTGTACATTTTAGACCGGCTGGATTTTTATTGTGAATCTTAAGAAAATGATTGGAGACACTATGGGTAGTCAAGCCTTTTAGGATGTTATATATATGTTCCGCAAACCTGATTTTTGCTCTTCTTTTTGTTTGTCCTATGTACTGTAGGCCGCATTGGCATTCTAACAAGTAAATAGCTCCTTCTGTGTTGCATGATAGATGTTGTTTAATTTTGTACTCTTTTCCAGTTTGATTAGATTTAAATTCCATTACTGGTTTTGTAGAGCTCTTGTTGTTTTTACAAGCTTTACAGTCGAGGCAGTTGTAGAAGCCTTTTCTTTGCGTAGTGTTGGAGTCCTGATTTGTTCTGGTGAAACTGCTTACAAGATGTTGCTGGATGTTTTTTGCTTTTCTGTAAATTATTTTTGGTTTTGATGGTAGTAATGGAAGAAGGGTTTCGTCAAGTCTCAGTACATGCCAGTGTTTCTGAATCATGGTTTCTATTGTTTTAACATTGCTGTTGTATTGTGTGAAAAAGGCAAAATTGTATTTATCTGAAGTTTTTTCTTTGTTTCTATATGCTAGTAGGTCTTTCCTGTCTAATCTTTGTGTCCTCCAGTTGTTTATTTAGTAGATCTTCTTTGTATCCTTTCTTGAGGAAGTTGTTTTTCATCTCATGGCTTTGGGCTTGGAATACGTGTTCATCTGTGCAATTTCTCTTTATTCTTCTGAACTGACCTGCTGGGATATTGGAAATCCATTTATTGTGGTGGTTGCTGGTGGATGGGAGGATGTTATTGCCGCTGACTTCTTTGATGTGTGTTCTTGTTTTGAATTGGTCATTTTCTGTAAATATTTCAAGGTCGAGATAGATTACTTGTTGCTTGCTGTAAGTGGTTGTGAATTCGAGGTTTAGCTGGTTGGAATTAATATATGTGATGAAGAGTTGTAGCTGTTCTTCTGTGCCCTTCCATATGAAGAACACGTCGTCTATGTAGCGGTGCCAATTTACAAGGTGTTTACTTTGTTCGTTTTCGGGCCAGATGTTGTCGTCCTCCCATTTCGCTACAAATAGGTTTGCATAGCTTGGGGCTAGGGAGGTCCCCATGGCTGTGCCACGTTTCTGCAAGTAAAATGTACCGTCATGCCAAAAATAGTTGTGCGAAAGAATGAAATTAATATTTGCCAAAATGAAATTTATCTGTGCATTTTTTAGATTCGAATTAGACGAGAGATAGTGACGTGTATGTTCGCAGCCTATATCATGTGCAATGCACGTATATAGGGATTTTACATCCGCTGTGCACATGATATATTCTTGTTTCCATTGAGTCTGGTCTAAGATTTGTAATATGCTTGTAGTGTCCTTTAAATAACTTTTCTGTTGAGTGACAAGTTCTTGCAGGAAGAAGTCTGTGTATTTTGAAAGATTTGCAGTGATGGAGTTTAAACCTGAGATTATTGGTCTTCCTGGCGGGTTGGTGAGGTTTTTATGTACTTTCGGTAGAAAGTAAAATGTTGGTATGTAATGTAATCGAATTCTTTTTTTGTTAAGATGTTCATTTCTAGGCCTTCTTCTAGATGTTCTGAGAGCTCTTTTGCGAAAATTTCTGTTGGATCTTGAATCAGTACTTCATAGGTGTCCATGTCTGACAGTAGGTTATTTGCTTCTTTCTTGTACATTTCTAAAGTCATTAGAACCACGCCTCCACCTTTGTCGGCGGGTTTAATCACCAGGTTTTTGTCTTGTTTTAATTCTTTTAACGCTGTTTTTTCTTCTTTTGATAAGTTGTGTCTGTGTTTTTGATTTTCTGGTATGAGTTCTATTTCTTTCTCTAATAGTTTTTGGAAGGTATTGAGGTGTGGGCCCTTGATGTGGGCTGGATTGAATATAGAGGACGGTTTATAGTTTGTGTGTTCGTACTCTGGTTCGGTTAGAGTTGGCACAGTGACAACGTTTGTAAAAAAAAATTGTATGCAAAGCTTTCTTATATATTTTTGGACATCCATGTAGAGATCAAATTTATTGATTCTTGCTTCTGGCGCGAATTTTAATCCTTTCTGTAGAATTTTTGTTTGGGTGTCTGTAAGCGTTCTGTTGGTTAGATTGAATATTGTGATTTTTTGTTCATTGATGGTTGGATTTTCTATTGGTTTAAGTTTTGTTCTTTTTCCTCCTCTCTTTCCTCGTTTTCTGTAGTTTTTCTTTGTTTCTTGTGGTATTGTATGGTTTTTGTCTCTGGGGGTCTGGTCTCTCCATGTATCTGCCCTAAAAAATCGGTATCTGAATCGGAGTCGTCTTCTACAGATGTTTCTCGTTGTTGTCTTTTTCTTGTTTGTTTTTTTGGTTGGTGTTGTTCTAAATTCTTTCTCTGTATTGTTTCTAGTAGTGTTTTTCTGCTATCCTGTTCTTCCCGTAAGATTGAACTTTGTCCTTGCTGGTATGACATATGTGCGGTGTTTTCATAAATGAAATTACTTTTATTGTATGGTTGATATCTTCTTTGTTCTTTCTGATATGGAGTATTCTTTATGAGTGGTGGTTTGGAATTGCTTGTGTATTTGTTCACTGATTGGAACTTTTTATTTCTTTCCTGTTTATTGTTCTGGTTTGTTCTTTTTTCATTTTTGTGTAAGGTATATTTTTCTTTTTCCTCTATGTCTCTCTTGAATTTTCGTTGTTTTTGTGCTATTATATCTTCTTCTAATTTGGCTACTTTGTCATTTGTCATTTTAATCAGGTTTTGGAAATCCTGCATTGTGTGTAGACTTTCAAATCTTTTTTCATATATTTTAATATGTTCATTATTGGCACATAATGAAGTCTCTCTGTCTTCTACGATTAATCGCATAAGATTTTCTGAGCAGGTATCGAGGATTTTGTTCCATTTTTCATAGAATGTGGGAATTGATGGTATGAATGTGGCAGTTTTTTGAATTCTTAGTCCTCTTGGGATCATGTTGTTTTCTAAATATTTTTTCATTGTGGTGATCTCCCACTGTTTGGCCTCTTGGATGTAATGTTTTTCCAATTTTAGAAATTGGCTGCAAAATCCTTCCTCTTCTGGAGGTTTATCGATTATTATTGCATCATTTGAAAAGATGTTATCTATCTTTAATCTCTCCGGACAGAATTGGCGATGTATAGAAGTATAGGAATTCATGTTGGAGCTGCAGTACCAGTAATTTGGACAGTTTAGATTGGGGTAATGGTTACTGCGCTAGGAAGATATGAAGTTGCCAAAAGGATTTTAAAGAGCGCTTGGTGCAAAAAAAGGGAAGGAGTTAATGTGCAGGTGGTTGAAAAGAAAGGGGGGGGGGGAGGTATTGATATTGAGTGGTACCTGTGAAACAAAGGGGTTAGTATATAAAATGTTTACACCCTTTTGGGGAATATTTGGTGGTTTGATAAAAAGAGTGTGTCCAGCTTACTTTCCCTATGTGACCCTACCTCTACTCCAGATCGGTGTATCTCCTGCTGTTGTTATGATGGAGATAACATCCAGTTCTGGGACAGCCGCTAGTTGGTGTTTGCGGCTGTGTTGCTTGAGGCTGGGGTGCCGGGCTTCCAATGCTGCGGCAGCCGCTTGTTGTTGTTTTGCGGCTGTGTTCCACGTGGCTTGATGCCCGGCGTCTTCTCCCGCCGAGTACCGGCATCACTTCCGGCGACTTCCGGTACTCGGCGGGAGAAGACGCCGGACCTGTGCTCTGATTGATGACGTCCGTGGGGGCTCGGATCTCCGGAATCCGAGTCCGCACATCCCTAGTTTTAGGTACACTGGTACATTTCACAATGTTTTTAGGTACAATGGTACAATGTTTTTAGGTACAATGGTACACTACAGTGTTTTTTACGTACATTGGTAGAATGTTTTTAGGTATAGTGTTTTAGGTACTGAAGCTTACTCAGATTGCCCATTTTATCTGGAACCTAGGTCCAGTAAGTCTACGTCCAATGAAGCAGGCCCTGGTCCCATCACACCTTGAAAACGTGGCTGACAGACCCTATTATGAAGATGGGTGCCAGGTGCCTCCCCCAGTCAGCCTCCCAAATGCGACAGCATGCCAGTCATGCTGCAGCTGACAGGTTTCAATGAGGGACATTGCTAGACCCACCACAGGCCCCTGCTTCTCTACAGCCAAAGAGCAACAGGCTGGGCAGCATTTCCCTCTCTGGCTCCTCTCCGGAACTAGTACTTTGTGTCCCCCTGTATGGCTCCTGAGCAGGGCCAGTTGTATTAGGGGACATTCAGTGTGTATAGGTGCAGGGGATGCGGGCCCTGTAGGCAGCTTAGTCCCTATGGAGTCCCTGCACTCACGATAGTTACAAACACAGTCATAGCTTATGTATAGCCTGCATATCCCTGAGGCATTTACGTATGCAATTATAATTTCCACCAGTACCTTTTTCATAACAAGGAAATGATTTTATTCATGTAATGATACTTGAGTTGAAGACGAATGCACCTTATAACATCAGCCTCTGCCTTATCCCAATTCAGGTATAATGAGGGAGCAATGTACAAAGTTAATTGAATAATCAGTCCAAGGACTTGTTCCACAAGAGATGTAATAGCAGCGCAAGCACTTATAAACAAAGATAAGATCTCACGGATTTGTTCCATGGCGCTGCTACATTCACAGCTGGGTATTTTTATCTTTCCTTAAAGAATCATTTTTCATAATCACCTTATTCTTTCACAGAGGGAGTCTGCAGAACACACTCAATCTATAATGCTGTCTCTCCTATGAATAAATGGACAATGGCTATACATCTCTTTCAAGCAAAAATGAGAACCCCCATTTAAGCCGCGTGAAGGTTATTTATTTCATGGTTCAGCTTCCTGTGGTAATAACATTACTCCTTCCTGCTGGGAATAGAGGCTGCCTCAAAAAGTTATCTTTAGGTCATCTTCGAGGAACTTTATAGAGAGACCAAATTACGTAAAGTAACCTAAACTCAGTGGCTGAAAGAAATTTTGAATATACAATCTTTTGTAAAGGAGAAGAGTGACTTTGTTGTAAATTTCCACTGATAGCAACAAGTTTAAGTTACTTTTAGAACTTAACTTAGCAACGGAGGTTAGGGCAGGTAACTTATATCTCAGCTAGGGTAATAATAGGGTTCTATCCGGTAAAAAACAATTAAAAAAGCTGTTTCTCGCTTGGTTTGGTTGTGTCATGGTCAGGGCTTAAAGTGTGGGGGGGGGACTGGGTGGAACTCAGTTGCACCACCTGTAACTGAGTTCCACCACCTCCCTAGCCCTGCATAGTAATTTCAAAAGAAAAGCCCTTCCCGGGGGGCTTCTTTTTCCGGAAAAGCGTATGTGATGTCATGTGTCAACTGAGGAATAGCCAATAAGAGCAGGAGGCTCTGTGCATACTGAACACAAGGCGAGAGGAGGATGAAGGGACTGAGGGGCAGATTTATTAAGCTTGGAGAAGAGATAAACTGGTGATAAAGCAGAGAAAATGTAAAAGGAGATTAAGCACCAGCCAATCAACTCCCAACTGTCTTTTTCAAACACAGCTGATTGGCTGTGTTTTATCTCCTTTTACCTTTTCTCCGCTTTATCTCCAGTTTATCTCTTCTCCAAGATTAATACATCTGCCCCACAGTGAGGAGACAATGCTGCTGGAGGGACACAGGGCATGGAGCTGATGGAGTGACAGAGACAGATGTGTGTATAAGGGACACTACTAATGTTCGGGGTTTGTGCATGCCCAGTGCGACCCTGCATTTGCGGTCTGAAAGCGGTATTATGCTCCGTCTGATAGGGGGAGCAGGGGCAGTGTCAGATGACATGAGTTCCACCACCTCTCCAGGACCACTTTAAGCCCTGATCATGGTTATAGAAATGAATCTGCTTCCGTTTCTTATATTTATTTCAGTTTTTGCCAATTAAGGTTCCGGATGTAGTTAAGTAAAGTTTTTTTTTTTTTCAATTTATGTGGAGGAACATGGGGCCTCAAACAAGTTTTTCAAAACTATGAAGACCTTCTATGTATAGGGGCTGGGACATTTATTTATTTAATATATTACTATACTTCTAACTTAAGTCCAGCTGTGGCGTGGATTGCGCCGACCTCTACACGCCAATGGCTTGGTCTAGAAATGACAATGAGCCACCCAGTTTCAATATGTGATTTGGGGCTACTGCTCATGTTTCCTCAGCTTTTGCTCACTTTGCTCCTCCCTTATTCACCTTCTGGCCAAAAATCTGCATGCTTCCTGCCTTGGATTTGGGTTGGAACAAGATTAGTATTTGATGTTTTGGTTGGTCGTCAGGCAAAAAACAAAAAAAAAGTTTCATATTTGCTAAATATAGAAAAACCCAATATCACAGGTGTGTCACTATGCTCGGTGAAACATGAAGCAGGTGAAATACCCCGTTCCACTTAAAAGGCGTGTGGCCTTGCTGGAGGAGGCATGGCCTTGCAGCCGTACGCCTGTTTTCCTCACTCTGGGAGATGCTGGGCTGCCCACGGAGACTGCAGTGCTTCATCTACGCTGAGAAAAGAGACAAAGGGGGTTGTTCTGGTTGATTCGCAAGGCTGTGAATTCGCAACCTTGTACGTCCACCAAACCCCACCTTGTGAATGGAGTCATGTCCAGCACCCATTCACAGCGTGTGTTCGCACACAAACATCCATTCGCAGCCTGCAGGGGAACACCCACATCATTCAATGGTCGCAACCATCAAATGAAGTGGACGGCACACGTACATCTAAGGTTGCTCAGAGCAACCTTAGATGTGCGTGCACGTTCTGAAGGAAGTGGGTGGGCAGCTGACATCTGGTGATGTCAGCTACCCGCCCCTGGCGCGCCCACGTCACCGGGCGATTTCCATGGGCACGCCCAGCATTTTCATGGGAACGCCCCAAGGCCCGCCACCACATGCCTGTTCGCAGTGGACGCACGCACCCGGCACATGCACATTTGCAGAAATGCACATGCGCATTCCATAAACATTGCGCTTGCATGCGAACCTGAATAAGGTCCAAAGTCTGCACGTAATGTTACAGTGAAGTCCAAAAACACATAATACATTCTTCATCAATAGACGTATCTTCAAATCATTGTCATCATATTAGTGTTCATTTTCATTTTGCAATTATTTTGTCCCCATCCGAAAAACCTTTTAACTATAATTACTATTCTAAGCAATTTAGAGCAGAAAAAAACATGATAAAATAGCACAATCAGAGAAGAGCGAAAGCTAGACATTTTAAGCAAGATAAACAAAGAACCTAAGAGCAAATTCTGAATGCTGCCTTACCGGTGAATTATGTGATGTCTTTGCAAATAATCCAGGGCTTGCGAAATTTCGCAAATGTAAAGTTTCACAGCCTCCTCATTAAAATGCACATTCTGCTGCAGATGATAGCGCAGATCTCCCCCCAGCAGCAGATCAACCACCATAAACATGTCTTCTTCGTCTTGAAAAGAATACCTGCAACATAACGTTTGTGTGAGTTGTCTTCAGATATTATAAAATAGAGACATTCAAGACAGCAATTCAGGATCAATAGAATATAAGTGTAAAAGAAGCAGAGTAATGGACAATAATACAGTTAGAAACATAGAAACATAGAATTTGACGGCATAAGAACCATTTGGCCCATCTAGTCTGCCCCTTTTTTTACCCTTCAGGTAAACTCAACCCTTTTTACTATTTATTTCTTTGTAAGGATATTCATATGCCTATCCCAAACATGTTTAAATTGTTCTACTGTCTTAGGGGGTTATTCTAGTTCACTCTTTCTGACAAATTCCTTCTTAGATGGACAAAACCATGTGCACTGCAGGTGGGGCAGATGTAACTTGTGCAGAGAGAGTTCGATTTGGGTGGGGTTTTACTTCAAAGTGAGATCTATATTGCAGTGTAAAAATAAAGCAGCCAGTATTTACCCTGCACCGAAACAAAATAACTCACCCAAATCTAATTCTCTCTGCACATTTTACATCTGCCCCCCTGCAGTGCACATGGTTTTGTCCATCCAAGAAGGATTTTGTCAGAAAGAGTGAACTAGAATAAGGCCATTAGCCTCTACCACCTCTGATGGGAGGCTATTCCACTTATCCACTACCCTTTCTGTGAAGTAATTCTTTCTAACATTTCCCCTGAACCTACCTCCCTCCAGTTTGCCCGGCGCCGACGGAGGGGGGGAGGACGGTAAGGTAAAATGGTTGAAAATCACTGCACTACCCTTTTGCGCATCCATAAGCAATTCACAAACCAGCGAATTTGACCTTTCCACAACTCTGCAACAGAGACAGGCTGATCGAGACCAGAGCTGACATTACACATCCTCCCTTAATACGCCTTGGTCACTCTCAGAAAACGGACGATTACCACCCAAAAATGGCGTCTTCCTGTCATTCAAGTTGTGAGGGGATTGCGATTAGATATTTTCACTTTTTTTATCACTATGTTGGCCCGGGCATGCACGCTACGATGCATGCGCAGTCATTGGATAATAGAACAGATTGTGAATTCGCACATGAGGGATCAACTCTGAATAACCCTATGTGCCCATAAGGATCAAAGCACTCTAATTTGTTTTAACTTTTGTAACAAATTAAAAGTACCCCGGGCGTTACTTTCTGCAGACATCTGACGTGTACAAGCCTTTATCGTCCCTGTGAGATGTTAGCCACAACGCAGAGCCCATTCACACATTCTCCATAGAAATCCCCGTTCCCACAAGGAAATGATTAAGTGCTTACGCACGATGATTATTCTTACGGTTGATCAGGATTTCCAGCTGTTAAGCAACAATACTGCAGACAGCCTTATTATCTTTCCTATTTTCTTGTAATGACTTTGTTATTCAGATGCAGTGACTGGCCTATTCGCTCATTTAGACATGGTTTTAATATATATTTTCAAACAGCCACAGGCCTGGAAGTGGGCATCGCTGATGTCAGAGATCCACCCGAAAAATGCCATGGCATGTCAGTGTTTAGACAAACACACCCTACAAAACACCATTGACCTTATTCGCTGCCGATGTTTGCGATCTGTGCATTTCTGCACATGTGCATGTGCACATCCATCTTTGCGGGTGGAGGGCGGGGGCACTGGGTGGCAGGCTGCCCCATTAACATATTGGAACGCCCATGTGTACGTACGCGGCTTGCGAATGGTGCTGCGCGTCCGGTGGCCATGCAGCAAGCCAGATGAACTCAGAGGATGTTTTTAATGGGGCAGTCCTTTACAAGCCAAAGCAATGTCTTGTAAATGACTGGCCCTTTAAAGAAAAAATAGGAAATCGGCCGAGCTCCCACATGGCCGATGTACTTGCACATCAATGCCATCCGGCCTTGAGACTATGATCAAGCAGACTGACTCTGTGTTTCTCTGCATACATAATTAGAGTTGAAGGCAGATACCTGGAAGGAAGTCAAACTTAGATGTTAATGCAACATTGCTGTGAGGAGGAGGAGGAGGAGGAGGAGGAGGAGGAGGAGGAACCCCAGGCCCTATTTTTTTAAATTTGAATTTTTAAACATTTTCTAAAACCAAAAATCGGCAGGTCAAAATGTGCGAATTTCGTGGCAAAAAGTGTGATTTTTACCACAATTCGCACCCTATTACATGTCGCCCTGTTTCCTCTCATTAAACAATGGCTTCCTGTCAATCAAAATGTGATTGCATACAAGCTGATTGTGAACACAGAATATTTGCAAATAGCTGTGCACGCGCATTCATTCAGTAATCGGACAGATTGCATTTTCCCAATTTGGCAATCCATGTTAAACTAGGACCAAAACATGGTAGATGAATTTTGTGTACTAAATAATATAGTGTTTTAATTTTTATTTGCAGGTAAATGAAAAAGGATTTATCCCGTTTAGGGAGCCATCACACAGTCCTCAGCAAACGAGTACACATATAAAGTAGCAAGGCAAAAACGAGGAACAGCGACACCCAGAGTAAATGCCTGATGTATTGTGCTGCGCGTCCGTTGGCCATGCAGCAAGTCAGATGAACTCAGAGGATGTTTTTAATGGGGCAGTCCTTACAAGCCAAAGCAATTTCTTGTAAACAACTGGCCCTTTAAAGAAAAAATGCTTGCACATCAATACATCCGGCCTTGAGTCTATGGTCAAGCAGACTGACTCTGTGTTTCTCTGCATACATAATTACAATTGAAGGCAGATACCCAGAAGGAAGTCAAACTTAGATGTTAATGCAACATTTCTGTAACAATCTCTTCATCATCTGCATGCACTCCAATGAATATTAGTTGCTTAGAAACATCGGTACTTCTGTATGAGCACAGCGCCCGTTACGCAGTTAGTGTGGCAGCGCTGTCAGAATCAGCGCCGCGTAGTCAGCGTAGTGTAGTGTTTACGCCCGTTTGCGCCTAGCCGGAGCTTACGTAGTTAGCGTTGTCAGTCAGCGTTACGCAGTCAGCGTAGTCAGTCAGCGCTTATTACATTGTGTGGGCACCATTGACCATTTAAAACCTGGCTGACCTGACAGGTGTGAATGTGTTCCTGAAACACCCTCACTATCCACGCCAGCCCGAAGCGTTGCGAGCGCAGCGAGTCCCACGAGGGGACGCGTTACGCATCTTCGCGACCTTTTCATACCCCCACTATCCTCGTCAACGTGCAGTTGATTTTATAAAGTGTGGCGAGCGCACTTTACACGTGTTCCGTGTCCCCTCGCAGGGCTCGTTGCGCTCGCCACGCTTTGGGCTCGGTGGCTCGCTGCGCATGCCACACTTTATAAAATCAACTCCACGCGGAAGTGGATAGTGGGGGTATGAACATGTCGGGAGGACGCGTAACGCGTGCGCTCCCCACGCTTCGGGCTGGCATGGATAGTGGGGGTTTGAAATGGAGGCTTTTGCCAGATTAATCCCAAACCGATGGACAATAAGTGAATTTCACAGTTTAGGTACTGTGTCCGTAAAGCGGTATCCTTTCTCAGTACTAAGTACTTAAACACACAAATACACCAGGTATAGGGGTTTATTCTAGTTCATTCTTTCTGACAAAATCCTTCTTAGATGGACAAATCCATGTGCACTGCAGGGGGGCAGATGTAACATGTGCAGAGAGAATTAGATTTTTGTGAGTTATTTTGTTTCTGTGCAGGGTAAATACTGGCTGCTTTATTTTTACACTGCAATATAGATCTTACTTTGAAGTAAAACCCCACCTAAATCTAATTCTCTCTGCACAAGTAACATCTGCCCCACCTGCAGTGCACATGGTTTTGTCCATCTAAGAAGGATTTTGTCAGAAAGAATGAACCAAAATAAGGCCCATAATTAGTACACGAGACTTGGTATAAGCATGCTGCAGGGAGCCGGTGGACGGCGGCAGGCAGGGAGATGGAAGCCTCCCTGCCTGCGCCGGAGTCTGTGTGAGGGGTAGAAGGGGTCCCAGGGACACAGGCAGCACAAGCTGCCCCCCCCCCCCCCCCCCCGGAGAGCTGGCAGGGGCGCTGTGTATGCTGAATACGCAGGGTTGCTGCGGAGTCACTATGCTGACTACGCTAGGCAGCCGTTGGGCTATGCTGACAACATAGCTTAGCCTACGCTGAAAACGTAGCGCAGCCAGGCACCGTGATATTACACAAGTACCGAAACATCTATCATTATGTTAATATAGTTACTCATGCTGCTGCATTCACATAACTTGGCATTGTACAATACACATAATAAATGTATTCTTCTCATGAGACCTCCATCCCGTTACAATGCCTGCAGGTCTTTAGCTGACATCTTTCCATGAGTTATGAAATACACACCTTGCTCTACACTTACGCTAATAGTACCCATGGCTCTCTCTCTCTACATCATCTGGATTTGGACTGTTACCATAATCTACTGTCACTATCCACAATCTCTCACGCTTTAGTTGTATTTCCATAGTAAACTTCCAGGTTGTATTATTCTCTTCTGGCTTGATTATCCCCATTATGGGTGTAAATCATGTATACATGGAATCTGTGTTCTGCTGGGGGTGCTCTAGTAGTTTGAGTTTTGTATACTTAAACTTTGTGTGCCCTGCCCATAACCTGTTGGAAATATGTGTGTACATGTTTGATGATGTAACAGTTTCAATACATATCAGCAGATGTCTAACAACTATGAACAGCTCAATTACTTGCCGGTTTTAGTGATGAAAAAGCAGGTACACATTGGTAGATAAGGATGAGTGTGGTATCATACTAAGAAGGAATCAGATGTTCAAATGCACAAGCTGAAGAGAAAATGGCCCAGTCAGTGGGTAAAGGAGGCAAAACATTTTTTTTTTAGGTATATAAGTGAAAGGAGAAACGTGGAATAATAAGACTAAAGATAGAGTGGGAGTCTTGTTGTGGGAGACAATGTAATAGCAAATATTATTTTTGCTCAGTATTCACTACTGAAAAAGAGGGTAAGGGGCCATGGTTAAGTTGTAGGGATATTCAAAACAAAAATAAGTACATTTACAGTGGAGAATGTCCTAACTGAACTATCAAAACTAAAAGTGCATAAATCAATGGGGCCAAATGGGATACATTCAAGGATACTAAAAGAGCTTAAAGAGTTGCTGGTAGCACCATTAAAATAATTATTAAACAAGTCACTACTATAGGAGTAATTCCAGAGGACTGGAAAAGAGTGAATGTTGAACCACTGCACAAAAATGGAAGCAAGGAAGACACAAACAACTCCCAACCTTTAAGTCTCACATCAGTAGCAGGGAAATGATGAAAGTCTGTGATGACTATCGATGGTTGAGGAGTGGACAGACTACTTTGAAGAAAGTGAATGCAGAACTCAGCTGGAACTGAGAAGAGCCTCCAGGGACACTGGAGAAAGCCAGACCATGCAGCAGAATGGTCAGTGCACATAGTGATAGCAGAATCTCACTGGAGCTGTGGACACATGCAGCTTACTCTGGAAACATCATTGTACTGGGGAATTCCCAGGTCTCAACCCACTATACTTATAGGGAAAGCTGCACAGGGAATAGCTAGAGTCTGTTCTGTCAGTAACAGGAAGTATGTGATTGGCTGAAAGCGATCCTGTTACTGAATCCAAGATGGCCACACCCATACCATGGAAATGGAGGGAACTTTGTATTTGTATCAATTAGGTCTATAGATTATAGAGTGCACTAATGTGAATGGCAGACATTCTCTGTGGAATATGAGTGCATTATATACTAAATAATAATGTTATGTCAAGTGTATTGCTGTATAAATCTTACGACCCCATATAAAAGATACCTATTATAATAATCTACTCTTTGAACTCTTACCTAAGATATAACTACCAATTTTTCCTGATGTCTTTCAATGGGATGCGGTCATCTATTAGAATGAACTTAGGTCTACAGTCATTAGGTCGACCCCACTAGGTCGACTGGCAGGAAGGTCGACCTGACTTAAGGTCGACATGGGCCAAGGTCGACATGACTTAAGGTCGAATTTGCATAAAGGTTGACATGAGGAAGGTCGACTGGTCATAAGGTCGACATGGGTTTTTCACTGTTTTTTGAGCCGACATGTGCCGACAGGCGGTATTTCATGCCCTACCATCCACTAGGGCGTAGTGGGAGAATAAAATAGTGTGCCGAGCGCAGCGAGGCACCGTGCCCGAAGCATCGCGAGCGAAGCGAGCGATGCGAGGGTCCGATTCTCATTGCCAACTGTGTCCATGTCGACTGTGTTGACATTCGGATCAAAAAACAGTGAAAAACCCATGTCGACCTTATGACCAGTCGACCTTCCTCATGTCGACCTTTATGCAAATTCGACCTTAAGTCATGTCGACCTTGGCCCATGTTGACCTTAAGTCAGGTCGACCTTCCTGCCAGTCGACCTAGTGGGGTCGACCTAATGACTGTAGACCTAAATGCAGTCTGACGAATGATCCCATTCCCTTTCAATAATGTCATTTTCTCATGTATAGATCAGATTTCTGGTGTAGTTCCATAACTGTATGCACTGGCTATGTAGTAAAACAACATCACCTTCTATTAATAATGAACTAACACTCTGCTAGATAAAAGCGCTGTAAACAGCCTCAGAGGAGCTTGGCTTATCTCTTCGCTATAAGAAATAAGCCTTGTATCTGGATGGTGTGTGGAAGGTTTGATGAAGTAGCTGCCAACAACTAAATGTTTTACTTTTATATTTGTTTATGCTTTTTGTGCATTGGCTGTGACTGTTTTACTAAAGATGATTTGAAAACATCAGCGTTAGCCAGGGATGTACAACTGCAGCTACAGTTATAGCTCTGCTCCTATATAACACCTGTAAACTATATTCTGAGCACGGAAGACACAACGCCGGGCAAATAAATGTACACATATAATTGTACCGCTTTTCTTAACCATAAGTGGAATATGATCGGTTGAGACAAATGCACACAAAGGGCGGTATTCAGTGCTGCCGGCGAGAAGGTTTGTGTGGCGAGGATGGCTTGTTTACGGCAAGGATTGCCAAAAAACAAGTCATCCTCGCCATCTAACCCACTCACCGGCCGCTCGCTGTATTCAGTGTTCCGGGGAAATTCTTGCCATTAGACTCCCGCTCTTGCTCCAATGTTCTGCAGAGTGGGAGAGTGTGGAATGCATGTGGAAACCACATTCTAGAAATCCTGCATTTGCCACTGAATCATTAGGCTCCACTGATGGGTCAATTCTAAAATCCTGATTTATTTCATCTCTTTGACACGCATTCTACATATTTGTTTTGTAATACACCGCCGAAGATTGTTAACACTTTACAAATGAACAACACTAATGATTGTCACAAAGATATCACTCAGACACCTCGACGGAAATGTAAATCTCTCTTTTTTTATGCTGGATTCCAAAATGCCAGTACAGTATACCCAGGGCCAGTGCAAGGCATGATTATGGGTGGCAGCACTTCACTCCGGCTGGGCGGTACAGCGGGTGACTCCCTCTCTTCTGGGCGGACGGCGGCACCCGACGGGGCACTGTAAGTTGCTGTGGACGGTGGGGGCGCCGCAGGTACCCCTCAGACCGTGCGGACCCCCCTGCTGCATATAGCCCCCCCCCCGACGGATAGCGCCGCAGGGACCCCTCTGACCTCGGCTTGCGCTGCAGGGACCGCAAGGACCCCCCTGCTACATATAGCCAGGGGGGGGGGGGGGGTGAGTTCACCTGCGCTCACCTACATCCAGGTGGGGGGACCTGCTCCAAACTGCCGCCCTCCAGTGGCCGGCACCCTAGGCAAATGCCTAAAGCTGCCTAGTGGTGGTGCCGGCCCTGAGTATACTGTATCAGGGACTAAAAAGGATACAAAAACTATTTCACTATTGAAACCTCTATGCATCTGTCATGGGGTACCAATATACAGTATACTGTAGACTTGTCGTGTTAGGAAACATGCTACAGATTAGCTGATTTACTCTCTGACATAATCCCAACCCTAATTATAGCACAACCCAGACAGTTGTCAGTGGGAAATTCATAAATGTATGCTCTCAATAGTCCTTATAATATATTGAATCATTCACATTATTAGCATTGAAAATGATTTATAATTTCCAGTCTAGTATATAAAAGTTAAGAAGGCATAGGCAAATGCCACCCCTCTTGGCAAGTGACTTAAATGATGACAACAATAGCACTGGTATATAATATGATAAATGGAGCTGCCAACACAGTATGCAGTTTAACGGACAGAGTTTCACATGCCTAGTGTACCAGCTTCTTCTACCACATTTACTGCATGTGTGGCTCTGAGCCCTCAAACTTCGCAATGGACCAGAGAGCAGCTGCCAGGAGGAAGAAACGGAAGCCTTACCAGGAAGTGGGAGATTGTGAGCTTAGAAAGTGCGGTACTGGTTATTTATGTTTGTGTATTTATTTAATATGATATGTTTAACCTTTTCCTGGCCACTTATCTTATTTAAATGTTTGAATCAGCCTATATATTTTAGAACATCTGTACTGTTAAATACAGTATCCAATCTATATAAAAAGACCAATTTTCAGGGCCGTTACCACTCCCCTGACTCCTGTACTTACTCCAATGCCTTGCAGAGTGAAAAATTCTGCGTTTGCCACTGCAAAGGCCTCGCAATAGTTATCTTCAGGCAGAGGCGGAAGGTTCCCACTGCTGCCCTTCTTCCTGTAACCCACTGTGATTCCCTGTCAAACTGTGCCTCCTCCTGCCTCTCCCTGGGTTAAGGTGGAGCAAGGGGGCCCAAATTATATTTTTGCACCTGGGATCACTACCCAAAAGTTCCGCCACTGTCTTCAGGATATTCATTATTTCATTTAGGACACAACGGGCGAAATGTAATAGGTGGCGATTTTTGGTCATGTTTACAAATCGCACCAAATCACACCTTTGAAAATCGCATTTTTTGCATAAAATTTGCATATGTAATGAGATGTATATTTGTGGCAAAAAAGTGCAATATGGTGCGATTTAGTGTGATTTTTAGACTTGAAAATGTGTGCATTTTCAGACATGCGATTTTGTGTAAAAAAACAAAAAACGGGTGGGGTCCCCCCTCCTGAGCATAACCAGCCCTGGGCTCAAAAGTTTCATAAAATCACAGGAACAAACAAGTTGGGGTTCTCTTGATTTTACAAAACCAGCACCAGGCTCAAGGGCCGGTCCTGGTTCCCAAAATATGGTGGCCAAAATAAGTAGGGGTCCCCCATATTTCAAGAACCAGCACCGGGCCCAACCAGCCAGCATGTAGTCCCACAGTAGATGTTGGGGCATCACGGATGGTGTAATGGTTAGCATTACTGCCTCACAGCACTGAGGTCATGGGTTCAAGTCCCACCATGGCCCTAACTGTGCGGAGCTTCTATATTCTCCCCGTGCTTGCGTGGGTTTACTCCGGGTACTCCGGTTTCCTCCCACAATCCGGAAATATGCTGGTAGGTCAATTGGCTTCCAACAAAATTAACCCTAGAATGTCTGTGTGTGCGTGTACATGTGGTAGGGAATATAGATTGTAAGCTCCACTGGGGCAGGGACTGATGTGAATGTTCAACTATACTCTGTAAAGCGCTGCGGAATATGTGTGCGCTATATCAGAAACTGTTAATAAATAAATAATAAATAGTACAAATAGTTAATTAAATACACACACACGCTGACAGTAAAACTTTATTGCACACAGAGCCCATTCATCCAATACTTACCTATGTTGCCATGGAGCACCATTGGTCCCCCTGTCCAGTAGTATCCATTTGGGGTACATACTCACCAGCCATCTTCAGAGCTTCTCCGGGACTTATATACCGTACAAACATGTCTTCTGTTTCATGCATGTTTCTTAATTAATAATACATTGTATTTGATGAATATATTGCAAATATTGCTAAAATGTAACTTAACTTGTTCTTTAGGATATCCTAACAAAATCCAGTATACTGTATGCATCAAACGCCTTTACCTTCACTCATCTCTATTTTCTGGTTACAAATAAAAAATGGTTTTAGACAGAACATCTGGTAGAACGCCAGGGAAGCACAATAGCTCCGTAATTACAGAGAATGCATAGGTGCAGCGTGATTTATTCCCCCAGAGCCATTGGACGGAATCACGGAGGAGAACATCTGCAGCCTCTGTGTTCCCGCGTGCAGGAAGAGCTCCCCGCGGGCACAGGCTGCTGCAAGCCCAGGTGGTAAAACCGTTTTTTTTGGCTGATTTAAAATAAATAAACCATGAGGGAAGGAACTAGCATATTGAGTAGGCAAGGCAGAAAAATAAATAAAAAGTAATTTATTATAGGTAGAGTATAGAAAAGTATTGTTGCTTTTCAGGGGCAGATAATGTGGGCCTGATACAAAATGTGTGTCTTTGGGCCTTATTCTAGTTCACTCTTTCTGACAAAATCCTTCTTAGATGGACAAAACCATGTGCACTGCAGGGGGGCAGATGTACCTTGTGCAGAGAGAATTAGATTTGGGTGGGGTTTTACTTCAAAGTGAGATCTATATTGCAGTGTTAAAATAAAGCAGCCAGTATTTACCCTGCACAGAAACAAAATAACTCACCCAAATCTAATTCTCTCTGCACATTTTACATCTGCCCCCCTGCAGTGCACATGGTTTTGTCCATCTAAGAAGGATTTTGTCAGAAAGAATGAACTAGAATGAGGCCCTTTATGCTGATTTTTAAATAACTAAGGGGCAGATTTGTTAAGACTGTTGAAATGATAAAGGGAATGGTGATAAAGCAGCAGCCAATCTGCTCCTCAGTGTCAAGTTACAGGCTGGGTTTGGAAAAATGACAGTTAAGAGCTGACTGGTTGCGGCGTAATCACCTTCCACTTTATCCCTTCACCAAGCTTAATAAATTTGCCACTATTTTGATTTGTAGTAAGCCTAGATATCACTAAAACCTGCACTGTTGGTGTGCCCCAAGCCAGATTAAGGGGTGGTGGTGGTGGCGGCGGCAGGGGGTTAGTATCCCCTGGGCCTCCCTGTCTTAGGGGTCCCAGAGATTTTGGGAGAGAGTTCCCATTTTTTAAAAGCGGCAATTAATTACATAGCAAAATCAACCTGGTTCCACAGTGTAAATGATTGGCGCTTTAAAAAAAATAAAGGAAAACTCTCCTAAAATCTCACTTTCTGATTCTTACACTCCCCGAGCCCTTGTGATGCTGCCCTGCCGAATGCTCGCCCCCTACCCCATCATTCGATGGTCACTGACAATCAAATAATTTCTCCTGCCTTCGCACATATATGACAGCGTCGCACACAAGTCTGTGGAGACCGAGTTATATATGCGGTCAGCGGGACGAAGACAGGGCAGGCAGCTGACGTCTTGTGATGACACCCACCTCTGGCACACCTCATCCCGTGCGCAATCCCATGGGCGCTACCCGAGTCCACCACCCCATGCCTCTGGGTCGCATCGCTCCATGCGATGCAATGCGACTATGCAAGTCGCCAAAGCCGTTGTCAGAAAAAACCCTGCATATGTGTACATCGGTACCTAGGGCGAAAGCGCGGGGTACCGGATCAATTATAATCATCACCTGGCCCTTAGTGCATAGATTTCCCCACCATTTCTGATATTGTGATTGGGACGGGGATGGGGACCGGGGGGGGGGGGGGGGGGGGAGTTATATTTTTGCACCTGGGCCCACAACCCACAAGCTCCGCTACTGAAACAAAGTAAACAACAAAGTTGTAGGATAAAGTACAATTAAAAAAAAAGCTGTGTCTCTGATCATGAAAGCTTATGGCTGCTGCTGATAACTACAAGTCTCCCCTTTTAGTCCCAGTCCGCCCTATTAGTGCGTCTGTTGTGTGCTGGATTATCTGACTGGCGGGTTTAGAACATTTTTATTTTCCTCCTAAGAACGATGTGGAGAAACGAGTACATCCAGCGGCTTTGGGAAGCCCATAGGGTTCTTTTATTAATAAAATATTGGATAAAAGAGCAGCAATAGCTGAAAGGTGAGATACCTTTAAGTCAATCGTTCGCTTACACTCTGCTTCGTGTACAGGAATAAAACCTTCCGTGATACCTAATACACAATCTATGTTATTATGGTATAATGGATTGACAATGTCTAAGTCGACAGTAATTAGATGGACCACTAATGGTTGACGGTGACTAGGTCGACACCTTTAAATGGTTGACATACCAGGTCGGCATACTAGGTTGGCAGGAACAGAAGGTTGTCACAAGCAAAAGATCGACACCAGGTTTTTAAGAATTTTTTTATGTCTATGTCGGCATATGATGACACAGACACTGTATAAGTGTACCCAATAACTGCGTTTGCGATCCTTGGTGACTCACCGCACTCGGCACACTATGATAATCTACCTCTATGCCGACTTTGGTGGTAAAGTATGAACCAAGTTAGCCCAAATAAAGCAAACATGAAAAGTCAGGATCTCGACTGGCCGGTCTCAGACAGCGTGGCCAGCGCAACAAAGCCCCTCGCGGGCTCGCTGCTCTCACCACGCTGCGGCACGGTGGCTACTGTTGGGATCCCGACTGTCGGGACCCCGTCCGGAACCTGTGGAGACATGCTTTCGATGGGTCGGTGTTAACCTGCTTGCAGCCTAGCGAGCAGGGCTGAATTGGGCTCATTGTTCTTAATTGGTCATGTCCTCATCTAGCCCCAACTTTATTGTGCACATAAAATGAAATTTACTCTAGGAGAAAGTCCTGCAATTAGACTGTTAAACGCTCATTTTTCCACGCACTGTAAACCAAAACCTTCTAAATACGAGTTGCATTGGCAGGGAGCTTTGTGTAGCTTAATGCTTAATTTATCCACCACTCGCTGCAGCCTCCGTGTCTCCGCATCAATTCAATCACATTTCTACATTCATCACAGAGTTTTCTGCAAATTTGCAGAATCTAAAAGCAAACACTGGAAAGGGATTGTGCCTAGCAAAGCTTATTTACACATCTGTATTCACCATCCATATAATAATAACACACACTTAGTAAGAAATGATGAGGACTCATTATCATGCGATATATTTTCATTCCTAATGAGTTTGCTTTGAGAAAAAGAAACTTTAAAGGCATTTGGGGACTAGAATTAGAATTGGGATGTCCAACAATGGAGGCAATTTAGACCTGGTCGCTGTGCTGCTAATCCTTGGAGCCCAGCGATCATGTAGCCGCCGCCCCAAACAAAGTGAAATCCCGTTCCGTGCAAGGCTTCGAATGGAATTGCAGCCCTGTGAATTCTAACAATTCCATTCGCAATCACACACCATCGACTGGTTCCCCATAGAATTTGAAGGCAGATAAGAACCATGGCCCTTATTCTGATTGATGCGTACTTTTCCGCATACTTTCGGATAGCGTCTTTACGGCGTCTGCGCATGCGTGGAGAACGCAACACGCATGTGCCACGCATTGACTCCGTACCTGATCGGGCAAATCCCGTACAAAACTGTGCACCGCAATCAGTCTGGAAATATGGGCGTATTATGGGCGTCATGCGGAATGAGACATGGGCGTAGTTTCAAAGTGGGAAAAACTGGGAGGAAACATGGGCGGACACGGGGGAGTACACTTATGTTGGGGGGCGTGCATTCGGATAGCACTCCGAATGCACGCGACCAAAACCGATAGAAATGTGCGGTGTCCATAAGTCAAGTATTGCTTTGCGGAAACCACTCGGTCTTGCGGTAGGCGAACGGAACGCCTAATGACTACAAGCATTAACACCTGAACCCAATACAATCGACTCCTTTACTCATTACTCACTAATAGGACGCTTGTCAGTGCTTTAATTGAAACCATTGCACTTCAATTGCTGTAAGGGTTAATGTGTGCAATGCATGTGTTAGGCATGCTTGTAAGGATATATTGGCATTTAATTGATTCCAATTCCAAATAAACATTTTTTTATGAGGATAGGTAATTGAATAAGTGGGTCATGTGATGTATTGCAGAATAGACATAATAGTGAGTAGTTTTGCGTAAATACACCGCTTCCGTGCGGAAGCACCGCTTGCCATCCGTTTGGATGCGGGATTCCCGTGCATACTCTGTAATACCGTGCAGAATCGGAGTGTTTCCCCCGCACACGCATGGTTTGTATGTCGTCCGTAAACACGCCCTGTTCTTAAAGAGTGAGTCCGTCCGAATGCGGAGGACACGTGGGCGTTTCTACGGACGATGGCCGCACGCGGCAGCACAGCGTGGCGTGCGGACCGCACCGTAAGAATTCGGGAATATCCGCATCAATCAGAATAAGGGCCCATGTCGGGAGGCAATTAACCTACCAGGGTGTTTTTGTATTATGGGCAGAATCGTAAATACCCAGAGGAAACCCATGATCTCTACATACTTAGGACAATTGTGGGTGTGGAACCCATCACCTCAGTGCTGTGAGGCAGTAATGTTAATATACTGTATATAGGGGACAGGATTGGGTGATCGGACACTTATACTGTACAGTATATAGATGATGGGATCAGGTGCGTGGCCACATATACTGTACTGTATATATGGGACTGGATCGAGTGCTCGGAAACATATACTGAGTTTAGGGATTGGGTGCTCGGACACATGTACTGTATATAAGGGACAGGATCAGGTGCTCAGACACATTTACTTTATATAAGGGACGGTATTGCGTGCTCGGACACATATACTGTATATACTGGAAGGGATCGGGATCACAGCCATATATTGTCGCTGAGCGACCATATTGCCAGCGATTGGAGTGTGCACCGGCGATAAATCGATGGATGCGCGCTCCCATTTTTAGCCCCATTTTGGTCGCAGGCGCTTGCTCCTGCGACCAGCTCATTCCCTCTGCGGCTCCCCCGGCAGAGGTTTCCTTTCATCAGCGACACTGAGCAATATAGTACTCAGCAATATATCGCCCCCGTTTGAACACAGCTTAAGATTTGATACATCTCCCCCAAGAGTCAGCTGCAGTCTGAGACACAATGGATTACAGCCCGTGCCTCTAATGTTCCCCGGATCTCCCCTATAACACTCAACTTGTGGTATAATCTGCTGTTCAGCTGGAGATATATTATCCTCAGACCTCATATATCAGCCAGGACAGTAATAAGTCATATTTGGGCAGAACATCTGGTGCATTTACAATAGTCTCCCGTATATACAGTTAAGCTGGGTACACATATATACAATCCATGTCTCTTTTAACCGTTTGGCCGACTGTACTCCCGTCGGACCGTCCACAAACAACAGCCGATCACGCGCGTACACACCTGTACAATTTTACTTGCGACGTCCGATGTACTCCCGTCCAAACAGTCGCAAGAAAAAGATTGTACCACCGTACACACTCTCTCGATTTGGGCTTTTGACACGATATATATGAACAAAATTATCATAATGGGCTGGGTTAAGGGCATACCAAAACAAAGAGGCGTGAGTACAGAACCTAAACAAAAGTGACGGGTTTAGTGACAAAAGTCTACTAAACTTCTGTATAGAAATGCCAGTCTGGTCCTGCAGTTAAATTTGAGAGGCCCAAGCAGACAGACAATAGCCCTTAAAATGGCTAAGGATAATACAAGGCACAGTTGCTAATATTTCAATATGCATTACATAATGTGACACACACGGAGCACCAAACTTCTATAAAGCCGGGTATGCGACTAGTCAGTTTGCGGTAGTCACCCTGCCAAACTTCTATAAAGCCGGGTATGCGAGTATAGTCAGTTTGCGGTAGTCACCCTGTAGTCGCATACCCGGCTTTATAGCAGTTTGGCAGGGTGACTACCGCAAACTGACTAGTCGCATACCCGGCTTTATAGCAGTTTGGTGCTCCGTGTGTGTCACATTATGTAATGCATATTGTTTTGTAATAGCCACATTAACAGGAATTTAGATTAAGTTCCCCTAATAAACCCCCAGCAGCTGCTACGTTGTCGGGAAAATTCACATTAACTGCGGTAGCTCTGTTATTTATATTCCCTCATATATAAATATATATGTCCAGGCTCCAGTTAGCAAGATATATATTTATTTAATCTAAATTCCTGTTTGCCGCAGTGCACCTCTGTCCTCAAGGCTCAGCGAGCTCCAGCCGGTACTGTTCTTCTGGTGTTGTTCCTGGGTTGTTCCAGCCGGGACCGGGTTGGATGCGGTGAGTGACCGGTCCCAGCTCCAGGCAGTGGCGGTGAGGTGGCCTGGGTACTGGAGACGCAGGGTAGCTCGGGCATCAATGGAAGGCTGTAAGCGGTGGGAAGGCAGAACGGTACCCGGGCAGCTTACACTGTGAGGCGCCCATACAGTCGGGACACAGTCACCTCAGACTTCATGTCACAGTGAGAGCGCCGCTGCCCCGGTTCCCATAGTCGTGGAGCACCTGCCAGTGACCGTGGTGCAGCGACAGGGGAGCGGAGTAGGCAGCACGGATGCAGGGACACAGAGGAATGCCGGCTGATGCAACCATAGTGTAAGCTGCCCGGGTACCGCTCTGCCTTCCCACCGCTTACAGCCTGCCATTCATGCCCGAGCTACCCTGTGTCTCCGGTACTCAGGCTCGAGCACTATGTGACGGAGGGGCCGCACACAGCGGGTATCGGGAGAAACCTCCATTTCCCCAGCACTCCACATATATTTTAATGGGGGATTGCGATGCTGGCCAATTTGCAAAGCATTCCCAATATTGCCCCCCGGAGCTACTGCCATCTGGAAGTAGTCGTAGCGGGATACTCTCCCCTCTGCGCAGCTTGGTCTGACTGACTGTTCATGCAGCCGGCAGCGCACATCGCAGGGATGTGACCCCCACTGATTGTATTGGCTGCCCTGTGTGAGTGGATGTAAGGCGGCCGCGTGCAGGCTGGCGGCGTGCTGCGCTGACAGAGGGGGAGCTGGGCGGCGGTGCCTGTTGACCTAGGTGGTGGGACCTGTGTAGTCCACGCCGCCAGGGGCTCCGCACCACATCACCACGGTCTCGTTCCCCACTGACAACTCACCCCCCGGCATCACCACGCTGCACAGGGATACCCAGAGCGCCTCTCCAGCTGTACCAGCACAGGAACCCAATGCCACTGCCATCCAGCCTCACACCTGTGCATCCGCCATCATCGGCATCAGTATCACAGATACCCGCGGACACCAGTGCCTTGACTGGAAGCGGCGTCGAGGGACCGACCTTGCGACGGGGGACCTATTCATTACCATTGGACTGTGCTTACAAGGTACCTTAAAGAACTTTGTGGGAATTCACCACTACTGTCCATCCCCTACGATCAGCCGGCCAACAGACCCCTGGCCAGGGGCTCCACACCACATCTGGCTGCTCTTCACCATTTTCAGACATTATATGTGCACATACCCTTTTATCTCACATTGTTACATGTGTTGCTTCCAATTGTTACCATCTAGACTTGTTTTGACAACATTGTAACATTGCACTATTACTGATTAAATAAACTGTGTTCAGTATATTCACCTCATAAATCTCCCCTTTTTATTTCTGATATCATTTGCTGCTACACATTTACATCTAATATGCATGTTTGTCCAGCCATTACAACTTCATGAATGGAATCTATGTACTTATTATAGTGTAACTATTGTAGTTCATTATTTCTATAAAGCCGGGTATGCGACTAGTCAGTTTGCGGTAGTCACCCTGCCAAACTGCTATAAAGCCGGGTATGCGACTACAGGGTGACTACCGCAAACTGACTATACTCGCATACCCGGCTTTATAGCAGTTTGGCAGGATGACTACCGCAAACTGACTAGTCGCATACCCGGCTTTATAGAAGTTTGGTGATCCGTGTGTGTCACATTATGTAATGCATATTGAAATATTAGCAACTGTGCCTTGTATTATCCTTCATTTTAAGGGCTATTGTCGGTCTGCTTGTGCCTCTCAAATTCCTTTATGTTGTGACAGCCTGATATATCATGAGCAGCGGAGCCGCGGCTCCGTGAACTACATTAACCCTGTCACCTCCACACATGATTTATTCATGTGTGTGTTCTGAATGCAATGTACTTATTATATTGTAACTATATCTGTAGGAGAGATCATGTAGCTATGGAACGCCCACATGGGCGTTCCAGCTTTGGCAGTATAGTCGCAAGGACGGCAGCATATCGATCGAACGTGCGTACACACCACTTTTGTTCCGATATGAGGCCGTCCTGTCGGATGAAAATTAAACTGCAAAGAACCATCGACCGACCGAGTATGGACGGACAAGACTGTTTTTTGCCGTTTATCGCTCGTACGGGACAGTGTACACACATATACAATTGAACGGCTGTCCGACCCAGCACGGAAGAACGGCACAACAATTGTATATATGTGTACCCAGCTTTAGGCTCTAGCTGGCACGTGTGCGGACAAGGCACACCAAGCATGCCACTTATCTCTTTCCATACGCTTCACCTATGTGGCATGAGCTGGTGCATGCCACGCATTCTGACAAGCTATATGGTTGGCACTATCAGACGAGAAGAACAATACTTCGTCGAAATGGTTGGAATGTCAACATAAGCATTAGGTTGACACTGGCTAGGTCGACAGTCAAAATGTCAACATAGGTTTTTCACTTTTTTTAGCGAGCCATGAGACAGCGTCCCTGTCGATTGTGTCGACATTCGGGCCAAAAAAGTGAAAACCCATAGCCAGTGTCGACCTAATGCTTCCGTTGACCTTAGGTATGTCAACCTATTTCAGGTGTCGACCTAAACCATGTCGACATAAAGTTTATCGACCCGATGACCCATACCCATCCACAGCAAGGAGAGAACATATATGTCAGAGACATAAAACATCTGCGTAACACTGCTCGCCGACACGCCAATTAGTAGCCGCCTGTGATTGGACAAGATGTCCAGAGAGAGAGCATTAACAATCTGATAAACAGCAATAACATTTCCTAATTGCATTACGATAATGCTAGTGTGATTTAATGCAATTAGAAAATGTTACAATGCATTCTGGGAGAAATCCGTTCTTTGTTGTGACCATTATTCTGCTATGAGCATTGATGGGGGTAGAGGGGCACCAGTGCTCATAGATTTCACCGCAGGCATCTTCAGTTTCTTCCAAAATGTTTACATTTTATTTTCCAGTTGTAGCAAAGTCTTTTTTTTAAAGAAAGTAGGAAGAAAAAAACTCACAAACATCCAAAAATACAGAGAGTCGCCTAATACAGTGCATTTACTGTACCGTGGGTCACCTCCACCTGCCTGTCACTGATAGTGTCAATGACCGTAGGGACGTATCACCTTCCCTGCCAGTGTTGCTCCTTCGCATCAGTCACCTTAGCACAGTATTCTATTTATAATTACCCCTGTAATCTTACAGCTCACACAAAGAAACTTGTCACGGGAAACACAAGGTATTATGATGTTTTAAAAAACAAATCTACTTTCAGATTTATGATGTGTTAGATGCTTTCTTTAGCAGAGTTTATCTAACCTGTGCCTGATATAAGCAACAAATAAATTCTGTATTCACTATCAGTCAAGAGGTTTGCTGATGCTGATTATCAGTGGATAAGCAACAGCCACTGACCACCCGCAATAATATGTATATGTTCCTGCTTGTGAGTTTCTCAGGAGTTAAAGAGTTCCACCACATGTAATAGTAGGTCCACCTCTACCTCAGCCATGCACAGTGATTGCACCAGAAAAGCCTGTCCCAGCGGTTTCTTCTTCTTCTTCTGGCATGGCATATGTCAGGGATGGGGAACCTTCGCCCTCCAGCTTTTGTTGAACTACACATCCCAGCATGCCCTGCTATAGTTTTTCTTTTTGGCCATACTAAAACTGTTGCAGGGCATGCTGGGATGTGTAGTTCAACAACATCTGGAGGGCTTGATGGTTCCCCATCCCATTGCTGCTGAAGTAAAGAAGAGAAGACAGAAAGCTACTGGAGGGCACTTACTGTGGAAATTTTGTGTAAGGGTTACTACTGCTGTGGGCATTATGCATAAGTAAGCAATACTACTGTGTTCATTATTTGTAAGCAACACTACTGTGTGGCATAAATATAAGGAATATTACTGTGTAGTATAACTTGAATAAGTGGCACTACTGTGTGTCATTTCATGAATAAGGTGCACTGCTTTGTGGTGAAATATGAATTAGTCACTACATGTGTAATGTGAATATGATTGTGCTACTGTGTGGCATAATTTGAATTTTGGGTACTATTGTGAGGCCACTGTCCCTATATAAAGTATGGGAGGTAGGGCACTGGCTCGTGTTCCACCTAGTTGGATTAGAGAGGAGAGTTCCACCACCTCTCCAAGACCACTTTAAGCCCTGGAGTTTCTATTGCTTTACTCATTCGACCCTCAAATACTGCTTCCCTCCCCATCCTCCCTCTTGAATGATTCTGGTGCAGACTACAGATGTGTCCTCATTAGTTGCGGCTCTAGAGGGTGCGCTGCAGCCCCGTTCAAAATTCAAATAGGGGATGCACACCAACTGCCAGCGAGTCCCATACAGCGATATATGGAAGTTGTTGGGGTGGCAGTTGGTGGGGTTCCTCTTTTTGAATTTTGAACAGTGATACAGCCCATGCTCTGGAGCATCCACTTATCATCATACACTATTGATAGAGAGGGGACAGGATCGGGTGCTCAGACACATATACTATATATAGGGGACAGGATTGGGATCCCTTCTCACCTAGCGGATGCACCAAGTGTCTTTTTCACTCAAATGTGCTTTTTAGTCACATAAATTAAACAGTTGGATGCAACAAACTGGTTAATTTGATGTGCGACAATGGTACATCTGTGTACAATAAGTCTGAATCTCATACAAAAGGTGCTACAATGCAGCGGCTTTAGAATTTTTTCACGTCAAGTTTGGATGTGCTTTGTCTCCGATTTTGTACATCTTTAAAACTAATTCCTTTGTGGTTATAGTCACAGCCGGGCATCTCTGGTACTCTCTGTAGTTGTGTTCTGCTGCGGTGAGAATAAGGGGAGTCCGATTGAAGGTGGGATGTTTTCCTTAGCAACCAATCAGATTCTACTTATTTATTTAGCACCTTCTACAAGATAATATATACAATCTCATTTGTTGCTGAGGGCAACATCCAATCTTCAATAGACCTCATGCTAACTTCGTAAATTTACCCCTAATATGCAAATAAAAAAGTCATTATGCTACACCACTGTGCTACTCTCAGTTGCGCCTGGTGTCACGTGCCACATTACATACAGAGGTTCTGTATAAGAGAACACGTCTGTAGGTCTCAGACCATGCAAGGCTGCTTAGCAGAATACCCAGTATGCAGTCAGCATTCCAGCGGACAGGATGCCGGCATTCAGAGAGAAACTGGGTGGCTGGAGAGACAGCAGGAGGCAGGCTGGGGAGGCCTTAAAAAAGAAGATCAATTGAATGCCAAAAAAAATTATCACATTTTTGTTACATCACTTGCAGGGAATTCATGCATGTTATTTATCAAAAACTGGAAAAATCCTGTAAAAAGAGTCCAGTATCAGCTATCAGCAGTTTGAACCAGCACATGCAATCATGCTGAAGTGATTGGTTTGTTAAACTGTGCATGTCCTTTCAAATATACACACACGCTGAAGTGCTCGGTTTGTTAAACTTTCAAATATACAACATAAAGGTGGTTGGTAGAGCCAAGGGATAATTCCATCTTGCACCACTTTTCTGTTCAATATAGGCTGTATTTTTTGGGGGGGCAGTGGTGACAGACTTTTTTGCATAGACATTGGTATTGGTTATTGCTCTACTGCATTACAAATTTGTAACATATCTTTAAACAGAAATAACTGACGTGTTTGTGCTACTTCTCTGTTTCCTTAGTTTAGCCAGCCTTTGAATAATGGTGAAGAATATTGTTAGCTGTGAGTTGGTCAAAATACATTGGAAACGACTGGAGAAATGTTATTGAGGTTAATAATACTGCAGTTTGTAGCAATTTAAAAGAAAAAAAAACCCTGATGCAAAACCTTAGGATGGTTTTTCCAAAACCAAAATTAAAAACATGGATCTTAAATATCTAGTTTTAATGTGGTAGGATCACACAAAATGCCTCTCCATACCTCCCAACTTTCATTGGTGGTCCAGCGGGATCTTCACATGCGGCACAGCAGTGCATCTGAAATTTGGGGGTGTGGTATCACAACGCACAGTATCTATTCCCTGCTGACAAACGGGTGGCAGCAGGGACTCCCAACTGTCCCCCGCCCAGGACACTGCTGGCCCCAGGCGGGATGCGAGACTGTCCCCAAAAAACAGGACTTTTCCGCGGTAAACGGGACAGTTGGGAGGAATGCCTCTCTACAAAACTTGGTGCACTCATTGGACCTAGTTTAGAAGTACCTATGTTTGCACAGCAGAGTTGCCATTTGCTCAGATCCATGAGCGGTTCCGGTTGGAGACTGGGAGGTGACCTAAGGTATTATGAGGGTGTTGTGTATCAGCAAGTGACTACAATATTACTGGTAGCATTACAGCCACAGGGGCCATTTCTTAATAAAGTTATACAGGAGGCCGTGCCCCAGGCAGAAGCATCATCAAGAGGTAATGTTGTAACCGGCATTACAGGGTTTGCAAAGTCGAGTCATACATTGGGGAGACTATTTGAACCTACTGATGTAAATACAAGGCACTTATTAATGATGTTCTAGGTTGGCAGGTCTATGTAATAATGAGGACGGTCTTAGGGACAGCTGGTTCAGCACACCGACTGTCTGTATCCACTGTGTAAGTAACTAGGGCACTTTGAAATGTACCAGACTTGACCTCGGTGGTAATAGTTTGCTTTTAACGACACCACAGGAGCTCCAATTTGTCTGTATAGTGTGTGCCGGAGGGGTTCCACTGTCAACTAGCATTACTTCCGTCTGACTTCGCCTAAACCTGACCATCTCCAGCTTCAATGCAATAACTAACAATGTCTATCAAAAGTCTCAGTATCGTATTTAGAAGGTGAACATTTGTTGCAGATAAAGTGAACCTGTAACAGGAGGAATACAAATGTAATAAGATTGCTGCTGTGATCCATTTAGTTGCGCACTGCTCTCTTGCATTACGTCAGCACATTTTGGGGCATTGGTTTATGCTTACCGAGTATTAGTAAGTTAGAGAAGCACTAATGACCAATCAGAGGTTCCAGTTCCATTTATACCCTAATAAGGGCAACAATTACCAGCGCCAGCTGCAGACCCTGGGCTACAGCGCAGATCATGTAGTGGTACGGCTATGAGCGGTGTATTATCAGCAGATGAGTGACGAGATGGATGGCTTCCCATAATGTCCTGCTATGGAAAGTCGTCCAACCCCAGGAATATCACTCCGAAGGGCGAAAATCACGCAGTGTGTTTGCATTGAGCGATTTTCCCCATAATCGTTGAATGAACAAAATACAGATTACTTGTCTCATATTAAGGAGGAACAGCTGGGTCCCTTGTACTGTAGTTGGAACATTCCTCCCCACTGAGCATTCTCTTACACCCAGGACAGAACAGCTCTCTATAGGGAGGAGATGACTTGTATGTTATTCAGTTATGTTTGTACTCTTTGTAGCTTTTCCTCTTTCTGACCATCACCTCATCTCCTTCTCCCTCACTGCTTCCCCCTCTCCCACCCCCCCTCCCAAGCGCATTGTCTCACGGCATAACGTCAACACACTTGATCTTGCTGCCTTCTCAAACACGCTGTGTCCTCTTCTCGCCCCAATCGCCCTCATGTCCTGCCCGAACCTCGCTGCCTCCCTCTATAATGACACCCTATCTTCGGCATTGGACTCTGCCTGCCCTCCCTCCTCTATCCCCCTTCGATGCTCCAACCCCCAACCGTGGCACTCACCTATCACCCGATTCCTTAAAAAGTGCTCTCGCACTGCTGAGCGCTTCTGGAAGAAATCACGCTCCCTTGCGGATTATCTCCATTTCAAATTCATTCTTTCCTCCTTCAGCTCTGCCCTTGCTCTGGCCAAGGAATCCTACTTTAAGTCCCTCATCCTTTTCCAATCATCCAATCCCCGCAGGCTCTTCGCCACCTTCAACTCCTTGCTCTCCCCCCCTCCTCCAGCTCTTCCGTCCTCCATCGTAGCCGCTGATTTTGCTACCTACTTTTCAACCAAAATCTCCTCTCTCAGGACTGCCATCACTGCTGCCATGACCTCACCCTCTCCCTCCTCCCCTCCTACATCTCCACTCCCCTCCTTCCAACCCCTGTCCTCATTTTACCCCACCACTGCTGCTGAAGTCCACTCTATCCTTCAATCCGCTTCTCCCTCCACCTGCCCGCTTGATCCTATCCCCTCCAATATTATCCGTCGTCTCAGTCCATCAGTCTGCTCTCACCTGGCTCACCTCTTTAATCTTTCCCTATCCTCTGGGATCTTCCCTTCCTCCTTCAAACACGCTCTTGTCTCCCCAATTCTCAAAAAAACAAATCTGGACCCCAACTCTCCATCCAACTACAGGCCCATCTCCCTCCTCCCTTTTGCCTCCAAACTCCTAGAACGTCTGACCTATAATCGTCTCCTAAGCCACCTTACTGCTAACTCCATTCTAGACCCCCTCCAATCCGGGTTCCGCCCTTTACATTCCACTGAAACTGCCCTGACCAAAGTCACTAACGATCTACTATCGGCTAAATCCAAAGGCCTCTTCTCTATCCTCATCCAGCTTGATCTGTCGGCTGCCTTTGACACTGTTGACCACCCTCTCCTGCTCAACACCCTCCGCTCCTTTGGCATCACTGGCACGGTCTTCTCCTGGTTCACCTCATACCTCTCCGATCGCTCCTTCTCCGTCTCCACTCCGAGCTCCTCCTCTCCTACTACCCCCCAGCCAGTCGGTGTTCCCCAAGGGTCAGTCCTTGGCCCTCTCCTCTTCTCCCTCTACACCACCTCTCTGGGCACCCTCATCAGCTCCTATGGTTTTCATTACCACCTTTATGCTGATGATACCCTAATCTATCTCTCCTCCCCCGACTTATCCCCATCACTTCTGTCCAAGGTCTCCGAATGCCTCACGGCCATCTCAGCCTGGATGACCCAACGCTTCCTGAAACTAAACATGGCTAAAACTGAACTTCTAATCTTCCATCCCCCGAACATCCCCTCTTCTCCCACTATCTCCATCAGCATTGGTGAAACCGAGATCACGTCCACCGACCAAACGCGATGCCTCGGTGTCATCATTGACTCCTCCCTCTCTTTCACCCCCCACATTCGTGCTCTCTCACAGTCTTGCCGCTTTCACCTACGCAACATCTCACGCATCAGACCATTCCTCTCCACTGACGCGACCAAAATTCTCATTCACTCTCTTGTCATCTCCCGCCTTGACTACTGCAACATCCTTCTCTCTGGGCTACCTCTCACCCGCCTCGCACCTCTCCAATCCATTCTTAACGCTGCTGCTAGGCTCATCTTCCTCTCCCGCCACTCTACCTCCGCCTCCCCCCTCTGTTTATCTCTTCACTGGCTCCCAATTCCTTTCCGAGTTCTCTTTAAACTCCTCACCACCACCTACAAGGCTCTCTCCTCCTCCACAGCTCCCTACCTCTCTTCACTGATCTCTATCCACACTCCCTCCCGTCCTCTTCGCTCCATCGCTGACCGCCGACTGACCTCTCACCTAATCACCTCCTCCCACTCCCGTGTCCAAGATTTCTCTCGCGCTGCCCCCCTGCACTGGAACAACCTCCCGCCACCCATCAGGCTATCTGATTCCCTTACCTCCTTCAAGCGCTCCCTCAAAACCCACTTTTTTCGACTAGCCTATCCCTCCTCCTAACCTCTTTTGATCCTCCTATCCTGCCTCCGTTCCCCTCCGTTCCTACTTATCCTATTGTATTTCGTTCGTCCACCCACCTATTTTTAGTATGTTAACTCTTATGAGCAGGGCCCTCCTTCCTCACGTACTCACCCTACCTCTTTACCTCACCTGTGCTCCTGTCCTGTTCTTCCCTTCCTCTACTTCATCTTCGGTCTCCTTGACTATTTTGACACCTACTTCTGAACTGATGCTGATTTTAGTTCTACCAGCTATACCCCTATTTATACTGTATCTTTCTACACACCCTGTACGTTACCTTGTAATTTTTTTTTTTTTTGTTTGCTATGTACGGCGCTGCGGACACTTTGTGGCGCCTTATAAATAAACGTACTACTACTACTACTACTCTATGTTGCTGAAGGCATAAGTAATATTAGAGAGTATCATTGAATTTCTTTTTTTTTGCCTTCACAGGGAATTTATGTATTATTATAGTTTTTATTCCAAGAATATTTTCTGTTGAAATCATTTACTCTCCCTGTGTGTGATTTATATTGTATTTTAATAGGCAACTAAACTCAAGTCATAATGCAAATGAAGCATGACGGTTGATGCTTGACGGTTGATGATCCATTTAGTCTCATCAACACTAAACTGTTATTTTACTAGAACCTTCAACAGGGACTAAGGGGGTTAGTCTGGTTGATTCGAGTCCACCAAACCTCGCCGGACGATTGCCGGTCTGCCCACCCCCCTTCTCGCAGCGTGTGTTCCCACGCACAGGCTGCGAATGGATGTTTAACATAAACATCCATTTGCATGCTGCGGGGAACACCCCATCGAATAATGTAGAAGGTGCACGCATATAAAAGTGACTTTCAAGTCACTTACATACAGTATGCGTGCAGGCTGGGACGGAAATGGGGGACAGCTAACATCCGGTGATGTCAGCTGCCAGCCCCCCGCACCCATGTCATGGCCTCATTAGCATGAGAACGCCCAGTGTTCTCATGGGAATGCCCATTTAACGCTGGGCCTTCCCATGTGGTAATGGGGCTGCCTGGCACCGCAACGCCCCTCTCCGCCCACCCCACCTGCTATGTTGGGTGCCTGCACCCGGCAAACAGAATAAAACAGATTAATTTAACTTGGTGGTGATAAAGTGGCTGGTGATATCCACCAACCAATCAGCTATGAACTATTACAGTCACCAAGGCATCTTACAGAGGGGGCGGGTAGTGGGCAAACAGGGGGCTGCAGCATGGGGACACCCAAGCCCCTGACAGACAGCAATGGTAGGTCCATACCAGGTTGCTGCCGGCTGACAGGTAGGAAGTGGGGGAGGGGGAGGCATGGACTGGGGCCTCAGGTGTGCATCTCCAAAAAGCCCAGGCAATTAGCGCATGACACCCCCCCTCCCTTTTGTCGCCACTGCCTACCAGCAGCAGTGTGGTTAATGCTCAGGTACAGCATGTGGTGGATGTGGGGTAAATATTGCCTGAAATGGGCTGAATTTAGGAGGTTATGCACCATTGGATCCATGCCCCCTATCCGCAAACAATACTGACCATTTCCACCTCCCAGTATATAACCATCCACTCCACTGTTCCTTAGGGATACAAGGCAGAACAGCGCCATAACCTTGAACTGACTTACAGATAATAACTTTTAGACAATGCAATGACTATACTCTGAATGACCCATAATGACCTCCTACAGGTCTCCTCATGGGTACGGTATAAATGGTTGATACCTTGAAATGGTTGATATAGCCAAGTCGACTTTGACAAGAGGTCGACACAAGCTTATGGTCGACATAGACATGGTCAACATGAAAAAGGTAGAACAAAAACAATGAGAAACAATGTCTATGTCTATGTTGTCCATAAGCTGGTGTCAACCTTTTGTCAAGATTGACTTTGGGTAGTTCGACCACTTCAAGGTTTCAACCTAGTCAATGTCAACCATTAGTGGTGACATGGGTCTGTGATCTTTCTGGTTACCATGAAGGACATGTATTAAGCAGTGTGAAGATTGGAGTAGTTAACCAGCAGAGAAGTTGCCCATAGCAACCAACCATCATTGAAGTAACATTTATTGCAGCGCTGTACAACCATATAGTTGCCTTCACTGTTTTTTTTTTTCATCCCAACCACATACAGAAGTCTATTCTTAAAGCAGTGAAAAGGGTTGGAGAAGTGGACCAATCAGCTTGGAGGTAACATTTATCAAGTGCATTCTTCATAATCATACGTAGCAGCTGATTGGTTGACATGGGCAACTCTCCACTGTTTTCACTGCTTCACATACAGACCCCATAAACCCTTTTAGCAATACAAATGAAACCTGAAGAGGAGCAGCTGATAACCTACCACAGATTTACTAGAAAGGGATGTTCAAGGCACTGCATGATCTGTAGTTCTCTGAAGACATTCCGCACCTCGTCTCTTTCCACGCACTTCTGCTTGTTCATGTATTTCATGGCGTACATCTTCTTGGAGTCCCGCTTCTGTACAATGCACACCTGGAAGATGAAGAGTCTGTGAGCTTCACATGTGCAGGGTAATTAATCATGACAAATTCATTTAGGGGAAATTTACCAATATGAAAAACCTAGTTTTTCGTATTGGTATTTTCCCTACGACTGCATACGACTGTTTAAGTCGTATGCAAAGTCATGTTCCGGAGGATCAGTTACAAAGCAGTCAGATACGACTGCTTTGTAACCCTCCGATGGTGTAATGATTTGTATTAGCGGCCGTATATACGGCTGCTAATACGAATTATTTCTAGCAGTCTGCACGGATCAGTCAGATCCGTGCAGGCTGCAAGGTGTAAAAAAAATAGAAAAAATAAATAAATTTAAAAAAAAAAACAGCGTGGGGTCCCCCCCACAGCCGTAACCAGCACCAGGCTGAAGGAGCCGGGGCCGGTAATTAAAAATCAGGGAACCCGACAAATAGGGGTTCCCTGATTTTTAACAACCAGCCCCAGGCTCCTGCTCTGGGGCTGGTTCCCAAAATACGGGGGACAAAATGAGTAGGGGTCCCCCCTATTTTAAGAACCAGCCCCAGGCAAAACCAGCCAGCAGGGTAATGCCACAGCCGGGGGGAGACTTTTTATGCAAGTCCCCCCGGCCAAAGCATTCATCCCTACCGACCAGTCAGCCTGGCCAGGGGCCCTGGGGGAGTGGGGACCCCCCCAATGAAGGGGTCCCCCCCCTCCACGACTTACCTGACCAGGCTGAAGCCTGGTGCTGTCCTCGATGCCCCTGGGCGGTGGGCATCGAGCTGATTATCGTGTAAAAAAAAAGATGAACCTATTGTTTTTTACTGTGGCACTACAAGTGCCAGCAAGCCTCCCCAGCAAGCTGGGACTTGGAGAACCACAAGTCCCAGCCTGCTGGGCATTAAAGGGCCCGCTGGCACTTGTAGTTCCACAGTTGTAGGTACTTGTAGTTCCACAATAGTGCACAAAACACACTGACACACTTTTAAAATAAAAGTTTATTACATACAAAGCCCACACATACTAATACTTACCTATCTTCTTTCCGTAGGTATCCCTGGTCCTGTGTCGTCGTCTTCTGGTCCTGTATCGTCTTCTTCCTCCATGTCGACCGTCGCTGTCGCCGTCCGGATCCGACGAAATCCATTTGGGAAGCTGTGGAAGGAAACCATACTCACCTGTCCCAGTGCGACGTAGTCCAGGTAAGTGTCTTGGCAAAAAAACAAACCGAACACCCTGAAACCAAGCGGACACGGAGACGCACGGTGTTTGTTTACATCGTGCGGCTCCGCCTCCCGAATGCCGCTATTGGCCGCCTTGTGGCCTAGCGGCTCCTGATTGGCCGCTAGGCCGCAAGGCGGCCAATAGCGGCATTCGGGAGGCGGAGCCGCACGATGTAAACACTGTGCGTCTCCGTGTCCGCTTGGTTTCAGGGTGTTCGGTTTGTTTTTTTGCCAAGACACTTACCTGGACTACGTCGCACTGGGACAGGTGAGTATGGTTTCCTTCCACAGCTTCCCAAATGGATTTCGTCGGATCCGGACGGCGACAGCGACGGTCGACATGGAGGAAGAAGATGACACAGGACCAGAAGACGACGACACAGGACCAGGGATACCTACGGAAAGAAGATAGGTAAGTATTAGTATGTGTGGGCTTTGTATGTAATAAAATTTTATTTTAAAAGTGTGTCAGTGTGTTTTGTGCACTATTTTTTTAACTGTGGAACTACAAGTGCCAGCGGGCCCTTTAATGCCCAGCAGGCTGGGACTTGTGGTTCTCCAAGTCCCAGCTTGCTGGGGAGGCTTGCTGGCACTTGTAGTGCCACAGTAAAAAACAATAGGTTCATCTTTTTTTTTACACGATAATCAGCTCGATGCCCACCGCCCAGGGGCATCGAGGACAGCACCAGGCTTCAGCCTGGTCAGGTAAGTCCTGGAGGGGGGGACCCCTTCATTGGGGGGTCCCCACTCCCCCAGGGCCCCTGGCCAGGCTGACTGGTCGGTAGGGATGAATGCTTTGGCCGGGGGGACTTGCATAAAAAGTCTCCCCCCCCCGGCTGTGGCATTACCCTGCTGGCTTGTTTTGCCTGGGGCTGGTTCTTAAAATACGGGGGACCCCTACTCATTTTGTCCCCCGTATTTTGGGAACCAGCCCCAGAGCAGGAGCCTGGGGCTGGTTGTTAAAAATCGGGGAACCCCTATTTGTCGGGTTCCCTGATTTTTAATTACCGGCTCCAGGCTCCGTCAGCCTGGTGCTGGTTACGGCTGTGGGGGGGACCCCACGCCGTTTTTTTTTTATATTTAATTTTTTTTCTATTTTTTTACACCGAAGCCTGCACGGATCTGACTGATCTGTGCAGGCTTAAAGCAAATACGACAGGAAAATGGTGTTCTATTTTCCTGTCGTATTTGCGTGGGTGTTTTACACCACTAATCAGCCGTATTATCAGTACGGCTGCTTAGTAAATCAGAAACCACCATTCTTTTGAATGGTGATTTCTGTCGTATCCTATCGATGGTGTAGACATTCGTATTTGTAAATACAAATACGAATGTTCCATCTTTAGGACTACGAATTGTTGTATTTTTGGGATTGTAAATCCCGAAAATACAAATTCGTAAAAAAAAGGTTTATTTCTGCCTACGAATACACCTTTTTTCTACGAATCCATTTTGGTAAATGTCCCCCTTAATCTCAGATCTATTCTCAGGCCGAATAATTGGTAAATCTGAGGGTAATAAAGCCAGACAGCAAACAAACAAACAGCTACTACATAACTACCGTGTTTCCCCTATAATAAGCCCTACCCTGAAAATAAGCCCTAGCTAAGTCTCCATTTCCCCCAGTCCCTGCACTAACTTGCAATGCTTCCAGCTCCCCCCCCTCCCCCCTGCATGAAATGGATGCTGCTGCTACAGTAGCAACCTTGGTGCCGCCGAAGCCTCAGCGGTCCCACGGAGGCAATTGCACATGTGACTTCACCGCGCACCATCCAAGACTGAGCGGCGTCTGTACGGTACACAGGCGGGAGCGGAGTGACTGAGTGACGACGGCGGGAAGGCTGAAAAACGCGGAAGGAAAAGGAAAGTGGCAGTTGTGCTAAAAGTATAAGGTGAGGGACAGGACTGAGGGGGATGATGTTAATAAAAACAGAACTGAGGGGCATGCTGTCAATGTTAATTAAAATAAGCCCTACCCCGACTATAATCCCTATCGTGTTTTGTGTTCCAAAACAAATAAAACAGTGTCTTATTATCGGGGAAACACGGTAGTAACAGCCAACCTAGTGGTAGAACTGGAACTCATTTCTAATTAATAGGTTTGCTGTAATTAACATTCAGAATTTGCTAGAATAATATATTTCACTAACATTGGGACAAATGTATCAAGCCTGGGGAAGTGATAAAGTGGTTGGTGATAACACACCAGCCAATCAGCTCATAACTGTTATTTTTCAAACCCAGCATGTACCTTGGCAGTTAGTGGATGACTGGCTGGTTTGTTATTACAGGGCCTTTTATCACTTCCCCTGACTTAATACATCTGCCCCCAGTGTTTACAGTACAAGTCATTGCACCATGTAAATATATGATAATTGGTGGCACAGATTAATCCAAGGGGCATTTTAAGAAACTTTGATGGCCTTTTGCATGTTCTGGCATGCTAATCATGAGCTGATAAAGTACTAGACACTTTATCACTTCTCCCTTTTCACTGCTTCACACATCTTACCCTGAGTTAGCACAGATCACCATACACACATCACTATGTATGTATGTATGTATGTATGTATGGGCAATCTCGCCACAGGGAAGCTCAAGGGCGATTCCCCTAGCCTGCCTCACTCAGCGTGTAGGATATGGGAAAATCTCCCCGTGTCTATAAGCTTTTACCCTAGCCTGTCAAAGTTGAATTTCTCTTGATTTAATACTTGCAACAAATAAAAAAGTTATTACATTTTAAGATCTATTAAGAGGGGAATATTCAAAAAAGAAATGTTTTACGTTAGGAGAATTGCTTTAGGTTGGCCAAAATATATAGGTCAATCAAGATCCACCTTTCAAATATATTCTCATTGCATTGTTAGCTAAGTACTGTATATTGTATGTACACTGTGTACTGTATATATATATATATATATATATATATATATATATATATATATATATATCCACACCACTTAAATATCATGATTGCTTAGAATATCTAAAAATCAGCATACGTGAACCTCTACATAAGCCCTTATGTGGCTATACCCATACTACCTGAAATTCCAACTGAACGTGTTGCCCTATGTGTCCACATGTTACCTGTTTCATTAATAAATAACAATTCATTCTATTGTTTAATGTCACCTGGGATTTCCCTCTGGAAAATGTGATACGTAAATGCTTCACAGTATGCATATGACACATTTTCTTGTTTGATTTTCCTCTTTGACTTCCCACTGCTCTGCAATTAGTACTGTCCCCATCTCTCCTGTGGCTTGGATCTGGCAGTCCTCCTAGGACAGCACTTATTGCGTTTGTCATCGCCAGTCTAATCAATATATAACTGTCTGCAATCAGCATGCTGTTCCTCTGCTTTCATGTGTCAGACATTACTAGTATAGTTTTACAGACTGTCGTCTGGATTTTCAGACGAATAGACAGAGGGGTAAGTGGGAGACTTTGTCCCAGGGCATGGAGATCTGTAATTACATCTCCACACAATGGCATTTAAAAAGCTAAAGAAGTAAAGAGAGTATGCATTGCTGTGTAAAGATGCAGTGTCAGTGCCTGAAGCAGAGAAGAATAAGGAAGTAGAATAATGGAGGGTTCGGAAGATAGTTAAAAATGAAGAACAGGTGAAGAGAATCAGATGGGGTTACTCCATTTCAATCAGTTACCCAGAACACATACAGCTGTTGGTGGTTAGAATACAGATGCTGGCATCCCAATGAAGGGAATCCCAACAGGGGTCCAGTAAGTATGTTGACCTTCCCCTGAACCCGCAGCCTAACCATAACCCTTCCTTGCTACAGCTCTATCCTAACCCCCACAGTCCAACTCTCACCCTCCCTGTTTGTGGTTAAACTCCCACCCCCCACACACATTAAACCTAACCCTGCCTCGTAGCCTAACCCTAACTCCAACTTCTAAGTGCCTAGCCCCTCCTTCCTGCAGCCTAAACTCCCTCCCCCACCTCTGGCTATGGTATTCTGACTGCCAGGATCCCGACAGCCAGGATGTTAACTGCATCTCCCAAAGGCAGTAATGCTGCCATCACCAGTGTGGAATGACTGGTGCTAATGTACTGGGCCCACAGCCTGCCAATGTTCTCAATGGTGAAAGAAGCATTTTGTCAGTAGGCTGCAAGTACCCCTGTTAGTGTCAGTTGCATTGCTGGGCAGGTAGACTTAAACCCATGACCTTTCACATTGCAGTCAGACACTGTACACATGGAGCTATTTGCTCCAGTGAAAACACTTTAAAACATTATAATACCTAGTGACTACAGAATTACTATCACTCATTTATACTTTAGTAATAACCACTTATCATATACATTATTTCTAGAAGGAGATTTTTGGTGACAAACCCTTTTTCTCCCTACTTCATACCAATTGTTAATTTAGAATTGCACATGTATTGTTTTTTTAAAAAAAATCGAGGTTAAAAATTTACTTTTGTCCCATTCACAAGCAAAATTTTCACACGGGCCGTCTAGGAATACCATCGCTAAGGTTTAATATTTTAAATATTTAAATTTACAATCTGCAAATCAACATGAATCTTTCCAGTAAAAAAACAAAAACACAAAAACAAAACTGAAAGCAAAGAACAATTAAAGTAAAATCGGCTACTTATACCAACAAAAATATATTTTAACACATATATTGGTGCAAAGTTAAAACAAAGCTTTGCTTCTACAGAGTACAACACCTGTAATTCTTCGGATGTTAAATGCTATCTATATTTTTCAGACCGGATTCAATATCCAGGATACATACTGTAGTGTTTGTCTGTTGCCGTTCATGCTTAGTAAAGTTGCTGGTTTCAATCTATATAAGCACCATAAGTCCCCATTATCTCTTTTAAATTGATTAGTTAACAGCGTTGCATTAACTAAACAACAAGATAAGGGAACTCTTGGATGCAATGAACCAGAACAGGAAAGTAAGGTATAATGTCTGTATATTTCCTGAAGGTGATGCTGTTTAAATACTGTAGATGATAAATGATGTTCATTACTAAAGGTTTTATAACCAATGGGCTTATCTATTATTATTCTGCTGTAGAACCATTTTTCTTATTGCAGTGATAGAAAATCTTTTGCCGAAATCTAAGAAGAAAATTTACCAGTACAGATCCTCCACTAACGACCTCCTGAGAAACCAAAAATGGATAAAGGATATTCTTTGAAGAATAGGTAAACAACAACAAAAAAAAACATTATCTCTTTTCTATTTCTCAATTAAACTCTGATGACTTAAAAACAAAACAAAATAATTGAATGCAGATTCTAATAGAACTGGGTCTTATCAAATGGTAATTAATGTACTCATCTACATAAGGTGAGAACAAAGCTTTTATAAAGCTTGAACAATGTATTTCTGGGCCCTTGCAGCCCTCATTCCATAACAACAGTTCCACCTAAATGGAAAAACTACAAATACAATTTTCAGCTTTCTAAAACAAATTTATAAAGAAAAGTCTTAAAATGTATTAATATTGCCAACATTATTGTAAAACATTTAAATTGGGTACAATCACAAATCAAAACAGACAATGGAATCCTATTTCAGCCTGTAGTTTTCAATTAATCGATGTATCCTCCTTTTAAAACATGTAACCATGTTTTGCAAGTCACTGTCCACTTTATAAAATTTTCACTGCAGCATAATTAAAGAACTTCACTTGATTTTGTGGTTGACCTTTACCCTGGTTGGAAGTTCAATTAAAATATAACACTTTTAAAATCACAGATAGCAGAATCTGAATAAATCTAAGGCAATTTAGTAGTTGTGAATCTTTTTATAATGTACCATAGTATTGAGTTTCCACAATGTCTATTTTGATGGTAAAAATATCATCTTTTCAAGGCTTGTTTGTAGATGAAAACTTAAAATTGCTAGAATTCTTGATATATCAAAATATAGAAATGGAAATAGATGAAGAGCACGCTCAGAAGTAGCCATCATTTTATAGACAATTTTTTAGTGGATTGATTTTTTTAAAATGTATTAAAACATAGACGACAAATATACATCAGACACAATGTCCATTGATCAGTTCTTTCAAGATGGAAAATACCTAACGTGTTTCGTCATAAAACGACTTTATCAGGGGTACTGATTCCGAACCATCCTTTTAATCGGTTATGTCCGACGGGATTAAAGGGAATATGTAGGTGTAGTCCGTATATTGTAAAGTGAACCAGAAACAGCAAACCTGTTCTCAAATCTCCAGTTCTCAAGTATTTTTGAGTTAAAGTTATCCTTCCATATAAAAAGCACATTGACAAATATGTCTTCTTCAATGTACAGTGAAGGGTTTGTTGTCATTAATAAAATTGGTTCCCATGGTTTTTCCTTGAATTTGTACATAATATTTCGGTACTTATGTATTATCTGGGCTCCCATGTTAAATGCACCCCATTTTTTCATACCCCTACTATCCAACTACGCATGGAGTTGATTTTTTATAGTAGAGCCACCGTGCCCGAAGCGTGGCGAGCGCAGCGAGCCCCGCGACGGGACGCGGTCTCATAAGAAAAACGGGAGCCCAGATATTACATATGCTGCTCTTGCAACTCATATGCTGCTCTTGCAGGGTTGGAATGTATGACCAACATAGGCAATAAAGAACAGGAAGATATGAGGACTTCTACCTCTACAAACTGTAGGACCAGGAAAATTTCACCTCCAAAAAGGACTGCACTTCTTTTGGGAGATTCCATCATTAGAGGAGTTAATCTGGGAAATGCTACTCAAGTAGAGAAACAAGTAAGGTGCTTACCTGGAGCCACAGCTCCAAGAGATAAAGAATGCATGCTAAGAATTGTAAAGGCAGCAAGAAAAGATGGGGAGGTGGATGTCATCGTCCACCTAGGCACAAATGACCTGGTTAATGCTGAAGTCATGGCCATAAAAGATGAATTTAGAAAGTTAGGAACTGCTCTAAAACAGGTGGCAACCACTGTAACTTTTTCAGAAGTATTGCCAGTACACCAAGGGGAAGATAGAACTCTGAGAATCAGAAACTTCAATGTTTGGCTAAGGAATTGGTGCAATGAGGAGAGATTTGGATATTTAGGTCAAAGTCAAGCTACCTGGCAAGACAGAGCCTTATATAAAAGTGATGGCCTGCACCCATCTTCAAAGGGAACAAGAATATTAAGTGAGAAGTTTGGAAGCTTCATAAGCAACTATTTAAACTAGCAGAGGGGGGCAGTGAACCAAATGAAGAAATCTGCTCCCCCCAACCTAGAGGTATTGTCTCAGCAGGAAAATGGAACAGGAAGCCTATCCACTGCAACAAAAGATAATGCCAATCAAAACCGAATAGATATAGGCAGAAAGATGAACATAGCTAGCAGCAGGAGAAGCACAAACACAACTTTAAGAGCTATGTGTGCAAATGCTAGAAGCTTAGGAAATAAAATCCCAGAATTAATTGCAATAATGACAAGGGATGAACTGGATATTGTGGCTATTACAGAGACATAGTGCAATGAAAATCATGACTGGGACATAGCTATACCAGGATATACTTTATTTAGGAAGGACAGAATGGGAAGAATTGGAGGAGGGGTTGCAATATATGTGAAAAAAAAGTATAAAGACTACCTTAATACAAAGTATTGAAGAAAAAACTGAGGCCCTTTGGGTGACCATAGAAACAGGGGAGAAGGCGATTTTTCGTATAGGGTGATCTACAGACCACCAGGTCAGGAAGAGGAACTTGACAAGAGCCTATTGCAGGACATCAATAAAATGGCTTTAAAAGGAGAGGTGATAATCATGGGAGACTTTAATCTACCTGATGTAAACTGGGAGCTGCCTGTTGCAAGTTCCACCAGAAGTAGGGACATGCTGAATTCCTTGCAAGGAGCATCCCTCCAGCAATTGGTGAGGGAGCCCACTCGTAAGGACGCAATACTAGACTTAATACTTACAAATGGTGACAGAATATCTGACATTAATGTGGGTGAAAACCTGGGATCCAGTGACCATCAAGAAGTATGGTTCAAAATAAAGACAGAGACTGACTCATCGCACACAAAAACAAAGGTGTTAGATTTTAGGAAGGCTGATTTTGTAGAGATGGGAAACTCTGTAAGGGATTCTTTGGCAAAGTGGAGGAACTTGGAAGGAGTGCAGGATAAGTGGGAAAAATTAAAAAGTGCAATTCTAAAAGCAACAGAACTTTGTGTCAAAAGAGTTAGGAAAAACACAAGAAAAGGAAGCCATTGTGGTTTGCAAAAGAAGTAGCAAGTATTGTGAAAGCAAAAAAGTTGGCCTTTAAGAAATTTAAGCAGACGCAGAAGAATGAGGACAAAGAGGTGTATCTTGTTAGACAGAAGGAGGCTAAGAAGGTAATCAGATGTGCAAAAGCACAGGCTGAAGAGAAAATGGCCCAATCAGTGGGTAAAGGGGGGGGAAACTTTTTTTAGGTGTATAAGTGAAAGGAGAAAAACAAAAAGTGGAATAATAAGACTAAAGACAGAGAGTGGAAGTTTTCTTGAGGGGGACAATGTAATAGCAGATAATATTAATAATTATTTCTGCTCAGTATTTACTGCTGAAAGAGAGGGAAAGGGACCACAATTAAGTTGCAAGTATAGTCAGAAAACTGAGGGAGAGACAAGTACATTTACAGAGGAGAAAGTCCTCACAGAACTCTCAAAACTGAAAGTGAATAAATCAATGGGGCCAGATGGGATACATCCAAGGATACTAAAAGAGCTCAAAGGGGAGCTGGTAAAACCAATAACAGAATTATTCAACCAGTCACTAGCTACTGGAGTAATCCCAGAGGACTGGAAAACAGCGAATGTAGTCCCACTGCACAAAAGTGGAAGCAAAGAAGAGGTAAGCAACTATCGACCAGTGAGCCTTACATCAGTAGTAGGGAAATTGATGGAAACACTCTTAAAAGAAAGAGTTGTAGAATATCTCAAAACCAGCAATTTACAGGATCCAAAACAGCATGGGTTTACTGGGGGAAGATCATGTCAAACAAATCTTATTGACTTTTTTGACTGGGTGACTAAAGTAATAGATCAAGGTGGGGCTGTAGATGTAGCTTATCTAGACTTTAGTAAGGCTTTTGACAGTGTCCCACATCGCAGACTGTTAAATAAACTTGAAAGCTTGGGATTGGATTCTAAGATAGTTGAATGGATAAGAGCATGGTTGCAGGACAGAAAACAGAGAGTTGTAGTAAACGGAGTACAGTCAAAGGAGGGAAAGGTTACAAGTGGAGTACCCCAGGGATCTGTACTTGGACCGGTGCTTTTTAATATCTTTATTGGTGATATTGCAAATGGAATTGAGGGTAAAATGTGCCTTTTTGCAGATGATACAAAGGTATGCAACAGGGTAGACACACCAGGAGGGGTAAAACAAATGATTGATGATCTAGGTAGATTAGAGGAAAGGTCAAGAGCATGGCAACTACAGTTTAATGCCAAAAAATGCAAAATCATGCACTTGGGTTGCAAAAATCCAAAGACTCAATATAGTATAAATGGCACTATAATGGAAACTACTGAGGAAGAGAGGGATCTAGGTGTCACTATTTCAGGGGACTTAAAGGCAGGTAGGCAATGTAACAAAGCAATGAAGAAGGAAAGTCAGATGCTTGGTTGCATAGGGAGAGGTATCAGCAGTAGAAAGAAAGAAGTAATAATGCCACTGTATAGGTCATTGGTACGACCTCATCTAGAGTATTGTGTTCAGTTCTGGAGGCCATATCTCCAGAAGGATATAAATACATTAGAGACTGTACAAAGAAGGGCAACTAAAATGGTGCATGGCCTACATCACAAAATGTACCAGGAAAGACTAAAAGATCTTAATATGTATACTTTAGAGCAGAGAAGGGAAAGGGGGGACATGATAGAAATATATCAAGGGTTTTAGCAAGGTACAGGTGGGAGACATTCTTCACAGGAAGAGGAGCAGCAGAACACGAGGACATGCACTGAAACTAGAGGGAGGAAGATTCAGGGGAAATTTGAGGAAGAATTACTTCACAGAAAGAGTAGTAGATAAGTGGAATAGCCTCCCATCAGAGGTGGTAGAGGCAAATACAGTAGTACAATTTAAACATGCTTGGGATAGGCATATTGATATCCTTACAAAAAAATAAGGATCAAATATGGTTTGAGGTAACATGTTTAAAAAAGGAGCAGACTAGATGGGCCAAGTGGTTCTTATCTGCCGTCAAATTCTATGTTTCTATGTTTCTAAGTATCAATATTTCTCATAGAAAGATGACTTACGTCATGTGAAAACTCATCAACATTCAAAATATCATTTTTCCCTGAATATAATTTGCCAATGAATAAGGGATGTATATTGATACCCAACCAGATCTCTATTTCTATTTATATTTGGATTACTTAAGTCATTTCACTTACATTAAAAGGTTGCTGACCAATTTTTGTAAAGGAAAAAAAATCTTACATAACTTAAAAACTCATACCCAATATATGGGCTAATTTGTTTAGGACATTTTGTAAGTCTTTCATTTAAGTTGGATTTTTGATGAAAGGGTTCGACCTTACAGAAAGTATCGGATACAGAAATCTATGTGCTAAGCCTTGGAGAGCAGTATAGTGCACAGAGATAAAGTACCATTCAATCATCTCCTAACAGCCATGCTACGGGACATGTTTGAAAAATGGCAGTTAGTAGCTGATTGGCTGGTACCATATCTTTGGCAATTGTATCTCTCGCCAAGGCTAAGTACATAAAACCCTATGTACTGTAGTCTATTGCTGTGTACACACTGTGAGATTCTGATTAACTTTCTATTCGATTTTGACAATATAGTCAAAATTTCATAGAAAGTTAGTCAGAATCGCTCAGAATTAAGCAGCATTCAATCTAGATTTGATCCCGAAGCACAGCCCTGTGGCATTGTAATCGAAAGCAGAAATAGGCTGTGCAGGCAAGTTTATTTCTGCTAGATTGAAAGGCGGACCATGCTATTCAACGCAGCATGGCCTCCGTCGCGCCCCCACCCAGCGCCGACCCTACCTCCCTGCCAGCCGATGCCGGCAGTCTGCCGGGTCTCAGCGGCCACCGGTGTCGAATATATATCAGCGCACTCCAGATCACACGATTAAGAGGTGGGAAAGCCCCCTACTGCAGGCTGGCAAATGGTGGCGGATGGCAATAGAATCAATGCTTCATCTGTAGGACAGATTTAATTTCATTGACTTTGTTTTTATGTCAGTTTGAATCACCTTATTAGAAATGTCTTTAATTTTGGAAGTTACATTTTCATAGTTTGCTGTGACTGTGTCCCCTTTAAGGAAGATCTTGTTCATAGGCATTACAGAGGTCAAGTTTGGTAGTATGGGCAAAAGAAAGGCCCTTACTAATCCTTGGGTGCAGGATTTATTTTTAAACTGCTTAGAGTACAAATGCCTTGGTTACTCTACTGTAATCTTTACTTGATAGATTGCTGCAAATTGTACTAGAGTAGAGAACATGATCTCAGGCTTAATGACTCTTATGCTGGGTACACACCAGGACGACAAGGGTCCGACCCCATCAATCTATATCCAATTCCGACCGATTGGATGTAGATTGTGTGGTGATTGGGCCTTTTCTGTCCTGGTGTGGACCTATACCGATCCAATGCGCGGTCCCGTGGGTCGGTCGGTCGTTATTCAGATCCTACCTGCAGCAGGTAGGATCTGGAAACAACCATACTCCCGGGTGCGGGTCGCCATCAGATCGGACCCGCTCACGGTGCACATCGTGAGCGAGTTGTGCCCCCCGCGTCATCGTGAGCAGGTCGGAAGAAACACTGACGACCCACTCGCGATGTGCATCGTGAGCAGGTCGTCCTGGTGTGTACCCCGCATTAAACTGCTCTTTATTCTTATAACCCACTAGATTTTTTTATCAGTATATTTAATCTGCTATCTATTCATGTTTATTACCCTTGGGAAATGTTATTTGCTAAAAACACAGTCTCCCATGTTGCACCAGCATATAATTAGTTTCATTTAACTGATTTTCGAACAATTTGAAATGATTAATATTCTTACCCTTGAAAGAATTGTTACTTTCATTAACAACTCGGGTTGTATATGTTAAAGCATTTTTCTCTGTCTATCTGACCTTTGAAATTATGAAGTGTGACGCAGAGTAATCCCGAAATAGGAATTACCAGGTCTTCTCTGATTTATATAGATTCATCCACTGTGATTTTTAAAAGTGTTTTCATTCCAGTTTACCTTTCCATCTGGGTAAAGGTCAGATAATCAACACAAGGGCTTAAAATACCCTCCAGCTATCCAAACCACCACTTTTCTGACGAAGCGAGCAGTGGCTCGTGAAATGCATTAAATGTGGTTAAAGACAGTACAGTAGGACTAACGTAATAAACGTTATTCAATTAACATGATTTAAGCACTATTTGAAAACTACTGGTAGAATTAAGATTTTAGGGTCGATGTATTAAGCCTTGGAAAGAGATAATGTGGATGGAGAAAAAATGCATCAGCCAAACAGCTCCTAACTGCCTCGATGAGTGATTGGGGGTGGGGGGTAGGTGAGGCCATGCTAAAATTCTGTTGTTGTCTCTCTCTAGCTGTATCCTCTGATCCTGCATATACAGACGACGGGGGATGTCACTGGTGACGCGCTGGAATGAGCATCATTAGCGAAATTGTGCATACACACTGGACGACATTTAGATTTTTATCATTCCGACCCATCAGAATCAGCAAAATCTTTTCAAATTGCTGTTCAGTGTGTACCCAGCTTTAGTGTTTATGCATACCTCCCAACGTGACCCATTCCAGGAGGGACAAAATGCTCTGCTTCTGGACTTCCTGGCCACTGACAGTTGCAGAGGTGGGACTGCACCACTGTCCAAATTTCAAATAGGGGAGCCACACCTGCCAGTGAGTCCTGGACTGTAGTGCATGGGGCGGCAGTTGGTGAGGCTCCCCTATCTGAATTTGCTGCAGCCCGGCAACTGTCACCAGCATGGAAGCCCAGGAACAGAGCATCTTGTCCCTCCTGGAATGGGTCATGTTGGGAGGTATGCATATACCCCTATAATGTATTGTGAATTTGCTACACTGGATAAGATGAAGTCTTGGTCTTTATTTTGTAGCAGGTAAACAGCATACCAGGTAAACAGCATAGGCAAGGATGGTAACAGCATTGCAGCATAGAGATGTCACAGCATAGTAAAAACTGCTCAGTATGTTCCAGAGGTCCCTACCATAGCCCACATTCACGACCTATCACCTGGGTAGCTGTTCCAACATCCGGAGCAGTGACCTCCTGCCCTGGAAACACTTCTAACAGGAGAGCACAGGTGCTGCTAATCAGCCCAACCCTGATCACATCAGTTTTCCTGCCGCTGCTCTAAAACCTGGACCAGATCCTCCACATTATGTTCATGTGGAAATATGCTGTCCCTGCCACACTACTTTGTATTGTAATTGCACCAAATGTAAGTGTTTCACATTAATGTTGGGCATTTTTTGAAATAATTAAGATTTTCTTATAGTACGGATGTATGGAAAAACAAATGTGACTTTGCCTGGAAATAACTGAGGATTTAATTTTGGCAGTGAACAAAGGTTCACCAAGCTGAAAGCATCTTTACCAATAAGATTTAGAGGCCGCTTACTTGTTTAACACTGAAATTCAAAAATAACAATACTATTTAAAGCTGCACTATATATTTTTTTCTCTTTTTATATGGTACTAGTAGTTAAGAGCTGTGAGTAGAGCTGTGAGACACTTTTTACTTTTACTTTGAGCTGTGACAGTTTTTAGCCTACAAATTCTCCACCCACTTCCAGTCCCTATCTGCTCCTACCCCCTCTGTCTTCACAGCACCCTCTCTCTTGAAACAGATCAGTGTCCCTGCAAAAATTGCTTTCACTTTCTGTCATGACATCTTTTAGCACGCAAAGGAGAATTTGAGTGGCCTCTAGAGGTCAGATTTGAGGAGTAGTTAGCATGCGCATTACTGCACATGTGCAAACCCCGTCAGTGAAAGGCCACAGTGAGGTACACACTCGCCGGGCTGTTCGCAGCGGGAGGGACGGGGGTGGACGGCGGCAGGGCGGGGATCGCCCATGGGAACGCCCAGCATTTAAGGTGTGACCACGTGAAAATACTGTGTGTTTCCATGGGTCCGATGCCTGCCGGGGGGCGAGTGGCTGATGTCACAGCCCGCCCCGTCTTCATCCCAGTTGAGACTGACGTTTATTTGCGAAGGCAGGAGACATCATTCGATGGTTAGTGACCTTAGAATGATTTCTCCTTCAGCTGAGGCATGCAAGGGGGGGTGTTTTCATTATACATCCAGTTGCATGGTACCAAGGGGAATCGGCAGTGGGTGGGGAGGTCAGGTATTCGGCGAAGCGGCATCTCAGGTGCTCGGTAAGCTGCAATGTTTCCCGCTTATTGAGCAAACCTGAATCAGTCCGTTGCAATTGAAACATTTTTTTTTGTTTGGTTTTATATTTGATCTGCATAATTTATTTAAGGAACAGACCTGGGAACAACAGCAGCGATTTTGACACTTTTATTAGCGAGTACCATTTATAATTCATCTGCTGTAATTGGCCGGTCTTTTCAAGAACGATATACACTGTATTTTCTCTTTATTCTTTTCTGCATTATTGCACTGAGGATTCCTATCTTTTATTTTGGCGGAATAAATTTCATGACCTTTTTGTTTCCCTCCTGACTGCGTCAATGCAAGAATTGTTCTTCTAAATATTAATCACACCTGTTTGGCCTGTGGCTGGTCTACCCTCTCTGAATTTGCTGGATATATATTGACAGCGAGAAGAGGTGATGGAGAAATACATCATTTGCCGTAATAGATTACCTCTAAAAGAAACTGTCTTACCTTTCCGAAACTCCCTTTTCCAATAGCGCGTAGAATTTGAAAGTGGTCAAAATTAACTGAAAGAGAAATGAACAAGATAAGATATTCAGTTACGAAAATACATCGACAACAGGTGCAGCGTTTTCTGAAAATACGGAAAGAAATAGATATTTAATCTGATACATTTTTTAGTGGAAATGTGAAGCAGTTAAATGCAATTCTTAGCAATAACCACATTTGTAGTCTCATGTTTGATGATATTATCGCACTGTATTATTTTCATGAGAAATAAATGTGAAAAACAAACCATCCTTCATAAAACAAAACAACATTCTAAATTTCATGGATTTGTCAAGTGCTTTACAGTAGGTTTATTTTACTGCTTGTATTATCATAACCATTGCTTATGTTTTCTATATATATATTTCATTGCTTGTATCTGTGTATATGTGAGCATCGGGCACTTTTCATGTTTCGTGTTTTGGGTCTGTATCTCCGGCCATGTTTTGGGTCTGGATCTGTTCCAAAACACCACCCTTCCATGCATCGTATTTTGTGTTTCGTGTTTTGGATCTGTAATTATTATTATTATTATTATTATTATTTTTTTAAACATAAAAACCGCTAAAATCAAAGAATTATTTATTTTATTTTGCTACTACGCTATTATTAACCTCAATAACATTAATTTCCACTCATTTCCAGTCTATTCCATGTTTTTTAAAGCAGCAATCAATTACATGGCAAAATCAACCTGGTTTTGCAGTGCAATTGATTGCTGCTTTAAAAAAAAGGGGAAAACTCTCCCAAAATCTCTCACTTTCTGAAACTCTCACCCTATTACATTTGGCGCCACATGTGAGGTTGCTGATAAGAAGAAGCTTCCAATTGGTTGCCCATAGCAACATCACATCTGAAGTCTTATTCCCATCTTAGTAAATTTCCCCCAATGTTGTTTTTAGGCCAAAAGGTTGCACGATGTAGATGACTATGCTAAGCGACACAAGTGGGTGGCACAAACACTGGACTGATACGGCACACTTAGCATCACCCCTGGACTGATACGGCACACTTAGCATCACCCCTGGACTGATACGGCACACATAGCATCACCCCTGGACTGATACGGCACACCTAGCATCACCCCAGGCATGATATGGTACACAGCATAACCTCTGGACTTAGCAGCACCCCATGAATTATACAGAAGACTTGGCTCACCCAAGGAATTATACAGAAGACTTGGCTCACCCCTGGAATTTTTCGGCACAGATGGTGGCACCCCTGACATGTTACAGCACACATGGCAGGACCCCTGGAATTATACACAACATATCGCAGCACCCTTGGAATTATATACAACACATGACAGCACCCCTGGAATTATACAGCTCACATGGGGCACCCCTGTAATTATACATGACATATGGCAGCACCCCTGGAATTATATACAACACATGGCAGCACCACTGGAATAATACAGCAGTATCACTGGACTTTAACAGCAGTACCGCTGGACTGGAATTAGACATCAGCATCTCTGGATTGGAATTAAACACTTAACACTTAGCACTTAACACTTTATTGGCAGTACCACTGGACTGAATTTATGTAGTAATATCACTGGACTGGAATTATACAGCAGTATCACTGGTCTGGACTTATGCAGCTGGACTTAGACTGTAACGTCAGAACAAAGGACTTTAATGACAGTACCACTGGACTGGACTTATGTGGCAGCATCACTAGACTGGAGTTATGCAGCAGTATCACTGGACTGGAATTATATAGCAGTATCACTGGACTGGACTTTAATGGCAGTACCAATGAATTTTAATGGTAGTACCACTGGACTGGATTTATGCAGCAGTATCACTGGACTTTAATGGCAGCACCAATGGACTTAATGGCAGTACCACTTTACTGGACGTATGCAGCAGTACCACTAGACTGGACTTATGCAGCAGTTTAACTGGACTGAAATTATACAGCAGTATCACTGGACTGGACTTTAACAGCAGTATCACTGGACTTTAACGGCAGTATCACTGGACAGGAATTATAAAACAGTATCACGGGTTTGGAATTAATGGCAGTATCACTGGATTTTAAAGGCACTATCTCTGGAGTGGATGTATATACAGCAGGATCGCTGCCGCTCTAGTGGCAAAATCTTGAATGAACCTTCAATAACATTCCACCAGACTGAAAAATGTCCTAACTTGTGACTTACATTTGTATTTACACGTGAGCACTGCTTCTACCTTACAAGGCTGAGGTTTAACCCGTCCTTTGCCCCCAATGTACCCCAAATACTTGGCTTTCACCATACCAATGGCACATTTCTCAGGGTTGGTGGTAAACCTTTGTGCCCGTAGAGACTGGAAGACAGCTTCTACCTTTGGTAGGTGTGACTCCCAGTCAGAGCTGAAATTAACAATGTCATCTAAATATGCAGCCGCATATTCCCTGTGGGGCCACAGCAACTCATTCATAGCGCTCTGGAAGGTTGCTGGGGCACCATGTAAATCAAATGGGAGCACTTTATACTGTAATAAGCCCGCTGGGGTAGAGAAGGATGTTTTTGCCTTAGCAGCTTCTGTTAATGGAATCTGTCAATATGCTTTTGTCATCTCAAGAGTGGTAAGATGCTGACTATTGGCTACATTTTCTACCAAATGATCAACCCAGGGCATCGGGTACGAATCAAAGTGAGAAACTTGATTCAATTTACGGAAGTCATTGCAGAATCCTTAAGCACCCGAAGGCTTAGGTACTAGGACAATGGGATTATTCCACTCACTGGTTTACCCCTCTATAACCCCTAGGCATAACATCTCTACCACCTCTTGCTTTAGCGCTGCCCACTTTGCTCCGGGTATGCAATACGGTCTATGTTTAATGACCATCCCGGGTGGAGTCACAAGATCATGCTGGATGATCTGTGTCTTTCCCGGAATGACAGAAAACACATCTTGTTACTGTCCCACCAAATCCACCACTTCCTGTTTCTGTCCAGGAATAAGGGGGTGACTCCAATTTAATCAGTCTGTAATCTGATTTTTTGTGACAGTCAATGCATGTGCAGCCGCTGTGTGCAAGCGGCTATGGCGAATAGATTATTTGCCGGGCGCTCGCACATAACAAAACATCCATTTCCGGCCATGCAGGGAGATCGCGGTGTGCGAGGTAGGGGGGCGGGCGGCCATGCATGCGGCCGTGTGGCCGGGTCTGGTGGACTTGCAACGTTATGAAATTCGTAGCCTTGCGAGTCAATCAGAATAACCTCCTAACTGTGACTTTAATGGGTACCTGGCATTCTGAAAACTTTTTTGCTACCAATGAGGGCTGACTGGCACTTTCATTCCAAGGTTTAAACAGGTTTACATAGTAGATTTGGACCTCCCTTCTTCTACCATCCTGTCAAACCTTCCCACTGCTTCTGTGATCTCATAAGGGCCTCGCCATTGAGTATACATCTTATTCTCTGTAGTGGGAACAAGCACTAGCACCTCTTTTTCCAGTTTAAAGGACCGATTGACTGCGGTGACATCATAACTTCTGACGTTGTTGAGCACTTTCCAAGTGTTCGTTCAGGAGTGTGTAATCTGCCTTAAACAGCCATGCAATTGGAACACAAATTAAACTATGTTAGGATCCTGACAAGGTTGTTCTTCCCACCCTTCTTTTAATAGATCCAGTATTCCTCTGGGCTGACTCCCATAGAGTAGCTCAAAGGGACTAAACCCTGTAGAGGATTGGGGTATCTCTCTGACCGCAAACATTATATAAGGTAGGAACAAATCCCAGTCTTGTTTTTCTTGAGAAACTGCCCTCTTTATCATTTGTTTAAGGGTTTGATTAAACCTTTCTACCAGGCCATCTGTTTGTGGGTGCTACACGGCGGTGGTAATTCTGTCTTCCTTTAACAACTGGAAATAAGTCCTTCATAAGCTTAGAAACAAAAGTGGTACCTTGGTTCATTAAGACCTTCTTCGGTATTCCCCGGTGGGTATACAGGGTTAGTAGTTATCTAACAATAGTGCCATATTTCATATTATGCATGGGTATAGCCTCTGGGTATCTGGTGGCATACTCCACTACCACTATTATATATTGGTGCCCTAGAGGAAATTTTTCCACTGGCCCTATCAAATCCATACCAATCCATTCAAAAGGCACGGAAATGATAGGGAGGGGTACCAGTGGAGCCCTACACTCTGGCCGTGCGGCAGTCCTCTGGCATTCCTCTTGACTGAGGAATAGATGTCTTGCCAAAAGAACCATAACTATATACGTTGGAGTGTTTTCTCCTCCAATAAATGGCCACCCCACAAATACGTTTTCGGGGAACAGACAACTGAACTACTCTTCCCCTGTAAAGTAGCAACATGATATAGCAAATCATTTCTCAATACAAAATATGGCACACCATCTAGATAGTAAAACAGCAATCACCCTACCATTAACCACTTTTAGAGTCTAAAAAGCGTGTACCAGATTGCTGTCATAGCATTGATCTTGCCCAAAGTCCTGCAATGATATTCTCTCACCAACAGGGCTCTATTGGGCCTCCGACTCATTCTCCTGGGGTGGTTCAGTAGCTTCAGTAGCTCTCCAGGATGCCAAGCCTTGGTAGTCTCTGGCCCCTGAGACGCCTCAGCGGCTGATTGTTTGCCAGTGTCATGCCATGTAACCAGCTCATGCAGCAATGGGATGTCACCACAGCTACCACCTTTAATGGCCAGCCTTGTATAGTCAGAGGTAAGTATACACGTGGGCACTCCTCAACATCACCATGGATACACAACGCTCCTGGATGAACCATGTAGGCAGCGACAATGGTGAGCTCACTGCCCATATCAGTGCCCAGATCTCCCTGCCTTCCAACTGCACCAGCATTTAAAACAGGGGTGGACTCTGCTTGGGATACACCTGCAGCCATGCCGACCATCATCCGAACCGCTTTTCCAGCACTGCAATCCATCAATCTATCCCTGTTTTGGCCAGTCTTGCTGCACATGACCAGGCTCGCCACATTCAAAGCACACCGTAGGAGGCTTTGGCTTTGGCTTAACCACTGGGACCTGAGTTCTGGTCTTTGGTACTTGCACAAATCCTGACATGGCCCCACTCAATTTTACTAGGTTCAGGTGCCGCTCGATCACCACTGCGTGCTCCTCAAATGTTTAGGGGTCAGCCTGAAGGGCCTACCCACACAGCCTGGTCCAGTGCGGCCAAGATCCAACCAGTCCCTTGCCAGCTGGGCTGGTTTGGCCAGCTGAATACTGGGAGGCTCAGAGCCCTCCAGTCACCAGTCATGTTTTTTTATTGGTATATGTTTTAATTTGTTATAATTCGTCCGTTATTTTTTATCTAAATTAAATTTATCATGAAAAAGCAAACAACTATTATAATGGTACATTAATGCTGGCTGCCTTTTACACACTCGTATCAACGCCAAGTTGCCCAGTTGGGCTTTGCTGGGGACCGTCACTCCAAACATTTTAAAGGCCAGGGTTGAAGTGTGCCTCAGCCACAGTCATATGGCCGAAGATCAGCAGGCTATCCCCCACATAGGCTCTATGTGCCTCCCCTGTTAAACAGGGAGCTAGCCTGTCAGACCATTCCTCCGAAAGCCATCCCAAATGCATGGCCATGAGCTGAAACGTACAAAGGAATGCCTGTATGTCGTCAGCTGGGGTGAGATTCGGTAGCCTCTCCCGATCCTGCCCACCTTTTCTCAGCTCCTTCAATTCCTCATTAAGCATCTACATCTGAGCTTGATGTTTTTCAGCCAGATGTTGCTGTCTGGCAGCCATCTTCTGCTGCCCCTCACACATCATCAGTCGACACCTGCCTGCTTTGGTGGCTACTTATCACAAAACAGAAGAGAGAAAAACGGGTGGTGGCAATGCGCTAGAAGTCCACAGTATGTCAAACCAAACAAGTGATAACAAGATAGGGTTTCCTATTCAAACTGCAGTGGGATGTGGGTACTTAGACCACATAAAAAATAAACATAAAAACAACTGCTGCATTCACTCTGACATTCTCTGAGGAAGCCGCCAAGTGCTGAGTGTGGGGAACACATTACAATTAGATTGTTTTTCCTTCTGGTACCTGTACATATTTGCATATAGCAGTGACCATCCTGTGGGCGCATCCAGATAAGGCAATATTGGAGTGCTCACCAATCAAGGAGCCACATTCTTCTGTCGCCATTCAGGTTCCCACCTGTGCACTTCTAACCACGCTTGGCTGAGGCCAATGATCGCAATTGCTGCTAAAAAGGAGTGTCAACTATCATCATTCTTTCTTCCATCCTTCCTGGGTACCGAGCGAGGTATTACACAGGAAGGGCCTCGGGGAGCAGCAGTGAGAACGAATAACCTGGGTCATCCAACTCAGGACCCAATTACAACTTGGGGAGATCCGGTGGAAATGAGGTCATCCTTAGTCTGACTTGGTTTGGAACTGTGGAGCAGTGGAAGCCTGGAATATTGCTTCGGGATCGGTGCCTCCCTACGTTCGGCACACTATTTTATTCTCCCACCCCGCCCTAGTGGATAGTAGGGCATGAAATACTGCCTCCCGGCACATGTCAGCTCGAAAAACAGTGAAACACCCTATGTCGACCATCCTTAGTTCGACCATTCGACCATATCCCTTTTATTGAGCTCCAGTTCTTCAATTCCAGAGACTTGATCCCCATCATTCTTTTGTGTAATACATCTGACTTGTCTGGTTACTGACCCTGGTTGTTACCTGTTGGATGTTCTAAATCCAGCAACTGTGATCCAATAACTTTCACCTCCCAGTAAGGTCGTTTCCTAATGGTGCCTATCAATTGTTCCGAGCTGTCAGGGAAATGGGGCTTCTGGAGGTGGACAATACCTGGCCACTTGTGGTTGTTCAATACAGAAGGACAATAATGGTATATCTACACTAGATGGAAACTTATTAATATGGAACCTAACTTTATATATTATTATTATTCCAGGACTAATACAATGAGAACTACCCCTTTCCCCAAAAATTTATTCAAACCAGTATCATGTTCTCTTTCAATTATTTTACCTGTCAGCAACAGATCACAAGTTATTCCATAAAATGTTCTTGTAGGGTCTGCGGTGACCTTGGAAGACTGACGTTGATGAACACGTGGACTACCTGAGCAGCCTTCAGTGCTTAGTAGATTAGAGCAGGCTGGTACCTTCAGTTTCACCCCTGGCAGACAAAGAAAATCAATAGGGAGAGCTGGGCCTTGGGGAGATGGTGCAACATTGCCGATTAAGTTTAGACTGTACGCTGACTGTATATAAACAAAGGATGTAGTATCAAAGGAATTGCTGGAGGCAAACCTTTAGCTGAGCTAAGCAAGCAGTTTGACAAATCAGCTTGGCATGTGCTTGAGATCAGCGCTGGCTGGGGCTGTCAGGCTGCACATGCAGCAGCACTCAGAATGTAAATCCTGCTACCAGCCAGGGACAGCAGTGAGAGAGGAAATTGCTATCATTTTCAGCCACAGAAGGGATTAGATATAAAGCATACTGTAGATGGAAGATGTAATTACTAGGAATATGATCAGGCTTCTTTTTACGGGGAAAAACGAAGGTTCTACACTGCAGACAGGGGAAACAGATTCTGGGGGTTATTCAGACCTGATCGAAGGGCTGCGAATTTGCAGCATGGGCGATTATCGAATGACTGTGTACGGCTCGTCGTCTGCGTTTATTGGTGTCACACGATCATTTTTTGGGAGGGTCAGGAGAAATGCAGGTGGCATTTGAAGGGAGTGTTTGTGACATCAGCAGCTGAGTAGGTTCAGGGCTACGTTCAGACTGCGCAGAGTGGGGAAATCATTTGAGAGTGAGTTGCAGATAGATTTGCGGCTGATTGGAGGACTGTTATATTTGCGCAGGCCATTCGCAGGCTTGCACGGAGCGGGATGTCACTCAGACTGGCCAGCGGCTATCTCACTGCAGAGTAATCACAGGGCGATGCTTAATTGCGCCACAGCGATCAGGGATAAGTAATCCTTTTTTTTCTTTTTTTGAAAAAAGGTGCTTTTAATATTTTACCATCCAAGAGGACATAGACCCTTACTCAGATCTGATCGCAGTACAAATTTCTCATTCTCAAAATGGGCAAAATGTAACATGTATAGTGAGAGTTAGATTTGTGTGAGTTATTTTGTTTCTGTGCAGGGTAAATACTGGCTGCATTATTTTTACACTGCAATTTCGATTTCAGTTTCACATCTGTGCTGTCTGAATTTCACATGTGGTATGAAGATGGCGCCGGAGTTTGGGTGCGTTTGGATCTCTAGGATCGGAACGCGCTCATCCCTAGTTTGTTTATGGAAGTTCCACGATAACTCTTGAATGCTTTAACTAATCGTCTTCAAACTTTGTACACTACCTTATCATCTTAAGGGACGATCTAAGTTCAAAGATGGGTTTTAATTGGACACGCCCTTAAGGGTGATATCTTAATGGTCCATGCTATTTCTGTTGTTTTCATGCATTGTGATATGTCATTGGAAAGCTTATGACTTTCAGAATACAACACAATAAACAAACTCCCTTAAGTGGACCCTCAAAGGCCTATAAGGGTCCATTAAATGAAAAACATATTCACTTTACAAAACATTTGACAAACTTAAATTAATAACCAAATCTTCGGCAGAGTGGTCTGTGAAACCAACAAAGTAGATATCACTGTGAAATCCATGTGAGATCGACCCCCAGTCAGTTATTTTTCTCTTGATTGTTTGCTTATTTATTGTGGGTTTTCGGGATCTTCTGTACCTACTGCAGCAGTAACTGCCCTGCTCTGGTTGGGAAGGGTAGGTGGATAGTTGGAGACTTACTCCTGCTGCTACAGCAGCTTCTGCTCTGCTGTGGTTGGGTAGGGAAGGTGGATAGTTGGAGACTTACTCTGGCTGCTGCCGCAGCTTCAACCCTGCTGTGGTTGGCAAGGGTAGGTGGATAGTTGGAGATGTGGTCTGGCTGCTGCAGCAGCTCCTGCCCTGCTGTGGTTGGGAAGGGAATATGTATAATCAGGGCCGTTTCTAGACAATTTAGCTCCCAGGGCAAAGGAATAAAATTGCGCCCCCCCCCCCCCCAAAAAAAAAAAGTTAACATGACATAGAATAAATTGCACGCGCCAGAGGCGCGTGCGCCGAAATAGGGGCGTGGTTTATTTTTAGAAGGGGTGTGGCTTAATACAAGGGCGTGGTCTAGCAGGAAAACAATTACCTTACATCTCACCTTTGCAACCTGCATGTCCAGACATTGGTTACCGCAGGAATTGTCATTGTCCTCCCGCACTTTAGTTGGCCGGCTGAAGGCCACACAGTGACATAAAAATATAAAGGCCACACAGTGACCTAGTACGCCTCACAGATCAAGGCCAAACAATGACAGGCTACTTAAATCATTATACACTATTTATCCGTGATGCCAATTACACATGATGCCGCACACAGTGATGACAATTACACATTGTCGCACACCGTGATTATAATTACACATTATGTCGCACACCGTGATGACAATTACACATTATGTCGCACACCGTGATGACAATTACACAATACTCTACACACCGTAATGCCTATTACACATTATGCCCCACACGCCGCTGCCGCACAACTCATGCCGTTTACTAATATGCCCCCACAGTGCCACACATATGCCCCCACAGTGCCACACATATATGCCCCCACAGTGACAGCTATGCCCCCACAGTGCCACATATATATGCCCCCACAGTGCCACATATATATGCCCCCACAGTGCCACATATATATATGCCCCCATAGTGCCACCACAGTGCCACACATATGCCCCCACAGTGACAGCTATGCCCCCACAGTGCCACAGATATGTCCCCAGTGCCAGATATGCCCCCACAGTGACACACATATGCCCCCAGTGACACACATATGCCCCCATAGTGACACACATATGCCCATACAGTGCCAGATATGCCCCCACAATGCCACATATATATGCCCCCACAGTGCCAAATATGCCCCCAGTGCCACAGATATGCCCCCACAGTGCCAAATATGCCCCCACAGTGCCACACATTCCCCCAAAGTGCCAGCAGCACAACTCACTATCCAGGGGCGTAACTAGCAACTTCTGGGCCCCATAGCAAAATCTTAACTGCCCCCCCCCCCCCCTTCCCAATCGTCACTACAATACCCCTCAGACAGGAGAAAGAGAGTGATTAGACGCAGGGGAAGGGGATGGAAGTGTGTGTGGAGGGGAAGAGCAGGAGAGAAAGATCGATGGAGATAGAAAAAGGTGAGGTGAGAGGCAGGTGGGAAGGGAGCAGGAGAGAGACAGTCAGAGAGAAGATACATGGTGAGGTGGGGGAGAAAAAGAGAGAAGGTGGAGGGAGGAGTGAGAAAGGGTCTGGGGAGGGAGGAAAGGAGACAGAGAGCAGGGCAGATATAATTATGTACAGTACCTCCAGCATATGGGGAGGTCCACCTCATCAGTGCCGGGTCTCCAACTGCTCCTCTCATGTTGTGCCGCTGGCCATTAATGCTGTCACTATGTGGGAGACCGAGCTGTGTGCAAAAGACCATCTCTGGTTGACAGGCTCCTCTCCGACTGTTCCTCTGAGTGAGTCACAGCAGCGGCAGCCTGGCTCCCGGAGATGGTCTTTTGCATGCAGCTCAGACTCCCAAACACCAGCAGCACAGGGATAGCGACTTTCGCGCCGGGGCTAGTCACTAGCTGGAATGTGACGTCTAGCCCTGGCAGCATCAGTTAGATGAGAGGTAGTGTAGTGATGATCATCAGGAACTGGCTTCCTGATTGGTGAACCTTGCCGCTGATGAGGGGTGGGTGCGCGCCGCACGGGACAGCGTCACTGATACAGACTGTTCTTCCCCAACACAGCCGGGCGCCCCGGCTGTGTAACAGGTGGACAAGCCGTGCGGCGCCCCGGGCTGCTGCACGGCTTGTCCGCCTGTAGAAACGGCCCTGTGTATAATTAGAGACCTGCTCTGGCTGCTGCAACAGCTCCTGTCCTGCTGTGGCTGGGAAGGGAGGGTGGATAGTTGGAGACTTACTCTGGCTGCTACAGCAGCTTCTGCTCTGCTGTGGTTGGGTAGGGAAGGTGGATAGTTGGAGATGTGGTCTGGCTGCTGAAGCAGCTCCTGCCCTGCTGTGGTTGGGAAAGGTAGGTGGCTAGTTAGGGACCTGCTCTGGATGTTATATTTGTTTCCACTGATTGGAACTAATGTAATTTTAATACAAGTATAGGCTCCTATGTAAGAACCTAAAATTGCTTTTTGACAAATAATTTTGGTCATTATCAAACAATCATTCACAAAAGCTTAGTTTGATTCATTTGTTTATTTGAACTCCGCCAGCCAGAACTATTTGTATTCTTCCCGAATACACGCTGAAGATAAAGCACATCTAGAACATTGCAGTAATTAAACAACTCAGTGTGAAACCCTGCTTTATAGTATACACAATGGAACAGTACCTCCACGCACTTCATGAAGTGGGTAGTGTCATTAATTTTAATATGTCTGTGTCTCCAAGTTCTAATGGAAAATATGTGTTTTCTTTTCCTCCATGCTGATAATAACTAAACATGATACATGCCTTATACAATGGCTATTCAGTGCATACAGCACTATTCAATTAAGGCTATGTGATGTTTCGAGACAACACAGGGTGCATAATCAATAATGTTTTTCAGTTGTTGGCCATTACTTTTTTATTCACATAAAATGTATTTTGTCTGCCTGAATAGCTACTGACTCAGAACTAGGCTAATGATAAACAGAAATACAATTTTCTGTGTATAAAAAGTATATGTTTTATTCTATCCACATTGTTTAACAATAGAGACTGCGGCTGAAATTGGGCACAAAGGTCCTGAGAGTTACGCCATGTCCTCCATTGCTAAAAAAAAAATCACAATACATTTTCGGTTTCCCTTTTCTGCTGGGCATGCTCTGGGTGACCCTGCCATACAGCAAACACTGCCATCTGTTGGCAGCAAGTGAAACTGCATCTCTTTCTCTCACATTAGCTACCTCCTAGTTTTCATTTGCTTCGATCGGGCTTACTAGTATCCAATAATCACTCTGTGTGGCCCCAGGTCTCTGCACATGTTACATCTGCCCCACCTGCAGTGCACATGGTTTTGTCCATTAAATAGAGAATTTGCTTTTGGGAGTCAACCAGAATCAGTGCCATTGTTCAGTGTGTCCCCACTATATCGTTAATGTATATTGTTCCTTGGAGCATTTACAATAACCATGATCATCTGAACATACCGTCCAATCTGATAGTATCGTCAGTGACTACATGTTCGGTGGAAGTCCCGTTAACGGTGATAAAGATATCGTTCAGTGATTGGCCCGCAGATCAATCATTTCCCAGTCCTGCTGATATCGTTGACTATAGAAGCAGTGCCGAATAAAATATTTACGGTGACCATGGGCCTGATTCGGACCCACACACTGGGCTGCGAATTCACAGCCTGAATGATTATAGAATGACCACACATGAGCATGGTCTGCAGTGTCCATACACAAGATGTCATTGCGATCACAGCCAGCGATGGCTGTTTGCAAGTTGATTGACAGGTGCTGGGCATTTGGGGGCAGAACGCCGGCATTTTCTGGAAGTGCCTTGGAAAACGTAGTTTTTGCCTGGCCATTGGGGGGGGGAGGGGCTGGTGACATCAGCAGTGGCCTCCTTCTCCCCACAGCCATCGCAGCGCCGTGTAAGTCTTGCTGTGAACAGAGGGGAAAACCATTCGATGATGAGTCCCCCTATGGGCACATGGGCAGGATTTAGCATGTGCAGGTTGACGTTTACATGATCGCTGGGCACCAGCGACTTGTCTGAATCGGGCCCCTTGTCCGCACATCTCTGATCATACTGTACATACTGCCGCACCTTTGTATAATGCCTACAACTGTCACTGTTAAGGGTCTTGCTCTTCCTGCACTCAGCGTTGTATGGGCTGCTATACATTTGTTGTTTCAGGATTCAGTGTATATTTTCAGGTGTCACATCACCATTGTGACCGGAATGGTAATTATATTCTCTAGTCTCTTGAACTGTCCTGGTCCCCTCCACCAGACATAGGGCCACGCCTTTTCTGATTCCACCAGTAATTCACACTTACACATGCCCCATGATTCAATTCTATCTCCTAAATCACCAAAGACTATTATTAGTCCCAAGCAACTGATTTCTATTTCAAGTTACCAACAGTAGTCATTGGTCCCAGACTCTGAGTGACAGATGTCAGTCCAGTTTCCTCAGGTCTTGTTTACATAGTTATAAACTACTCTATGATTAGACTACAACGTCTTATATCTATGTTGGTACAGCTTGCTGCACTCCCAGTAACAAAGCCTTACAGTCCTCGTAATTAGGCTTTCGTCCTGGTCAATGGCTCCCGGGCATAGGTGCCGATTTATGCTTTTGCTGGTGGGTGCTCAAGCCAAAAATATAGTGGAGTGGCTTCATGGGGAAGGGGCATGACCACAAAATAATACCAACTTATATTACGCAGCACAGTTGTCTCCAATATTCAAATTACGGCAGCAGAGTCCCCCTTTTTTACACATTACAGCAGCAGTGTCCCCCTTTTTACAAAAACAGCACAATGTAACGATACACACCATTAAATGCATTGAAAGTAATCAATGCCACCAAAAGGATTTAGTATTAATACTCACGTGACTACACCGTACATCACAGACCAAATGCACAATCACGGCTGTGAGACACTGCTGATATAGTGAATGCATATATAGTGATTTATCTCCCGCCGCACTCCGCCCTGTACTTCTGCCCACGGTGTGACGTCAGCTCCCTCCCTCCCGACATCCCACCGCGCTCTGCCATGTACAGACTGTACAGCATGCGATCCCTTCCGTCTGTCCGCCTTGCTCCCTCCGGACTTGCGCTGTACTCTTGTCTGCAGTCTGACGTGTTGACGGGCCTGATGGGCGCTTAACATTTACAGTGGGTGCTCAGGTCCGGGAGTTCCCACTAAATCGGCGCCTATTCTCCCAGGGAAAAAGAGTGTTCACACTTTTGCCACTGTACAATGTCGGACTGGGGCATAAGCGCCCCCTACATACAAATAAACCACTTGAATGGCTTGTACGGTATGTCTATATTTAAGGGGCAGACTAGATGGGCCAAGTGGTTCTTATCTGCCATCAAATTCTATGTTTCTATGTTTCTATGTCTAGGGAACATGACTTAAATATCTCCCTTACTCTTCTTTTTTGTGTTAGTGAAAGTGATATTTATAATGATAGGAAAATGGAGTACAAAAGACATTTTTCCATTGTTTAATGATATCCATTGAAGTGTCCACTGTCAATAGTCTTCAACCAGCTAACATTGGTGGATAACTATAGATCAGTTACTCAAAGTTGGTCCTCAGGACCCCACACACTACATGTTTTGCAGGTCTCCTTACAGAATCAAGTGAAATAATTAGCTCAACCTGTAGATCATTTAAAATGTGTCAGGCAGTAATGAGTGCACCTGTCGGGTGACCTGGAAAACGTGAACTGTGAGAGTCACTGCCATAGATGGCTTAAGATGTGCTCATGTGAAAGTGGAGACGTGGTTATAACATGTGCAAAGGAACACAAACGCTGCCAGAATCATGTACTAAAACAAATGCTTGGGGACAATTGACAGGTGCGTGCAGCAGATGGGCTGTCTACTGAGATGTCCACCAGCTGCAGATCTAATCTGAGGCACAACATAGGGCAGAGAATGACCGCACAATGAACTTCTGAACAACCCTATGGCGTTCCCCCTGTCACCCCAATGAAAGCCTTTAAGAATTCTTTGATTCTCCATGCAATTCCAATCTGCGTCCAACAGTGATGACCAGTGGCAGCTCCAAAGGTGAGGCTGCAGCACAGTTCAAAATAGGGAAGTGTCACGACCACCATGCCTGCTACCCATGCCTCCCATACTATGGTTACCTCTGAGGCTCCATGATGCTCTGTGCCTGTTTGGGCCTTGCTGGACACATAGCCTGGAGTTTGATGCACATGCTTTCTGCAGGCTGGGAACTGTCGCCGCCCCTAGGCGGCGGGGATCTGGTTTCTCCAATGGGACTGCACTGCCAATCAGCTCTAACCAATTGCAGTGCAGCCCTCCTGATAAATACTGACTGACTAGGTCTAGGAGTCAGTCAGTACAATGATGTCCTTCCCTAGACATCTGACTCCCTCCTGCTGACAGCGCTGCTGCCTGCCAGGTATCTCCAAGAGGTATCCTTCTGCTGGCCTGCTGTACTCGACCATCCACCTGTAGGACCCTGATGCCGCCTCTACGGTCCGGACAAGGTTAGCCCCCCCAAAGGGGATCACCCTTTTCCTCTCCTGACGGTCACTTCACCTGCAACCCTCCTGGTCACAGCCATTCAGGCCTGCTATTATTCCTTCCGGATTCCAATCATCCAATCGTCCAATCATCCAATCTTTCATTCAATTCTTCAATCATCAATCCAATCATCTTTCCAAGTATATTCTTCAGTTCGATTATTCAAGTTTACGTTTATTATCCAATCTACACTTCAAGCCATCTTCAGATATCAACCTCGTGCTCCACCCACTACGAACTTTACAATAACTTTTATATATCATTGACTTTGGTTATCGCATATCTTCAGTATTACCTTTGTGCCACTATTCATCTCATGTATTACAGTATCTTTATTACAACTGGTTTTCTTTTATCCAATTGCATCACTCCCTTCTATCGTTTATGCAAAAACCTTACATCAAGGCACCTAGCCTCCGTTACACTCCAGCTGGTGCCACTGCTAGTGTGACAGGAAGAAACAGCAACTGCCAGCAAGTCAGTTTGGAATGGCAGTTGGTGGCAGTAGGTGTGGCTCCCCTAATTGAATTTTGAACTGTGCTGCAGTCTTTCCATTGATGATGACCATCAGAATACATGTGCCAATCTTCCTAGATGCATGCACAATGGAAGAACTTCAGGCATTTGTGCCTGACTTATCTCCTCTGTCCACCTCTGACACCTCCAGTGTCTCAAAGCAATCAAAGGTGGTTTCAATCAAAAACACCTGCCATTGGGCTCTAAATATCAATGGTTTAGACCCTGGCTAACTCTACCTTTTGTAGTGTAATGCTCAGTTGCACCTGTTTTAACTTAGAATATACTGGTTCATAAATCGACATGGTGATTACTGCAAGACAAATACATTTCGGTAAGAGCAAATAACAGGAGTAGATAAGGGTAGATTAGAGCATATGTAGAAGATGAAGGCTAACAGTAGACATTTTATATTGCAGAACTGCAGGATGGGATATTATTATAAAGGATTGAGGGCCAGATGTATCATGTTTCAAAAAGTGAGAGTGAAAAATAACCGGCCAATTGGCTCCTACCTGTCATTTCCCAAACCCAGCCTGTAACATGGCAGGTAACAGCTGATTGGCTTGTTATTTCCCACTCTCAATTTTATCACTTTTTGAAGCTTGAGACATCTGGCCCTGAGAGTCGGCATTTGGAAGAGTTCCCATATTAACAGGTGTATGCAGAGTATTTTTAATCTCACAATCAGACGTTGACCTCCATGTTTAATTAGGTGAGTGCTAGCTAGGCACAGTTTCCAGCCGGAGCACATTAATTATGTACTCGTAAATATATATATATATGAAAAACTAATACAATGTAAAACTGTTACAGAACAAATGCGACATAAGATGAGACTCAAATGTGCGTAAGGAGTATTTTGTTCTCCAGCCCACTGTACCGCTCACTGAAAGTGTGTTATTTCCTGGGAGCGCTTATTATCTTCCCTCTATGCTCCTATTTGCTCAGACTTTATGGATCCCAGCTTGCCATCCATAGACTAGAGTAGCGATATGGTCAGAGATCAAGCAAACAACAAAGTAATCTTCCCCTACACAGTGCTCCAGCTTTGCTTCCAACCAGCATAATTAACTGCACTCCCAGCAGAACTGCTCTCAGCATTTGCAGGATAGATAGGATTTGCCAATATGTCGCTGAGACTACTTCCTAGCTGGATAGCTCCAAGCTTTTACTCATGTGCTATATTCTCCTGCGAGGTTTAATATCTCTGGCAGATGTTCTTACGGATATATGACGGCACACTTCTTTATGTACCCCACTCTCGCACAGTAACAGCAGAGTCTCCAGTGGAAGCGTGCACAGACCAGGAAGCATAAACCAGGAGTAATCCCTGTTTTAAATGACACCAGTTACCTACACATGCTTTGATAAATGGGCCATGTTGTGGGTCGAACCAACAATTCATTAGAAATTACTGACTTTAGTGAGGAAGCGGCACAAAGGCAATTTGTAGGGTGTTACAGTATATATAAAGTGTAGACAACTTCACTAGAACCCTCTTTCATAACTCCATTGAAGTCAAACTTGAAACACTGGGAAAAGTCTCCATAGATAGCAACAGCAATGGCGCCAGATGTGGCTACCATCATGCACAACAAATAATAATAACAATACACCCATAAGAAATGTAAAGTCTAGATCAGTTTTCTGTAGATTAACTTCAGTTATTGTTGTTATAATATAATTGTTGTTATAAGATAATAGTAATTAGCAATCATCCCTCTTTATGCGTTATGCTATAAAATGTATAGTAAGGCCAGCACCAAATCAAAGCTCATTTTTAGCAATCATAGTATGGGGGAGATTTATCATAGCTTGTAGAGCTTGTATTCAATGCCGGGGCGCTATTTCTGACAGGGGAAATAGCGGCAGCCGCTTGTTCAATGCTGCCATTTCCGACAGCATTGAAGGTGGATTTTAACAATAAGTTGAATCTGTTTTGTCTCAAACGGCTGTAGATTGTCAAATTAACGGCCGTTACTCAACAATCCACGGCAGTGGCGTAACGAAAAATTTTGCTCCCCCCCGCCGGGACAATTTCGCCGCCCCCCCCCCCCCCCGGACAATTTAGCCGCTGCCCCCCGTTAAAAGACCCCCCTGGGGAGCTGGCAGAGGGGTCCGTGCGGCGCGGAGGTACCTGTATTCAGGGAGAGCCTGAAGGTCCCTGCGCCTGCGGCGCTGAGTGTGATGTTGCCGGGGTCCCTGCAGTGAAGTGGAAATAACGCGCTATCTCCGGCGGAGATAGCGCGTTATTTCCACTTCACTGCAGGGACCCCGGCGGCGGCAACATCATACTCAGCGGCACAGGGACCTCCAGGCTCTCCCTGAATACAGGTACCTCCGCGCCGCACGGACCCCTCTGCCAGCTCCCCGCTGCACCCACAAGCAGTGGGGAGCTGGCAGAGAAAAAATAGCGCCCGCAGACCCCCGGCGCCTCCCCGCCACCGCGGGGGCTGCGGCCTTATAGTTACGCCAGTGATCCACGGCCGTTTTTACCGACATGCCCACTTTTCGACACTCGACAGGCAGAACATGGAATTCCGTCTGTCAAGTTACAGGCGAACTAACAGAAAACAGCCCGTGATCCAACAGTCGGAATGCCACATTAAATCCCCCCCACCCTCCATGGTGATAGAGTACCAACCAATTAGCTCCTTTCATTGTGTTCAAACACAGCCTGTAAAATGACAGTTAAGAAAGTCACATTTTTGTATTCTCCCCACAGATGACCATGCTGGAATTGCCAAGTATGCTCGTAGCCTTTGGAGGTGCCACCTTATGTATCTGCCACCTAATGTATCTGTATCAGTATTTGTGTCCGGACAGATAGTATTGCTCTCCTCTATAGCCTTCCGTCCAACCACTGGTGACAATAGTTTTTTACTGCATTCACTACAGCACTATGCAAAATATAATACTGTCATCAGTCTGCAACAACTGGTTAATAAAAAGGTTACTGGGTGCTCACACTTTGTAAAGGTCCCTTTGCACCATGGTGACATTTCCTACACTGATGAGAACATAATATACAGAAGACTTTCAATTATATTTCACAGGCTCCACTTATTAATGTGTAGACTTGACCTACTGTAGAACGTGTATTCTGCAGTAATAAGCTGTTTCAGTCATTCAGTGATACAGGTAATCCGTATTATGATGCCTGGCTGACCTTTGCCATAATCCCCGGGGATTGTGATGCAGAGAAATCACTTTATAATATATTTCTACACGTTCTAAACTTACAGATAGAGCGCCTGTCAGCCAGCCTGCAGGATCGCCAGATGTCCTGAGCTGGCGCAGGCTGGTGGACAAGAGATCCATCTGAGGGGGACGCGCGAGTGGCTCACACGCCCACACGTCCCCGTCAGCAAGGTGGCAGGGAGCGGCATCCCTGCCCGCTTCAGAGAGATTGGCAGGGAGTGGGGGCTGTGGGGATCTGCGGGGAGCCGGCAGAGAGCGTCGGAGGGCTCTGACAGAGTGTCTCGTGTGTGCCCACTTCTGTCGGAAGGTGTGGCTGGCGCACAGGGTGGGGGGGGGGAGCTGCTCCATGTGTATGTATTTCCTATCTTGCTACAATAAACTTTCAGAAAGAGAAGTAGGGTTACATATATATGTTTGTGTATTTATATATAAATTTATATAAATTACGTTTGGAGTCCCGTGGGAATCGGGACATTCAGAGGGGAGCTGCACCTAGTAAAATTCATTTGGACTGGTGTGGATTATACATCCAAAGAACTTGTTTCCTTGGACTGAACGGACTTAATAGTGTCAGCGCACCTATATTTGTTTTATATATATATATATATATATATATATATATATATATGTGTGTATTGATATATATATATATATATATATATATATATATATATATATATATATATATATATATATATATATATATACACACACTGCCAATAATCAGCAGTAGCAGCAGCAGTCGGGTCTTTTGTAGTTTAGAAGAACTCCAGAGAAGTCTCAATGCAACAATTCGATTTTTAATCGTCATCAGGCAAAGATTAAAAAATGAAATGTTGCATTGCATTGAGACTTCTCTTCTTCTAAACTACAATGCATGGAATGCATGTGTGCTTATGTAAGCCCCTTTTATTACTAATCATTGTAGTAGGGGGGATGGGGAGTAGGTGGGTAGAATCCAATTAAGGAGAGCACATGCATTGTTTCTGCATTTAAAGATCATTACATAGGCTGTGGGCTGTATAGGCTTTGAGCATAGTCATTTTAAAGTGCAGCATAACTTAAACATAACTGCAGCGTTATACCGGTGTTCTACCAAAGTGAAGAAGAAGGACAGAAAACAACAACAACTCTGAAAACCAAAGGACTACTCTGAGTGAGTTGACTTTATACTCCACCTACTACCTCTGGCTGCTTAATCTGGATATTCAGACGTAATATCACCATGTTGACATCTGCAAAAAACTTAGACTATCACTGTTAAGGCTTGTATTTGCACTGTCAGTTTTGAAAATGCCCAGCTGTACCTCTAATGACTCCACCTCTCCTGCTCTTCCACTGACAGTAGGTGCCCCCCATGATTCTGTTCTTGGTCCTCTTCTTCTCTATCTCTACATGTCCTCTCTGGGTGAGCTCATCTGCTCACTTGATGTCCAATATCATCTCTATGCTGATAATACTGAAATCTACTGCTCCTTTCCTGATCTCTCTCCCTCTATCCTCACTTGTAGCTCCAACTGTCCTCTGCTGTCTACTCTTGGATGACCCAGCACATTTTTAGACTTACAATATCAAAGACTAAGCTGTCATCTTCCCACCCTCCTACATAAAACCCGACCATCTCTCATCCTAACCTTCTGTTTATGCTCACTGCTACCCCTTCTGTGTCACCCCAGTCTGACTATCCCTCCCCTTTAGAATGTAAGCTCTCACGGGCAGGGCCCTCTCTCCTCATGTACTTTTCTTAGAATATATACATCTCTGCCACCCTTATAATTACTTCAGTGTCCAGTCCCCTGATGCAACTATCCATATTTACCATGTATTTGTACTAAATTGTCTTGTACTGTAATTCGTTATCTGTTTTTGCTCATTTGTGTATTGTTAGGCGCTGCGGAACCTTTATGGCACCATATAAATAAATGATAATAATAATGAAACTTTGACGATAGCATATATACTGTAACTTGTTTACTAAAGAAAATAGCTTTTAAAGTTATATAGGGAAGAATGAAACAGAGTTTCTAGAGTTTAAAATCAGATTATGTTAATTAAAGACACTTATCTATGATGGTATGATGTCTGTCTGACCTTTGCCATAATCCCTTGGGATTGAGATGCAGAGAAATCACTTCATAATATATCTCTACACATTCTACACTTATGTGATTCCTATCCTACTACAATAATCTTTCAGAAATACTAGTAGGGTTACATAGACTATATGGTTTAATTACATCCATTCATTTATTCAATCAGTCAATTCATTAAATAAACAAGTCAACTATGTTAATTTCAGATACTTATCTATAGTAGATCATTGAATGTCTTAATTTAGCATTAAAAGCACCAAATTCATAATTACCATACCATCTGGGCACATGCGTTAATACGAAATCAAAATGAGTTAAAATAAAGGAATATTGATATGGATTCTTACATTATATAAACTCATTTTGTGATAAATAGGAACTCGGTTTAGAGTCTGGACTTCAGAAACAAACAGAACTTCACAGTACACATTAATACTAAGTGACCTGATAGGACAATATTAGGTAGAATGAAAGTATCAGCAAGTCTCCTGATAAGTAGTATTAAAGTTAATTAAAGTATGCACAAGATAAGGGGACCACACAGCCAGCAGAGCGTACGTGATTGCTGCTGTCCGTTCAGCACTAGGTACCACGGACAGCTCCTTACCTTCTTCATTCTCATCAAACACTGGAGTTTTGTGCGAGTGGTTGGCTCCCATAATAATCCACCAGGTTATCAGCATCCCCAACAGAAATAGCCGCTGTGTGAACGTAGCATCTCAGGTAAGAGAGAGGCAATCCAATTTACAACACAGACACATTGCACTTTAGGACTAATGAGAATCTTGCACCACAAGACCCAAGCAACTCCAAAGGCAGGTCTCCCTTCTTCTTGTCCCTCATACCCCTGGTTCCAGGTCACAAACGAAGAATAAGAAATATATATATCAAATATATGAACTGTTCAGGTTGTCTTCCATGCCTGTAATGTTCTCTTCTTCACGCTCAGAGCAGGGATGTCTTACAACCAGCAGCTGGGTGGGTGTAGAAGACTCCTGTTAGGGCAGGGGAATCCTCTGTTGTGCTTGAAGCCAGACGACACAATGCAGCTGATCCATCTCTCCCATGACACACTGCAATAGCTTCTGCTACTTATTAATGTGGCGCTCATAGCATATCAGTGCACAGGGTGAGAGGAGAGAGAGGGAGAGAGAGATGGTGAGGGAGAGAGAGAGAGAGAGAGAGAGGAGGGGACAGCTGTTGTGATCTTAGAGAGAGTGTATTAACATATTAACAGCTTGAGGTAGCTGCTCAGTGCGTTGCATGTAACTGCCAGATAAAGAGCTTGATTGATATCTCTCTGGGTATCATGCACCTTGCTCATTGTCTCATCTGCCCTATACCCAATCACATCACTGGCACAGATGGTAAAATGCACACCTGACAATGTGTTTTATTGCATAAGCAGTTGCTGTGATTGTAGTTTAATATACACAAATGTGTCCTGGATAAATACTCGGCTGGTCCATAATTTAAAATGGTCAATAACAATAATTATTGCAGACTATGTGTGCGATATATAAGGTAATGTTAATAAATCCTAAATAATTATATTTCAATGCTGGCCCATGTGAGTTTCAATTATTTTAAATTAAATGGAAAAGAAAAGATATTGCTAGAAAGCATAACGTTACGTGTATGATGCACATGAATGCTAAGTTAAACAATATCAGAGACGCAACATTACTGATGTGCAATGCTGTCTAAATTGTAGTGAACATTTAATTCATTCTCTGGACGTAAAATGAACTAGAGAAATCTTAAGGAATACTGCCCTCTGGTGGTGGAAGTGATAATTGCGGCAGTCTTGAATAGTTCATGGTGTTTGGACTTGTAGATCAAAAAATGTATGGTGACCTGTGGTGCAGCTGTAGCTCAGCTGAGGGGTTTATTTACTAAGATGGGAGTTCTAATGAAGATGGGATGTTGCTATGGCCGGCCAATCAGATTCTATCTATTATCTTCTAGAAGATGCTAAATAAATAAGATATTTCTGATGGTTGCCCATAGCAACACTTCTTATCTTCAGTAGAACTCCCATCTTAGTAAATAAACCCCTGTGAATCTGGAAAACCTACATGTAATCAAAGGCGAGCACCGTATCAGAGACATTGAAATTCTAGACTGAATAGGTCACAAATGCAAAAAAACTAAACTCAGTGATAACATTATACAATTTGCCTCCAATTAAAAAAAATAATAATAATATTTCCTTTATTTTAATTAAAAAAGGCAGTATCAACAATTACTGGCCCCTACAGCCATTAGTTACAATGCATTACGCTTATGTACTATTGTCAAAATTAGTCCTGCAATGTAACTGCGTTCCGTTATGTTGTGCTGTAAAGCTGGGCGCACACCAGACAAGATGGCGTCCATTCCAGCAGATCGGACTGACATATCGGGCTCATCATCTAGTGTGTACCCAATATGTCACTGTTGAGGAGCACTCAAATGCTCTACCCACCAATACTACCTATATTAACGTACCAACATGGCTATCCTCCTCCCACCTACTGTATGTTACCTATATTAATGTAGTATCACACCTACCCCCCTCCAACCTATAGTAGCTACAGTAACGTACCTTCATACCTACCCTACTCCCACCTATACTACCTACATTAATGTACCATCATGGCTATGCTCCTCCCACCTATTACTACCTACATTAATGTTCTATCATACCTACCCTCTTCCCACCTATACTACCTACATTATTGTACCCTCACACCTACCTTCCTCCCTCTTATACTTTTTACATTAATGTACTATCATGCCTACCCTCCTCCCACCTATACTACCTACATTCATGTATCCTCACACCTAATCTACTTCCAGCTATACTACCTACATAATGTACCCTCATGCCTCCCTCCCCTCACCTACACTACCTACATTAATGTATTGTATCTTCACAGCCTATTCCCACCAATACTACATACATCAATATACCCTCACACCGACCCTCCTCCCATCTATACTATCTACATTAGTATCTCCTCCCACCTATACTACCTACATTAGTATCTCATCACACCTATCCTACTCCAGCCTGTACTACCTACATTAATATACCCTCACACATACCCTACGCCTGGTCTATACTTCCTTTCGCTCTACTCAGGGACGGTAATAGATATTTTGGGGACCCCTTTAACCCCGCCATCCTTATGCAGCATATTTTTTGTTACATTGCATATTGAATGTTGTTGTTGTTTTTTTTTTTTATTACAGGATATCACTAAACTCAGTAGGGTGGGGAGCTGGAGAAGTACCAAGGCCCTTCCAGGTACAGAAGTCGGGCAGGAGGCTGCCTTTCTAAACCATTGCTAGACAATGCACTGCCGCAGTCATGCTTGCAGTCCCAGAATTCCAGAGAACCTTGAGGACCCTCCCATGGCCAGGGCCCGGTATGGGTGAACCCTTTGACCCCCTCTGCCGCCGGCCCTCTACTATAGTAGGTGAAGTGCGCTTATGTCCTACACGGTCACCCACTTTGATGCTGCAAATCACAGCACTGCAAAGCATGGGGTGTGGCTTTACTGACAAAAAGCAAATCACATCACCATGACCCTGGCACTTGCAACTAACTGGTGAAACAAGTAGGCCGTTATCATTAATATAAAAAAATATTAATTAGATTGATATTTTCCCGTGGGAATCGGCATTCAGTGAATGACAGTGACATTTTCTGTTCCAAAATTTTGACCCAATAATTGTAGGTCATTCTATAAAATCCAATTTCCTGATAAATCTGTTGCCTTAAATCTGTCACGTCATACTCTTACATTGCTGAGATTTGTATCCCGGCCTTTCGCCCAAACATCTCTACCTAAAAAATATGTGTTTTTGGAAAAGTAAAATGAATGCTCCCTCCATTTCTTTTAGAAAGACCCATTTATAAGTCCTTGTTTTTCCAGCTTGGCGCATTTATTTTATTTTTAGACTTGTCAACACAGAAGAAAACAGAAGGGTACTTTAAGCAGTTGCCAAAAGCAGTCCTGACCTGATTTCGGTAGGCGTTATTTATTATACTAATGTATGTTTTTGTACTTTTTGCTCGGTGATCCGATGTCTGAGAGGACGATAATTACTGTATTACTGAGGGGAGAATACGAGCGTGCGCTGGATTCTATGCTTTCAGATGTCTGCGTGGAATTTCTTTCCAGACAGAATGTCCTTTCACATTAAAAGAATGCATCTCTGTTTCTGTGCAACGGGTCCAACAGAAAATGATGGCTCTCAGAGATTTTTCTCACAGTATAATGCAGGCTTTCATGCATGGCAGACAGGAATACATTTTGATCTGTGTATGTTTTTCTTCCTTGATAATGAATAGTGTATTTTCTTTGTAAAACATTCCAAATGAGCATGGGAATACTGAAATGTATCCGCAGCTCACAAACAGGATGCTGATACGCATGCGCTGCACCAGTGATGGCCTCCAAACTCAGAAGGTGGCGCACATTAATCTTAAAATCTGCAGTAAAGGTGCATACACACGGGGCGATACAATGAGCAATATCTCTCATTTTAGCCCTTCTGGGAGATATTGCTCATTTTATTGCCTAGTGTCTACGTTGTATTGTACATGACCGTGTCCGAACAGCGGCTCGGCCTTGTTTAGGTTGACAATACCATGGTTGACCCCTAGAGGTCAACGGCATCTAGATAGACAGTGCTGCGGTAAATAGTAGCAAGGCCGACACAAGTTTCATCGTGTTTTTTCGGTGCCAGGCCACTTGGTTCCTACTTTATTATCCAAGTGGACATAAAGCGCAGCAAACCATATATTCAATAGCAAAACAACACAAAAAAATCATGTCAACCTTGCTATTGTGGACCATGTTTCCATTAATCCTTGTTGCATCGATTTAGCGTCACTATCTATCTATAGACCAAGTTTAGTTGTCTAAGTAGACGCCGTTGACCATTAGTGGTGGACCATGGTATTGTCGACCTAAATATGGTCGATCCTCTATCCCGGAACCATACATGATGGCCGATGTGCACTCACGCAGGTCGTTAACGGCCCCCTTTGTCGTTTGTGCATGCACAGAGGGCGGGACGGATTGTTAATGATGACCATGCAGAATGCTCTCCCCTCCCGCCATCGTTGCCCGCCGGTATCAGCAACGGTGTATGCACTTGTCCATGCCTGCACGCCGCTGGGTCTCCGCTGTGGCTTTGGGGATTGCAGATGTGTACGCACCTTCCGGTAAATTAACATCCCATGCTCATGCAACTGAAAATTTCCCAGAGATATGCAAAGATGCATGTGTTTGGTACAGTGCATGCTCAGATTGTGCTTAAAAGTTTCTACTTATTAGAAAATGCGATAAGTAGTACATTCCGGGGCAGCTGAAGCGCCAACCATGTAGTGGGGGTGGAGGGTTTGATACGTATTATCATGAATTTGCTAAAGTGGCGGAACTTGTGGGTGGTGAGTCCAGGTGCAAAACTATCATTTTTAATGAATTATATTTATAACTTGTACGGACCCGGCGCGTCATTTTAAATGGCCGCACGGCAGAGTCGTGGATGGATGGACCTACTGTAAGAGAAACAGCCGGGTTTCCAACGCTCTGCCCAGCTTCCAAATACCTATGCGTTTGGATACCCATGCGTCCGAGTGTACATGAACACCTGAGTGCCTGAGCATGCCCGATTACCCGAATGCACCCAAGTGCGCCTGAGCAGCCCAACTTCCAAATATCCGAGCGCCCGAATGTGCCCAAATATCTCAGCACCCATGCACTGTAACACAAACGATCGCCTGAATGCGCCCAAGCACCCAACTGCAAATGCTGGAGCAACTGTGCGCCTGAATACCCAGGCACCCCCAAACACAAGAGCACCTGAACACCTGAGCACCGAAATACCCTGGCTCCCAAAATCTCTAACTCGCCTGAATACCTGAGTGCCTGAACACACCTGAGCGCCCAAATACCTGAGCACCCAAATGCCCGAACACGCCCGAGCGCCCCAAATCCCAAATACCCGACTGCCAAAGTGCTAAATACCCAAGTGGCAGGGAAGATCAGAAGATGCACCTAAAGATCCACCAGAGTGTGATTGCGAATAATTTGTAGTAATGTCAGCAAATTGGCCCCAAAAAATGCTGTAGTGTGTGGACACCTTTAGATTCTAGAACAGATCAAAATAGGAGCAGATTAAATTCAATTATTTCATGGCTCGCTGTTGTGGCACATCATGAATTATGGCAGATATCTTGGAATGCAGATAAAGAAACAAATACATCTTTGTACAGCTGCCATTGGGTTGGAAAACTTTTGTTTGGTCCTGAGATTGAAAACAGAATTTCTGAGGCTCTTCTAGGAATTCTAAGCTTTGTTCCTTTTGACCTCCACATTGACATCACAGACTAACAAAGCAAAAGAACAATCTTCTTTATTCAGAGGTGATTCTCAAAAAATATGGAGAGATCTGGACAAGTAGGTTGGAGTTGGGCAATTGTGAGGTTCGGGCTCCCACTATTAAGAGACATCTCACCCCAGAGTTCTATTCTCTGTCAGGCTGTTTATATTCTAAATTTATCAGCTTAAGATATAGAAAAAGTAGGGATTCTCTTATATAGCAATTTAGACTATGAAGAAGGTTACAATCTAGGTTACCTCTGCCAACTTCATATGTTTAACCACAGACAAGCCAAATGAGTGTAAATGCTTAGCATGCTTTGGGCAAGGTGCCTTGCTCCGCTACTGTTGAGCTTGGCACAGGTTCCAATTCTGAATCATAGTCCATCTGAATGGTAACAGCGTTGTGGTAATGGTGATGTGGAGGTGCATGGTCTCTGCAGATTCCAATGGGTCTGGCCATCTGTTTGAAATCTGCTGAAAATGTCCCTCCAAAAAATGGCTGCCACCTTGGAGGAAATAGATGCTAGAAGTCCTACTGGACAAATGGATAGATGCTAGAGGTCCTAGCAGGTAGCCTATATCCTTAACCAGTGTATATATATATTGCCCCTGGATAATATATATATTGTCCCTGACAATGAGCATGTAACCCCCTGGCAATGGGCATGTAACCCACTGGTAGCAAACAAAAACCACTGGCAATAAAAAGAAACCCCAAGAAATTAGCATTAAACACCTGGTTACAAGAATGTAGCCCCTGGCAATGAGCATGAAAGCCCTAGAAACAAGTATGTAACACCTGGCAATGAGCAGAAAACCCCTAGCAACAAACATTTAGGTACAAAAATTATATTAAATATATGGAAGGTAGGCGCCAGAAATTTTTTGGGCAGGAAGGTACAAAAGTTCTAGTAACGACACTGGTTTCCAAATAAACCCCAGCAGATTATATTGATGTTTTTTTTTTTAGTAATTATGAGGTAGGTTTCCTATTTATAGACATTTACTGAATGACAAACCAGATTTTATTTTTTAAACAAAAAAAAAGAATATAAACTTGTAATCCATTTTGGCTTCTAGTTAACTTAACCCTTTGAGTGCCAACAGCTCTGGGAGAAGTGTGCCAAATATCCGCTAAAAATTACCAGCGTCGCTCACATTTGTTATATAAATTCAAATACAAAATGTTGTGTATAAAAAAATTATATTTCCTATATAAGGTAAACTTTACAGGTCGTTATTATGAGCAAAAATGTTTGCTTGCCAATTTTGACACCTATTTTGCCAAAATTCACTTGGCACTAAAAGGGTTAAGGGAGCACCATTTGTACCATGGCCACCCCCAGTGCTTTCCAATTGCAGTATGCAAGGACCTCTAACAGTTCAGTTTTACAGATCTCTTAGAGGAGATATTTAAGCTATGCCAATATTTCTGACAGTCAGAGATATCTGCATTTTTCAACAATTCTCAGTTGAATTTACATTCGACCAATTTAATCTTAGTGTCAATTTTTCAACTGTTGAAAAAAAATGGTCACTGTTGGAAAACACAAGGATCGGGAAAAACTCGCAGATCCACATGTTTTTGTCAGAAAGAAAACGGCCCAAAAAATAGTCGAAAACCGCCACATTGAATAGGCATGTCTGGATTTTTCAGCTACCCAAAATATCCAGACAGCATTGAATACCCCCCATAGTTGGTATACAGGTGTATTCATAACTGGGTTGCACATTGTAAAAGATCCACCCACAGAGGCTGCCTATCATTGGGATCAACGTATTGAAAACACTCCCCTGCTTTTACAGCTGCCCTAACCGGCATCTGGGGGCTGCAGTGGATGCAGTCCCTAGAAGCTGTCCAGCTTAATTTGTGCACATGCTCCAGATTGTTATCTGTGGGACTGTGCTGTCTGTCTCTTCATTTTGTGACATTCAGACCATTTCAATATCCTGGTATCGACATTGGGAATACTGATGTTATGATGACAACACACCACTTATTGCATACCTCCCAACATTTCCTCCTTGGAAAAAGGGATGTTTCGTCGAGCTGCTGGACAGGGGGCATGGTTTAATGGTAAAGGGGTGTGGTTTCATGTGAATACCACCATTGCGAGCCATGTCCCAATTTTTGGCAGTATGGGGGCATGCCCAACTCTCTGTTAGGTGCTGGCCTGCCCTCCTGCCCCTCTCTCCCATTAAATAGATGCTGTGTGCATGTAGTCCCACAACTACCCCCCAACGGGTTACACTGCTGCCCGCGGGTGGAACAGCAAGTTAGTCCCAAAAAAACTTGGATTGTCCTGAAAAAATCGGTACACATGGGTAGTATGCTTACTGTGACTGGAATACACTGGTTTAACAATACAATAATAAAAAAGACACAGGGATGTTTCCATTTGTATATTTAGGATTCATAACCAATATTTTTCATTTTTAAGCAGTGAATTTTTTTATTGTTACTGAATAGGAAAACAGTTCATGAAACTGACAAGCTCAATAAAGCGCAGTAACTACGATGGGAAATAAATATAATGTATTTCTTTTCTTTCAGCAGAAATCATTTTCCCCATCTGTGTTTTGGTTTTCATCCTCTCTCTACCTTTTTTTTTATTATTTTGTTAAGGCCGTGAAACTCTTGTTTCTGACGTTGCTGGAAACATAAACATTCATCTCCCCCCCTGTTGGCTCAGAGCCTGGAGCTTTTCCCCCCTGGATCCGGCCGTTTGTATAAATTGGTGTTGACTGCCCGGTTATGTGTCCATTGATTTACCAACCACAGAAAGAACTATTAGCAGCTATTCGCTGACAAACTGAGAACAGTAATGAAGCTTTTGCTGACTTTCTTAGCACTTAATATATTCTTCCTTGCCACAAACTCCGCTCCCCCGACGTGCTATTCTAGAGTGGTGTCTTTGAGCAAGGAAATCACGGAGTCTTTTCAAGCGCTGCAGAGGATTGTGCCAGCAGTAAGTACCTGGAAGACACAAGGCAGATAGGAGAGCATTGCAACCACCTTGTCACTATAACAACTTACCTGTCTTGATTTTTAAAACAGGGGCCGTGCATGGACTCTCTTCCCGCACTTTACCTGGACATACATGTAAGTATTATAATTTTCTGATTTTTCTGTGAATTTAGCAGTTTTTACTAAATTACTATGGCTGGCTGGCTCTCAGAGTTGGCAGCATAGCAAAAAAAAAAATGCATTTGCATCTGCATCAAACTAACTTGTTCTGCAATGGGTGCAAATATATTAATGTTTTTGGCATGTACCATATACATACCCTCCAACATGACCTATTGCATTCGGTACACAATGCTCTGCTCCTGGACTTCCCTCTTAATGTATGATTGCCAGCACTTGTGTGGAACTAGGTAATTGGCACTCATATATTAAGAGGGAAGTCCAGGAGCAGAGCATGGTGTACCGAATGCAATAGGTCATGTTGGAGGATATGCATATATATACTGGCTGCATAAAGTGTTCATTTTGGCTGCTTTTGCGAGTACCCCACAAATGCTGACAGCTTTATTTGTTAACTGCAACTCAGATTTGAGTTTGGACACACCCCACCCAAATCTAATTCCATACCTTCCAACATGACCCTCTCCAGGAGGGACAGAATACTCTATTCCTAGACTTCCCTCTTAATTACCTATCTTGAGAAACCTTTCTTATTGCTTAATAACCTGTTCAAAACAGGTGATGGCAAGAGGGAAGTCCAGTCTCCCTCCTGGAGAGGGTCATGTTGGGAGGTACTGTATGCAATAAAATTCTCTATCCACATGTTGCATCTGAACCCTGCAGTGCAGCATGTTTTTTTTTGCCAAGGTATAAAGTTACTTTTTTTCCCCCTGTTTTGCTTTACTCCCATTTCTGAAGCAGCCCCTATAAGCACTTCAGAAGTCACATAGGATTTCTGTGACTATGGGGGTGACGGGTGATTCAGACTTGATTGCAAAGCACTTTTTTTGTTTTAGCAAATAGACAAAACCATGTTGCACTGCAGGTGTGGCAGATGTAACATGTGCAGAGATAGTTAGAATGTGGTGTTCACAGGGCCGGCGCCACCACTAGGCAGCTCTAGGCATTTGCCTAGGGCGCCGGCACCTGGAGGGCGGCAGTTCGCCCCTCACCCCCTGCACTGTGGTACCTGCGTAAAAAAAACTTCTGTCCCCGGCGTCCCTGCTGAGTGCTGGTGTAGGGGTGTCCGTGCCGCCGGGGGAGCCTGCGGCGCTGTTATCGTGTATACGCTTGTCGCGCCCGGCGGGGTCCCTACAGAGCATAGAAAATAACGCCGCGCGCATAGCGCTAGTTATTTTCTATGCACTGTAGGGACCCCGCCGGGCGCGACAAGCGTATACACGATAACAGCGCCGCAGGCTCCCCCGGCGGCACGGACACCCCTACACCAGCACTCAGCAGGGACGCCGGGGACAGAAGTTTTTTTTACGCAGGTACCAACCAAGACCCCCCCAGACCCCCGACCCCCCCCCCCCGCCCGGCACCGGGGCGCCCCCACCCCGACTCGCCTGGGGCGCTCCGGTGCCTTGCACCGGCCCTGGGTGTTCAAACTGAAATCTAAATGTCAGTTTAAAAATTTAGCAGCAAGTATTTACCCTGCACAGAAACAAAATAAGTCCCCATAAATCTAATGCTGTGTACACACGGGGGCGATAGGGGCGGAAATCGCTGGGAATATGGTCGCTGAGCGACCATATTGCCAGTGATTGTAGTGTGCACCAGCGATAAATCGCCGGGTGCGCGCTCCCGTTTTCAGCCCCTGAATGGTCGCTGGTCGGAGGAACATGCTCCTCCGACCAGCGACATCCCCTGCCTCTTCACCCAGCAGTGTTTAAATTTTCATCTGCGACCATCTCCGGTCGCAGATGAAAATGGGACACGGGGCAATATGATTGCTGAGCAATATATTGCTAGCAATATATTGCCAGCGATCATATTGTCCCGTGTGTACGCACCTTTACTCTCTCTGCACATGTTACATCTTCCCCCCCACAGTGCAGCATGGTTTTGTCCATTTGCTAAAAACTTTGTTTTGCTATCAGGGCTATATTTGCAGAATAATTTAACCCCTTCCTGACATTTGACGTACATTTACGTCATGGTCGGGATGTACTTCCCGACACATGACGTAAATGTACGTCATGACTTCAAAGTGTCACCGCGTCTAGAGACGCGGTGACAGAGGGACGATGTCTGCTGTCCCTGACAGCAGACATCTTCCCTCATTGCCCAGGGGGGGCAGCGATGCCCCCCGCCATGGGCGATCGCTGCGATTGGCTGTTCAAACGTGAACAGCCAAAAGCAGCGTTTACTGTGTGATGTGTAAAATTTAGACTCTGCTGCCCCCTAGTGTCCAAAAAAAATAAAAGAAAGTTGAAATAATGATGTAATAATAAAGTTTAGATATGGTCTTTGTTAGTTAATAACTATTTTGAGTGGTATGATTATTTGTCTCACAAGCAGAAAATTTTACATTTTGCAAATAGCAAAATGTTCAATTTTTTTACGACATTTTGTTATTTTTCACACAAAAAAAAACTGTATCGACCAAAATTTACCACTAATTTAAAGTACAATGTGTCACGAGAAAACAATCTCAAAATCACTGGGATAAGTAAAAGCAAAAAAAAGTTATCACCACTTAAGTGATACATGTCAGATTTGAAAAAAAGGCCTCTGTCAGGAAGGCAAAAACATGCTGTGTCGGTAAGGGGATAATATAAAGTTCCTCATTATTGTTTACAACCAGTGGTGGCTCCAGAGGAGGGGCTGCAGCACAATCCAAAATTCAAATAGGGGAGCCGCACCCACTGCCAATGAGTCAGTTTGGAATGGCAGTTGGTGGCAGTGGGTGTGGCTCTCCATTAAAATTTTGAACTGAGCTGCAGCCCCTCCCCTATTTACAACACACAGTTTCCCCTAATAACCTGTATCTGGATGAAGCCATATGGTTGCATATGCATTAGATCGACAAGTACAATAGGTCAATAGAGGAAAAGTCGACAGTGGCTTAATGTTAATAGGTACAAAAGGTCGACATAACAACAGTACACAAAAATGGTCAACATGAGTTTTTTGGGGGGTTTTCCAAACTTTTACTTGATTTTGCATGGGTACACATTTCCACTGATTGTGCTCACATGTGATGTAACATACAAACTGAAAACCAAAAAAAGAAAAAAAAAAACCTATTGACCTTACTGTCTACCTTTTACCTTTCGACAATTATGTATTTTCTAACCTGTGGCTGTATATTGTGTACTTTGTCTTATCATTGGATTAACTCAATGTACTAAATTGGTCTGATTACCACATTAGAATAGTAGGTTATATGGATGAAAGCAAAATATTGCATACCTGTTCCATTATGATGGACCGTTTGATGCACAGTAGTGAATTCAATACATTATTTATTATGCCAGGAATTGCTGTATTTACTGTGATGGGGGCGGGGCTTGATTACATCACGCTCCGGCCCCGCCCCCCCAAAATACAACAGAGAGTCTTCTCTCTTGGCTTCTCCTGGAGAGGAAAGACTTAACCCTTTGAATACCAAATAAATTTTTCAAATTAGGTGTGAAAATTGTCAAGCAAACCCTTTTTATTAACCCTTTGAGAGCTAACGCTGTTGTGAGAGAACCTCAAAATATCCATTAAAAATGCCAGCGCTGCTCACAGCAACTGCTCTTTTTTTGGGAGCAATATTTAACTAAACTTCAATTAATTGACTCGGCTGTATTTGTATGTATTTATTCTAAAAGAACAGTCGCTGTGAGTGGTGCTGGCATTTTTATTACATATTTTAAAGGATTGCGCACTGCAACATTGGCACTCAATGGGTTAAAGTAGGCAAGTATGTTCCATTTTCCTTATAGGCCCTATAAACATTTTCAGTACCACTTCCATTTGGCCCTTAAATCTGGCCCTGATTGTAACAATGTATTATTGAAGATAAGACTTCCAAAGCTGAACACAAAGATTCCAATGAGATCTTACCACTGACCAGAGGCGTCACTCTGGGAGGAAATGGAGTAATCTGCCACTGGGCTCCTGCTCCCAAGGGGGCACCTCTCCTCCCCTGCGAGTTAATTGAAATCTGTCTATATCACTACTGCTGACTCCCCCTCCTTGCAGGACAATAAACGTCACACACTCTTTATTCTAAACATAAATTTTGCAAGTGTCACACCCAGAATGACTGGCTCCATTAGAAGCTGTGCTGCCCTAGTTAGGGTTCTCAAGTTGAATCCACCATTTTGTATGTTACATGATTTATTGTTCTTCTGTATTTGTTATCCTTTGCTACCATCTACTGGCCACTGTTATATTAACTTCTGTGAGTTTATCTATGGATGTAATAATTACCATGTATGTGTCATGTGACTCCTCCTCTTCTGTGAGCTCACTTCCAGTTTCTGTGCCTCTCTGGGGCAGACATGTTCCCCTGAGCTGCAGAAAGGACTTTGCTTTGACCTCTATATGTCATCTCCCAAGGTATATCTGTGCATCATCTCAAGGTACAGCAATAAATTACCTGAAGCATTTCCATTGTATCTTCCTCACTGGATCTTTACATGCAACTGATGTTGCTAAGGGAATGAGCATAGTGAGTTCACTATCTTCCACTGTTTGCATAAGCGTTGCCACTCACAACTATCAGAGATTACCTTCACGTGCATCTGTGGCAGAATAGTCAAAGCAAACCGAAGTCTATGGCATCTGCATGTATACAAATAGTCTGCAAGCAAGTTTAGAGCTGGCCACCATCTTATGAGAACAAATGGCCACACGTGCTTTCTAACTCAGCTCTCCACCTATAAGTTAAAGCACAGTTCTAGCTTCAAGAGACAGTTCTGAGCAAGTTGTAACATGTCCACAAAAGGTTCTGTTTATTCCTCTGTGGCTGGACAAAAGCAAGTCCATCATGCCTCTGATAACTCAGATGTACAGGAAGCAGAGTTCAAGCTTACTGAAGAACAAGATGTACGCCCTAAACGTGCGTCCATGTGCGTCCAAACCGACACAAAAGATGAGAGAGAATTTTGAGACAACCAGAGAGGAATTTAGATGACTTATGGGAAAGAGCGGAACACCACACAGCAGCTCTCCCACACTTTAACAATGATGCAGCAGAGTTAACCATGGTTTTGAATCGCTTATCTACCGCCTATGATCGCTACCAGAGACTGTCTACAAAATACATCACATTCCTGGATAATTCTGGTTTTGATGAAGCCTCAGCAGAGCTAGCTGAGATAGAGATTCTACTCCAAGGAAATAATGCTTTAGTTCAAGATGCCAAAAATAAAGCAGAATTCCACATCGCACACTTACAAGAAGTTAGGTCACATCGATCGACTTCAACCAAACTTACATCCTCATCTGCCAGATTGTCTCATTCCAGAAATCCGTGCAGATGCAGAAGAAGCTTGTGTAAGAAGTTCCTTTGCTAAGAAGGAAGCAGAGGTAAGAAAAAAATGGCACGGATGACGGCTGAGGCAAATATCCTCCAAATGGAAAAGGAAGAAGCAGCTGCCTTAGCCAAACTGAAAGTCCTGGAACAAGCATTAGGCCAAGATACTGATCCCAGGAAAAGTGGAAAACCCAGCAGACCGCACTGCTGATTATGTGCTAAAGCAACTACCACCTATACCGCCTGCTTACCATGAAGATTCAGCTCTCAAAACAGAAGCTTTTAAGTTGCGCATACCGATGCCACCCCTAATCTACAACACAGACATACCCACACAGCAACAAGTGCTGCCACCTACCAATGACAAGGTAATTTATAAGTACAAGTTAGCAGATTCTCCAGTGACTACACCACACCTGAATTCCTATGTTACATCGTTTAGCGACACCACAAGTTTATCCAGCCACAAGGAATTGGAGAACAGACATGTCTGACCTTGCCAGATATATGATACGCAAGGAGCTTATAAACACCAGTCTCTCAAAGTTTGATGACTATGCTGAGAACTATAGAGCCTGGAAATCGACCTTTGAAGCTGTAATCCATGATCTTAACTTCACCACCAAGGAAGAACTTGACCTGCTTGTCAACTGGTTAGGCCCAGAATCTGCAGAACGCATCAAGACATTAAGAGCGGTTCATACCGGCCACTCAGAGGAAGGTCTTGCTGCAGCATGGGAAAGACTTGAACATAATTATGGCAGTTCTGTAGCTATAGAAAGTGCCTTATTCAAAAGACTTCAAGCCTTCCCAAAGATAACTAGCAAAGACAGCCGCAAGCTCCAGGATCTATGTGACCTATTAAAAGAATTAGAGCTAGCTAAGTTAGATCCTTGTCTGACAGGACTGAGTTACCTTGACACTGCTCATGGCGTGAATACAGTGGTATCCAAACTACCTTACGGCATGCAGGAAAAATGGGCAGACCAGGGTTCCAGATACAAAAGGGAACACAAAGTGTCCTTTCCCCCTTTCTCTTACTTTTCCAGATTTATCAGTGACCAAGCTCAGAAGAAGAATGATCCAAGCTTCGACTTCACTGAACCTATTCCAGCAGCTTCATCATGATCCTCAAGGTATGATAACACTGCTGCCAAACATAGAGACTTAAGGAGAACAGTATCTGTCAGAAAGACTAATGTCCCACTTACTGTGCCCTCCACCACCGAGCAAGATGCTCCTGCTCTTAAAGAAAGGGACTCCAGTTGTATGTGCCCTATCCACAAAAGGCCTCATCCTCTAAAGGAATGTCGTGGGCTTAGGGCTAAGACTTTGCAAGAGCGCAGAGATACTATAAGGGAGCTTGGAGTGTGTTACAAGTGTTGTGCCTCTTCAGACCACATTGCAAAATACTGTAAAGCTATCATCAAGTGCCATGAATGCAATAGCGACAGACACGTTACAGCCATACATCCTACTCTACCTCCGGAGAACTCAAATCTTTCAAAAGCGCCTAACCCCATTGCAAAACATGGCGGGAGCTACAAGCCCAAAATTGAACTACAACCACAGTTTCCTCATCGTGCATGGAAGTATGCGGGAAGGAGAGCAATCCCAAATGCTGTTCCAAGGTTTGTCTGGTCAAGGTCTACCCAGAAGGGCAATCTGAGAAAGCCACCAGAATGTACACCATTATAGACAAACAGAGCAACAGATTTCTTGCAAAACCTAAATTCTTTGAGATCTTCAGTATAAAAGGACAAGCAATGCCATATTCCATTGACACCTGCTCCAGTTATACAGAGAAATATATATATATATATATATATATATATATATATATTCATTCATGTGCTTCAAGCACATGAATAAAAGTAGCATACCCCTTCACAGAAAAAAAAATTCAGATTTTTTTGACACCAAAAAAAACAACAACCTTTATTTTAAAAGATCACTTTACTGTTCAACTTAAAAAGGTGTTGAATGCAAAACGGTGAATCGTGGCAAAAATCAAGGAGAAAGCAATTCGAATGCACTCTCTGTGAATCCCAGTGAAAACCCCATTGAAATACACCAGCGAATTCTAGCGAGCATGAAATGGAGAACTGGCCGGCATTCACTGTTTGCTTTCGGCGAACAGTGAACATTGAATATAGAGAATCAGATTTTCAGTGAAAAAGATTCACTTCAAGGAGTGAAAACAGCCCAATTCGCCGAAACCCCCCCCCCCCCCGGTGAATTGGGAGCATTGAATACTGGCCTATGTGTCATCTCCCAAGGTATATCTGTGCATCATCTCAAGGTATTTCCATTGTATCTTCCTCACTGGGGGCCTTATTCTGATCGGTGCGGATATTCCCGAATTCTTACGGTGCGGGCCGCACGCATCGCTGTGCGGCAGCGTGCGGGCATCGTCCGTAGAAACGCCCATGTGTCCTCCACATTCGGACGGACTCACTCTGTAAGAACAGGGCGTGTGTACGGACGACATACAAACCGTGCACGTGCGGGGGAAACGTACAGATTCTTGCACGGTCTTCCCGCACAAGCACGGTCTTACTGCGTGAGAACGTACGGAAAGCTGTCCGTACGCCCCGATGCGGAGTATTTACGCACAATCCAACACTTTTGTACTGAGTACACACAGCGATCACATGACCCACTTAGGCTATTAGGCAACCTCCTGAAAAAGGGATTGTTAGCAATTTCAATCAATTAAATGCTCATCTATACTGACCCACATTCCTACTACATTCATGACACACATTAACCCTTACAGCATGTGACCCTAACATACATCTATGTGCACTATTTACATTTAGCTTATTTAAAAGATTTTAAACAAGTTACACATATACTTTTGCATGTTAGAAAAAAACACGGACAACTTTGAACTTTAAATAACTATTTATTAATACAAATAACAAAAAATAAATGTGAAAAAAATTAATTTGGCCCATCTATGAGCCGGTCCATTTCGGCCAAAATCAGCCGCATGTAGGATCTCATTCTTAGAAGGGCCCCACGGCGACCCTCCTCTGCTTGGGCAGGCTCATCTGTGGAGGAAATTCAAAATGAAAAATGACTAATGATATTCATGCATACATTTAACATAGTCAAACCAACATTTGAAACATGCATTGTGACAGGTGTGTGTGTATATATATATATAGATATATATATATATTTATATATATATATCTATATATACACATATATAACTATATATATGAGACATACACCTATACATACATGCATACATACTACATGGAAAGCCTGATTTTGGCCCTCTACCCTGTACTCTGTCAAACACCTCACAGTCATACTGCTACTTCTCAATCCAAACCCACCCATGACAAAGCTGTGAGAAGCATGTCACGCGCTGCACCAATCACAATTCGGCAAACAAAGTTCAGTGTCTGTTATATGATGGAGCCTGGCAGGGGAGTTACACAACTCTCAGGAATGCTCAGTACATTTGTGCAATCAAGCATGGCTTGGCTGCTGATGGTCTGCTCCAGAAATCATTGTCATAATGCCAGTTAGGGGAAGCTGTAGCAATAACCCACTCCCATGCTCAAAAGCATTACTAAGAACAAATCAACACAAAATTATGGTGCAAAACATACATGCAGACCGCAGGGTGTGGTTAGCTAGAGGAGGGCCCAGGGGCACTGACCACTTGTTACTCCAGTCTAAGCCACGCCTGTCCATACTCCATTTATGCCATACTGAATCTAGTTTACAAAGATCAATCACCAGTAAACTCTACTCACCTATATGAGGCTTTCTTCCAGGATACAGATTAACTACACAGGTTCAGTGGCACTTAAAATCGACCTGACAGCCATCCGCACAACCTGTGTCATTAATATGTGTCCAGGATGAAAGGGATGGTTTGCCCACCCTATCTAACCCCTAAGTGTGTCTGTTGCTACCCAGTTTGTTTTATCACTTTATAGTATAGAAAAAAATAATTGAATCACCAGTGCTACCTAGCAAATAGAAGATGACAAAAGGAATAATGAAACTTTATCTATACATACCAATTTGGGGTGCCTGCACCACCTCACAGGCCTCCTCTTCTTCTGTGGCCTCGTCATGTGGCACCTCCGCCTCTTCAGCCACCTCGGCCTCCATTGCCACCACCTCCGCTGCCCACTCCTCCTCCTCCTCCACTTCCTCCCTTTCCTCTTCCTCTCTTTCCTCTTCCTCCACTTCCTCCCTTTCCTCTTCCTCCACTTCCTCCGCGACCCCTTCTTCTATGGCAACCTCCTCGGCCATTACTTCCTCCGCCTCCTCCTGGGCCTGGGAAGCCTCTGAGTTATCTCGGGCCAGTCTTGCTCGTTCCCGTGCTGTGTTTGTGAAAAAACAAAAAAGTGCCAGTTAGGGGTCATTTGTATTAAGCCTTATGAAGCTACAAATGCTAAGGTTATAAGTACAGATAATTGTACAGGCAAACAGCTCCTTAGTGGCCTTTACAAAACACAGCCTGTAACATGGCAGGTATGCTGTGACATTTGGGCCATTGTAAGCATCACAAGCATTAATCCTCCCCAATAACATATTTTATGACCATTACAGGGTGTCAATCAGGAAGTAGCACTCATATATTGTATGGCATGTTGAACTCATGATCAGGCTGCTGACCTTAGTGGATTAAATAATGTCAGGTAAGCAATCAGGTACAAATCCACATTTACTGTTGAAATACTCACATCTAGCAATGCTGGCCCTTATGCTTTGAAGCCTCTCTGGCTCCCTACGCCGGAGGTCGGACCACCGCCGCTCAAGCTGTGCGATGGTCCGCCGCACATGGGTGCGGGCGTATATCCGCCGGCGGGCCACCGCATAGGCAGAACGTTTCTGCCTATTTGTAATAAACGGGCCAGCACGGCCCAGCCTGGTCTCCATAACGGAGACCAGTGTCCTCAGTTCGGCTGCAGAGAAGGGTGCTGCTCTGCCATAAGCCGCCATTTTAGGAGTGGCACAAATTTAACAATCATGTGCTGTCATTGGTTGATCAGAGTGATATTTGGTATTAACTTTATTGTTCATTTTTACACTAACAGCGTGTTTGCGCCCGAACAGACGGCTAACCGATTGCATCGCACACCCATCCTAAACAGTGTAAAATAAGATGGAAACATATTATATCTAATCTATAACATTCAACAAACATGGGTATAAGCAACAGGTGAAATAGTGTGCATCTCTAGACACTTAAACCTAACTCAACAAGGTACCAAACAGCTAATGTATAATGAAGGCAGACCTTTTCCCAAAATGAGCCCATGCAGCCATGTGTACACTTACCTTCTACTGGGCCATACTACAGAGGTGGAATGAAAAGTAGCTAGCATCTAACCTGAATGTGGAGTGCTTTCACATGTGATTTGGATGCTAGCACTGATTACTTGTGGCTAAGTGGTGGACTGGATTGACATATGGAATGGGTAGTGTCAGTTGTACTACATAGCAAACAAGTGCACAGTACAGAAGTACATTCAAATATACATGTCATGTCTGACCTCAGTTGTATTTGGTCATTGGTGTTGGAATCTGCATTTAGCAAATAAATCAGACTTACTGAGTTTGCCAGGTTTTCTGGAAATATTTCTCCACACCAAGGGGCGGGCCGTATGCGCCGCACGGTTGACGCTGGCGTACGGAACGCGGCCGTACGGAACGCAGCTTGCAGCTGATTAACGCCAATTACAGAAATAGTATTTAAAGTGGTCCTAGAAAGGCAAACACTTGTTGCAAACATGCCAGGCTCAGACTCAGAGGAAGAGCAGGTGGTGCAGAATCTGTTGTCCCGCATGGAGGCCAACACCACCTATGTACCCCTCAACCCAGAGGACCGAGCTGGCCCATCAACATCAGGCCAATCAGCAGCTGGGCCATCCTCAGCAGAATCATTGGGAACCCAGCAGGTGGCTTCCCAACAGAGTAGCCAGCCCAGCACTTCAGGTACAGCAACCGGTGGCCGTGGCAGTGGCAGTGCCCGTGCCAGTGCCCGTGGCCGCAGTGGGGCAACACGGGAACCCACAACACGAAACATGGCATTTGAACCGCGGGAGCTTGACATCCTGGTGACCCGGGCACGTGATTTAATTGAGTGTCCAGCGGTGAAGTTGACACACACAAGGAGATGGAAGATCTGGGAGGAGATAACGGCGGAGATTAATGCAGTGGCTCCACAAGTTCGACAGGCAGAGCATGTTAAGAAGAGGCAAGTACATGTGTGTTACATTAGAGTAGTACAAGTCCAGTAATGTTTACATTCAATATTAGATCTAGTTGGCCAATGGGTGTTCACGTTGCTTGGAGGCACAGACATGTTGGCCATGACATTTAATTGATAGTTATTGGAGGGTGAATGTTTTTGTATCTGCTAAGGGTTGGTATGAAAAATGAATATAATGTAAGGTTGGTGTCAGTAGGCACATGTTGTATTATGTATCATATTGCAATGGGTGATACAGCAAACATGAGGAGTTACATGTATTAATATGTACACTTTGATTGCAGGTGGCACGACTTCAAAGGCAACCTCAAGAAGAAATTGACCGAGCGGTGGCAACACAGCCAGACCTCTGGGGCTGGCCCCATGCCATCCAAGCTGGAGCTCACCCCCTGGAAGAGATGGCCCAGTGCTGTATTGCAGTGGAGGAGGTCCGGGGGGTGAGCACTATAGACAGCGAGTCCCCAGCGGAAGTGATGGCTTCTACTCTTGAAGGTAATTATTTGCCAGGCCATAAGTAGATGTTTTAAATGTTGCATGGAATGTGTGGTAATTTGAATTTTCTTGTTCAACAGCATCGCCACCGCTTGGTCAAGATTCTCTTGAGGAGGTTGTGGAGTCTGTGCCACCTGGCCCCAGTAGCAGGCCCGTGCAGCAGCCGCCGCGATTGTCCGCGGCTGAATTGTCCATGTGGGGCCGTGTGCTGGATAGTATTGTGCAGCAGGGAGAGTCGGCATTCGAGCGGGTGCGTAGAGCCGAGGAGGTGCTGCAGGGTTTGACCACCAGCCAGCAGATTATTGCTGAGAGCCTGCAGGCTATGAGTGCCAGCCAGCAAGCTATGGCTGGCAGCCACCAAGCTATTGCTGGTAGCCTGCAGGTGCTGGCTGATCAAGCCCTGCGGCAAAACGACCTCCTCCTCCGCCATAATGAACTTATGGTGGAGCTAGTTAACAGCAATAGGGCCCTAATGTCACCCGCTTCGGGTGCATTACCAACCTCATCACTCCCTGCTGCCAGAGGGGGAAGAAGATCCACCCCCTCACCAGCACGTGCTCCACATGAGCCACCATCGGACTCTGGCCGTGGACGAGGTCGAAGAGCTGCTGCACGTGGCAAGGAGCCTGCCAGGGGCAAACGTGCTCGCAAATGAACTTGTGTCCCCATTAATCTCCTCCGTTATGTCTTCCCAAATCTTCCATTGAGCTGTGTGTTTCAGCATCCTGTGTCCAAATCCGTGCCCAGGGTCACCACTTTTGCCCGCGGTTCAAATGTCATGTTTGGTTCCTCTGTTGCCCTGTTTCAGTGTGCTGTACTTGAAGTGTTGGTGCTGTACTTTTGCTGTGAAGCCACCTGATGTGTTCCCAATGATTCTGCTGTGGCTATTTATTCTTTATTATGTAATTTTTGTCCTGGTATGGTACCATTTGTTTTGTTATGTATTTTAAATTTTTGCCAAAGTTTGTTTAATAAATGTTATTTTGGCCCCACAAATGTCTGTATTAATTTAGACATGCAGAAGTGGCATGTGTATTAGTATTAATATTATTAAGTTGTGTGCATTATTTGCAGTGTAAAAGTGTGTGACAAGTGCAGCATGTAATGTTCCCTTTAAGCTGCAATGCTTCCAATTGTAGCAGTGAGAAGCGTGTAATTAACAAGTCATGGGTAAAGTATGTGATTGTATTGGGTTCAGGTGACATTGGTTGAGGTGCGTCCGTCCTGATTAGGCGTTCCGATTGCATAGCGCATGACCGAGTGGTGTCCGCAAAGCAAAAGTAACCTTTTGGACACCGCACATTTCTTCCCTTTTTGTTCGCGTGCATTCGGCGTGCTGTCCGAATGCACGCCTACCAATATATGTGTACTCCCCCGTGTCCGCCCATGTTTCCGCCCAGTTTAGCCCACTTTGAAACTACGCCCCTGTGTCATTCCGCATGACGCCCATAACACACCCCTATTGCCCGAATGTATGCGGTGCACACTTCTGTACGGGATTAGTGAGAACAAGTACGGAGACCATGCGTGGCACATGCGCGTAGCGTTCTCCACGCATGCGCAGACGGCTAAAAAACGCCATCCGAAAAAATGCGGAAAAGTCCGCACCGATCAGAATAAGGCCCTGGATCTTTAAATGCAACTGGTGTTGCTAAGGGAATGAGCATAGCGAGTTCACTATCTTCAATTACTACCTTAACATGCATCTGTGGCAGAATAGAAGCAGATACTTTACTGATTGAGCTATCTGCTCCTGCATAGGAAGCATGCACAGTTTAGCTAAATGAAGTTAGCTCTATCTGTAAGGTGTCTGCCACCAATGAGACAGGTCACAGGTTCTAATCCTGCTAAGCAATGTGTTTGTTTAAAATAGACAATAATGTAAAGAAATATGGGGCGATGTAACAAGAGTTATAGAAATATTTTCTGGATTTTACTATATATACAGTATACACACACACATGCATACATTTATATTTATTTATTAACAGTTTCCTATTTAGCGCACACATATTCTCCAGCACTTTACAGAGAATATTTGAGTATTCACATCAGTCCCTGCCCCAGTGGAGCTTACAATCTATATTCCCTACCACATGTACACGTACACACAGACATTCTAGGTTTAATTGGTTTGGAGCCAATTAGCCTACCAGTATATTTTTGGATTGTGGGAGGAAACCAGAGTACCCAGAGGAAACCCACACAACATGGGGAGAGTATACAAACTCTGCACAGTTAGAGCCATGGTGGGAATGAAAGCCATGATCTCAGTGCTTTGAGGCAGTAATGCTAACCATTACACCATGTGTACTGCCCTGTATATAAGGTGGTGTGTGTATAGGGGGGCAGGGGACACCAATATGTATCTTGCCTCCAGGGCAACTGGGACAAACTCACGCCACTGCACTGACCCATACAGTGATGTAATCAGCCTGTTCCTGCTGCTACTCACACTACCTGACTGTACTGCTTGATGACCTCCATGATATATAAGGTGATAAATCAATGTGGTTGACATTAAAACTGGCCATGTCTTGGCTTCCAGTGCTTTCTTGGACTTGTAGTTCCACAATAGCTTTTTGTTAATTTATCAGTTTAACCCTGTACCTGTCCCTGGCACCCACTTCCCATCAGTGCAAGTAAAGTCCAAGGCTATTAATCCTTTGTTTGTTCAATGTACTTACAGCAGTCATTTCATTTTGACAATGTTATTTAAATTCATAAAAAATCTATATATTTAGCACTTAATTCTCAATAGAAAGTGGTGAGAGCATTGTCCAAGTAATGCCGTGGATTGCTGTGTTTCAGAATTCCTGCGTCATGACAAGGTTTCGTGAGTTTATCTCAGCCCCACACTGTGGAAGGTTGCCAAGGGTGACAGCATTAAAGAAGAAAGTGAGAAGTTTATATAACATCATGAATTCAGTCTGCAAGAGGGTGCGTACCGTAGTTTCATTCTTTAGAAAGAAAGAGCTTGAAGTTAGCAAAGTTGTTCCGTTTGGTAAAGCGACTTTGACAGACTGCTAAGAAATATTAAGGCTACCATGGACGTGATTGTCAGACCATGCTGGATAGTTTGGAGCATAAAGGAATACAAACAACACAGGAAACATAATTTTGCATGTCCCTATAACCTTGGACACTTGGCTAAAAGCATTCACGTGACTCCGTTTCCGATGTAAATAGTGTGAAGACTGAAATAACATTATGGGAATTATTTACTAATATGGGAGTTCTATTTCAGTGGGGATGTTGCGATGGGCAACCAATCAGAATCATCTACAGCTGGAGCAGCTCTCATTGGAGCTGCTCCTGGCGATTCTATCGCCAAGCGCCGCTGCTCGCCATCTGCCAGAAGGGGCCACGCGCTCCCCTTTCTGACGTAGCCCTCCGCCGACTCCCCGCCGCTGCCCGCACGCCCTTACCCTGCCCATCTCCCTGGAGCGGAGACAGGCAGGGATTCTGCCACCCGCTGCCGTGTGAAGGGGACGCATGTGCATGTGAGACGCTCGCGCATCCCTGTCAGATGCAGCGCCTCTCCGCCACCGTTCGCCAGCTCGGGGAATCTGGCAGTTCTGTGGGCTGGCAGAGAGGCGCTACTCTGTATTATCTTCTAGAAGGTGCTAAAAAAGTAGAAAGTGATTGCTATGGACAACATCCCATCTTAACTAGAACTCCTATCTTAGTAAATAAACACCCAGGGCTTAAAGTGGTCATGCAGTGGTGGGGGGACTCATTTCTCTATGCCACCTAATTACCCCCTTCCCCTCCCCCCATTAGGCAGAGACAGGGCCAGTGGTAGGGCTTTTGGCATCCCCCTGCAATCTAGAATGCTTTTTTGTGAGAATTACTGTGCAGGGCCAATGTGGAGGTTAAAATGTTCCACCTCACCATTAGAGGTGGTGGAACTGAGGGGCAGATTTATTAAGCTCGGTGAAGTGATAAAGTGACTGGTTTTTATCACCGGCCAATCAGCTCATACCTGTCCTTTTTCAAACCTAGCCTGTTACTTCACAGTTAAGAGTTGATTGGCCGGTGATAAAAACAGACAATTTATCACATCACCGAGCTTAATAAATTTGCCCCTCAGTTCCACCCCGTTCCCCTCACTTTAACCCTTGTAAACACTTATGTGTAGGCTAAAAAATACATTATAGTGACCATTCTAGAACCTATATAGTGTATCTGCCACTTATATTCTGGCCACACAGTATTTGTGACTTGTTAGCATACAATGTTGTAAAACTGTCACAGTTCCACTGATTTTCCAATGAGTTGCCATTCATGGTCCATATGTAATAGAAGGCAAATAGACCAATGGACACTAGAAATAGGCCAAAGTCGTTGTCCCAACTTATTCAATGTTACCAATGTTACAGATAAGTCGCCACAGTTATTATGCTCTAAATTGTAAAGTTCTAAGAGATACGATTGAAAAATTGTTTAAAATAGTAAACAAGTGCAAAAAGCCAAAGAATTGCAGTCATTTTAAACTCAGCAAAAATTCTCAATCTCTTATAATCCTCTCCATTGGTCAGATGTATCCAGCTTCAAAAAGTGATAAAGTGGAGAGTGATAACTGCCAGCCAATCAGCTCCCACCTGTCATTTTCAAACCCAGTCTGTAACGTGACAGTTAGGAGCTGAATGGCTGGTTGTTTATCATTCTCCGTTTGGTCACTTTGTGAAGCTTGATACATCTGGTTCCATGTCTTTTATTAAATATGCATTATGTAATCGTACAGTGCAAATGTACAAATGTAATGTTCTATGTGCCTTTTTTCTTTTGTCTGCTATTCTGCAGGACTTGGTCTTCTTCACTGATGACTGTGACGCACTTGATCAAATATCTGTTGTGACCCCAACACCAACTGTTTCAAGATAACGTGTATGGGACTGCACCCCCTATGTCTGTAGTGACAGTACTACACCTGTTCTGTTATTCATTTATATCTTGCATCAAGTTTTCTTCCTAACACTAATACAATAATGCCTGTATTAGGGATCACAGACAGCAATATTGTCAGTAAATATCCTCTTTGTAGCTATATATATAAAAAGCCTTGATAAGATATTTAGGTGTATACCAGAGGACCTATTGTCTGATCATTGGAACAACGTTGTTGGATATCGTTCTCAAACTTTTCTGCAATCTTCCCTGAGATATTTGAAGTAAATCTGAAATCTGATGTCAAGGTACCGTAATGGGCTCAAATGTAAGCTACGTACTATCTCTTCTTCATATACGAAGACAGCGTTTGTAGTTCCCATCATTTATGCTAACAATTAAGCACTGTCGACAATTTACCATCATCCAAAAATGTCTCACGTGCTCCAGGCTAATATATGAACTATGAAGTATTTTAACAGTAATAATTCTAAAATGTGATGTCCATTCAATTATATTGTATTATAGAATTGTATTTGTATACATGGTTTATATTTTTCCCATCTTTGTTTTGTACTGAAAAAAAGAAACATTATTAAATGAAATTGATTAAAGGTTTAAAAAATTTTGTTATTGGTAAATACCATAACTATAAATTATTTTTGTTTTATAATACATGTTGGTATAATTATGTCGCAAATAGGGTATATTGGTAAAATGAATTGAAAACTTTTTTTTTTAATTGTAAGCAAACACTTTATTATTATTACTGAAAATTCAAACACAAATAATGAAAGTGAATTAGCAAATTAAAATCCTACCCATACTGGGATTTTAACTTGCTAATGCTCCTTCATTATTTGTGACAATTGTCACCTGCATAAGCATGCCCGCACACAGACAGCCCCACATACACAGGGCCGGTGCTACCCGCTCAGCACAGCATGCAAAGCAGGTTGGCACCGGCCCTGAGAGTCACTACCCTAGCCCTCTCTGACACCACTGCTGATTGTTGCCGCAGCCTGCTCCTGTCAAAATATTTGACAGGCAGCGGGCTCAGCGTGCCACCCATGCAGTGTATTGGCGGCTCTGAATAGGCAGAATCGCAAAGCCGGAAGCTGCTGCTACAGACACTTGGAAGATCATGGAAGAAGGAGCTGGCTGGCTGCAGGGAGGAGGAGCTGGCTGCCGGGAGGAGGAGCTGGCTGCAGGGAGGAGGCGCTGGTTGCAGGAGAGGAGATAACTACTACTAGGGGAGAGGCAGGCTGCACATTTAATAAAAGAAGGGGGTCATACAGCATGTATTGGGCACTATTCTGGGCAATATGTGTATCGGGCACCACTCTGGGCATTCTATGTATTGGGCACTAGAGATAGAGCCGCTTTCATAAGAGAGCGGCTCTAAAAAAAACAATTTCTTTACACGGCTCCTTGTGGCTGGAGTAATTCACAATGTTTAACAGTTGTTTGCAATCACAAATGTAGCAAAGACAACACGTTTCATTTCATCAAGAAACTTTATCAGGGGCGATAATTGATCTATAACTGTAGAATATAACAATAAGTGCCATAATAATACAATAATATCATTCATATATAATCAAATGACAAATTACGGTTGGAGGAACAGAAGGAAGTAGAAGAAAGGAGAAGACATTGAAAAAACAGAAAAAATTAATTTACTATAAAATAATTTTTAGATGATTTTTTCTGAAAAAGATGTTTTCTGATTTTTTTTTTTAGAAACTTAGAGGATAGGCAGAATTGGGGGAACAAAATTCTTTATATATATATATGATATCATTATATTTCTATTTGTTCATAAAGAAGAATTAACTTCTCAAATTAGGGTACATACCTCTCAACAGATTTTTTATAAGATGAAAGTTATAATTATCCTTAGTTTTTTTGGTCGAAGGTTTTAGGTCTCTATGTTGGTATAATCCTAACAGAGGAATCATTGTCCAGTGAGAGCCATATAAATAACACTGAAGGCTAATTACTTTCATATATAGACCATAATTAATGTGAGACATTACCTACCAATTGAGATAATAATTGTGAAATGTGTTCCAATTTTAAATAATTATATAATATATATATATATATATATATATATATATATATATATATATATATATATATAAACACAGGGGGCCCAGCACTCACTACAACAAACTAACTCACCTTAACATTCAAATAATCAATAAATAAATAATGGGGTTTTTAGTTCATGAATTGATCAATGCATTTAAGCTTGCAGCCCATCGCCAAGGGACCCCATTTCACTGCAAGTCCTACACTAACTGGTTTTCTTGGGAACCTGGCACCTGCTTACACATCATAGCTAAAATGAACATGTGTTTTTTCTCTGGGTTAATGCTCAACTGCCAAGTAACATGGCTTTTATAAGGTGAGACAATCCCAAACACAGCACCTGAATTAGTATTAAAGGGGCAGCTGTCACAGGTTTCAGGTAAATGAGCTTATCAAGGGTGCATGAGAAAGCTATGATCACAGTAACAGAGGTTAATTAAAAATCAACCCAAATATATAGATACAGAAGTACCAACACACTCGCCAATCCTAGGAATGGGGTGCAAACAGCACCCACATCCCAGGGTGGGGTGCGGTGGCCTGTGACCACACACTAGTAAATACAAACACAGGGGGCCCAGCACTCACTACAACAAACTAACTCACCTTAACATTCAAATAATCAATAAATAAATAATGGGGTTTTAGTTCATGAATTTATCAATGCATTTAAGCTTGCAGCCCATCGCCAAGGGACCCCATTTCACTGCAAGTCCTACACTAACTGGTTTTCTTGGGAACCTGGCACCTGCTTACACATCATAGCTAAAATGAACATGTGTTTTTTCTCTGGGTTAATGCTCAACTGCCAAGTAACATGGCTTTTATAAGGTGAGACAATCCCAAACACAGCACCTGAATTAGTATTAAAGGGGCAGCTGTCACAGGTTTCAGGTAAATGAGCTTATCAAGGGTGCATGAGAAAGCTATGATCACAGTAACAGAGGTTAATTAAAAATCAACCCAAATATATAGATACAGAAGTACCAACACACTCGCCAATCCTAGGAATGGGGTGCAAACAGCACCCACATCCCAGGGTGGGGTGCGGTGGCCTGTGACCACACACTAGTAAATACAAACACAGGGGGCCCAGCACTCACTACAACAAACTAACTCACCTTAACATTCAAATAATCAATAAATAAATAATGGGGTTTTAGTTCATGAATTGATCAATGCATTTAAGCTTGCAGCCCATCGCCAAGGGACCCCATTTCACTGCAAGTCCTACACTAACTGGTTTTCTTGGGAACCTGGCACCTGCTTACACATCATAGCTAAAATGAACATGTGTTTTTTCTCTGGGTTAATGCTCAACTGCCAAGTAACATGGCTTTTATAAGGTGAGACAATCCCAAACACAGCACCTGAATTAGTGCATGAGAAAGCTATGATCACATTTTTAATTAACCTCTGTTACTGTGATCATAGCTTGCCCCCGGTGCCATAAACAAATCTTCATGTAACAACTCCAATGAAATAAGGCACTCAGGAAACAACGAAGTCAACTGAATCAAAACAGCGTGTATTGTTAAGCTTTCGGGGTTTGACCCCCTTCCTCAGAACACGACTACAGCACAGAAACACAGTACAAAACTGACATAAATACCTTGGTTCAGCAGATCTCCCGCCCCGTGGCGTCCATTCCCCAGGTGCACGCTGCAGAAGCCGGGACTCAGGCTGATGACATCATGTATCCAGATCCAGGAAGCGGAGACGTTGCTAAGCAACGCCAGCCGCTTGCGTTGCACTCTAGACTCCATTCCTCACAGCCGGTACTCAGGCCACTGCTGCCGCCCTGACGAACGCCCACCTGGGGGGAGACATATTAAACAAAGCATAATAAAAACGTATTACAGTGGTAGTAGTCATATACATATTACAATACAATGAAATATAATCTAATATAATCACAGAAACGGGACACACAGAACAAACATACAAATAAAACATAGCAGAGAAATAGAATCAAGTTAGCGCATTCCAACTGATCTTATCGTTCAGCCCCTTAGGGGCGATGGTATTCAATCAAAAGATCCAGCGAGACTCGGTGATTAACAGGCGTTTTGCCCTATCACCGCCACGCATGGAATCCTTGATGTGATCAATCATAAAATATTTTAAAGAAGAGAGCGGATGCCCCATAGCTTTAAAATGGCGTGCCACAGGCTGATCCTCCGACCTGCCAGACTGGGCAAGATCGATGGCCGACTTGTGTAACGCCATTCTAGTACGGAAGGACTGAGTGGTCTGGCCCACATAATACAGGCCACACGGGCACACTAGAACATACACAACGTACTCTGTTCTACAGGTGAGCACATGGCGGATCTCGAACTGTTTATCAGTATGGGGATGCTTAAAGTTTTTACATGGCATCAAATACTTGCAAGTAGTGCAATTGTAGCAGCTATAACAGCCCGGGGGTTTGGTGTAGACATTAGGGGGCCTAGGTATATTAAAACCCGTAATGTCAGTGCGCACCAACCTGTCGCGTAGATTGCGACCTCTTTTAAAGGCTGCTAGCGGGCGAATGGTTTTAAACCCAGGGAGATCGGGATCATGTTTAACCATAGGCCACAAGGCCTTAGATGCATATTGCAGTATGGGACTTGCCACTGAATACGTGCTGGTCCAAGGCAGTACATTACCAGCATCAGGTTTCCTGGGTTTCAACAGATCTGCACGCGGGATTGACATCACCTGCAATTTCTGCTGGCTCAAAGTAACAGGATCATAACCTCTATTAATAAATTTACCAATGAAGTGATCTAATCTATTAGACAACAAAGATGGATCACTGATGAGCCTCGCCAACCTCATCATCTGGGAGCGGGGCAATCCCCTTTTGAGGGCAGGGGGATGATGGCTCGATGCCAACAGAAAGGTATTTCTACCCACATCCTTATAATACACATCAGTGGTAATTTTGTTGTCAATTAATGAGACTGCTACATCTAGAAATTGAGCACAGCTGTCATTACACGAAAATGTAAACTTAATTGCTGATTCACTGGAGTTAACCTCAGCAACAAGTGACTCAAACAGCTCCCGTCCACCCGTCCACAGGACAAAGATGTCATCTATGTAACGGGTGTACAGGAGCAAGTGTTTGTTCACCTCAGGTCTAAGCAAAAACAAACGATCTTCTTCACGGAACATATAGATGTTAGCATACGAGGGTGCCACCGCCGATCCCATGGCACACCCCCGCAGCTGTAGGTAGTAACTACCATCGAACAAGAAGAAGTTCCTCTCTAGAGTAAGTTGCAATAGCCTGAGAAACAACTGGTGGTCAAAGATCGCGGTATCCAGCTGTTGATTCAGGAAAAGTTGTACTGCTTCCAGACCCCCGACATGGGGTATGGATGTATACAGGGAAGATACATCTAAGCAACACATCAAGGTGCCAGGTGGAACTTCAGAAATGTCCAGTAACAGATTTAAAAAGCTTGTAGAACGATGGTTTGGAGCCTAATAATGGTTGGAGAATATAATCAAGAAGCTGCGATACTGGCTGATAGAGGGAATTTCGAGCAGCAATAATAGGACGGCCCGGTGGATTCCTGGCATCCTTATGTAATTTGGGCAATGTATACAGCACAGGAACCACCGGGGACGCCGTCAAGATCCGATCACGGACTTTAGCAGGTAATAGACCCTCAGATACTGCCGTGGCGAGAATGGTAGAGAGTTCTTTCTGGTATTTTTGGGTAGGATTCCCAGGGAGCTTCCGGTATACAGCAGAATCTGCTAATTGTGAGTAGATTTCTTTCCGATAATCTTCGATATTCTGTATCACGATGGCCCCGCCTTTGTCGGCGGGCCGAATGGTGATGTCCTCATAACTGCACAGCTGTTTGAGGGCCGAAGACTCATCTACAGACAGATTCTTGGTTACCTTACCCGGAGCCGCCACAAAACGATGTATGGAATCATCCAATAATCTTCCAAACGTTTTTATTGACGAGTTGGTCGATATTGGGTCAAATTTCGATCCAGAGTTGTTACGTAGAAACTCATCAAAAACACCAGTAGAAATTTGTGGGGGTTTGGACTGAAAGAACTCTTTTAATCGTAATTTCCTCATCAACTTGTGATGATCACAGCGCCAGTCAAATTCATCCAAAAAGTTAGTTGGTACAAAAGAGAGTCCCATAGAGATCACAGATATTTCAGTAGGTGATAGGGTACGGTTAGATAGGTTAAATATCAGGGTTTCTTGTTCAACACCTGGCGAGGTGGATTTCTTCTTACCTCGCCGGTTTTGGCCGCCCCTGCGGGTGGCCTGCCTCTTGGACGCCGGCTTGAAGCTGCCTCCTGGCCTAAAGGGCCACTTTGTTGATCTGAGGCATCATCGGATTCCGATATCGCGAATTCACTGTCGCTGGCCGTATTCATATTGGCCTGCCGGTTCCGGTATTTTTGTTGCCAGGGTTTGCGTCGACGGTAGCCACCATCGGAGCGAGTAGGTTGTTGCTCACCTGTTAACCATCCGTACACCTTGTTTTCATCATAGTCGGCATCAACTGTGTGCCGCTTATTTCTCTTAAATTTGAGTAACTCTCTCCTGTAGTTATCACATTGCTCCTCCAATTTACTCAAGCTCGCTGCATTATTAGGATTAGTCAGGATGTCATGATGACTTGTCTGAAACGCAGCAATTTTAGACTTGGAAATCTGGAGTTCCCGCCCTGATTCCTCGATCACTAGAACCATTAGGTCCAGGGAGGCTCTATTCAGGATCCCGACCCACTTGCGGACGAAATCCGGGTTGTGCCGGCCAATAGTGGTGATATTCCTAATTCGGAACCCCCTAGGGATTTTATGTGCGCGGAAATAATCGGACAAAGTCGGCGTCCAAGAGGCAGGCCACCCGCAGGGGCGGCCAAAATCGGCGAGGTAAGAAGAAATCCGCCTCGCCAGGTGTTGAACAAGAAACCCTGATATTTAACCTATCTAACCGTACCCTATCACCTACTGAAATATCTGTGATCTCTATGGGACTCTCTTTTGTACCAACTAACTTTTTGGATGAATTTGACTGGCGCTGTGATCATCACAAGTTGATGAGGAAATTACGATTAAAAGAGTTCTTTCAGTCCAAACCCCCACAAATTTCTACTGGTGTTTTTGATGAGTTTCTACGTAACAACTCTGGATCGAAATTTGACCCAATATCGACCAACTCGTCAATAAAAACGTTTGGAAGATTATTGGATGATTCCATACATCGTTTTGTGGCGGCTCCGGGTAAGGTAACCAAGAATCTGTCTGTAGATGAGTCTTCGGCCCTCAAACAGCTGTGCAGTTATGAGGACATCACCATTCGGCCCGCCGACAAAGGCGGGGCCATCGTGATACAGAATATCGAAGATTATCGGAAAGAAATCTACTCACAATTAGCAGATTCTGCTGTATACCGGAAGCTCCCTGGGAATCCTACCCAAAAATACCAGAAAGAACTCTCTACCATTCTCGCCACGGCAGTATCTGAGGGTCTATTACCTGCTAAAGTCCGTGATCGGATCTTGACGGCGTCCCCGGTGGTTCCTGTGCTGTATACATTGCCCAAATTACATAAGGATGCCAGGAATCCACTGGGCCGTCCTATTATTGCTGCTCGAAATTCCCTCTATCAGCCAGTATCGCAGCTTCTTGATTATATTCTCCAACCATTATTAGGCTCCAAACCATCGTTCTACAAGCTTTTTAAATCTGTTACTGGACATTTCTGAAGTTCCACCTGGCACCTTGATGTGTTGCTTAGATGTATCTTCCCTGTATACATCCATACCCCATGTCGGGGGTCTGGAAGCAGTACAACTTTTCCTGAATCAACAGCTGGATACCGCGATCTTTGACCACCAGTTGTTTCTCAGGCTATTGCAACTTACTCTAGAGAGGAACTTCTTCTTGTTCGATGGTAGTTACTACCTACAGCTGCGGGGGTGTGCCATGGGATCGGCGGTGGCACCCTCGTATGCTAACATCTATATGTTCCGTGAAGAAGATCGTTTGTTTTTGCTTAGACCTGAGGTGAACAAACACTTGCTCCTGTACACCCGTTACATAGATGACATCTTTGTCCTGTGGACGGGTGGACGGGAGCTGTTTGAGTCACTTGTTGCTGAGGTTAACTCCAGTGAATCAGCAATTAAGTTTACATTTTCGTGTAATGACAGCTGTGCTCAATTTCTAGATGTAGCAGTCTCATTAATTGACAACAAAATTACCACTGATGTGTATTATAAGGATGTGGGTAGAAATACCTTTCTGTTGGCATCGAGCCATCATCCCCCTGCCCTCAAAAGGGGATTGCCCCGCTCCCAGATGATGAGGTTGGCGAGGCTCATCAGTGATCCATCTTTGTTGTCTAATAGATTAGATCACCTCATTGGTAAATTTATTAATAGAGGTTATGATCCTGTTACTTTGAGCCAGCAGAAATTGCAGGTGATGTCAATCCCGCGTGCAGATCTGTTGAAACCCAGGAAACCTGATGCTGGTAATGTACTGCCTTGGACCAGCACGTATTCAGTGGCAAGTCCCATACTGCAATATGCATCTAAGGCCTTGTGGCCTATGGTTAAACATGATCCCGATCTCCCTGGGTTTAAAACCATTCGTCCGCTAGCAGCCTTTAAAAGAGGTCGCAATCTACGCAACAGGTTGGTGCGCACTGACATTACGGGTTTTAATATACCTAGGCCCCCTAATGTCTACACCAAACCCCCGGGCTGTTATAGCTGCTACAATTGCACTACTTGCAAGTATTTGATGCCATGTAAAAACTTTAAGCATCCCCATACTGATAAACAGTTCGAGATCCGTCATGTGCTCACCTGTAGAACAGAGTACGTTGTGTATGTTCTAGTGTGCCCGTGTGGCCTGTATTATGTGGGCCAGACCACTCAGTCCTTCCGTACTAGAATGGCGTTACACAGGTCGGCCATCGATCTTGCCCAGTCTGGCAGGTCGGTGGATCAGCCTGTGGCACGCCATTTTAAAGCTATGGGGCATCCGCTCTCTTCTTTAAAATATTTTATGATTGATCACATCAAGGATTCCATGCGTGGCGGTGATAGGGCAAAACGCCTGTTAATCACCGAGTCTCGCTGGATCTTTTGATTAAATACCATCGCCCCTAAGGGGCTGAACGATAAGATCAGTTGGAATGCGCTAACTTGATTCTATTTCTCTGCTATGTGTTATTTGTATGTTTGTTCTGTGTGTCCCGTTTCTGTGATTATATTAGATTATATTTCATTGTATTGTAATATGTATATGACTACTACCACTGTAATACGTTTTTATTATGCTTTGTTTAATATGTCTCCCCCCAGGTGGGCGTTCGTCAGGGCGGCAGCAGTGGCCTGAGTACCGGCTGTGAGGAATGGAGTCTAGAGTGCAACGCAAGCGGCTGGCATTGCTTAGCAACGTCTCCGCTTCCTGGATCTGGATACATGACGTCATCAGCCTGAGTCCCGGCTTCTGCAGCGTGCACCTGGGGAATGGACGCCTCGGGGCGGGAGATCTGCTGAACCAAGGTATTTATGTCAGTTTTGTACTGTGTTTCTGTGCTGTAGTCGTGTTCTGAGGAAGGGGGTCAAACCCCGAAAGCTTAACAATACACGCTGTTTTGATTCAGTTGACTTCGTTGTTTCCTGAGTGCCTTATTTCATTGGAGTTGTTATATATATATATATATATATATATATATATATATATATATATATACACACACACACACACACACACACACACACTGTATGAAAAGTAAAAGATAAAGTCTCTGGCAATGGTAGGGATTGTGCTTGTTTGTTTCCTGGTACACTGGAATATATAATGTTGATAAGGTCTGTCTGCTGTAAAGCATGACCAAAATACTTCAGATAGAGCTTCTCCCCTCAACCACCTGCCATTAGCTTAATGCTTTCTGTCCGTCAACCTGCGCATAGCCAAAGCCTCAAGACAGGATGACTCACTTGCATCTTGTGCATTTCATATGTGTTTCAGCATCTTTCTGAGTGGAGCAAAGAGGTTCATCGGGTCTATATGCTTCTCACATGTTCCATTAACCTTTAATGCACCATTTTAATGTCATATTCCTGCTTATGTTACTTTACCCTCTTCATCCAATTACGTCGTCTGAATGGGCTAAGAAAACCATCTCTGTGTCACAAAAGTTTTTGATGGTAGCGAATCTACTGTACTTGCAGGTTGTACATTAAACTAAAGAAGGGAACTAAAGAAGTCCGTTTGCATGGGGTGCACTCATATCCATTAGCCAATAGGTTAGTGGCATCTGTAGAACATGATACCTTTATTTCATTTTTTTTTTTTTTACAGTGGCTGTTCTTAGTGTGGGATATCTCTAGCACATTTATATTAATATACTACAATGATTATTATACTGCTTTTATCATTTACTTTTGTAATCATATATATTATTTCTAGAAGGTGGTTTTTGGTGACGATCTCTTTTTTCCCCTTTCATACTTAACCAAAATCGATAAACGAGGTACCATTTTAAAGATTAAGTTCTCCGCTTCTGACAAATTGTTAATTTACAATTGCACATTGTATTTTTTGATTAAAAATCAAACTTAAAAAATGGACTCTTGCGCAGTAAATTCCGCCCCGCCACCTTCCCGCTGCCACGCGGGGAAGTTTGCTGGTACTTGTAGCACATCCCAATTCTTTATTTTTCTTTTTTTCACACTTTTAGTGCTATCAAGGATAGCCCAAGGCTTCGGCCCTGCCATGGGTGGCCTGGGGGGGTGACCCTTTTATTGGGGGATCCCCACTCTCCCAAGGACCTGGCCCGGGCTGACCAGCCACAGAGTACTGCCAGAGCCTTGGGAGCTTGTATATAAGTCTCTCCTGACTGCAGCATTACCCTGAAGGTTGTTGGAGCCAGGTGCTGGTAAAGTATGGGGGACCTCTATTTTTTTCTGCCCACTGTATTTTGTTACCAGGCCAAGAACCCAATTCTGGTTTTGGAAATACAGGGGGACCCCAGGTAATTTCTCCCCTGTATTACTGTAACTAGCACCGGCTTAAAGAGCCCAGAGCCTGTTATGCTCATAGGGGGGGAAACACATCGCCATTTTTTAAAATTATATAATTAATTATTCTTAATCTTGGGCCAATTCTGCTGGAAAATGTTCATACAGCGGATCGACCACCTTAATAAATGAACTCTCACATTTTCCAGAGCACAATGGTGAGTCATTCAATGGCAGGCAGACATTTTGCTAGATAATTCAAAAAATCACCATTTACTAAGAAAAACATTTTTCTTGCTCAGACAATGGCATCATAGAAATATGTTACTCAAAAAAGTTATGCTACTGCTATTAATATATATAGATAACTATTGTTAGAATGTAAGAAACCGAGAACATCAAAATAAATAGGCACATAAATATTTATATATTCGTATAGTAGGTTTATACATGAATAGTTTTTAGTTGTTCGCTACTGTGACATCAGCGTGTCTATTTCTTTTATATCAATTGGGATGTTGTTAAATCACCATTAACTGCCAACTGTCTTATGCGGTCTCAAGGTCACAGAAGAAGTGGTACCCATGGAAGGAGACCTAAGTGACATAGAGCATGATTAGCACCTTGGCTAGCTCTCCAGTTGGGGCGATCTTTTGTAGAGACCTTTCCTTGGAATCCTATCCTGATTTGATACCAAGGAAATGGTAAATGATAATTACACTTTTTAAAAAAGTATTTTTCGCAAATCTATGGGTGACAATAGTATGTTAGGTTATTTAAAATGCATTTTAGAGATAAGTGATTTGATTTAATTAATTCATTTCAGCTCATTCATCCAATTTCTAATTTACTGCTAGTTTCAAAAAAGAATTGTCCCAACTTAATCAGCTGCTTTGTCGGTTGAATCCATAGTGAACTTGGAACAAATCCCTAGTAATTTAGATATTCACAGAGGAACTCAGCTATTGCTCAATTGCTAAATTCTAAATGAAGTGACTACAGATAGTGTTTCCTGGCATGCAGTGCCATAGATAGGACTGGGAAATGACCTTACAAATTAGCGATGTTCCAGAACTAAATATTCCATACATAAGATAAAGAAAGTCCCAGCTATCAATGGCAATACTGTTGCTAAGCATAGTACAAGGTATACAGTGAATGTGGAGGGAAGACTAATTTCCCCGATAAACCTGGACCACATGATGCAATCAAGGTTTCACAGAGGGGATGTAACTACATGCTCCCCCTTCTCCAGTGGCGTAACTATCGCTCGGGAGGTGCTGGGTAAGTTTGGGCACGCGGGGTCTGCAGAAGCTATTGCTGCTTATGGGGCCGCCGCCATAAATACCCCTCACAAAATGGCCGTCCCCTCACAGCAGACTGTTATTAAGGATGCTGGAGGAGGCCGTAGCCTCCTCTTGCATCCTAAATAACTATCCGCCATTTTGTGAGGGGTATTTTAAATGTAACAGTTACAGGAGACGCACCAGGACCGGACCACGCAGACACGAGGGCCAATGGCGGCAGATGCAGCGGTGAGGGGGTAAGAGGGGGTACGGGGGGGGCCACACATGTTTTAGTGGCGCAAACATTTTAGTTATGCCACTGCCCTTCTCATATTGTAGGTATTTTTCAGTACATCGCCTCCCCCCCCCCCCCCCAAATTGGGTAAGCAGATGAATGGCACATTCAAAACATATTCTAAAGTCAAGATATCTTTATTTTCTATTGCCAGACTCTTGTGTCCACTCTTCGTAGTGATGATTTATGTAGATTTATTCTTGGCCTTTTGAGTATGCAATTATTTACTCAACAAAATTGAACAGTTATTTATAAATGGCATGTTTTTCATATCCGATATAATAAAAGGCAAACGCTAATCCGCACCTCTATTGGGGGAATTCAAGTGTTTTGCTTGTCAGATGGTGCCTCATTTAAGTGTTGATCTATTCGGGAATGCACAGCAGCCTACGCTGATATTACTGTTATATTTTTCCATCATTTTGATGGGCTGGTAACTGAAATGCTATTTTGCTTTAGATAATGTTCACTTTTAGTCATTGATTAGTTATGGTGTTATATGTGACCTCCCGTTAGGTTCTAGTACATTGGTCTCCAACCCTTTTTGGGGCGTGAGCTACTCGCGGCAAAATAAACCACCCGACGTGCTACAATTTTTTTTTTTAAAAGAAGTCTGCCTAATAAACAAATAATGCCCTTTACAGATTATGCCACACACTGTAATGTCCCTTACACATTATGCCACATACCGCAATGCCCGACACAATATTCCACACACTGCAATGTACAATATGCCACATACATACCTCCCAACACTGGAGGTAGAGGCAAAGGGACATGACCTCCCCAGCAGTACCAGATAAACAATGCCTGCCCAATTGTGGTGCCACAGGCATGCTCCAAAAAATTTGTGTAGCCACATGGGTTGCGGCCAATGAAAATGGGGTTGTGATATACATATGCCCCCAATAGTGCAGTGCCAGATATACATATGTCCAAATAGTGCCAGATACACATATGCTCCAACAGTGCCAGGTATGCCGCCACAGTGCCAGAAACAGGTATGCCCCCCACAGTGCCAGATATGCCCCCCACTGTGCCAGGTATGCCCCTAGTAGTGCCAGGTATGTCCCCAGTAGTGTCAGATATTCCCCCAGTAGTGCCAGGTATGACCCCAATAATGCCAGGTATGCCCCCAATAGTGCCAGCACTCACCTTTGTTGCTCTGATGTCCCCATCCGCTGTGGCTGCTGCTGCTACCCTTCTTCTGAGGACAGGAGAGCATCAACAAATCAAAGCTCGTGGGCCAGCTCCTGATTGGCTGCCGGCCTGAGAGCTCTGATTGGCTGATGACGGCCCAGTCACAGGGATACACACTGAGGGGAAGGTGCCCTCCTTTACCTCACTTGTCGGTAGGAAATATAAGCTGCAATGATGGCGACACTCTGAGGCGACTTGAAAAGAACACTAGGACTCGCTAAGATGATCAACGTTTCAAAGCCTTTATGCTTTCTAGTCAGGATAAATACAAAAGCAAATAATCTTACCTTTATACAAACAATAATTATGGGGTATATCATCTAAAATCAACAAATATCTCCATTGCCATTTGCCTGTGCCGTATTTATGAATACAGTGACAAATGACACTAGGCATGCTCATTTTATAAGTATTTTTCAAGATTACACTACTTAGAGAGGCTTAAGGCGAAACAAATCTTCTTCTCAGGCCAGATTGCCATAGGAACAAGGAGGGTCAATACCATCAAAAGCCCTGTGTGTACAACACTTGATTTATTTCGCAGTGTCTCCTGCTGTAAATAAAAAGGAAGCACAATTGTCTCTTCGTTGTTTGAGGAGCAAATTAAACGTAATAAAATCTGAGACGTATTTTGAATTGGATGGTAGCTGAGTCAGACAAGCAGTGTTTTCTGCTAATTAGAACTGTTTGCTGTAGGAAATATTTGCCAGTATCATTATGAGTGTCATGACATTATATGTTTCTAGTGGGTATGTCACAAAGCGTGTTTCAGCAGCGGCCACTCACTTGTCTGTGCTGTGCACAGGGGCGCATGTCAAATAATTCAGCTCCAGGGCTTAAAGTGGTGGGGGAACTCATTTCTCTATGCCACCTAATTACCACCTCCCCTACCCCCATTAGGCAGAGACAGGGCCAGTGGTAGGGTTTTTGGTATCCCCCTGCAAACTACAATGCTTTTATGTGAGAATTACTGTGCAGGGCCAATGTGGAGGTTAAACTGTTCCACCTCACCATTAGAGGTGGTGGAACTCAGTTCCACCCCGTTCCCTCTCACCCCTGTTCAGCTCCATTCTTCATCAGACCTTGCGGGCAGGGCCGAATTAAGCCGGGTCACTTTAGACATGGGGGCCCTCTCCCTCTCCCTCTTGCCATTACCGGCCGTAACCTGCATTGGAGAATATTACACTGTCAGAACACAGAATAGCAGATAAAAGCAAGTGACAATGGGCCTTATTCTAGTTCACTCTTTCTGACAAAATCCTTCTTAGATGGACAAAACCATGTGCACTGCAGGTGGGGCAGATGTTACTTGTGCAGAGAGAATTAGATTTGGGTGGGGTTTTACTTAAAGTGAGATCTATATTGCAGTGTAGAAATAAAGCAGCCAGTATTTTCCCTGCACAGAAACAAAATAACTCACCCAAATCTTATTCTCTCTGCGCATTTACATCTGCCCCCCTGTAGTGCACATGGTTTTGTCCCACTAAGAAGGATTTTTTCAGAAAGAGTGAACTAGAATAAGGCCCAATATTAGCAGCAAAGCCTGGCATGTAGATCATACATATGTATAATGTCACTGACTAGTTTAAATAAACTAGGAGGCAAGTTCAAATGTAAGGTGTCGAAGTCGTGTTGCATCCACGCCGCACTAGCATGGTATGGACGCCATTTTGGTTTGCATAGTTACGTAAATAGTTCATAGAGAGCAAGTAGGAATAATTGTGCGAACCCTGAACGCAGCCATACTAATACACATAGACCCATACTCCACACTTACAAGTAATAAAATATAGTTATATGGTATAATATAGCTTCACATATTAGTATTAATGGTAATACACGATCTCCCATCAACATTTTTAGTATCTATGTGTTCAGTCTCTCACTCACAGTTCTCCGGTGTTTGTGCGCAGCATTTACCAGTCAGAAGTTCTGAACAAAATATATATCTTATGTTATACATTGCCATGAGGAAGGGCTAACTGAAAGATCCAGCTGAAACTGGCTGCACAGCATGACCCCTGGACATATGATGACAAAGCTGTGGACACCAATCAGGAGAAGCGAAACCTGACCTTTTGGCCAATGAAGAACTTTACTGTACCTTATTGTCTGGACCCTATAAATTTCTGCGCACGGGCTAGAGACGGTCTATTTGGACTGTGCTCAGGACTGAATACAGATACTCGGACCGAGTTGTGCCCGCATGTTGAGAGACGGTAACTGTACTTTTGTATTGATGTAGTTGTACTGTGGCGGATTATGCTTATGTCTGTTTTTACCCCTTTTCTTTAGTTATTGTTAAAGTATTGTACAGTGATTTTGTATATGGTGTTGTTGTTTCATATTCTGTTACCCCTTTGTCCATTAGGGACTGAATACATACGGTGAAGGACTTTGTATCCTTACTCCGTACTTAAGCCAAGTCTTGTGTAATTTATTCGCAATAGGTGGAAGGGTTTACAGGAATAATACCTGGTACATTTGAGTGTGTTTAAGTACTTAGTACTGCAAAGGATACCGCCATAAGGGTATCAGTGCAGCATGTGATACGCTGATAAGGATCACTATGTGGCGCCACCCTGACCCCAAGGACAACACACACCTTAGGGGAATGTAGTGAAAGGGATGGGACTAAACTTGTCTGTGCAAGTAAAGCTGCCTGTATTTATATTGAGATAAAGGGGACCACCTGGACACCCTTAGATGGACCGTGTAAAATAAAAAAATAATCTCAATATATAAAATATGGGCACTTAAATAAAGAGAGGCTAATACTCCCCTGTTAATGTGTTAGGTCCTCAAGATTCTCTTTAATCTGGGGGTTGTCCCCCTTTAAGAGACACTCACAGGATCTCTACTTCAACAGCACATATCACTCCATATAGGGTGTATCTGGAACCGTAGTTGATGTATATACGATGGGGTAAATCCCCCTAAACAAATTACTCACTCAGGATTGTAATTATGATCACCTGTAGGGTGGGTCTTTCTCCTCACGTTTCTTCCTCCCAGGAATAGTAGGGCGTTATCCCATAAAAGATGAAGAGGAATAATACACTATGGATACTGTAGTAATTAAAACAAGTATCCTTTATTTATACAGTAAGTGTTAAAAAAGAAGAAAAGACCACACTGGAGCCACTTAACTGTATAGGACCGGTATAGCCAGGAGACTTTAGCTGTTATATATGTGGACGAGGTAAATGGGGCCCCATTTTTACCGTCCACTTTAAGTCCAGGTTTTTCCGTCCTATCAGTAGTTGATCTCCACGGGTATATCTAAACAGAGAGAGTCTCCACCGACGCGTTTCGATCCCCAATGGATCTTTATCAAGGTGCATCCTCTCTCTTTGTCATCCGGGTTTAAATAGCTATCTAATTGACAGTCATTGGGGCGGGTGTTTGGTTATTCCCACCATATCCTAATGCTGAATACTATATGTTGGATCACAGTCCTTCAGCCGCGTGTTATGTGTTATACATATTGCCACTAATTCACCGCTGTGAGGCCATTCCGACCACGTGGTTTCCAGCTGCATCTTCCGGCTGTCACTCTGACCACGTGGCTTCCAGCTGCGTCTTCTGGCTGTCACTTCCGGTATTACAGCTTCCGGCAACATCTTCCGTACACGGTTTCGGTCTCCGATCTGCCGCGCACTTGCGTTCCATCTCCTCTGATGACTTCCTGTATAGTCATTTCATGTTTCGGGTCCAACTTCTCAATTGTCCCCGGAAAGCTGTACTATGTAATGGTTCCCAAAGATTTAGTTCTTCTGTATGTTCTGATTCCCGGATAATTATTGATGTTTACTTGTCCTGAAAATATTAAAGTTTCTGTCTAGCAGCAACATTTTTGACTGTAGTTTAGCAACATACATGATTAATAAAATTTAAAATATAACACGATAAAAAAGAGGGAAATTAATTCTATTTTTTAAAAGTGACTTTGAAATGATGGTGAATATAATGAGATTTTTTTTTTTTAAAGCAAGTCTTTATATAAAAATTATAGGAACCACTTCAGCTCAAAATCTTGATTCAATCCTATAGGAGCTATTGTCTTAAAATTATAAATCAGCTTCATTTCTGTTTAAGCTAGTAATTTTGACAAGTTCTTATTTCTTTCTGAAGTTTAATACCCCAAAAGCCTGTTATCCCGTTAGTAGAGCATCGATGATCTTTTTTGAAAGGGAATGCGTCTCTAAACCCACTTCTTATATTTCTCAAATGCTCTCCAATCCTTGTTTTTAGGGGTCTGGATGTACTTCCAATATAGAATTTGTTACAAGAGCATTTTATGGCATAGACTACATTGGCAGTATTACAAGTAATGAACTCTTTTATCTTAGCATTTTGTCCATTAATCTCAATTGACTCAAATTTTGATTGATTTTGACTAGTAATGTTCCGACATCCTAGACACAGTCCACACCTGTAGAAGCCTATCGATTGGTTATAACTCTGTCGAGTGGCATCTGTCGGGCAGAGACTTCGTACCTGCTTATTCTTTATATTGTTGGATTTTCGATATACACGAACTGGTTTCTCTGGTAGATATTTCCCTAAAACTGGATCTTGTTTCAGTATGGACCAGTTGTTCCTGAATGCCTTCTCGATTGCTTGGTGTTGAGAATTATATTGTGTTATGAATGCCCATTTCATTTTGTCATTATCCTTAGTTTTGATTTGAGGTTGAAGAAGACTTCTGTAAAATGGGCTGTGTCACTTACTGTACCCCAGAAGGTGTATTCGTAGATACTCCGGGGAATTTTGCACAAAAGGTGCAAGATTTGCTGGATACCCCTCAAAGTTTAATGCTGCACTCTACTGTTATAGATTGTAGCCCATCTAAGGTAGCTGAAATTACAGCTCAAATACTGAGTTCCCTTTGGACTAAAGATGGGCAGGACACTGGATTAATGGCAAACATAGCTCCAGTAGAAATCTGTTTAAAAGCTGGCAGGATAGTGCCCAAAATACCACAATACCCTTTAAAACCTGAGGTTGAGCTGGGAGTGTACCCAGTGATAAAGCGATTGTTACAACAGGAAATCCTGGTTCGGACCTCTAGCATGGCCAATAGTCCCATCTTCCCTGTAAAAAACAGGGGGGGGAGGGGCTACAGATTAGTGCAGGATTTAAGAGGGTTAAACAAAGTAGTTGAGAGCCAATTCCCCATAGTGCCAAACCCAGCTGTCATCCTGAAGCAAATTCCACCTTACTGTACCCATTTCACTGTCATTGACCTCTGCTCTGCGTTCTTTTCTGTCCTGTTACACACTGACAGCCAATACCTTTTTGCTTTTACACACTGAGGAGTACAGTACACCTGGGCCCGCCTCCCCCAGGGATTCATAGACAGTCCTAGCATCTTCTCCCAGGTCTTGCATGATTGCTTACAGTCCTTTCAGCCCAAGAGTGGCTCAATATTGATACAATATGTAGATGATTTATTATTATGTTCTGACTCACTACTGTCATCAGTAGCTGACACTAGACAACTGCTGATGTATCTCTCAGAGACAGGACATAAGATATCGAAGGACAAACTGCAGCTATGCCAAACCAGGGTTAAGTATCTGGGACACTGTCTTACCCAAGGGTTGAGACACCTCACTGATGACATAATCCAAGTGATTCAAAACATGTTACTGCTACAGACCCAGCAGCAAATCCGTACCTTCCTATACTGTCGTAACTGGATCCCTGGTTTCTCAATTTTGGCATTACCACTGCAAAAAATGGTCTCCTCTACTAAGCCAGACCGGGTCTCGCATACTGAGGATCCCAGCTGGCTTTGGAGGAGCTAAAGGCAAGCCTAACAAGGGCTCCAGCACTGGGAATGCCAGATTATGGGAAACCATTCAAATTGTATGGTATGGAATCAGCTGGATGTGTGGCAGGTGTTCTTACTCAAAAATGTGATACCAACAGATCAATAGCATACTACAGGAGCTCCTGATGAAGGCATGTGAACACGCCGAAACGCGTTGAGCCATAGCATTCCTGTTCCAGCTTGATATTGGAGAGTATTCCATCTCACACCTCCTCCAGCTAAAAATCCTTGGAATTCCTTACCAGACTCCATCCGGACCAGTTTACATCGCCACTTTTCCCTACATTGAGTTATACTCTGCAGCCACCAAGCCAGGTATTGCCATACCTTAAGAACTGCATTATTCCACCATTGTGTGACGTTTTGGGAATCCATCACTGGGTAATCTCAGGGACTCTGCAAATTCTTCTCCAAACAAGGATATCAATATTGTATGGTAAATATATACCCACCGGTGTTGATTTGGACACAAAACTAATCTTCCACAATATTGAATGTTAGCTGGAATATTCATATCTATCATCATGTTTTATCAATGATCTTTTTAAAAAACATTTCTATACAAGTTAATTCCATGAAAATTCTCATATGTACAATGTGTGATATTTGTATTCATTAAATATATATTCAGATATATATCGTAATAAATTCTTTTCAGAAAAAAACCATAACGCTGTATCTTAGATTTTTTCTCATTCTCCCAGCACACCTTGCAGCGCAGAACATTCTAAATACTATGGTATTGGTCTGTTTCCAACTAGTGCCAAATCTGATTATTTTGTCATGCTTATATTTTTGTATGAATAAACCTTTATTAGACCTGCTACATTTGTCGTATGAACTTCAAGTAAGGGCTTCATACTCCAGTCTCTTCCAGGTCCACTACTAACCTTACCTGTGACAGTGTATATGTACTAATATTCAGGTGTGGGGTGGCTGTGCATTAAATTTTGCATTTAGAGATTTGCTAAAGATGAAATTAAATGTAAAATTCAATATAAAGTCAAATCCAACTTAAAATGTAATATTGGCACAATATCTTTTATATAAACTAACATTCTATTTTCTAACATTCCAATTGAAAATTGAACACAGGATCGAACTACAAATCCCCAAATTATTAGACTAATAACATACAGGTAATTTTAGCTTTTAGACAAAATTCTATTCCCTAAGGGCTATTTCACACGTTCCGGCTCCTGCCGGGCGGCGAATAGTGTCCATTCACAACTAATGTGTGCGGCACGGCTCCCTGGCCGTGCAGGATTTCACCTCAGTACTTGGTCCTCAAGTACCCCCAACAGTTCACATTTTCCAGATCTCCGCACAGAATTTCAAGTGAATTAATTAAATGTACTAATGAGTACATCTGTGCACCTGCCAGGTAAACAGGAAAAAGGTGAACTGTTGGGGGTAAATGCGGACCGAGGATGGAAACTTTAATTTTGATGCATAGAAAAAGGAAATGTTGGATACCAGGAACTGGATGAAAATTTTCATACTGGGGGGGGGGGGGGGGGTGCAGACTCAAGCAAGCATGTGGTCAGACGTTTCTACCAGCAAATGCAATGAAAAAATGGGTGTGGAAATGTTGGGGACATGGTTTGCTGAATTTGGGTGTGCATTAAATAACCAATGAAACAATTACCACCAGTTTACTTTTACTGATTTAAAAGCATCTGATAAAGTCCTTGTTACGAAACGCGTAGGGGGGTGGCATAGCGTTGTCTTCACCAACAGAGATCTGGGAGTAAGGAGAGAGTGTACTAGGTACACCTAGTATTCATGCTGTTTGATTGCGGTGATCTGAGCTGCTTAACCTGGTATGTGACCTGCTACCGATGTTCTGTTTCTGTGTGGGAGTGGTTGTAAAAATGCAGGCATGTCATGGCTATTTAGAGGGCATGTATCTGACGTCAGCGGTGAATCCTACTAAAACATGGTGCCTGTGTTGCTACCAGCGGTGGCTCGTACCTTATTGGGGGAGGGGGGCTGCTTCTGGCCGCAGCGGGGGTGCCGCGAATCAGGCACCCCCCTCTCCCTGTCGCCGGCGCTGCTGCCTTCTCCCGTCCCAGTCCCGGCGCCTGTCAATCATCACAGCACACAGGCACAGGCAGGGACTGGCACATGCGCAGTACACACGTGTACCGTGCATACAGCCAACTTCTATGGGCTGATTGGGCAGCAGCCCATAGAAACAATCTTGGTCCCGGCGCCTGTACAATGTAAGTTACAGGCACCGGGACCAGCGCGTGCACAGTACCGATATAGGTACTGTGCATGCGCATCTGCCGTTTTTGCACGGCAGCCCGCATAAAGCCGTCCTGGAGGGAGGTAACACCTCCCAATGGGACTGCCTTTGTGACTGGCAGTAACTTTCAATGTTTCCTTAAAGGTAATACATAATATTGTATTCACATAAAGGCAACATTGATACAATCTTTACAGTCTGAAAGAACTCTTTGAATACTTTAAACAATGTTGCAGAAATAATGACACTGTAAGTGACTGAATAATGTATGTACATTACTGTCTGACTTCAACACTTGCTGAATTAGCCAAATAATATCAGCATATATCTATTCATTTGTGTGTCATGATATATATTTTTTTTATATTTATGTATTCTTTGTACTAATGTGTGCGAAACCTCATCTTTTAAATAAATTATTAAAAGTTAAGTATTAATTTAACTCATGGAGGGAACACATCCCTTCATTAAATAATCAAAATTGGGGTCTCTGCATGTCTATAATGGAACACACTAGAACTTATACCAACATTGAAAAAATTTAAAAAAATTACTAATACGATTTAGAGTGCCCCAACACCCTTTCCAATATACTATTTATACCCTTTTTACACCAAAAATCCCAGATCCTACCCGGCATTTGTAAGAAGGATCCAAGCTGGGTCGTTTTCGGGATTTACACTGTTTACACTGCGGTGCACACCCGCAGTGTAGACGGAGGCGGCGCTTGGAGATGACATCACCCCCAAGCGCCGGGACTGCGGTGATCCACACCGGAAACTCCGTTCGCCAAGGTAAGCTGCTGGGCTGCCCCCAGCCCCCGTGCACCCCCCCCCCCAGCCGTTGTTCGGGAGGCGAATGGATGCCGCACACAGGCATCTATTCACCTCCTCTGCTGCCGCTGCTGCTGTCTGCAGAGTATAGCCGACAGCAGTGCAGGCTGTCTTTGCCCCCCCGTCCAACCTGTGGAGGCGGCAGTCTGCAGGTTGCACGTCCCCCATTGATGTAAATGGGAGCTGGGTCGGATGACCCGGCGTACCCATTTACACCGCCCTCTACCCAGGTCCTGGCAGTGTTCTACCCAGGTCAGGACCTGTGTTGAAGTCCCGCGTAAAGGGACACAGCGTGTCCCATTTATACCGCCGCTGACCCGGGTCTGACCCGCCAAAGACCCGGGGTTTTGCGGCGGTGTAAAAGGGGTATAACTCTCATGGGTGCACCTCCACACTAATTACCTAGTAATGAGGAAATCCTCATAACAATCCTTATTATTGTGAATCCAACATACTATTAACCATATACTTCTCTATCCTGTGCGCTTCCTTCCCTTTCCCCTTTTTCCCTACCTTCCCTTATGTTTATGTATAAATGTATAAAGCTCTGTCCCTACGATGGGTCTCCGCAGCACTGTCAGGTTATTTTTCATAAAATGTAAACCTATGCTGTGCTGTGCTGTCAACATCGCTGCTACTGCCAGCACCAGCCTTCCCAATGTCAGGGGGAAAGGGGTCAAAGGGGCAGAGATAGCTCTGCAGAAGCCAGGATTTGCATGTGAGCCCTGTGATTTGCCAGCTGAAGCCGGCGTTGTTATCGCAGGGCTCACTGTGGTTTTTTTTTTTATAAATTCAACCAAATCGCATTTCCTATTATAAGTTTGGGAAATAAGATCTGCTTATTAAAAAATGCAAACAAAAGGATTCAGAGCATACTTGTCTACCCTTTCAGAATGGCCAGGGCAAGTCTCCCATATGCTCCCTGTAGCCCCCGAACCCCCCTTCCCCCAATGACAAATTACAGATTTTGTGGGCCTCCAGGGAGGGGCGGGGCTAAAATTATGCAAATTGCATTAGCCCTGTCCCCTCTTTACAGACTTGCGAATTGCAGCGTTTTGTAAATGTTCCAGAGAGGAGATTAGAAATGTAGGCAGGTATGATTTACAGCAGTTTGTACAAAACACTGCCCCAATGCATTCAGATACTAAAATAATGCAAAACGGGTGTGAAAACACTCTTTTTCACATTATTCTAGCTAAAAAATAGACCCTTTAATGATCTCTTGCAGATGAAATACAAAGCATTTCTGCTTATGCGTGGGTGACATCTGGTGGTCAGATTGAAAACTACAATTTAAAAATAAATGGAGTTGGTAATGGGATTATACATGGATTAGTATGATGTACAGCATTAAATTGATCAAAATCAGCTTACATTTTATTGTAGTGTTGAATTTGGCGATTAGTTTACTCTGATGAAGCTACAAATAGTGTTTGAGTCCAAATAGTTTATTGATTTTGTACAGAGATTGTGCAATTATTTGTGCAGACAAAGCTTCTTGGAACTATTACTTCAGTAACTGTGCCAAGAGACTTCTCCCTTTGTATGTGTAACTAACTGCCAGTTATTTGCTTTCAGTCAGGCAGTAGTTTCGATATTTCAACACCCTATAGACTAGGCTGGTACACACCTGACAGATACATACTCACTGATATGTCAGTCACTGTCATGCAGCAGGTTAAGCTTTTGAATTTGCCCATCCTGCCCATCTGCTGTGATGTCAGCCCCCTGCATCAAGTGTACACACAACACAATGCTCCAATATATTAGCTGAACGATGTCTTACACAGACATCTAGCAAATACACACCAATACTTCCCAACTTTGGAGATGGCTGAAGAGGTACATTTGCACGCACCTCAGGCACGGGTCTACATTTGGGGGAATCTAGGGGGTGTGCCATGTGCTCACAGAGTTCCCACAAAGCTACACCCCCATTTTGGCCAGTCACTGCTTGGACACTGCTTGGCCCTGACGTGAAATTCGGAACAGTTGGGAGGTATGCACACACGTTGACCCAACCATGATATATCTGTTATTCAATCGAATGGTCAAAAAACCATGATTCATGTCGGGGGAGGCAGCACTTGACACTCACAGCTGCCCGCTCGGCCATGCTGCAGATGACTGATTGTGGTCCCGCGTCCTGCTCCGAAGGCCCGCTTGCGCTGCTCGGCTCACTGGCTCAGCTCAGCTGCGACCCGGCACCCATTAGAATATAAATAGCTTATTGGCTGCTGTGTCAATGTGTGTGCAGGGGTGGGGTCAGCTGAGCCCATTGCCGAGAGCCCAAGACCAGTGTGTGTTGTTCCTCCAGGCACGCCCTCCCTCCCCCGGGCCGGGTCCACTCCACTACAGAATAAAAAATTATAATTGAGGTGCATACTACTGTGCTGTGGTGGCTGCCGCTAGCTTAACTGAAGTATGATTATATATATATATATATATATATATATATATATATTTATATACTAGTAAGCCCGCTCAAAGCAAATGCTTTGGAAGCTAGTCTACTACCTTGTGATTGCCTCTGTGTTTGTGCTTGTGTGAGAGAGAGATGTAGTTTCACCAGTTTCACCTACTGCCAACAGATGGCAGTGTTTCAGAAACACACAAATGGACACTATATATAAATATGCTTCTGAATTAATATGTTAAATGAACAATGAATATAAGGAATATGTTAAAACTATGTGGCCCGTGCAAAAATATGACATGCGATTAATATAGGATTCATTTTATAGGGAGGTTGGTGGTTTGTAGTAGGATGAAAGAAGAACTGGTTCATTTGTAGCCATTTTTTGTTTAGCCAAGCAAAACTGATTATCTTAGCCGTGCCGTATCAATGCATCCAGAGAAATATCTCTAGGGACAAAAGTCAATTGTTAACTTCGATTTTTAAAGAAACAATACAATGTGCAATTTGAAATTAACAGTTCGTCAGAAGCAGAGAATAATCTTTAAAATGGTATCTCATTTATTGATTTTGGTTAAGTATGAATGGAGAAAAAGGGATCGTCACCAAATATCACCTTCTAGAAATAATATATATATATGATGAGGATGATTATGGTTCTATCATTTCCTCATGATATGTAGTACATTGGGATATGCATAATTCCAGCCGGGAGGTATGTGACGGCCCAACACAGTAATTAACATCGATTTGTAAACAAACAATACAACGTGCAATTATAAATTAACAAGTAGTAAGTAAGTATGAAGGGAGAAAAAGGGATTGTTGCAAAAAAATTCACCTTTTAGAAATAACATATATGATGGGGGTGGGGGGGTGGAATGTTGTGACTAGGGGCGGCCTGACCCCTAAATTCACCCCTGTATATACCCAGGAAAAGTTGAAACACATCGGCCTACCCCAGACTCTCCAGTGGACACGTGGGAGACATCTGTTACTGTACTTTCTACCAGGGCACTGTCTCAGGGGGATGCAATCATTTGGTCTACAGCATGATGGTCCACAGTCATTAGGTCGACACCATTAGGTCGACATGGGAAAAGGTCGACATGGGGAAAGGTCGACATGGTTCTAGGTCAAACGGTCATTAGTTCGACAGGTCATTAGTTCGACAGGTCGTTAGTTCGACAGTGTCTAGGTCGACAGTCAAAGGGTCGACATGGGGTTTTTCACTGTTTTTTCAGCCTGTATTTCATGCCTTGTTCCACCTGATCCCGCGGATATACAGTCCCATACAAGCTGTCAGATGTACACGTTCTGAGGTCTGCCCACTACAGCAGCATCTATCCTGCATAATTGTCCGGAGTACATTTCTGGTAAAAAGGAGTGGAGAGACTGACAGTATCATACTTGCCTACTTTTTAAAACTAATTTCAGGGAGATTATAGTTAGCAGGAGAATTTTGCACAGCGCCCCATTGAGGGGGCGTGTCAAGCTCCACCCAAAGGGTGTGTCTAGTTCAATATAAGGAGAGATTGTGAAAAGAGATTGTGAACGTGGCACCTAGAAGCGTGAGTGTGTACTGCTGCATTTGAGAGGAATCTTGTAAAATTACTTATATCCAAATTTAGATGAGCCCCAAAGCAGTTAGTAAGAGTTACTGGGAAATGGCGCTGATGATTCAGTGTAAATATCTGTCTCTAATTCCTTTTTTATCCCAAAAATGTGACAGTGTAATGTGGGCTAGGTGAAATGAGGGAGATTGCTAGACTAATGAGGGAGAGAGGGAGATTGCTGCTATTTCAGGGAGTCTCCTGCAGAATGCAGGAGGGTAGGCAACTATGAACAGTATACAACATCTGTACAGCCATTCAGACCTTATAACAGTGCGGAACTGGTAACTATAACACCCTTGACTGCCTCTGGAGGAACTTGTAAAATATTCAAAGCCTCTTATGTATATAGCTAGCCATACAAAAAGCCGCAAGCAGTTTATATGAACTCTGTGTTAAGTGTTGTAAGTCTTGTTTGTCTATGATTATTGTTGTAATTCAGTGCACTTTAAAAATTTGAAGCTTCATACGAATTTTTTCCCCACTTTCTTTTTAATAAATATAATCATATTATGATCATAATGTGTGATTCATTTGCTGAGTAGGTCTGCGCTTCTTAAAGGGGCAGCTACATGTATTTGTGGTTGTCCCAATCTCTATTTCCTACAGTGGAAGTGTTTGGATTATGTTGAAGTAACCAGTTCTGAGCGCCAGTGACATTTTATAATTTTTTGGTGTATATGTTATTTGAGAAGGATAGTCAAACCATCTCTGTAAAGTGTGGGCTGCTTAGAACCATCTAGCGCAATTGGTGTAAAATTGTGTATTTTACTGTCGAACTAACGACCTGTCAAACTAATGACCTGTCGAACTAATGACCATTCGACCTTGAAACATGTTGACCTTTTCCCATGTCAACCTAGACCCATGTCAACCATTTCCCATGTCGACCTAATGGTGTCGAGCTAACGACTGTCGACCATCATGCTGTAGACCAAATGATGCCAACCCTTCTCAGGATGCTGGTTGGTGATTATGAATATAACACCCATTAAGAAATGTCTGTGGCCAGTTCTTTCCATCGGCCGGTAATTGCCACCCACTTATCTACTGTTCTGGGTTCCCTACTATTGTATTGTTGGATGTAAATCTTTTATTTGTGTGTGGATGTATTGTACTTACCTGTGGATGTATTAAATCAGTTTTACGCCATGTACTCCTGTATTTCTCATTTATGACATTTATACCTCTGAGTCTACCATCTTAAGAAACTCAGGCAGGAGCTGATTGGCTGGCCGTTTATCACTCTCCATTTTATCACTTTTGAAGCTTAGTGCATCTGGCCCTTCCTTAGTATGCATTTGTTTTTCTTTCCACATATAAAGACATTCCCTAAACTTTTATTGGGGCACAGACTCCACAAATGTATAGGATTTGGGTTCAAAGTGATAAGATAAAGCAACTTTGGGCCTAATTCGGGCACAATAAGATATGGCCAAATTTGGCCCCATTTCCGATGGTGGGGTCTGCGCATGCAAGAATACGCGCATGGGCACACCCTCTGTGCCGAGGCGTTTGCACAGGCAGGGGTCGGCAGCAGGGTAACACCCAGCTTCTTATGGGCATCCCCATGAAAATACTGGGCATCCCGCTGGGAAGGCAGTTGGGTCGATGCCTGCTCGGGAAGGGCGGCTGACATCACATGATGTCATCACCCGCCCCCTTTTTGGCCATCTCCTGTGGAAATAAGTTCAGACCGACATTTATGGCCGAAGGGGAGATGGTTGCCAAACATCAAATGATTTTTCTCCCCTTTCAGCCGCATGCGACGGGATGTGTTCTCGTACATTCCCTCGGGATGCAGGCAGCCTGAGCTGCGAAGGGGGGGGGGGACTGGCGTTCGGCAAGCGGTGCTGACACGTTCGCTATGCTGCAAGTATACTCAGCCTAGCAAACAGATCTGAATCAGGCACTTTGTGCCCCAAGGAAATGTCAGGTGACATGTACCCAATGGGGACTCCTTAGACGTGTTCTGAATCTATGACTGGGAATAAGGACAGAGTGTTACAGGCTACAAAGAATACCACAACTATAATTCCATAACTCTATAAAAACTTCAGTTCTGTGCCCATAAATGTTCATTCAAATTTGACGTCTTTATTCCATGTTTTCCTCATTTATAATTCCTAATTTATAGCACATGTTGAAGTTGAGAGCGTGAGAGAAATTCAGATCCCCATTACTGAGTTCTACGTTCCTGTATCAGCTGAGTTCTATGTTCCTGTATCAGCTGAGTTCTAGGTTCCTGTATCAGCTGAGTTATACGTTCCTGTATCAGCTGAGTTCTACGTTCCTGTATCAGCTGAGTTCTACGTTCCTGTATCAGCTGAGTTCTAGGTTCCTGTATCAGCTGAGTTCTAGGTTCCTGTATCAGCTGAGTTCTACGTTCCTGTATCAGCTGAGTTCTAGGTTCCTGTATCAGCTGAGTTCTAGGTTCCTGTATCAGCTGAGTTCTAGGTTCCTGTATCAGCTGAGTTCTACGTTCCTGTATCAGCTGAGTTCTACGTTCCTGTATCAGCTGAGTTCTAGGTTCGTTAATTACAATACTGGACATCATTCGCCATTTCTTTCCATGTCTTCATCAAATACAATTTGCTGGCACATGGGGGCTAACAAATATAATTTATCCAATTATGGAAAAGCCAAAAGCCTTAATTGTCTTCCTGATCACTGAGCGTATAGTAAACAGGAAACATGGGAAATGATTTGGTTCTTGTAGTAAATTAAAAAAAACCGAAACATGTTGCTCAAGCAAACACAGGTCGGGTCTCCCTTATCCGTGTTTTCCAAAAATCTAAATAGTCCGAAAACTGAGTTTTTTTCATAATATTTCAGGTTTTTTGTTTTTGTTTGTTTACTTTTTTCATACTTACCTCATCCCCCAAAGTGCTCCGGGATCCTCTTCAGTGACATCTCCAGTCCCAGGGGTGAAATTACGCGAGCCCACGCACTCAAGCAGTGCACCCCATGGGACCGGAGATGCCGCTGAAGAGGATCCTAAAGGCAGCCGTGGACACAGGGGGGACACCTGGACACAGTGGGACCATTGGGGCACCCCCAGGGTATCAGGTAGGTATGAAAAAAAAAATCTATTCCAAAATTCGAAAAAATCCCTTAACCAAAATGCTTGTGGTCCCGAGCATTTCGGATAAGGGGTACTCAACCTGTATATGTATATAGAAACATCTAATAATATAATAAATGGGGCCTGATTCAGACCTCAGGCGAGATTCTCTATCACAGAAATGCGGTAAAAACCCCGTTATCGGGGTTTTTACCGCATTTCTGTATTCTCTAACCCCCCTTCGCAGTGTCACCGCTGCGGAGGGAATCGCCACAGAAGCCTATGGGCTTCTTACCGCAGCGGTGTGTGAGGGATCCGTCACGGATCCCTCCCAGCATGCCCTGCGGCCGGCGCGTCAGTCTGCGCATGCGCAGACGGACTCCCGGGTCATAGACCCGGAAGTCCAGCAACGGCGCCGCATCGCAAGGGACAGCTCTTACCGCAAGAGCTGTCCCTTGCGTTAATGAAAACATATTTTAGAGAATATGCGGTCATTAGAAATGCGATGCCGGGCGAAGAGGGCTGCGGATTTTAGAGAATCCCGCCCCTCGTCATTAATCTGCAAAGATGCAATTGACTGTAAGTAGATAGCCGCCGCCCAGGCACAAAGAAAAAACTGCCCGTGTAAATCTGCAAGTGAATTGTGAATGGTTTGCTATTCACTACCCACTCACACACCCATGAGCAATTCCTAAACCATTGTCTGCAGTCTCTGCTCTAGTTCAGGCACAGTGGCGGATGGACTCCATTGGAGACAGCTTTGATCTGGCTCCTCCTTGGAGCTGGGCAGCACCCTCTGGGAAGGGTCACTGTCTCAGTCAGCCTCCTAATCAGGACCCCCGGTGCCCCATGAAGCTTAAGTGACAGCGGCACAGCGCTGCTTTTATGCCACACATGGCTATATCAGCTGCCTCTCTCAACACCCTCCCAATGCTCCCTCTGACTCCTACAACACTGCGCTCCCTTCACCTCTTCCTCAGACGTGCCCTCACGAGCACCGCCTCTTCTTCTCCTTACTATGGCCATCTCTGCATCCCCTAATTGGGGAAGAAGGGGGCACTATTAAATGTCCACGAGCCACTGTTATGCTAGGGATGCAGCCACTGGAAGTGGTGGCTGCATCCCTAGCATAACAGCCTCTGTACTACTTATACACTGGGACAGGAATCAGGAGAACTAGTGATGCCACTGCGCTCTGTCCAAGTGGCCCCTGACAGAGGGGGGCCCAGGGTACAGTATCCCCTGTGTGTCCCCCTTAACCTGGCTATGGCTGGCCCCGCCCACTAAATTATAAACAGTGGTCTAGCTAAAAACACCTGCTGTACTTTTCCTAACAGGAATCCATTGTCAGTGCGAAAGACAATTACTACTTAAACCATCTGACCTTGCAAGCAGTCCTCAGGGAAACGCCCAATGTTTTATGGGTGTCCCCCCAAAAAATGCTGGGTGTTCCCATGGTAACACAGGTGTGAAAATGCCTGCTTGGGGCAGGTGACTGATGATGTCAGCTCAAGCCCCGTCTTCAGTGAACAGCGATGGAAATAAAAGTCAATGGGGTGGGGGGGAACCATTCGATAGTGAGTGATTGCGAATGGATTTCCCCCATATTCGCATGGCTGCAACCACAATCTGGCCCTTATTCTGATCGGTGCAGATATTCCCGCATTCTTACGGTGCGGTCCGCACGCCACGGTGTTTTGCCGCGTGCGGCCATCGTCCGTAGAAACGCCCACGTGTCCTCCGCATTCGGACGGACTCACTCTTTAAGAACAGGGCGTGTTTACGGACGACATACAAACCATGCGTGTGCGGGAGAAACACTCCGATTCGGCACGGTATTACAGAGTATTACAGAGTATGCTCGGGAATACCGCATCCGAACGGGAGCCAAGCGGTGCTACCGCACGTAAGCGGAGTATTTACGCCAAACAACCCACTATGAAGTATCTTCTGCTATACATCACATGACCCACTTATTCAATTACCTATCCTCATAAAAAACTGCTTATTTGGAACATGTCGAATACACATGTGTATTGCTAGTATTAATATTCTGTCATGTCCATTGTTAGCAGTTTTAAAGTGTCTGACAAGTACAGCATATGTGGGGGACTAGTAAGGTTTCCTTGAAGCAGCAATGGTTTCAATTAAAGCACTGACAAGCGTCCTATTAGTGAGTAATGAGTAAAGGAGTAGATTCTATTGGGTTCAGGTGTTAATGGTTGTAGTCATTAGGCGTACGTTCGCCTAGCGCATGAACGAGTGGTGTCCGCAAAGCAATAGTACACTTGTGGACACCGCACATTTCTGCCCTTTTTGATCGCGTGCATTCGGAGTGGTTTCCGAATGTACGCCCCCCAACATAAGTGTACTCCCCCGTGTCCGCCCATGTTTCCGCCCCGTTTTGCCCACTTTGAAACTACGCCCATGTGTCATTCCGCATGACGCCCATAATACGCCCCTATTTCCCGAATGATAGCGGTGAACAGTTCTGGACGGGATCTGGCCGAACTGGTACCGAGTCAAAGCGTGGCACATGCGCGTTGCGTTCTCCACGCATGCGCAGACGCCGTAAACACGCGATCCGAAAGTATGCGGTAAAGTCCGCGTCAATCAGAATAAGGGCCTCTGTCTTTTATTCTCAGCCATATGCACTGCAGGTGGGGCTGATGTAACATGTGCAGAGAGAGTTAGATTTGGTTGGCGTGTGTTAAAACTGATATCTATATTGCAGTGAAAAAATAAAGCTTCCAGTATTTACCCTGCACAGAAATAAAAGAATTCCCCCCAAATCTAACATGTTACATCAGCCCCACCTGCATTGTACATGAATTCACCCATTAAAGAAGGAATTTGTTTTTGCAAACCAATCTGAATCACCCCAGGAAAATGCTGTAAGGAGCCTCTGAGTGGCGCTGGTATGTTTACAGTTAATTCATGCAAAATACATCTGTGCGTAATTGTTTGGACAGCACAGAGGTTATTTTACTAACAAGTAACCTAAGATCCTTTACACGAAAATAAAATGTACATTCACTGTATTAGAAAAATGACAACAATAGTCAATACGTTCATAAATACAGATTACAAAATACATTAAAAACATGAAAGCAATCTGCAAGTACATATTAACACTGGAATGAACATGCAGAGATCATTCCAAATAACACTCATGGAAATAACCTAAAATAGCCTTTTGGGTTTTTTTTCCAATGAATTAAATACACAAAACATATAATTATACTTTCTTTTGCAATTATCAAAATCGAACAAGATTTTCTGTGCTTCCAAAACACTTCTTCTACAGCGTTTATTGGCAATTATTACATTGCCCGTACAGCTCGCGAGTCTGTTACCACCCCCTGTAGCGGCTTTTGCCAAAGTATTTTTCCAGCATATGTTTAATAAAAGTACCGCTATTGTCCATAATCCATTTTATCATATGGTGGGAGTTAGAGAAAGTATAACAGAATTGTTCTCCATGCAACCAACCAGCTTCCAACTGTCATTATAAAGATCAATGGCATTTAGATGATTGGTTGCGTTAAATAACTTCACTTTATCTCTGTCCAAGGATTGATACAACCCCCCCCCCCCCCCTTATATCTTGTGAGCTGAAACAATACTGCATTTATAAAATTGGTCATAGTTTAATTTACAGCATTTGTATTTGACAACAAATCTTCAGGTCCCCCCCCCCCCCCCCCCAATATATTTTTATTGTATATTTAAATAAAAGTGTAAATGGGTTACACGGGGGCATGGAGACATAGGGCCTGATTGCGGTTTTGCACCGCTGCCGATGATTGTAAGACCGCGCGTGCGCACGGTATGCTGTGCACATGCATAAGGTCTTCCTGCGATCAAAGTCAGCAATGGCTTGTGATTGCTTGCACTTTGCAACGGGATGCAGTCATTTGGTCTACAAGCAGGCATGTCCAACGTTGGCCCTCCAGATGTTGTGAAACTACACATCCCAGCATGCTTTGCAATAGTTTTAGCATTCTCTAATAGCAAAACTGTGGCAAAGCATGCTGGGATGTGTAGTTTCACAACATCTGGAGGGCCAACGTTGGACATGCCTGGTCTACTTCATCTAGGTCGAAAGGTCATTAGTTCGACAGGTCGTTAGTTCGACAGGTCATTACTTCGACAGTGTCTAGGTCGACAGGTTGACATCGGGTTTTTCACTGTTTTTTTTACCTGAATGTCAACACAGTCGACATAGACACAGTTGGGGATGATGTAGCGGCAGCTTTAATAACCATATTATATATTGTTGCTGTTGTTGCCATCATTTGAGCCACTTTGCCTATGCCGCATCCAAGCTGTAAATGGATGTTTATGCAAAATAAGGGGCGGCATTTGGTGGACTCTCAAAGCTGCAAAATGAAAACTCATTTTGAATGATAAAAACTCTTTGTAAATATTTAAAGTTTGTGATAAATGGTGCCACAGCCAATCAGCTTCAGTCTGTCATTTTCCTACACAAGACAGTTAGAAGCTGATAGGCTGGTTAATTTTTCATACACAATGATTTTTATACAGTTTTGTCACTTGTTGATAAATAAGCCCCATTTATTTCTGTCCACTTTATCTCTCTCTATGACTTAGTACATAGAGCTTTATGTAAACATGTTGGCATTTAATGACAATTGGTATGAAAAAACTGTACCTTATGGCCAGTGTCATTGATGACACTTCCAGAGTTCCAGCACAGCACACACAGCACGGCTGCTTAACGAGCTGCTTACTGATGCAACCCCTCCTGCATACGGCCGAAGGGAAGAGAAAACTCTCCCCTTTGGAAATAAAGTCAGTCTGACTTTCATTTCCTTCTTATTCTGCCGAAGAGTGGGCGGGAGCTGACGTCATGTGATGTCAGCCACCCGCTTCCAACAGGTATTGGCCGACCAGCATTCTCAGGGAAATGCCCAGCATTTTCATGAGGACTTGTGTCTGATGTCTACCCCCGTCCACCCCCTTCCTCCCCTACCCATACGAATATATCAAAGTTGCAGCAGCCCTGCACATGTGCAAACACGCGCATTGGCAAAGAGCCACACATTCGGTCCCCAGGGCGAACTTGAATCAGGCCCCTAGTCTCCAAACACTTTTGTTATTTCCCATACATAATCAATACATATGTCTTTATGATGAAAGCACTGAGGAGAAGATGTATCAAACCTATAAATAAATAAATAAATAAGACAGATTACCTAGGGAGAAATAAAATTTCAACCAATCAACTCCTGTCATTTTTCAGATACAGACTGTGAAATGACATAAGCTGTTAGTACTTTATCTCTCTCTCCAATTAAGTGACAGCGGCACAGCGCTGCTTTTATGCCACACATGGGTTCAATACATCTTCAACTGTAAATAATCTAATAACTACATCACAATTTAAGCCACATCTTAACTTGTAAAACAGTATAGAAGACAGGAAAAGGGCACGGTAAATGTATAGAAGAAAAAGTGAGGACATCCCGAAAACTAAAACAGTATAAAAACGGTACTGCTAAGAACAATCTATATAATACAATAAAATGCTGCTAAGAATGATGTCATAACATTGGTGCAGGTGAGTGGTGCTATTGAACAAGGCTTGCAGGGTGCTGATCCTTAGGGAACTGCGGGCAGTGCTCTACTTACCAGACTTCCCACCCCACTATGTGCTACATCATGACATCACAGGTTTATAGTGGGGACCGCATAGGGTGCAGTGCTCCCCTCTTTCAGTGCTGTATACCGAACCTTTTATTTTATGTTTGAGCAATATAGAAAAAGAAATGATAAGCTTCTCATAGTAATCTATGCATTCTGAATTACTCTACACCAAAATAACCCGGACTGGCAATCATTTACTTATTTATTATTTATTAACAGTTTCTTATATAGCGCAGAATATTCCATTGCGCTTTACAATAGGAGACAATTAGACAACAAACTGGGAATTTACAGACAGTCAACGGTATGAGGGCCCTGCTCGCAAGCTTACAATCGATAGGGAAATAGGCATTAGTTCCACCAGAATGCAAAGGTTCCTGGTGTGCTGTATGATAAGGTGACCCAGCAGTTTGGCCAGGGGTCAGGAGGATGGAAAATGTGAAAAAGAAAGAGAGTGGATATGTGTGGAGTGTACAGTGGGGATGTGATTAGATAGGAACGGTATATGAAAGTTATGTGGGCAGTTCTGGAATTTGGTAAGCTTGCCTGAAGAGGTGAGTTTTCAGGGAACGCTTGTAGGTTTGGAGACTGGAGGAGAGTCTTATTGTGCATGGGAGAGCATTCCACAGAATGGATGCAGCACAATAAAAGTCCTGCAGTTGGGAGTAGGAGCAAATCTGAAACCTACTGCCACCAATGGGTTAGGCGCCACGGAACTTGGCCATCAGAGCTCTTCTGTTGATGTTTGCGGCTGGCTTTTCATGTTACTTCGGCAGAGCAAACTACAACCACTAGCTGCCCCAGATATCCGATAACAGGCTTTTTACTAAACATGCATGCAGAAATGAAGCAAAAATAAACTCTCCTTGCAAATAACATATATTCTCAGCGTCACGTACTTATGTTACCTCGTTATTGATTTCCCAACGATGCCCTAGTTGGCTCTGCATTAACTACATTTTCTTAATGTATTTGTGTATTTGTCATATGACATCATGTATTTATGTCCTAATACTATGTGGACTGTTAACTATTTGACATCCACTAATACCATCTCCGGCTCTGGAACTTGCAGCGAATGTGCAAAGGGGGGAAATAAACATTCATGAGTTAAAAACTGGGAAAGAATTTTAATGTAGAAGAGCTGAAGGCAATTTTCCATATAATATTGTGTTTAATTATCTTTGCTGAAACATTTGGATCTGATTACATTGTGCTCGGGATTTTTCCTTTTTTTCAATCGCAAATTTTAAACTCAGCAAGAGAAAAAAAATAGCTAATTACTTAGTAGTGTTTAGGGGAATAATTATGAAGTGTGATTTGTAGTTTCAGGCAGTCTGTGCTTGCGCTGGATACTGAGGCTCAGGATGTCCTTATTCCAAATAAATTATACCAAGGAGCAGAGGCAGTGCTCTGGGAGGCAATGGAGTCGTCTGCCGCAGGGCTCCTGCTCCCAAGGGGGCACCTTTACTCCCCCTGGAAGTTTAAATCAGTTATTTAAAAGCCAACGATATTGATTCTGTGGATGAGTTCTGAAATATATATGTGTTCTCTAACTAAGTCCACTTAGTCCACTAAGGCCACTAAGGCCACTTCCAGGGAGCGACATAAAGTAAATGGGTTCATTGACCATGTATTTCGTAAATGGGTGCCGCATGAGGTGCCGACATTCAGTATCCTAACGGTCAGTATATCGACATCAGAATCCCAACTGTTCAAATGCCAGACAGTTGGGATCCGGACTGACAGGGGCTATTCTCCCTCGTGGACTTTCATGAACCCCATACAGGGAGAGTAGAAGGTATAGCGAGCTCAGTGAGTCACCAAGCCAGCAAAGGGCTTCTTTGCACTCCCACTCCTGTCGGAGTACCGGCGGTCAGGAATCCCGACTGTTGTACGTCATACCACACCTTTCTTAAAGAATATATCATGAATAGCATGCGACTGCACTTTATACAGATATCTGGCAGGGACGTTCGGTGAGGTAAATGGATGAGGTGGCCCTGGCAAGTACCAGAGTCAGATTTGCACACAATTTATGAGCCATGAGCTGGCATTATACACATGTGCAGCAGTATATACTGCTGGAGATTCGCTGAGTTTTGATAAGAGAGGTGCAGAAAAGATAGCCAGGTGAGGCACTGCCTCACCTGCCATAAACTTTTTACTCCAGAGTTTTGACTATAAAAAATTATTAGAATAATGAAAATAAGATTTCTTTTGTAGATTCTTTGTATTTTTGGCATACTTTATAAACTCAAAACTCCAGCGTATACGTTAGTATGACAGGAAAGGATGTGCCTCACCCCACCGCACGCCACCGATATCTGGTCATATGACAAAACATATGTTACATTAACAGTTAATGTTATACAGTTTATACTATATTCCCCTTATTGAATACTTTTCTGAAGCTAACCATCTCCAGATCAGATATGCAGAACAAATAAAATGATGTAGTCCATACATTTTCCCTCTTTGCCTACTTGGATGGTGAAGTAAGAACAAGTCGGTTTAAAAAAAAAATCATGAAAAAAAATTGTAAAACTTTCCCCATGTCGACCATTGATAAGTTGACATTTTGCTTGTATCAACCTTTTTGCCTGTTGAACTGTTGATCAAAAGTGGTCCACCAATTGACTGTCAACCTAGACACTGTCGACCTATCGACCGTATCCCAAATAGTTAATATCAGATAACGGGGGCATATATAGCATGGCCCTCCTAACTATATATCTTATAATAGAAATAGTCTATTCCTATTTGCGATACCGACCGCGTAGGACCGCACATTGGTATAGACAAAATCTTAAGGAATAAAGGAATAAATAGCCAAAATTGCACTGTGTGTACACAACATTACCTTATCTCATAACCTTATACTACCCGTGCAGTCCAAACCTCTCAAGCGGTAGCTAACCCTAGCTATCAGCAACCACTGCATTTCTGCATGTTGACCTAGTGCCTGTCGGCAGGCTGTACCATATCAACGCTCTGATGCTGACTGTGTGATGATGACATGCTACGGTGATGACCATGTGACTTTGTACAGCAGTGACATCTGTTTATATAGTAGTACCCAACAAATAGCAAGTGATGCTTCACTAAAAAGATCAGACTTGTGACAGTTACTCTCTTCCCTTTACGGTGTCTGTGCCTCTTGTATCTCCTTCTTGGTTTTGGAATACCAACTGTAGTTACTGATTTCTCCAGATTTGTTTAAACCTGTAACAAGTGCAGCAGGGATTAAAAAAAGCTCATGTCAAAATACAACAAGCCAGTGATTTCATTGCCTGGATGGGTTTCGCCTGTAGCCATATTCCCCAGACTTTCTCTGAGCAGCAATGGTTTTTTTTTCAGTGTTTTTGGGAGCCTTTGGTGTATTTCTGTATCTGTAGCATTTTGTAAATTTTTGGTATAGGAGTTTCAGGGGCGCGGGATAGCCTCCCTATAGTCGGAATTCCGACGGTCAGTAGACCGACGTTGGAATCCCCACTGTTAAAAGTCTGATTTACAGGGGCTTGGAGGGAGAATAGAACCTTTGGCAAGCGCAGCCAGCCACCGAGCTCCAGCAGTCAGCAGATCTCCCAGCAGTTGGGATTCTGACGTCTTCTAATGACCATTGGAATCACGACTAACGGAAGATCATATAACGCCGAGTCTCAGCTGCTCCTGCTGCTGCCGTTCTTTTAGCAACTCAGGACACTCTTCCCAGGGATTGATTTAGTTTAGGTTTTGCTTCCCAAACCAATTCCCACCGCTCTGTGAAGTTTTAATCTAAAACTGCCCACTGAAAGGGCCAGAACAAGCTCCCTTGGTCAATTTTTTCCATGGCTCGAACCAACATGAAGTCACGCCAGGAACCCAAACACTTATTTAGGCATCCCAGACCATTTTCAATCCCTCTCTGAAGTTGTCATCCAACTCCATCCATGGGAAGGCACTGGGCCTTCTCCCCATGCCCATTATGTGCCGGGATACACCTCTACGTGGTGAGATCAGAAACGTTATGCGCCCGGAGGTTGACGGACAGAAAGCTGACGTTTGAGGGTGAAACCTGTAGGTTTTTAGGTGTGTCGAAAAACGCAGGTGTGACCAGACATTTTTGAGACCGGTCTGCAATATCAACGCTGACCAATTTTTAGTGGCAGATTAGTGAAAGCCTCAGGCATACTTACCTTTATAAAGAAGGCAAAGTTTCTTCGATGTTCTGGATTTGTATGGATTTGTGAATAGATTGCGATTAGAGATCCATTTGCAATTTTCTTGCAATTTATCAAGGGGCGTTTTCTCTTTGTGCTTGGGTGGCGGCTTTCTCCTCGCAGTCCACTGAAAATTCTCTAATTAGTGATGGCCCATAGTAAGGTAATACCCCTTTCAGACAGAAAAAAAGACCCGGGAATTTCCCTGCCCTTGCCGTGTCGACCCGGGTTTTTCTTCTGTCTGAAAGGGTCAACACGGGTCTAAAGTTCCGGGACTTCGACCCAGGTATTTACCTGGGTTTTTCCCGGGTCTGTATTCCATAAACCCGGGTCGCCGGCTGTCTGAAAGGAAACGACCCGGGTTTTTGGGATTATTACACATTGTTAGGCACTGATTGGCTCTCCTGGTGGGGTGCTGGCTGATTGGTTGTGAGGATAGGCTTCTCTGATTGGCTGGGAGGGCATGGCAATGGAGCTGGCCTCTGAGGTCATTAGGGAGCTGAAAAAAGGATAGCATGGCCCACTGGTAGAAGCAAGAGGTGAGAGCTACTGGCAGTGAGAGGGGAGGAGGATATCGGCAAACAGATGACTGGGACAGTCAAAGATGCCACAGTGTACTCAAACATTGCAAATATACTGACAGCCATGTGAGGTAACATGTACCTTCCAGTATATAAAAGCAATAAAACTTGTTTACATCATATCCTTGTGTCATGCCATGGTTAATGCAATGCAGTGAGCAGTCACCACCCACTTTTGATGACCTCATCTCCGTGTGCCTTTTAAACTGTCCTATTCTTATGACACACAGAGTTTTGCAGGATAAATCCGGTTTCTGTGTGAAAGGGGTCGACACGGGAAATACCTGGGTTTTTGCTCCTGTGTGAAAGGGGGTCAGCCCCTTGCTGCCTAGTTGTACCCGGGTTTTTTTATCCGGAAATACCTGGGTTTTTGGGATTTTTCTGTCTGAAAGGGGTATAACACAGACATTATAGGTCATTACGATGAATAAAAATGTTTGCCAATTTTCACAACAATTTTGACAAATACACTTGGCACTCAAAGGCTTTAAAGAACTAAATTTATAGTTCTGTATTTCATTAACATTTATTATGTAAAACAAATTGTATATCATGATCATCAAGCCATGTGTCCTTTGAATTTTCTTGCCTTATTAATATTTAAATTAAAAGTAATATATATTACAGTCGGAATCCACGCATTTTTCACGGGCTTCTGACACTAACGGGACAGTCGGAATTCAATGTTCCGACTGTCATGTGTCGGAAAGTCCGTGGATCGGCAAAAACGGCCACAGATTGTCGGAAAACAACCGTAGATTCGATAATCCATGGCCTTTTCCGACAAAACAGTTCTGTCTTTAAAGAAAGACGAAACTGACAATCTTCAATGCTGTTGGAAATCAGAGATTTGCAGGTCCGGATTTACCTGTATTTACCTGGATCTAAAAACGGGATCTTATTGGCTATCCAGCTGTTACATGTTTTAGAGCAAAAACATGTGACAGCATATAGCCAATAAGATCCCGTTTTGAGATCCGGGTAAATACGGGTAAATTGGGACCTGCACATCTCTATCGGAAGTGGCAGCATTGAATAAGTGAGTGCCAATCTTTCCCCCTGTGGGAGATATCGGCTCAGATTGAATACCACCCATAGAGTGACTGGCAGCTTGGCAGGCTTGGTTGGTGAAATGTATGACAGGATTGGAAATTCAGATTTTAAATTACATGCAGATGTGGACACTGTCCAAAAGGGTTGCTACAGAAATCATGACAGAATTTTGACGGTGAGATCCAAACAGTGAAAATTCCAATTGATCCAGGTAAGTATTTTATCCCTAACCCCAACTCACAGTTGGGGTTGGGACAGTCTTGTCACATGCTGCTGTGTGGCCACACGGCGGGCACAGAGCGGGCACAGTACTCACTCATTCGTGTCCACCGCCAGCTGGCATGTGTCCGGTGGGGTTCCCGGGGCGGTCTGGCAGCAGCAGGTCATGGCGGTTCAGGATGCTGGCTCTGAGGGGCTAGTTGGAGGCACGGCAGTCTGGCTGTGTGTTGGTAGGCCCCGCCATCTTGGAAAAGGGCAAAACAGTGATTGGCCAGGTCTGGGTCTTTCCTTCCTCCTCTGTCCAGGTGGCCAATGGCAGCAACCTCCTTGCTATAAAGGGGATCTGCCTCGGCCATCCTGAGTCAGTGCAAAAAGTCTCTTGGGCTGTAAACATCCCTGGGAAGATCCTGACTCCTGATAGTGCCTATGCTCACTGTGGGCCTTATTCTAGTTCACTCTTTCTGACAAAATCCTTCGTAGATGGACAAAACCATGTGCACTGCAGTGGGGCAGATGATAAATGTGCAGAGAGAATTAGGGTGAGTTATTTTGTTTCTGTGGAGGGTAAATACTGGCTGATTTATTTTTACACTGCAATATAGATCTCACTTTGAAGTAAAACCCCACCCAAATCTAATTCTCTCTGCACAAGTAACATCTGGTTTTGTCCATCTAAGAAGGATTTTGTCAGAAAGAGTGAACTAGAATAAGGCCCTGTGTCCTGTCGGTCAGTAGTCCCTGCTGGCCTCTAACCTCATCGCAGCCTCTTCCTGGTAGTCCGGTCCGTTGATCCACCTCCATTCCCCGGGAGCCACTGGACCTTCACAGTACCCTCCGGTTCCACTTCCTGATCCGGATCCAATCGTCCAATCGACCAACCAATCGTCCAACCAATCTTATACCAATCGATCAACCAATCGACCAACCAATCGATCAACCAATCGTCCAACCAATCGCCCAACCATTCTTCCAACCAATCTTCAAATACCAATTCCAATATTTATGCAAAGACTTGCTTCTCAGTTTGTTCCTTGTTATTTTTGATTTCTATGACTGCTCATCAAAGAAGTATTTGATTCTAGTCCATGTCATTTATATATGAGTTCTTTCATTAAACCTGCTCGCTTTAAACTTAAATCTTCTGGTCAATCATCTATTCCTATGCACCACATGATACCATCCAATCCTTCACCTGTGTGTCCCCTCCTATAAGACTAACCATAACTGCTCCTCCCACCTTGCAGCCTATCCGTAACCCCACCCCCTGTATCCTACCCTACCCCTACCCCTAGGGTGACATTCTATGGAATGAGAGTTGTGTTTTTTGGCGATTTTTACTCCAAAAAACGGCTAATTCGCATTTTTACGTGAATTCGCATATTTAATGTGATGCGAAAAGGTCCCTAGATCGCATATTTTTTGCGATAAGTCATGCGTACTGAAAGTGCTGTAAAAATTCGCACTTTTATCGCATCCAAATGTTTTCCAATAGAAAAGTATACAATTCGCTTATTTAATGGAATGGGATTTCGCAAATCGCACTTTTAAGGTGTCTAATAATCGCCATTTTTTCAGACCAGGTTCTGTTGGTCCAGAACTCAATTTGGTCAAGTGCACACATGGTTAATGTCATCACAGGTGTCCTTAATTTCACTCACAAACACCCTACATATACCCCCACATCATTAAGGACACCTGTGAGGGTTTGAGACATGGAGATTGTGCAGAGTGGATTTGAGTTGCTCATTTTGGTTTTGGCCCATTTGGAGGAGCTGGGCAGGAGGGAGGAAGCTGCGCACCAGAACCAGGTACCACCCCAAATAGTGCGTACCCCACATATGTATCGTGCTAGGCTGTACCTGGACTCCCTCTCGGATCAACAGGTTGTGGGGATGTTTAGGCTAAACCGCAATAACTTGTTGAACTTATATGAGCAGGTGAGAGATTATTTGGACCCTTTTGGGGGGGGGCAACTATGCAGTGTCTGGGCTGCAGAAATTAATGTGTACCCTCTACTATTTGGCCACTGGCTCCACTCAGTCCGTGACCTCATGGTCCTTGGGGGTATCACAATCCACTTTCTCAAAGCATTTGACTCAAGTGTTACTTGCTTTTAAGAAGTTGTGGCGGACATACATCAGATTCCCCAGTTCAGAGTCAGAGTGGCAGGACCACAAGGTTGCTTTCTATAGACTCTCAGCATTCCCTCACATGCTGGGAGCTATAGACTGCACACACATTGGGATTAGGGCACCGCACGTGCGGGGCCACGTCTATGTCAATAGGCGTGGGCGGCACTCCCTGAACGTGCAGGTTGTATGTGATGCTCATCTGAAAATCCTAAGTGTGGTTGCAGGCTTCCCTGGGAACTGCCATGACGCCTATATTCTGAGACACTCCGGCCTCTGGAACCGATTTACCCAACAACAAATGCCAGAGGGCTGGCTACTTGGTAAGTACATTTTTACATATTACCCTCTCTATTCGTGTTTGTACCTGCTGAAATGTGTGTGTGTGTGTTTCAATTTTCACCAGCCTACTACTCTTGTCCAAGTAAATACTATTTGCCCACTGCACATAACTTACCATATAAGGCAATAACTTCCTTTCTTTGGTTTAGGTGACTCAGGATATGGGTGTCTTTCCTGGCTCATGACACCTTTGCGCACCCCCGATGGCCCTCCACAGCACCGGTATAATGAAGCCCATATTGCAACTCGCAATGTGGTGGAGCGTACGTTTGGAGTGTTGGTTATCTGGTTTGCTGCTTTACCACCCTGCAAAAGTAGTGATGATCGTCCAGGCTTGCTGCATGTTACACAACATAGCCCTATACCAACCAGCCTATGTGGAGGAGGATCATGCAGCAGTCGTGCAGGAAGCCCAACCTACCACACCTCGTGTAGTGAGGGGTACGCAGAGGGGGAATCTGGTGCATACAGACATCATCAGGCACTACTTTTCTGGTAAGCACATGTACCCTCTATTCCTACATGTACCTTTGCTGGAAGTGAACTCACCTACATTACATTTATCACTAACATCTTTTTGCCCCCACATTTAGCCCAATAGACACAGTCCAAGGGTACAGTTGGTGGTGCAGACCTATCCCTTGCTGTAAAAAACCTTGTAAGTATATTCACAACATGTATGTGATTTTTGTGCAATAAACTATGGCTCACCTGTTGTTGTGGAACTACATGACCCAGCATGCCCTGACACACTGTAAGCATGACAGCTCAAAACATGACTGCCACAGCTTCCTGAAATATGTAGTTCCACAACCTCGGACGGGCCAGATTTGAGACAACAGCATCTTCCACCAATACCTTAAAAACACAATATTGCTCTCCTAGAGAGCAAAGAGTGGGCGCTTGGTGTATGAGGTGGCTTTGCCAAGCAGCTGCTGGGGTACAGGGGTAGTCGATCCCTGTCAATTGGGTAGGCAGGCAATATATACAAAGAAGCAGCGCTGTAGTTACAATGAACCCAATTATGATTGATGGTAAAATACCTTTATAAATCAATTAAAATGGCATTTAATACACAATACACAACATGAATATACAATGAAATTATATTAAAAATAGGTAAAAATAAGTAAAATTGATCTCACTCTGTGGTTGGATCGAAGAATGGACCTGGGCTAATGTCCAATTTTGTCTGTCCAATTGGTAAGTGCACTTTCCAATAAATGGTCTGCCAAATGGGACTAGATGGAAGTAGGTGGGGTACCGGTTCACTGGTCCTCACTATGTCGCAGAGATCTTGCTTATTGCCGCTGGAGGGGTCAGTGAAGGGGATTCCGGATTGGTCCCTTTATCCTGGGCCTTTAGAAGGGTATTCTGGGAGATTGTAAGGCACTCTGTACTCATGCAATGAGAGTCCCCTGTGTGTGACTTTTTTGGGGGGAAGTCACCGTTGTAGCAGTACACAAGTGGGGAAGGCGAGTGTTAGTTCTCCAAATGTGACATTTATATGGGGATCCTGGACCTCAGACAGGTGACTATGATGTTGTTGGCTCACCTGGAGGTATGGATGGCTGTTCACCCCGGTCACTTTGGTGAATGATGAAGATTTTGGGACCCAATTGTTGGTCCTGTTGGGGAATATACACAGGTGGCTGGGAATGGCAGAGTTCACCTGGAGTTCTGTATCCTGGATGGTCCCAGAGGGAAGTAAGGTAGGTTCCCAAATGGCAGAAGATGGTATTCAAAGCGATCCAATATCACAGAGGTGAGGGGCTGTTCCTGACGCGTTTCGCCACTAGCTTGTGGCTTTTTCAAAGGTGCCTTCTGGTGTGGTAGGTAGTGGTATAAATACCCCCAGTGGTTGGTGGCCAATTGGCATTCAATTAGTGTAATTAACTCTAAAATTCACAATTTTATTATTTGTGTTGAACAGGAGACAGGTAAGTATGTATATACTATATAGTGTTCTCATTTCATTAATATATACATGGCAAATACAGAAATTTAAAAGAAAAGACAATAAGACATATTTTAATGTTTCCGGGTCAAAAGGTCATATGTCCGATCTTAAGTTCATTATGGGGACATATGTAAACATTTACCTAACTCTATTTGACTCTGCCTGGGTAATGTGGTTAGTATGTTGTTAAATACATACGGAGAAGGAAGAAACGAGTGTTAAAAAATCTATATATAAACAATAAATTGCGCAGGTGGAACGCATATGCGGGCCATTTGGGATTTTCTTTTTTTCCTCATCGTTAGAAAGACAAAGATTCTTAAAGTCTTCCAACGTGGTTTTGTAGAATGATTCCACATTGGTCCCTTTGGCTTTGATGGGATAGAAGTCAACAAGCACTCTCATCTCCACCCATTAAATTTCGGCTGGACCCTGCACTGACAGTGTCAACAGGGCACCTTTTTATTGGGGAAGAGACAGCAGATGCTAATTCTCTATAGCCCACAATTAAACTCCCTGCAAACGGACTGACTACACAAATCACTCACTGTGTCGACTTAGGACTATGACTAGTCGGTTGATACAGCAGCAGTATTTGAGTGCATTCCCGTGGAGTTTCTCATTTATACCCATCTATAATCAAAAATAATTTATATCATCACTCCTCTACGTGGCTACCACTGCATTGCCTGTCTGTCTACAAGTATTTGGAGCTCTGTGCCTGCTACAAAAAATTGATGCCGTTAGAGCAAAGTGTTATCTCATCTGAGAACCATACACATACACACTATACAATTTATTGGATGTAACCTACTTTGATAAACCAATCCATTTCGCTACCAGCGTTTCTTTTATGAAAATCAGTGTACCAAATTGACCCACATTAGTGGACATATACATTCCTTAATTGACCCACATCTGTGGAGTAACACCAGCGACATATCGCTGGAGGGACTCAATTGATTCCACTGATTCATGTTTCATGTAGTTTGTTTTTGTGTCTTTGTCAATTATCAAGCCTTTGGAGCTTCACCTCATATGATGTGTAGGTTATTGTGGTGGGGCTTCCTCCGCCAGTCTTGGTGGCCTCCTCCATTTCCATGGCCATTTCCTTTTCAGCTGCCGCTTGATGTCGTTAAACCGCTTTTTAACGTTTTTGCTTAGCCTCTTGCGGTGACTGACAGCGTTGACCGCCTGGGTGATGTCCTTCCACATACCACGTTTACGATGTGAGGTGGTCTTGTGCTGGTTTTTCCCCAGTAAGCGGTCATACAGGGGTATGATGGCCCAGACAAGCGCCATATTCTCCTCATAGCTGAATCGGACCTTTCTCCCACTTTTGGTGTGGCCAGCCTCACCCTCCTCCTCATCCTCTATATCTTCCACATGCATGTCAAAATCCTCCTCCATGCCAGTGTCTTCCTCCTCTTCCTCCTCTTCACCTCCATCTTCCTCCATCTCGGACATGTGGCCCTCCTGCAGCTGCTGTGGGGTATGGGCAAGGTCCTGGCTACAGGATGGGGATGCCAGCGGATCCTCCACCTCCTCCTGCTGGGCCTGGTCCACCAGGGCCTGGTCTGGGGCTGCCCTTGCAGTGGCCATGGTGGCTGCCACACTGCTGCCACTCCCTGTAATGGAGGTCGATCTCACCAGTCCTCTGCTGCCTCTCCCACTGGCTCCTCTTGCCTGGCTGCTGCCACTGCTCCCTCTGCCACTGGCCCCTCTTCCTCTGGTCACACTGCCACTGCTCCCTCTGCCACTGGCCCCTATGCCACTCCTCACTCTGCCACCAACACCTCTTCCTCTGCTCACACTGCCACTGCTCCTCTCCATGCTCCTTACTTCCTATCAAAGAGTGAAATGGCGCCAATGCCCCTTTATATAGGGGGTGTGATGCAGAATGGAGGGGACCTAGGTGGGCCAATAGGTTAGGGGGTTATTTGTCATGTGGAGACAGTCTTGTAAATCGCACTCCGGTTGGTCTAAAATGCGCACATGACCGGCGGAAGAAATCGCACTTTTTAGTGACATAATTTCGCATCAATTCGCCGCAAATCGCACTACATCGCACTTTTTATCCTCTAATGCGCATCCCATTAAATATGCGAATTATGCCAAAAAAATGCGATTTCGGAAAGTGCGAAGAGCGGCGATGTGGTGTGCGAAAAATATATGCGCTTTTCTCTCATTCCATAGAATGTCACCCCTTGTGTCTAACCCTAATAGCAGCAGTTACTATTGGGATCCCACTGTCTCTATTCTGACTTCCAGGATCCTGAGCTCATCCCATCCTAAAGATGTTGGAGAAGTAGCAGCTATGGGTAATGGATTTGGAAATTATAAGAGCTGCAGGATAACGTTGCTCAAAGTCAAGGGCGTAAGTACCATAGGTGCAAGGGGTGCAGCTGCTATGGGGCTCAGAGCTGAAGGGGGCCCATCTTTACTGTCTAAGTAATATGTTTTACATACATGTATCACCATTAGGGGGCTCTTAAAAACGTTTGCTATGGGGCCTACGAATATCTAGTTACGCCCCCGATCAAAGTATTTCACCTCAATAGCTCAACTGAATGCGTTTTGGATTAAATGTTCCTCGAATAAATGTTCCTTGAATGTACTTATTTTATATACAATTGTTTATTGCACATTGCAATTTATTTTGTTATTTCTGTGGCTAGTTATGAGTGGATTTTAGGGGCGGGGGAGGTGGGGGGGGGGGGGCATTTACATTTTTATAGCCGTTGCTTTGTTTTCTCTGATGTTGGCCTATATGGTTGTATCTTTGTTCTAGCTGTTTTTGGCTTCAGCAAAAGCTTCTCATCTATATACTCAGGAAAGAAGAGGAACCAAAATATATAATCCCTGTAATTTCAAGTCACTTTAGAAAACTTGCCAATAGTTCATTATAAGCATTTTACTGTATCCAGATGCTAATGTAAATGTGGATATATATATAAAAAAAGATATAAAGATACATGGAAAATAAACAGATGTTGTTTTATGAAATTTCAGGGTTAACAACCCAGAGAAGTGTACTACCTACTGTAGCCACTAGGGGTGCTGTTCCATTGGAAGTTATGACTGACATTGCACTATATTATTATATATTTAACATAAACATCCATTCGCACGCTGCGGGGAACAACCACATAATTCGATGGTTGGTGACCATCGAATGATGTGGAAGGCACACGCATACGTAAGGTTGCTTTGAGGCAACCTTACATATGCGTGCAGCCAGAGGCGTAACTAGAACTGTGTGGGCCCCATAGCAAAATTTATAATGGGGCCCCCCTCCGCGGGTCTTTACCAGTGTCAGTTATTACCATCATATTATATGAAAAAAATGTTTCAATGACATTAGCCAACGTAATAATATTTTTTTTTTTATTTTGAAAATGATTTAATTACTACAATTTAAATAAAACATTTGAGAATGCAGATGTTGGATGTACTGAAGAATCCGATTCAGATTCTGCAAAACATAAATAAACCATTAGTAAATTACCTTATTTCATGTTTTTGTATATGTAGCACCAGGGCTATTTTTGTGCAGGCTCCAGCAGGAACTGTGGCCCTTATTCTAGTTCACTCTGACAAAATATTTCTTAGATGGACAAAACCTTTTGCACTGCAGGTGAGGCAGGTGTAAAACCCTACCCAAATCTAATTATCTCTGGACAAGTAACACCTGCCTCACCTGCAGTGCACATGGTTTTGTCCATCTAAGAAATATTTTGTCTGAAACAGTGAACTAGAATAAGGGTCAGTTCCTGCTGGAGCCTGCACAAAAATAGCCCTGCGTAGCACTATATAAAAAAAAATATAGGCATTTGGAACTCACCTAAAACTATTACGAGATCAGCAATTTCCCAACACTCCAAAAGCTTTGATAGAAGGTAATGAAACTTCACTCTCATACAGAAAACCTAAACGCGATAAAATAAAAAAAAAACACAATTAAGCACTATAGCATTTTGTTCATGCATTCCTTCTTACACATTAAAATGCCAGTTTTTAAAAACTTACTTGAAACCAGGAGCAGATATATATCCTTATTCCCAGAGAATTACTTCACTTTAAACTTGTAACATAAATATATAATAATGAACCTGTAAAAAAAAAAAAGAAAAGCAATCAAATTAATTTTGGTCTTTTCACTTATTTTAATGGTAAACATTTGTGTTCATTCTAGCACCCGCTATCTTTGAAAATCCATGCAGTTCCTCTTCCCTGCCTGGGGTGTCGTCTGCTGTGGTGTTTCTAGCAGTGTGGTCTGCATATCAGCACTGATAAGCAAACCAAACTTGTGCTAGTAACACCACAGCAGACAGCGACATCCCAGGCAGGAAAGAGGAACTGCAAGGATTTTCAAAGATAGCGGGTGCTAGAATGAACACTAAGCATTATACATTTCCTTTAAAATAGAATAAGAGCTCAAAGGAAGTTGAATATAATGTATACTTACTGATTAACAAAACACTGGCATCAAACTGGAACTTGGAGTAATCTAAACAAGAGAATGACAATTAGAAATGCACTTAGATTTAGCTTTCCTTTTCCCCCATTCCTGTGTACAGCTGCCTCTGCACAAACGTATATAATTGTGTTTTCTCTTGTTTATAGAAAGGCACCACCAAGAACGTCAGAGACTAATTACTGTTAATAATATTGGCGAACATATGATTCACTATAAATTTAAGAGGAGGAACTTGTTTACCAGTAGCAGCTATAAACAGGCCTGGGGTAAAAGTAATATAAATACAGAGTGGTACATAAGTGTGGAAACACCCTTACAAAAAGGAAATTAATTTGTTTTAATGGCATTGTTAATAAAGTAAATACCTGCAAAAAGAAAACTCTCTATATATATATATATATATATATATATATATATATATATATATATATATATATATATATATAACAGGATTACCTTCCCAATTAAAAGATTACAGTTGCATCCAAAATGGCTTATTTCAAGATGGCCTCCATACTGGTTAAATACACTAAAGTCTTTTCCGCCAACAACTGTAATATGTGTGTAGATGCTATATTAATATGTCCTTACTAATTTTCTCTTTATAAGGGTGTTTCACATTCATGGGACCACACTGTACATGAAAACCAGTATATTAACTTTGTTTTTTGAAAAACTGTGTTAGTTTAACTTAAAACTGTCAGAATAGTTCAACTGGAAACATGTTAGTAAAACTTTCCCAACTGTAGAAAAAAAACTTTCCAACTCCCAATTAACTTTTTACTCACATACAAGAGCATTACTCAGAAAATACGTCGACGTGCTTTTACTTCAGCAAAACGTGTCACAATGTCTTCCAGGTTTAGTTTTCTAGCCCTTTCATTTTCAATGCTTAGTACTGCAAGCCCAGAAAGTCTTTCTTCTGACATGCTGCTCCGCAAGTAACTTTTGATGAATTTTAGCTTAGAAAATGATCTTTCTGCACTTGCTACGGTCACCGGAAGGGTTAGGAAAAGCAGCAATGCTATGCACACATCTGGTAGTGTAGAAGAAAGAGCGCCATTTTCAACCAACAGGAGATGCGCAAGGTCTTTCACAGAGCAACATGTATAAATGTCCTCCTGAAGTGCAGATCTGAAGCTAAGGAGCTGACCAGGAAAGTCAGGTGATAGATCATTGTGGTATTTCAATTGAAGAGCTGATGCGGCATTGAATAGGTCATCATCTGATGTCAAAGCTAGTGTTGCAGGCTGAATGATTTCAAAGTTTTGGACAACCAGGTTTAGACCACGAAATCGGCTTGAGAGCTGTTGTGTTATTATGTCTAAACAACGATAAAAAACTGTAACTTTGAAGTGCTGCTCAGGATCTGCCAATCTCTCATCCACACACAACTCATCAAAGTGACGCTTAACACTGACAACTCTTTTGCTTTCAAAGTGTGTGGGAATCCTCCACTTTTCTGCAAGAGCGACTGAGGTTTGCTTAGCAATATCAAAATTGCTTCGGAAAGTGGAAAGTGACTCCGCAGCATTCTTAATTAGCTGGGATGCTTTGGACAAATCCATGTCTTTGGCCTGAATCATTTTTGATACTGAATTCACACTGTTCAAAATTGTTGTCTGCAGGACAATCAGAAATACAAACTGGAAAGACTCCATTTTCTTTTTAATACTTGTGGCATCATCTCTTTCCTTTGTTTTCTTGGATAGTAGAATAATTTTGGACAATGCTTGCAAGATGTCTACAAACCGGAACCGCAAAGCAAGAAGAGAGTCATAACGCGATGACCAACGGGTAGGACATAGCTTTTTTAATGAGAGCGAGGATTCACTAGAAAATGTAGACAAAATTTCCCATCTCTGTATGCTTTCCCCAAAGAAGGTATACACGTGTTGAACCACATCAAAAAAATTTGCTACTTCTTTGATTCCAGCAACTGAATCTTGTAGAACCAAATTAAGGTTGTGTGAGGCACAATGAACATACTGGGCACATTCTTCTTTCTGTAAAATTCGTGCCTGAACGCCAGAATAGATGCCACTCATTGTAGCTGCCCCATCATACCCCTGACCTCGACATCTATCTAATGATAGTCCCTTGGTTTCTATGCAAGCGATTATTTCTTTTTCCAGACCTGCAGCACTCTGATCTTTTATAGCATGGAAACCCAAAAACACTTCATTGATGTTAACAGAAGTTGCTCTCAGGCTTGCATCTCTGTCAATAGAAACATATCTGATAATCTGGCTCAACTGGTCAACTTTAGCTATGTCCTGAGTTGTATCCATGATTATCGAATAAAACTGGGCCTGTTTTATTTCGGTCACAATTTCTTTCTGTACCTTCTTTGACAAGATGGCTATAATTTCGTTTTGAATTTTTGGGCTTAGGTATTTCACAGAGCCATGGGGTAACTGTAGTAGCTCCTTTAGAATAGGATCATAATCCGCAAGCAACTCTATAATGGAAAGGAAATTACCATTATTTATGGAGCCTAATTGCTCCCGGTGACCCCTAAAAGCTAAATTAGCCATTGCCATAGTTAGGGTCACATTAATAATCCTGTGAAGAACCTTCCGCCAAAAACTTTGTTCTTGTCGTATTTGATTCTCAGATGTTTCATCAAGCGTCCCCTTCTTCCTCCATTGGTCATAGACCATGCAGGCGTCAATGTGAGCTTTTGAGTTTTCATGAGCCTGAATTTTTGAGGACAGGCTGCGCCATTTGCGAATTCCTCTGGCCCAAGCAGGTTCAAAACCTTGCTTTTTACGATCCCCAAACAACCAGCATGGCTCACAGTATACTGCATTTAATTTTGGGGAGTAGCACAGCCAAGTAACTGGAAGTTTAAGTCCAGTTTTAGTGACTCTTTCATAAAAGTGTGCCGAGAAGCATCTCCTATTTTGCCTGTCTCTTGGAAATGGACCAGGCGGTCTGCAAGGACCATTGGCAATTATAAAATGCTTAACACTGGGGTCCATGATTGTAACAGGGTAATTAGCCCTATCAGTTATAAAACGTTCAGCAACAGTATTACAATCTATTCCATCAGGAGTTGACTTTTCAGCTTGTTCCCCAGTGAACACTGGTTCTGAAGTTGGGTGTCCAGCTTGTTCCCCAGTGAACACTGGTTCTGAAGTTGGGTGTCCAGCTTGTTCCCCAGTGAACACTGGTTCTGGAGTTGAGTGTGCCGCTTGTTCCCCAGTGAACACTAATTCAGATAGTCCGGATGTGCTATATTCACTTTCCACAAGCTCTGCAACACTACTACATCCACTGACTCCTGCTTTTGATACGTCATGAACATGCATAGGAGACTGGCTGGAATGAGGGTATTCAGGATCAGTGGGGCTAACAGTATCTGAAATAACCTCAGCAGAAATTACTTGAGACTTTTCAACTGTATCTTTAGCAGATGAAAAAAAAGTGCTTATTTTAGGAATTTTTTGGATTCTTAAACTGTCTTCCCTTTTCTTTTTACGTTTCTGTGCACCACTCTGATGTTGGTAATTTGACATTATGAAAATGTTTTCTACAGAAAAGTGAAAAAAGAAGAGTACGCATATACATATATACATATACATATATATTTGTATCTATCTAAAAAATGTTCACAGTAATGCCTATTACCTTCACACACCCATTACATATATTATACGACATGCCATAATGCCCATTACATATAATAACACAAACCGTGATGCCCATTACATATTATGTCTTATATGTTCAGCTTACCTACGTGCTCATTGCTATAAGTTTCATGCTTGATGCCAGGGTTGCATGCTCTTTGCCAGGGGGTTAACATGCTGTGCCAGGGGTAAATGTTCAGTGCCAGGGGGTTAACATGCTGTGCCAGGGGTAAATGTTCATTGCCAGGGGGTTAACATGCTGTGCCAGGGGTAAATGTTCATTGCCAGGGGGTTAACATGCTGTGCCAGGGGTAAATGTTCATTGCCAGGGGGTTAACATGCTGTGCCAGGGGTAAATGTTCATTGCCAGGGGGTTAACATGCTGTGCCAGGGGTAAATGTTCATTGCCAGGGGGTTAACATGCTGTGCCAGGGGTAAATGTTCATTGCCAGGGGGTTAACATGCTGTGCCAGGGGTAAATGTTCATTGCCAGGGGGTAAACATGCTGTGCCAGGGGTAAATGTTCATTGCCAGGGGTTAAACATGCTGTGCCAGGGGTAAATGTTCATTGCCAGGGGTTTAACATGCTGTGCCAGGGGTAACTAAGCATTGCCAGTGCTTTAACATGCTGCCATGGGGGGACAACAGTAAATGCAGAGCAGAGAGATCATAAATCCACCTGGCTAAGAGCAGGACAGGTCCGCCGTGGCAATTTGAAAACTAGCGCCAGATCCTGAGACATGCGTAACTCACGGTCTGACAATCAGGAGCTGTGGCTCCAGATTGGCAGCAGACCTGCAGACTCATACAGCCACCGGCTGGATTGATGAACTCTGTCTGGCTCTTACAGCAAGCGCATCAGGCAACGACTAGATTCTGCTTCCTCTCCAAAAAAATCTGGTCGCCGCAGGGATCTGGCGCCTGGAGTTTGTCAAGCCCTAGTATAGCGCAACATATTCTGTAGCGCTTTACAATTGGAAATAACAGTCATAAAACAAAGTGGGTAGGAACAAAGACAGAGGTAGGAGGGCCCTGCTTGCAAGCTTAATTTTAGCAGACATAAAGCAATAAATACGAATATTTAAGAAATCTGTAACCCAAATTCAACCACAGTCCTATTTATCCTGAGAAATGGATTATTGGGAGTTCAATAGTTATAAAACACGCTGTGACATTTCAAAAAAGATAATTATAAATGTTCTTTACTTACAGCCTGTTTCTTCTTTCAATAAATGAGTCTTGAAATTCACAATTGATGAATCTGAGAAAAGCACATTGAAATAGTTCACTTTCATATAAGAATTTTATCTATGAATGTATTATGAATAATTGCTCAATTTCATGCTGAATTACACAGATTGTAAACTCTACTGGGGCAGGGACAATGTAAATGGACAAATATTTTCTATAAATACTGTATACACTCCTGAACATTGTAAATCTCAAAAAGAATGTGCAAAGAGTACCAGTGTGCCCCTTCAATAGATATTTAAAAAAAAAAAAGTGTGCTTTGTTTCAAGGGGTAATGGCCCTCACACAAATTGTCACACATAGCAATGCCCGCCATTACACATTATGCGACACACCGCAACGCCCATTACACATTATGCAACACACCGTAATGCCCATTACGCAACACAACGCAGTAACCATTACACATTATGCGACCCATCTAAGTGCCCACCATTACACATTATGTGACCCATTTCAGTGCCCACCACTACACATTATGCGACCCACCTCAATGCCCGCCATTACTCATTATGCAAAACACAGTAATGCCCATAACATAACGCAGTGCCCATTACACATTATGCGGCCCACCACAGTGCCCACCATTACACATCATGCAAGTCGCATAATGTGTAATGGTGGGCACGGAGGTGGGTCACATAATGCGACCTACCTCAGTGCCCACCATTACACATTATGCAACCCACCTCAGTGCCCACCATTACACATTATGCAAGTCGCATAATGTGTAATGGTGGGCACTGAGGTGGGTCACATAATGCGACCTACCTCAGTGCCCACCATTACACATTATGCAACCCACCTCAGTGCCCACCATTACACATTATGCAAGTCGCATAATGTGTAATGGTGGGCACTGAGGTGGGTCACATAATGCGACCCACCTCAGAGTCCACCATTACACATTATGCGACCCACGTAGGCAGAAAAATGCAGCAATAAATGATAAAATGAATGCCAGCCAGCTCACCAGAAATAATAGATGCTTTTTCACTCCCAACTGCAGCCGGATCCGGATGATGAATCTGGATCCCTTTGTGCCAGCGTCCTCCTTGCACGTGGGTCCAGGCAGCACTCAGCAGGCACGTGAGGGTGAGGGTCCACCCTTCCGGATTCGCGAGATGATGATGACGTCATCATCTCGCGCGTCTTTCCCCTATACGCGCGGCCAGGCTTGCAGAGTATGCAGCAGCAGCAGCACAGCGTGCACAAACTCGCGAGATGATGACGTCATCATCTCGCGAGTCTCTCTCCCTCATCAGCACAGTACAAGCGGCCGGGCACGGGGCTATAACCAGCAGCAGCATCAGCTGCTGCTGCAGCAGAAAACCCGCGAGATGATGACGCTTCATCTCGCGGGTCAAAGGGTACTTCGTCTGCGTCCACCCCTGCCTGACTTCTCCCCCGGCCAGCCCAGAGCACCTCACAGTGGGGCTAAAATGGCGGACGGCGCCGGCGATAGTATTATATTGGCGGTCAGTGCACTGACGGTGCAGGGAGTGCTTGCTTGCTGTCTATGGGGCCCGGGCCCCCCCACCCGCCGGGCCCCATAGCAGCTGCACTCCCTGCACCCACGGTAGTTCCGCCACTGCGTGCAGCCTCGGGAGGAAATGGGCGGGCAGCTGACATCTGGGTCATGGCCTCATTACCATGGGAAGGCTCATGAAATGCTGGCCTTCCCATATGGTAATGGGCTGCCCCACGCCCCTCTCCGCCCTGCTGTCCTGAATGCGATCCCACTATTCGCAGTTTATACTTTACTTTTCTAGAAATGTTTTACAAACAATACAGGCATAAGCCTTCTACATGAGCACATATACGTTCATGCTTGCATTTCTTATTGTCCGGTTTGTGCCCAGGCTGTTGGAGAGGGCGGCTTTAATTGGATAACCCAATTTTGACCATTGGGCTAAAGTCTTGATATCCTCGCATTTTGTTCGTCAAAAAAAATGAACGTGGCTCGTAGGATACCCACCATTGTTGTCATTATTACTGTATTGCTTGTTTGATATACAGTATATTTTGTCTTTCTTATTACTTATTACTATATTGCTTGTTTGATATATATTTTGTCTTTCTTATTATCTTCTGTCTAATTATTTATATTAACAAGCTAACTAGTCACTTTAATTGTTCTGGAATACAACACAACTCATAACAGATTAATATACTGTATACAATAAATAGCGGTATTTTTAATCATTTAAGGTACTAAAATTGTATTATTTTATTGTTAATTTATATATCACCACTAATTAACCCTTTCCCACTACAGCTCTTAAACGGTAAATTGCCGTTTTTCCCCCACAATTTACCGTTTAAGGCTGCAGTGGGAAAGCGCCAGAGTTGAAATACCGGTTAAAGTTAACCGGTATTTCAACCCGTTTAAAAAGCAGAGTCCTACACGTTTAAATACAGTTTTTAAGGCAGTGGGAATGCCTCTTAAACGGTATTTAAAATACCACACTACTTCCCCCTCCTCTGGTACCTGTCCTGTGCCCACCCTCCCCTGATACTTACCTGCGTGGGGGATCCGGGCAGCGGGGTTCACGCACTGCTGGGGAGGCATCGGGTCCGGCATAGGCACAGTACTTCGGGTCCCACTATGCGCATATCTAATGAGCACCGTGCATATCAATGAGCCGCTCATTACATATGCACATATGTAATGAGCGGCTCATTGATATGCAGGGCGCTCAGTAGACATGCGCATAGTGGGAACTATTAGTTCCCATCAGCTGCAGGGACTGCCCCGACGCCGTATGGACCCCGAATGGACCCTGCTGCACCACCAGCACCCACAGCACCGTGCCCATGTGGGATGGACCCCGCAGCGTCCCCACTGACCAGCATCCAGAGGGACCCGAAGTACTGTGCCCATGCCAGACCTGATGCCTCCCCAGCAGTGCGTGAACCCTGCTGCCCGGATCCCCCACGCAGGTAAGTATCAGGGGAGGGTGGGCACAGGGCAGGTACCAGGGGAAGGGGGGTATATTACTAGTTAATTACCGTTTTGTAGCTTTCACAAGGGGTTCATGTGAAAGGTACAAAAACGGTAATTAACCAGAAATATACCGTTTACTACATGCAGTGGGAAAGGGGTTAAACCTGCTTTGACCCGTTTAAAGAACCGTTTAAAAAAACGGGTCAAAGCAGGTTTGGTAGTGGGAAAGCAGCATTAAGATGCACTGTACAGAGACTATACAATAATTCACATATGCAAGCACTCTAGGGTACATTTTTTAATCTCCAGCTGAATAGCCTTCCGCTAATAAAATAATATACAATAATTACTAAAAGATACTTGTGAAACACTTTGAGGATGACTACAACAAATGTATACAGAACATTTAATAAATAGATAAATAATAGAATGAGAAATTCTACCCTATGTAAAAATAAATTATTATTATTAACGATACTAATACTAGTACTAGTACTAGTACTAATACTAATACTAATACTAGTATTTATAATAATAATCATCACTATTATTATTATTATTATTATTATTATTATTATTAACATAATAATTTCCAATATTATCTAGACACAGAAATCTGGGCTTAAGCAGACCGCAGGAATGGGGTTAATATAGCTATGAGCTTAGTTTGCATGGTTAAGTATTATATAAGTCTAAATATAATAGTTTGCAGCATTTTTTCATAAAAATAGTAAAATATCTGGAAAGCTCCCTATAGTTCACAAATTAATATTACAAGTGAACTATACTTGTAACATGTGGTTCTTGTTAGTACTATATGATTGCCAAACTTGATTTACTAAGCGTACCGAGTAGTCTATTAAAATGAATTGATTAAAGCATACTTCAAATTGCTCTGCCTCAATACTGGAAACAAATCATTGGGAGCCAAAACGAAAACTCAGGAATAACAAACAATATAAGGAAAAATGTTTTTTTTTTTGTTTTTTTTAACAAAACTTTTTAAAGAGAGAACCTCACATGCACTAATGATTTTCTACACTGCTCATCTGTTTGGGCCATAAATATGCGCTTTTATGATCAGTACTGAAAACTAAAGCATGTAAACCTGAACAAGCTATTCAATTGCGGTCTTTATACTTTAACAACCGTGTGCAACAATTAATTTTGTTGGGGGGAAAGATGATGCCTGGCGCCCAGTGTTTGAAACAAAACATGTGATGCATAAACCACAGCCTCAATAAATATATACAGAACATAATCATACATAATCAACATTGTACCTTGGCTCTGTAATGCTTGTCGGAGCTATCTACATATAGGGGGTTATTATGGTTGAATCGCAAGTCCGCCACCCATTCGCAACACCAGCTGCAAATGGATGTTTGACACAAATGTCCATTTGCAGCCTGTAGGGAAACACCCATATCATTCGATGGTCGGCCGACCATCGAATCATGTGGAAAGCACACGGACATCTAAGGTTGCTCAGAGCAACCTTAGATGAGTGTGGGCATTCTGAAGGAAGTGGGCGGGCAGCTGACATCCAGTGATTTCAGCTACCTGCCCACATCGATTTCCAGGGGAACGCACAGAGTTTTCATGGGAACGCCAATGAAACAGGGGGAGTTTCCTTGGGCGAGTTCCCCGGCCTGCCGCCCCACACCCCCCTTCTCCAAGCAATCTGTTTGCCGTGGACGCATTCAATCGGCGCATGCACATGGGCAGAAATGCGCATTTCAAAAACATCATGCTCGCATTCAAATTTGCATGCCAGTGTATGGACGTGAATAAGGTCCATAGTATAATGTTGCATTTTTCAAACTTTTGGAGCCCATTTATCAACTAGTTATAAAGCCCAACTGTCTTTATTCAAACTCACATCGGTTAAGAGCAACATTTATCATATGCTATGAGTTTTATCATTCATTGATAAATGACTGCCACAGCCTGAAACATGGCAGTCATGAGCTGATTGGTTCCATCCACTTTATCTCTTTCCGAGGCTCAGTATATAAGTCAAATACACACGCGGACTCTCTAGATTGCTTAGATATTACACACACATCGCCCTTGTGTATGCCCCATAGGGATGGCGAAGCGCGGCCTTGCGTGTTACCATCAGATATTTGGTGCATGCACTAAGTATCTAGGCACATTGGCAGGGCTAGATCGCTTGGCACAGATCGCTAAGCATGCTATCGCCCTGTGCGTATGCGGAAATACAGGTGGAGCACCTCCCATTCTGCGCTGGGAATCGCCAGATTCTCTGCGCTGGCGAGAGCTGGCTGAGAGGTGCTCCATCTGACATGGACGTGTGAGTGTCTCACACGCATATGTATCCCCATCAACAAGGTGGCGGGTAGCGCTTTTCCTGCCCGTCTCCGATTCAGGCAGGGTTAGGGGGTGCGGCGAGCTACAGGGGAGCGATGGGGAGTTGCAAGGAGGCGACGGGAGGCGGCGGAGGGCTCAGACGGTAAGGGACATGCGAGCGTCTCATGCGCACCCCCTTCCATCTGATGATGGGTTCTGGACCCGCAAGAATGAGTGGCACTCCATCTGTAGATCACTTTATCTCAAAACATGTTTTTTGTTTTGCTCTTTATTACTGCATCTGGCCATTACCTTCTAATTAACGTCAAATACAGTAATATTGAATTATTATGGTTATGAATGGAAACCTTCTACATTCTCTTTTCTTTTATCCCTCAGTCTTTTGTATAGTCCTCCTGTAATTGTGTATAATCTTAACTAATTGTGTATAATCTTAATTGTTTTTGATTTTACCCCATCCTCCATCCTCAGCTGTAATCATTTCCATGTATTTCTGAGTAGGCATTTTTAAACTTTTGTTATTACTTGGTTTTCTCATTTGCATAAACTGAATGTTATCGCCTGCAACTTGCAGACATCGTAGAGATTCCGACACCCACAATCTGAGGAAGTTGGCTCATTACTAGGGGAAACGCGTTGGGTTCTTTTGAAATTAAAAGGTCACACTGAAAAAGAACAGTGCGTGCAGCCTTCCAAGCAGCACATATACCAGCGGATGCTTCTCTGAATCGCAGGGACATGAGGAAGTATACGGAGCATCGGGCTTCAACCATACCAGTACTGTATGAATATGCCCCTCTGATAGCCAGATTGTGGTGTACAACATTAGATTTGTACTCATTAAGGTCTGTACATTCCTCACAAATATCACATATACCTTTGTGTCACAATATTATAATATACACTGCCCCCTCCCCTATGCCGGCAGCTGCACAGAGCTAAAGAGTCTGAGCACTAGAGGGCACTAATGCGCAGATTTTTTCCCTAGAATTTCTCACTCGTAAACTTTGGCGAATGTGGTATAGCGGGCCGACAGTCAGGATTCCGATGGTCAGTATATCAACATCGGAATCGTGACTGCCGGTGCTCCGACAGGGGGGTGAGCAAATAGAATCCCCTTGCGGGCAGGCAGCGCTCACTGCGCTGCAGCCTTGGTTGCTCGCTGAGGTTCTATTTTCCCTCTATGGGGGTCATGGACCCCCACGAGGGAGAATAGTCCCCGTAAGTGGGCATCCTGACTGTAGGACATTTAACAGTTGGAATTCTGGTGTAGGTATACTGACCGTCAGAATTCCAACTGTCGGGAGGTCATCCGGCACCCACTTTAAACCTAGGGGGGCCATGAAAATTGTTTTGCCACTCTAGGGCGCCATGATTCAAAACATTTGGGAACCACTGTGTTAGACTGTAAAGAAGAGAAGATGCAGTATAAATTCTGAGACAAGATTAGTCAGAAATGTTTTCCATATCATCGTCATATAACAAAATAAGAATGTGGTTGTTGAGGATATTTGAATGCATTTAAGGTATTTTGGAGTTGCTGAATTCAAAAATGAAAGGAGA